>NC_138136.1:58330316-59533649 GCF_964188305.1 Podarcis bocagei | reverse complement strand
GGGGCCTCCATTTCAAAGATGAAGGGTTTGTGAATCTTTTGCAGCAATGGCTTTCAAGCTTTCTTGTGGAAAGAAGATTTGGTTTGAATGAGACAGAACTTCCTCGAGTTTTATTGATCAACATAAAGGACTACCAACAAGACCGGCGGAGAGGGACTGAAAGAGATTTGAAGGCCTCGGGGGGACTTCCGGTCGGCGCCAGCGCTTAATGGCGGTCCTACCTCCGAGCTCCGGAGAAGGACTGCTCCGCAAGTTCGGGTCTTACCCGCTACGGCGAGCGGGGGACCCTTAAAACCTCAGGCGCGGAAGCCTGAGAGCAAGGAGATTCGGTGGGCACCTTTGCGCCCCCCGGTACTGTGAAAGAGCCTTTTTAAAGGCTACGGAGCGGCATCGGGAGTGAGCGCGGTGCTGAGAGTCGCTACCCAGCCTGCGGAGTGAAGCCGCGTCGCCATAAGCGGAGAGCGCCGATTCCTTCCTGAAAAGAAAATCTGGACTGAATTCCCGTGAGTAAGAGCAGAAAAAGAATTGGGACCCTTTAAATTTGATAATTTGGCTGAAAGCGGGGAGGCTAAAATCAAGGAAGTCTGCCTCCCCCCGACTGCATGAAAGTGAAAGCAACGGAACTTTAAGCTGCATCCGTTAAAACTTTGATCTTATTTAATTAAACCTGACATTTGGACTTTAGATCTCCCCTCTAGCTAGCAGGGCAGAGGGGAGGTGAAAGAGACTTTGGTAACTGCATGATTTATTTAAAAGAAAAACCCTCCGCTGCCTCAGTTACTCAAGAGCATGAAACGGTCTGCCTTATAGGACAATAGGACACTGAACTGACTTTTTCCTGTAAAAGTTTCACTGTGATACAAAGTCTCTGTATTGTTTGGCTACACAGTACATCAGAGTAATACGAAACAGTATCTATTGGGAAATTGTGGCAATTGGCAGCTACAAGCCTCCAGCTATACTTGCTTTAATTTCACTACATCTTTGGATATTCCCTTTGTCTCTGTATTTGGACATTTTATCTTTGGCCATTTTGACTTGCTCCCTCTAGAGGGTAAAGTAAAGGCTGGTACGGCCTAAGACAGTGGAATTTTCCAGCGGGGAATAGCTCCCGTGGGAAACGACCTTGACATGAGTGGCTCACAAGAAGAGATAGTCACAAGAGCCAAGACCAAGCAACAACAACAACAGCTGCAGCAGCAACAGACAAAGAAAAGAGGTTCAATCTCAGGCGTAACTGCCGGACTTGCAGGAACAACAGGACAAGAAAAAGGGACAGCTGTCTCCATGGAAGCTGTGACAGAGGCCTTACTTAAGATAAATCAATCTTTGGAGTCTCTGACAAAACAGACTTCAGAGAATACACAAAAATTAACAGAAATATCAGTAAGGCTAAACCAGAATACAGAATCTATAAATAAATTGGTAGAGGAAAATTCTACCACACGTAAAATTGCCGAAGAAGCGAAAGCCATTGCTGGAGAGACGCAAGGGAATTTAGAGCCGATTGCTAAGAAGGTCCATGAGCATGACGCAACTTTGGCTTTGTGGGAATTACAGAGAAAAGAGAGAAATTTGAAATTGAGATTGATTCCAGAGAATGAAAGAGACAACCTTGTGGAATACTTGACACGGGAGTTTGTTGATTGCTGGGATTTGGAGGAAGACGAATTTAAAATCACAACAGCTTTTAGACTGGGCAAAAAGCAGGACAGAAAGACCCCGAGAGACTGCCTGATTACACTCAGATCTAAGGAGGAAAGAGACAAAATATTAGGACTACACTTTGAAAAGGCCTTGCAAATTGGAAACTCAGCTGTACAGATCTTCAAAGACATCCCAAAATATATCTTGGACTTAAGAAACTTCTACAAGGATTTAGTTCTTCTGTTAAAGAAAAACTCCATCCGCTTCAGGTGGGAATTCCCACAAGGACTGTCTTTTGATTACAACGGAAAGAAGGTAAAAATAAAGACAATTCAAGATAAAGACAAATTTTTGGGAAGAAATCAGGAGGACCTGCAGAAGGGGACTGTGGACCCAATTGCAGAACAGAGGAGAGTACTAGACATTCTGAATTTCTCGTTTGGACAAAAACCACCACCATCAGAAGAAGAGCAACAACTTGGAGCTGTTGGAGGAGTGTCAGAAAAATAACAAGATGGCTTTGCAATTCCTTAGCTGGAATTGTAATGGGTTCAATGGGCCTTTGAAGAGAAGACAAGTATTTCATATTTTGAACAGAGAACAACTGGACTTGATATGTCTACAAGAAACTCATATAACTAGAGCCCACAGGAGATTACTTATAAATAAAAGATTAGGACAAGAATTTATTTCATCAGATAAAGTTAAAAAAAGAGGAGTTGTGATATATGTGAAAGAGAAATGGGCCCCAAAAATGATGTTTAAAGATGAGCAAGGGAGATATCTGGCAGTGGAGATACAAGTACAAGGAGAAAAACTTCTAGTTGTCGGAATCTATGCACCAAATGAAGGTAAATCTGACTTCTTCAAGAGACTCCATGAAACCCTGATGGACTATTTGGATTACAACATGATAATCATGGGAGACATGAATGGTGTGGTCTCCACTAACATGGACAAGGCACAAAGACTAACAGTTACTAAGGAAGGGAGACTTCCTAGGACCTTTTTTGAAATGACAGAAAACATGGACTTGATAGATATATGGAGAACAAGGAACCCTCTGGAGAGAGAGGGAACCTTTTTCTCCCAAGCAATGATGACCTGGACCAGAATTGATCAAATTTGGATTACTAGTGGTATGGCTCCAAAGATTAAGAAGGTAGAAATCTGCCCAAAAACTTGCTCCGACCATAACGCCGTGAGGATGGAGATGAAACTTACAACATCTGGTCAATTTAGATGGAGAATGAATGACACCCTCTTTCGAGACAAGGAGATCCTTATGAAGGCCCAAAAAACTCTAAAAGACTACTTTGAAATAAATTTGAGGGCCGACGTGGAGAAAAGAGTGATCTGGGACGCAAGCAAAGCGGTGATGCGAGGCTTCTTGATTCAACAAAACTCAATAAAGAGGAAAAAACAAAATGAGAAAAAAGAAAAGATTTTGGAAAAGATAAAGGAAGGAGAGAAAAAATTAAGAACCAAACCAAAGTCCCAGGAGATTTTAAGAGAGATTAAGTTATATCAAACACAATATATGGAATTGATGAACCAAGAGATTGAATGGAAGATAAAGCAAATGAAACAAAAGACATTTGAATCAGCAAATAAATGTGGCAAGCTTCTGGCATGGCAATTGAAGAAAAGGCAGAAATTAAATACAGTTACAAGCCTAGAAGTGGATGGAAAGAATATATCTAAACCCAATGAAATTAGAAATTGCTTTTTGAGTTATTTTAAAAAACTTTACACTCAAGGTCCGCAAATGAAGAAGATATAGACAAATTCCTTGATAAATATGGATTACAAAAAATCTCTCATCAAAGCAAGATGGATCTGAACCAGAGAATAACAGAACAAGAGATAGAGGCTGCCATTCAGAATATGCAACTGGGCAAATCTCCAGGACCAGATGGATTGACTTCCAGATACTACAAATCGCTGAAGGAATGGTTGATTCAACCACTAAAAGAAGTTTGTAATGAGATTCTTGAGGGAAAAAAGGCACCTGAATCGTGGAAAGAAGCATATATTTCACTCATACCAAAGACAGAGACTGAAAAGACTCAACTGAAGAACTACCGCCCAATATCATTACTTAATGTGGATTACAAAATTTTTGCAGACATTTTGGCAAAAAGATTTAAAAAAGTGCTGATGGAAAAGATTCATAAGAACCAAGCAGGCTTTCTCCCAAAAAGACACCTAGCAGACAATGTAAGGAATATAATAGACATTTTGGAAAAGCTAGAGGTGAATATAAATACTAAAGCAGTACTGATTTTTGTGGACGCGGAGAAAGCCTTTGATAATATTTCTTGGAGCTTTATGATAAAGAATCTCCATGGGATGGGGGTAGGCCAAGGTTTTGAGAATGGTATGGCTGCAATATATTCTGAACAAAAAGCTAAATTGATTGTAAATAATGTAATAACTGAGGAACTTAAGATAGAAAAAGGAACACGACAGGGGTGCCCAATTTCCCCATTACTCTTTATTTCAGTTCTGGAGGTGTTGCTGAACATGATTAGGAACGACCAGCAGGTTAAAGGAGTGCAGGTCGGAGCCAAACAGTATAAGTTAAGAGCATTTGCAGATGACCTAGTATTGACTTTGCAAGAGCCAAACACTAGTACAAAAAGGGTCTTAGAAATAATCCAACTGTTTGGCCAGGTAGCTGGATTTAAGTTGAATAAACAAAAAACCAAAGTTTTAGGAAAAAATTTAACAGATATGGAAAAAGAGGAGTTCCAAGAGGAGACAGGGCTGACGGTGGTCAAGAAGGTTAAATACCTAGGGGTTTATTTGACATCCAAAAATGTGAATTTGTATAAGGATAACTATGAAAAATGTTGGTCAGAGATTAAAAAAGATCTAGAAATATGGTCAAATTTGAAATTGTCAATGTTAGGCCGAATTGCAGTGATTAAAATGAATGTATTGCCTAGAATGTTATTTTTGTTTCAGACCTTGCAGATTCTTGATAAGATGGAATGTTTCAAGAGGTGGCAGAAAGATATCTCGAAATTTGTCTGGCAGGGCAAAAAGCCCAGAATCAAATTTAAAATATTGACAGATGCCAAAGAAAGAGGGGGGTTTGCCCTGCCGGACTTAAAATTGTTTTATGAGGCAGCAGCATTTTGCTGGCTGAAAGAATGGATGCTCCTCGAGAACACAGACATTTTAGATCTGGAAGGTTTTAATAATGCTTTTGGTTGGCATGCATATCTATGGTATGACAAAATCAAGCTGAACAGTGCCTTCAAAAATCATATTGTTAGAAAAGCATTGTTTAATGTTTGGATAAGATATAAAGATCTGTTGGAAAACAAAACCCCTAGATGGGTCTCACCAGTGGAGGCCAAGGCAGTGTATGCTACGACAGCAGCAAGAATACTCATCGCAAAGTATTGGAAGACACAAGATCTACCCACTCTGGAAGAATGGCAGATGAAAGTGATGGACTATATGACATTGGCCGAGATGACAGGCAGAATCCGCGACCAACGAAAAGAGACGGTGGAAGAAGAATGGCGAAAATTTAAAAGTTATCTTAAGGACTATCATAAACTTAATGAATGTTAAAGTGTTGTGGTTCCTAGAAACAAAGGGATACAGTGATATAAGATCAGAATATAGAGAGGATTAGGACGACAGAGGTTGAAAGTAACAATTGGGAGTTGCTATAAAAATTTTGGACATTGGGATGCAGAAAGGGGGGGTATGGGGAAGTCCTAGAAAAGAGGTTTATGAAAATATGTTATGAAATTATACGTGTATGTTTGTCTTTTTAAGTGTTTGTTTGTTTTTTAAAAAATTCTGTAAAACCAATAAAAATTTTATAAAAAAAAAAAAAATGAAAGAGATTTGAAGGCCTCGGACGTGAGGAACCCAGGCTAAGAACTGTTATTATGGACTTATATTTGGGAAGGGATGCAAACCGGGGATGGAGGGGGGGGGAATAGAATTTTAATAACACTCATGAATTTTCGGTTTAATTAATGTTTTTATCTAATATAAACTGGGAAATCGATGGGAGGGAACCTGAGTCCAACTTAGGAAAGAGTTTAAATTTTTTATAAGAAGATTATACTAAGATGGTGAAGAGGAGATATAATAATTTGCTGACATAATTATGGAAATTGGGATGCTTGAAGGGGTGGGGGGGGAAGTCAAGGAACAAGTTTATGAAAACAAGATTTTTGAAATTATGCATGTTTCTGTCTTTGTCTATTAGTGTGTGTTATGTCTTTATAAAATTTGGAAAACTAATAAAAAAATTTCATAAAAAAAATAAAAGAGGTGAAGCTAGAGTCACCATTCTTTTTGTCCCACCCTCAGCTGGTTTCCCATATTTTGGGAGTGCTACAAAAACCTGCAAGTTTCAAGCAGAAGACAACTGCATCCTTTTCAATGCTCTGTACAATGGTTAGCCATCTCCTGCTTTTACGGTTCCTCCCTTTTTTATCCCCTTCTTTTCCTTCTTCAGAAATGGAACAAGCCTCTCCCTGTCTTTCACACACCCTTCCATTGATACTTTGTCCAGTTTTTTCCATTACATGAATGACTCTCCATCATTTTTTCCTATTTGCATTTCTCCCGCTCCTGGTGGCTGCATCGCTACCTGATGAGGCAAAACTACTGGACCTTGAAGCAGTTCTAGATTGCTAAGATGACATCCTAGTAAATCCACATTTGAAGTAAAGCCTAATCAAATATTATTAGCTGGTGCGTACCAAAGCAACCTCCCCAGAGTGTCTATATTATAAACTTTCATTTTTTTCCTAGAGGCACTAAGTTTTCATTAATAAACAGCTGGATTCATTTCACCTCTAGTGTAAGCTCCACAAAGTCACAGGAACATAGGAAGTTGTCTTATACTGAAGGCTCATCCTCACTTCCACTTGTCTGAGAGGTTTTCTGGTTCAGTCTTGTGGCCAACTCCGAAGAGGCGGCAATCTACTCACAGAATTAAAAACTGGTTGCTGAGCTTTTTTTTAGTGAGGAAGAAAGCCCCGATTTTGGGGGGTTCATGGCTAAGCTGCTGGCCATTTTAAGGGAGAAAGAGGAACATCCACTCAGGGAAACAAACAGCCTCACTGAGTAAACACTGTCTTCTGTTCTGCAGATCGTGCAACAATGGAGGGCAGAGCAAGGGGGCACAGCAGGATTCTTTTTAAACAATGCTAAGGAGAGTGACCCAGCCATCGACTCCGATCTACCTAAACGTCCCGGGGATCTACCAGTAGATCACGATCAACCTGTTGGACATCCCTGGTCTACACTGACTGGCAGCAGTTCAGACAGGTTTCTCTCATTCATTCCTGAAGATGATGAGTATTGAACCTGGGTCCTTCTGGATTCAACAGATGCTATGCTGATGAGTTTCCAACAACAACAACAACAACAACAACAACAACAACAACAACAACAACAACAATAATAATAATAATAATAATAATAATTTATTATTTATACCCCGCCCATCTGGCTGAGTTTCCCCAGCCACTCTGGGCGGCTCCCAATCAGTGTTAAAAACAGTACAGCATTACATATTAAAAACTTCCCTGAACAGGGCTGCCTTAAGATGTCTTCTGAATGTGAGGTAATTATTTATCTCTTTGACATCTGATGGGAGGGTGTTCCACAGGGCGGGCACCACTACCGAGAAGGCCCTCTGCCTGGTTCCCTGTAGCCTCACTTCTCGCAATGAGGGAACCACCAGAAGGCTCTTGGCACTAGATCTCAGTGTCCGGGCTGAATGATGGGGGTGGAGACGCTCCTTCAGGTATACAGGACCAAGGCCATTTAGGGCTTTAAAGGTCAGCACCAACACTTTGAATCGTGCTCGGAAACGTACTGGGAGCCAATGCAGATCTCTCAGAACCGGTGTTATGTGGTCCCGGCGGCCACTCCCAGTCACCAGTCTAGCTGCCGCATTCTGGATTAATTGCAGTTTCTGGGTCACCTTCAAAGGTAGCCCCACGTAGAGCGCATTGCAGTAGTCCAAGCGTGAGATAACTAGAGCATGCACCACTCTGGCGAGACAGTTCGCGGGCAGGTAGGGTCTTAGCCTGCGTACCAGGTGGAGCTGGTAGACAGCTGCCCTGGACACAGAGTTAACCTGCGCCTCCATGGACAGCTGTGAGTCCAAAATGACTCCCAGGCTGCGCACCTGGTCCTTCAGGGGCACAGTTACCCCATTCAAGACCAGGGAATCCCCCACACCAACCCGCTCCCTGTCCCCCAAAAACAGTACTTCTGTCTTGTCAGGATTCAACCTCAATCTGCCTTTCTGCCTTTCCCAAAAGAGTTACATCCCAAATCTATGAGACCTCTGGTTTTTATCAGCCATCTCTCTATGATCAGCATTTCACCCACTATTAATCCTCACTGCCTTTATAAATTCATCCCTTTCAGGTCCGTTCTTAACCTGAAACTGTTCTTAACTAGAGATGCGCTTACACTAATGGGGCCTCTTGTTGCCACTCCGCTGCCGGCACACAATTTCCATTCTCATCCTGGGGCAAAGTTCTCAACCCAAGGTAACTCTTCCAGGTTAGTGGAGTTTGTAACCTGAAGCGTTTGTAACCTGAGGTGTTTGTAACTCGAGGTGCCACTGTATAAGAACATAAGTTCAGTCAGCAGGATCAGGCCATCTAGCCTAGCATCCTGTTGTTGTTGTTTTCAGTGGCCAACCAGATGTCTGTAGGAAACCCACAAACTGGACATGAGCACAGCAACACTCACTCCACCTCCATACCTCCAACAGTGAAGGTAGAAGAAGATATTTGCCATGGATAGTAGCCTTCTCCTCCAGGAGTTTGTTTAATCCTCTTTTAAAGCCTTTTGAGTTGGCCATCACTGCCTCTTCCAACGTTCAGGTGTTTTAGATGTCCATGAATTTCACCAGCAAATATTGTAGCAAAGACCTTTAAAGCATGAATGGGAACACAAGGAAGGATCCAATCCTACCATCGTTATTATGGCATCAGTGGTGAGTATCCTGTTTTCAGTTTTCCTTCATGACAGCTCTGATGCGCTGCTCAAGCAGGAATGTGGAAACTAAACCTCTGAAATTCTGGAACATCAGCAGATGTTTAGGCATTTCGAGTTTCTGTCACAGAATTTAAAGTTTAACAGCCCTGGTTCAGGTGCAGTGAAATAGAATTTACTATAGTCAATGGCTGTTAGTCACGAACATTATGTCATCTCCAGAGTCAGAGGCAATGTGCATCAGAATGCCATTTGCTGGGGATCATGAGGATCAGATCCTGCATAGAGGCTCCCCAGAAGCATCCAGTTCACCACTGGGAGAAGAGAATGCTAGACTAGATAGGACTTTGGTCTGATTCAACAGGGTTCCTCTTATATTCTTACTATCAGTGGTGCACTGAGGCTGGAAGGACACTGCAGTATCATACAGGAAGAATTATGTCCACGCACATTGAGAGGTTGCATTCAGAAGATGCATTTAAAAAAAGGCATTTGATGGTGTAAATTATGTTTTGCTGAAGCCGAGATGCAGCGGGATAGATGATAGATATATAGATGATAGATGATAGATAGATAGATAGATAGATAGATAGATAGATAGATAGATAGATATAGATGGATAGATATAGATCATCATCAGCTCTTATGTGAGGAATTTTCTGTGCAACAAACCAATAGGTCGAGAAGCTATAAATCTAAGCTGTCTCCTAACTCCAGCCAGTGTGGTGTAGTGGTTAAGAGTGGTAGACTCATAATCTGGGGGACCGGGTTCGCGTCTCCGCTCCTCCACATGCAGCTGCTGGGTGACCTTGGGCTAGTCACACTTCTCTGAAGTCTCTCAGCCCCACTCACCTCACAGAGTGTTTGTTGTGGGGGAGGAAGGGAAAAGAGAATGTTAGCCACTTTGAGACTCCTTAAAGGGAGTGAAAGGCGGGATATCAAATCCAAACTCCTCCTCCTCCTCCTACTACTACTCTTCTTCTTCTTCTTCTTCTTCTTCTTCTTCTTCTTCTTCTTCTTCTTCATGGGAGGGAGACACCACTTTGGCCCTAGAAACCAAGATTGCTTGTGGTTGTGACTGGGGAGGAGGGAGAACTCCAGCAAAAGGTCCTCCAGAGCTGGAGAAGGTTTAGAAGCAAAGGAAGCTGCCTTATATTGAGTCAGATCTTAGGTGCATCTAGCCCAGTCTTGTCTACACTGACTGGAAGCAGTTCTCCAGCCTTCCAGGCAGGGCTCTCGCCAAGGAGCATGAGCATGGAGATGGGGAAGGCATATCTGATCCCATCTGCCCCCACATCGATTTCCTGGAAGTTCTACTAACCTGGCATTGCTGAGTTGCAGCAAGAATGTTCAGGAGAGTGGTGGGGTATGTTTCAGTTGCTACTGATTGTGGATTTCAGTCAGGAGCCCATTTCAGCGTGACCTGGAGATGCTGGGAATGGAACCTGGGACCTTCTGCTTGCGAGGCAAATGCTCTTCCACTGAGCTATGGACCCATCTCTGAAGGACAGCAGCTGAATTAATCTCTTCTCCCTCCTTTGCCGAGTGGTTTTGAGGGTTCGGAAAGGTAGGATGGGGCTCAAAAGACTGTCAGCTTGATTCTGTTTGAAGCAACCGCAATATGGTGCTTGGTTGGACCAATCTCTGCATGGAATGATTTATTACCATGACACATTATACAGCTGCTTAAGATCATTTTCGCTGCCTGTTGTCAACATCTCCTTCAGCAAAAGAGCCGGGTGTCAAATCAGATGCAAAGGCTGCCATTTGCCCAGCTCTGCTTTGAAGCGCATCTCGAGGACTCGCTTCACGGAAGAGAAGGACGTTTGCCAAAAGTGATTCACTTCTGAATCATCCCGCTGAACTTTTCCAGGACTGCCGCTTCGGTCATTGCAATGTGAACTTCGGAGCAGCGTGGATTTTATATGCATAGCACTGTCATAAATAAATCATAGGGAAATGTAATGAGAAAATATGTAGCAAGAAATAAAGCAAACCCCTATACAGAACATCAACAGCGCTTTATAATTCAATTCAGTCAAGGGCTGCATAAGGGGAGGTGGGAGAAGGGAGAGAAAAGACGGGTGATTTGTGTGTTGTGTATTATGGAATTTCGAGAACCGGGCAAGTTTATTGCAAGCTAATGTATTATTAAAATGTAGATGGAACCAATTAAGAAAGCGCATTTCAAATTTCAAATAAATAAATAAATCATAGGTCACCGAGGATCGAGGAGGTGTCAGGGACTGAAGTCAAGGAGAATTGCCGGCGCTTCATACCTCTCTGTTTCTGAGCCGTTGATTACCTTCATGGGGTAACTTTGCTGAGGAGGGCCTTTTTTCTTTTCCAGATTTCAAGGGGAGAAGAAGGGCAGCGCCTTTTCTTATGACAGTGACATTTGCTTTGAATTTAGGAGACATTTCTACAGACAAGTGTTTGTGTGCGACCTTGGAGGAACCTTAGACCTCCCAGGGCTGGTTTTACAGTAGTGCTATCCGCAGGGCTTCCAGGAAGACCCAGTTCCAACTAGTTCATGGTCTCAAATCCTAATCTAATCTGTCTCCAGTGTAGTCTTGCAGCCAAAATTGGCTTCCAAACTTCTGCTGTCACCACCCCCTGCTGTCATGTTCCTAGTCAGGGCCGGACCACCCATGAGACAAGGTGAAGCAATCTCCACAGGTGGCAGGACCCTGTCAGGAGTTCAGCCTACACTCGAGTAGGACCCTGGCAGAGACACATGCCTGACTGGCATGTTCCCTCCCTCCTGGTCATTCATTCAGGAGCTTCAAAAGCTTTCTTCTGCCCAAACAACACAGCAACCGATGTCAACAGACACTTAGGGATCCACAGAGTTTGTGCATCATGTGCATGACAGACCTCAGCAACTCAGCATTTTGGCAAATCTATTTTTATTTACATATAAACACACACAGAGCACTGCAACATGGCTTCCTCTCTCTCTAGCATCAGACAACAAAGAGAAAAAGACCAAAGGACAATAGTCCCACTTCACAGAACACTGTAACACAAACATCCTGTCTCCGTCACTTCCCACTCTGTGGAGTCAAAACATACACCATCATGTGATAGACAACAATCCCATGACTGCAATCATGGAGCAGGAATTCTAACAGACCCAAAGGGGGACCCCAATATAGATCTTCACTTCACCTTTGTTCCTGATTTTTATCTTTGTTCCTGATAATGATCTCTACTTCCCTGGTGGGGTAGGAGGCACAATTTTTTGGTTCACCTCATGTGCCCAAATGTCTATTTCACTATTTTAAAGGCTTCTTATACCATCTGAACTGTCCAAGTGGTCCTGAAAGTCAAACGGACGTAGGCTGGAGGGCATAAAAATGTGTGGTGCAGTTACTCTAACTATGGTGACTGGCTTCTATCCTAAATGTAACACTTGCATAAATTTGGATAGAAGAGAGTCACAAAGTTAAATTGCGATAGGGATTGATTAATCAACCTGCTTCTCACCCATGTTCTATACAGTTTCAGCACAAATCTTGTGATTTTTTTTAAAAAATATATCTGTACAGGAATTCACACTTAAAAGCACATTTTAAACATAGTTTATTTCAAAATAATTTTTTAAGGTTTTTTATTTTGTTTTGGAGATGAGACCTGTGATAGAATGTTTGGGAAGTGTAAAGACCAAGATATAACTAAGTTTCAATCCACAATTTAGTCTGAAAAGAGCAGATCAGGTCTATTTGCTAACCCTTGCATGGGATTTTTTTTTAAAGTTTTTATTTTATTGTGTAAATTCAAAAAGTAACATATCATAGAATTTACAATGAATATTGAAAAGACCAGAGGAGGTCACAAAAAACTAAACAAAAACAGTAATAATTTTCCATTTTGATAAAATATTGATCAACTTCTATTCATTATTCTGCATTTGTATCCTTATACATGACTTCCCATCTGAACCCAATGTATATACCTTTTTAGAACACCAATTGTGCTAAAATAAATTTCATATTTCAATAAAGTTCTCCATATACCTAAAGTCTTTTTTTAAAGTAAACCTTATCTCTTATTTTATTTCCCACATTATATTATATTATTTACACAGAAATCATTCAAACGCTACCATAGTTGCCACACCATGATTGTAATTCTGTAAATATTTTTTAAACATGTTCCATTTTTTAAGTAAAGCATTGATTGAAATTGCCTCTCAGTCTGTTCGTCAATTGTGCCATCTCAGCATATTCTAGGAGTTTATTTAACCACTCTGATTTAGATGGAACCTTATCCCCCTCCCAATTCATTGCAATCAGGGTCCTTGTGGCCGAACCCTTGCATGGGAATTAAGAGTTATCAAGAGACACCCATTCACCTCACAGAGTTGGAATTCTCAGAGCATCTTGTGAAGAAGGATGGGTTGTTAAACCACCCTTGAAACTGTAGCTCTGCGGGGGAAATAGGGTTCCCCCAACAACTTTCAACACCCATAACAAACTACAGCTCCCAGAATCCACTGGAGGAAGCAGTGACTGTTTAAAGTGATATGATACTGCTTTAAATGTATGGTGTCAATGTGACCTTACTCTATGCTTCTGTAACAGAGTAGAATATTGTCCCATCCAATGACAGCAGCATCTCTTATTCTGTCCACACAGCCATCCATTCTCCCTTCTCTCCATCTCAGGAATAAACATTAAAGAAGACTCAAGAGAATACAGTTACTTCTGTTCCGTGAGTTTAGCAAAATATTATGTGAAATAGCTCCAGGGTTCTATTTTGTCCTCTCCTCCCCACTTCCAGTCTTCTTCTTCCCTTCCTTTTTTAAAACTCACTGTTAATTTACCCTCCTTATTTCCATATGCAAACACTGTGACATTTCCCTGGGCTATAATAGCAGGGGACTTCTGCACCCACCCCCCAAAAAAGAATTTTAAAAAACTTACAAAGGGAAGAGGAAATACGAATTTCTGGAGGGCAGAGGAGGACAAAGAAATGCCAAACCTCAATCGCCTAAGGGAATCTGTTTTTCAAACACTCTTTCTCTAGGGAAGAAGATATTTTGGCATGGAGATTTTTCAGCAGCAAGTTGGATGTCATAGCAAACAATCTTTTCAAGCATAGGGGAGGTCTGCCTGTCTAACAGGTGTGTGTCTTTACCATCCACTCCTATATATATATATATATATATATATATATATATATATATATATATATATGCTTTCGTAGATTTTCACGGGTACAGGAATGCAGGTTTTGGTGTCTTCGGGTGTCTTCCCGTGTAATATATATATTGCTCAATGGAAGGACAGATTGTGAAACTGAGGCTCCAATACTTTGGCCACCTCATGAGAAGAGAAGACTCACTGGAAAAGACCCTGATGTTGGGAAAGATGGAAGGCACAAGGAGAAGGGGACGACAGAGGACGAGATGGTTGGATAGTGTTCTCGAAGCTACCAGCATGAGTTTGACCAAACTGTGGGAAGCAGTGGAAGACAGAAGTGCCTGGCATGCTCTAGTCCATGGGGTCACGAAGAGTCGGACACAACTAAATGACTAAACAACAACATAATTTGTAGGTGTGACTGGTGATCATACCACGCAAATCTGGTGGTAGGTGAAATTCAATGAGCAGCTAAAACCATCAAAACATAAAAACCACATTGTTGGTTCAGAGGATGGTCCAACGCCCTTAATGCAACTGTTACCCAACAATGAATGGCCCCATTAGATATAACCCACTACATTTTTTTTTAAAAAAAATATTTTTATTGAGCAAATTTAACAAATCAAATTATAAATCAATATAGCCAATTACATTTTTCCCCTTCCCCCCCTTCCTCCCTCTCCCACCCTCCAGAGACTTCCCTCAGCTCTCCTCTCTGATTTGTTTATACACGTTATTCTCTATATGTTGTAAAATTGTACATATCATTGCCTTATCTATCATACCTTCTACTAATAAATTTGTGGATGTTTGTTCAAAACCTTTTAAGGAGTCCAAATCCTTTTGTTGTCTTTTTAGATAGTTTGTAAAAAGTTCCCATTCTTCCTTGAAGTCACGGTTGTCCTTCTCACGTAACTTATATGTCAACTTTGCCAACTCTGCATAAGTCATCAGTTTTTCTTGCCATTGTTCTTTCATTGGGATTTCTTCATTCTTCCATCATTGTGCTAACAAAACTCTTGCCACTGTTGTGGTGTACATAAATAAGTTCTTTGTTTTTCTTGGCAGGTCTTGTCCTAAAATCCCTAACAAAAATGCTTCTTTTTTTCTTTTTTTTTACAAATGTCATTTTGAACATTTTTTTTCCAATTTGTTATATATCATCTCCCAAAATTTTTGTACTTCTCTACATTCCCACCACATATGATACAAAGTACCTTCTTTTTTCTTTACATTTCCAACATGTATTTGACCCAGTTTTGTACATTTTTGCCATTTTTACTGGTGTGATATACCATCTCGACATCATTTTCATATAGTTTTCTTTCAAAAGAGAACAGTCTGTAAATTTCAAGTCTACCTTCCACAACTTTTCCCAGTCCTCAAATTGTAAATTATGTCCTATATCTTGTGCCCATTTGATCACAACTGATTTGACCTCCTTGTCTTTTGCTGTTGTAGCAGAGTATAACCCACTACATTTTGAATGAGTAGCTGTGTTTTTGTAAGGAATGTTGAACATAGGAGTCTGCTGGGTTAAAGCAATGGCCCATCAAGGATAGCTCAGTCGGCAGAACATGAGACTCTTAAATCTCAGGGTTGTGGGTTTGAGCCCCACATCGGCGCAAAAGATTCCTGCATCCTAGGGAGTTGGACTAGGTGACCCTCAATGTGCCTTCCAACTCAGATGTCTGTGGGCAACCCATGAGCAGGAGCTGAGCACAAAAGCACTCTCTGCTCCTGTCATTTCATTACTGGTACAGTCATATCTTGGGTTACAGACGCTTCAGGTTGCGTTTTCTCAGTTTACGGACCGCCAAAACACGGAAGTACTGGAACGGGTTACTTCCGGGTATCATCAGTTGTGCATGTGCAGAAGTGCTAAATCGGGCTTTGCACATGTGCAAAAGCATCAAATCGTAACCCACGCATGCGCAGACGCACTGCTGCGGGTTGCGAACGTGCATCCCGCACGGATCACATTCACAACCCGAGCGCCCAGTGTATTCAGAAGCATTGCTGCCTCTGTAATTATAATTGGAAACTATAGTAAAACCATAGTAAAGATCATATCAAATTGTGAGCGTGTGTAGGGGGAAGCTATCTGCTGCCGAAACTCTATTCCTTTCCATTTATGCTTTGCTATGAGCCATCAACACATTTTCCTTTTCTGCTTTCCTCCCCCTTCCTTGCTCCGGCCTGAATTAATTAGCTGGAGGCCAGTCTCAAAAACGGTCCTTTCTTCATTCCTCACTCTATCATTGCTTTCCACAAAAGCACCTGTGGTGAGATGCTGGGCTAAGCCAGTTGTAGATTAAATACACGCCCCCTGGCTCCCGCTTATCTCCTGATTTTTCTCTCCCAGAGATGGAGAACATGGATCGAAATGGGGAGTGCGCCTCCTGGGAGTAGGAGCAGCATAGTGCTAACTGGTTTGAGATTTGCTGGAGGAGAAGTATAGGGAACCCAAGCCACATCCATTAGGAAGTATATTAAAAATAGCAGTGATTTGGCTACTAAACTCTACTATTAATCCCCCAAAATGCAGTTGAAAGAGAAAATGTGTTTGTATATGTGGCGTTTGCACTCCTAGGTGTGTGACATCATACTGGGTTCATAGGGAAAGGGTTAACTAATTGTAAAATGACTAAGCAATGGGAAGCCAGGGGGCAGAGTTAACTGTGTATAAGGTTTAAGCAAAGAGGGGGTTTTTTGAGGAGAGTTAGAGTGGTTGACAAGACAGTCTGGAGTTAGGAGACAGAGAAGATAAGTCTGTGGGTTGGGCTAGTCTGGGGTGAGAGAGTGAGATAATTTGTTAAGAGGAGTCAGTCAAACAGTTGAGATAATCAATCAGAAGGTATTAGGACTCTATAGGCCGGTAAAGAAACTAAAGTTAAGGTACTGACAGGAATATTATCAGAGAAACCATAATCTTGTTAATGTTTGTAAAACAAACTTGGTTTTTTGGTTCACTTTTAACAACTGTCTGGACTCAGTGTTTTACCAGAGAGTAACTGGTTGGTGGCAGCAGGGAAGCGAGCACAGTGGTGGCACAGGGATCAATAGACCGTTAAATGTCCAAGGACCCTGTGTGATCGCCACAGTGTATACAACCATGAGGGACTGAGAGGAAATTTTTAGATGTCAGCTGCTAATATTCAACATACAAACACAGGGTGCTGCTAAGGTTAGTGGTTAAATCCCTCAATGACTTGATCCCAAACAGCTGAGAGACTGTCCTCTTCCCTGCAGAACCTTTCAAGTGTGAAGATCAACTTCGGAAACCATGCTGTTCCCCAATTTGCAAGTTGATCATGGGCATTTGATCAGCTACTAAGGTCCCCACCCACTGGAACAAATAGAGATGGGGGGGGGAATTATCTCCTTTGTGGTTCTTCAGGTTGATCTCTGCAATCATATATGGCTTCTGTTTAATGCAGTCAAAGAAGAAATGATGCATCTTTTGCCTGTCATAACCCTCTTAGTGCCTTCTTGTTCTGTGGCATTCATTTTCCCTTGACAAGCTGTGTTCCATTTCCTCTGGGGATGGCCTCAATTGAACTCAGAGCATCCTGAGGATGTCTCACGGTTTTCATGCTGCTTTCTCCACCTGTCTGCTTCTGATTCATTTATGATCTCTTTAAATGAACATCTGGCGCAGACGGGTCCTATTGCTCTTCTGCCACCGGACTTTCGTTGTAGTTTGGGAGGCATGAAAGGAGATGGGAGGGGGCGGAAATAGAAAACAACATTTGGGAAGACACAGGTGTGCTCATCAAGAATTGGGATTCAACAGTTGTGGGCAAGATCAATAATTTCCTAATTATCCATCAAGTGCTGAGGTCCATTTGATCCTGACAAGATCAGAAGAATCCCATTTCTGAAAAGGTCACATCTGAATAACAACATAAGACCAAGTTCTCTGCATTAGGTGTAGGACAGGGGCTAGTAATATGGTCCGTCCCCCCCGACGTTGTTGGACTACGACTTCCATAATCCCTAACCATTGACCATGTTGATTTGGGGCTCATGGAAATAGTAGCTTAGCAACTTCTGAGAAGGACCACTTTGGCTACACCTGGTATAGAATGTGATGAAGGGCATTATCAGGACTAGGCATGCATATTACTGGGAGTAGGCACAATAAGGTTCAAACAGTAGAGTGATGAAAGTCCAGGGCAAGTCTGATATCAAAGAGAGGGAATCAAATGTAGCAGAGGCAACTCGCCAAAAAGATTAAGTTAAAAGATTAACACAAGGTCAAGAATCAGGGGGGAGAGGAGTCAATGGCACACAGAAGGCAGTTATAATTTTTGCTGCATGAAGTTTGAGAGGAGATATGATAGCCATCTTCAAATATCTAAAGGGCTATCATATAAGGAAGAACTTCCTGGTGGTAAGAACTTTTCGACATGAGAATGGACTCCTTTGGAAGGTGTTGGACTCTCAGGATTTAGGAAGTTTTTAAGCAGAGGTTGGATGGCTATCTGTCATGTATGAACCGGTTGAGATTTGTCAACTAGGGTTGGACTAGATGACCCTTGACATCCCTCCCAACTTTACAATTCTATGATTTTATAACTCATGCTCATGCCAATGCTGCTGAATGCATCCATGGCTTTATACCAGTCTCTGTGCATACTCACATTCCTTTGAGAAAAGGAGAGTGGATGAGTTGTGCTTGAGGCATTCAGCCTTGGCCTGTTTCTAAGTCATCCAGAGCAGCTGGTGTACTAACTCTAAACAGAATCCAGACATGGTGGATGGGCTACCAAGCATTTAGCTCAATTTCACCCATTTCCCGCCTGAATTATACCAGCTTACATGAAGTTCCTACACAGTCACCCATCCAGGCACTGACGAGACCAAGAACAGCTTGGCTTGAGCAAAATGTGTCTTCACACCATACTTTTGGTGCTTTCACATAAGGAACTACTAAATGCACCTGGAAATTAACCCTATGTAAAGTCCTATGGATATACTGATGTCTTTTGAAACTGTTTATGAACAGAAAAAGCTTCCTGGTAAAAATCTAGACTATTGGTCCATCTATTTCAATATTTTCAAAACTGACTGGGGTTGTTTCAGACAGGAGCCCCCCCCCCCCAGCCTTAGCTACAGGTGTCATAGATTGAACTCAGAGGCTTCTGCATAAGATAGACTGTGTTGTGTCGCTGAGCTAAACATGATTTCAACACTCCAATATCATACGATACAATAGTCTTTATTGTCATTGTCCCATACAGAACAACGAAATTGAAAAAATCTACACCATACATTCACAAACCAACAAGCCTGCTATCCCAGCTATCCCAGCTGTTTTCAGACTAGAATTCCCATCATCCCTGACTACTACTCTTGCTAGCTAGGGATAATGGGAGTTGCAGTCCAAAAACAGCTGGAGACCCAAGTTGGGGAAACACTGGCCTAGACTGTGCTGGGAGGAGAAGCTCTTGCCTTCTGACCAGGGGTCGGCGCTGTGTGGCTTCCCGGATTTCATCTGTGTGCTATGATCCGGGTCATCTAAGCAGCTCAAGGCCAGGAATCTAAGCCCTCTGCATCCTCTCAGAGGCCATGTTGCTCTTGATGTGCTGCTGTACCTCTCTTAAGTGACAAAAAGACACATCTTGCCAGCCTACTCTTTTCTCCATGCAGGAGGCCTGTTGCACGTCCCAAAAAGAACAGCCAGGAGGCAAATGGGGAAGGATATGTAAGGAAACGGGAGTTAGGGGAGGCTTTCCTTGCTCTTCTGTCACCAGGGCCCTGCATGATGTCAGGAGAGCTTCTTATGGTTTCTGAGCTGCTTTATCAGAAGGTCAGCTGTGCCCCCTGGCTTGAGTAAGGGAGAATCAAATGGCTTAGAAGATAAAAAAGGGCCTGAGAAAATTATTTGTCTTGTTATGTCAAAGCTTCGGTGGTGCAGGCAAGAAGCAGCTTAGTTTCAATGCCAGGCTTAACAGAATAAATTAGGGACTGAGTCATGTTATAGATTAGCTAGGGGAAAAAGTTTGCCGCTCCTCACTTTAGGTTCAGCTGAGCAGGAATCTAAATGTTCTCCGGAACAGAGGGAAGCACAGGCCTTCTTTGTGCCTGTGGACAGTGGAAAGGGAGCCACTTCTCTGTAGAACATGGCTTGTCAGACACTGGAGCTGACTCTCCTTGGGATGGTAGGGGCCATAGCTGTCAACTTTTCTTGCGAGGAATCCTATTCAGAATAAGGGAATTTCAAAACATTGACAGCTATGGTAGAGGCACCTAAGTGGGAGGAACATAAAGTGAGGGGTAGGATGCTGAAGCATGCTGCTCCTTCTCCCCTTTCCAGCGCAGATGTGGATGGATTGAATGCTGCTTCCTAGACCTGCATGGATCCACATGAGATGTGGAGTCGCAGGTGGCACTGTGGTCTGAACCACCGAGCCTCTTGGGCTTGCCGATCATAAGGTTGGCAGTTCGAAACTGTGTGATGGGGGTAGCTCCCATTGCTTTGGCCCAGCTCCTGCCAACCTAGCAGTTCAAAAGCATACCAGCACAAGTAGATAAATAGGTACCGCTGCGGCGGGAAGGTAAATGGCATTTCCATGCGCTCTGGCACTTGTCACAGTGTTCCGTGCACCGAAAGTGGTTTAGTTGTGCTGGCCACATGACCCAGAAAAGCTGTCTGTGGACAAACGCCTGCTCCCATGGCCTGAAAGTGGAGATGAGAGCTGTACCCCATAGTCAAATTTGGACTGGACTTAACTGTCCAGGCGTCCTTTACCTTTACCTTACCACATGAGATTTTCAAGGGAACATTGGAGCCAACTCCTAGGACTTCCTTCCCTCCTTCCTTCTTTTGCTTTTAAGGCACTATATTTGGGGGGAGGGTTTGAGTCTCCCAAAAAGCAATTTACAACCACATGGAACACAAAACCAATAAATATTTTAAACCTCCATTTACCGTATTTTTCACTCTATAACACGCACCCGACCATAACACGCACGTAGTTTTTAGAGGAGGAAAATCCATAGGCATGCCACCCGTAGGCATTTCCTCCATAACACACACAGACATTTCCCCTTACTTTCTAGGAGGAAAAAAGTGAGTGTTATGGTGCAAAAAATACGGTATTTCCAAAATGTGCAGACCAGCAAACCATGAGACAAGAGGAAGAAAATAAACCAGCTCAAACAAGTTCTCAAACAAGACAAGACGAAACCCAACAACATCTAGCTGGCAGATCTTAATTAGCCACAAAGGCCACACTAAAAAAGAAAAAGTTGTGGGGGCTTGCCTGACCTCATTTGGAATCCACAACTGAGCAGCTTCTTGTGAAAAGGTCCTGTTCTGTGTACCAATGGTTGCAAGGAGCAGTGTTCAGTGGACACAAGACCCTGTTGCTTTGCTGTTAGTTTTTCCTAAGAATGAATTTAGGAAAGGGTGAGAGATATTCTATGAAGGCTAATGTTGGGATTAGTGTGTCAGTCCAAGGGAAACAGCAGGCTGCAAGATGGGGATGGGGACCTCGTGGCCCTCCAGCTGCTGTTGGACTCCAACTCCCATTTGCCCCAGTCAGAATAGTTAGCGCTCAGCACTGATGGGAATTTTAGGCTGATTCATAGAATCATAGAATTGTAGAGGTGGAAGCAACCCTAAAGGTTATCAGCTTCAGGGCATAGATGGATCCAGGGATTGCAGAGTTTGTCAGAAGTCAGGTACTTGGAAAACGGTGAAATATTTGTAGGGGGAGGAGAAGAGAGCCTTAGTTGCCATCTTCATCAGGAGCTGGTGAAAGTCAAATTCTTTTTAAAACAGCCCAAGTGCTGGAGGTATTGAGGAACTGATCAACTTATGGAGGAGCAATCTGTTTCTCCCAGTGATTCACATATGTACCAGGAGTAAGAAGAAGTTAGACCTTGGGTTACTGCAAACCAGTTTCTAGGGGACTAGTCTAGGCCAGCTGATTGGGGATGGGCTATAGCTCAACAGCAGTCCATCTGCCTTGCATGCAGAATGTCTCAGGTTCAATTCTCAGCATCTCCAGGTACGACTGGGAGAAACTGTTGCACAAAACCCTGGCAAGCTACTGCCAATCAGTGTAGGAAATACTAAGCTGGATGTACCCAATGGTCTAACTCGGTATGAGATAGCTTTCTGTGTTACATTCACCTGTGATATTTATTGCATCCATTTGATTGGTTATAAGGCTAGAGCACCTGTCCCGATTTATAATGTTCCTTTTACATGGAAACGCCTGCTTCATCATGGAACTGAGCTTTTTTTAATTGATACACCACCATGTTGCACTAAATTTATTTCACACCAGTGGACAAGCTATGGCACAACATCAAACATCATCAGACACACACTTCTGTTCCCCTATTATTTACCCTGTGCCATGCCAAAATACCACCGAAAATTTCACTATATAAGCTGTGGTGGATTGATCCATGAAAAGCACAACAAACTTGCAATGCAAAGATCCAGAGGTATTCTGAGTTTCCAGGGATGCAAACAGATTATTTTTCCTGAAAACAGTGAACGTGGATGGGAGTGCTAAATTTCTGCTAGATTCCTCTAGATTTCTAGAAGCGACTTTTATGTGAAAGATCATACAACATGTGAAAATAAACAGGCAATAAAGTGTCAGGAAGATGGAAGAAAGTACAGTGGTACCTCGGGTTAAGAACTTAATTTGTTCCAGAGGTCCGTTCTTAACCTGAAACTGTTCTTAACCTGAGGTACCACATTAGCTAATGGGGCCTCCCTCTGCCGCCGCACGATTTCTGTTCTCATCCTGAAGCAAAGTTCTTAACCCGAGGTACTATTTCTGGGTTAGCGGAGTCTATAACCTAAAGTGTCTGTAACCTGAAGCGTCTGTAACCCAAGGTATCACTGTATCATCTGAAAGCATCCTTAGTCCAAGAATACCTATCCCTGCTGTTTGCAAATACTTAGCAGCAAAAATATATGCACATGATATCTGCAAAACAGATGACTGGTATTGGCTTGATAGTGAGGTGGAGGGAAGGTGGAATAACACTAATATTTTTATTATTTGTACCCCACCCATTTTAGAACCATAGAATCATAGAGTTGGAATGGATCCTGAGAATCATCTAGCTCCTCTGCTTCCAGATCAGACTCACTCCTTAAGAACAATCCACAAGAAGCAAAGCAAAACACAGCCTTGTAAATAATGATCTCACTCTTTGCAGGACTGCACTATACCAAATAACATGAGAGAGAGAGAGAGAGAGAGAGAGAGAGAGAGAGAGAGAGAGAGAGAGAGAAGTGCAGAGGAGGAAGATTGTGATCTTCGATCAAGCCTGAAATGCTTAGGAGCTTCTCACCCACCCACCTCTATCGGTTTTGTTGTTTGTCAGATTTGCAATGGGAATTTGATTTCTTGTTTTGCGTGTATCAAATTAGGGAGGAAAAGATAAAGTGCTAATAAAATAACAGGGAACATATGGAGAGAGGCAAAGGCTGCATAACGATGGCAGATTTTATTATTTGTTGAAATGGAAATATCGGCGTAATCTCATGGGCCGATGCCATGGCAATTCTGTAGGATTTTCAAAAGTGGTGATGCCTTTGTTTGAGATGCCAGGCTTGGGGAGGGACTCCGGGGCTCATTCCAATGTAGGAGAACTGCAGGGCTTGGAATTCATGTGGCCAAACTGTAGGAGGGCAAGAATCTTGCTCCTGTTTTCTCAACAGAACTCTTCGGCACCTGAAGCAGCAGAGAAATGTTCTCTTCTTCCTTGGAGGATATATACATGGAAGGTAAGGGATGTTCTATTTAGAGAGTAGAACCCCAACGCTGCCTTTCCTGTTCTTTGGACCATATCAGGGCTGCCAGCCTTTCTGACCAGCTACCTAGTTTTGCATGCCGAGTGACTAGAGTTATAAACAGGGGCAGCAACTTTGCCCTGAATGTGACCAATGTGGTCAACCTAGTCCAGAAATCTCTGAACCTGCCTGGCATGATACATAGTGGGCCCCATTCCCCTCCACAACCTACTTCAACTGTTGGATAACATTGATTTGATTCCTCCCTCCTTGCTCTCAATGTAGATTTTTCATTCATGCTTTTGTTCCCAGTATATATCATTTCCCCCCATTATTTCCCAAAGCAGAGCTTTATTTTCCTCCTTGTTCCTGACCTTCACTCACCCCATCTGCCATGGTGGGGAGGAGGGCACCATTTTGTAGTTCCCCTCAGGTGCCAAAATGTCTTAAACTAGCTTTCAGAACAAACCATAGGTTTTCTCATTTCCATGTTATTTGATAGAAGAAGAAGAGGAGGAGGAGGAGGAGGAAGAAGAAGAAGATTATTTGCAGTCCCCTTAACCTGGACAGCTGTGAGAGTAAAATTGAAAAATTTGGGGCAGTATCCTGGTATTGAATTCTTTCCTGCTCTTTTCATGGGTGAATCATGGGAGAACAGAACCATACATGTGCAGAAAAGGAAGAGGAAATAATGTCATTGTCCAATAATGTTTGTTGTTGTTTCACACCACACCCACTGCTGCGAATTATTTCTAAAAATTTGGGAGAGTTAAACAATGTCATTGTCCTCCATTTGAACAGCCAAGTGACTTCAAACCAAGCATCATTATTCGGTTAAGATCCAGAGATTATATTAATAAGGTGCTCTTATGCATGAAACACACAACTGGGGAAGTATTTTGTAAATTCAGCACTATTAGCTATCTCTTCTCCAGTATGAAAAATGAAAAAGGAAAAAGAACACAACCTATCTCTCCCTTATATTCATGCCTGGAGCAAAACGAAAGGAATGAGAGGGGAAAGAGTTTTAGAATTACAAACAGAACCTTTAAATTGTGGAAACTTGCTAATTTTGTTTGTGAAAAGTGTTGTGGAAGTCCTGCTTTCCCTTCCATTTTCTATTCAAATCACATGCCCCAGACAAAAAGAGAAGAAGAAGAAAAGGAGAAGGTGTTGAGGGTGGTAGGAATGAAATGATCCAGTCAGGAATTAATGGAGGTTGGTTTGAGATGGAGGGTAGGGAGGGAAGAGGACACATTTTTCAAATATGTAAATGACAGTAAATCTTCAGTCCTCGTTTTTTTTCTTTTTTTTAAGAGAGAGAGAGAGAGAAGACAGAAGAGAGAAGGTGCCAAGAAGACCATAATTTAAGGCACTGGTAAAATGTGCAGATGAACCCAGTTAATTTTGGATGAATTTTCAGGGGGTGGGAATAGGCTTTTGCCAATTATCAGGCTTAATTTTTGTAGACTGCTCTGCATTTGAAAGAGGAAAAAGAGAGGCACATTAACTTAGCATGAAAACCAACATTGCATAGGGTGGAATTAAATTAACTTTTACTCAGAGTAGACCCATTGAAATTAAAGAATCTCCCAAGGTCATTCATCTCAACACATACTACCCATGGAAATCAACTGTGCCATCTCTCTTTCTTAATGTGTGCTACCAAAGGATGGGCATAGATCTCCTGATCCATTCCATTCTGTGGCCCCAAAACAATTCCGGGGGCAGGGGTGAGGGTTTGCAAAACTGCTTTAAACCCTTGAAAAACAAACAAACAGGGCTGTATACAGCACTCTGTAGGATCAGAACTTCCCGTTGAACCATGCAAAAGGATCTGATCCTGCGTGGTGCTCCTTCACAGGTAGCTTCCCTGCACAAAGGGAAAGTTGTTCCTGAAAGGATCAGATCCTTTGTGAGTGGCTTCTCTGCATGCTAACGAAGCTGCTAATGAAAGCAGCTGTGACTAGCACCAGGTAGGACCATGTAGTTTTCCTTTCCTAGCTCTCTGTGTTTTTGTACTTTCTCATTCACTCTGCTGGGCTAAGCCATCACTCTCCATTTCCCGAATGCCCTTGAACAGGCTCTGGGTATGCCATCCTTTACAGCGTCTTCACTTAATTCACACCGGCTTCCTGTGCTCAGTATTGCTGCCTGAGGCACATTCTACACATGTGGTGGTGAAGTCCTAAAGTGGTAGATGCAAAGGTGAAGAGCTACGTGACCCATTGGGTCCTGTCCAACTCTGCAAGTCTATTATTCTATGAGACTGTTAAAAAGTCTCATAGAAAAAGTACTTCTTATGTGAAGGCTGGGCTACCCCACATCTGAAATTAGCAAAGGAGAAAACACAACAACATAACTACCGTATTTTCCCGTGTATACCACACCCCCGTGTATAAGACACCCTCTATTTGGGGGGACTCAAAGTTAAGAAAATGGGAGGAGATTGCCCAGAGTTATTGAGCTTTTTTGGGGAGGATTGCCCAGAGTTTTTAAACCTTTTTTTTTGGGGGGGGGGGATGCAGAGAATCGCTCACCTGCAAGCTCAATGCTGAGAATCACACTCAACAAAGCAGCTGCCAATCGTCTGCCTGCCAGCAGCCAAATGCCCGCCCTAATGCAGTAGCTGCCACCAATCAGCTGCAGCACTTGCCACAGCCACTAGCCACCATAACTATCGCAACTAAACATCTCCTGATCATGGCAGAAACCTATCACCCATCCTCTCTCCGCACTATCTATGTATAAGACAAGCCAATTTTTTAAACATTATTTTAAAGGGGAAAAACCTTGTCTTATACATGGAAAAGTATGGTATTTGCTACATTTGTAAGTATACATCTAGCTTTGGCCCACAGATTAAAGTTGGGGGTTTGCCATTTTAATGCTCTCCCATGCAATAGGCCCACATGACTTTAAATGTGGGCTGGAGGACAGCGCAGCTGCTCTGCCATCGAACTGCATCGCTTCCCTGTAGTTCTCCTCAAAAGGTACGGCTTGCAAAATGCACACACTTGCATTTTGCTGCTGTCTCTGGCACATCTCCCATCGGACTTTGCAGAGACCCAAGCAAAGTGCAAGAAACCAGCCAACTTGGTTGCTGAAGGACTGGGGGATTATCTTTAAGCGCTTACTCATTCCATTCAGGTAGGATTCTTCTCCAAGCCTACCCTCAGGCATTCATTTAATCACCCCCTGTAAAGGTTGCAAAAATGAAATGCTGAACACAACACAGCGGCCCGAAATTACGAAGCTACCAAAGTCAGCAAATTCACACCGCAGATTCTCATAAGAGCCTATTTGCAAGCTACCTAAAGCACATCACACGCCCCAACATAAAGGCACTACGCTTACACACTGTACTGCAAAGAAGAAGAACTTTTGCATGAGATTCATGGCCACGGCGGATAGATCCATTTAATATCTCAGGAGTCCTGCTGGAGCACTGACATTTAGAGTCCCTGGTTTTGTTGCCATGAAATTGCATTGTTTTGTACTCTGCTCGTCCCTGAGTCGTCACAAGTTCCAAAGGAGCTTTGCAGGGTCAGATTCCTTAATTGGGAAAAGATAGAGTCATGTGCTGTTGTTTTTTAAAATATTTTTAAAAATTATTTTCCCCCAAACCTTTTCACAATAATCTTCATATTGAATACTTACATAAGTTGTTTCATAAGTTGACTTCCCACCCCTACAGTGTTTTTACTCAAACTTTTCCTACCTCATTATATCTTTATCTATTAGAGAAAAGTTTCTGAAGGAGCTTCTCCACCCCCATTGTTCAGCCTGGACACTGAGGTCCAGCTCTGAGGGCCTTCTGGTGGTTCTCTCACTGCAAGAAGTGAAGTTACAGGGAACCAGGCAGAGGGCCTTCTTGGTAGTGGCACCCTCTCTGTGGAACACCCTCCCTTCAGATCTCAAGGCAAAGAGATCTGAAGGCAGCCCTGTTTAGGGAAATTTTTAATGCTTAATGCTGTATTGTGTTTTTAATATCCTGTTGGGAGCCGCACAGAGTGGCTGGGGAAACCCAACCAGATCGGCAGGGTATAAATAAAAAAATAGTATTATTATTTCTCTATTACAACTATTTTATCATTTTTCTTCTGTTAGTGGTCAATGGATTGCAACCCTCCAGAGAGGAACTGTAGCAGGATCAACAAGAGCTTGGACCAGCTATGATCTTTGGGCTCCCTTCCAACTGCAGGTTTCTCACTTTCTCTCGTATATATTGCTAGATCTCACCCCTCCCACCCGCCTCCTGATCCCATCCAAGAGGCAAAATATTCACCCAGACAAGAGCAATCTTTTACCAACTTTTTTCTTATCTTGTAACTCCTGCCCCGGGCCACTGTACACCCCTGAGCTTATGCGTCAGACATCCAGCCCCAGGCTGTTCCCCATTTAGAAAAGAAAGTCCTGACGAATGGAGCTTAATGTAAGCTTCTGTCAAATATATACATATATATTACTCCCCCTCCCCAGGTTTCTCCAGGGCTCAGAAACTTAGAAAAAAGCTACCGAATGAAAGAACTAGATCTGGCTGATGGGATGGGCAGGGAAGGAAGGAAGGAAGGAAGGAAGGAGAAGTGGGCAGTAGTGGAAAAAGCTACCAAGCCTATGCATCTTTGGGGAGGGGAAATGAGGAAGTGAGGAGCAGAAAACGAGTTGTTCTTTCAGAGTTGCCGTAATTATAAAGGCAGATTGTCAATAGCAATTTCCAGCTTACGTGGCTCTTCCATTGTGCTGTGTAGAAATAAGGGAAATCGCTATCCCTTAGAGGAGGAGAGACTGCATTGATTCCAAGCAGGGGGGGAAACTAACAAACAAGCAAGCAAAAAGAACAGGCTAACATTAGCAAAACTCAAATAACCAGTGACTGGATCCGTCCTGACAAATTCTTCCCAGGCCGAGCTTGGTAAACCACAATACCAATTAGAGGTGAAACGTTGTAGTGGTACAAGGTGGAGCAAATCTGGCTTATCAACTAACAACAACAACAACAAATTTATTATTTTTACCCTACCCATCTGGCTGGGTTTCCCCAGCCACTCTGGGTGGCTCCCAACAGAATATTAAAAACATGATAAAATATCAAACATAAAAAACTTCCCTAAACAGGACTGCCTTCAGATGTGTTCTAAAAGTCAGATAGTTGTTTATCTACTTGACATCTGATAGTAGGCATTCCACAGGGTGGGTGCCACTACCGAGAAGGCCCTCTGTCTGGTTCCCTGCAACCTCACTTCGCACAGTGAGGGAACCGCCAGAAGGTCCTTGGAGCGGGACCTCAGTGTCCGGACAGAACGATGGGGGTGGAGATGCTCCTTCAGAAACTTTTGTGTAATAGGTACGAAACTCACTGGGTGATCTTGAGTCAGTAACTATCTCTCAATCTAGATCTACCGGTGAGGGGAGTTTAGGTGGCAGCGACCTGAGCTCTGGAGAGTGCTGCATTCTCCAACGTCCTGCTGTGCAAAGGGATTCCCAGCAGGCAGAAATCTAGCACCTAGAAGGTAGAAATCCACCAGGGAGGGTCCAGCCTTCCCCCCGCACTTCTGGTTTTCTACTTGCATGGAATTTTCCATCCATGGGAGAATTCAAAATAGGGAGAACTGGGCCACCCCGTTCCTAATTTCCATTGCTTATCTTTGTAACTTCTTAGAGGGCTGGAGAGCAGTTGCATTGTGTTGGCAGTTGGGTAGGACAAGAGGAGAGCGTTGGAATCTAGAAACAGTAGAAAAATATAAGCTGGAAGAAAGTGTCAGGCTAATTTAAGAGCAGAAGAACAGCCTTCTGTATCAGGCCAATGACCCATCTAGCCCAGCATCCTGTTCTCACAGTGGCCAACCAAATGCCTGTGGGTAGCACATAGGCAAGACCTGAGAGCAACAGCACTCTTGCCCACCACCCTTCAGAAGCATTACTGCCTCCAAGTATGGAGGCTGATGGTCCTCATTGTGGCTAATAGCCTTTGACCACCCATTCCACCATGAATTTGCCCAATCCTCTTTTAAAGCCATCTAGGTTGGTGGCTGGGATGTGGGTGGTGCTGTGGGTTAAACCACAGAGCCTAGGACTTGCCAATCAGAAGGTCGGCAGTTTGAATCCCCGTGACGGGGTGAGCTCCCATTGCTCGGTGCCTGCTCCTGCCAACCTAGCAGTTCGAAAGCACATCAAAGTGCAAGTAGATAAATAGCTACCGCTCCAGCGGGAAGGTAAGCAGCATTTCCATGCGCTGCTCTGGTTCGCTGCTGGCCACATGACCCGGAAGCTGTATGCCAGCTCCCTCGGCCAATAAAGCGAGATGAGCGCTGCAACCCCAGAGTTGGCCACGACTGGACCTAATGGTCAGGGGTCCCTTTACCTTTAGGTTGGTGGCCATCACTGAGTTCCGTAACCTAACTATGAACAGCTTTAAGAAGTAGCTTATTTTATCTGTCCCTTTGGTGATGCTAATACAGCAAAACTAATGTGGGGTGCAGCAGTTACGAGTTACGAGTCTCTGTAGCCACAGCAGGAGCTTTGCTTCTCCAGAGGTTTGATCCCACTCCCGTGGAGCACTCCATTGTCTCTTGAGACAGATGGATGCCAAAAAACTTTTTGTCCCACCATCTCTTGACTTGTCTTTTTTGCCCAGACTAACACCAATTAAGCCAATCAAAACTCACCGCCACTGCAGATGAATGACTCCCAACAGTATGAATAGGTAAAAAATAGGATTTGGGGAGAGGGGAGGAAATCCAGCAGATTTATTGAGGTTAGACTTCCCAGGGGTTTTTAGGAGGCCACAGAAATCTGATGACCAGGTTGAGAATGCTGAGGATAGTGTTGTGTGTGAACTCACTGAATGTTTGTTGAGCTCCCTCAATAAATTCCTCTATTCTTTAGCCTAGTCTTGGTTAAAAACAGCACCCTCCTGTATTCCTACTGAAGAGGCTATTTGCACGGATGATAGAAACAGCTCAACTCAAATTGGAAGAGAATTGAGATCCAATTCTCCACAAAGCCCCTTTCACTCCCTCTTTCCCCCCACCGCTGTCTATAACCTATACGCCACCCCCTTTTTCCAGTTTGAACTTCAAGTCACCTACAAAGAAAGACTCGATCAGCTATTACATAAATGGATTTTATTAATGGAGATACTTACCCAAATCTGGAAAGGAAAGGATTTCTCATATAACAGTCCATGAATATTTAACAGAGGCCCTTAGCAGTTATGCATTCATGTATATAGCCATATAGCACTTTACCCAGCAAGGTTTCTGGGGAGTAGAAGAGAAAAGGACCTAATTAACAGTAATCTCAATTGGTTTAGAAATGCAAAAGACAATCTAAATAATTCCTGAGATTGCTTTGCTCCTAAGTACTGAACAGGGAAAGCCTTAAAAAAAAAGGCATACATTTTATTAATAGAAATTTCTCAAGTTTTTGTTTTGTTTTTAAAATTGTGGCTGTAGATTTTGCAAATTGTGGTGCATGGACTAAAGAGTGTAGAGCTGTGTTATTGGATATGACCAAGGTCAAGCTAGTTCAAGCAGCTTGTTCCCAGCTAGATTCCTCTGGGAAGTTTGCAAAGATGGACGCAACTGAGAAAAAAATATGCTACCTCGGAAGGTGATGGACTATTCTTCATTGGAGGTTTTTTTCTTCTTCAAAAGATATTTATTAAAGATTTTAAACATTGAATTCACCAAACAAATATAAAACCATCACCCAAATACAACAGACAGAAAAAGACAGGAAAAAGCAAAAGAAAAAGTAACACATAATAAAAAACATACAACAAGATCCCATATTCAACAACCATATTTTCTTAACCTTTTGGACTTCCTCACATCTCCCATTCCTGCGTTCCCAATTATAAAATTATAAGCAGCAAATTATCACCTTGTTTCAACTCCTATCTTGTAGTTTTCAAATATTATGTCTCCGACTTTAAATATTTTTATCAAATGCTTAGAAACTTAATTTATATAATAATACTCCAAAATTCATCTTTTTCTTAAACATCACATATTCTCATATTTCTTTCAACTAAATTGCTGATGCCATGTTGTTTTCAGACCTGCATCCTTGTTAACACTCAAACAATTTACAATGTTTCTGTAAATAGTCTTAACTTTTTCCAGTCCTCTTCCACTACCTCTTCTCCCAGGTTATTCTTCATTGGAGGTTTCTAAACAGAGGTTAGCTGGCCCCCTGCCTGGGGTTTTATATTGATGATTTCTGTATTTAAGGAGCTCGACAACATGACCATTGGGGTCCCTTGCAACTCTACAATGCTATAATTGTTTTGAGCAGGGGGGTGGGGTGAAAACCAGTTTAATTTGCAGGAGCTGGCCAGGAAACTGATGTTAACAACATAAATGTAGGAAAATCAGGCAAAACCCTCATCTCTTCTCACAGTGGTCAGACAGATGCCCACTCTTCCATGCTGTGATTCCCAGCGTCTCCCTCTGGCAGTTGTGGTAAAACATAGCCAATGTGGCTACTGATGGCCTTTTATCCCCCTTGAATTTGTCTAATTCTTTTTTCAAGCCAGCCAAGTGGGTTCCTTTGGGAGGAAATGGGGATTTAAAAAAATGAATAAATTAAGTTGGCCACCACCACGACCCCCTGTGGGATCAAATTCCATAGTTTGTGAATCACAGAATCTTAGAATTGTAGAATTGGAAGGTGTGTTTCCTTTAATCTGTCCAGAGTCTTCCAACATTCAGCTTTCTTGAATGTTCATGAGTTCAAGTTATGAGAGGGGTAGACAAACTTCTCTATCTGCTTGCTTTACACGATGCATAATTGTAGTCACCCTTACCAGGTCCCCTCTCCCTCACCTTTTCAATATGCTAAAAAGGCCCAGATGCTGAAATCTTTCCTCACAGGGGAGCATTGGAGACTTCATTCCACATTTTCTGTCCCCATTTTGAAAGTAATTCTTGAAACAGTTGAGGATTAAGAATGTGTCCTGGATCTAAATGAAATATGGAGCTTATGACAAGGCATCCATGGTAGATGGCTTTAGATACATTATCAGATTTATATAATGAAATGAAAAATAAATAAATACTTAAAATAACCTTTGTTAAGAAACCAGAAGCCTTTTTATTAGGAATTACAGGTACCAGCATTCCAAAGGAGCATAATTTTTTTTTTTTTTTTTAATGTATGGAACAATAGCCACCCGGATGTTACTAGCCCAGAGATAGAAAGAAGACAAAATCTCTACCAAAGAGGAATGGCAAAACAAGCTGGTGGACCATGTCGAGATGGCAAAACTGACTGGAAAACTCAGAAACCAAGAGGTTGATAACTTGATAAAAGAATGAAAAAAAATTACACACTACCCTGGCCTGCACCTTGAGAGGTCACTTTGGTGATGCTAATACAGCAAAACCAACATGGGGTGCAACAGTTATGACTTACGAGTCTCTGCAGCCACAGCAGGAGCTTTTCTTCTCCAGCAGTTTGATTCCACCCCTGCGGAGCACTCCATTGAACTGCCACAGAAGCAGGAATGCACCAGGCTGCCTCTGCCCTGCCACCTTTGAGAGTAGCCAGAGGAGGTACAAGAATGAATGCAGCCCCCCCCCACCTATCTGTTTTTGCTCACCCTTTCTTAAGAGAAATGTGTTTGACTGCTCACTTACTCTTCTCTCTGGAAGTTGTGGTGCACCAGATTAATCATGGAAGGAGCAGTTACTTAATTCACTCACCAGTGTTCTACAGGTGGTGACAATTGAACCCAAGCCTCCACTGAATGCTACCCATTGAGGCAGCTGTTCCTTGCTGCTTTTTTTGCAACAGCAAGGATTGAGAAAGTGATGGTTGCTGCTGCTTCTGATCACTCAGTTGCTCTTTTAATCTGGTAGGCGACACCTGCTTGTGTGCTCGTTGTTTTGGTGAGCAAAAGTAGGTAGTTACTGCTTCTTGGAAGAGCAGCTGCCAGAGTGGTGGACTCGTAATCTGGTGAACCGGGTTCGCTTCCCTGCTCCTCCACATGCAGCTGCTGGGTGACCTTGGGCCAGTCACACTTCTCTGAAGTCTCTCAGCCTCACTCACCTAACAGAGTGTTTGTTGTGGGGGAGGAAGGGAAAGGTGGTTGTTAGCCGCTTTGAGACTCCTTTGGGTAGTGATAAAGCAGGATATCAAATCCAAACTACTACTACTACTACTACTACTACTACTACTACTACTCTTCTTCTTCTTCTTCTTCTTCTTCTTCTTCTTCTTCTTCTTCTTCTTCTTCTTCTTCTTGACAGATGGATGCCAACAAGAGTTTTGTCCCACCATCTCTTGACTTGTCTTTCCTGCCCAGACTAACACCAATTAAGCCAATCAAAGCTCACCGCCACTGCAGACGAATGACTCCCAACAGCTTGTGGGTTTCCCACAGGCATCTAGTTGGCCACTGTGAGAGCAGGATGCAGACCTAGATAGACTTATTGGCCTGATCCCGCAGTCTCTTCTTCTGTTATTATGTATTATATGTAAACAGATGGAGAAGGTATGATGGGGCAGGGGAGACGAGGTGAGGATTTAGCAAGCAAGCAAGAAAACAAATCACCTGGATTTGCAATGGCCCCCTCACCCCTAACATCCATCCCGTCTCTGTAATTGCAACAGCAGAGCTGATTGTCTCTCCCTCTCTCTGCCCAACCCCCTGCCGTTTTCTTTATCTGTTGAAATTAAACATTGGTGGGGAACATGGGTTAGAGCACATGCTCTTATTAAAAATGGAACAATTCTGAGAAACTATGTTCCTCCCCCATCAAATCTAATTTCCTTCGCAATGGGCTATTGTACCATTGTATGTTAAAAAAAAACAACACCCCTTAATTCTCTCCTCCCCACCCCTTCTAAACCAAACAAACTAAAAATTGGATTGTATTAAATAACATTTTTATCAGTTTGGATCCAATAAGAAAAAAAATGAATGATAGTTTGCAACTATAATTAGTATGATTTATTTATTTTTTTAAAAAATAAGTGTGCTTAAAGAGATGGAGCCAAAGAGTCGTGTGTGTGTGTGTCAAAATGACAGGAATCACTTTTGTTACTTTCTCTCTCCAGGTGGTGGAAAATTTAGGGGCCTTTTCAGAGTTTCCTGGAGAAAATAGCAACACGGAGTGTAGACGCCACATTTGTGATTATCTTATTTAACAGCCCTTGTAAATTATGACAGTATATCACCACATAATTCATATACAGCCATTGTCTTTATTACACATTTACTTGCTTCATTAATGCAATATTCTGCCACCAAATAGAACTATTCCTCTATCTTTAGGGAAAAAGAAAAAGTTTGAAAGTCTATTAAAGATAAGTCACTCAATAGATGGAAAATCAGCCCCCCCCCCCTGAAATGTTAAAGACCTCATGAAAAAGAGGAGGACTGAAAGCTGGGTAGGAAGGAAAGTAGACTTTAACAAGGAAAAAAGGAAAATTTAAGAATAGGCACATTCAAAGGAAGTGAGGAAGCAAACTAAACGACTGCACAATCAGCTTTTGAATGAAGGGATGTTTTAAGAGAAATTGGCCCCAGAAACATAAGATGCTATGCTACAGATTTCTAGATAATTAGGCATGGAGAGAAAGTAATATATTCACTGACGACGTTTCAAGGCACCCAAGAGTGTAAATTTCAAAAGGCTATTACATATATTGGAGGCAATTTAGTTTCAGCAGATTTTGAAGCCTCCAAAGCAAGGCGAGCCCCTGGATTCCTTTAACGGAATACCATTTGTGCATTGTAGGCGCAAGTGTGACAACCTCCCCTCCACACCACATTGAACCAATGCCTAACCGCCAAACCTTACAAAGTTGTGACGATTTGCTATGCAGCAGGCAAAACTGCATCAGGTGGCATCAGCCAAATGGGAAAATGCCTACTGGGCCCTGTCCCAAAAACAGTCGACCCATGACAGCATAGCAAGGTCATAAAAAGTAAAGGGACCCCTGACCATTAGGTCCAGTCATGGACGACTCTGGGGTTGCGGCGCTCATCTCGCTTTATTGGCCGAGGGAGCCGGCGTACAGCTTCTGGGTCATGTGGCCAGCATGACTAAGCTGCTTCTGGAGAACCAATGCAGCACACAGAAACGCCGTTTACCTTCCCACCGGAGTGGTACCTATTTATCTACTTGCACTGGTGTGCTTTCGAACTGCTAGGTTGGCAGGAGCAGGGACCGAGCAATGGGAGCTTACCCCGTTGCAGGGATTCGAACTGCCCACCTTCTGATCAGCAAGCCATAGGCTCTGTGATTTAACCTACAGTGCCACCTGCATCCAGCCCTAAGTATAGGGAGAGTGGGCGGGTGATCCGATGCACAAGGCAAAAAGAGGAAGCTCAACGCAACGTGCAGCAGTATATAAAGGTCTCTCGGTTAATGCATGAAATGATCCCATTGGTCAGAATTACCCCAGCAACCAAGGGACCACCATTCGGGTTGTTGTGGCTATCCAATCGCTCCCACCCACAGCAGCAGTGAGGTCAGTCTTGATGAACTCACCACAACACTTGCTCTCTGGGAGGAGGAGACGATTTGTAGATGGGAAATGGTGTGTGTGCATGTTTGTGTGCACACCACACAGAAAGGAATGTGCCCCTCTCCAGTGCTAGAGGGAGGGGAGAGAGACTTTGTTTGCCACAAGGGGGTGGTTGATTTTACCTGTTCTGCCCCACCTCACCACCTGAGGAACTTTTGGAAGGGAGTTGCTGCCACAGGCATTGTGTGGGTGGGTGTTTTAATGAGTTGAGCAAAAGATTCTGAATCAATGGCGGTGTGGACATTGTGTGCATGGACTTAACCGTGTTAGTTTATTTATTTTTTGTTGCTGTTCTGTTAATGTTGTTAATGTTGTTTTATAAATTATAAAGGCTGCATTGATTTGTTAATCATATACTATGACTTTTACTCTAATTGAGATGCTTAGCTTATTTTTTTTAGTTGTTGCTTTGTTAACAGTGCTTTATGGATTGCGACTGTTTCGCTGATGATTTGCTAACTATTCTATATGATTTATGCTGTATTTGTGATGTTTTATTATGTTCTGCTGTGTTATTGTTATTTATTGTTTGTCAGCCTTTTCGGGACTCATTTGAATGAAGAGAGGCATAGAAATAGAATAAATCATATCAAACAGTATCATTCTGAGAGGGGCACTGGGGTGATGGAGAGAACAGAGGCTGTCAAAAAAAAAGCTACAATGAAAAACAAAGTGGGTCTTGTGGGTTTGTTGAGGGAGAAGAGGAAGAAATATTCAAAGCCTCCTTAGCCATAGCCCTACACCCCAAAAATGACACTTCCTGCAAAAAAATTATCCTCTAGATCACTTAGAAAGAAAGGCAATGGCAACTAGTTAGTGCACACACACACACACACACACACACACACACACACACACACTTAGACTATTTCATTGGGGCTTGAATAACTCAGAGAAGCTATGAGCTATGCCGTGCAAGGCCACCCAAGACAGGTCATAGTGGAGAGTTTTGACCAAACATGATCCACCTGGAGCAGGTGGATCAAACATGATCCACCTGGAGCAGGAACCAGCAAGCCACTCCAGTATCCCTGCCAAGAAAATTCCATGGACAAAGACAACAGGCATATATTGCCACCAGCTATGGGGCCAGCAGTGAAGCTCTTAGCAGCTGAGAACTAGTGGCCACCATTTTCTCTCTCCTCACTCATCCCAAAATATCCAGATAAAACATCACTCCAGGAATTCTGGGAAGCTGCTCTTAAAATTTTCAAAGACTCTTTGTCCCTGAAATCACACCAGAGAACCTTTCCCTTAAGGCAATCCCGAGCCTTATGTGGTTTTATTGATTAACACCGATACTCTGAAACGTTCTTGGAAACAGACCGGTAGCCAGCTCACACATATACCCTTTGAAATTGAAATCCACCCCTCATATAGACTGCAGCCCTAGGGACTCCTTCCACCCAAACACCAGGGTTCCAATCTGGTTGGACTAGATGACCAGCTGGGGCCCTTTCCAACTTGTATCCAACTCTCAAATGAAGCAGATCTCCAAGACTGAAGTGAAATAGCTGTGTGGTTGGAATGGAACCTCCTGCTAGCTGTGTGATGCTGGATCTGCCGTGGCTGGAAGTTGCTCTCTGCGTGGGCAGCCCTTGCATTAGGCACCACATGGTATTTCAATCTCAGTTTGAAGCAGTAGTATCAGCATGTACGTCCCATTAGTTTCTGCAGAAAAAGCGCTGCCACACCACAGGCAATAGGTTTTTTTTCCTCTCTCTCTCCCTCCTTCTTCTTCTCAAGTCACTAAGCAAAAGGGAATTCTCTCCCATTGCTATGGGTTTCTTTCCTTTCCTTTTTGTTTTTGCTTGTTATGGGAGTCTTCGCTGCAGAAGATGCTGTGATCATAACAGCACATGAAGATTCTAACCATGCTCAAAAGGAGGGTGGGGTGGGGGAGATGCTACCAGTGCCAAAGGCTAAATTGCTCTCATGCATAATTCTTCCAAATGGACTTATATTTACTCAGTGCTGTTCTGTGTTACTGGCTCCATGACGTGCGCGTGCGCACACACACACACACACCGCCAAACCCACCACTATTACCACCAAGAAATGCCACAAACATGATTTGAGTGGTGATTTCTGCCCTTGTAGGGCTAAGTCAAAAGATTTCCACAAGAGGACTTTCAGCTTGAAATTGTGGAATGGGCCTAAATTGCCTCCTGTAACCTTTGCACGAGTGCTGCCACCTGTCTCACAATGTTGGTGTTCTTTGTGGTACCAGTGACTAATGATATGTTGTATGCAGTGACTTCATGATACCCAGCTCTACCTTTCTTTCAAATTAGAACCAGTGAAGGCGGTGACAGTCCTGTGTGAGTGTCTGGAGGCGGTTGGAGGACGGATGGCGGCAAACAGATTGAGAATGAATCCTGAAAAGACAGAAGTACTGTTTCTGGGGGACAGGAGGCGGGCAGGTGTGGGGGATTCCCTGGTCCTGAATGGGGTAACCGTGCCCCTGAAGGACCAGGTGTGCAGCCTGGGAGTCATTTTGGACTCACAGCTGTCCATGGAGGCACAGGTTAAATCCGTGTCCAGAGCAGTTGTGTACCAGCTCCATCTGGTACGTAGGCTGAGACCCTATCTGCCCGCGGACTGCCTCGCCAGAGTGGTGCATGCTCTGGTTATCTCCCGCTTGGACTACTGCAATGCGCTCTATGTGGGGCTACCTTTGAAGGTGACCCGGAAACTACAACTAATCCAGAATGCAGCAGCCAGACTGGTGACTGGGAGCGGCCGCAGAGACCACATAACACCGGTCTTGAAAGACCTACACTGGCTCCCAGTACGTTTCCGAGCACAATTCAAAGTGTTGGTGCTGACCTTTAAAGCCCTAAACGGCCTCGGTCCTGTATACCTGAAGGAGCGTCTCCACCCCCATCGTTCTACCCGGACACTGAGGTCCAGCACCGAGGGCCTTCTGGCGGTTTCCTCACTGCGAGAAGCCAAGTTACAGGGAACCAGGCAGAGGGCCTTTTCGGTAGTGGCCCCTGCCCTGTGGAACGCCCTCCCACCAGATGTCAAAGAGAACAACTACTACCAGACTTTTAGAAGACATCTGAAGGCAGCCCTGTTTAGGGAAGCTTTTAATGTTTGATGTATCATAGTATTTTAATATTCTTTTGGAAGCCGCCCAGAGTGGCTGGGGAAACCCAGCCAGATGGGCGGGGTATAAATAATAAATTATTATTATTATTATTATTATTCAGCAGAGGTGAGAGTACCATGGACAGCTCCAAGTGAGGCAAAAGCTGAGATGTTGCTTCAGCAGCAGTCATCCTTCGGTTGCAATATAAATCGGAGGAGCAGCTCTGCCTCAGTTGCTAGGTCCACCTTTTCCGAGAAGGGCTCTTCAATTTAATGAGCCTAGCCTGCTTTAGCAGTTAGTCTGATGGATTTTGGGGGGATGGGGAATTGTAGTTGCACAAGGATATGGGTGAGGCACCTTAGACCTGGGGGCCAAATACAGGATTCCAGGCCTCTATATCTGACACTTGGAACCATGTCCAGATCACACAATTCACTTATTCTCCTTCTCATCCTGAATATTTTCACTGGAATGAACACTAATAATGCCTCTTGATTGTCTGTATGTAGGATATGGAAAAGTGTGTGAGTGTGTGCAGAAAGTAGCTTACTGTACAAAGGAAAACATTGCATTTGTTGCTCTTCTTACTTTTGTTTCCTGCCCTGCTCACCATAGGCACATGTGGCATGGAGGTTTCGCCAGAAGATAACATGTCCCTTGGACAGAAGCAAGAGTTCTCTGCACTAAGGTTTCTGAGCTGGAATTGCAGACCCTCCAAGTGTCCCTATTTTCCAATGACATCCCTAATTTAGAGAAGCCATTGTGGTTTCTGATTTGATCCTGGAATGTCCCGCTTTTCCTTAGGATGTCCCGCTTTTCACTGGAGAAATGTTGGAGGATATGGAATTATCCAACCCCCGAGCCGTCAAATGGAAGTCCTGTATAGGGAAGGTGTTTGTTTTTTTAAAATGTTTAATGTTTCATTATGTTTTTATATATGTTGGAAGCTGCCCAGAATGGCTGGTGCAACCCAATAAGATGTGTGGTGTATAAATAGTAAAATTTTCATCATTGAATGCAACGATTTTCATCAGAGAAATGTTAGAGGGCATGGAATTGGAACATGGCATTTTCAAGCTTCTGGTCTGGTCCTGATAGTGATTTCCTCTCCTACTCTGAATCCCTGGCTTCCTCTCCTGAAGAAGAGGAGTTTGATCATGACCGTAAGGTTCCACATCCTTTGGATAAACTTTTCCTCAAAACAACCAAATTCAGGTTTTTTAATATAATAATCCTCCTCATCATCACATTTTTGGTCAGCATTTTAGTGTATGCTTCTGCCAGAGATTGGCAGGTTTCAGAATAGTGTGAGGTGAATGAAGCAGACCAGGGGAGTGAATCAAGCTCAAACCACTCCATCCTGAGTTATGCCTCCTCATTTCTGGACTCTGATTGTTATGAAAAACTAGAATGGCATTTTCAAATTTCCTTAATAACACTTCTGCTGTTGTTACAAGACCCAGCAGCCATATGATCCTGGTGAAAGACCCTGGCTGGTGGAGGCCCTGTTCACATTCCTTGGATCTTTGAGCTGTGGAGATGCCGTGAAAGTCAATAGTAATGTATAATGCAACATGTTTTAGAAAGTTTCAGCCAGTGGCTTAGACAGATGCTTCTCAGAATAAGATCCAGCGAAGTGTGACTGGAACTCTATGAAATGCTTTGCACAGAAAATGAATCTTCATGCACGTAAAGGAAGTACCTTTAGGGATTGGTATTGTCTGGTGGATCTTTCAAACAGCTGGAAATTTGAGAACCAAATTTCCATTCACTCAAGTCGTCAGATGAGTGACACAGAGCTGCCTCCCTGCCACCCGCCCTCCGTAATAAATAAATAAAAATTGGCATGTCAGAAAGCAAGATTCGGATCAAAGGACCATATAACACAAGGTCTGTTGTCAGGCGAGGAAGAATTATCTCGCCAGGAAAAGGAAGGGGAAAGAAGTATGTGTTGGGTCCTGCAGCTATGGATAATCAACTCGAACATTTGCAAGGCATTTGCAAACTATTTTGCAAGCTTTCCAATTCATTATAATAACAAGGCTAAGAACAAAGGTTTTGATGTGTCCATTTGGACTTCAACCAGCTTTTGTGGTGATCCACCTTTGACCACTGGGGCAACAACTGGCAACCCTTGCTTCTCTTTCTGGGTGAGAGCTGCCTTTCTCTGTCATCCCATATGGTGAGCTGCTGGAACTGCATATTGTAGCTGTTTCCTGGAAGCAAAGTATTTTAAGGCTCTGGAGTCGTCCCACCTAGATTGGGCTTGAGGCCCTTCTAGGCATGAAAGGCTCTAACAGACTTCCTGTTTGAGCTGCCACCTTGCCTGAACAAGCAACGGTCTTCTTGGCTGTGCTGTGGCTCCTGGCTTAGTCCCTCAATTCTTCAATGTCCTGCTGAGAGAATGTCAGGGGAAGGAGTTCCTAATGGCCAAAACTGGGGGTGCTGCAATGCCTCCCACCCCCCAGGATCAATACTGCCACCCACAACCCTGAGATGAAGAGTCTCATGCTCTACCAGCTGAGTTATCCCATATAGATAAACTCCACTGCTATTTGCATGTATTTATGTGAAGGGTGAGGGACGTGGGTGGCGCTGTGGGTTAGACCACAGAGCCTAGGGCTTGCCGATCACAAGGTCGGCGATTCGAATCCCCACAATGGGGTGAACTCCTGTTGCTCGGTCCCTGCTCCTGCCAACCTAGCAGTTTGAAAGCACGAAGTGCAAGTAGATAAATAGGTATCACTTTGGCGGGAAGGTAAATGGCGTTTCCGTGCACTGCTCTGGTTCGCCAGAAGCAGCTTAGTCATGCTGGCCACATGACCCGGAAGCTGTACTCCGGCTCCCTCGGCCAATAAACGAGATGAGCACCACAACCCCAGAGTCGGCCATGACTGGACCTTATGGTCAGGGGTCCCTTTACCTTTATCTTTATGTGAAGGGTGGGAAAGCTGTTTCAGCTCAAGGGATGCTAGGATTGTATTTTAATTTTAGAGAAAGAGTTAACGCACTCATGGAATCAGAGTTGGAAGGGACTCAAGGGCCATCTACTCCAACCCCCTGCAATGCAGGAATTTCAGCTAAAGCATCCATGACAGATGGCCATCCAACTTCTGCCTCAAAACCTCCAAAGAAGGAGAGTCCACCACCTCCCAAGGGAGACCATTCCACCATCGAACAGCTCTTAATGTCAGAACGTTTTTCCTGATGTTTAGTTGGACCTTAAGAGATCTGAAGATGGCTATCATATCTCCTCTCAGTCTCCTCTTTTTCAGGCTAAACATGCCCAGTTCCTTCAGCCGTTCCTTCAACCGTTTCCAGACCCTTGGTCATCTCAGTTGCCCTCCTCTGAACACGTTCCAGCTTGTCAACATCCTTCTTAAATTGTGGTGCCCAGAACTGGACACAGCAGTCCTCTCTAGGCTTCATCCAAGGAAGCAAGAGGCATCATCACAGTCCCAATCCAGGTGGTCCAGTCAAGGAAGGGTGCAGAGCAGGGCTGGAGATGGGTAGCAGCAGGAAACAGTCCTGGAGACCAGATTAAGAAGTTTAGACCAGAAGTTTCTCAACCCTTCTGCCCAGTTTACATTGTTGCATATCCTGGTTTTAATTTGTTTTAGCCTGATGGCTAGGTTGTTTGACTATTTTGTTTGAAAAGTGCTCTGGGGTTCTGTGGGGTGATGTGAGCAAGCTGTCTCACCCTCCCTCTCTCTCTCTCTCTCTCTCTCTCTCTCTCTCTCTCTCTCTCTCCCCACCACGAACTGAAAGCAGTATATCTTATATTCTGGGAGCCTTGACTCACATTGGGATGCTCTTGGTGGAGACATTTTGTGGTAAATATTCTTCTCTGGGTCCATCGGCTTGATAATGTGTCCCAAGACTCCCATAATCAGAATACTTTAAATTCCTGCGGTAACCCAAAGTTTTGATTTATAGCAAAGTTTCCAAATAGATGTTCCAAGGGTGAGCATGCTAAGTATACTTGAGAGTTGGACAGGGAAGAAGGTACTGAGAATGGAGGTTTGCGAACTTTTATGAAAGCAGAAAGTTACATCTGATTCCCTTATCTCTTGGGTCCTATTGTTAAGAATAAAGACACAGGAGACATTCCGTGCTTTAAAGCGCTCCAGTTTCTAACCAGTGCTTGAATTATTAGAGAAGGGAGCAGTTCTTGGGAGTCCTTAATCAAACCCATAAGCTCCACCCACCCCTGACTTCCCCTGATTTTAGCTATATTATCCTCCCCAAAATAAACTGCTGCAAAATTAGCCAAGGGTCGGTACAAAAAGTAAGGGGTCAGGTCTCTTCTGTCATCTTTTATTCAGATGCTGTTCTTAACAGTGTGAAATTCTGGCACAAAATTCAACTTCTAATGAAGTTGATCTGGGAATATCATCTTGTTGGTTTGTTTGTTTGGCTTAATCAAATACAATATATGGAAATGCAGTTAAAAATCCATTAAACAATTAAAAAAACAAATGCTCATGGAAAATAATTTTCATTAAAACTCAAGCCAAACTGGTAAAACTTGTTTTAAAAATGAATACAGGCAACTAAATTGTTTGTTTTCATAGGCTTTCCAAAATGAATTGGTATTAAGCAAGCACATTTGAAAAGCAGCAGAAGACTCACAAACTTTCAGACGGCATTCTCGTGAACAAAGTTACTTCAAAGCAAAGCCCAAACAGAGGTATGAATCACCAAGTCCCCACTTCAAATCTCATGACGGCCATTAGGTGCTCTTGGTTAATCAGTTATTTCAGCCACATTTCATCTCTCCCTGGTCTGCCTCAAAGGGTTGTTATAAAGATTTCTAAGAATGTATGTGAAATCATTTGAACACAGAGAAGTGCTACATAAGTGCTTACTTATTGGCACCTCTCTATCTCAAGAGACAATGGAGTGTGCCTCTGAGGGTGAAGGCAAAGCACACTGTATTACCAGCATCCACATGACCTCCCTGGGAAGCAAGCCTGAGCAATGTACATGGAGGTCTTGGGCTGCCCAGATGACAAGACTGGACTGAAGTGGTCCAAAGGAAAGCAGAGCCATGTTTTGGGCATGAGCTTGACTGCAGAAGTCAAGTGCCATCCAACTGCCTTAGAGACTCCACTCAGGATTTGTACAGGTTCTACTTCTTAGTCTCATCTTCTTCTAAAGATATGCTACAAGGCAGCAGAGGTTTAGGATCAGGGGTTTCCTTCTCCTAGATGGGGCTACCTTCCCAAGTTGATGAGCCCCACCTGCCCCTCACATAATAATAATAATAATAATAATAATAATAATAATAATAATAATAATAATAATAATTTTACCCTGCCCTCCCTGGCCAGAGCCGGGCTCAGTGTGGTTAACAGCAATAAAATTACAATAAAAAAATAATGGGGGGGGGCAATTTAAAATACAGGTTAAAATACAATTTAAAATGCAACCTCATTTTAATAGTAGCCCATTGATCAAAACCATAAGGGGAGGGAAACATAAGGGTCAGACTGAGTCTAAACCAAAGGCCAGGTGGAACAGCTCTGACTTGTAGGCCCTGAGGAAAGATGTCAAGTCCTGCAGGGCCCTAGTCTCTTGTGACAGAGCGTTCCACCAAGTCGGGGCCAGTACTGAAAAGGCCCTGGCCCTAGCTGAGACCAATCTAACCACCTTGCTACTTGGGACCTCCAAAGTGTTGTCATTTGTGGACCTTAAGGTCCTCCGCGGAGCATACCAGGAGAGGCGGTCCTGTAGATACGTGGGACCATATACAACATGTGCAATATACAACATGTGCAAAACTGCTGTCTTGACCGTTGGACTCACTTTTGGTCTCATCCACTGAATCAGCCAGAGCCTGTCTTTGTAAACAGGGGAAGTCCTTAACTCAACAAGGGTTTGAGACCCATCGGCTACCCTCACCTGGTTTATCTGACCAGTCAAAGCTGTTCCCAGGGTGTGGCCTCTATTGAATGTTGACAGCTTCTAGGAAACACAAGTGGAGTTGAGTGCACGGTGGGGACCAAAGGTGGACAAACTATCCCAGAATAAACACAATGTGACCCCCACCAGAGGTACTACCCCTCCCCTAACATTCTATAGACCCAAAGTGCTTCCTTTTATCATTATTATTACACAGTATCTTTTCTTTCTTTTTTTAAATAATTTTTGTTAACTGGCCAATCACATCAAATTAAATCATATCACATAAATTCCGAATTACAAAGCCGAATTTTAAATTTTGTTGGGGGGACCCATATTTCAAGATCCGAAGGGGGATTCTGATCATCTTATTGCTGCTGCGTTAATGTCCCAATCAGTCCAAATCAGTCCAAACAAAGTTCATAGTTCTATCCCATCTTCTCTTGCTGTTTCCACATCACATCTTGTTCATATATTTTCTCTTTTTTCTTTATGATCTCTTCTGATAGTTTCCTTAAGCCGATAAACACCAATAGTAATAATAGTCCTGTGTGAATTTTCCGTTCTTCCAATCCTCAAATCGAGATGGTTTCCATATATCATCTCCTTCATAGATAACACCACTCTTTCCATCATAGTCTCATAAAACTGTCGCTCTTAAGTCCCACTGAGGAGTTTAACCCACAATATATAAACAGCTCAATTTCTCTCTTTCTCCTCCCAGACTCAAGACTTCCGACAGAACTTCCAAATATGGCGACAGCATTTTTAACTGCGTCATTCCCAAGCTCTTATACATTCCTCGCTCTTCTTAAAACATGCTTTGGTTCGAAAGTTTATCTCCACACAGCCTTAAATCCGCAGCTTAAGTCCTTAAAACGACATTTCTGACTCGTGAGGGGAGGGGATTTTTGTTTAATCACATAGGGAAAGAAGGGAGAGTTTTTCCCCCTCCCCCATCAGTCATTTCCCGTACCTTGTCTTGGCGTATCTTCTCATGTTTTATTCTTATCTTGTTTTGTCAGAGATCTCTTCTGTTAGCAGTCTTTACTCCCCCTTCTTTCTTGAAATATGTGCATTCCTTTCATCCAAATTGTTTCCTTTGAAGTTCTGCATCTAGTGGCGCGAATCAGGGACGGCATTCAGGAGTGCCGAAATCCCACAGGAGGGCTTTGTGCCTAGTGCCCCCACCCCCACAAATTCGGGGGTGGTATAGGGCACAGCAGGCAAGGGCCATCCCCCCCCACAATCCTGGGGGGGGTTTAAGGAGGCTAATTACCCCCATCATAGCCTCCAAATTACCTCGTGTGGAATGGAGAGAAGTTATTGTCAGCCATCTTCCAATGCGCCCCCTAGTGGCCCCCCTATTACACAGTATCTTTTCACTATCCAAAGCAGCTGCTTCAAACTAACAAGGTAGGTTGCTTACAGCTGTTATCAAACTTTCTTCGTCCCTCTTCCTTGCAAATAGCCAAAAAAAAGTGCTTTTCTTTTCCTTTCCCCTCTTTTGCCCTTCTGGGGCTATAATGAGAACAAATGGAAGTGTTGTTACATTGCAGGACACACCTTACAGTGTTTCAACAAGATTTTCATCACCTCGAATCTAGCAAGCCTGTGTTAGAGCATCCATTAAGTCTTAGTGAAGGACATAACAGCTAAAGCAAACTACAGTGGTGCCCCGCAAGACGAATGCCTCGCAAGACAGAAAACTCGCTAGACGAAAGAGTTTTCCGTTTTGGAGGTGCTTCGCAAAATGAATTTCCTATGGGCTTGCTTCGCAAGACGACAATGTCTTGCGAGTTCCTGCTGGGTTTTTTCCTCCCCCCCCCTTTCTAAGCCGCTAAGCCGCTTATCAGCTGATCCGATCAGCAGATAAGCCGCTAAAAGCCGCTAATAGCGCTAATCCGCTAATCCGTCAATGGGCTTGCTTCGCAAGACGAAAAAACTGCTAGACGAAGAGAATCACAGAACGGATTCTTTTTGTCTTGTGAGGCACCACTGTATTAGAGAAAGTGTACTGCAAACATTAGTGGGGGAAAATACAAAAGTACATTATATTAGGGGAAATGGCTTGCAAAAGTTTAAGTCAAAATTGCATGCAAAAATGTGTTTGTTTGGAGAAATGCCTTAGAATTCTGATTAATTTTCATAAGGACATTGAAAATAGTAATCACAAATGGCAGAAGGAATGTGGCGAACTGAATTTAAGTTTGGAATAATGGAGATAAGCCGCTAAAAGCCGCTAAAAGCCGCTAATAGCGCTAATCCGCTAATCCTTCAATGGGCTTGCTTCGCAAGACGAAAAAACCACTAGACGAAGAGAATCACAGACGGATTCTTTTCATCTTGCGAGGCACCACTGTATTGAAATTAGCCAGTCATCCCTCAACTGAACTCCCTTTCCCTTGCTTATTTGCACAGTGTGATTTTATTTTTATTTTTCAGGATTTCATTTTAAATAAATAAATAAATGGAATACAAAAAAGCAATCTGAAGAAGCAGCTTCCAGGTAACAGTATTACACCCAAAAAACAAAACACAAAACCCACACCCCTCAATCTCATGCTTTCCAAAGAATTGAGAATGGATTACACCAGAGTTTATGTCTCTTAAATTGTCATATTCTGGCTATACTGCAGTTCCAGTTATCGCTTGCAATTGTAGCAACAACAAAAATTTATAAGAAGAGGGAGTTCCATGTCTTCCTCTTGTATGCAATTGTATGCATATAAAAATATACCAATTCACCCAAAATGTGTCTTTCCATTTCATCCCCTTTGCTGGTTTTTGTTTAGTGCTTAATTCTTCTATCTGCGCTAATTGCCATACTTTTTTGAACACCATGCGGTCAATGTCACACCTTCTAAGAATTCCCAACATCTGGCTGTTATTTCTAGCCTGGCTCTAATAAAAGCTGTCCAATAGGATGCTTAAAATGTAGCTACAGGTTGCCCCCCTAGGTAAAGATTAAGCAAAGCCAACTGCAGACCTTTGACTATGTTTTCTCCAGTTAGCTCTCCAAACTCACTGAATGTGCCCCCCCCCCCGATCCCAGATCCACCCCAAGCGCTGGCGTGAACACAACATTGCACACCCGCTCCAACAAGTGTTCCACCGTTGCACAAGCACGCACACACACCCCCTCTTTTTTCTTTCTTCTTCTGGCTTGATCAAATCACGACCTGGTTTTAAATGCTAACCCATCACTGTCAGAAACCGCAGTCAAGCACACCCTGTCCCCAAAGCGCAACCTTTTCAACATGATGGCTCATTAATAACTTAAAAGGGATGATGGCATGGATACTATTTATAGGGCTTTCTCGGGCAGACCTGCCAGAGGAAGAGGAAATTAACATGGAAAAATTGTCAACTGGAAAACATTAGTGTTTATCAACAGATCAGTCAAACTCCGGCTACTGTAAACTGTGCTTTTAGCTAAATAAAATGTATTAGCGGTGACAGTTGTCAGGATGCCTCATTTTGTTACCCAGCTACCTCAGCACCAGTGGTGATGGGGCGGAAGGCAGAAGGGCCTGCAATCTTTTATAAAATAAAATAATTCCCATCGTCCTCTCGTTCTCGTGCTCTCTTGACACCTGCCAAGGCTCCGGCAGTCGCTGCCTTCTCCAGACGTACAGCCAGATCGTTCATGAAGTGGAACTACAGCAAGGGATGCTCGTGGAGTCAATTAAGTGTTAATTAGCTTTGACTGAGGGGGCAACGAGTCTCCAGCAAGCTAAATAAGGTCTCTGTGTGATTGTGTTCATGCATAATTCTTTTTGCAGCCTGGTCCTATAAATCTTTCTTTCTTTCTTTTTAAAGAATCATAGAAGCATGAATTAAAAGGAAATCAATGGATCAAGTCCAATCCTTCTGCCCTGAGGCAGGTTAAACTGTACATCAGCAGATGCTCTGGTGCTCTTTGGTTAGCCAGGGACAATGTGGCAATTCTAGGACAGTAGAACCTCTACTTAGAACCACCTCCACTTGTGGACGTTCCAAGTTGTGACCACGGCAAACCTGTAAGTAACCGGTGGGTTTGCCGCCATTTGCACATGCACAGAAGCGGGCAATCGCTGCCCGCACCTGCGCACAATGGTGACCCGTTTCACCATAAGGACGGGCCTCTGGAACGGATTGTGGTCGTGAGTAGAGGTTCCACTGTACTCCTCCCTTGTAAATTGGCCTTTTCAAGAAATTTGGGGTGGTGATAACATTGGTCTGCCTTGAAACTTCCTGCAGTTCTCAGCAGTGACGTAGCGTGGGGGGTGCAGGGGGGGCCGGCCGCACCGGGTGCAACATCTGGGGGTTAGGGTTAGGGGACACAAATCCACGGGTTAGGGGGCGCAAATTACTTGCCTTGCCCCGGGTGCTGACAACCCACGCTACGCCACTGGTTCTCAGCTAGCCTGGATCTCTCAGAATCAAAACTCCAATTGGGAGTAGATGGATGTACATGTATGTCAGGATTGGGTACACTTTGGTTGAAGGAACCGCATCCCAAACATGGTCATGCTGCCCCAAGCCTTTTGCCTCTTTGCACTTTCCCAATTATCCCTACCTTTTTATCACTATTTCTGTCACAGATGCACTTTTCAATGATGTAATATTATGTTGTGAATGGCCGTGAGATCTTCGGATGAAGGGCAGTATAGTGGTACCTTGGGTTACATACACTTCAGGTTACAGACACTTCAGGTTACAGACTCCGCTAACCCAGAAATAGTACCTCGGGTTATGAACTTTGCTTCAGGATGAGAACAGAAATCGTGCTTTGGTGGTGCGGCGGCAGCAGGAGGCCCCATTAGCTAAAGTGGTGCTTCAGGTTAAGAACATTTTCAGGTTAAGAACGGACCTCAGGAACGAATTAAGTACTTAACCCGAGGTACCACTGTATATAATTAATAATAATAATAATAATAATAATAATAATAATAATAATAATAATGTGATCCCTCTCCATCTCCGTTACATGGGTAGTAAATTGTGCTGGGAGAGTCACACTTCCCACTCCATTTTATTTTTTAATTGATTTTAGTTATTAGATACATACCCCTCACCTTTCTCCAAGGGAGTCCAGCACTGAAATGCATAGTTTGTTGCCACTGGGATCCATGCATTCACTATTGTGGGCAGCAGAGACGTCTTTCCCATACGGACTGGTGGTGTGTTGCGCCAGGGCGCCAGCCTCTCAGGGGTGCCCCAGTGAGTGGGGGAGCTGCGCGTCTTTGCCAGCGGCCTCCCCTTTCCCTGCATGCCTGCCAGCTGCGCCCCGTCAACCATATGGCTGGCAGGCATGCAGCTTGCCTCCCAAGCCTCCACGGGAGGAGAGTGATCCCCGCAGAGGCTTAGGATGGAAGCTGCGCCCCACCAACTATATGGCTGGCAGTGCGCAGCTTCGGCCCCCACTATCTGTGGTAATTTGGGGGTGCTGGGTGAATATTTGCACCCCGGTGCCATATCTGCTAAAGACGGCCCTGGTGGCCAGTGCTGTAGTGTGAGTTGCCAGCACCACAGGGGGGAGGGAAGGGACAGAATATGAATGTGCATTGATCTGTATAACGGTGTCTGCACAGTTCAAGCGATCACAGGCACAAAGAGGAGTCATTCCACTGTCTGGAGAGGTCACTTCCTGGTTCACATGAAGAAGCCGTTTTCAATGGAGCCCAGCAACGGAAGTGCTCAGCTGTAATGAGGCAGAAGAGGATGTTAAATTTTTGCACCCCTAACAACTGACCCTGTGCTCCCCCCAATGCTACGCCACTGATTGTGGGCCCAATTCCACAGAACTCCTTCCCAGCTGAGGTCAGATAGGACCCTTGTCTACTGAAGTTCAAGAGCTTGAAGAAGACATTCCTATTTCAGTAAGCATTTTAAATCAGCTGTCCTATGGCTATTTTAAAATTTACCTCTTTGTGTGTGCTTTTTATATTTTAGACACTGTAATTTTTGGATTGACAGGTTGTTTTGTTGATTGATGTTTAATGGCCAACTCGGGCGGAAGTGGCCCATAAACATTGGGTTGCATGCTGCTAAGTCTTACTCAGAGTAGACCCCCTGAGATAAATGAACTTAATGGGTATACTCTGAGTATACACCAGATACCACCCATCTGAGATAGTAGCTCAGGATAGCATTGGGGCAACTGCACAGATACGCCTGGAAAGCCAAGAGGATTTGCTTGAAGGAGATTTGACAAGTATTTTGCAAAATTCTGTCTCCTGGATGTTGTTAAGTGTGTCTGCAAGAGGCGCTCAGCCCCACAGATGGCACTTAGCTGACAATAACTTGAAGGGCACTAACGGGACGCAGCCCCAAGACAGGCTTCTGATTTTGTTACAAATCTAGCAGAGTTCATCATAATAAATCAGGCATTCAGCGTTCCTTTCCCCCAGTGCTGAGAAACGTCCTCGTTTTAGCACTTGCTAATTTCACTATAGCACAAGTGACATTAGTAAACAACGCTTTGGAAGGCTGCAGAATATCACGTCGTGTCACTGGGGGTGGAGGAGGAGGAGGAGAGGGAATGGACTAACATATCAAAATAATTAAACTTCAAATCAAACTGCAGCCCAAGGATTATCTGGGAAGCTCTGTGCATTCTGATAAATATTGGGGATTGGGATGATGGGGGAAAGGGAGACAATGTGTAATGGGGGGCCTTCATTTTGGGGGACCCCAGATTGACTTGAGGGAAAAAAACTGATTTCTCTTTGATAGACAAATCAGTTCATTTTCAGGTCAATTTGGGGAGACATCCTAAAATTCACCCACCCCTATTTTTTTAACATATTGAATGGCGGTGTTATTTATTTATTTGTCTTTTTATTGCATCTACACACCACATTTTTCTTAAAGGAGCACAAAGTCTCATACACGGTTCTCCCCCTCATTTCATCTCTACAACAACCCTGTGAGGTAGGTTAGGCTGAGAGGCAGTGACTGTCCCAGGGTCACCCAGGGAGTGAGCTACATGGCTGAGAAGAAGAAGAAGAAGAAGAAGAAGAAGAAGAAGAAGAAGAAGAAGAAGAAGAAGAAGAAGAAGAGGAGGAGGAGGAGGAGGAGGAGGGGGAGTTTGGATTTGATATCCCGCCTTTCACTCCCTTTTAAGGAGTCTCAAAGCGGCTAACATTCTCCTTTCCCTTCCTCCCCCACAACAAACACTCTGTGAGGTGAGTGGGGCTGAGAGACTTCAAAGAAGTGTGACTGGCCCAAGGTCACCCAGCAGCTGCATGTGGAGGAGCGGAGACGTGAACCCGGTTCCCCAGATTACGAGACTACCACTCTTAACCACTACACCACACTGGCTCTCTCTGAGTTGGGGTTTGAATCTTGGTCTCCCAAGCCCTTGTCCGAAACACTAACCACACAGCCAGTGTGGTGTAGTGGTTAAGAGCGGTAGTCACGTAATCTGGGAAACCGGGTTCGCGTCCCCGCTCCTCCACATGCAGCTGCTGGGTGACCTTGGGCCAGTCACACTTCTGTGAAGTCTCTCAGCCCCACTCACCTCACAGAGTGTTTGTTGTGGGGGGGAAGGGAAAGGAGAATGTTAGCCGCTTTGAGACTCCTGAAGGGGAGTGAAAGGCGGGATATCAAATCCAAACTCTTCTTCTTCTTCTTCTACACCACCCTGTTTCTCATGTTGGTAGCTACTTGTGTCCGTTCCGCAGCAAACATTTGACTTTATTTACTTCAGAAATTCACCTATGAAGGAAAAATTACAACTTGGGGGGGGGGGCTTTTTGGTTTAAGAAAAAAGGTAAGTAAAGGAGGAGGCATGATAGAGGTATACACGATTATGCCTAGTGTGAAGAAAGTAGGAGGGGAAAAATTATTCCTTTCCCCATCCAATGAAGCTGAATGTTCGAAAATTCAGGGAGGACAACATAAATAACTTTTCCCAATAAAACACATAGTTAAACGCTGCAATTTGCTGCCACAAGATATTGCAATGGCCAGCAACGTGGGTAGCTTTAAATGAGGTTAAGACAAATCCATGCAGGATAACCATGATGGTCTGTGGGGCTGATCCTGCAGGGAACATCTTATGTGAGGTTTGTGCAGGGAGTTCCTGAATGGTGCAATTTGTTATTGTTTAGTCGTGACTGACTCTTCAAGACCCCCTGGACCAGAGCACGCTGAGCACTCCTGTCTTCCACTGCCTCCTGCAGTTTGGTCAAACTCATGTTAGTAGCTTTGAGAACACTGTCCAGCCATCTCGCCCTCTGTCATCCCCTTCTCCTTGTGCCCTCCATCTTTCTCAACATCAGGGTCTTTTCCAGGGAGTCTTCTCTTCTCATGAGGTGGCCAAAGTATTGGAGCCTTAGCTTCAGGATCTGTGAGCACTCATGGCTGATTTCCTTCAGAATGGATCGGCTTGATCTTCTTGCAGTCCATGGGACTCTCAAGAGTCTCCTCCAGCGCCATAATTCAAAAGCATCAATTCTTCGGCGATAAGCCTTCTTTATGGTCCAAGTCTCACTTCCATACATCACTAATGGGAAAACCATAGCTTTAACTAAACGTACCTTTGTTGGCAAGGTGATATCTTTGCTTTTTAAGATGCTGTCTAGGTTTGTCATTGCTTTTCTCCCAAGAAGCAGGCGTCTTTTAATTTTGTGACTGCAGTCACCATAAGCAGTGATCATGGAACCCAAGAAAGTAAAATCTCTCACTGCCTCCATTTCTTCCCCTTCTATTTGCCAGGAGGTGATGGGGCCAGTGGCCATGATCTTAGTTTTTTTTATGTTGAGCTTCAGACCATATTTTGCAATCTCCTCCTTCACCCTCATTAAAATGTTCTTTAATTCCTCCTCACTTTCTGCCATCAAGTATGGTGCAATACAAGGACCAAATACGATCCATGACTCCTACTCTCCATGATGGCTTCCAGCTATTTGAACACCACTTGCTCCCACAAGTGAGGAGCCTGCTGTTTTGCTGGTCCTGTTTGAGGACTTCATGTGGGCATCTGGTATGCCAAAATGAGAACAGGGATCTGGACTAGACGGGTCTGATCCTGCAGGGCTCCTTTTTAAACCACCAGCACCCAGCTACGGAAGAGAAATCATGAGGGTCCTTCTAAGACAGGATTTAAGGTTTGTGGGAATAGAGAATATGACACTCACTCTGCAAAGACTTATATACACTCCAAGTGTCTTGATCTTCCAGGGACAGTCCAAGGTTTTTTATTTGATCCCAAAATGTTATCATTTTCCTTTTTCTTCCCCTCCTCAACTCAATTAAAAGTGGTGGAGAGTATATTGAACTGGCTAGATTGACAGAGGCAATTAGAGATCACACTAGACAATAGTTTCAAAAAGCATGAGGGAAATGCAGAGAATACTTCATAAAATAGTGCCCTAAAATACATACCTGGACTTGTTTTGATAAATGTCTGCAGGAGATTTTGTGGATATTTAAGTTATAATTAGAAAAATCTTAATAATTATTCATAAAGGAAACAGCTTATAAGAAGTAAATAAGGAGGCCAGATACAGGCTAAAGGAAGTCTTTTATTTCATTGTTTGTATTGTTGTATGTTATGCTCATTGTATTTCTGTACTGGGGGTGGGGGGGTGTAAATAAAATTTCCAATAAAAATTAAAAAAAAGTGGTGGAGCGATCAGATGCGCCCCCTTTTTTTGGAAACAGGAGCCTTTGCATGTTTGTGTGTGTGTGTATATGTATGTGTAGGTGCAAAAATGGTGTCCTGTATATACTGAAAATAAAATACCTGCACCAAATGAAGAAAATAGTGAAAATGGCATACAAAGCTCTTTCTATAATTTTGAGGGGAAATGTAACAAATCCACTTTAAATTCTCCAATTGCAATACTTCATCAGCCAACCATTTTTAAAGGAGACGTGTGGCATGTTTATTCCTTTATTGTAGATGGAGCCTTACATTTCAAGCCTTTACATGTCTGCTCAGAAGTAAGTCCCACTGTATTCAATAGAGCTTACTCCCAGGTAACTGGGTAAAGACTCGGCAGCCTTACACTGCAATCCTAAGCATTTTTACTCAGAACTAAGTCCCACCAAGTTCAATAGGATCTACTCTCTGGTATGTTCCTGATCACTCTCACAGTCTGCATTCAGTGGAACTCAGTGCAGCTTACATCTAAAAAAAATATTTCATCCATTTATCTATCTATCTGTTGAAGGTGTTGTACATGATCCCTACCACACACATTTTTTTCTTTACAACAATACTGTGAGGTTGGTTAGGTGGAGAGGTTGTAATTGGCTCAAGCTGACAGATGTATATGTGTGCAGCAGATCAAATGCCAGAGAAGCTTCCTGGTGCATAACAGAATGTCCCTATCTTCCTTTGAGAAACATTATTAACATATTTTGCTTCCCGGGGAAGAGGTTAGTGAAGGGCTTTAGCTCAGTGGCAGAACATTTGCTCTGCATGCAAATAGTTCCAGGTTCAACTCCTGGCCTCTCCAGGTAGGACTCGGAGATAACCCTGTCTGAGGGCCTGGAGAGCTGCTGCCAGCCAGTGTAGGTAATATAAAGCCAGGTGGACCATTTGTTTGATTCAGTATAAGGCAGATTCTGGGTTAAACCACAGAGCCTAGGACTTGCAGATCAGAAGGTCGGCGGTTTGAATCCCCGTGACGGGGTGAGCTCCCGTTGCTCAGTCCTTGCTCCTGCCAACCTAGCAGTTAGAAAGCACCTCAAAGTGCAGGTAGGTACCGCTCCAGTGGGAAGGTAAATGGCGTTTCCGTGCACTGCTCTGGTTCTCCAGAAGCGGCTTAGTCATGCTGGCCACATGACCTGGAAGCTGTACGCTGGCTCCCTCGGCCAATAAAGCGAGATGAGCACCGCAACCCCAGAGTCGGTCACGACTGGACCTAACGTTCAGGGGTCCCTTTACCTTTACCTTTACCTTTAAGGCAGATTCCTCGGTTCCTCCTTACCTCTAGCCTGTGTCTCTAAGCCAAAGTGAAGGAGGAAAAAAACACTGATGATCACCTGTCATTATTAGGTTAGTACATTTTGGGCCAGCCTTCATGTTTTCCGACAGGTTTCTGAGCTTTCCTGTCTGTCTGCTTTCCTCCTTCCCTTTACTTAATGCTGGATTTCTGCTGCCCTTTTTCTCCCTTCTCTTCCCCAAGTGCCTTTCGCGGCTGCTGAACTTATTGAAAATTTTGTCAACAATCAGCTCCGCAAAAGCTTGGCGCATTGTCTGCATAAAAGCCTGATTTTGACGAGAAAATGACTATTAATGAGAACATGTTCTTTTCCAGCATCAAACTCAAAGAGACACAGGTCATAAATCTCTCTGATCTTTTTGCTCAGGCTTGAATAGAGAACGAAGCAAGTTCATTTTTTTTTCTCTCCCCAGAGTTTCTTTTTTAATATGAAAACCTTCTGATTGAAACAATTCCATTTGGTAACGAGTAATTTATCACACTTTTTTTTAAAAAAAACCCTTCTGCCCCCCCTTTCCCCGTCTCTGTTGTTTCTTAGTCTTTGCTGTCTTTTCTCTGACACACCAACAAATCCATCCTGACGTGTGAACACCTGTTTCCCCCACCGCTCCTCTCTTTGTTAAAATATTTTGGATAAAAATATGGAATTAAAATGGGCTTAGGGGAATAAAGAAGCCACATTTTGGGGGGTGGGTTTGTTGTTGGTTTTTTTGGGGGGGAGGCTGCAATCCTACAGCAAGTAACCTGGGAGTAAGCTGCCTAGAACTCAATTTGGACATCCATTACAGTAGACATGCATACGATTGTGCTGCAAGACTTCAACCTTCCGACACTTACTTGAAAGTAAGCCCCATTGAACTTATTTGAACGGGACTTATTTCTGAGCAAGCACGGGTAAGGGTGTTGTGTTGTTGTTTTAAAACAAAAACAACAGGGCCCCGATCCAACAATGAGTTCATGCAGCAATCAATATATAGCTCAGTAAAAGAAGCTTGCGTGGCAAGACCCTCAAGCCAACCTCCCATTAGAATAAAGAAATTCACACAGACACGGATATTTTGTTTAAGGTTTTGGGGCAAAAATTTGGCCACAACTTTGTTGATTACAGGAATGAGTGTGGTATTGGCTTAGGCACTGGCAAGACTATATCTGATTCCTGCCCGCTTTGCAGGCAGTATGTAAGGGTAAACCACCCAAAGGGAAACTGCTTTGGGGGAACCCGCCTGCATCTCCCCTGGTGTTCCCAGAGGCCTGGCATGGCCGTAGTCCCTCAAGTGGACTTCGGACAGGATCCAGGCCCCAGATTCCTTTAACGGAATACCCCTGAAATGGAGGGGCAGGTGATGGCCGGCCTCCCCTTCTCCACTCAACAATAAGCCAATGCCTAACTGTCAAACCTTACAAAGTTGTGACGATTGCTAAGAGGTAGGCAAAAAACAAGTGGCCCGTGCCAATTCACCAAATGGAAAAAAATCTTTACCCAAGACAGGCAACCAACCAAAGTCCAAATCAAGGCCAACGGACACTTAAATTAAAGGGAGGGTGGGCGGGTGTTCGGCAGCACGAAGCAGGTGCTTGGCACATGTCGTGCTGCTGCTTTTATACTTTCCCCCACAATCACCCTTCAAAATGATTGGGCAATAGCCCTGGGTGATTATGGTGCCACTCCAGCGTAAGGGTGATAACACCACCCATGCTGGGGGGGGGGACCAGGTTGAGGGCCTGCCCACAACCAGGATCATCTATTAAGGTGATCCCATCTCTCAGTTTATCTGTTTATACATGTATAAGATTCCCCACCCCGCTGTGTTTTAAGCTCTTTACCAACAGAAAACCATTAGCACTACTGTGTTGAAATTTGTCCTCGAATTTTCAAGAAGTTTTATTTTATTTTATTTTGCAAGAGGCTTCCATTTTTCTGTCTCAATTTTAAGGCCATATGAGATTTTATTGAGAATTGTGGTGATGATGGAGTTATAGAATCATAGAATTGTGGAGCTGGAAGGGATAAGCAAGGGTTATCTTTCTGCAATACAGGAATCACAGCTAAACACTCCCTGACAGAGGATCACCCAACCTCTGCTTAATAACCTCCAATGAAGGAGAGTCTACATTTGTCCGGGGCAGTCCATTCCACAGTCGAACAGCTCTTACCCTTAGAGTGTTCTTCCTAATGTTTAGTCAGAATCTCATTTCTTGTCATATTAGGGAGGGCAGTGTGATCATTCATTCATTCATTCATTCATTCATTTATACATACCCCACCCATTTGGCTGGGTTTCCCCAGTCACCCTGCGTGGCTTTGAACAAAGTATTAAAATAAATACAGTGGTCTGTTAAACATTAAAAGCTTCCCTAAACAGGGCTGCCTTCAGATGTCTTCTAAAAGTCTGGTAGTTGTTCTTCTCTTTGACATCTGGTGGGAGGGCGTTCCACAGGGTGGGTGCTACTGCTGAGAAGGCCCTCTGCCTGGTTCCCTGTTAACCTCACTTCTCGCAGGGAGGGAACCACCAGAAGGCCATTGGCGCTGGACCTCAGTGTCTGGGCAGAACGATGGAGGTGGAGACGCTCCTTCAGGTATACTGGACCGAGGCCGTTTAGGGCTTTAAAGGTCAGCACCAACACTTTGAATTGTCAAAAGTTGAGCATAGTGGTTCCCTGCCCTCTGCTAAAACCGGGTTGAAATTATTACAGAATTTCACTGGAGGTAATAATTTCGTCCCAGCTCCAGACTGTACCCTATGGGACACAAGCCCGGTGGGAAGTTCTCCTGCAGAAGTTTCAGGGAAGAACAGAGCGATTCCCATTCCATTTCAGTTGAGAGGATGTGCAGGAGAAGGTTGGTCCTTCTTGCTGAATAGGAAGGGATGTGAATTAGTGGTTTTCAGGCAAAAGGTCCAGGGGTTCAATCCTCAGCATCTCCAGGTAAAACTGGGACAGTCTCCTGTCTGAAAAGCTGAAGAACCACAGTCTGGAACTGTTGACGTTCCTGAGCTAGATGAACCAGGGGCCCGCTGCAGCTTTCTATGCTCCACTCCTGATGAAGAAGAAATGAACACAGAGAAGAAGAAGGATTCTTCTCTCTTAAGAATCCTTATGAGATGTTAATCTATTGGCTGCTGCCTCCCATGCATGTGTCAACACTGCCATCTTTTGCTCCTTTGCAACAGCTCATGGGGAAATGATTCCTGCTGAAACAAAAACATCAGATATCTCCATTCCTCTACAGAGAGACATTTTTAATTGACTGACTTTATTCTGCTCCAAACTCCCTCTGCCTGCCTTAATCCACACCTTCTGGAGCAAGGACTTGGATAGCTTGTGAGCAATCTCAGATTTTTTAAATATTTTTTTTAATGTGAGCATCTAGAGCTGTCTTGTGGTTGGGAGAGAATCCAGGCTAGAGGGGAAACCCAGAGAAAACTGGTTGAAGTGACTGTACATCTCACATTGCAAGTATGGCAACAAATGGAGTTGAATTTTAAAAATATACTTCCCGTTCCCAAAAAGAAAAGGGAGAAATGCAATGTGATCTTTTGTGCTGGTTCGGAATGTTCAGGAAAACCAGATTTCTACATCCATTTGGGGATGATCTTGAAGATGTAAGCCAAATTTCCACTGAAAGGTTCAGGCTGAGAGTCAAGTCTGCAGCAGCTCTAACTGGTGAACCCAGATTTACCTAGGAGTAAAAGACGCCTGCTTCTTGGGAGAAAAGCAAAGATAAACCTAGACAGCATCTTAAAAAGCAGAGATATTACCTTGCCGATAAAGGTCTGTATTGTTAAAGCTATGGTTTTCCCAGTAGTGATGTATGGAAGTGAGAGCTGGACCATAAAGAAGGCTGATCGCTGAAGAATTGATGCTTTTGAATTATGGTGCTGGAGGAGACTCTTGAGAGTCCCACGGACTGCAAGAAGATCAAACCTATCCAGTCTAAAGTAAATCAGCCCTGAGTGCTCACTGGAAGGACAGATCCTGAAGCTGAGGCTCAAATACTTTGGCCACCACATGAGAAGAGAAGACTCCCTGGAAAAAACTGTGACATTGGGAAAGATTGAGGGCACAAGGAGAAGGGGACGATAGAGGACAAGATGGTTGGACAGTGTTCTTGAAGCTACGAACATGAGTTTGACCAAGCTGCAGGAGGCAGTGGAAGACAGGAGTGCCTGGCATGCTCTGGTCCATAGGGTCACAAAGAGTCGGACACGACTCAACGACTAAACAACAACAACAAGAAGAAGAGAGTTTCTACTAAAACTAAGCCAAAGTGTGTGATTAAATTTAGCCCACATCCTTTTCCACTCACTCCTGTCTCTACTTTCCTCCCTTCCCGCTCTATTTCTCCTTGTGTTGAGTTGAAGATTGTATGATGGCAGTGTCAGGGACCTGTCCCTTTGAATGTTAAGTCTTTAAAGAACATGCACATTTATGACATTATATAAATATTCAATAATAGTGGTAGGTGATCAACAATAAACTAATGGAAGCTGCAATTGAGCTTTTGCACACCCAGTTCTTTTGTTTGAGAAGTCTACCTGAAAGTGTCCAGTCTTTCCATCTCTTAAATCGTTACACCGCGCTAACAGAAATATACGTGGCTTAAAAGTGAAAGTCGATGGAAAGTTTGAGATGTACAGCAAACATTGATTTCTTCAATTAAATGGAAGGCGAAACAAGTGGGAAAGGATCCAGGAAATTACTGTGTGTCTAATCTTATTATTTTAGTGCAAGCAATCAAGTAGACATTTTGACCATCTCTAGCTCAGTGGATCTGGGGACTCTCATCGGTTCCTATTCACTGTCATGTGTGATAGAGAAGCATTTAAAAGACAATGAAATTAAAACAGATGGGAATGTGGGTAATGATTTGCTAAGGATACTTATGAATGGCCAACCGTTGTCATGTGTTGACTCAGATTTGGTCCATCTCCCATCATGAGAACATTAGTCCAGCATCCTGTTCTTATAAATGGACAATCAGATGCCCCGGTGAGAAACCTGCAAGCGAAATCAGGGTGCAGAAGTGGTCTTCCCACTTGTGATTCCCAGGATTGCATCCTGTCTCTGATGGTGGAAGCAGGACATAGCTGTCTTGACTAGCAGCCATCATGGTTAGTAGCCTTTTGATAGGCTTTTCCTCCACAAATTGTCTGGTGGCTATAGTTACATCTTGTAGCCATTTTTTGTTATGACTATATAATGATTATACAGAAAACTTGGATAGTGAGTCTATCAATCTCTATAGTTCTAATGCATCTATGCATTTGAGCTACTTAGTTGTACAGTTATATTTTAAACACAGAGTCAAGCTTTCTCCCAGGCTTGCGTTTTCTCTTACTCACCACTGAGGATAGATGAATCTGTCAATTTTAGTTTCTCTCCTTATTTTTTTTCTGACCTTCAGTTCAATTCAGCCAATTTTCATATCAATTTTAACAACAACAACTCACTGCATGGTAATTGGCAAACATTTCCATGAGCATTCCTCCAAATTTTCTCTAATTTGATACATTTTTCTATGTTACTTTCACTAACCTATTCATTTTTGTGCACACTGCCCCACAACATATGATTTTTGCATGCTTTTTTCTTTTTTCTTGGGCAACTCCATTGGAAAAGTTCCAGAAGCGATACGTTCTAAGTCTACTTCTGTGTGAATTTTGCAAAGTTGAGAAGAACAAGGGTGGAATTTTTCCCCTTCCCAAACTCATGAATTGAGTTTCTCTCCTTGCTCAGCATATCAGTCTTCTTCCTCTTCTTCTTCTTCCTCTTCTTCTTCTTCTTCTTCTTCTTCTTCCTCCTCCTCCTCCTCCTCCTCCTCCTCCAAATATGTGTGGTCTTCTCTTTCAGTGCTGGTGGAGTGAAAACATGCACAGCAGCAACAGGTTTGGGAAAAGAAAGTTTGGGGTGATGTGAAAATGAGGCCAATAGGGCTGAGCTTCAAACTTGCCTGGAGTGCAAAGCAACTGCTTTATCAACCGCACACAGGTGTACAGCACTGAGGCAGATAAAAACATATAAGACCTGAGATGACAGTTTGGTGTCCAAAATACATTCATCACCCGTGATACACTTGTGCATCTGCTATAAGCCGTAGGCATTTTCCTTGCTTTGCTTGAGAGATCTTGAACTAGGCGGTCATAATTTTCTCTTTTCTCATTATACAGCATGGTTAGATTTTTTTTTTGGGGGGGAGGGAGGAGTTGACTGTATAAAGCTATGCCTCCTCCTGCCAGTCACTGCGATGAATGAGGTCCAAGAATTATCCATTTGCATCCATGACTAGGGCTTCTCATGTGAGAAATAAATTCAGACTTAGATTGGTAGACACAGTCGTATATATGATAGATTGCCAAATTGTTTGCCTAAGCGATTAGGCTGTCCATCAGGCAGTAAAAAAAAACAGGGCCTTTAATTGGTTAATCAGCAGAGGTCAGTTTTAATCAATGTGACTATGAGTTAAAGGTGAAGCTTGTGAAGCTGTTTTGCCTTTGATGATGTGTTACGACAATGGTGAAAGGAAAATAAAACCTTAAAGGCATTTTGATCCTTGGTGATGTCCACCATCATGAAACTGTGATGGCTCAAAGCAAAATGGAGATCAGTAAGAGGAACAAAGTAATCAAGATCAAAGTTTTGAGTGCTGCATCTGGCCAGCTAGTGTTGTCATGTGTCCTTTTTTCCAGGGGATGCCCTCTTTTTCAGAGGTAAAATTCGAGACAAATTGCAGTTACAGTTGTACCTTGAAAGCCAAATGAAATCTGTTCCAGAAGTCCATTCGATTTCCAAAATGTTTACAAACAGGAAGCTCCTGCAGCCAATCGGAAGCTGTGGATTAGCCTCGTTGGACGTTCAGCTTCTAAAAATAGTTCGCAAACCAGTCACTTCCAGGTTTGCGGCGTTCGGGAGCCAAAACATTTGAGAAATAAGCTGTTTGAAAACCATGGTATGACTGTATTTGCTTTGAATGGTCATCATAGCATCCTCTTTTTTTGCTCTTCAAAATACAGCAACCCTAGAAAGGAGAGTCAGCAGGACTGAGACGGTCCTGCTGTGGGATGGCAGGTCTACCTTCTGATTCCTCCCTGTCCCTGTCTGTGCTCACACTGAGATGCTCAGCTTTAGCCCTGTCCTGGAAGGGGCTTCTTCCTCTGACACCCACCCCTCAATCACCCTCTTGCTTCCAGCACCTCCCAGCTCGACCCTTCCCCATTGTCCCATAACAGGACCTGGGGTCCAACTCCTCATCTTCCCTGTCTTCTCATGGGAGCTCCTGGATGGGAGGCTCTCTCCCCCTCCTCATCCAGCCAGTCCCTATCAGAAACCCTGGGGAGCATCTGCAAGTCTGTGTAGACAATGCTGAAGTAGCTGGACCGATGAACGGACTTGGTGCAAGGCAGGTTCTTATGTACTCATGCATGCCTTTGAGTACATCTTTTTTCTTGTTTTCATTGGTGTCAACCTTATCAGCCTGGTACAAAAATGCACCACACCGCTTCCTGGTTCTTGGAAGAAACCTCAGAGGGGTGTTGGAGCCTTGGAATGCATCTGCCTACATGAAAGATTCATTCTCTCTCACACAGTCTGGAAATGAAGCTCATAAGCTCTGTGTCTGGGAGGCTGGTGATACACAGACTATTTGGGGAAAGAAGGAATACCCAGTAGCGGCATCTTGTCTCACCCTCACCCCCCGTTGCATTTCTCAGCCTCCTGCTCTGCTCATTTGCTTTTCTCTCTGTGCACATGCAATTGAAGCTCTCTTAATACAGAAATAAATATATCTGTCATTTCTAGCCAGGACAATCATATTCAAAACAGATCAGAAGCTGCACAGCCCTTGGTCCCATGAAACCAAGTCCCTCTCCCCACCCCCATGTGATCCAATGTTCCATTCCGTGTACAGTCCGTGCGCCTGTGTGCAAAACTGGCTTGTTCACACATTAAACTGAGGACAAGTGCAATATTTTCCTAGACGTGAGCAAGTGTTTGTGTGAAAGAGGGCACACGTGCTGATTTGCACAGCTCAAGCATTCATACACAGTGGTACCTCGGGTTTTAAGTACTTAATTCATTCCAGAGGTCCATTCTTAACCTGAAACTGTTCTTAACCTGAAGCACCACTTTAGCTAATGGGGCCTCCTGCTTCTGCCGTGCCGCCAGAGCACGATTTCTGTTCTCATCCTGAAGCAAAGTTCTTAACCCGAGCTACTATTTCTGGGTTAGTGTAGTCTATAACAAACAAAAATTCAAATCATAAATCTTAACTCAATTGACTTCCCTCCACTCCCCCTCTTGGTTCCATTGTTCTACACTTATTCATGCACGTCCATAAAACCTTATATTCTTAACAATCCAATTTTAAAGCCTTATTCATCTTAATAGAAATGACTTTTAAAAGTTCTACTACACAACACGTGAAAATTATGCATTAAACATTTCCTTAAAAAAAACCACAACCCAGTGTCCTCTTTCTTTCTTGAGTTTCAAATTATCTAATATGTCCTGCATAGTTCATTAATTGATTTTTGCCCTATCTTCTTTATCTTCTTTGGCGTTGGCTTCTTCCTTCTGTAGGGATGAGCTGGTCTTGGCCTGATGTCCACACTCAGATACAGGGACAGAGTCTTTTGCTCTATTAGTCCATTAGGTCCTGTACCTTTCAATATCATAGTTTATGTTGTTGTTTTGTGTGTGTGTGTGTGTGTGTGTGTTTAACAAAAATCGTTTTCAACATTGTCTTCAAGTCTTTATATGTCATTTCCAGGGCCTTTTTGATAACTTTACGTTGCCACCACGTATAGTAGCCTTTCATACAATTTGCCCTCCCTTCCTGTTTAATCTTCAACACAGTCAAAGCCTCCCAAATTAATTCACATGGGGCACCATTTTTATTTTGGACCACCCTTATTTTCCCTTGCGTTTTCCTCAGACCTCGCTCCTGTACTAATTCCCACCTTAGTGGTTTGTACATTCCCCTGTAACTTTAATCAGTTTTAGTATTCTAATTTTTGTATGTTTTAAAGCAGGGGTCAGCAAAATTTTCCAGCCATGGGCCGGTCCACGGTCCCTCAGACCTTGTGGGGGGCTGGACTATATTTTGAAAAAAGAAATTGAATGAATTCCTATGCCCCACATATAACCCAGAGATGCATTTTAAATAAAAGCACACATTCTACTCTTGTAAAACATGCTGATTCCCAGACCGTCTGTGGGCCAGATTTAGAAGGCAATTGGGCCAGATCTGGCCCCCGGGCCTTAGTTTGCATACCCATGACTGCTATTTTCCCTAGATTTCACCGTTTTATTGTTTCGAAACCACTTTGAGGTTGTTGTTTTTTTACAGTCAAGTGACATATACATTTTCCGCAATAAATAAATTTTAACCGGGGGTTTGAACCTGCATCTTCCTTGTCAAATGCCCCATGAAAGGCACTGCTGTGTTTGAATGGGAACTCGTCCACATTCTTAGCCTCACCCCTCAGTATCATGTTTGCTTCCTGTAACAACGTCCTGTTGCATGAAGCTGTCTGCAGATAAACCCCCAACATACGTGCATCCAGTGGCGTAGCGTGGGTTGTCAGCACCCGGGGCAAGGCAAGTAATTTGCGCCCCCTAACCAGGGGCAAGGCAAGTAATTTGCACCCCCTAACCCCTAACCTGCCACCGCTGCCAGCTTCTTCTTGCTGCTGCCTGGTCTGGTCTGGTGTGGTTCTCTCCGGCGCTCAGCGCTGCGCTGGGCGGCCGCTGCACTGTCCCTCCCCCAGATAGTCCCTCGCTCTCTCTCTGCACCGCACGCCTGGCACCCCCCCTCCACAGTGGGCGGCGACCCGGTGGCTTGGATCGGATTCGCACAGCCAGCACTGCAGTGTGAGAGAGTGAGTGAGCCAGGTAGGGGCAGAGAGCTGAGAGTGCGAGCACGCCCCCCAGATGTTGCGCCCGGTGCGGCTGGCCCCCCCGCACCCCCCACGCTACGCCACTGCGTGCATCTGCTCACAAACTGGGTCTCTGCAAGACTGGGGGCGTCAGCAGCTGCTCATATTGGAGTTTCTTTGGAGAAAGCCAGGTGCAGCACACAGCTGTTGGAGGAAGGAGAGCAGGTAGGGGCCCCCAGGTGTGGGCTGTTTAAATAGCCAGGGTGCGGACCTGAGGGAAGAGTTCTTGCTGTGTCAGCTCCGCCCCCCAGCCCAGCCCGTGTCCAAACCTGCCCCCCCTATTTGCCAATCCTGGGTGCAGGCTAGGATCTGGCTCCTGATAGGTGTCATGTGCTTCCATCCACACAACTTATCCAGACAGGAAAATTGACGCTGTGATTTCCTTGTTGGGGCTTTAGAGGAGTCTCTAAAAATAACTGTTTTTAATTTCTAAAAATAACTTTTGTAATAGTGGGACGTGGGTGGTGCTGTGGGTTAAACCACAGAGCCTAGGGCTTGCCGATCAGAAGGTTGGTGGTTTGAATCCCTGCGACGGGGTGAGCTCCCATTGCTCCTGCCAACCTAGCAGTTCGAAAGCATGTCAAAGTGCAAGTAGATAAATAAGTACTGCTCTGGCGGGAAGGTGAACGGTGTTTCCGTGCGCTGCTCTGGTTCGCCAGAAGCGGCTTAGTCATGGTGGCCACATGACCCGGAAGCTGTACGCCGGCTCTCAGCCAATAAAGCGAGATGAGCGCCGCAACCCCAGAATCGGCCACGACTGGACCTAATGGTCAGGGGTCCCTTTACCTTTACCTTTAATTTTTGTAATAAAAAAAATCAGAAGCCTTTTTGTTGAGTATTTTAGGTCGAGACATACCAAAAGAAATGAGGACTTTATTTATGTATGCTGCTACAGTAGCAAGAATGTTGATTGCACAAAACTGGAAGACTGGAGAAATACCAATTAAAGAAGAATGGCAAGAGAAGTTGATGAACTATGCAGAACTGGCAAAAATGACAGACAGACAAAGAGGAAAAGACAACAGAGACTTTGGAAAAGATTGGGCACCATATGATATTTGCAGAAACAAAGAAAGTCAATAGACTTGATGGCAGGATTTAAATAAACATTCACATTATCAGCATTAGAAAATGTTTAGAAGGTAAAGAAATATGATGGTGTATTTACTTTTATTTTTTATGTTTTTAGGCTTGATGTTATGTTATTAATAACTTTTTTTTCTGTTAAGAGATAGCAAAGTGGGTGAAAATTGAAAGAAACCAGAAGCAGAAGTTGGGGGGAGCCTTGGAGGGGAGGGAGGGAGGAATATATAGTAAATGTTAAGAATTTGAGATGTATGTAATGAATAGAAAAGAAAAAATCAATAATAATAATAATAATAATAATAATAATAATAATAATAATAATAATAATAATAGAGGAGTCTCTACCATCCCACAAAGCTGCCACACCAAGAGGGTGAGCGGACGTCTTGGAATAAGGAGTTGCAACCTTGGAAGCAGGGCTAAAATGTGTAGTTCCACACAAGGTTAGACCCAGCACGGCCCTACCTACAAATACATAGTAATGGGGTCTGAGCATGCAATGGCATTGTGGTGTAGTGGCTAGAGTATGGGACCAGGACCTGGGAGACCATGGTTCGAATCCCCGCTTGGCCACAAAGCTCACTGGGTGACATTGGGCCAGTCACTGCCTATCAGCCTAACTTTGCCTCACAGGGTAATTGTGGGAAATTGAAAAGGAATGGGGGGGGGACCAAGTACCATATTTTTCTGTGTATAAGACTAGATTTCCCCCCCCCCCTAAAAATAATGTCCAAAATTTGGGGGTATCTTATACAGGGATAGATCTCCTCCCATTTTCTTAAATCAGAGTCCCCCCAAAATATGGGGCGTCTTATACATGGGGTGTCTTATAGATGGGAAAATATGGTATGTCTTCTTGAGCTCCTTGGAGGAAACAGGTGGGATATAAATGCAACAAGCAAGCAAGCAAACAAACAGGATGTAGAGGAATGTAGAAGAAATTGAGTGGGGGCAGAGGGAAGTGGGGGGAGGGAAAAAGAATATTAGGTTTGACTGATGGATATATGGGGGGATGTGGAGGATGTGGTGATGGATTTGGTTTATTTATATTGTGATGTAATATGGGAAAAAACCAATAAAATATTGTATTCACATTAAAACATAACAAAACAAAAAACAGGGTCTTCTTGGGCATGTCTCTTGCCCCATCACCATGAAAACTCTGCACATGCTCCATGTGCTTTGCTAGTGGTCAGATGTAAGAACCTGCTGTTTTGTAAATAATGTCTGGAGGTGCAGTGCTTCTGACGGGAGAGGTTTCCCCCTATCAACACTTTGCCACAGCAGATATCGGCCTCTACTTGAGTCTATAAATAAGGATGCTTAACATTCGCAAGGGCATAGATAGAATTCCAAATGCAATGGTTCATTCATGACATCTAATATTCTTAAAGTTGCTTTCCTATATGGCTTTGGAAAGGATTTTAAATCTTACTGATCTCTTCCATTTTATCTCCTATAACCATATGTTATCTTCCCAGTGGTGAGATCGGTTATGAATTCTTTTATGAGAAATTCATTCCTTTCTCTTGAGCGTACGTTTATACGGTATGCATTGTCTCTGTCTGCTTCCCAAAATTGCAAGGTGAGCAGTGGTGATTCAGGTGCGCTTTCTGCATGCCAAAGTCAGAGCACGCTGTCAGCAAGGTGTCTCAAATCAGATCGGAGACTTCCTAAAACTCCTGTGTCTCTGTGGACTCAGGTGCCCTAAATGCTGCCTTTCCCCCTAAGCCACGACTGCTTTTTAAGCAAAACTGCTAAGAAAATCTCTTGAGCTCAGGTGGGAGAGGGGTGAGTGTTGGGGGAAGGGTTTTTTCATTGTGACTGACAGGTTTAGTTGCAAATTAACAGCACCTATACTTTGGAACTCCCTGCCAATTGATATAAGGCAGGCACCTTCATTGTATTCCTTTCGGCTAAAAACATTCTTATTTTAGAGACTCCTGTGCCGAAGGTTGGTGCAAGTTTTAATGCATTTTTAACGTTACATTAACTTTCAGAAAGTGTCAAATGATTGTTGTTAATTGTGCTTGGTGAAAATTTCCTTGCTTTGAGGGTTGACAACATTGGCAACATATGAACGGACAGGTTATAGGTTTTCTTTCGATAAATACAATGATATTTTGAATGAGCTTAAACAGAATATATTAGGTTATTGAAAAGCATATGTGTATTAGGATAATAAGAATATACCTATTTGTACACAGAGCCTAGGACTTGCTGATCAGAAGGTCAGCGGTTTGAATCCCCGCAACGGTGTGAGCTCCTGTTGCTCGGTCCCTGCTCCTGCCAACCTAGCAGTTCGAAAGCACATCAAAGTGCAAGTAGATAAATAGGTACCACTCCAGCGGGAAGGTGAACGCGTTTCCGTGTGCTGCTCTGGTTTGCCAGAAGCAGCTTAGTCATGCTGGCCACATGACCCGGAAGCTGTACGATGGCTCCCTCGGCCAATAAAGTGAGATGAGCGCCACAACCCCAGAGTCGGTCACGACTGGACCTAATGGTCAGGGGTCCCTTTACCTTGACCTATATTTATGTATGCTAATGTAATTGTATTGCTTCTTTTTTTCATTGTCGCTCACTTTTTTCTTATTTTTTTCCACTCCATCTTTTTATAAATGAAATTTTCTTAATACTATGTTAATTTTAAAAATGGTTCTGATGGACCCATGCAGTTTTTGGATGAGCTCCCGTGCCCATGTATCCATGCCCAGAGGCCTCGCACCCAGCCCCACCTTTGCACAGTTTCTCCATCCTTCTCCAGCCAAGGTGTGCTTTTTTGTGAGTGCCTGCTCTCTGTCTCTTTAACAAGAGAGTTTCTGTAATGATTTAATGATGGGTGTTGATGGTTAGAGGCTGCCTCTGCCTCCCTTAACGGTATAAATAAAGCAGTAGGGCATCTGTGAAATACGGTTGCGTAAATCTCCAAACAACTAGGGTAGTTTGTGTGTTTCCTATTGCCCAGAAACCATCATTTGTGTTGTGTGCATGTTTTATTTATTCATTTGAGTGTATTGCTTCTGAGTCTTTGGGAGATTTCTTAGACTTTGCCTGAGCCTCTTCTGGTTTCGGAATACAGATGGCTAGTGATGCGCACATAAAATGGAAACCTTCTCAAAAATCAAGTTCTCTCCGAAAACACAGAGGGCTTTCTTGCAATTCAAAGGGAGAGAATTCCATTCCTGTCCTTCCGATGCACACACATTTCTGAAATTTGAAAGCGGAGGCAGGATCTATGCGTCCCAATCTGCCGAGAGAATCATATCCTGCAGGTATTTCCAATCAATTTTTTGCAGACCCAACAGGTTCTGAAAGCTCCCGACAACTTTCCAAATCAACGTATTTTGTATGTGTTTACCCAAAAGAGAAAGAGAAAGAAAGATTCTGAGCTGGAAACCTACTGAGGTTCTCTCATCACTTGACTTATCACCTTGGCATATTAAATTAGCATTTCTTCAAAAGATCGCAGTGGGATGTGAAATGTAATCGTGGTGTTTGCTTTATTTAATTTTACTATTGCAGACATTTGAAATGAGATGTGCGAAGAAGTGCAGAAAGGAGGAGAATAGAGAAGGAAAGAATACCAACAGATGCAGAGAACTCATGGGTGGGTGGGTGGGTGGGTATAATTTCCTTAGCAAATCATTTAAATTTTCAGCCCAAAAGCTTAGGTTGCAATCCTTTCTCCCAGTTGAGAACAGCAGGCCTCAAATGAGCAATGGAGCCACCTCCATATCTGAAGTTCTGTTGCTCACATCATCAACAATGGAAGGGGAACAGTGAAACTGCCCATTTTTGCTGTGCCAGTTTCAGGGTGGCACAGTTGAGCCCATTCAGGTTGAACCCATTACTAGTTTAGGATCCACTGATTCCCTGCCTACTGAGTTCCATCCTGTTCCCTTTAAAGCCCTATGCGGCCTAGGACCCATGTACCTATGGGACCGCCTCTCTTGGTATACCCTGCAGAGGACCTTAAGGTCCACAAATGACAACATTTTGGAGGTCCCAGGTCGCAAGGTGGTTAGATTGGTTGCAACTAGGGCCAGGGCCTTTTCAGTACTGGCCCCAACTTGGTGGCACAAGAGACTAGGGCCCTGCGGGACTTGACATCTTTCAGCAGGGCCTGCAAGACAGAGCTGTTCCGCCTGGCCTTTGGTTTGGACTCAGTCTGACCCTTATGTTTTTCCTCCCCTTATGGTTTTGATCTATGGGCTACTTTTAAAACGAGGCTGCATTTTAAATAGCATTTTAACCTGTCCCCCCCCCCCATTATGTTTTTATTGTAATTTTACTGCTTTTAACCACTCTGAGCCTGGCTGTGGCCGGGAAGGGCGGGGTATAAATATAAATATAATAATAATAATAATAATAATAATAATAATAATAATAATAATAATAATAATAATAATAATAGATTTATACCCCGCCCATCTGGCTGGGCTTCCACAGCCACTCTGGGCGGCTTCCAACAAAATATTAAAATACAGTAATGCATCGAACATTAAAAGCTTCCCTAAACAGGGCTGCCTTCAGATTCTTCTAAAAGTCTGGTAGTTGTTGTCTTTGACATACTGAAACACCCCATTTGTGGGTAGGTGTTTTGGTGGCTACCACTGATGGGATATCATCAGTAGTTACAAGTTCCAACTCAACCCCAGGAAGGAGCTTCTGACGGCATGACCTGTTCAACAATGAACTCCCTTGGGAAGTTGTGGACTCCCCTTCCTGCGAGGTTTTAAGCAGAGGTTGGATGAACATTTGTAATGGACACTTCAGTTGAGATTTCTGCATTGCAGGGAGTTGGAGTAGATGACCCTCAGGGTCCCTTCCAACTCTACAATTCTATGTCAGATTCACCCCTCCCATAATGTTGCTCACAGTTCCTCTCCCACAGCAGCTTCTTAGAAGGCTTCCAAATGCAGAGGGTGGGGTACCTGTAAACATTATAACAACAGGCACTGATCTGATGTTCATTGGGACTGCATAGCAAGCAGAGACAAGTTTATTCCTTCCTTTCTTGGTTAAGATTCTGACAAAAATTGCCCCCACCTGCCCGGTGTTGCTGGAATTTATGTATAGGTTGGAGGAGGGTTGCCCCTCCAGCAGATATCATGCACATGCAGCCCACTACCAAAATCAGCACAATCACTTTTGTGACTTTTGTGATTTGTCCCCACAAAACACTTCATCACAGTTTCTTCCTATCTATTCAAAGGGCCTTTGCTGCATGATACCAAATGTAACAACTGACTGATAAAAATAAAAAAAAATCCTTCCAGTAGCACCTTAAAGACCAACTAAGTTAGTTCTTGGTTTGAGCTTTCGTGTGCATGCACACTTCTTCAGATCTGAAGAAGTGTGCATGCACACGAAAGCTCATACCAAGAACTAACTTAGTTGGTCTTTAAGGTGCTACTGGAAGGAATTTTTTTTATTTTGACTATGGCAGACCAACACGGCTACCTATCTGTAATTGACTGATAAGTGTATCTATGTACTGGCTCACTGGGAAAACTTCAGAAATTCATATAGACATGTGAGCTCAGCTACTCAGCAGCCCCTCTGCCTGAGTGATAATTCCTGGCATCCTGATACCTGAAGCCAGATTCCAGAAATAACAAACCCAGATGAAGACAAAAGGGTGTGACTAACTTGGCTGGGAAACAGGGGAATGTAAATATCTTTTTTGTTACACTTGATGGGTGGAGGGCAAGGGGAACCATGGGGCAAGGTCCAGGATGCTCAGACTACTGCCACCAGACCTCCCTTTCAAGATGTAACCATGATGTATTAGTGATGTAGTTTGGGGAGGATGTAACATAGGGATTAGCAGCTAATAAAAGTTTGGGTGCCCTTTTGTTCGGGGCTTCCATCTTGTTCCACCCTGTGGCAGGTGAGAGTCCTGTCGCGACAGTCTTCAATAAAGACCAAGCCTACTGGCTGCTGTTTTGCTCTGGTATTCCCAGCTGGTGTCCTTGTTTTTTATCCAAGGGAGCCCTCAGATTTCTCCATTAACACCGGTTACTTAGCTTTAGAGGGAGAGGTAATAATTTTCTCTCTTTTCCTTGGCCTCTAACACTTGGTTCCTGGTATGTGTCTGCCAGACTGTAAGTTTGGAATTTTCTACTTTTCGATAACAAGAGCCAAGCAACCTGTCTGGTCTCCATCCCAGGTGGTGCATTGTACCTGCTGTTTGGCCTTGGAGAAGTCTTCTGTGAGTACCTGTCACCAGATATTTCTCTGTGTGGTAGATGTGTAAGAAGACAGGTGCCGAAAGATGCAGATGGTTTTGGAAGAGAAATCTGGAGGCAGAAGGTTCAGGTGACATCTGAAGTTTCCCATTGCAGTGCCCAGACCTTGATGTGCAAAGCGGACTTCTGTCCAGATAAACCCAAGGGCCCTGAAGTTAGCTTTATTCAAACAACTGATTTCTTATGAAGGACTGGCGAGAACTCTCAGCATCATTTGATGATGCTATATTGCAGGGGTAGGAAATCTAACTTCCATCAAGAGTTGTGTTAATTCATGTGAGAAGGTAGTCATGGACAGCATATGAGCAGTGGGTGGAGCCATACATTAATAGGGATGTGGCCAAAGCTGAAAGTGGGTGTGGCCAAAGCCAGATGTTATATTAGATTTTAGATCATTGTATGGTTTACCGGTTGAATTTTTTCATTCCTCTTCATCTGATTGAACTGTTTCTTTCATTTATAACTATTTTTGCAGTTTTAAATCACCCTTGTATATTTTTGCCTGAAAGGAATTATATATATATATATATATATATATATATATATATATATATATATATATATATATATATAAAATACATAAATAAAGAAAAAAAAACCTGGGTGGGTTAAAAGCATATAAACTCATGAAAGGTGCATTCTCTCTCACACACACTATCTTCCTCTATGGTTAGTTGGCATGGCACACAAATACTATTATTATTATTATTATTATTAATTAAAATGTGTATACCTCCCAATACCTGCAGGTCTCAGGACAGTTCACAATAGAAAAACACAAAATACATAATAAAAACAAAAACAACCCAATAAACACCTCCTTCCCAACACATTTTAAAAGGTCATCAATGCCAATCAGCCTGGTTAAAAAGGAACACCCCCATCATTCAGCCTGGACACTGAGGGCCTTCTGGCGGTTCCCTCACTGAAAGAAGTGAGGTTAAAGGGAACCAGGCAGAAGGCCTTCTCAGTAGTGGCGCCCTCCCTCTGGAATGCCCTCTCATCAGATGTCAAGGAAATAAACAACTATCTGACTTTTAGAAAACATCTGAAGGCAACCCTGTTTAGGGAAGTTTTTAATGTTTGAAGTTTTATTCTGTCTTTAATGATTTGTTGAAAGCTGCCCAGAGTGGCTGGGGAAACCCAGCCAGATGGGTGGGGTAGAAATAATAAATTATAATTATATGTTATTATTATTATTACATGGCACCAAAGGGTGTATAGTGAAGGCACCAGGCAAACTGCCCTGGGGAGAGCATTCCACATAGGGGAAGCCACTACAGAAAGGCCCATTTTTTGTGTTGCCACCCTCTGGACCTCTCTTGGAGGAAGCACACAAAGAAGGGCCTCAGAAGATGACCGCAGGGTCTGGGTAGGTTCATATGTAATTTGTTCCTGCAAGATACAATGATGGCCACCAACCCGAACAGAATTACAGACACTCCAAGTGTTTCTATTTTTCAGGGATGTCCTTAATTTAGAGAAGTCATCCCAGTTTCTGATTTGATCCTGGAATGTCCCGCTTTTCCTTAGTAATGTCCCTATTTTCATTGGATAAATGTTGGAGGGTATGGGATTAGGCAAATTCATGCAGAACATGGTTATAAATGTATACTGACCCTGTTGGTCATTTTCTTGCTCCACTGTTGGAGGTAGCATGCCTCCCAAGAGCAGTTGCTGGGCATCACAGTTGGGGAGAATGCTGTCTAATCGCTGCCTACCAACCATTTGTTGTGTCCCATTTTAGGCATTAGAGTTACTGTAAATCTTCTGACCTATACTAATGCTGTGGGAAGAGGGCTCTTCATGGAGAGGATGAAGGCTATGCTCTGACACCAACCGTTGGAGGTAGAAATGCTTCTGAATATGTCAGGAGTTCAGGTTCCCACTTGATAATACAGCAGGTTTAGTAATTAAAAAGGATGATTTAATGTCAAAACAAACAGCCAGCTCTGGACGGCTCTAACACAGCCTCCGACATCATCAATCAATACGACCCTTCTGAAGACTGCTTCTGGCGTGACCAGAAGCAACTGAACTTTTGCTTCTGATGTCTTTTGTTTTGCTTCCTATCTTGTAGCCCTCCCATTCACCAAGACCTTGGACTTAGGGCGTCAGCTCCCGACTCTTCCCCATTCTCTGAGAGGCTGTCTCTTAACTCTTTCCCACCTGATTGTGTTTCCGGTGAGCTTTGACTGCGTTTTAGTCTGCTCTCTGTCTTATCGGCTTGTACGTCAAGGTCAGAAGGAGTCGGAGACAAAGCTGTCAACTTTTCCCTTTTTCTTGCGAGGAATCCTATTTGGAATAAGGGAATTTCCCTTAAAAATGGGAAACGTTGACAGCTATGGTTGGAGCATGCAGCTGTCATCTCTCCTCTGTCTCAGTAATATCAAAGCAGCCTCTCTGTTCCTGGCTGCTTTCTGCAGTTGACTGCAAACTTTCGTTGGGAGCTGGTTCATTCCTGACAGAATACCACTTACTGGAAACCAACAGAAAGGAGTTGTGCTCAGATCCTGCTTGTGCTTTCCCCACAAGCATTTGGTGGGTCACTGTGAGAACAGGATGCTGGACTAGATGAGCCACTGGCCTGGATGCAGCAGGACTCTTCTTATGTTCACCTGCCTTGTCTTTTCTCTCTGGGCATTAATATGATTTCATTTAGACACACACAGAGAGAGAAGTGCATGAGAGGTCTGCTCACCTTTTCCCAGTAGGGGGGCCGGGCAGCTGGGTCACAACAGCTTACTTTCCTAAGGGGCTGAGGGACAACACCCCTCCCCTGTTTTGTGCCAGCTGCATCGTCATTGCTGGAGTTCTTCCCTAGCATAGCTGTCAACTGTCCCTTATTTGGCGGGAAAGTCCCTTATCCCAGCGCCGTGTCCCGCTGCTGTCCCTTATTGATGATGTCCCTTAAATTTCCCGGGTTTCAAAGGAAGCAGCTCCTCTCCCTCCCTCCCTGCCGGCCAGGGAGGAGGGAGGCTCCAACTGTGTTGCTTGGCTGCATTGCTCACCCAATAAGGAGTCTAAGAACGACTGGGGGGTGGAGCTTGCATGCCTTGTGTTGATCAAATCGGCCACATTGCCTGGGGACTCGCCTTTGCTCAGTGCTTCCCAGCGGAGAGGTGACGGTGGTTTTCCTTGCTGCATCCCCTTTGCTGGGTTGCTGCGCTGTGGGAACCACCGCTTGAGGCTTCGTTTGGCTGCTGCTTGACTAAAATCCCTTATTTTGGCTGCTGATCCCTTATTTTCAAGGCTGCTGGTCCCTTTTTCAAATCTGTAAGTTGACAGCTATGTTCCCTCGCCAATCAGCTGTCAGGGTGGGCGTAGCTGCGGGTGATTTAATTGTGGCACAGCCAGCTGGCACCCTATCTCTTGCCCCATCACCATTGCCCCATGGGTAGGAATTTTTCCCACTTGGCAAATTGGCACCAGCCATTTGGTTTTTGCCTACCTAGTGGCAATCATCACAACTTTTGGGAGGTTAGGGATTGGGTAAGCCTTTGTTTGGTCGGAGGGGTGGTTGTTGCCTTTGCCTGCTCCTCCTCAGTAAGGATATCCTGTTAAAGGGATCTGGGGTGTGAATCCTGTCTGAAGCCTGGACATGGGCTAGGGCCATGTCACATCCTCTACAGGGACCCCTTATTTGACGTAAGTCATAGGGCACCCCTATCGGTGGTTTACCCTTAAGTGGACTTCACCCCAATCCCTAAGCCAAATTGATCACACCTGTAACCAATAAAAAAGGTAAAGGTAAAGGATCCCTGACAGTTAAGTCCAGTCGTGAATGACTCTGGGGTTTCGGCGCTCATCTCGCTTTACTGGCCAAGAGAGCCGACGTTTGTCCACAGACAGTTTTTCCGGGCGGGTCATGCAGCCAGTATGACTAAGCCACATCTGGCAAAACCAGAGCAGAGCATGGAAACACCGTTTATCTTCCTTCCGGAGCGGAACCTATTTATCTACTTGCACTTTTTTGGCATGCTTTCAAACTGCTAGGTGGGCAGGAGCTGGGACCAAGCAACGGAAGCTCACTCTGTCGTGGGGATTTGAACCACTGATCAGCAAGCCCTAGGCTCAGTGGTTTAGACCACAGCGCCACCCGTGTCCCTGTAACCAATAAAGTGACCTATTTGAACCCATAAACCAAAATACTTTGTTTCTTATTTTTCTCCTGGGAATAATAATAATAATAATAATAATAATAATAATAATAATAATAATAATAATTTATTATTTGTACCCCGCCCATCTGGCTGGGTTTCCCCAGCCACTCTGGGCGGCTTCCACAGAAACCAAAAAACACTAAAATATCATACATTAAAAGCTTCCCTGAATAGGGCCGCCTTAAGATGTTTTCTGAATGTCAGGTAGTTGTCCATCACCTTGACATCCGATGGGAGGGCATTCCACAGGGCGGGCACCACCACCGAAAAGGCCCTCTGCCTGGTTCCCTGTAGCTTCGCTTCTCGCAATGAGGGAACCGCCAGAAGGCCCTCGGCGCTGGACCTCAGTGTCCGGGCAGAACGATGGGGGTGGAGACGCTCCTTCAGGTATACTGGGAACTTTGTGGCTTGGGTGCCTTTGCACACAAGTGACACAAAGGAAGAGGTGAGCATGCTCAGGGAGAAAGGAGGCCCTGATGAATCCTCTCAGGGGTTCTTAAGTTACCACAGTGGTCATCTCTCAGCTGCATCCGCAGTGTCTCAATATTAAATGCTACCCCAATAAAATGTGCAAACAAGTTATGCTCGTAGCCTGTATGGAGAAAAGGGGCTGTAGAACCAAAGGTTTTCTTCCACAGCATGAAGGGAAGGTAGGATCAAACTCAACCCCAAATAATTGCTTTCCATCCTTTGTGTCATGTTTTAATTAAAGATAGCAGCACCACAATCTATGCTATATCTGGAAATTATTAGAAACCTTTTCCAGAGGCAAAAAGGATCAATAGCCTTTTTGTCTCGGTGGCATAAAACATCACAGCATTCTTCCCTTTCTGCTGGTCACTATAAGCATGCACACACACACACACACACACACATTCAGAAAGAGAGAAAGACTGTGTAAAAGAGAGGGATAATAGCAGCACAGAAGGCCAAAGTCCTGTGCGGGGTCTGATGGATACATGCTCTCTGTTCCACCGGCAGAAGCTGCCTGGCCCTTACTCCCCCTTTTGTAAAACAAAAGCAGCTCTTTGCATTTCCAGCTTCTGTCTCTTGGCGAAATCTCTCCATCTGAGGCTGCCTTCAGACATGGGGATTACTGCATTCCTTTTCCTGGTTACCATGCAAGTACTTCTGTCCCAGTTCCAAATTTTATTTTTACACTGCTTTTCCTGTTGTGTTATGGTACTGTGGCTTTTTGATCAATATACCACCAGGCCGTGCTAAATTTCAATTGCACAAGTGAGTGTGGTATGCGCCTGTTCTTCTGTTAGCTCTAAAGGAGCTACAATTCCTATAGTTCCCAGGGACTTAGTGTCTCTTGATTTCAATAAGGCATTTGAGAAAGTTTCCCCATGATATTCTTATGGAGAAGCTGGTAATGCGTGGGCTGGATGAGGTAACTATTAGGTGGATTTGAACCTGGTTCGCTGACCGAACCCACAGAGTCTTTCTTCTCCTTTCTTTGGTGATCGGCAATCACTCATAGCCAAGTCAGATTGTCTTCCATGAACACAGCTTAGCAGTGTGTCCATAGGTGACTGTGGAGGCCAATTCTGGATCCACACGTTCTTCCACAGTGGGGACATAGTTTTCCAGGCGGGAGTTGATCATGGTAAGGATTTGTCAAGCGTGCCTTCCTCTTAGCTCGTTTCTTCCTTCCATTCTGAGTCCAAGTGTCTTCAAAGTCTATGACACCTTTGGTAAAGGCTGTTCTCCAACTGGAGGGTTCACAGGCCAGTGTTTCCCAATTGTCAGTGTTCATACTAAAAAAAAAACAAAAAACAATTGCCTCTTTAAAAAACAATTTAAACCTCTTTTGTTGTTGACCACCAGCATTACACTTTCTGTTTTTAAGTTCGGAATAGAGTAGTTGCTTTGGAAAACAATAATCAGGCATCCTCACAACATGACCAATCCAATGAAGTTGATGATGAAGAATCATTGCTTTGACAATGGAGATCTTTGCTTCTTCCAGTCACTCATTAATGCCAGTAGGGACTTCTAACAAGAGCTTCACAAGATCGTTTTTGATAGCAAAGCCTATGAAAGCTGGTTGACACATTAATGGTTCCTGGCCATCTGTCCGGGATGGTTTAGTTGAGATTGTAGGGAACTGGACTAGATGATCCTTAGGGTCCCTTTTGACTCTACAATTCTATGACTCTAAGAGGAATTGGTTGTTAAGCCACTCTGGGAATTTTACTTCATACCCTCCAACATTTCTTCAATGAATATAGGGGTGCCTATTTATACCCCGCTCATCTGGCTGGGTTGCCCCAACCACTCTGGGAGGTTTCCAACATATATAAAAACACAATAAAACATGAAACATTAAAAATATTCCCTAAACAGGGCTGCCACCAGAGGTCTTCTAAAGGTTGTATAGTTACTTATCTTCTTTGCTCAGGGGGTCACATAACTCCATATCCCCCGACATTTCTCTGATAAAAATAGGCAAGTCCTGCGCTGCTCTGGTTCACCAGAAGTGGCTTAGCCATGCTGGCCACATGACCTGGAAGCTGTCTGTGGACAAACACCAGCTCCCTCGGCCTATAGAGCGAGATGAGCGCCACAACCCCAGAGTCATCCACAACTGGACTTAACGTTCAGGGGTACCTTTACCTTTTTACCATGCCCTCCAACATTTCTATGATGAAAATAGGGACATCCTAGGGGAAAGCAGGACATTCTGGGATCAAATCAGAAACCAGAACAGCTTCTGTAAATCCAGGACACCTGGAAGGTCTGTAACTTTTGTGAGAGGACTGGTACCCAGGATTTAAAATGGTGCTTTAAATCATAGTGCTTTAAATATATGTTGTGAATGTGGCTTTGTGTGAGCTTTGTGGAGGTTTGGTGGACCCCAGGGATGGCACACCCAGGAAGGTGGGCGGGGGGAAACCTGGCACTCAGTTTTGCCTTTGGAGCTCTGATGTAGGGGGACATTGGAAATTTCACAGGGGGAGCTGAGAATCACATCATGCCTTACTGATTTTTGCTGTCATTACCTTAGCAGACCTTGCAAGTCTCATAAAATAAATCCGAAGTGTGACAACCACCCCCAGGAGATCACTTTCAGGGATCTCCTCCATGCCACCCCCATAAGATCCTTTTTGGGCAGTGGAGTATGCAGGGATACACACACACACACACACACACACACACACACACACACACACACACACACAAGCTGCCCCACGTTTGCTCTCTGATGACTTTTTATTCTATCCTTTGGCTGCTTGTCGAGATCCTTGGATGAGTGCAGCCGCCTAAGTGCAAACGGTTATGATTATTGGGAGGAAACAATAATGGCCATAAAGATAAAACGAATCTGAGCTTTTGTCTTCAGATGGCTGTTTTTAGCAATCCAGAAAGCTAAAGCCCATGAAATAGACAATAAGAAGGGGCGAGGTGCTTAATATCAGTCAGCATATTTGGGTGGATTTTCCCAGCAACGCGGCTGCTATCAAAATAATAAGGATTTTTATTATTCCACATAGAAAGAAAGACACTTACATGTTTTTATTATTATTATTATTATTATTATTATTATTTTGGAGATGCCTGCAAGTCTCAGAGCAGGCTGTTTGTGTGTGCGAGGAAAGAGAGAGAGAGAGAGAGAGAGAGAGAGAGAGAGAGAGAGAGAGAGAGGGAGAGAGAGAGGTATGTTTCTCCTTTTGCAACAGCACCATCTTTAGGATACAGGGAGAAAACGAAAGCTTCAGTCTCTGACTCCAGTACATTGGAAACTCATGAAGGTAACAGTCTTCTCTTTTGTAATCCCTGCTGAAGTGAACGAGAGGCACACAGACTGCAACCGAGATGGAGAACTCTTTTCTGTTGGAGGGCCACACCCCCTTCTAGTAACTCTTCCGGGGGGCACGTGTCAGTGGTGAGCAGGTTAGATTTCATAACTTCTGCAAACCCACTCTACTTTGAGGTTGAATCCTGACAAAACAGAAGTACTGTTCTTGGGGGACAGGGGGCGGGCTGGTGTGGAGGACTCCCTGGTCCTGAATGGGGTAAATTGCCCCTGAAGGACCAGGTGCACAGCCTGGGAGTCATTTTGGGCTCACAGCTGTCCATGGAGGCGCAGGTCAATTCTGTATCCAGGGCAGCTGCCTACCAGCTCCATCTGGTACGCAGGCTAAGACCCTCCCTACCTGTGGACTGTCTTGCCAGAGTGGTGCATGCTCTGGTTATCTCCTGCTTGGACTACTGCAATGCGCTCTATGTGGGGCTACCTTTGATGGTGACCTGGAAACTACAGCTAATCCAGAATGCAGCAGCTAGACTGGTGACTGGGGGCAGCTGCCGAGACCATATAACACCGGTCCTGAAAGACCTACATTGGCTCCCAGTACGTTTCCGAGCACAATTCAGAGTGTTGGTGTTGACCTTTAAAGCCCTAAACGGCCTCGGTCCAGTATACCTGAAGGAGTGTCTCCACCCCCATCGTTCTGCCCGGACACTGAGGTCCAGCGCCAAGGGCCTTCTGGCGGTTCCCTCACTGCAAGAAGCTAAGTTACAGGGAACCAGGCAGCGGGCCTTCTTGGTAGTGGCACCTGCCCTGTGGAATGCCCTCCCATAAGATGTCAAAGAGATAAACAACTACCTGACATTTAGAAGACATCTGAAGGCAGCCCTGTTCAGGGAAGTTTTTAATGTGTGACATTTTAATATATTTTTAATCTTTGTTGGAAGCTGCCCAAAGTGGCTGGGGAAACCCAGCCAGATGGGTGGGGTACAAATAATAAATTACTATTACTATTACCCAGCCACAGAAGCAAGGGTTCAAGGATGCATTGCCCAAGCAGGCACATTATACAACCCATGGAAGCAGCAAAATAACCAGACCGTACAACTGTGCTGGGATAAAATCAGGCCAAATCTTTATTGACAGCAGCAGGTAGGGTGAGGGTTGGCATGGCATTGGGTCCCAGGATCAGTTCATCATTCCACAAGCCCCATGTTGATGGAATGGATCCACGGGGTTTGGGCTGCTCCAAACACATCTCAGGGGAGTTGGTCAGTGTTGAACCTTGCTGTGGTGCAAACCAAGCAAGTAAAGTCTCACTGGGAGACCAGGGTGTAGATTCCAACCAGGAGGATACCTCAACACCAAGCTTGGGGGTGCTTTGGTCAATCCTTCTCTCACGCCCCTTATGAAGGCCCCTGATACCCAATGCCATTTCCGCCCTCATACAAACCACATTCTTCCACCTAACAGAGGAAGGCCATAATTTAACTGAGGGAAAGTCAGGGGGAAAACCCAACCAAGTGCCAATCAGGTTGAAAGGGGGCAGGATTCCTTCCGCCCTGTCAACAAGTGACCCAAAATTGCACAGTGAAGGCTCTAAACCAAGGGTGGGTGATTGGCCGGCTCTCAAGGGAAAACAAGGGCAGGATTTGACCAGGGATAGATGCCATAAAATAAGGCTAGTCCAGGACAGTTCCAACTCATAACTACAACTGAGGGATCTCATCACCACATCTGCCCTCAACTGTAGCAGAGTGAGGAACCTCTGAACCTGGGGTCAAATGTGACCTCGCTGAAGGCTTTCTACCTGTTGCTTCAGAATCTATTGCCCAGTCACAAATACTCTCCTCAGGCCACTTGATCTCAGGCTCTGCCTGGCATTCTCCTCCAGTGCTTTTTACCTCTTGGAAGCCTCATACCATGCCCAATAAGTGTGGGATGCCTTTGCCTGGTGGCCCTGTAGCCCATAGATGGCAGCAAAATACTGAGCAAGGTTTTGCCCAGTACAGTGGTACCTCGTGTTATGGACAGGATCTGTTCTGGAGGCCCATCCGTAATGTGAAATGTTCACAACTGTGCCTGCGCAGGCGCGCGGTGCAATTTGGCACTTCTGCGCATGCACAAAGCATGATTTAGCACTTCTGCACATATGCGAGCGGCGAAACCCAGAAGTAACCCATTCCGATACTTCTGGGTTGCCATGGGACGCAATGTGAAAAGACGCAACATGAAGCGGACGCAACACAAAGTATGACTGTATTTTGTTTTTGCAATGGGCTCATAGGGAAAAAAAATCTCTCCTATGAGCCCTTGTAAAACAGTGGGGAAAGCCTAGCTAAGGCTGCTTCCCCTGGAGCTCAGGGCCATTTTGCCCCGAGAGCTATGGAATTCTCTCTCACGGGGGAAGTGAGGACCACCACCTTGGATAGCTTTAAAAGAGGATTGGGTAAAAAATCATGGAGAATAAGGCTGTCTATGGCTACACTCAAGGGCGCTTCCAAATCAAAGGAGTGCACATGGCAGAGAGTTAACTCTTTATGGCCAAAGAGAACACTTACAGTTGTTTCTATAGCTATGGATACACACACCTATCTAACATCTAGGCAGCTATGGAGCAGTTGCAGCAATAGGGGACCATTCCCACCCCATCAGTTAGTGGCGGACGAAGCCTCTCAGGCACCTGGGGTGGCGTGCCCAGGGGTGGGGTGAACTTCCCATAGGGGCGGGGCAAATGGGCAGGGTGAACCGCCCATAGGGGCTCCACATGCCCTGTGCCGCCCCGTGCTGTCCCCAAGGGCACCACGGTGGACCCCGTCCCTATGGGTTCTGTCAGCGAAGCTCAGATGATGACAGAAGGAGAAGAAGCAGGCACAGGGAGAGGACAGTTAACAGCAGAAAGCAGAGAAGGGGGGGAGAGCAGCTGTAATCTGAGCTCTGACCAAAGGGACAGACAGATGTGTGAGAACCACAATAGTGGCTAAAACGTTGGAATGCAGGAAATATGCTCTGCCAAATCTCATAGGATTTCAAAAGTGGCAGAGACGTGCGAAAGATACTGGAAGAGAAGGTGGGGGCTTCTGTGCTAAGGAAGGGGGAGGAGCTCTGTTATGTACTGAAGTTCTCACCATGGGCCAGCAGGGGGATACTGTAGATAGTTATGCAAATAAGGGATCAAAAGTGACGTTCAGTGATTGGATAGTTTTAGAAAATTGTTATAGTTACATTGTACTGGAGCTCTATATAAGCTGGCTGACTGAACCCTTCAGTTCAGTTCTGTTCTGGCCTGTGAATAAACAAGAGCTGTTTGAAGAATCTCTGTGTCGTCTGATATGTTCACCCACAACTTAACAACCTCAATCCGGGCAACTCCATCTTCTGGGGAGGATGATGAGTAGAAAAGCTCCATCTTAGTTTGTTGTTTTAGCAATAAATCTGAAATAATTAACAGCCAGAGTCGTCTCGCGTTTGTGGGAGAGACTAAGCTGTAACAGGGTGCCATGTGCCATGCGGCGCTTGGCACCCATAGGGATGTGACCGCACCCCTAGGGATGAGATGGGGCGTGCTGTGCCCATAGGGATGGGGCATGCAGCAGGTCCTCAGCTGCCCTACAGCTGAGGGAGAGGCAGTGGGCAGACAGCATGGAGCCTGAGGGCACTGAGACTCGTGGCTCATGCATGCTGCAGGCCCCATGGTGATGAATGCCGCCCATCGTTTTGTCACCCCATCTGGGTGACACCCAGGGTGGTTCACACTCCCGGACCCCCCCTTCCTACACCCCTGGGTGCAGGAGAGGGTGGGGTAGCACCTGACCCTTCACATACTTGACCTTCCTCTTCCTTCTCTTCTTCTGACCCATACTGTGCTCCACCTTCCAGCTCCCCACAAACCACTTCCTCCTTCTCCCGAGTCAGAATCTATATAATATTTTATTAGGTTTTATCAATAGAAAAGTTCAGAAAAATACAAAAACAGAAAAATACAAAGTTACAAAATACAAAAATACAAACATTCAACACAAAAAAGAAGAAGGAAAAACACATATAAAAGAAAACAAAACTCCCTCTTTCTTGATTTCTCATCTTTAGTTAACTTATTTTCCTGACTTCCTCACATCTCCCTTTTTTGTATCCCTTTTAGAAATTGGTTCAGCAAATTCATGTCCTATTAGTTTATCTATTGTCAATCCCATCTTACATTTTACCTTGTTGCTAGAACCCCTGCAATTCATTTCAATGTCATCAGCATTCAAAAATTTTACAATATTTCTGTAGGTAAGTTTTAAATTTCCTCCAATCTTCTTCCACCAACTCTTCTCCCTGGTCTCGGATTCTGCCAGTCATTTCCGCCATTTCCATATAGTCTATTAGTTGCATCTGCCATTCTTCCAAGGTGGGTAGGTCTTGTGTCTTCCAATGCTTTGCGATGAGAATTCTTGCTGCTGCTGTAGCGTACATCTCCCGAGTCAGAATCTAGCTCCCTTTCCTCCAATGCACACTCAGAAATATCCTGCCAGTCCCTGACAACTACTAATCATGATGACTATGCTCTTCCTTCACAGCTGGAAGTAGTAATGCTTCTGAATACCAGAGGAGGAGGAAAGCGTTCTTCTGCTCAAATCCTGCTTGCAGGTCTTCCATTGTGGTACCTAGTTGGCCACTGTAAGCATCTGGATTAGATGGCCCATTGGTCTGATGCACCTTTCATTGTGTTTTTATCTCTGCATTCCCTGCAGAAGCAGATCCAAACATTTCTTCAAGATCAACTGTGGGTGGGGAGATTTCATTGCCACCCTAGGCATTTTATTTTGCCTGAATTAAATCTGCAAAGGAAGCTTCTGCACGGCACAGGATTGAAAGAGGAGGGTTAAGTTTGTTTTCGCCAAGCATCAGATGGACAAAAATGCATTTGACCTTCACTGGGTTCCTCAGTCATTCTTCAGCTTGAGTGGCTGAGTGAGGAAAGTGTCATTCTGTCATATATATTTTTTATAAAATAAAAAAAAATACCTGGAAGGGGAAAAAAAATTAAAAATCGATTCTGTCTACCCCCTGAAAGCTTTCCTTTTCATCAGCATCCAACTGACATAAATAATATTTCGTTGGGCTCTTTTTTTATTGCTGGTTTTATTTAAATGCACTGAAGGTTGCTGGTTAGCAAGCAGTTTTGAAGAAAGCTTTTTTTCTTTTTTCTTTTTTAAAAAATGGGGCAATGAATGGCTACACTTTCTGGTAAATACATTCCAATTACAGGAAGAACTCTGAAGCTCCTGTAAGGAGTCGATACAGTCAAACTTTGTAAGCCATGCTTAGGTGTCTATTTATAACTGCTAATTATAACGATCTATACACAAGGAGATCGGAAAAGGATAAATAAAATAAAAAAATAAACTCAGGTTCTTAGGTTCAAGAGATTAAAGCGAGTGAAAGGAGAACAGCAGAAATGGGAGGGGAAGAAATAGAGAATTGTGTCCAGAGGATGTAGTAAAACCAGGAGCTCATCCATACTCCTGTATATATTGTGCTTGGTTCAATTTGACCCGTGCTTTCCAGTTACAGGTTCAAGATTTCTAGGCACTGCTTTCCCTGAGAAAATCCACTCTTTACCGATGAATTGGAACCAATGCCAATCCACCAAAAACCCAATTCATTTTTGCTCCAATTCAGTGGTAAACAGTGAGTGTTGTGGGGAAAGCGTGCATGTGCTCTCAGTAGAATTTCCACAAAAGTTTCACGTGAAATGAATCTGCCCCACAGAAGCTTCTGTATTCCTTTGCGTATTGAGTTTCTCTTTATATTTTTGGAGTCCCTGGTCTTGTTTCAAAATCATATCAAAAGCTGCAAGCAGACCCTTGGTCATTTAGCCCAGTATTGTCAACACTGAGTATCAGCAGCAGCCCTCCAGGACTTCAGGTGGGAATAATTTTCTGGGTCTATCTGGAAAGGTCATTTTTCAATCCCCAGGAGATGCTGCAGATTTAACATTGGACCCTCTCCATAAGAAATCAGATATCATTTTGCTAATACACCAAGAGATACGTAGCCACTTTCTTGAATGCTAAGCAGAGGCTTGAGACTTTCTACTAAAGGAGGAACATCCTAGGGCAGGAGGAGTCTCAGAAGCTGTTGAGAAGGGTGTATTTATCCATGGCTATTACCTATAGATGTTGGAGACCAAGTCCTTTGAGTATTGATTGGAGTATGAGAATGAGTTGAATGGTTTGCCTGGAGAATAGATGGTTAAGAAATGATACAACAGCGATCTTCAGGACTGGTCCATTGGGACAAATGAGGCACTGTCCCACCAACTTCAGCCAGCCCCCCTGCCTGCCTTCCTACAGCCAGCCAGGAGGTGGCTCTGTGTGTTGTTGCCTCTTGACTCCACCTACTGCTGGTCTTCTTGTGTTCCACTCTCATTGAGCACCAGTCACTACTGCCTCAATTATTTGAAGTGGTTGTTATGCAGGTGATGGAGGGAATTTGTTTTCTTTTGCTCGGGAGCAGGCTTCCTCAAACTCAGCTCTCCAGATGTTTTGAGACTACAATTCCCATCATCCCTGACCACTGGTCCTGCTAGCTAGGGATCATGGGAGTTGTAGGCCAAAAACATCTGGAGGGCCGAGGTTGAGGAAGCCTGCTCTGGAGGGTAGAACTCAAGCAAATACATTCACAAGTCAAGAAAGGGGATTTCAGCTCCAACTTGGGAAGAACCTCCTTGTGGTATGTGGTTTGACAGAGGAACAGATAGACTCAGGAGGTGGCAGATTCTCCTTCACTAGAGGTTTTTAAGCAGAGGCTGATGGTCACCTACCAGGGTTGAAGACTTCCTGCATCATCAGCAGGTTTGATCTTTCCAGGTCTATGATTCTAAATGGAACCTGTTTCTACTGATATAATGTTCTGATGAATAGGATAAAAACTGAGGATTGAAAGCCAACAGACCAGCAAGGTCTGCTGCCTTCATAACCCGATTGTGGGCTTCTCAGACATTTCTTCTTGATCCCTGTGGGAAGCAGGATCTGTTGGACATTTGGTCTGATCCAGCAAGTCTCCTTTGCTGTTTTGATGACTTGGTTGTGCTTTAAGCATTTATAACCCCATGTCCCTATCTGCACTGCTCCAAGGTCTTGAAGGAACAGTGGAATACAGATGTGATATGTAAGGACTCTGGACTGTCAATTCCAGTTTTTAGCTGTCTTCTCTCCCCCTCCCCATGCACCTGCTTAAAAAAACCACATGGGATGCACTGCACATTTCAATGTGGTTCAATAGTTCATTGTTCTCTCCATGCATCTCGGGAACTGTAGTTCTGCAAGATGGGGTGGGTGCATAGCTGTCAACGTTTCCCTTTTTTTAAGGGAAATTCCCTTATTCCGAATAGGATTCCTCGCAGGAAAAGGGAAAAGTTGACAGCTATGGGTGGGTGCTCTGATTCCTTAGCATCCATACAGAACTGAAGTTTCCAGAATTCTTTGGAAAGAAACCATGGAAGGTGAATCAGTATAAAACTGATATCCGGTTGTGGTATAGATCAGTCCCGTTCCGGATTGCGGGCATCCCCAGAGATCTCTCATTCAGGTAAGATTCCAGCCTGATGAGAAGTGATGGGATCACAGCTTGAGGTGGAATAGCTGTAGGCTATTACTTGCTTTATGAGACACAGGATCAGTAAACGACATGACCCAGTCTTTTATGGTGGTCTGCGGGTCAGCTTTCCAATGGCTTAAAAGTTTCTTTAAATGCATTTTGGACGCCTCTCTATCTCTGACATTTATGATGAAGGGTTATGCGCTCCCTCTCTGAGTTTTCTGGTTAGACCACTGTGATGCAGAGAACACTTGCTCTGAGGGTGTCCTTTTATATCTGCCTTTACTGCGCATTATGGCTTTAAAGGGAACGGGATGCCGGGATCGCAAAATAGATTGTGCTCCCTTTATAATCACTCCGCTCTGTTTTGACACAAAAGCAAAGCGGCGGGCAATAGTTGTGGGTCTCCTATTTTTAAACTCATAGTTTAATGATTTTCGAGGGGCAGTCAGACAGAAAATATGACCATTTCCTTTAAAATATACAACTTTTCTCCCCCCCAGCAGTGGGTTTCGAAACAGACAGACACGCGCACAGACCGCACTCCCTGATAATGACGCTACAAAATAAATGGCTGAATAAAACCAGTATTGCTCATACTGTGTTTCAAATCACCTTTAGACATTTCTTTTGCCTTTTTATTGGATGCAATTTTGTGGGGAAGTGTGTTAGTGAGCGAGCGAGCGAGTGAGGAACGGCATTTTAAGACCCGCTAGGAGAAATCAGGAGTTAATAACAATATAGATTGGAGAGGGAACAATGGAGAGGTTATAGCGCAGGGCCATGTATTCAACTAATTAAAAATGAAGTTATTAGTTTTTAGTTACACAGCGGTTGCAGATGCCATGGTAGAAAAATCACGCAGATGCACAAGTTATCCTGGATGACCGATGTGGGTTTTAAATGCCTTTCTAATTAGAGCAAAGCAAATGGATGTTGAGTCTACAGGAAAAGAAGATGACAGCCTATATTGTAATATACAAAAGGATGTTAGGACTGTGGCGCAGCTGGCTGCCACTGATGGAGCTGCCCTAAATTTCCCATAGCTGTTCACCTAGTCATTGTTTGCCATATCCTGCCATTTTTATTTTATTTTTGTCCCAAAGGGACTGGCAAGGCAGTTCACAAGGATTTCAAATATGTGCATTAACAGTAGTTGAAGAATAGCAAGAATATACAAAAACAAAAGCAGCAACAGCAATAAAATGCACAGAGAAATGTTTATCTAGAAGCAGCAGCCCAGTATAAGTAGCCAAGGCTGAGTCAGGTTCAAGAAATCCCATAAAGGTGGTGCCACAGCTGAAAAGGCCCTGCTTTGTGTTCCCACCTGCCTTTAGGCTGGAGAGCATGAATCACAGCGTCAGAGCAACATCACTTGTACATTCAGGGTTGTGCCCAAAGTTTTACTACATGAGTAAGCAATAAACTTACCCATTCTTCCCCTTGTACTCCTCTCAAATCTGTTGTAGGGATTACCCCAATTTCAGGAGGGCATAATGGGGTGTCCATGGGGCGGGGGGAAGAGGACAAAGTTCTGTTGTGCAAGTGTAAATCCTTGTACTAATGGAATGATACCACTCTTGGCGCAGTGTTAGGGAGAAGGGACCTGAAAGGGCATTTAACATTTAACTGCAATGACAGTTAGTATTTGACAGGAGGGACACAGCCACAGAGCATTGCACGAGCGTCTCTCTGTGTAGCTTCTCCCTCACAGGCAATTTCTCAAATTGGAGCCTTCGAAAGCAGGGAGTGTATTGGCAATCTGTGCCTTCAGCACACTCTCTTCTCAGTAGAGTGGATGGGGGCTGCCCAGAGCAGAAATTTCCCCTCTCGTTCACCACAGCACTCCAGGTTATAATTAGTATATTTGTATTATTGGCGTTGTCATTCTCCCCCCCCCCCAAAAAAAAAATGAGCATGTGGAGGCTCCCATTGACATTCTGAACCCTGAATTCAGGAAGAAATAAGCAGGAGGATAAGAGTGCAGGGAAGAAATTCAGAACAATAACATAATTATCAAAGGGTTGTGTGCCTCTTTTGTAACAAACAGTTAAGCTCTGATTGTCACTGACTGTAATTTTTTCCATCTCACTGGCATTCATCCCCTACAATCTATCTGTCTGTCTATCTATCTAGCTAGCTATCTAGCTAGCTAGCTAGCTAGCTAGCTATACCAGTATATATGAATGAACGTTGGGCCTTCTCTACAAAATGTGCATGCTCTAGGACTAAGCAATGGCCATTTGCTTATGCAAAAGACAAAGCATACGTTCCATTGAAATGGGAGCCAACTCCTTCTGGAGGTCCAGTCCAAAGCTGGGAGACAGGCTCACCAGGCTAACAAAAACTCTCCCGTCTCACTCTTCCCCCTCACACACACACACCAAGTTCTCCAAATCAAAATAAACAATACCTAATACTTTGAAAAGGTCACTCAGCTTTCCTGGCAAAGACACTTGGCTCCTATTGTGAGCCGTTTCACAAAGAGAAGTCTTTCTAAACTTCAGCAGCTTAAAAAGCTAACCTTTAAGCTTTAGATTCCCCCCCCATCTCTTGTTGACACTCTTTCTCTGCTTTCCCCGCTAGGAAAACATCTCCCCAACCCTTCCTGCCTCCCTCCCACCTGTGTTGCTTTGACACAAGCATCAGATCTTGGCTTATTCAGGATAACATTTCAAGACGTGAAGCATTCATGGTGAGAAATATCCAGCATTGTGTAGAGTAGAGGGATAGCTGGTGATGCACAATGGCTGCTAACTTTTGATGGCTCTGTTCTGCTCCACTAGAACTTGTGGTCATCCAACGAAGCCAAATGGTGGAAGATGCAGGACAGAGAAAAACACACTTCTTCATGCAGCACAGAATTAAACTGTGGAACTCACGGCCTCAGGAGGCAGAGATGGCCACGAATGTAGATGACGGCAAAAGAGGACTAGAACAAATTCATGAAGGAAAGGACTATCAGTGGGCTGTTGTTGTTGTTTAATCATTTAGTCATGTCCGACTCTTCGTGACTCCATAGACCAGAGCATGCCAGGCCCTCCTGTCTTCCATGACCTCCCGCAGTTTGGTCAAACTCATGCTTGTAGTTTCAAGAACACTGTCCAAACATATTGTCCTCTGTCGTCCCCTTCTCCTTCTGCCCTCCATCTTTCCCAACATCAGGGTCTTTTCCAGGGAGTCTTCTTTTCTCATGAGGTGGCCAAAGTATTGGACCCTCAGCTTCACGATCTGTCCTTCCAGTGAGCACTCAGGGCTGATTTCCTTAAGAATGGAGAGGTTTGATCTTCTTGCAGTCCATGGAACTCTCAAGAGTCTCCTCCAGCGCCATAATTCAAAAGCATCCATTCTTCGGCGATCAGCCTTCTTTATGGTCCAGCTCTCACTTCCATACATCACTACTGGGAAAACCATAGCTTTAACTATACGGACCTTTGTTGGCAAGGTGATGTCTCTGCTTTTTAAGATGCTGTCTAGGTTTGTCATTGCTTTTCTCCCAAGAAGCAGAGATCTTTTATTTTCGTGACTGCTGTCACCATCTGCAGTGATCTCGGAGCCCAAGAAAGTAAAATCTCTCACTGCCTCCATTTCCTCCCCTTCTATTTGCCAGGAGGTGATGGTAGTAGCCATGATTTCTATGCTCTGCTTCCACAGTCAGCAATGCTTCTGAAAAACAGTTGCTGGAAGCTGCAGGAGGGGAAAGGACTGACCTGCTGGGAGCCTGAAGGGTCCTGCCCTGCTTCTCCCCACCTGGCCTAGGGCAGGGCCTGACAGGCTCCATAGAGAACCGCTGCTCCTGCTGCTGCTGCTGCTGGGCAGAGAGGGCTCTGTTTTTGTTGTTTTTTAAATTGCTTTTATTTTCTATCTACGTCATTTTAAATTGTGATTGATATTCATGCTGTATTCTTAGTTTTAGATTTCATGATTTATGTGAAAATTGTATTCTATTTGGCTGTGTACTTTTTGAGGTCCAGCGCCGAGGGCCTTCTGGCGGTTCCCTTGCTGCAAGAAGCCAAGTTACAGGGAACCAGGCAGAGAGCCTTCTTGGTAGTGGCGCCCATCCTGTGGAACGTCCTCCCACCAGATGTCAAAGAGAAAAATAACTACCAGACTTTTAGAAACATCTGAAGGCAGCCCTGTTTAGGGAAGCTTTTAATGTTTAATAGACTATTGTATTTTAATATTCTGTTGGAAGCTGCCCAGAGTAGCTGGAGAAATCCAGCCAGATGGGCGGGGTATAAATAATAATTGTGTGTGTGTGTGTGTTATGTGTTTTATTTGTTGCTTGTGTTTTATTTGTTGCTTGTGAATTTTGTGATGTTGGTAATTATGTAAATCTTGTCATGTTGTAAGCCCCCTTGAGCATTGTTTTAAGTATGGAAAGGTGGCATACAAATAAAATGTTGATGATGATGATGATGATGTTGTTGATGATGATGATGATGGTGATGATGATGATCATGAGAGGGCTCTTGTGCTAAAATCCTGCTTGTGGGTTTCCCACAGTCATCTGCTTGGCCATTGTAAGAATAGAATGCTGGACTAGACGGGCCAATGGCCTGATCCAGAATACTCTCAAACTATTCTTCAGCCACAGCAAACATCTGCTGAGAGCTAGCCTCCACCATTCCAGTCAAACCAGCCTGTATTGAATTTGCATCCCAGGGGATGAGATTTGGAGTGGGACATGGTAAAGGTAAAGGGACCCCAGACCATTAGGTCCAGTCACGGACAACTCTGGGGTTGTGGCGCTCATCTCACTTTATTGGCCGAGGGAGCCGGCGTACAGCTTCCAGGTCATGTGGCCAGCATGACTAAGCCACTTCGGGCGAACCAGAGCAGCGCACGGAAACGCTGTTTACGTTCCCACCGGAGTGGAACCTATTTATCTACTTGCACTTTGACGTGCTTTCAAACTGCTAGGTGGGCAGGAGCTGGGACCGAGCGATGGGAGCTCACCCTGTCGCGGGGATTCGAACCTCCGACCTTCTGATCGGCAAGCCCTAGGCTCTGCGGTTTAATCCACAGCGTCACCCATGAGATTTGGAGTGGGCCATGAGACGAGTTTTCTCCCGAGCCTCCACTGCCACTTTTTATTGCCTCTGACTGTGCAGCCCGGTTGCGAGCAATTGCCCTGCTTTGATCCCGAAAAATGCTGCGTGCCAATAAAAAGGAGAGGAAGTGTCCAGAAGCGTTGCTGCCTTTGCACTGCCAACACCCAGAGCTGTGTGAATTCGAGTGTATTGTTTGAAAAATGAAGGTGCCTACGTTAGCAGAGCTCCAGGGCAGGAGCTTAGCTGGTGTTAGCATAGCTGCCACGTTGACAGTTTATATCGAATTTATGTGCCCATTTATTCTGTCTTTTTTATGGGAAAACAGGTTGTTACCCTACAGCTGCCATATCACATGCTACTTACCCTGCCTCCGAGCAACAGAGCACCTTCCTCAAGGAAACATACATACATCAAGGGGTTATAGAGATTTTAACAACTCAGTAAAGGGGAGGGGAGGTGGGGCTGTCATAAAATATGCATTATAAGCCATGGATTTGCAGCTTTTAATTTTTTTATTTATTGCCGTGTTTTTACCTGCTGTATAACTGGTTTATTGCCCATTGCCACCATTTGGATGGCATCAGCATAGGGAGGGTGGAAGGAGAGGGAGAAAGAAAGAAAGAAAGAAAGAAAGAAAGAAAGAAAGAAAGAAAGAAAGAAAGAAAGAAAGAAAGAAAGAAAGAGTAAGGAAACCATGGCACAGAACTGATAGTTTGCTAAGAGATGCAGCAGATCTTCAGCTCAGACAGCTAGCTTCTGACTCAGAGTTATCCAAACCTCCGCTTGCCCTGTGGGTTTCAAAGGTCTGGCCTTTGTCTCGCCATTTCCCCCCCAGAAAACCTGCTCTTTAGCGACCAACCAGAACAAATGTCAATCCGTGGGATACCCAATTGTGTGTCAAAGCCCCAAGCCACCCCATGAGAATAAAGACACAAGGACACCGAATTTTAGGTTAATGTTAATGGGCAAAATTTAGTCCACAACTTTATTGGTTATAGAATGTGAGCAGTATTGGCTTAGGCATATCCGACTCCTTTCAGGGAGTTTGGTAAGGGTAAACCACCAGTAGGGGGACCCTGCTGATGTGGATTGACTTGAGCCCCTCAGGGTTCCTGCTGGGGTCATGGCATGGCCCTAGCACCTCCCTGGGCTTTGGAGAAGATCCACACCCCTGAATTCCTTTAACGGAATACACTTGAGCATGGAGGGGCAGGTGATGGCCGCACCTCCCCTCCCCCACACATTGCTATTCCAATGCCTAACCACCTAACCTTACAAAGTTGTGAGGATTGCTATGAGGTAGACGAAAACCAAGTGGTCAGCGCCAATTTGTCAAGTGGAAGAAGTCCTAGCAGGCCGCTCAACGGCAACCAACCGAAGGGCAAGGCCAATGACCCAACCTGGACAAAGGGTGGGAGGGCGGGAGATCCACGGAGCAAGGCTGAAAAGGGATGATTCAGCGTTGCGCCATGGTTTAAGTTGGCCCAGGCCACACACCCCAAGCCACCTGATTGGCCACTTGGCTAACTGGCATGGCCGGGCCTCCCCAGCATAAGGTATGGGCTTTCATGTGTCTGCACACTTCTTCAGATACATGCATGCACACGAAAGCTTATACAGTGGTGCCTCCCAAGACGAAAAGAATCCGTTCCGCGAGTCTCTTCGTCTTGCAGTTTTTTCGTCTTGCGAAGCAAGCCCATTAGCGGCTTAGCGGATTAGCGCTATTAGCGGCTTAGCGGGCTTAGCGGATCAGCTGATAAGGGGTTTAGCGGCTTAGCGGATCAGCTGATAAGCGGCTTAGCGGCTTAGCGGATCAGCTGATAAGCGGCTTAGCGGATCAGCTGTTAAGCGGCTTAGCGGCTTGGGAAAAAGGGGGGGAGGGAAAAAACCCCACAGGAACTCGAAAGACATTTTCGTCTTGCAAAGCAAGCCCATAGGAAATTCGTTTTGTGAAGCACCTCCAAAACGGAAAACCCTTTCGTCTAGCGGGTTTTCCGTCTTGCGAGGCATTCGACTTGCGGGGCACCACTGTACCAATGACAAACTTAGTGGGTCTCTAAGGTGCTACTGGAAGGAATTTTCTTATTTTGTTTCGACTATGACAGACCAACATGGCTACCTGTGACAAAGAGTGCTTCAACAACATCTCTCCATGAGCTTTTCTTACCACATCACCAAGCTGCTCTTCAGATTTCCCTGTGTTTTGACGTTGGACCATCTCTTGGCTTGTCCACACATCAGTTCGTCCCATGCCCTATGTCCAGAAAGCATGCGTCTGTGCAGTTTTCCACCTTCGCCGCATCAAGCAGTTGGTCCCTTACCTCTCCCCCCCCCCCGACCTGGCCACAGTGATCCATGTGACGGGCACCTCCAGGCTTGACTACTGTAATCTGCTCTACACGGGGCTGCCCTTGAAGCTGTCCCAGAAACTCCAGTGGGTGCAGAATGCTGCAGTGAGACTCCTCACGGGATCTCTGTCATGGGAGCATGGGAAACACCTAATCAGATGGGACTCATTGCGTAAATAATGTATATAAAAGCTTGAGGTTTGGGGGGGGGGCAATTCAATCACTGTTTTACAAGCTGCAATAAAGAGCATGAAATCACTTCAGGACTCTGAGTATATTTCAGACTACATGACACTTGGTATCCCTTTCAGCTGTACAATGTTATAATTTTATGATTCCATGACCTGTGCGATGTCCAGTGTGACTAGGTTTTCCCCCCCAGCCAGAACCCAGTTCTGGCACCTCTCAGGTGGGCGCCATTGCTATTATGAGAGAACAAGGGAGGTGTTTGTGGTGAATTCCAGCACCTCTCTTTCTAGAGAAATAGCACTGAGTGTGACCCAGGCAAACTCTTTTTTGTGATTAGGAGCAAAGCCACGCAGGTCATAATTTGAACTACAGTCAACATGGAAGTCACAAGAAAAGCATCATTCTGCCTGGGAATACTAATGGACCTTTTTTTTTTTACTTTGGAAAAATAAGCCGGACTTTATGTGGCATGGTTATTACTATAGATATCCCCTGCAATAAAAGAGATTATTGTCCACAATAAAAAATGCAAAAAATTACAATAGAAATATATAGAGCAAATAAAAAGTTAGTATTTAGTAAAAACAACCCAGAAGTGAATGTGGTGTTGTTAGCAGTGCACAAAACTTACTTGTCATGGGCCGGTGAATGGCTAGGATGGCATAGGGTGCGATTCCTAGCCTTCCCATCTTCTCATATGTCTCCCTGAACCTTCTCCACATTTCAAGCCTCAGTGCTTTCAAACCTGAATCTTGGGGAAGGTTATATTGCAATCTCCATACTGGGAGCAAGAGCCAAGAACAGCTCAAGGAACCGAGATTTTTCAAAAATGTGCATATATTTATGTACAGAAATATTAGAGATATGCATGCCCTACTCCCACTACTGATTTGGATCCCTATTTGGGGTCAGCCCAAATCCTGGTTGACTTGACTCAGAGGCAGGACCTGAATAAATCTGGGGGCAAGGCCTAGTGAATTTCACATCAATTTCCCATGAAATTGTAGTACTTTTCTCCCCTACCTCACCAGTATTCAAAATAGGCTCACCCTTAATGTAAGATACCAGTGATAGGTCATGCCACCCTCCTCCTTCTCCTTCTTCTCTTTCTCTTTCTCTTTCTCTTTTTCTTTCTCTTTCTCCTTCCTGTACTATTTAGCTTAACAAGTAGACATTCTTGGTACAGACCTATTTATCCAACTGCATCAGTTGCGACTGCTAGCAAGATACAAATACGAACAATTTTGTCCAAGTAAACAACACACGGAGGGTCTCTGAGGTGTCCCGGGCTCCATCTTCCAAGCATTTAAACAGGCATTGCTCTCTCTCCCCCACCCCAAGAATTATTGGGACTGAGAAGTCCCTTTTGCAGAGCAAGAAAATTTTGGATAAATTGTAGAGCAGATTTGGGCACAACACTGTTTCAGTTTGGGGCACACCTACCTCTCACATACAGGTGGTGTAGGGGTGGATTATGAGGTCCGACAGTTTGAACATAAACAGAGTCTACTGGATCAGGCCAGAGGCCCATCTAGTCCAGCGTTGTGTTCTCACAGTGGCCAACCAGACGCGCCAATGGGAAGCCTGCAAGCAGGACTTGGGGACAAGAACACTCCCTGCTGCCTCTGGGTTCCAGCAACTGGTATTCAGTGTCAGGAAAAAGCAGCAATGCAAAAGCCAGCTGCAGGTGGCTGGAATGCAAAACAGGATGTTGATGTCTGGAACTGTACTAGTGGAAAAAGGGGGCAGTCTATTCTCTGTACTGAGCACCGGATGTTAGCTCAGAGTGTCATCTGACCTGTACTGGAAGTACAGGGGTGGAGTGGAGACTCTACTGCTGGAGACTGGAGAGTGCAGACACGTTTCTCTGTACTGCTGGAATGACAGGAATAAAGACATGTAAATAGACTCCTGTCTGTCTCTTTTCCCCTCCCTGGGGGAAAGCAGGGAGGAGGGTGTGTTCTTCTCACGTTTGAGGAGGATCGCCGATTTGTGACCTTGCCTGTATCCTGTCGGGAGACGCAGACGGGAAGGTCAACAAGGATCTCAAGCCGATTGCCTGGAGTGAGGCCAGTTAGTTACCTCTGACTGCGGCTGAGAATCCTGATATTCAGAACCATTGCTGCATTATTGGATGTGAATGGAAGGGCTGTAGCTAAGTGGTTGAACATCTACCTTGCATGCACAGAAGGCCCCAGGTTCAACGCCCTGGTATCTCCAGGTAGGGCTGGGAGGGACTCCTGCCTGGAACTCCAAAGAGCCACTGCCAACCAGGGTTAGACAATACTGAGCTAGGCGGACCATTGATCTGGTTCAGCAAAAAAAAAAAAAAAAAAAGCTTCCTATACACCTGTTCTGAATTTTAGTTTTTGTTTTATGCTTTCAGTGATTTTACATTGCATATTTTGATTTTATTATGTAGTCCATGCTACAAGCTGAACAAATAAAATATTGGTAAATCATAAAAATATGCTCATGGGTAGGCAAACTAAGACCCGGGGGCCGGATCCAGCCCAATCGCCTTCTAAATCCGGCCCGCGGACGGTCCGGGAATCAGCATGTTTTTACATGTGTAGAATGTGCCCTTTTATTTAAAATACATCTCTGGGTTATTTGTGGGGCATAGGAATTTGTTCATCCCCCCCAAAAAATATAGTTCAGCCCCCACAAGGTCCGAGGGACAGTGGACCAGCCCCCCGCTAAAAAAGTTTGCTGACCCCTGATTATGCTGAATGCACAGAGGAAGTAAGGGTGGGGCAGTGGCTGTAAGAGGTCGCGATCCTGCGCCCACCTCAGTGTGTGTTCAGGCTAACATCCGACCAGCACTAAACTGTTAGTACAAAGGACAGGCAAATTGTCTATTGTCGGCAATGCCTCGAATGACATCTGTATGGGAGCATCTGTTACTGTTGCTGTTCTATAAGCTCAAAGTCAGCAAGAAGTTTGCGAGGATTTGAGCCACCTCCGGCATTTTAGGAAATTTAAAGCACAGCCCCTGTCTTGTCCCTGGACATTAATACCCGTTCTGTGATTTGCTGAAGACATCCGTTCAATAACGTTGAAAAGGACGATCAATACATGGACACTCCATAATCCTAGACAGTGGACATTCCCTGGGGATTTCTACTGAGCCTCAGATGGGCTGTCGCAGGGTTGTGTTTGGCTCCCCACCCCCTTAGAGGCTGCACCAGCATCATTTAATTTAACATGACACTTCCTTCGCTCATCTGCTGCTAAGATGTCTGCCAAGTCAGAGGCAGAAAGCATTAAGTAGGATAAAACCAAGAATCTTAAGATGAAAACACAAACACAGAGGTTTAGAAAAAGACTTCACGGGAAGTAAAAGGGACATAGATTTAGGAGGCTGATTAGTGTAAGAGGTGGTGGTGGAATAACAAAGCAATAATAGAAGAAGGATATTAGCTCCACCAAGAAAAGAATACCTGTTTGCCATCAGGGAGCCTCCTCAGCTAACACAAGACCACAATCCAAGCCATTGTGGTGTAGTGGTTAAGAGCAGTGGACTCGTAATCTGGGGAACCGGGTTCGCGTCTCTGCTCCTCCACATGCAGCTGCTGGGTGACCTTGGGCTAGTCACACTTCTCTGAAGTCTCTCAGCCCCACTCACCTCACAGAGTGTTTGTTGTGGGGGAGGAAGGGAAAGGAGAATGTTAGCCGCTTTGAGACTCCTGAAGGGGAGTGAAAGGCGGGATATCAAATCCAAACTCTTCTTCTTCTTCTTCTTCTTCCATGTTTTCAGTCTTGAAAGTAAGAGATCCATAAAGACATGGAGAGTTATCAAGTGCAACCAAGTTCACCCAAAACATTTTTCTGCCTAAGGCAAGGAATGAAATGGTCCCCATCCACAGATCCAGATCAGCATTTTTGGTCGGGAGCCTTTAAGAAATAAGTCTCCTCACATACCCAACAGTCCAATGTACATCACAACTTGCTTTAGTGTCTATTTCCCATCAGGATGAAAAATATTCACAGCATAAAGCACTGATTATATTCTTACTCGTAGCAGCACGACAGTTGATTGCTCAAAATTGGAAAAATCTGGACCATCTACTTCTATCCCTGTGGAGGCAGAAAGTATGGACAAAAGCCTTAATGGAAAAGCTTACTAAAAGCCTGAAAGCTCTGAGGAAGATGACTTGCTAGAAACTTGGTATTCCTGAATTAACTTCTCAGCTGATAATTCTGGAATGTGATGTCCTCTGAACACCCCTGTGGAACTTTGGAGCGTGTTAAATTTAAAAATACTACCCCATTCCTCTCTGAGGGTAAAGAGAGAGAGAGAAAGGGGAATTATTGGGATATTTCATTGCAGTTTATTAATGTTCCTTATGACTCTTGTAGTCCCTTTCCTGCTCTACAATTCTATGATTCTATATAATTCTGTGTAATTTTGAAAACTAAATAAACGATACATATATAAAATATGGTTATCCCCTTTCCATGCATAGCAGGAGGTGGCAAACCAGATCTGGTTAATGAGACTGGGCAGGACCAGCTACCTGTTTAATCCCCTGATGCCATATGGTTAAAGATGGTGAAGGGTCTGGAAAGCAAGCCTTCTGATGAATACTTGAGGGGGCTTGGTATGTTTAGCCTGGGAAAGAGAAGACTAAGAAGTGCTAAGATAGTCACCTTCAAATATGCCCAGGGCTGCCACATGGAAAACAGAGCAAGCTTGTTTTGCTGTTAGTGGTGTAAAGGTAAAGGGACCCCTGACAGTTAAGTCCAGTCATGAATGACTCTGGGGTTGTGGCGCTCATCTCGCTTTACTGGCCGAGGGAGCCAACATTTGTCCGCAGACAGTTCTTCTGGGTCATGTGGCCAGCATGACTAAGCTGCTTCAGGAGAAACCAGAGCAGCGCACGGAAACGCCATTTACCTTCCTGCCAGCTATTCATCTACTTGCACAGGTGTGCTTTTGAACTACTAGGTTGGTAAGAGCTGGGACCGAGCAAGGAGAGCTCACCCCATGATGGGGATTCCAACCACAGACCTTCCGATCGGCAAGCCCTAGGCTCAGTGGTTTAGACCACAGCGAGTCCCGTTAGTGGTGTAGGGAGATGAAATAAAATCCACATCTGGCCACCAATGTGCCCCCTGGGTAGACGAGTATAAAAAGCATGGGGCACAATCCCCATGGCCCTCTAGCCGCTATGGTGGCTCATGCACCAGAAGCAATGTATTTAGCATTAACTCCTGAAGTGTATACTTGATTCTAACTAAACTAAGCTTCCCGATGTATATCAAGGGTCATGAAGAACTGCAATCAGTTCAAAGCCAGCTCAGCATCATTATCAAGCACCACATCTTCAGCTTGCAGATTAAACTCCAACTTCATCCACTGTTCTTGTGGACCCTGGTCTGGCAGACAGTGTCTCCAGGCATGGCCTCCCATGGCCACTGCATGATACCTTCCTGTTCATATTTTGTGTTTAGCTTCTTGATGTGGTTCATGGATCAGAGGGCTATCAGTTGCTACTAGCCATGATGGCTAGGTTCTGGCTCAACAGTTGGAGGCAGCAAGTTGGAGGTTGATGGGAACCACCGGAGGGGAGAGGGCTCTGGTGTTCAAATCTTGCTTGCAGAATTTCCACAAGCATCTGGTTGGCCATGGTGAGAACAGGGATGATGGACTGGATGGGCCATCGGTCTGATTCAGCAGGCTGTTCTTATGTTCTTCTTCTCTGCCAAAAGCTCTGTTTCCCTAGCCGAGGAAAGATTCCCGCTGTTTGATTACAGTTTATTGGAAGGAGAAACTAGTTTTTGGAATCCAGTCAAAACCGCTTTCCAGGACCGTTATGTGCTCTAGCCACCTCACTCCCTTTATCTGTGTAGACAAGAACACCAGAAACTTATTTCTATTCGTCCATTAGATGCTCCCACTCCACCATTTGGCATGTCTGATCTCACCGGCTTCATCTCATGTTCAGGTGCCAGAAACAATTAGGCAAACATTAGTTCCATACACAATCCCACTTTTTTTTTTAAAAAAAAAAAAAGCTCACGCATTGCCAAATTGCATTATTATTTCCCCAAGGAAACGAATCCTGAAATGGGGGAGAGAATTTATAGATACATATTCATTATTTATGAGTTTGGAAGGGGCTTCCCCTCTGTTCACTGAAAGGCATAAAGCACCCCTAAGTGCAAGTAGATAAATAGGTACCGCTTTATAGCGGGAAGGTAAACGGCGTTTCCGTGTGCTGCGCTGGTGCTGGCTCGCCAGAACAGCTTCGTCACGCTGGCCACGTGACCCGGAAGTGTCTCCGGACAGCGCTGGCCCCCGGCCTCTTAAGTGAGATGGGCGCACAACCCTAGAGTCGGACACGACTGGCCCGTACGGGCAGGGGTACCTTTACCTTTACCTATTCATTATTTATGAGTTTGGAACGGGCTTCCCCTCTGTTCACTGAAAGGTATAAAGAACTTGGCTCCTTTTGAGAACCAGGAAAAGTCCTTTACTGTGAAATCCTAACCATGCTTACGCAGAATATTCAGCCCAATGATAAGCAGAGTTAGGATTGCAACCCAAACACAGCGCCCCCTACAAAAGTTTGTATGAAATGTGTTTTTGAATCCTGGGGGGAAATGAAGAAGAGAAGAATGAGGAGTGCCTTTTTTAATTTAAAAAAATGATCTACCTTTTACCTGTCTGAAGTCGTTCTTGGAGTCTCCCTATTCATTACATTAACCACAAAATTAGTTATGTGCAAACGAGGTTGCCTTAGATAAGAGTAGACCTGATGCATCTAGCTCAGTGGTGTCTACTTTGACTGCCAGTAGTTCTCTGTGGGGTCCAGTGCTAGATTCCCCAATAACCAGAAGACCAAGCATGTGTTTAGGGCAGCAGCAAAGTAGGGGCACCGAAAGAGAGGGAGGCAGGGAAGGAATTTTGAAAGATTTTGACATGTGATATTTAAAAAACAACATCGAAATAGTTGTCATGGGGTGGGGGAGGATCAGGCAAGGGCAGTTTTCAGAGCTTACCTGGATTTTGCCTCACATGTTGTTTGGGAAGTGAAAATTCGGTAGGCTTGCTTTAAAATGTGAACTGCACTGAATTTCTCAACCATCCCTAATTCCATCAGAACTCTACATCCTGAGAGCCTATCCACACAGCCTCCACCACAAACAGTATATGCGAAAGTGGAAGGTCAGCCTGAGAATCTATAGGAGCACAAATTGAAGGGTGTGTGTTTTGGGGGTGGGGTCACACATGCAACCCAACAGCATAGGCACTGGCTCCTAGGGGCCAAAGTTGCTTTGCCCCCCAATGCTTTTTGAGGGGTCCAGGCCCCCTCAATATTCAGAGGGCATTCAGCTCTGCCCACTGTCTCCTCGCAATGTCAGGACGTTGCATGGGGCCCCCCTCAATCAGCTACAGGAGATGGTTCCTCTGCCTAACAATGTGGATGTCATTTCCATATGCTATAATCCCATTTCGGTGGCGAGTTTGTGTATTTCTATTGCAGCTACTTGGACTGATCAATCTCATGAATCTGCTTTTCTCAACCATCAGCAACTGTGCGCCATTTTCAGTAATTAAGTGGCTGGCCCATTCCACAAAGTGGTATTATTACACATCCATAGGTGTGAAGTGGAGTCAACCTCATGGGGAAGTGGCTCAAGTGTAGCTGATAGGGAATATGAAGGAAGCAGGGCTTAAAAACATCTGGGAGAATTGCACCCAACTTCATGAGCAGTTCTCCATGTTGGCATCAACTGGTCTTTCTCCTCAATTTTTAACTGATACTGCTGAGATAGACCTCTAATGCTATTATCATTTCTTCCAGCAGCGCCTTTTAACTCTCATGTTTAAATAAGAGAGCAGTGAAATCACAGCCTATAAGGGCCACTGGACTTCTTCCCATCACGTGTCATAGATACAAATGGCTTTGCCTTTTCATTCTTCAAGAATTTCAAGAGCATTTTTTTTTTTGGGGGGGGGGGAAATGATTTGACCTGTGATTAGATTGACAAAAATCTCTTAAATTCCTACCAAATTTCAGCTACAGGCAAATCTGAGGCAATTATGAGAGATCAAAGTATCTGTAGGAATTTTGAAGGAAAGCAGAGGGTGATGAGGCAAACTTTTTTTGAAAAAAAGCAAAGGGAATTCATGCCGCCAAAGTGTCTAAGTCTTCATCATCCAGTTCTCACTTAGCGCTTGACATTTTAAAAACACGGGAGGAAAAAAGCAACATTTCTCAGTGTTGTAGGAGCAATCTTCCTTTCTTGCATCAAACAAACACGCCGTAAGAATATAACAGGCTTCATCTAGCGACGAACACTACCAGTCCCACGGATATGGCAGGGCAGGGGAGGCAGAATGCTAACAATGTATATCTCACGGGCGGGGGGGGGGGAGAGATGAACGGGTAGTGGATGGAAAAACCGAAGAACTGCTGAGAGCAGGTTGTCATGATCGTGTCAAAATCTCCTCCATGATAAGCTCAGCAACCCCATCACGAGTCTCGGGAAAGCCATTTCGTATGCTAATTACCTCCCTCAACCGGCGCATCCAATTTAATGTGTCATTTGAGATTCAGAAACTTGGTGCATGCACAAGATTTGAATAACTGATTGTGAATATATACACCGAAAGCCATCTCGATTTGCTCCTTAAAAGATTGGTTATGCAGACTGTTTTCTTTGCTGGAGACTCTTATGCCAAATCCGTAATTGGAATGAAGGTGCTATACAGTTTCTTGGGGAAGACTCTGGGGCTCGAATTAGGCACCTGAGATCTAACTTCATGCACCGCCTGGATCTGTACATGCTTAGAACCCCGTACAGGTAAAAACCAAAGGGTTGGGGGTTTGCAACATTGAGCTCTATGACTGGAAGGAAGTTTGAAATCCCTGAACTGGACAGAAAGTTTGAAATCTCTGAACTGGCCAGGGATATAAATGCCAAGAACCTGGCCTTAAGTCTTTGCTTGATGAGCAGAGCAATACCTTCGCTCTTGTTGCTTCTGGCAGTCAGAAATGACACATCCCTGTTCACAACGATGGTTGGTGCCCATTGGGAGTCATAGGGTGGAAAGGAGTGAGGTCAACAATAGCCAGAGCCAGAGCCAATGACAGCCAGAGCCAATAAGTTCTAGTTTTCCTCTACCCCTCCTCTTTGCTGTTGAGTTCTACAAAAGTTATGAAGGACCAAGATGACAGGCAGCTCCACCACCTGAACTGCTTGTGAGAAGACAGGCAGGCAGGCACTAATGGACGGCAGACTGAAGTTGGCAGGACAGTGTCCCATTCCAGCCTCATAATATCTTCAGATGAACCTGCTGAATCAGGCCAATGGCCCCAAAGCCAGAATTTTTTTTAAAAAAATGATAAATAAAAATGTTTTAACCTAGCACCAGGAGGAGCTCTGTGTTAGTAAACACAGAATCAATCCATGCATTGTGCAGGTCGTGAACGATCGGGATTTTAAAAAATTGTTATTTAAAAAAAAACAGCTGCCATGGGTGGGGGCAGATAGGATCAATCAGTGAACTTGCTCTGGAGATGGTACAGAATAATGGAATTATAGAGCTGGAAGAGATCCTGGGGGTCATCTTGTCTAACCCCCTGCGAGGCAGGAATCTCAACTAATATTTAACACCTTTCCCCAGTCTCATTTTCCTGGTAGCAGTGCCCCTTCCATGAAAAGCTGATATTTCCCCCACAGTAAATACATACATGCACTTACAAAAAATGCAGGCATTGTGTGATGCAGCCCCTTCTGAAGATCTCCTTTGACAGTGACATTATGCCCAGTTTCTGGGAATCAATCACAAGTGATGAGAGTGTCGCACTCAGGTTCTGCTTTGAAGGCTTCCCAAGAACAGGATGCTGGCCCTTGGCCTCATCCAGCAGGATTCTGCTTATGTTGAGATAATATTTTGGGAGGACAGAATGTTCAGGAGAAAATTTAGAGTTTGTGGAGAATAAAGCACCTCTTGCCTATTCCCTCTCCCTATTTCTTCTAAACTTTTGTCTCTTCTCTCTCTGTCTTCTTAGGCTGGGATTTATTTATGGGGATGGGGGACAGATCATCATGATAGATATATGATCATCATGGCTACATACAGTGGCAAAGGAGAAAGTTAGTAGAAGGTAAAGGGGGAGGAGATTGGGTGCAATTCATCCCGCAGCTGAACTAAAATTTGGGGTGAGATTCTGCAGCCAGACAACAAAGCTATAAATTTAAAAGTTGAGATTCAGCTTCTCTCTTTAAAACAAAACAAAACAAAAACCCCACAGTGGTAGTTCCTGATTCCACAAGCCCTGATGAAGACGATTACTTTTGTATCTCACCTTTCCTCTCACAAGTTCAAGGCTTCATACATGGTTCTTCTCCCATCTCTATTTTATCTTCGCAACCACCCAGTGAGGTACATAAGGTTGATCGAATGTGAGCGGCCAAATGTCACCCTACAAGTTTCATTTTGGACCCTTGTCTCCTGTGTCCCAGTCCAACACACTGACCACTACACCACACTGTCTCTCACCCAGTTACACCCTGTGGTGTGCAATTTAGGTCAACTGCTGTCAGATCACATGTCCTACTGATGTGGCACAATGGTGGAGTGCAGGACAGCGTTGTTTGCATGCTGGAGGCATAACAAGTTCGTTAAAATGCTAGGAAATCATGAAATGGCAAACAACACATAAATTTGGTTTAAATATGAAGTTGGAGCAGGGAGGGGAAGAAAATGATTGTCTGAGCCAGCCATGTTTATCTTGCCGCAATTCAGGAAGAAACAAGACTTAGCAGGTAAATGCACTGTTATTTCTGCTCAATTGAGAAAATAAAATAAATGAAGCAAGTGACATGAACAAAGTTCAAGTGGTGTTAATTTGATTCTAAATTTGGGCTTAGATTGTAAATGTGCTCCTTTCGCCTCTTTTGAAAAGCAAACCACTGAGCTTGTGACAAATGCACATCCATTAGTAGTAGTGGTAGTAGCCGAAGTATTTTTTTAAAACAAAACATTTCTGCTTCCTCTAAACCACGTGTGGGGAACTATTCAACTTCACAAGCAACAATAACTGGTGCTAATAACTGATGCCAATCTGTAAGCAGCGGAAGAACCCTGAAAGCTCACTTGACTTCCTCCAGATGTCTCACGTGAGGATCAATATCTGATTCCACTTCCAAGATCATATTGAGAAAAATCGACAACAACATGCCAGTGTTTGGAATCTACACCTATCACCCCAAGAACTGTTTCCTCATTCGCTCTACGTGGGGATGCCCCAGAAACTCCAGCAGGTGCAGAATGCTGCAGCAAGGCTACTTACAGGGTCTTCGCCGTGAGACCACGTCCAACCAGTGCTATATCAGAATAGAATACAGGGTCAGGTTTAAGGTGCTGGTTCTAACCTTTAAATCCCTATTCGATCTGGGACGCTCGTACCTACGGGACTGCCTCTCCTGGTATGCCCCGTGGAGGACCTTATGGTCCACAAACAATAACATCTTGAAGGTCCTGGGCCTCAAGGAGATTAGACTGGCCTTGACCAGAGCCAGGGCCTTTTAAGCCGTGGCCCCAGTCTGGTGGAACGCTCTGTCACAAGAGACCAGGGCCCTGCGGGACTTGACATCTTTCCACAGGGCCTGCAAGACAGAGCTGTTCTGCCAGGCCTTTGGTTGGGACTTAGTCTGACCCTTCTCCTTTTACAAGACCTTTCATGTAAGTGGCCTCTCTAACTCTTCTCACCGGCTCATACAAATAGCTGAGCCAGGTGAGTACTTAAGGTTCCCAACCCCTATAGTTACAGTTGTTATAATTTGCAGGTAGCCATCTGACCTTATTTTGATTTTAATCCGATTTTAAGCTATATTTCAGTTGATTGCTGAATTTTATGTCTTAATGTATTATATAAATTTTTGATGTTAGCTGCCCTAAGCCCGGTTCTGGCCAGGGAGGGCAGGATATAAATAAATTTCTTCTTCTTCTTCTTCTTCTTCTTCTTCTTCTTCTTCTTCTTCTTCTTCTTCTTCTTCTTCTTCTTCTCCTTCTTCTTCTTCTTCTTCTTCATCTCCATTCCCCATGAAGATAAACCACCAAATTTGCTTCAAAAGTTGAGTTTGGTGGTAATTCTTCTAGCACCTTTGGGCAGGTCAATGGACCAAATGACCACAGATCTCTTCCACCGTTTCTGTTATTCTATAAAGAAGAACTGACTTAAACGTTCTGTCTCTCTCTCTCTCTCCCCCTCTCACTCCCTCCCTCCCTCTGAAACAAACAGAGTAGCAACAAATGGAAAAGGAGCTGAAATGAGTTGCTGTTGTCAATCCATCACCCAAATTATTTCCCCTCAGGTAAACACTAAAGCTTGAGGAAGCGTTTCTTTTCTGATGAAGTGCAAGTTTCCTTGGTGGCCGGCTTTCAGAGTAATTATGGCTGCTAAGCTGAAGTGGGGCTTTAAACATTTGACTCGGATCAAGTTATTCAGAAGTATTTAAGGCTCAGGTGAGTTTACTACTGTTGGGGTTGGGGGGGAGATGCTTTATGGTTTATCATAATGTTTGATTTGGTGCTGTGGGATGCAGATGGTGGAGGATGGGAAGTTTAAGAGAGAGCCTGTTGGTTTTTCTTCAGAGGAAATTTTTTTCCTTTATCTGAAGTTGTCAGACTGTTTTTACGATAAACCAGAGGGTGGAAAGGCAGAGTGTCTAATACAGAGTTAACAGTTGCATATGTATCAAGAAGTCTCTGGTGGCTAGAACATTATGAAGAATTTGAATCTTTCTCCCAGGTTTTGAATTATTTTCATTTCTCTTCTGTTCTCCTCTGCTCTGTCTTCCTTTCTCTCACCCCCCCTCCATGTTCATCTCCAAAGAAAGCAATAAGCCTGTCAAAGGAGGAATTAATTAACCAAATCAATCAGTCAGTTTTATTAAGGAATTACAAAGCCCAAGTGCAACATCAATTATTTAGATAATGGGACATCTCAAAGCCTTTTCTTCTCCATTATTGATAAGCCACTACTCATCATCCTGACTGTTTTAGGACTTATTTAGCTCTGAATGAAACCCAAGTCCTTCAGCCAGAGTGCACGTCAATCATCAACACGAGTCATAACTTCTTACTGAGCTGATGAGCACGGGAGCCCCTCAAGTTTGCACACTCAGCCCTTATCCTCGTGCGACATCCCCCTAGATATAGGGGAGGGTTTTGCTGCACTCCACAAATCTCCCCAATCCACATCTGATGGATCATGCTCAGATCAAAATGCAGACATGCAGATTAGATCTTTAGTTTTGGCCGGATCAGATTGAGAGAGGGCTCTTGGATTGCCCAAGGCCCGAGTTGACCAACACAGAGTGATCTGGGGCTGTCTGAAGGCAGCACGGTCAGGTGGTGGGCTGTGGGAAAAGGAGAGGCAAGCAGCAACCTCTGCAAAGAGCAGTGTAGAGCTGTTTGCAAAAGGGCTTCCCCCTTGGTCCTGCACGGTGTTTTAGCTGAATGTGAGTTCCCAGCAGGGGACCTTGCAGGTGCAGCCAAACTGTGGTGTGTTCCCCATAGTGACTGCACTAACAATGCAGGGGAAAAAATAACAATGATGATATATGATGTTCCAGTAGCACCTTAAAGACCAACTAAGTATGAGCTTTCTAGGTATGAGCGTTCATGTGTATACACACTTCAGATACTCTACCTAGAAAGCCTATAATTAGTTGGTCTTTAAGGTGCTACTGGAACATCTCTCCTCTCTCTCTCTCATCATTGTTATTTATCACGACAGACCAACACAGCTACATTACCTGACTCAAACAGGAGTTTGCCCTGTCCCCACCAGCTGGTGAATGGAGGGTGCAATTCTTCTGGCTGCAGGGGTCTACATTGCAGGGGTCTGCTTTGCCTGTGCCATACAGTGAACAGGCCGCTCCCAGCTGGTGAGCATAGCATTCAATCCTGTTGGCTGCAGTTCCTCTCAGTCCCGACAGGGAACTTTCTGGCGAAGTAGAACCCAGCAGGAAACAACCCTCAGGATCACCATATCTCCCTCTTCCTCTGTCCACCCCCCCAAAAAAAAGTATATTTGATAGGGTTTAAGACCTTAAAGGTCCTACAGGGATGTGGGTGGCGCTGTGGGTTAAACCACAGAGCCTAGGACTTGCCAATCAGAAGGTCGGCGGTTTGATCCCCACGACGGGGTGAGCTCCCGTTGCTTGGTCCCTGCTCCTGCCAACCTAGCAGTTCGAAAGCACGCAGTGCAAGTAGATAAATAGGTACCCCTCTGGCAGGAAGGTAAACGGCGTTTACGTGCGCTGCTCTGGTTTGCCAGAAGCGGCTTAGTCATGCTGGCCACATGACCCGGAAACTGTACGCCGGTTCCCTCGGCCAATAAAGCGAGATGAGCGCCGCAACCCCAGAGTTGGTCACAACTGGACCTAATGGTCAGGGGTCCCTTTACCTTTACCTAAGACCTTATATAAACATTAGGACTGGTGCTCAAATCAATTTGGGATGTGGATTTGCATTGGGAAGCCATGGATTGGCCCACGTCAGGTTGGGGTTCATCTGAACCTGGGCCCAGGATCAGATGGGGCGCTGTGGTCATGCACAACCCCACTCTGAACCTTCCCAAGCATTGTTTGCTCCTGCTTATGTGTTTTTGTTTAAAATGAAGTGGTTCAAGAACTTTCTGACTCTTTTATTTCCAGGCACACCCACCTCCCCTGATTGCTTCTTTCCACACTTGCTTTTATCACCATCACCACCATCCTAGCAAATTATACATGGGTAAGTTACTAGTTTCTTATTTATGTATTATGTTCATACCAGGCACACTCAGAAGAGCTCATGTGGTCCCTAGAGATGGGTGAGCTCCCTACCCACCCTGGAAGAATGGCAGATGAAGGTGATGGACTACATGGAATTGGCAGAAATGACTGGCAGAATCCGAGACCAGGGAGAAGAGTCGGTGAAAGAAGACTGGAAGAAATTCAAAGATTACTTACAGAAACATTGTAAAATTAATGAATGTTAGAAAGATGTTGGATAGAAACTAAGCGGTTTCCAGCTGTAATGCTTTAAGAGATATGAAAAAAAGAGGTTTTACAAATGGGTAAAAGTTTAATGGTAAGGATTTGCTGAACTAACAAATCGAACTGGAATACAAAGAAGGGAGGTATGAGGCGGTCAGAGGAAATAAGTGTATGGAAGTTATGTTATTGAAAATTAATGTGTGTTTTTTACTGTTTTTTTATTTTGTATGTTTATTTTTCTTTTTTCTTGTTATATCTTAAAAACTTTTAATAAATATCTTTTTTAAAAAATAGAGATGGGTGAGCTCCCTTCAAATAACATGGAACTTACCCAAGTTTCATTGGTGGGGAGAATGGGATCAGATCACTCACCTGAGCCAATCTAAGGCCTCAGAACAATGCCTCAGTCTATTGATACCATCCTTTGCTGCCCCCCAAAGCCCTCTGGCTAACCTCATACACTAAAATACAGTCCCTTGTGTATTCACTCACCCCTTGTAAGTGCTGACAGTGGGAGCAGAAGAAGTGACCAGTTTTCAGAGATGAGCCATAACTATACTTTTGGATTAAGATGGTCTGACTGCAGTGGAGACCCAATTGGCCAGAGAACAGCAGACTGGCAGGAGTTAGAACAAAAGTATGAAACATGTATTGGACAGGAACAAGTGTGTGGTTTTTATTTATTTATTTTTGTGGGGAGGAGGTTAGTTTTTTAATTGTTTGACATTCTCATTGGAAGGGCTATGCTCCGGTAGCCCTAGGGAACCAGTTTCCACTGGGCGCTTGTATTTGGGAGAATGTGCTGGTTTTTCCCGCACTCACTGAGGCACCATTGATGGAAACAACCGAAGTCGTCAAACAGAGAGGACTGTCTTGAGTCAGCAGTGTGGTGGCGACCCTCCAGGATGGCAGTGAGATCACCAGTTTGTTCACGTACAGCAATCATTATTTGCATCCACCAAGTTTACCTAGGACAGATTTGAATAGCTGGAAGACAAAAGGGTTCTGTCGTCAGCCAGCCTCCCATAGGTGTTTTAATTCCTCAATCGTTGCCTGTTCATTAGAAGAAACTAAACACAAGAGACACATTAGTAAGTGGGAGCTCTTTTATTCTCATTTTTCTCAATTTGTCTCCCACCGTATTATTCCTCCTGCCAACCTCTTTTCCAGACATGTCTGATTTCTCATTGTTTCATCCACCTCTCATTTATTTTTTAGTGTTCGCACACAACACATTCTCCAGACGATCTCATTAAGGACCGGACTAATGAACCTCCTGTTTCTTAACAGTGGAGTTGGTTATAAAACGCAGGAGCCACTGTCAGCATGAAAAGGGAGGCAGCTCCATTTCGAGCAGTGGAACGATGCAGATTTGCATCGCCTGATGATATGAAGAATGGTTGCAACACTGTGGGAAATAATCACATCTCTGTTGCTTTCGCCCACCTCCGAAAACCCATCATCTTCTTCTTGCTCTGAAGGGTATTTGTGCAATTAAGAAAAGTCAGCCAACTTCTATCAGTGGCGTAGCGTGGGTTGTCAGCACCCGGGGCAAGGCAAGTAATTTGCGCCCCCTAACCCCTAACCTGCCGCCGCTGCCAGCTTCTTCTTGCTGCTGCCTGGGCTGGGCTGGTGTGGTTCTCTCCCATGCTCAGCGCTGCGCTGGGCGGCCACTGCACTGTCCCTCCCCCAGATAGTCCCTCGCTCTCTCTCCGCACCGCACGCCTGGCACCCCCCCTCCACAGTGGGCGGCGACCCAGTGGCTCGGATCGGATTCGCACAGCCAGCACTGCAGTGAGAGAGAGTGAGTGAGCCAGGTAGGGGCAGAGAGCTGAGAGTGCGAGCGCCCCCCCCAGATGTTGCGCCCGGTGCGGCTGGCCCCCCCTGCACCCCCCACGCTACACCACTGACTTCTATTAAGTTTGAGGCTGATTTTCACATTACTTGGAAACAGGAACGTGGACTCCAAATTCCATTTTTCCTGACTGGCTGGTCTTAGGGAAGCTGGAGTCCAGCAACATCTGGACTGCACCATGCTGAATATCTCAGTGATAGGAAACCTGTGGCACTCCAGATTTTGCTGGAGGACACCTCTCATCAACCCTTACCAATGACTGTGCTCCAAGGGCCATTGGTTCGCCATCACTGCTTTAAGGCATTGATCTGAACTGTTGTATTTCTATGCCACTTTCATTCAGATGACTCTCACTGAGGCTTACAAGCAATCCAGTGGACCCTCTGGATATCAATTACATTCGTTCCAGGGGTCCGTACTGAACCTGAAAAGTCTGTAACTGGAGATGCCGCTTCTGCACACATGCGCGGCTACCTGAAAGTTATGTATCCAGAGTGGTACATAACTTGAGGGTCCACTGTAGATAACAATAGCATGATAGAACATAAAGCAACATCACAAATACACCAAAGATTCCAGTGAACAGTCCAGTGGTGTCACACAAAGCTATCTGCTGTTTCTAGGGCCAGGGCCTTTTCAGTACTGGCCCCAACTTGGTGGAACGCTCTGTCACAAGATGCTAGGGCCCTGTGGGACTTGACATCTTTCCTCAGGGCCTGCAAGACAGAGCTGTTCTGCCTGGCCTTTGGTTTGGACTCAGTCTGACCCTTATCCCCCCCCTTATGTTTTTGATCTATGGGCTACTTTTAAAATGAGGTTGCATTTTAAATTGTATTTTTTACCTGTATTTTAAATTGGGTCCCCCCCCCCCCCGTTATGTTTTTATTGTAATTTAACTGGTGTTAGCTGCCCTGAGCCTGGCTCTGGCCGGGGAGGGTGGGGTATAAATAAAAAGTTATTATTATTATTATTCTGCTGCGAAAGACTAAAACGAACATTCCTCTTAGAATCATAGAATTGTACTTGGAAGTGACCTCGAGGGTCATGTAGTCCAACCCCCTGCAATGCTGGAATCCCAATTAAAGCATCCATGACAGATGGCCACCCAACTTCTGCTTTTAAAAAAATATCCAATGAATGAGAGTTCACATCTGGCTATTAACCAGAAGGTTGGTGGTTCAAGCCCAGTCTGGGATTGCTAAGGGCAGGATAAGTAGATGACCCTCAGTTCCCTTCCAACTCTACAGTTTTATAATTCTATTATTGTAAATACCTTCTAAGGAGTTCTGTTCCACTGCCTTTCTTGTAACCTGAAGCCATTGGTTCGGGTCCTACCCTCCAGAGCAGGAGGAAACAAGCTTTCTCAATCTCAAAATCGTTTCGGTGTGAGCATGCCGTCCTTCCCATTGAAAAGGGTGGATCTCAGAAGTACCTAACTTGGCTACAATATAATTCATTTTGTTTTAAACATGTGCACCGTGGAGCAAAAATGAAATAAAGATGAGGGAAAAAGCTTGCATACAAGAGAAAGGGGGAAGGAAAACAACTGTGGGGGTGAAGGCACATGCCCCCTCCCAACTGCCTCTCTGCCTCTGACTGCCATCGAAACAAATGTAGATGAGGGGGGCACTGAGCCATATAGAAACCAAGTAATTATCTGCAGTTACTGGCCTTATTATCCCTCCAAATGTTTGCTAAAATTTCTATTGGGCTACCATCTGGACTGGGAGATTTATCAGTGGGTTGTTGCTCTCAGACTTCCCCCCTCTAATTCTTACCTGCCATCTTCTCCTTAATAATTTAACTGATTCTTTTCCCACTGAGCATTCTGGGTCGACCAAGTGAGTACATTCTAGGTGATATACAGATCTCAAATATTCCTTGGAAGTTTCTCTTTGCTTTCCACGAAAGGATCTGAGGGACACTTTGCCATCTGTTTTAAGGGCTGTGCTAATTTACCTCCCCTTCCCCCTCGCCACTCTCTTCCCCTCTGCCCTCTTACTCCCCCCCTCCCCAAATTACTTGGTCTAATACGATCCCTAATTGGTTGCTCCTCGCTTGCATCTACTTATGTACAATATACATTGCCTCAGCCTCCCCAACACATATACAATAGAGTTGGATCCCCTTCCAAGACACTCTGGTGAAGTTTTATTACCGCCGCTCTGAACAGCAAATATCCCTTTTCCCATTCAAGCAGCAATAAATAATTCAATAAGGTGGCATCAATAACTACAGACCAGTTGCTTAGCTCAGATCCCATCTGCAGCTCGCCGTGAAGGTCATTACTATACCAAATTGCTAATCCCACCCCCCACCCCCCGATTCACTACAGGACTTGGACTGACTGCAACGAGGATTAAAGTCTTGGATCAGCTCTGTGCACCACTGGTTGGAAAATCGTGTTTGTGGCTCCCCATTTTTTTGGAAAAAAGGGGGGGAATATAAAGGACTTTGCTCATGTCTGATGCGCCAGCAACTCTTTAGCGTCTATATTGTTATTTGCTATCATTATTTATTGTCCGTGAGATGGGCACTACAATTCATTGGAGGTTTGTAAGCAGAGGTTGGATGGCCATCTGTCATGGATGCTTTAGATGAGATTCCTGCATTGCAGGGGGTTGGACTAGATGGCGCTCAGGGTAATTTCCAACTCTACAGTGTTATGATTCTATGGAATTTTTTTGTGTGTGACTCAACTTGCTAGACCTTTTCTACCCCTGCAGGCAGGGAGCAACTGCAAGATAGGCATTCTCTAAAGCAGGCACCCCAACACTTGGCCCTCCAGCTGTTTTGGGACTACAACTCCCATCATCCCTAGCTAACAGGACCAGTGGTCAGGGATGATGGGATTGTAGTCCCAAAACAGCTGGAGGGCCAAGTTTGGGGATGCCTGCTCTAAATCAGGAGTGAGGAAACCAATGGATTTCCAGGTGCTGCTGGATATTTTTTTACAAAAAAACTATTAAAAAGGTAAAGGGACCCCTGACCATTAGGTCCAGTCGCAGATAACTCTGGGTTTCCGACACTCATCCTGCTTTACTGGCCGAGGGAGCCGGCGTTTGTCCGCAGACAGTTTTTCCGGGTCATGCAGCCAGCATGACTAAGCCACTTCTGGCGAAACAGAGCAGCGCACGGAAACACCGTTTACCTTCCCACCGGAGTGGTACCTATTTATCTACTTGCACTTCGACGTACTTTCGAACTGCTAGGTTGGCAGGTGCAGGGACAGAGCAACAGGAGCTCACCCCATCATGGGGATTTGAACCGCCGACCTTCTGATCGGCAAGCCCTGGGCTCTGTAGTTTAGACCACAGCGCCACCCACGTCCATTTGCCTTGTTGGCTAGAGTTGATGGGGATTGAAGTCCCAGAGCATCTTGATGTCCTGTTCTGGTCCTGCAGAAAAGCCCACAGGGCAGGTCACTTGTCATGATACCATGGACAGCTCCTAATGACCGCTCCACGCTTAAAACGGGGGGCGCCCTTTGCGTGGACGCGCGCAGCCCCTAGATCTGGAGTGGCTCCAACAGCATAGGCTTGGTTTGCCTTCCCTCAGGTGGGATACCTGGAGGTCTCCGCCTACCTCAGTCAGTTGTCCAATCCCACCTGGGGGAAGCGTTGCCAAGGAGACCAGACCAGGTAGGGGAGGGATTACCTGCCCACACAATAGAGGGAGGATCTTACCTGGGACAGCTCCTAATGAGCAACTCGGACTGGTATCCTTTTGAGAACTTGAGTCTCTTAAATGGTCCGTTCTGTGGCCTGAAGATGGCCACTTCTTCTGTTTCCCATGGCTTTCCATCTGGTGCATTCCCTGACCTGAGCCTGGCAAGGTGCTGCAGGTAGCAACCAGTTGGTCAGACCCAGAAGAAGGTGCCAGTGAAGGTCCTTGCTGTGGTTCAGCATGTCCTGGTGCTTTGGCACCTGGTGCATTGATCCCTTGATCTGGCTCAGAACCAGGAACTCATATTGGCTGCTTAGCATGTGACTCTGTAGCCTTTGAAGGTTCCCCAAACTTGCTATCAGTGGACACTCTATATCAATGAAGCTTCCTTCCTCTGAGCCTTGTGCCCCTCTGAAAATATGCCATACATAATTGAGCTTGCATGTTGATTGTTATCCACCCACAACTGTGTAGACAAAGAATAACACAAAGTGAGGCTACATACAGTGGGAGGTTCCTCAGTTCTCAAAGGCCACCACCTTGATAATGGATGGTTCTCCTGCTATCAATAGATACCCATGGATGGGTCTCCTGATATAGTAATTCATATGCTGAAATCCAGAGCAATGACTAGTTGGCTATTTTTGGCTCTGTAAGGTCCAATGTGTCTCTTTTTGCACAGGAATTTTATGCAATACGTATCCTTCCCTTCCTCTGATATATGATGGGGATTTTGCTAGTATATTGTTAAAAGCGTTCAGATCTGCAACATTCCAGGAATTGTAGGCAGCAGTTATTAGAGGGTGATGGTGTCTGTGCATGTGTGTTGGGTGGAGGGGAGAGAAGATAAGTGTGCTGCATACTTGAGAATCATCCCTGGCATTAAAGAGATGAATTAAAGCCCATTGGAAGTGCTGGCATTGTTTCCATTGTCTCCGGGTCATGCCCTGTATAATGTTCTTAGTTTTCGTTTGTGCCAAAGATAATCGGAATGCATTCAGTATTCATGGAGCTCTGCTTAATCACTCAGCAGAGGTTCAAGAGTCACATTTCTAAGAAGTACTTGAAGGAAAAGAGAAAGTTGGCATTCCTTATGTATGTAACACTCAGAAAGCAGGCCATGCTTGCATGCTGAGTCTTTGTGCTAGCACACCCCAAGCGACTGTGGTGCCACTGCTCTGAACAAGGTTGGCTATAACATATTGGGACTTTGCCTACCTGTTGTGATGGCCTGGGACTTGAGCTCAGACTCGGAACCCGAGGAGACTCAGTCTGCACCGGATCCTTTGCCTCAGGCATCATCTGAACCAAGTCTGGGGCCTGGTTCCCTCACTGCGAGAAGCAAAGCTACAGGGAACCAGGCAGAGGGCCTTCTCGGTAGTGGCGCCCGCCCTGTGGAACGCCCTTCCAGCAGATGTCAAAGCGATAAACAACTATCTGACATTCAGGAGACATCTTAAGGCAGCCCTGTTCAGGGAAGTTTTTAACGTGTGACATTTTACTGTATTTTTGGTTTTTATGGAAGCCGCCCAGAGTGGCTGGGGAGGCCCAGCCAGATGGGCGGGGTATAAATAATAAATTATTATTATTATTATTATTATTATTATTATTATTATTATTATTATTATCCTGAAGAGTCCCAGTATGCACAGGTTCCCCTGCAACAAACACCAGCTGGGCTGAGTCAGGGGCCTGAGCCTGCCCTGGCTCCAGATGCGGGGATTACCTCATTGCCCTCTGCTGGTCAATCACGTACAGCTGCTCCACTACTGGTTTGGTCAGGGGAGGCTGAGGCGGCCCCTGGGTCTAGTAACCCACCGACATCTCCTGATCTGCAGAGACTTAGGTCTGAGAGAAGGAGAGACCTGAGTACTCGCAGAAGGAGTGCTCGCCTTTGGCGAAACAGGGAGGTGAGTCGCTGAGGGATCAGGACTGACAAAGATAAAAGGCTGTCGGACCGCACCCCAGGTTGCGGGAGCAACATTGCTGTATGCTAGATCCTGTACCTGTCCTTGCCTGGTTTCCAGCCTTGTGTCCTGCCTTGGCCCTGTTGGATTGACTCCCAGTGGAACCTTCAGATTCTGGACCAGTCCTGGACCGCGTTTCACAGGTTACCCCCGGGCCCAGCATACCTGTCTAAGACTAGCTGCTTTAGCAGATGATAAGAATATTAGAAGAGTCCAGTAGCTGGATCATGCCCAAGCCCTATCCGACCCACCATCCTGCTCTCAAAGTGGTCAACAGATCCACAGATCCCTGTGGAAAGCACACAAGCAGACCTAAGTTCAACAACACTCTTCCCCCGCTCCTTGTGATTCTTGGCAATTAGTATTCGTACTGTTCCTGACATTGGAGGGGCAACATAGAAACCATGTCTGGTAGCCACTGATTGCCTTATCCTTCATGAATTTGTCTAACCCTCTTTGAAAGTCATCTGAGTTGGCCACCATCACTACAAATTGAAATAGGTGAAATAGGTGCTGTATGTTGAACTACTTTCTTCCACCTGTTCTGAATTTTCCAACATTCAACCGCAATGGAGGTCCCCAAGTTCTAGTAATATATGTGACAGGGAGAAAAGCTTCCAGCCTGCCTATAGAAAACAAAACAAAATACATCAATTTTAACTTTCCTGCTGAGACTTTCATTCTAAAGGCAGCAATTTGTCCCCCGCCCCTCTGCCTGACTCACCACCAGCCTAAGAATCACACAAATCTGTGGTCTGAAGTTGTACAGTCCAGACCAATACCAGAGATGGCATATTCTTGCTTCCAACCATGCAGCTAGGCGACAGCATTGCCCTAATCTTGTCCATAGCTATGGGAAGCTACAAAACTGAAGACCTGTTTGAGTTAAGTTCACTGACCTCCTTTTCCTCTTTTTCTTTTAAAATATGTATTATTGCTTAATCTGAAACCCCTCACAAGACCTCATTAATGCCAGAGATGTTTCTCAGTTTCAGACACTTCCTTATTTTGATCCATAAGGGATTCTCACACCCACACCATTGCAGTAAGCAAAACTTTGATGTCCTGGCTTCTTGTAGATCCAGAATTCATCCATTGATTTGGCACTCTCTCTGTGATGTCTCTCGATATACAATAGGCCTCCTCTTGGAAATGCAAATACTTCCTGCCCAAGGCGTCAATATAAAGCATCTGCAAATGGAAGGAGCAGAACTTTGCTTGCTTGGAAATGAATGAGAAGGGCATCAGCATAGCACATTTCTGGGGGATGAGCTGATTAAAAGTTTAGGTTGGAGACCCTTCACCAACACTTGTGAGCAAAGATATGGTATAGAATATAGACCACAGAAATTGTAGCCAGATCCCCAGGCCCTCCAAGTGTTCTGATTTTCCAGGACAGTTCCAGATTTACAGAAGCCGTCCTGGTTTCTGCTGTGATCCTGGAATGTCCCACTTTCCCTTAGGACATCCCTAATTTCATCAGAGAAATATGGGAGGCTATGGAGTTATGCGGCCCCCCAAAACAAGGAGATAAGTAACTATACAACCTTTAGAAGACACCTGAAGGCAACCTGTATAGGGAAGATTTTTTAAATGTTTTGTGTATATGTTGGAAGCTGTCCAGAGTGGCTGGGTATACCCAGTCAGATGGGTGGGGTTTAAATAACATCATCATCATCATGGAATAGGACATTCCTATTTTTATCAGAGAACTGTTGGAGGGTATGCATAATACTAGGCCTGTGCACCAGATGAGACCAAAGCCTGAAGACTGAATCAAATCAAACCAATTGGGGGAATCTGGGCTTTAGTCAAGCAAGATGGAGACAGACCAGGGTTGGGTTGTACCACGCGGAGCGATCCAGGGCTAGCAAGAGCCAGGGTGTGGGTGGAAAGGAGAGGTAGGAAGTCCACCTCTACCTGTTAGAGCAGGTCGCAGGTGGGGCTGTGGTCTAAACCACTGAGCCTCTTGGGCTTGCCAATCAGAAGGTTGGCAGTTTGAATCCCCGTGACGGGGTGAACTCCCATTGCTCTGTCCCAGCTCCTGCCAACCTAGCAGTCCAAAAGCACACCAGTGCAAGTAGATAAACAGGTACCGCTGCAGAGGGAAGGCAAATAGCATTTCCGTGCACTCTGGTTTCCATCACGGTGTTCCATTGTGCCAGAAGTGGTTTAGTCATGCTGGCCGAATGACCCAGAAAACTGTCTGTGGACAAATGCCAGCTCTCTCAGCCTGAAAGTGAGATGTGCGCCGCAACCCCATAGCCACCTTTAACTGGTCCAGGAGTCCTTTACCTTTACTTTACCTGTTAGAGCAAAAATAGGGCACACCCCATGCAGTGCTACTACTTTCCACCTGAGAAGTAGACCTTCTGACATGTCTGGAAGGCTACCTGTTTCTCATCCCTGGTTTACAGCATGCTTCTCCAGCTGAACTCCAAATGCCCAATTCACCCTTTCAAAGGGAAGAGTACACAAGATGGTCACTTCTGCCCTCTGTTAAGGAATAGTTGGATTAATTATGGGTCTTCGATAAAACAGCAAACTAGTCTCCCTCCCCCTCAGATTTTGGAAACAAAGGCATGGCCACATTCATGCTAAGGTGACACCATTTTACTGCAAAAAGAAAGAAAAAAGCAGTTATTGCCAGATACAAGTTATGAGTTTACAATATTTTAACAATTGTATTAAAGATAAAGAGTATGATGATTTTATGTAGAAAGTTTGGTGTACTGTTGATTATAAATGAGATACCAACCAACAAAATTTGTACAGAACGGGTTTCCTTTCATTTTTATTTTCTGTGCTATCTGACGAGCTGTTTCATTGAGCCAGATACAAATTGCAAGTTGATTAGCAAGGTGTATATTGTCACCTTCCATCCCAATCTCAAAGTGGTGAGAGAATTCCTGGTGATTACCAGGGTTCGGTTTCCTTGAAATGAGGGTCAATGGAGACTGTGGTGCCTTTAAGATACATGGTTTTATTTATACATCTATACAACCAGAACATAAGATGAAGGGCACTGTCATGTGACAATTTTTTTGACGGGGGAACAGTTAGGGCCAGAGGCTCCAGCTTGTGAGGGCAATTGGGGAAGCCAACATCATGAACATGAGCATTGCATCTCCCTCCCTAAGTTGGGCAGAAACTGTCTGGGCTTTGGGAAGGAGGTATCAGTCCTCTGACAGGATGCTGGAGCCATCCTGCCTCCTTCCCAAAGGAGGTATCTTGGACCCTGTCAGAGCATCGTGCCTCCCTCCCTACGCTGGGCAGAAGCTTCCTGGACTTTGGGAAGAAGGTGTATGGGGAACATTTAGTGGACTAGCTTAGTCCCCCTAGTCTACTGACCACTGATGAAGAGGCTCACAGCATTAACACTCCAAAAGGTCTTGGTTCTCCCTTAGTCACAGCCTTGGATTCTAGCACAAATCATGGCACTTGAGTAGCTAGCTTAAGTGGTCTAACAACAGAATCTTCTCTCTGATCTCATCTTTACTGGGTACTGGTACCCAAGAATTGAAAGGGATTTGGGGAATCGTCTAGAGACTGTTCCACCCAACTTACAACAACATTATGGATGATGATGGACATAAAAGGAATAAGGAATAAAAACCACAGCCATTTCCCCCTTTTCAAAAGCAAAACAAAACAGAAGGGCACAAGGACTGAAAAAAATGCAATTAAGAGTGCTGAAATCCTGTGTGCTAAATATATTGCTGCTGTTTAAATTAAGCTTTGTTGCTCTCTCTGCAACAGTTGCAAAATGAAGTCTGCTTCCCAAAAGTGGAACCAGCACAGCAAATGGAAATCTGATTGAGTCCCAAACAAACCCGTGCACCGAGTGTTTGAAATACACAGCACAGCCCTCCAAACAGGCTTCACAGACAAGCTGCGGATGCTTCGCGGCAGGGGTGCTACCTGGGCATCCCCAAGCACCTCAGACAGGCTTGCTCAGGCGAGCACAAAACAGACATTGTGTTGAGGCATCTTTGACAGGTAACAAAAGCGGGAGTTGGCAGATGAGGCTAGGAAAGGGGAAGAGCTGAGAAGCAGCATGCAGAGGGGAGGAAGCAGTAAGAGGGCTGTTCAAAAGAGCCACAGATACTTTGCAAGAACTTCAGATCCAGAAGTCACGGCGGACGGAAATCAAATGTCAGGGACTATCAAAGCACAGTCAGTGGTTGATTATTTAATTGATTATCTGTTTAGCAAAGGAAAGAGAGCACTACTTGGATTTGCTACCCTCAGGACTGCGGGGAAGACTTCAGCAGTAACTTTGGGCAACCTCAAATAAAGCAGATTGCAATCAAGTGTTTGTCTCCAGCTAAGGCCACACTCACACCGGACAGTTAAAGAATTGTGACGACACTTTAAACAGTTGTGGCTGCCCCCCAAAGAATCCTGGGATCTGCAGTTTGTCAAGGGTGCTGGGAGTTGTTTGTTGTTGTTGTTGTTTAGTCATTTAGTTGTGTCTGACTCTTCGTTACCCCATGGACCAGAGCACGCCAGGCACTCCTGTCTTCCACTGCCTCCCGCAGTTTGGTCAAACTCATGCTGGTAGCTTTGAGAACACTGTCCAACCATCTCATCCTCTGTCATCCCCTTCTCCTTCGGCTCTCAATCTTTCCCAACATCAGGGTCTTTTCCAGGGAGTCTTCTCTTTTCATGAGATGGCCAAAACATTGGAGCCTCAGCTTCACGATCTGTCCTTCCAGTGAGCACTCAGGGCTGATTTCCTTAAGAATGGATATTACGTTTGATCTTCTTGCAGTCCATGGGACTCTCTATTGTCTCCTCTAGCACGATAATTCAAAAGCATCAATTCTTCAGCGATCAGCCATCTTTATAGTTCTTTATGAGAGTTGTTTAGAGACTCCTTATTCCCCTCCCAGAGCTGAGTTTTTCAGAGTGGTTTATCAATCAAAGCTCTTCCCAGGAAACTCTGGAAACTATAGCTGTGGAACAGCACCTCTAGCAAACTACAGTTCTCAGAATATAATCTCCATCAAGACATGGGATGCTGAGATTGGTGAGCCTGCACTGCCTTTATGATGTCCAAAATGGGAAGCAGGTGGTGCTGTAGTCTAAACCCCTGAGCCTCTTTAGCTTGCTGAGTGTAAGGTTGGCAGTTCAAATCTGCACAACGGGCTGAGCTCCCCTTGCTTTGTCCCAGCTCTTGCCAACCTAGCAATTTGAAAACATACCAGTGCAAATAGATAAATAGGCAGGAAGGAAAATGGAGTTTCTGTGTGCTCTGGCATTCGTCACGGTGTCATTGCACCAGAAGTGGTTTAGTCATGCTGTCCACATGCCCCAGAAAAGCTGTTTGCAGACAAACGTGGGCTCCCTTGGCCTGAAAAGCAAGATGAGCGCTGCACCCCATAGTCAAATTCAACTGGACTTAACTCTCCAGGTTTCCTTTACCTATGATATCCAAAATGTCGGAGGTGTCTAAACCCAATGCTGATTTTTCACGTGCCTGTTTTAATACAACCTGAACTTACATGAGCATGCACAGAAATCCTAATCACATGCTTCAAATGTAAGCTCGCGCCATTTCCCCTCCACGCACACCCTAATCTTTGTATTGCCATGTTCATATATACATAGACAGAGTGCGGCATTAGAGCTATCTATATACCACTCATGCTATTTCATGCATAAAATTATCACATTATTGTGAGGAGAGATGCCAGGGAGATATCTAAGCAGGGTGCAATCGCTTTGCGTTCTATCAAATTGCATTCCTGAAAGGTATCATAAATTTTATTAGAAGGCAAAAGGCTAATAGAAGCCAATCAGTGTTAATGCTGATAAAAGTGCTTGTATTTTACCTTATGAAACAGGGATACAAGAATGCTTTAAAAAAATGTTTTAAAGGAGACACCGTGGAATAACAGTTGCCATGATATCACATATAAGGAAGGAGCCTCTTTTCACTTTCTTGCTTAAAAATAAAATGAAAAATGTGGTGGTTGTCCTTATGATGCCATCAATGTATATCGCACTGCACAGAGTGAACTCCTTGTCCTAAGGGAACATACAGTTTATATGTTGACAGTGGGACAGATACGTTTATGGAAAGCTGCTCAACTGCCTTATGTTGTACACCATGTGCTAGGAACATAGCTTAATAGGAAAGTATGTACTCTCCATGCAGATGGCCCCAGGTTCCATCCCTGTAATTTCCAGGTAGAAAAGTTTCCTCTCTGAAACCCTGGAGGCCCTCAGTGAAACAATTTCCTGAGTTACAATCTTATACTATATAGAGCTTAGGGGCAGTGTAAGCTTCTAAGCCGTTTACAAAGTATAAAACCAGTTGCATGAACATCAAAATATAAACATCCATAACCTTTCTTCTGAGAGAGCCTTTTCTATGGCTGAATTCCCTCCCCAGAGAGGTTAGACTGGCAGGATGAGGACTTTGAAAGCTGAGGTGCAAATGAAGCTTATCAGCAGGCTGCTCTAAGAGCAAACTGCATTTTAATCCCTGGTTCGGAGTGTCTTCTGATGTCTTTTACTTATTGTTTCTAACTAGTTTGCTTTTATCACTTCATATTGTATAGTGTTGTTTTTAAAAGTTGTAAGTTGCTTATAACCCTAGCTTGGAAGAAAGGTGGGGTATAATGCATTAAACAACAACAACAGTGATGGTGATAATATCACACAATAAAACAATGTCATTAAAACAATAGAACAATTAAAATTAGCTACAGTAGCTGTCTATGCATGCATAGAGTGAAATGGTAAAGCCCATTTTTGGAAGCATTATGTACAATTCCCAACTATGCATGTGACTACAGACAGCCATCAATGAATAGAGGTCATCGGTGTTTGCAGGAGGTGGTGTCAGTCACTGAAGACCCCCCCCCCCCCACCGTCGATGTAGAGAACTTCTGCATGGAATTCCTGCACTGAGAAACTAAGCCTGCGAAATCCGTGGCCTTTACTGCACAGAGCAGCTCTTGGTCTCCTGTTTTCTGAAGGACACTCACACAGCAAATGCTGCCCTCGACTTCCAGATGGGGTGTCTTAAAAAAGACAGGGGAGAGAGAGAGAGGGAGGGACGGGGGGGGGGGAGAGAGAGAGAGAGAGAGAGAGAGAGAGAGAGAGAGAGAGAGAGAGTTTTTGTCCTTTTGATGGGCAATGAGCAGTGAATGGAAAAGGTGCTTGCAAAATACCTTCCCCGCTTTGTCCGGTCTTCACAATTACGAGGTGCATTCTTTTGATACAAATATTAATGTCCCAGTCTTATTGGATCTTTCTTTTTATTGTTCCAGATAATTGTTTTCTATTAGGCTGCCTATTGCATCTGTATAGGAGGATAGTTTTATGACTCCCTGGCTTATTTTTTAAGGCTGCACACTAAAGGGGAGTCAATTAGATTATGGAGCTATTACAGAGCAGAAAGAAATGGAAGACAAAACACAGAGCCCCACAGATGGAGAAGTTGGATGCTAAGCCGGAAGGGGAGAGATGTCATGAGGAAACAATCTTTCTGAGATATCTGCAGTTTCTGGAACCCTCATTTCTGCCCCCAAGGCAGCTGCTATCTGAGTCCATATGATATGGAAAAATGTATTCAGGTTGCCCAACAAGGCTAGAAACACTGGCAAGCCAATGTGGTGTAGAGGTTAGAGTGTTGGACTTGGGAGACCAGGGTTCAGATCTCCACACAGCCATGAGGTGTGTTGGATGGGCCAGGTAAAGGTAAAGGGCTCCTGGACTGTTAAGTCCGGTTGAATTTGACTATGGGGAGCAGCACTCATTTTGCATTTCAGGCTGAGGGAGCTGATGTTTGTCTGCAGACAGCTTTTCTGGATCTTGTGACTAATATGCTTCTGGCACATGGGACGCAGTGACAAATGCCAGAGAACATGGAAGCGCTGTTTACCTTCCTGCCACAGTGGTACCTATTTATCTACTCACACTGGTAGGTTGGCAGCAGCTGGGACAGAGCAATGGGAGCTCACCCCGGTGCATGGATTCGAACTGCCAGTTTCATGATTGGCAAGCTCATTGGTTTAGACCACAGTGCCACCTGCATCCACCCGGATGGGCCAGTATCTGTTTCTCAATCTAAACTACCTCACAGGGTTGTTGTGAGGATAAAATGGGAGAGAAAGAAAAAGATGTGCATTGCCTTGAACTCCTTACAGGAAAGGTGGGAAAGCAATGTCACAGTGAGACGAAATGAAAACTAGAAGCTGCCAGGATCTCCATAGCACAACAATGGAAATCATTAAAAAAATCTAACTAGATACTTATGCTATAGCAATATCTGCCCACAGGCTGTCTCACCAGAGTGGTACATGCTCTAGTTATCTCCCGCTTGGACTACTGCAATGTGCTCTACGTGGGGCTACCTTTGAAGGTGACTCAGAAACTACAACTAGTCCAGAATGTGGCAGCTACACAGATGACTGGGAGTGGCTGCCGAGACCATATAACACCTGAAATCCTGAAAGACCTTCATTTGCTCCCAGTACATTTCTGAGCACAATTCAAAGGGCCTTCTGGCGGTTCCCTCACTGTGAGAAATGAAGTTACAGGGAACCAGGCAGAGGGCCTTCTCAGTGGTGGCGCCCGCGCTGTGGAACACCCTCCCATCAGATGTCAAGGAAATAAACAACGATCTGACATTTAGAAGACATCTGAAGGCAGCCCTGTTTAGGGAAGTTTTTAATGTTTGAAGTTTTATTGTGTTTTTAATATTATGTTGGGTGCCGCCCAGAGTGGCTGGCGAAACCCAGCCAGATGGGTGGGGTATAAATGATAAATTATTAATTTTATTATTATTACTACAAAGTCTCTCTCTTTTTTAAAAAGAAATTGGAATCAATAATATCTACCACTTGTCTAGGGACGCGGGTGGCACTGTGGGTTAAACCACAGAGCCTAGGGCTTGCCAATCAGAAGGTCAGTGGTTCGAATCCCCGCGACGGGGTGAGCTCCCATTGCTCAGTCCCAGCTCCTGCCAACCTAACAGTTCAAAAGCACATCAAAGTGCAAGTAGATAAACAGGTACCGCTTCAGCGGGAAGGTAAACGGCGTTTCCGTGCACTGCTCTGGTTTGCCAGAAGCAGCTTAGTCATGGTGGCCACATGACCCGGAAGCTGTACGCCGGCTCCCTTGGCCAATAAAGCAAGATGAGCACCGCAAGGGGAAAAAATAACTCCTAGGTTATGAATCCCTAGGGGACAGGGAAATTCTGCTCCTTTCTATGCATTATGGTGTTATTTTATTTCTTATAGTCTAGTTTCAGATTTACACATTTCAAAGCTGGGCATGTTTAGCCTGGAGAAGAGGAGGTTAAGGGGTGATATGATAGCCATGTTCAAATATATAAAAGGATGTCACATAGAGGAGGAAGAAAGGTTTTTTTCTGCTGCTCCAGAGAAGCGGACACGGAGCAATGGATCCAAACTGCAAGAAAGAAGATTCCACCTAAACATTAGGAAGAACTTCCTGACAGTAAGAGCTGTTCAACAGTGGAATTTGCTGCCAAGGAGTGTGGTGGAGTCTCCTACTTTGGAGGTCTTTAAGCAGAGGCTTGACAACCATATGTCAGGAGTGCTCTGATGGTGTTTCCTGCTTGGCAGGGGGTTGGACTCGATGGCCCTTGTGGTCTCTTCCAACTCTATGATTCTATGATTCTATGAAAGCAGCCACAGTCAGTGGAAGACACTTCTAGCCATGGAGCCACTAGCTACCTGAGCCTCCAGGGTCAGAGCTGGATCTAAAAGTACCCCAAAACTGTGAATCTGTGCAGCACCATTCTGAGTGGACAACTCATCAAGTTCTCTGACACAGGAAGACCTCACCCACAGTGCCTCCATCTTGCCAGGATTGAAAAGGAATTTTCAATCTAATGCGGGTGTCGGGGGGCTGGACCAGATGACCCTTCCAACTCTACAATTCTGTGATTCTATGAGACAGGATAGGTGTTTGGAGGAGCATTTTGGGGCAGGGGGAAATGACATGGACCAGAAATGGGGTCAATCACCATAGCAAGACACTGGTAGATTAGCTAAGCACTTAGTCCTGCTTAATTGCTGTGCTGACCCAGCAAGGCAGGGGAGGAATTATAAGAAGCATCCCTTCTGCTCATAAACTAGATGAAATAGCCTTTCTTTTTTCCGTTTAAGTATGTGTGTGAGTGTGAAAAAGCATTCTCTTCTAATTTAATCTTTCGTCATGTTTTTAAACACCTTTGTCCTCATATCCTGTCAGGGACTGCATGAATGGTTTTGCTTAATGAAATCAGGGCAATGTGTGGGGAAAAGGGAGTTGCTTCTGCATATGCTATAAAAATACTTTGCATTCATTCCCCCTCCCCTCACATCCAGATTATTAACGTTGCGTGAAAGTCTAAAAGAAACCTGGCCTCGGGGTGTTCTTAAAGTTTATATGAGTAGGATTTTTGCTTTGTTTTATGGAATTGCTGGTGGTGCTTTGGGGATGGAATTTTGTTGAAGATACCATACTGTTGGGGCTGACCCATAGCTAGTGGTCTGGAGAGTGTAAGAGACCAGGAGCTGGGAGACAGGACCCAAGGGTCACTACATGCCATCCAACATATTGAGTCCCAAAAACGGGGTGCGTGTGCTCCAACGCAAGTCATGTGACCCATGCAAAGTTGTGAAGCTCCCCAAATGTGTGTTTTGGGGCATGTTTGCAAGATCACGTCTCTGAGAAAGCATTTTATTGGAAGAGATCTCAGCATGAAATCACGCAAGGTGAAATCGTGCAAGACTAGCCTGCTGGATCAAACCAGTTCAGTTGCTGGAAACCACAAGTGTGGAGAGTTGTGTTGCACTAATATGCTGATTGTGGGTTTCCCACGGGCATCTGGCTGGCCACTGTGAGAAGAGAGCAGCGTTCAAAATTCGCCAGGCACATTTTCTACCTGACTATCGGCCACTTGTGAGCCTAGGACTTGCCGATCAGAAGGTCAGTGATTCAAATCACTGCAACGGGGTGAGCTCCCGTTGCTTGGTCCCTGCTCCTGCCAACCTAGCAGTTAGAAAACACATCAAAGTGCAAGTAGATAAATAGGTACCACTCTGGCGGGAAGGTAAACGGTGTTTCCATGCGCTGCTCTGGTTCACCAGAAGCTGCTTAGTCATGCTGGCCACATGACCCAGAAGCTGTATGCCGGCTCCCTCGGCCAATGAAGCGAGATGAGCGCCGCAACCTCAGAGTTGGTCACGACTGGACCTAATGGTCAGGGGTCCCTTTACCTTTTTATCAGCTATTTGCGACCAAGTGAAGATGCTGAGACACCCTGCTGGTGCCTAAAATCTCCACCATCTGGAGCTGCATTCCTGGGGATCCTTGGATCTTGACCGTTTTCATACAATAACAACACATCCTGTAGAATTCTACCTGCGATTTTTTTATCTGCAGAATCAGAACAAATTTCAGGAACCATAGAGCAGTAATGAAAAATACGATTTTCAAGCCGTTTGACCCAAAAATGACAACTAGGCATTCCATTCTGATGACATGGCTGTCAACTTTTCCCTTCTCTTGTGAGTAATCCTATTCGGAATAAGGGCATTTCCCTTAAAAAAAGGAAGACATTGACAGCTATGAACCCTGGTTTAGGGAGCCATTTGGCACCAACCTTACATACCTGAGTTTCTAACACTGGAAGAGAGTGCTGGACTAGATGGGACTTTGTTGTGAATCTCTTTCCTTCTAAGCCTAGCAGTTGAAGATGAAGTGTTGCAAAACACCTGCAGTTTTAGCCCATTCCTCTCCATTTGATGGGTGACATTCGCTGATAGCCCAACCCTCGCAATATTTGACTCTCCAGAGGCAGAGGTTCACCCATCCAAATTCCGTTAGCACATCAGCCCTCCAATGGCCCTGAAATGGATATCAGCTGAAGCACTCGGTTGATTTACAGCCTTGTAATTCATTTGCCGTCGTTTATGATTCTTTATATAAAACCAGAACCTGGCAGCAAGAATGTCAGGATGTTTAAGTGTGGGGTGAAGAGGATTCCAGGCCACCGGTGTCCTTTCGCGGTGGGCAGGCAGAAGCCAATAAAGCAAATGCTCAGAGTAAATATATGAAATGTTTAGTAATAAAACTCTGCAAGGGGAAAGAAGGGGGAAGATCCTGCCCTTGAACACTCCATCTCTGTCCACCGCTTCTAACTGGCCAGACCTTGGGACGGAGGGTGGGAAAAGGCTGGCAAACGTATCCAAAAAATTATAAAGGCGAGTGACAAATCTATGGCTGCATATTACGCTGTGCAAAGAATTTTAGCACAGGTCCTCCAACTCTCTCCCCCTCCCCAAAACCGTCCCTTCATCTCCCAGCTGGACATATTCGGAGAGCATTTGCGATGGCCAAATGACATAATGGACGGCACTCGAGTAATTTAATGTGAGGTCTACCCTTGCGGTGCCGATGAATTATTTATCTCTTCAAACTGGGCAGTCACTTAAAAGGCAGGAATTTTCATCATTTGTCCATTAAACACTGTCCCTGATTTTGACCCTAAATAATGGCCGCAGGATTACAAAATGGATTTCGGGAGGTGCCGCAGTAATACGACACATGTCACGGGGAGGGGGGGGGAGAGAGAAAAAGGAAAAGTCCAAGGGCAATCCGGGGCCAGGAGGCAATATTCTTGATGAATATGGAATCAGCAATGCGATGTGGAACAGAATGCAATCCATTTTTATATTTTATATTGCAAATCACACTGAACCTAAATGTCTGGCTGGCTGAAACAAAATCCACCTTCGTTCTCGGTCTGCCCCCAACAGCACAGGATACCCCTGATCCAGAAGTAGCCACTCTAAGCCAACACAAATCTATAAAGTGGTAGGAACAGGGGTGCAGAAAGTCCAGGAATCCAGAAGCCTTTGCACCTAAAACATTTGGACCTGGTGGGTGACAGCTAGGTCCTGCAGAGTCAAGGAAGCTGGTTTCTTTACCTATTTGGCTGCCATAAAATATTGCTATTTTAAAAATAATAATATTTATTAAAAGTTTAAGGATTACAGAAAGAAGTAAAAAAGAAAGAGAAAAAGTAAACAATACAAATCAATACAATACATAAAAAAAGAAAAGACACAATACATCAAAACAAAAACAAAAGCAAAAACAATTAAAAACAGATCCAGTATTTCCATATCTTTGTCTTTCATTAACTTGTTTCATCGACCTCCTCACACCTCCCTTTTTTGTGTTCTAGTTATTAATTATTTCAGCAAATCCTTTCCATCTTTCACTGTTTTCTGTCATTTAATTGTCTTAATTTATTTTAACCTTATCTTACCATTAAAACCCTAAAACATATTTATACTTAACTCCTTATAACATTTCTACTAAAGCCGTATAATTTCATTCCAACATTTTTCTAACACTCATTAATTTTACAATATATCTCTAAATAAATTTTAAACTTTTTTCCAATCTTCTTCCACCATCACTTCTCCCTGGTCTCGGATTCTGTCAGTCCTTTCTATCAATTCCATATGGTCCATCAACCTGGTGATCTTCTGTCCGAGGCTCTTAACTCTTTTCCATGACCCTTCTGCAGATCTTCTTCATATTTATACATGCACTTTACTTTATCTTCTGCTGATCTTGTCTTAATCTCCTTCCTTTGATGCTGAGGAGTAGATCTCGGGGAAACTCCAACCTAACAATGTCTTTATTCCTTCTCGACAGGTCAGCTCATTCTCCATGGTCAGAACTAAAGTCCAAAAGATATTTCAGAGCGTGTTTCAAAATCCCTCCGAAGCTAAAGGCCCCCACAACTCCAATCTCCCCCTGACCCAAATCCAGATCCCAAAAGCCAGAACATCCCTGCATAAGGGGATCTATCCAACTTTCCTTCTCCAATCCAAGCGGGACTCCATCCCTCCAAATCTGGCTTTATCTAAATTCAATCGTCAAAGGCAACAGCTTATATTCATCAAATTGCCTCTGTAAGGCTGGGGCTCTCTCCACTTGTGTTACTCGAGGTTCAACAACAGCTTTCTCCCTCGTCTTCTCCACAGCTTGCCATGTCAAAGCAGATTCCTGAATCGATTCCTGAGTAGTTTCTGTATAGGTATTCACTTTTTGTCCCAAATCAGTCATTTTTTGTCCCAAATTATCAATTTTAATAATCATCACATCCATATTCTCATGAAGCTGTTCCAATAAAGCACCTGTCTTGCAAAATGCAATCACTAAGGCTTCTTCAAGATCCAATTTTCCGTTCTACTCACGGGTAGTTGTTTAAAGTTCAATTGTCCACAGGAAAAAGTCAGCGCTCTCCGGTAACAGCAATGCGGCTTCACTCCGTGAAAGAAGCAGTCGATTCGAAGCACCGCGCCGCTCACCCCACGTCGCTCCGGATCCCCGAAACCGGGTTTCCCCGCGAGTAGGGAAGGCGCAAAAGGTGCCAACCGAATCCCACTTCCACAGGCTTCTCCCGCCTGTGGTTTTTAGTGGGTCTCCGCCTTTGCCGTGGCGGCCAGACCCTAATTTCCACGGAGCGGATTCCTCCTGATCAGAGGAAATCCGCCATTGCCGGAGGCGCTAACCCGGAAGTTGTTATTTCCTATGTTTTGATAGGGAGGAGGAGGAGGGAGGGGGAGAGGACCTTCCTATTGAAGGGAGAAGAATGATGGAGGGAGAGGACAGCTGTTGTGTGGTTTTTATTGGTGGGGATTATTTTGTTGGTTTTGGCACACATCTGTCTTGGGAGACCATGGAACAGTGCACCTTTGGGGATGACAACAAATCTCTAGAGAGTTACAGGGCCTGCTGTGGCTGTAGAGACTGATACAGGAGAGGCATGTTTTGGGGCAGATGGTGACATCCGGTTGTGTTACTGCAGATGCACCATGGCATTTCTTCTCCATGCACTCCGCCCAGCTGTCATTCCTCCCCTGGTCACTGCTGTGGATACACGACCTGACATTCTGTCTACAGGCACTGTGGTCATCTGAAAGGAATTCCTACATGGGAGGGCTGATGTTCCCAGCTTCCATGTCTCCTCTGCAGACATCTTTGTAACAGAGTTGGTCTGCCAAGGGGCCTGGTGCCTGAAGCCAGCTCTCCATTGAGCACACTCTTGGGGATCTTTCATTTTGTTGCCTGACCAAGCCAACCTCGATGTCACTAAGACAGGAGTGGGAGCATTTTGAGAATGTGGGTTTGGTAGAGCACAACTTTGTTTGAGACTCTTCCCTGCCATGTGATGCCCAAAACATCATATGGGTCCAAATTCATCATTAGGACCACGCAACACCCACCCTTCTATCCATACTGTGGTTCCTCCATTCTGTACCCAACACAAAAATCTCATCTCCTTGAACCATTCTGTGACCCCATCTCATCCAGGCTTCCTGCCCTCCTTCACTCTTTCTCATTAATGACTCTCTGGCTGGAGTTTCCTGGCAGCTGGATTGCTGTTCCTCACTATGAAGGAGAGGGGTGAGGTGATGGAGAGGTGCTCCACCAGGGACCCACTGGGAGCTGGAGGGCCCCATTCCTGCCTCTCATCACCTGGCCCAGGGTGGGGCCTGACAGGCCTATAAGAACTGCTGCTATGGCTACCACCCAGGAGGACTCCCCTGCTCAAGGCCTAAGGGCCCCAGTCCTGCCACTCAACACCTGGCCTAGGGCGAGGCCTGATGGGCTCTATAAAGGACTGCTGCTGCTGCCGCCACTGCTGGGCAGAGAGGGCTCCATTTTGTTTTGTTTTTTGTTAAAATTGCTGTTATTTTTTACCTATGTAATTTTAAACTGTGATATTAATGCTGTATTCTTAATTTTAGATTTTGATTTATGTGGAAATTGTTTCCCATTTGGTGGTGTCTTTTTTTGATGTGGTTTATTTATTGTTTATGACTTTTGTAATTATGTAAATCTTGTTATGCTGTAAGCCGCCTTGAGCATTGTTTTTCTAATTGTGGAAAGGCGGCTGTCAGGGAACTGACATCGGAGCGAGAGGCGAAGGGGAGGCTCACAGATGATGCTGGCGAAGGACCCAGCAGCAGGGGGAGAAACAGCTCAGTAGAGGGGGAAGCCAATCAGCGCAACACCAGGGATAAAGGGGGGCAGACAGGGAAATTGGAGAGAGGGCTCCAGGACTCTTCACTGGACATCAGTGAGGAGAGCCCAGGTCCTCCGCTACCCACGCCTTCCTTGCGCAGAAGACTCCCGTGCAGTGAGAGGAGGAGGAGACTGGGTGTCAAACAACTTTTATGCTGGAAGAGGTTCAAGAAACGCCCACTGACGGATTCTGCCAGTGACTGAGACAGCCACGATGAGAAGGGGCTGTGCAGTCAGAAAGGTTTAACAAGGCAAATTAACCAAGAAAGGCACCAGTTTACGCACGAGTAACTCATACCTATTACAGCGGAATACAAATAAAAAATGATGATGATGATGTTTGTAACTATGTAAATCTTTTCATACTGTAAGCTGCCTTGAGCATTATTTTAACTGTGGAAAGGTGGCATACAAATAAACTGATGATGAGGACGATTTGTACTACACTGTCTTCCCCTCCCCTTCTCCCTCCTGATAACAACAATGACTCACCTGGTGGTGACTCACCAAATGCAGGGATAGAGGAGAAATTTGATTGACTTTGCATGTAAATCCCAATTCCCAATTCCCAATTTGCATTCAAATCCCAATTCACACTTTCCAAACCAACCTGCAAAAGGAAATGCAGCCATCCTTCAAAATTTGCATGTCTCTGAAGTTTGCAGTACAGTTCTGCAGTCAAATAGTGTGGACGAAAAGACATACACCGAGATAGACTGTTCACAGCTTGCATATGTTCATGAAAACAGCATGCAGAAATGCATTATATTTGTGGAAACCTCTTTGCAAAAATAAATATATTAGACAAACTTGCAAAGAAGAATGTATATGGAGAGAAATCCGCATGGAAACGTTGAGAAGGGAGAAGAGATGGTGAAAGAAGACTGGAAGAAATTTAAAGACTATTTACATAAATATTGTAAAATTAATGAATGCTAGAAGGATGTTGGATAGAAACTAAGGGGTTTCCAGCTGTAATGCTTTAGGAGATACGGAAAAAAAAAAAAGGTTTACAAATGGGTAAAAGCCTAATGGTAAGGATTTGCTGAACTAACAAATTGAAGTGGAATACAAAGAAGGGAGGTATGAGGAGGTCTGGGGAAATAAGTGTAAGGATGATATGTTATGGAAAATTATTTGTTTTTTAACTGTTTTTATGTTGTATTTTGTATTTTGTTTTTTTTTTCATTTTCATTGTTATATTTTAAAAAACTTTAATAAATATCTTTTTTTAAAAAAAGAAACGTTGATGGATTTTCATGAGGCCTTTTTTAATCTAACCAAAGTGGACAGATTTGACCATCTCTAATTAAAACCCACTCTTACCATGAAGCCTGCGGCTGACATTCTTCGTCCTAGACCTCATCCAAATGAGGCCTACATCAAGCTTGTAGAACCTGGAACCCACCAACCTAAGTAAGCCCAAAAAGCCTCATTGACCATAGTCATAGAGGGTTTCAAGGCAGACACAACAGTGAGAAGGGGGTGGTGGCAGGAGGTGGGAAAGGGAACTCTAAAGAATATTTGGCTCTGGCTGTTGCTCACTCTTCTGTCAAGGGCTTCCTTTGCCAATTGGTGGGAAATGGATTGCCGTAACTTTTTCTCCCCCCTTTCCAAGGGAGTGTGCATCGTTCCTCATTGATTGGCATGCCAAATCCTCCGCAAAGTAATGAGTCAGTGTTGATGCAAATCACCGCTGAACTGTCACTTTGATTGCACAGCCCTCTGTCAACATGATTAAACTGGCATGGCATCTGAAAGGTAATGAAGGACTTTAAAAGTTGGAAGCGAAATTGTGGCAGCAGGGGGCGGGCAGGCAAAGGGGTAAGATGGAGGGGACAATGTGCCAACGAGTGACACCTGACTCTTCCACATTTCCATGTTGGCAAGCCATGTCAAGAAGAAATCACAATGCACCTGGAATTTTCTAGTGCATTGACTGACATAACAGGCGGTGGCATACTGGGAGGCAGGAGTGTATCCAGCGAGCTCGTTGTGCAAATTATTTTGCTTCCATTCTTGTCTCTTCAGTCCAGCCAACACTGCTGGGTTCTTTGTCTTTCATAATGCTAGAACCCTGAAGCTAAAGCTTGGATGGTTCAGGACAGATGTCAGAAAGTATTTCTCAATGTAGTGCATAGTAAAACTATAGAGGCAGTGAGGGCCATCAACATAGATGACCTCAGGAGGCAGGGATGATCACTGACCTAGGTAAAGGGACCCCTGACCATTAAGTCCAGTTGCGGATGACTTTGTTTTTGTTTTTTTAAAAGATATTTATTGAGGTTTCAAAAATTATATATAAAAAGAAAGAACAGTAATACACAATAGTACAAACAAAACAAAAACAAAAAAACAGGTATAATTTCAATCCCTTATTTTCTTATCACTTACTTCCAAACTTAAAACACAGATGCAGATGACTTTGAGGTTGTGGCGCTCATCTCGCTTTATTGGCCGAGGGAGCCGGCATTTGTCTGCAGACAGCTTCCGGGTCATGTGGCCAGCATGACTAAGCCGCTTCTGGTGAACCAGAGCAGTGCATGGAAACACTGCTTACATTCCCGCCAGAGTGGTACCTATTTATGTATTTGCACTTTGACATGCTTTCGAACTGATAGGTTGGCAGGAGCAGGGACTGAGCAATGGGAGCTCACCCCGTCACGGGGATTCGAACTGCCGACCTTCTGATCGGCAAGTCCTAGGCTCTGTGGTTTAACCCACAGTGCCACTCACTTCCCTGGCCATTGACCTAGATGGCCTTAAAAGAGGGCCTTATCGTGGAAGATGGCCTTATTGTGGAGGATAAGTCTGTCAATGGCTGGTAGCCATGATGACTATGCTCTGCCTACATGGATCTAAATACCAGTTGCTGGAAGCCATAGGAGGGGACAGTGTTATTACGTGTGGGTCATGCTTGCTGGTTTCCCACAAACATCTGGTTAGCAACTGTGAGAACAGGATCCTGGGCTGGTCGGGCTATTGGCCTAATCCAGCACGTTCTTCTCATGTTTTTATTAATCCAGGGTCAATCAATGAAGCTGAAAGGTGCAGGACCGGCAAAATAAAACACTTCTTTACACAGCACATTGTTAAATCCTTGGTCACCACAAGAGGAAGTTGGTAAATAGTCACCAACTTGGCTTGTTTTAATAGAGGAACAGACAGATTAATCGAGGATAAGGCAATCTGTGAATCAATGAATCCTGGGAACTGTAATTTGATAAGGGTGCTGGGAATCTTAGTTCTGTGGGGAAATGACAGTTCCCAAGATTCCTTGGAGAAGCAATGTGGTCTAATTGTGCTGTTTAATGTGCTTTAAAGGTCTGTCCACCCATTTAAAAAAAAAAAAGAAGAGTCTATGGATTTTCAGGATGACATTTAGATATCCTCTAATTTTTACACTTCTTATTCAGATTGACTGACCAGGTCTCTCACAATTGATCTACTTCCACTTGTACAAGTTTGATCATTCACCAAAGAGGACTCCCACATAAGGCAGTGAGTAGTTGAGAAAGGATGAGGTTGAGTTTACCTTACGGCCAAGTCCAAGCAGCTAAAAGACCCTGCTAAAGCCTGGCAAAACAAGGTTGATTTCGCCCCAAAGAGCTGATGTCGCCGAAGCAAACAAACGGAGATGAAGGAAAGGGCACATCAACATAATGTACATAGTGGGATGATGCTTGAAGGTCAGGCCATGATCTTTTACAACTTAGTGACACATAATGCCAATATTCATCAGGCGGTGATGAAGACCGAAGCTGGGTTGGAAAACAAAGTGCAGCACATGACATTTGTTCTTGTACCTCTGTGTTTCAGAAAATGTTCTGCTGTAGACAAATGGTCGCAGAAACTGTCTGAAACCGGCAATGAAATATGATGGGCCTGCGGGAAGAGTCATGGCTCAGTGTTATAACATCTGCTTTGTACAGAGAAGGTCCCAGCTGCTTCCCACAGCACCTCCAGATGCTAAACCACTGCTGGTCAATGTATGCTATACTGAACTACATTGACCAATGATGAGACTTAATATATGGTACCTTCATAAGTTTCTGAGGCTATAGATATGGAGGGAAGGACAATAACTCAAGCAAGGAGCATCTCGTTCCGGAGGTCTGTTCTTAACCTGAAACTGTTCTTAACCTGAAGCACCACTTTAGCTAATGGGGCCTCCCACTTGCCACCGCGCCGCCAAAGCACGATTTCTGTTCTCATCCTGAAGCAAAGTTCTTAACCCAAGGTACTATTTCTGGGTTAGCGGAGTCTGTAACCTGAGGCGTATGTAACCTGAAGCGTATGTAACCTGAAGCATATGTAACCCAAGGTACCACTGTACCAGACTTTTAGAAGACATCTAAAGGCAGCCCTGTTTAGGGAAGCTTTTAATGTTTAATAGGTTATTGTATTTTAATATTCTGTTGGAAGCCGCCCAGAGTGGCTGGGGAAACCCAGCCAGATGGGCGGGGTATAATTATTATTATTATTATTATTATTATTATTATTATTATTAATCTGCTGCAGGATGTGTCAGGTTGAATCTCTGGCATCTTAAGTTAGTCCTGGAGAGCTACTGTCAATCTGTGTAGATAATACTGAGCAAGAAAAAACAATTTATAAAGCTGTAAAAGCAGCCTGGAAACGATGCCTTATGAGGAACGGCTAAGGGAGCTGGGCATGTTTAGCCTGGAGAAGAGGAGGTTAAGGGGTGATATGATAGCCATGTTCAAATATATAAAAGGATGTCACATAGAGGAGGGAGAAAGGTTGTTTTCTGCTGCTCCAGAGAAGCGGACACGGAGCAATGGATCCAAACTACAAGAAAGAAGATTCCACCTAAACATGAGGAAGAACTTCCTGACAGTAAGAGCTGTTCGACAGTGGAATTTGCTGCCAAGGAGTGTGGTGGAGTCTCCTACTTTGGAGGTCTTTAAGCAGAGGCTTGACAACCATATGTCAGGAGTGCTCTGATGGTGTTTCCTGCTTGGCAGGGGGTTGGACTCGGTGGCCCTTGTGGTCTCTTCCAACTCTATGATTCTATGATTCTATGAAAAGCATAGAACATAAGAAGATCCATGCTCAATCAGGCCATTGACCCATCTAGTCCTGCAACCTTTTCTCACAGTGGACCACCAGACACTTGAGGGAAACCCACATGAGACCAGTCTCCTCTCTTGTGGTTCCCAGAGGGTTCATCCATGTTTTCATTTGCCTCATCACTTCCCCCTGGGAAAAGTCTCAGTTTAGTGTTTTTGTTTTGTTTTGTTTTTCCCCTGATTTAGCACTAAAGAGTGGCTTTTCTGGGAGAAAGTAGTTGGGGAAAGGCAAAACAGCTTGGACCTGGGCCTAGAAGGCATAGGACAATTATGTAACTACACCTCTGAGAAGAATCATGGGGTCTTAGTAGACCACAAGCTTAATGTGAGTCAACAGTGGGATGCAGCAGCAGAAAAAAGCTAGGCTACATCAACAGAAGTATAGTGTCCCGATCAAGGGAAGGAATAGTACTGCTCTATTCTACCTTGGTGAGACCACACCTGGAGTACTGTGTGAAGTTTTGGGTACGACATTATCTTTCATTGGGGATAGCATGCTCTGGGATTGATGCTGTGACCAGTTAAAGTGCCCCCTAACCTGCAAATAAACGGTGGGGTGGGGTTTTAGCAAAGGAAAATAAGTTAATTCCTATATAATCCCTTCCTAGTGCAGAGAGGTACAATTAGGATACTTAAAAAAAAGAAAGAACTTCCTAGATAAATGCTGAGCTTGGGAATGGAGTAAGCTGGCTAGAGAAGTTGTGAAGTATCTTTCTGTTAAGGATTCCAAAAGTGAGTTTCGACAGGCGCCTGTCAAGGATAGATACACCGTAAACCATTCAGGGAAATCCCCTCACCTCGAGCTATCTGAGAAGGAATGGGGGTAATCTCCCCCTCAATGCATTTTTGGCAGATTTAAGTAACTGATTGCTACTGCAAATCTCCCCATAGCCCAAATCAAGGCTGGCTTGGAACCCCACAGCCCTAAGCTGTATCTCAAAGTCAACCATTGCTTTGTTTCCACTTTGTTTGGGTCCTTTCAACTTTTAAGATGCTGGATTCTTATCATAAGATAAAAAAGAGGTAGTTTTTTTTAGCATAGTAAACTTTTTTTACTTACAGAGCATTTTAGGAACACAGGAAGCTGTGTTATACAGAGTCAGATCATTAGTCCATTTGCACAGGTTTGTCTACAATGATTGGCAACAATTCAACAGGGCTTCTGATGAAGATGGAACCTAGGAGGCTCAAACATAATGATCCCAAGATGTTAACTTCTAAAAAAAAATCAGTTCAGCAAATTCCAGTTTTTGTTATGGAAGTACCTTAACCATTTTGAGTGAGTAGTGTGAGATGCAAACATTTCTCAATTGGTGGGTGATTGATTTGCAGTTTGGTCACCAACCTCCCCGGTGACCCCACCCACCAACACCACAAAAAGGAAATTAGGTAACAGTCCTAAGTGAGAATGCACCCAACCTTCATGTGTTGACTTTATAAAATACAGGTGGGAAGAGGATGGGGACAAAACTAGAATTTAGACCATAGTCACACCATCAATTTAAAGCACTATGATACTGTGTTGTGTATCCACAGCAGTGACCAGGGGAGGAATAACCACTGGGAGGAGCACAGGAAGAAGAAGAAGAAGAAGAAGAAGAAGAAGAAGAAGAAGAAGAAGAAGAAGAAGAAGAAGAAGAAGAAGAAGAGTTGTTGTTGTTGTTGTTGTTGTTTGGATTTGATATCGTGCTTTATCACTACCCTAAGGAGTCTCAAAGTGGCTCACAATCTCCTTTCCCTTCCTCCCCCACAACAAACACTCTGTGAGGTGAGAGAGGCTAAGAGACTTCAAAGAAGTGTGACTAGCCCAAGGTCACCTAGCAGCTGCATGTGCAGGAGTGGGGAAGCGAACCTGGTTCACCAGATTACGAGTCTACTGCTCTTAACCACTACACCACACTGGCTCTCTCCATGGGGCATCTGTAACTGCAAAACCAGACATCTTCATATTGGTCCCTCCTATATTGGTCTCTCCAGCAGTCTCTAAAGCCTCCAACGGTTTGACTTCATCCCCAAAGAGGCACTCTTCTATTGTATCCCAAGGCAGATGGATACCAACCAGGCTACTATATTAAACTATCATGGTTTCCCCCCAAAGAATTCTGGGAGGTGTGGTTTGTTAAGGATGCTGTGAGTTGTTCAGAGTCCCCGGCTCCCTTCACAGAGCTACCATTCCCAGGGGTCTCTGTGAAGAGGGATGACTGATTACTAAACCACTTTGGCAACTGTAGGCCCATGAGATGAACAGGGTTCTCCTTACAATTCTCAGCACTCTTAATGAACTACGCCTTCTAGAATTGCAGGTGGTACCATATTGCTTTGAATCTATAGTGTGAATATGGCCATATGTTTGAGGCTGGTCCATGAGGCTGAATGCGGCCCTGCCCCACCAACCAGTGCCTGCCTGCCTGTCTTCTTTATTTTAAGCAGACTAGATACAGTCAACCCTCTAGTTACATACCGCTCTGGATACGTAACCTTCAGGTTACAAATGCGGCAAACCTAGAAGTGTATACTTCTGGTTTTGCCCTGCGCGCATGCACAGAAGTGATGCCTCTGCCTACAGACTTTTTGGGTTGTGGGCAGACCCCAGGAATTAATTTAATTCATATCCGGGGGGTCCACTGTACAGTGGTACCTTGGGTTACAGTCACTTCAGGTTACAAATGCTTCAATTTACAAACTCTGCTAACCCAGAAATAGTACCTTGGGTTAAGAACTTTGCTTCAGGATGAGAACAGAAATCGTGCTTTGGCGGTGCAGCAGCAGCAGCAGGAGGCCCCATTAGCTAAAGTGGTACCTCAGGTTAAGAACAGTTTCAGGTTAAGAACGGACCTCCAGAACAAATTAAGTTCTTAACCTGAGGTACCACTGTACTACCATTGTAGAGCTCAACAGGGAGGAAGATGGGGACTGATCTAGAATGGGTTGGCTCCACCTGACTTTGGCTTTGGCTCCCCCTGCTGTTGGCCTCCCGGCCTTCCATCCAATGGTTGTCAACCATCACATCAAACTCTTTGGGGGGGGGGCAAGGCTGTGGCGCAAGTCACGTGACACATGAGCGAGTCCAAGAAGACATGTGTCCCGGTTTTTAATCTGAAAAAGTTGGACGGTGTGCATGTCAAACTGGGAACCTTTTAGAACAGAACAGAATAGAACCATAGTTTCATTTAAAATAAAAAGAACTCTAGTAATACATGTACTACTCATAGCCATCTTGAACATTGCCAGAAGTACAATGCTGTTTACTTCCAACATGTTTTAAAACTGTTTCACAAAAGTAACAGCTTCACACTAAAAGAGAGATGGTTAAAGGCAGTGTACTTTGGCAGTTGAGGAGGCAGGGGGTGGAGGCAAAGGTGACTTTTATGACGATTTATTTCATTGTTTTATTTATTGCCTCAAGCCCCATGCACTGAGCTTTATATAAATCTGTAATGGGATAAGGTATTTTTTATTTTATTTTTTTACAGGTCCTTTCTTTGCTTTTGTTTTTAAAGGAGCCTATAACGTGTAAAAATCCATTGTTGGGATACATTTTTCAAAACCTGCTGCCAGATCAAGAGCTCTTAGGAATGATGAAAACGTGAAGTTTTGAGATCTTTGTTTTAAAGAGGGAAACAAAAGAAAATCTTCCTTAATCATAGAATTGTGGGGTTGGAAGGGACCAGAGGGGTCATCTACTCCAGCCCCCTAGAATGCAGCAATATTTTGCCCATGACCTTGAGATTAATAGTCTCATACTTGACTGTCTGAGCTAATAATAATAATAATATTGATGATGATGATGATGATGATGATGTCACAATTTCAGAGAAAATGAAAACTAATTGCTTGAGGGTTAGCATTTATCCATTTTGTAGAGCCATTTGCAAATTTGCAATAGTACAGTTATGCTTTGTCACCATATTATAACCAGAAGTGGGTGCACCCTGGACACATTAGAAATGTGGTAATCAAAAACAATGGAAAGTACTGACTTCTCTCCTGACAGAGGTAATTACATTAAGTACATTACCTCCCCCCTTTTTTTTATTTGGGAAAGGGTGTTCAAAATTCTGTATCAAATAAAAGCAAATAGAATACTGAGAAGTGATAGGATAGCCGTATTCAAATATCTAAAAGCCTGTCACACAGAAGATGTAGCAAGCTTGTTTTCTGCTACTCCAGAGGGTAGGACCCAAACCACTGGGTTCAAATGACAAGAAAAGAGATTCCAGTTAAATATTGGGATGAACTTCCTGATGGTAATAGATGTTTGACAGTGGAAGGGACTACCTGAGCCAGTGTGGTGTAGTGTTTCAGAGCGGTGGACTCGTAAACTGGTGAACTGGGTTCGATTTCCTGCTCCTCCACATGCAGCTGCTGGGTGACCTTGGGCTAGTCACACTTCTGTGAAGTCTCTCAGCCTCACTCACCTCACAGAGTGTTTGTTGTGGGAAAGGAAGGGAAAGGAGATTGTGAGCCGCTTTCAGACTCCTTCTGGTAGTGATAAACAGTGGCGTAGCGTGGGGGGTGCAGGGGGGGCCGGCCGCACCAGGCGCAACATCTGGGGGTTAGGGTTAGGGGGCACAAATCCACGGGTTAGGGGGCGCAAATTACTTGCCTTGCCCCGGGTGCTGACAACCCACGCTACGCCACTGGTGATAAAGCAGGATATCAAATCCAAACTCTTCTTCTTCTACCTTGGAAGGTGATGGACTCTTGGATGGTGATCTGCCAGGGGTTATTCAGCTATGATTCCTGCATTGTAGGAGGGTTGGGCTAGATGGTGCTTCCAACTCTACAATCCCATGAATCTATGAAAAAGGGTTTTGGTTTGACCAGTATGCTGCTTCAGCTCTTCCTCTCCCTCCTGTAGTCTCCCCCACCCTTCATTTCTCCTGCTTACTTAACTACATCACCTGTCTGCTTCAAGGTCTGCGGTTCCACTGCTTTGCCCTCCAGGGTCTCTGAACTCTCGGTGTTTACATGCAACACATCTCCAGTCCTGCTTTCTTCTCCTCTTCTCTCACTTTTCTTTTTTTTTTTTTAAGAAAAGATCTCCTTGCTTTTTCTACTTTGCCGGTTTCAAAAGCCCTTGCCTTCTAGGACTTTCCTGGTCTTCAGGGACATGTCCCACTTCACATCGCCTTTAATGGATTCGAGTCTCTCTGCTCCCCTTCCCGTCTCCATGGACCCTCTCTCTCTCTCTCATCCGTCTCAGGATGCCTTTTCCACCTCCCCCCCATCTCTTTCTTCTGCTCGTCACATCAAAAACCTACGCTCTCTCAAGATACCGTTTCATCCGCCATTGATGTTTCTGTGGGGAACTGTGGGGTGAGGGTGTGTGTGGAATTGGGAGGGGAGAGATGTTTGAAACACCACCTTGAGGCTCCTATGCTTTCACTCGTGTGTAAAAAACAAAAAGCAACGACCAATCTTAGCCTGTATAACGTCCAGAGTTTTTCAAAACAATCAAGTTCCTATGGCAAAACAGAGCAAAGATGTTGGAACATAAAACACTGTAGTCTTCATTGGCTCATTTCCCATGTTTCTTTCACCTCCGTTCGCCTGATAAAGGGAAGGGAGCCAGCCTCTTTTGAACAAATGCAAATATTGCTCCGACACACTCACATAAACACACACACACACACACATAAAGCTTTCAAGGAACTGTGCAGAGATAAAACACATCCTTTGGTTGTTGCAAGATTCCCTCGTTGGCCAAAAGTCTAATCTTGAAGGTGAAATGCTCCGCTGTGGCCCTCTGAGCTTTCCACCCCCCCGGACCATCTTAAAACGTCTGTAAAGTCGTCTGATTTTTTAACCTTTTGTATGTATATCCAAAGTCTCGGCACATTGCTCATAACTATTTGATGTTCAATATAAAGCGCCTTTTTTTTGTTTTTGCTTTAAAAAGGAAGAAAAGAACCAACTCCCCAGGATATCATCAAAGAGGGAGAACCACACAAGTTGCCTTTTAAATGCCATCCTTAGTTAATATTGACACAAATTTAGAGGTTCTTGTCTCTAAATACTTCAGTCCCTTACCGGCAGCAGAGGCACAAAACTTAGAACTTGCCAGTTGTTAGAAGCAAAGCAAAAAATTACGCGCCGCTCTACTGGGGAAATGTGTCAAAACCTTTTTTTAAATTAAAAAGACAACAACCCAGAAGTGAGGGTGAATTCTGGAATTTGGACACCATCCAAAAACCAATGTAGGAAGAAAAGGCTTTTCTAGGCATATCCTGGCTTCCTTTCATTGCTCTGCCATGAGGCTGAAATATTTCCTCCAGGGAGGGGGTATGTGTGTGAAACTTAAAGTTAACAGAAGAAATAGTAGACACAGATATTCCAAACAAGAATAGACCTGACATGGTTTTTATTTATTTAAAAGAAGAAATTCTTATTTGAGGAGGACTGTCAGAAACTAAGCAATTTCCAGATGTTTTGTTTTGCAGTTCCTCAGATGACAACTTGATCTACCTTATTATAATATTTTTGTCTCCTTTTGTTTGTTATTATGTTATGTATTATGAGTTTGACTAAACTGTGGGAGGCAGTGGAAGATAGAAGTGCCTGGCGTGCTCTGGTCCAGGGGGTCACGAAGAATCGGACACAACTAAACGACTAAACAACAACAACATGTTATGTACTTTTGTGTTTGTGTATTGAAAACTGCCTTGTGATCCTCAGATGGGCAGTATATAAATTTCATAAAAAATAAAAATAGCAATCCAACAATTTTCTTGTTCTAATGGGGTTACAAATGAAACCAATTAACCTGGAAATATGTTCTAAACTTCCATTGAATTATGCTAGATTCCCACATGTGAAAGATCATATACAATGTGAAAAAAGTATCATGTCAGGAAACATCAAGAAAATGGAATGAAGTCTTGTTTGAATGCAACCAATATATTGCACCCAGCGGTCTTCTTTAGGTTTTGAATAGCATGAAGGACAAGACATGCCATCCTGAATTTTTTCACTTTACTCTCACAATTTTCAGGTTTAAAAGGTTTGCAAACTTTTTTTTCCCTGGAAGCAATAGCATGTATTGCATTCCATTACTTCTTTGGAAATGGCTTTTATGTCACGTGAAAGCTCAAATAGAATGTGGAAATGGACAGTTAAGGAAACAAAATTGAAATGGCATAAACAGTCATGTGAATGCAGTGTTATCGGGATAAAACCCAAATTCTGTATCATCAAAATGAGAACGTCGGGTTGTTTGAGTTGGAGTTATTAAATAACAGAGTTAAAATATTATTTAAAATGTATGAATTACTACTGGAATGGCATTTGAAAGATGAGGAAGTTAAATCGGTTATGATTCATTGGGCTAAAGATATTGGTCATAATATACAAATAGAGGACTGGGAAAAATTATGGAAAGAGGAAATAAAATTTACTGCTTGCAGTGCATTGAAAGAAAACATTATGAAAATGATGTATAGGTGGTATATAACACCAGTGAAGTAAGCTAAAATGTACAAAACAGATAACAAATGTTGGAAATGTAAAGAACAGGAAGGTACTTTTTACCATATGTGGTGGGAATGTAAAAAGTGAAGGACTTCTGGGAAATGATTTATAATGAATTGAAAAACATGTTGAAATATACATTTGTTAAAAAAACAGAAGCCCTTCTATTGAGTATTGTGGGTACAGAAATTCATATGAGTGATTAAAAAAATGTTTTTATATGTGATAACTGCAGCAAGGATATTGTTAGCCCAAAGATGGAAGCAAGAAGAAATACCAACGAAAGAAGAGTGGCAAGAGAAATTGATGCCCTATGCTGAGATGACGAGATTAACCAGGAAAATTTGGAACCAGCCGGACCATACTTTCCTAAAGGAATGGAAGAAGCTGTCGACGTATTTGGAAAGCAACTGTAACCAATCGACATCGCTTGTAGGGTTAAAAGAAGTTTTGTAAGCCACAGGTATGAAGTTTATGGCATGTAATGCCCTAAGAGAGAATATTATGAAAATGATATACAGGTGGTACATGACACCAGTCAAGCTTGCAAAGATCTATCATTTGCCCGATAATAAATGTTGGAAATGTAAAGAAACTGAAGGTACATTCTTTCACCTTTGGTGGACGTGCCCAAGGATTAAGGCTTTCTGGGAAATGATCTATAATGAAATGAAAAAAGGTATTTAAATATACTTTCCTGAAGAAACTAGAGGCCTTTCTTCTAGGCATTGTCGGCCAATTGGTGCCAAAGAAGGATAGAACATTTTTTATGTATGCTACAACAGCAGCAAGATTACTTATTGCAAAGTATTGGAAGACACAAGATTTACCCACTCTGGAAGAATGGCAAATGAAGATGATGGATTATATGGAATTGGCAGAAATGACTGGCAGAATCCGAGACCAGGGAGAAGAAATGGTGGAAGAAGACTGGAAGAAATTTAAAGACTATTTGCAGAAATACTGTAAAATTAATGAATGTTAAAGCGATGTTGGACTGAAAATAAGTGGTTTTGGTATTAAGGCTTATAAGAATATGTAAATATAGATAGTTATTTGGAAGAGAATTTATAGTTATAATAGGTTAAGAATATAGAGTAAAGATAAATGAAAGAGGGTAAGGATTTGCTGAAAGGACTTTGTAAACGGGAATACAAAAAGGGGAGGTGTGAGGAGGTCAAGGAAATAAGCAAATGAACCTAAAGATATTGAAAAATGGATTATTTCGTTTTTAAGATATTTTTTTCTTTTTTTCTTCTTTTTCTACTTTTTCGAATGTCTGGGGTTTTTTTGGTATTGTTTGTCACACTGTTTTTCTTTTGTGTAAAATCTCAATAAATATTTTATTAAAAAAAATAAAAGAAGTTTTGTAAGGAGTAATATATAAATTATTGTGAAAAGAATTAAGAATAGGTATTAAGATTTGAATTTATAGCAATAACTGTAGTAACAAAATGCATAATTAGAAAGGGTTTTAGAAAACCATCAGTTGAGGTTGAAGGAAGTCTTAGGCTATTGTCAGGGAACTGCCATCGGAGCCAGAGAGAGAGGGAGGGCTCCAGAGGGATTCCAGAGAGCGTCCCGGGAGGGAGAGAAGCAGCACATCTTCTGGGGAAGGAAATCAGCGTAACACCAGTGGAGAAGGGGGGCAGATGGGGGAATCAGCGAGGTGGCTCCAAGACTCTTCACCGGGAACCAGTGGGGAGAGCACGGGTCCTCCGATGCCCTCACCCTCCCTGCGCAGAAGGCTTCTGCGCAGGGAGGCTAGGAGGAGACTAAGCGTCAAAGAGCTTCTTTGCTGGAAGAAGTTCAAGAAATGCCCACTAATGGATTCTGCCAGCGGCTGAGACAGCCACAGGCACGTGGCTGTCCAGACAGAAAGGGTTCATTCAGGCAACCAGCCAAGAGTGGCGTTGATTTACACACAAGCAACCCCTAGAACCATTACAGCTATGATAGCCAAAGATTCTGAAATTATGTTTGAAAGGATGATATGCTGGAAAATATGTGTAAAGGTAAAAGGTAAAGGGACCCCTGACCATTAGGTCCAGTCGTGACCGACTCTGGGGTTGCGGCACTCATCTCGCTTTATTGGCCAAGGGAGCAGCCATACAGTCATGTGGCCAGCATGACTAAGCTGCTTCTGGCGAACCAGAGCAGTGCACGGAAACACCGTTTACCTTCCCACCAGAGTGGTACCTATTTATCTACTTGCACTTTGACATGCTTTCGAACTGCTAGGTTGGCAGGAGCAGGGGCCGAGCAATGGGAGCTCACCCCGTCGCAGGGATTCGAACCACCGACCTTCTGATCGGCAAGTCCTAGGCTCTGTGGTTTAACCCACAGCGCCACCTGCCCCCCTGGAAAATATGTGCAAAAACCAGTAAAAAAAAAAATTATTATTTTTTAAAGAGAACGTCGGGTTGTTGTTGTTCTTGTTTAAAAATGATGATGAGTTTATTAATGATTACCTCCCCCAACCATGTTAGGAGCCTGTGCAAAATGTACCCCAGCATCCTTAAATCTAGATGTCCTCCTTCTGGAGTAGAATCAAAGGGATGCTGGAATCTCAGAGCCAATAATGAAATGGAACATGTCCATCTGTAGTAATCAGTTGCGCAAATAAAAGCATCTGAGTGCTCCAGCTAACAAATAGCCCTGTAGAACTGTTGGCAGGAAGTCTAAAGACCTTTTGCCGATCAGCAAGAAGCCAGCCTTTTGTGCACAAACCCCAAGGAACACAAAAGAATAAATGTGAAGCAAAACAAGAGGAAAAGTCGGCATGGAAATGAGGTGAAGGTCTGACATGAATATCCAGAGTCGCAAAGAAAATCTGCATTGTGAACGTGCCTGCTCCATTCTTTCTCCCTTCTGCTTGAAGCTTAACTTAAGTACCACAACCCACAATAGTTAACAAGAGCTTATTCTCTGCAACTGCCAGTGCTAAGGCTTCAGGACATGACACGGAAATTGCTAGAATCACAGAGCAGTAAAGTAGGAAAGGAGCTCTGAGAGTCATCTAGTCCAATCACCTGCAATCACAGCTAAAGAAACAGACTCCAAGCTTGGTTTAAAAACTTTGAATGGGAGTCCATCACCTTCCAAGGTAGTCTGTTCCACCTTCGAATGGCTCTCACCATCAGAAAATTATTACAAAAACAGTGGACGCTCAGGTTGCGAACGTGATCCATGTGGGATGCATGTTCGCAACCTGCAGCATCTGCAACCCGCAGCGGTGCGTATGTGCGTATTTTTTCTTGATTTCCCCCTCTAAAAACTAGGTGCGCCTTATGGTCCTGTGCGCCTTATGGAGCGAAAAATACGGTACCCACCAACAACTCCCAACAAACTCCTCTATGAACTCCTCCCAGAACTGGTTTTATAGTCCCACTGACTCCACCACCCCCAGGGTCCTGACTGGGCAACCTGTTTAACTATTTCACCTCCAGCACTCTCTCATATATGTTAACGTCACATATGGGTGTCACTGGCCATACACTGAAAGGTTGTCAGTGAACTACCCTGATTGCAGGGATATGTGCCTGCGTACACATGAGTCTTGCCAGGCACACCCATATCCCATTTACCCTGAGGAGCCCCAATTCTGGGAGGCTGGGAGGGATACACGCCCAATGCCTGAGCCAAGCTCTTCCTACATTTGAAAGTTTAATAAAGTTGTGGCCAAATTTTAATTCCATAACACATCGTCATTAGTCATTATTCCTTTCTGGTGGTCCCTGGGGGTTGGGGCGGTCGCCGCCTCGTCACACAAGGAAGACGCAAGCCCTATCTAGAGGATGAACCCGGGACCTTCTGCATGCAAAGCATAATGTTCTAATACTAAGCAACATCATTTTGTGATGGTGGGGAAGAAGAAAGAAGCAGAGAGAGATTAACTAACTAGAAGAAAGAGATGAGCTACAAAATGGCCCTGCCAGCTGATAAAAGCTGATCTGCCTGCTTTTGACAAGGGACTGTCATTCTTTCCAGCCTCAGATCCTGCAGAGTCATAATTTCCAGCTGAGATTTCCCCCCTCTCTCTCTACCCCCCTCCCTCGCCTTCATCTCTCTACTTGAGAAGAGCATTCTGCTGGGACTAAGTTAAGATGGGACGAACTAATTCATCTTGTGACCTTTCGGTGCTCTCAGAACAAAGTGATTTAACAGCACTTAATCTGTCAGAAATCAGAAGTGTTGTAATAACTGTATATTAAGCCCCTATTTTTATGGAGCATTTAGCTGAAGTCTCCCCAGTTTACAAAGTGGGGTGGGGGAAAGCTTGTCTCTTCTTTGTTTTATTCCCTTTGCCACCTTGGTTGAAGATGAATGGGACACCAGCTCAACTCAAGACGCTACAACAGCATGCAAAGTCCTAAATGGCTTGAGATTCACCTGAAAGAGCACTTCCTCCAGTGTCAACCATCATGGGCCCTATGGCTGGCCTGGGAGGTCCTGTTGGTGGTGCCACTAGCAGTGCTGGCTGCTTGTTGTTGACCCACAGCAGGCCCTCCTTGGTGGTGGCTCCCCATTTGTGGAACAAACTTTCTGGTGAGGTAAACCTGTCTCCATCACCATTACTGTGATGGAGGGAATCTTTAACTTTATTGCTTCTCTCTGACGCCCAGATGGGGGCTAGGGCCATAAAACTCCTCCAGCAGGGACCCTGGGGGGGGGTAACCCTATTTTATATAGAGCATCTCCACCTCCATCGTTCTGCCCGGACACTGAGGTCCAGCTCCGAGGGCCTTCTGGCGGTTCCCTCCCTGGGAGAAGTGAGGTCACAGGGAACCAGGCAGAGGGCCTTCTCAGTAGTGCCGCCCACCCTGTGGAACACCCTCCCACCAGATGTCAAAGAGAACAACAACTACCAAACTTTTAGAAGACATTTGAAGGCAGCCCTGTTTAGGGAAGCTTTTAATGTTTAAGAGGTTATTGTATGTTAGTGTTTTGTTGGAAGCTGCCCAGAGTGGCTGGGGAAACCCAGCCAGATGGGCGGGGTATAAATAATAAATTATTACTATTATTATCTGTGAGAGACACTCCCATTTTGCCCATATAGGAAGAAGAATATATCCTTCTCCCTGCCTGCGCACATTTTCTTTCTGCTCTTCTCCACCATGTAATGTGACAACATCCACAGGTCTGAGCTCCACGCTCAGGCTCCATGTTTAAGCTAGACTTATGTATGTCTTTGCAACTGAATTACCATTTTAAGCCTGCCTGAACAAAGCCGCTTATCTGATACTCTTCATGAAGCATTCTGCATGAGTAAATGGGATGGGAATTTTTCCCCTTTTACAAGTCTGTGTGGTTATTATTTTCAGGGGGGTAAAAGTCGGTACCTCAGTTTTTGAATGTCTCGGAAGTCAAACATTTTTGAACACCAAAAACCCAGAAGTAACTGCTTTGGATATTTTGAACGTTTTTCGAAAGTCGAATGTGCCACGCAGCTTCCTTATTGAGTTTTCCATAAGTAAATGCTTCGGTTTTCGAACGTTTCAGAAGTCGAGCGGTCTTCTGGAATGGATTACGTTCGAAAACCAAGGTACCACTGTACCAGGAAAATCCAGTCAGCGTCCTGGATCACTTAAACCAGGCATGTCAGGAAGGATAATATCCAATAAATCTATCCTCTCCTAGCATCTAATCTCATCCCAACAGAAAAACTGGAGCGGACAATATTGAGCTAGATGCACAAATGGTCTGATTTGATGTAAGGCTGATTCATAAGAAGGCAAGAAGGGTTCTGCAGGGTTAGACCTCCAGCCAAACATCCTGTTTTGCACATTGCCCAGCCAGACGCCTATGAAAAGCTCAGGACATGAATGCAATAGGCCTCTTCTGTTTTTGGTCCCCAGAACTGGGATTCAGAGTCATACTTACCTTTCTACTCAATATAGGTAAAGGTAAAGGGACCCCTGACCATTAGGTCCAGTCGTGGCCGACTCTGGGGTTGCGGCACTCATCTCGCTTTATTGGCTGAGGGAGCTGGCATACAGCTTCCGGGTCATGTGGCCAGCATGACTAAGCCACTTCTGGCAAACCAGAGCAGCGCACAGAAATGCCGTTTACCTTCCCACTGGAGTGTTACCTATTTATCTACTTGCACTTTGACATGCTTTCGAACTGATAGGTTGGCAGGAGCAGGAGCTCACCCCGTCGCGGGGATTCGAACTGCCGACCTTCTGATCGGCAAGTCCTAGGCTCTGTGGTTTAACCCACAGTGCCACCCACGCCCCAAATACTCAATATACCAGGGTTCATATCCCCAGCTCAGCCACGCAGCTCACTGGGTTACCTTGAGCCTGTCCCTCAGTCTAAGTTACCTCACATAGTTGTTGTCAGGATAAAATGGGGAGGAAGAGAACCACGAATGGCACCTTGAGCTTCTTGTCAGGAAATGCAGAATATGAACGCAATATTACTGAACTAGATGGAACGAATGCTCTGACTCAGTACAAAGCATTTCCAGTGTTCCCAATTAGCTAGCTGCCGATCTTTTGTTAATTATATAAAATTGAGCCTCCCTGTTCCTTCGGTGTCTCTCCATCCATGCCCAATGCAAACACATATGCCACTCGCTTTCTCCCCAAATCCACATTGTCAAGCCTTCAGCAGCTTGCGCATCCAGCTTTCCCTCCACACACCCCCCCCTTCATACTTGGCATGTATTCAGTTTTTTCTCTTCCACGGAACAAACAAACTTAGGCAGTCAAGGAAAAGACCCAGTGGAGTGTCAAATGCAACTTGAAAATGCTACAATGCTAGCTTTAAATTTACATGGGGCTAGCTTTGCCCGAACAAGATCAAAAGTAATCATTTATTTATATTGTTATTTTTTCCTGATTTAACCTTTATTTTACAAGGAAGCCTTCTGAAATATTAATTGCCTCCATCCCCCTCCTCCTTTTTTTGCAGAAACCTAACAAAGGTAAGCAATTTTTTTTAAAAAAACAACAACAACAGCAACACATATCTGCAGGAAATTTTCTGGGTTGCAGATGAGGAGTGGAGAGAAAATGAAGGCTTTGCTTGGAAATGCCGAAGGATTTGATAAATCAGCAGGAAAATGCACACACACACACACACGCGCGCGCGCGCACACACACACACACACACACACACTATAAAACCATATAGAACCATAGAATAGAATCATAGAGTTGGAAGAGACCACAAGGGCCATCGAGTCCAACCCTCTGCCAAGCAGGAAACACCATCAGAGCACTCCTGACACATGGTTGTCAAGCCTCTGCTTAAAGACCTCCAAAGAAGGAGACTCCACCACACTCCTTGGCAGCAAATTCCACTGTCGAACAGCTCTTACTGTCAGGAAGAGATAAATGTTATCTCCTGACTTAGCTTGGTATTTTATGTGAACTACTGAAAGTGTTCCCCAGGCCATGTCTTATTTATTAGAGCTTCATAACTTGCTTTATTTACATCGGGAGGGGGCAAGCTTTCTCAGCTTGAGGACCACACCCCCTACGGGACAACCAGGGCCAGAGCTACCTGCCCCAGCACCCGGAGTAGCACAGGGGTGGGGCTAGCTGGCCCACAGGGGCGGGGCTAGCTGCCTGCATGGTGAGCATGGGCGGGGCGCCACTTTCCACCCATGCAGCAAGCGTCCCTAGCTGCCTCCCACCCATTCGGTGAGTGAGGGGGGTGCTGTTAGCCACCCGTGTGGTGAACATCGGGAGGGGCACTGCTAGACTCCCACAGCAGCATCCTCCCTAGTGGCCTGCCACCTGCACAGAGAGTGTCCGGGGGCACCACCCGCACAACAAGTGTGGGGTGGGGTTGGGTTGGCGTGGCGTGGCGTGGCGTGGACTGCACCCCCTGCACCGGCCTTCCTCTGCCAGTTGGGACAACCTTCTGCCTGGAAGCTGGGGAAAGAAGCCAAAATGGGGGAATAAACCAATGCAATGGTGGGACCTGGGCTTGAGCCAAGTTGGGTCAGTACAACCCTAGATCTCTCACAGTTGGACCAGTCCACCCGGGATGATCTGGGCTTGACAAGGGATGAGGCATTGGATGGGGCAAGCTGCAGCAGTCAGCTTGGCTGGTGTGTCTCCCTCAAGGAAAGAGCTTGCAAAGCAGCACCCAGCAGGACTGAACCCTCCTGCTCTTGCTCAGTCTGTCAGAGCGGGAAGCAATAAATTCAGCGTCTCCTATCCCCACATTGTATGTTTAATTAGAATTATAGGCATTAGCCCCATTTCTGAGTTGATTTGGGGTCTGATCTGGTGTTCCTCTGCTCAGCTCAGGTGAGATTGAGGGCAAACTGAGGGTCCAGTTCCAGAGAGAAGGATATGCAAAGCCCTTATATTTCTATTTACAAATAAAAGGAGGCAGGGACTAGACTAGAATCATAGAATCATAGAATCATAGAATCATAGAATCATAGAGTTGGAAGAGACCACAAGGGCCATCGAGTCCAACCCCCTGCCAAGCAGGAAACACCATCAGAGCACTCCTGACATATGGTTGTCAAGCCTCTGCTTAAAGACCTCCAAAGTAGGAGACTCCACCACACTGTTAGTATCTCAGCTTCAGTCAGAGGTACCTGGCCTCCCCCGAGGCAATTAAGCTGGATACTTGATGACCTCTCCGCTGCGTCTCCCGGCAGGCTAGGTCATAACTCCGGCGATTCCCCTCATCAATCAGACGTTAGGAGAACACACCCTCCGCTACGCTGCTTCTCTCTCCCTCCCTTCATCCTCCCAGGGAGGAGAAATGAGACAGACAGGAGTCCTTTCTACATGTTTTATTCCTGTCACTCAACAGTACATAGAAATGCGTCTGTTCCCTTCAGACTCCATCAGAAGAGACACAACTCCTCCCCTGTACTTCCAGCACAGGTCAGATGACACTCTGAGCTAACATCCGGTGCTCAGTACAGAGAATAGGCTCCACCTTTTCTCCAACAGTAGATCTGCAAAACACAACATCCTGTTTTGCATTCCAGCAATCTGGAGCTGGCTTTTGCCTTGGTGCTTTTTCCTGACAACCTCCCCCAAAAGCATCAATTGGCAAAACATGATCCAGAGAAGAAAACAAACAGTTGTTATACATATAACAGTCCCCTGTTGTTTCAGTTCCACCCTTGGAACTCCCCACCACTGGTTTCACCAGTGTACCTCTCTGGTTGTCTGGCTTCCAAGGAATGAGTGCTTCTGCATTACCTTGGCTTGCTATTCTCTGTTGTGTCTTTGTCTCTGACTTAGACACTACTTGAACCTGCTTTGAGTTGTTAACAATAGCAACACATGCAACAGCTAAGTTAGCAAACTCTTTTGAGTACCTCTTTGGTGGTACACCCTTTGTGACTCTCTCAGACCTGCGTATGAGGTTCTGATCCTCTGTGCTCACTGGTTCAACCTTTGGACTTTGTTGAGAACCAGTAGCAATCAGTGGTTCTTCCTTCACCTGTGAAGGTCTATCCATTGTGTGAGATTTTCTCTCAATGACTGTTACAACTGAACTCTCTGAGCTATCAGTGTCATCATCAGTACCACTGTAATCTGTGACATCAGAAAAATCATCATCATCTGAATCGCCACCTGTGGGAAATGTTTGTTCTACAACCCGCTCTTGCTCTGGAGCACTCTCTAGGAACTTTGTGAGAATCACCTGACCAGATTCAGACAAGATTACTCTGTAGAGACCCTTTTCATAACCCACAAAAATGCCTCTGGCCTTCTTTACTCCACCTGGAGCATCTGTTCTCATATGAGACCCGAAAACCTTAAAATAGGCAACAGAAGGTTTTCTATTGAACAGCTTCTCAAAAGGAGAACATCCCAACTCTGTTGAGACTTTTCTCAGCCACACATGAAGATAGGACGCTAGAGATTCGGCCCAATAATCATGTGGCAAATGTGAACTAAGCAATTGCGCATTCATCCCCTTTTGCAATTCTTTGTTCACCCTCACACAGACCCCCCTGTTCCACGCTTCGGTTGAAACAGCAACTTTGTGGTCTATCCCTTTTCCATCCAGAAACTTCTGAAACTTCTGTAACAGAAAAACTTGCTTGTCATCTGTGAAAAGACAATCAATGTTAGCATCATGCATATTTTTAACCTTGTCACAAAACTCCTGAAACTTTTCTAAAGTTTCTTGCGGTTTCTCCATCATATAAACCCAAGAATAATTAGTGAAACAATCCACACACAAAAGGTAATATTTTGCATTGCCCCTAGATGGTTCTAGAGGACCAATCACATCAGCATACACCCGCTGAAACGCTCTGTCGACCTTCGGTACCTTCCGGGCGCTCTTGGTCACAAGAGAGATTACGTTAGAATCAGAAGAATTACATTTCATGTAATCACTTTGATCAAAAGTCAACAAATACAGTCCATCTTTCTCTTTGGCAGTAAGAAACAGTTCTCCATCTTTGTAGATCTTGCAGCTTTTAGCATCATAGGTCAGTCTCAGTCCTTTCTTTGCAATCTGCGACACACTCAGCAGATTAAATTTCAGTTCTGGAACCAGGTAAACATTACTTATAGTCAAGTTCAGACTCTCAAGATACACAGTTCCAATTCCGGTCGCTTCCAACTCTTGACCGTTGGCCTGTTCCACAGCGAAGCTTTGCTTCTTCAACGTCGAAAACAGTTTTCGGTGCGGGCACATATGGACGGTCGCGCCCGTGTCAATTATGAATGCGTTCCCAACATCTGGCGTGGTTCCTTTCGCCATCATAGCCTTTGCAGGTTTCACCTGGTACTTGGTACGGCTTTTGCCTGACGCCTCAGGCTTTGTAGAGCTGCTCTTTGCTTCTCTTGACTGTCGTGGCTTCTTGCAGTTTCGCTGTAGATGCCCAGTCTGTCCACAATTATAGCATCGGACAGCACTCAATGCTACTCCATGCTCTCCAGTAGCACCATCAGTGGGGAGATCTGAACTCTGTTCTTCCCTCCCCCTGTCAGCAACATCCATTGCATCTTGTTCAGGAACACTTGCAGTTCCAACAGCCACAGTTTCTGCACTCTCCCCTCTGGGGTCAAAGCTCTCCTCAGCTTTCGATGAGCTCTTAGGAATTTGGCCAGCATCATCTTGGTTCACCCCTTCTGGGGTAGTTATCCATCCAGACCATGATGAATAACTGTCTCTGGTCAGGGGAGATGAACAGGGCAGGGCTCCCCCTTTCTTGGCATCCATTTTGAATCCAAGCCTCTGGCTCACACTGCCAAACAAACTGTAAAATCCAACAGTTGTTTTTTTCTGCCTTCTCTAGCAGGCAAAGTGCAAGCTGTTTATGCTTTTAGCACCTGGCAGCTTGACGCTAGCTGCTATGGAAAGTCCCTTTCCAAGAGCACGTAAAGCTTGTAGCCAAAACACCGTGGCTTAGTTTCGCTTTCCCAGCCTCACAATGCAGCTGCGTAGCCAGTAACTTTCCACGCTCGTTACTTAGCAAGAGTGCATTCAGGACTTCTTATCTTAAAACCACAGGAATTTGTGGAATGCAGGCTTCAGCTTTGAGCTGCAGGCCTCTTCTCCCGGAGCTGTATTTTTCCAACGCAGCTCCCCCGTGAACCAGGGAATTAATCAACCTGCGTTCACACTTTTAGCCCGAAAATGCAGCAGCATACCTTGATCTCCGTTGCTTGGAAAACACCTTCCTCTGGGTCTGTTCAGCCTCTGGCTTCTGTCAGACGCTTGCCTTCTCCCTTGGAGCAGAGGAGGACATTCCACCAGCCTCTCATGCAGATGTCCGATGAATCGAAACCATCCTCTGCTACCATATGTTAGTATCTCAGCTTCAGTCAGAGGTACCTGGCCTCCCCCGAGGCAATTAAGCTGGATACTTGATGACCTCTCCGCTGCGTCTCCCGGCAGGCTAGGTCATAACTCCGGCGATTCCCCTCATCAATCAGACGTTAGGAGAACACACCCTCCGCTACGCTGCTTCTCTCTCCCTCCCTTCATCCTCCCAGGGAGGAGAAATGAGACAGACAGGAGTCCTTTCTACATGTTTTATTCCTGTCACTCAACAGTACATAGAAATGCGTCTGTTCCCTTCAGACTCCATCAGAAGAGACACAACTCCTCCCCTGTACTTCCAGCACAGGTCAGATGACACTCTGAGCTAACATCCGGTGCTCAGTACAGAGAATAGGCTCCACCTTTTCTCCAACAGTAGATCTGCAAAACACAACATCCTGTTTTGCATTCCAGCAATCTGGAGCTGGCTTTTGCCTTGGTGCTTTTTCCTGACACACACTCCAGATAGATAGTTCCCTTCTCTGGTTGATGCTATTTCATTCTAGAATGTAAGTTTTAGGGAGGAAAATGGCAGGTACCAAAAGTGGTTGCCATTTCTTCCATCCCACGGAACTGTGATGCTACATCTACCTTCCTCAACTTGCTGCCACCCAAATGTCATTGGATTCCAACTCATTGGTTTCCTGCCCAGGTGCTCAGATCATTGGGTGAACATCTTCTCTAGGTCCCATCAACATCAGAGGCACAGTTGGTGGTGATACAAAAGAGAGAGAGAGACAGATTGAGAAAGAAAGAAAGAAAAAGAGAGATATATTTTTTCCCCTCTGCTGTTGCTTCCAGTTTGTTGAATTCCCTCCCCAAAGACATTAGACTGGCCTGGTTATCCTTCCACTGGCAGTCTAATACCTTCCTGTCCAGACAGGCCTTTGAAAACTAAGTTGCAGATGATACTGACCACTGAGTTGCTGCCAGGGCAAAGTGTATTTTAATTGCTGGCTTGAAATGTGCTTTGATGTGTTCTTAAGTAGTTTGTTTTTATTACTCTATATTTTATAATAATATTTTCAAAATGTTGGAAGCTGCCTTGAATCCCAGCATGGGAGAAGGGTGGAATATAATTGCAGTCCGGGAGGTGGGGGGAGCAGTAAATATTGACCCTATTTGCTGGATTGGTTTCAGTTTCAGACATAGGGCAAAATTATGGCTCCCGTTTCCTCTGACGTCTAGAATTCGCCAGCATCCCTAGCTAGGGGCACCATTTCCTGACAGCAGCTGGAAAGTGTATAGTTGCAGTTTTTCAACCATATATCTGGAACATTTTATTTTATTTCACGTCAGCAGAATGTGAATGACACAAGCCACCTAGTGGGGTCCCCCACCCACCCACTTTTGCAATCCTCAAACTCCTGATGAGCCACTTTACATCTGCACCATTTCATTCGCTCACTTCTGAAGATCTGCCTATCTGTCTTATTACAGAAAAAACTCCTCGCTCAGCCTGGACCTTGCAGAGACTGATCCTGAACAGGGGAGATTAAATTGATGATGATTTTCCATCTGCCTACACGGAACTGATAGACTTGTGCTGTGTCTGCATTTATAACAGTCTTTAAATATTTTAGCAGTTCTGTGGCATATGGGATGTGCATAACTGGGACCTAATAAAGCTTTCAGAATATACTCACCAAATTATACTCGTGGTGGAAAAGAAGCAAATATGTTTTGATTTATGAGTTCTTTCTTCTTCTCTTCTCCCCCTCATTGTTCAGACTTAATTTAGCAGATCAGAGAGAGAGAGAGAAAGGGGAGGGGATATAAAGATGTCCTTGTCCCACCAAAATCACTGTCCAAGGGAAGGGCCAGGTACCAATCGAATAACTCCTGTATTAAGTCTTTTGAAGCAGAGGTTGGAGGGCAACATATCAAGCTGAAGTTGTGGTGGACTTGCTACATTGTCTGGCCGTTGGGCTAAATGACCTCTGAGGCCAAATTTACACTTAGCAATGAAGTTCTCTGGCCACAATGAGAAAAGTGATGATGGGCATTGGTTGCCAAGTCACATCTGGAGGGTCATGGCTTCCCTACCTCTGCTCTGGAGCTTCATGGCCTTTTTTATCTTTCTCCTTGCTTCCCCAGCCTGTTTGCTTGCCCTCTCAGAGCATGCAAGCAATGGCAAGATTGAGGAAATGCAACAGCGCCCTTCCCTTTTGCTGTTCCCCTGGATGGCTGGATGGATTGGGCTCAGAGGGAAAGGGCAAATGGTCAGTGGTGTCTTGGAGAGGAGGCAGGTGAGAGAGGGCACAGTGAAGGAAGCCCAAGGCTCCCCCAAGACCTGGAACCAGAACTGGCTGTGGGGGGCATGTCCCACATTTCTCATTCTCATATTATTGGGAAAATGGGTAAGATAGGTTATAGCTTGGGGCTCTCTTGTGGACATGGAATCTGTGCTAGTCCCGGGGGGAAGGTTACTGTTACCGTAGTCCAAGTTCAGTCCTAAGTCACTAGCCTGGAGATAGTCCACAAAGTGCGAGGTGAGGTCCAAAACAGGGAGCCGGGCGGGGACAGGAACACTCGAAGATCAGAAGCAGGAAGCCGGGCGGGGAACAGGAACACTGGAGGAACAGGACTGGATGCTGGCCGAAACAGCTCTTCAATGACGACGTTGCTCCCGCAACCTGGGCCCGGGCTGACTGCCCTTTATCTTCTCTAAGGCCAGGGGCGGTCCCGGCCCCCAGGAGACCCGCCTCTCCTGGCCTTAAGGCGAGCACTCCTCCTGGGAGAAACCAGTTCCCTCCGCCTCTCTGCCCTAAGCCTCTGCAGTTCAGGAGAGGCCGAAGGGTTACTGGGCCCCGGGGAAGGCTCACCTGTAGACACTGAGTCCTCAAGCACCTCTGGGGCCGGAATGGTTTCACCTGGTGCCTGCTCCTGAGGATCTGGCACAGGTGCAGGCTCCTCAGAATCTAGGCCTTGCCCCAGTTCAGCCGGCCCTGGAGGCGGGGACTCCTGTGCCGGCTGGGATTCCTCTGGTTCACTCTCAGAATTGGAATCCCAGGCCATCACAGAATCATGCAGTTTGAGAAACACCTTAACACCTGCCTTGTAGGTAGGAACATCTGATACCAGTTCCTTCTTCAGTGTGGAAAGTTGCTTTGTGACAATGTGCATCTGTTGTGTTTTATAAATGCTGTTAGCCACTTGGAGGATTCTAGTTGAAAAACAGGATAGACACCAAATACATATCTAATACATTTTGAAAGAGTTTAGAAAATGAACTGCCACTGAAAACAGGTAAGGTTGCCATCTTTACCAGGCCCTTCCCCCCTCTGTTGAACAGCTGCTTCATTTTCAAATACTCATAGACAATAATTCAGATCTCCCTGCTGTCAAAAAGCTTCACTCAACAGTATTAGCAGATAGATCAGTCTGCAATTTAAGGCATGGAAACATGGAGGATAGAATGAAACTATTGACAAAAAGTAATTCTTGTTAATCTTGCTACCCCACTTAAGTCATAAGCACATGTGTCCCCTACGTTGATCTGTGTTGCACACAAAACCAACTTTCACACCGGTTTCAAGAGATAGCCGGCGTGATGGACTGTCCACAAAGATCAAATTCACCGAGCGTGATTTGCCTGAAAGATGGAGCTTCCTCAGACCTGCTTGTTAAAGCAAAGTCTCTGACCAGAACTTCTTGGGATGGAGAGAAGACAGCAGCGCACACTTCATTACACACCTAGCTAGTGGCTCTCCAGCCAGAAACCATCTCCTGGGCTGCTGGTACATCCCTCAAGGATGCTGAACAGTTTGTGGGTCAGTAAACATGCTTAGCGGTTGTCTTTGCCTCAAGCTGTAATGTTGTTGTCAGGTGTGTGAGCACGACTCATCTGGCTTTGATGTGCTCCAGTCAGTAGGATGGTATTCCCTCGATTCCCTCCTTCATTCGGCTACCCCTCGACTGTTTTCTTTATATCAAAAAAGAAACCTAATATATAATGTGCCACTACGGGGGAGAGTGAAACATGTTCAACTGATGTTTTGTTTTCTGATATACCAAAGTCCATCTTTTCTTAGGTATCCTGTGAGTATCTGTATACCAGCAAAGTGTCCATCATTAATTTATGGCAGATGATGCTTGTGGGGTGAGTGAGGAGCTGTCTATGGTAGGACCACTGGGGACCATGACTGTAATCTGAGTCCTTTGCATCTCCTCTACTGGACCACCATAGGATGGTAATGGGAGGTAGATTTTGCTCTTCTACAACGTCTGATTTGCTGCTTTGACTTTAGAGCTCCCTATTTTCTGCCTTGTTCCGGTACAAATCCCCTATTGATTTCTCTTCTCTCTTTTTGTGTGTGCAGAATATATATAATCATAGAATACCAGAGGGAAGAACCAGCTGCACAAATATAAGATGGGGGGCACCTAGAATGCCAGTAGTACATGTGAAAAGGATCTGGGGGTCATGGTGGACCACATGCTTAACCTGAGTCAACATTGTGTAGCAGCAGCAGCAAAAAACGCAAATGTTATTCTAGGCTGCATCAAGGGAAGTAATAGTACCGTGCTATTCTGCCTTGATCAGACCACACCTGGAGTCTTGTGTCCAGCTCTGATATTGACAGGCTAGAACATGTGCAGAGGAGGGTGACCAAGATGATCAAGGGTCTGGAAACCAAGCCTTGTGAGGAATGATTGAAGGAGTTGGGTATATTTAGCCTGAAGAAGAGGAGTGTGATGGCCTGAGAATCTGATTCAGAGGCTGAACCAGAGGAATCCCAGCCTGCACAGGAGTCCCCGCCTCCAGGGCCGGCTGAACTGGGGCAGGGCCTTGATTCTGAAGCACCTGCACCTGTGCCGGATCCTCAGGAGCAGGCACCAGGTGAATCCACTCTGGCTCCGGAGGTGGTTGAGGACTCAGTGCCTACGGGTGAGTCTCCCTCTTGGTCCAGTAACCCTTCAGCCTCTCCTAAACTGCAGAGGCTCAGGGCAGAGAGGCGAAGGGAACTGGTTTCTCCCAGGAGGAGTGCTCGCCTTAAGGCCAGGAGAGGCGGGTCTCCTGGGGGCCGGGGCCGCCCCTGGCCTCAGAGAAGATAAAGGCCCGTCAGCCCGGTCCCAGGTTGCGGGAGCAACGTCGTTGAAGAGCTGTTTCGGCCAGCATCCAGTCCTGTTCCCCCAGAGTTCCTGTCCTTGCCCGGCTTCTCGCTGTGGACCCCGCTTCGCCCGTGGAGGACTGTCTGCCGACCCTCAACTCAGGTCCTGGACCTTGCCCCACAGTAACCTCACCCCTGGACCAGCACAATGAGACTGAGAGCAGATATGATGGCCAACTTCAAATATCTAATGGGAAGATGGAGCAAGCTTGTTTTATCCTGCTCTGGAGTCTAGGACCTGAACCAATGGATTCAAATTGCAAGACTTTTTAATTAGACATTCACAACAAATAGACAGAATAGGAACAGTGATTTACCCGTGACATCTAATAGAAAATTAGGAGTATTGTGAGTCAATAGCGACAGCTGAGGAGCATAGATGGCAGCTTCTGAGTTGTCTAAGTCTTCTGCCCTGATTGACAGAGCTGGACCTCAATTTGCTGGCTTCACGTAAGGTTGAAGATTCCACCACTTCTAGCTTTTAATACGGTTAGTCAGTCTTGAGGTGGAGAACACATTTTTCCAGGTCTGGATATGGTTGTAGCATCCCATAGCTTTGTTTGGCTTCAGCAATCCAGGATTTTCCTTTTCAGATGAGGGAATGTTGGCTGCTTAAAAGTGCAGGAAAACATTTCTCAGGAGCAAACCCTACCCCTAAACTACATGTATTCATTCTACCATACATGCAGAATAAGAATGTGCAAATAAGCAAACTAAGGATGAGCGAATCTGTCTTTTTCTCATTTGTCCATTCTTAATTTTAGTTCTCTACATTCCTGAGGCAATTTGTGAATTTTAAAGAAATCACGAAAATTCATCAGCATTTTAGCACAGACTTTTCCTAAGATACACGTTTTCACACAGCAACTTCTCTAATCTAAAGCATTTTTGTATGCTATTTTCATCAATATATGCATTGTTACGCACACAGTACATAGTAAATGCATCTTTGCCCACATTATTTGTCTGGCAAACTGCACTGCAAAATTCAAACAGGTGTGACTTTTGAAGGATGACTGCGTTTTGGTTTCCGTAGTGTTTCAGGAAGTGAAAATTAGGAAGATTTGCATTAAAATGCAAACAGAATTGGATTTCACCTCTTTGTAGTTGAAGACAATTGCCGCAGATGCTGTTAAATCCCTTCTTTTAATTCTCCAGGAGCTTCCAGCACCTAGTTAAACGTCTCTACTCACACAGGATGACCAACGATATTTATGGGCAGCGAAAAGCCCAGCGTTCAGCAATTTCCTAGGTCAACCAGGAACAAATGCAGAAAGCAAACCCATGAAATAAGAAAGGGGAAAGGTCATCCTATGACTCAGAGGTGGCCGCCAAGACATTATAGAGCCAATGTGGTGCTCAGGGATAAAATAGAGTTTTAATTAAATGGAACATGCACTATAGAATGACTCTGGAGTTGGAATGCTGGAATTGCCCTCTTCCATTTCCACTAGCAAAGCACAATGCTGAGTGCAGGCCTGCTGAACGCAGTGCTAATAGTGATATAAGTCTGCTGGAATATTACCAAACAAGTGGAGCAGCTCAGGTTCCCAAGAGAGCTTGCAGAATGATCAGCACCAAATCACCTGAACTCCAATGGCTTTTTGTTTCTGTTTCTGTTTTTTTAAGAGCAAAAGAACAAAAGCAAAGGTTGGGAAAGCACCCTGAAAAGAAATCTAAGTTTGGCCACTGGCCTCAGTGGTTCTTACATTTTTGTCACACTGAGAGCAGAGCCAGCTCTGCCATCATGCAAAGTGAGACCACTGCCTCAGTTGGCAAATACTGACGGGTGGCATCAGCAGTCCCTTGTTATTCATTCTCTTCTGTTGGAGGATGTCAGATGGTAGTGGTGGTTGCTCCTGAGTAACCAGTCAGGACTCCAACCTGACTTTTACAGGTTTTATTTTGGTGCAAAACTACAGTGCAGAACCACAAGTTCACGTCTGTCTCAATCGCTAACAGAATCCGGGAGTGGTCGTTTCCGGGTGTCCCCCCCCCCAACATAAGAGCTTAGTCACCCCCAGCCTTTTCCTTCCTTCTTTGTGTTTTACACCTCTGCACAAAGTGGGCGACGGAAGAGGTGTGCTTCCCTCCTGGCCAGCTTAGCCAGGAGCGATGTTGAGGCTCCCAGCAGCATCCTCTGGTCCCTTCGCCTCTTCCCCACTGGAGGTGCGGCTTTCCTCACCGCAGGAAGAGGAACTGCTTCTCAAGATTTTCGGAGGTTCCCTGTATCCCAACTGCCCCTCTGTCTCCCTTCTCTGTTCCGATGGCAGTCCCCTGACAGAGGACAAAACATAAAGCTGTGCTTTGCTAGACAGTATATCCTGCTCCTTCCACCAAAACAAAACAACCCTAGCTTGCTGTTTCAGGTGAAGCAGAGGACCTAATTGCAACACCAGAATTGAATGAAAATTCAACAGCCAGCCCAGTTGACTCCTGTATTCAGAATATGCTTCCCATGAGCATCTGGATACCTACTCTGAGACAGCTTGCCAGACCAAATGGGCCACTGGCTTGATACAGAAGGGATCTTATGAATGGGGGAAGGTTGTCTTCTGGTCTTTGGCTTGGGATGGCAAAATGCCTTGGTCCTGTCTGAGAAAGATTGCCCTTCTGATTTGATTATTCTTTGTGTACTGATAAATTTTCTAACCTTTTGGTGCTGATAGCAACCTTAATTCTTCCAGTGGTTGTTGTTGCTGCTGTTGCTGCTGCTGCTGCTCCTCCTTATTTTCCATATCAGTTTGTATCCCTTCACTGTGAGCAATGGACTATTGGCAGGAGCACTCTTGAACCCTCTATCATGAGAAGGCTTTGCTCTCATCCTCCTACCTTAGAAGGTTTTGGTGGATATGTCATTCATGGCATTTCATTCTACTTCACTATATCTCTTGTTCTGTCGATATGCTGCACGCAAAGTTGTGGTGGACATTTGGGCCTCAAAGTGGTCTGTAAATAGTCAATAATAATAATAATAATGGCAGTTGTCATAATCGTCACTGCAGAGTGAGGGGCAAGGCAGTGAGAAAGCAGTGATGTGGGGTGATGATTGGTCCATTGCAGCAACCTCACTAACCTCGCCCCCCCTGCCTGCCTACCTACCTACATACCTTCTTTCTTACATTCAATCAGTCCAGGGCCTGGCACTAACTGTTGGCTCCCCCTTCCTCTGTCTCAATTTTGCCCCTTGAAGAACTCAGCAGGGAGGAGGAAGAGAAGAAACAGAGAATTAGTGGGCTCTGCCTGAGGTTGGCTTTAATACTGCCCTATGCTTCCCTGGATGCAAGGATAGAGAGGGGAGTAAAGAAGCTAGACCAATGCTTTTATATATATATAAATGTTTAAAGGTAAAGGGACCCCTGACCATTAAGTCCAGTCATGGACGACTCTGGGGTTGTGGCGCTCATCTCGCTTTATTGGCCGAGGGAACCGGCGTACAGCTTCTGAGTCATGTGGCCAGCATGACTAAGCCACTTCTGAAACCAGAGCAGTGCACGGAAACGCCATTTACCTTCCCGCCAGAGTGGTACCTATTTATCTACTTGTACTTTGACATGATTTCGAACTGCTAGGTTGGCAGGAGCAGGGACCAAGCAACAGGAGCTCACCCCGTCGTGGGGATTCAAACCGCCGACCTTCTGATCGGCAAGTCCTAGGCTCTGTAGTTTAACCCACAGCGCCACCCGTGTCTCTTAGGGGTACTCTTATTCTGGGTGCTCCCCCTCCCCTTGCCCCCTTCCTCCCCCCAACCCCCAGACGAGGGACTCGAGGTGGCGATGCTGAGAGGACTTGGCAATGATGGAGGCAGGGTCAGCTTGAGTGAGGATGGACGAGCGCTCACTGGCTAGCTCTAGTCCAACGCCTCCACTGCAACTGCTCCAGACTCTCCTCCCTGGGCACTGGCAGGGAGAATGATGGAGGTCCAGTCCGCACTGCTACTGTGGAGACAGCTGGCATGTCAGTCCATCCATCCATCGGTTGGTCAGAGCAATGCAAAATCTTTAGGGGTACCCCTGCTTCCCCCCAGAAGAAAGCACTGAGCTAGACTACAGCACAAAATTAAAACCCATATTCACTGTTCCACTCATCTTTGCATTGGGTCCTGCCCACCTCTGCCATGCCCCCCTACCCACCCAGGAAGTTAGCCCCTTGGACTGAGAAAGACCCTCCACCCTTATTCCATACAGATGAATGTGGGAATAGCCTTAGGCTCCACTGTGTGTGACTTCAAAAGCTGTGGTGGAGGGATAGAAATGGGAGCCGTTAGCTTCTGCTCAAGAGACCAAACTTTCCCACAGCTTTTGCCCGAATCAGAATGGTGGAACTTTGCTCTGTTCGCTTCTTCACATCCTCCTTCCCTCCACCCATTTCGAGGTACAGCTGTGTTTATCTAAAGTAACTCAGAAGGGCTGGCGAGGACATTCAAATGAGCTTGCGTCGGCATCAGTATGTAGAATATGATAGCAGCGCTCAAATTTATAGGAATTTTAAAATCAATTAACATGTTAGCTTCTGAGGAGATATCATAAGCTGTCCGAAGTAATAAAATCAGCAATGCATGGCATTACTTCTCTCTATGAAGAGCTTGAATAAATAAGACGTTTGTTATATATAAAAAATGAAAAAAATGAGGGAAGGTGGGGAGAGAGAGAGAGTCAAATATGAATATCCGGAGAACCACAAGAGGAAGAAAAAAGCTAAAGAGAAATTGAATTTTCCTTGTGAGTTTCTAAGCGTGTCTGCAGTTGTGGAGGTTCCCCTCCCCATATATATATATATATATATATATATATATATATATATATATATATATGAGAGAGAGAGAAATTGGACAGTTCACTTAGGTATATACAGCATATCAACTTTGAGGAAAAGATTAAGCGAGCCGTCTTTCTTTTAATTGAAATCAAATATAGGCCTGCAAGGAAATGACTTCTTCTGGTACTCACAGACGAAAATGAGATTTCAAAGCATGGCATGGTTTTTTGGGGGGTGTTGGGTTTTTTTTTTTTTTTGCCATTTAGATGAAACTTCTGTGTCCAAAGTAAACTCACAGGCTTGAGATTCTGAGAGGGGACCTAAAATGCAAACCAGTCAAGCACAGCATAGAGAGAAGTAGGGTGACCTTGGTCACATCCACACCAAATGCATCCATAAAACTTTTAGTCACAAAGTCTTGGAATTGTAGAGTTGGAAGGTATCCCGAGGGTCATCTAGTCCAACCCCCGGCAGTGCAAGAATCGAAGGGAAGTCATGACTTCCCCCTGCCGAAAGAATCCCGGGAGCTATAGTTTGTTAGGAGTGTTGGGAACTGTAGCTCTGCAATGGGCAAACTATAGCTCCCAGGGTTCTTTTCTTTGCGCATTCCCCAACTGCTTGAAATGATACCCCTCCCCCAATACATCAACCAAAAACGGAACAGAAAACTGGGTGGGCGGGGAAAGTATTTTGGTTCAGCCCTATAATGGTTGGGAGTTACTCGTGTGTAATCCTGCTCCGTTTGAGCATTAGATTGCCTGGTTAAACCCTCCGGACTGCACAGCCCATCTCAGCGTGGCTGCCCTTAGTCACTCGTAGAATCTGTCTGTGGGCGTTTCTTAAAGTGTTGCCAACATAAGAGTTGTTTGACGCCCAAGCATCTCCGCCTCTCACTGCGCGGGAGTCTCCTGCGCAGGGTGGGCGTGGGCAGCGGGGTGCCTGGGCTCTCCTCACTAACTTCCAACGAAGAGTCCTGGAGCCCCTGCACCTCCCTGTCCCGTTGCTCTCCTGGATCCCTGGTGTTACACTCATTCTCTTCCCCTCCTTCCCAGCTGAGTCTCCCTCTAGCACTGGGACCTTCCCCTGCAGAATCAGAGACCCTCTCCTTCTCCCGTGCCTCTGATGGCAGTTCCCTGACAAGCCCCTAGGAAGATTTGTGTAGATAGAGAAGCTATGCTTCAGTATGCACAACTTGCAGACTTTGCGTACAGAATAAGAGAACAAGGAGAACATACGTATACAGGAGATTGGAGAACGTTTACTGAATATATGGGAAATAATTGTGTACAGCTGAAAATGCTGGCAGCATTAAGATAAATTCAACAGTGTACCTCAGGTTAAGAACTTAGTACTTTCTGGAGGTCCATTCTTAACCTGAAACTGTTCTTAACCTGAATCACCACTTTAGCTAATGGAGCCTCCTGCTGCCACCGCGCCACCGGAGCACAATTTCTGTTCTCATCCTGAAGCAAAGTTCTTAACCTGAAGCACTATTTCTGGGTTAGCGGAGTCTGTAACCTGAAGCGTATGTAACTTGAAGCTTATGTAACCCAAGGTACCACTGTATATAAGTTTTGGTGTATGCAATAATGGAAGACTGAATGGTATAGTTTTTGTAAAATATGCAGGGATTTATGATATGTAAAATGTAAAAAGAGAAGGGTAGTCATTGATATCTTAAGGATGTAGAATGAGTATTTTAAATTGTAAAACAGAAAATTTAATTTTATCTATCGATTTATCATCTATCTATCTGAAGCTATCCTTCAGAAATTCACCCACTCTCCCTTGTTCAGCTTGAATTCTATTACCACAGGGTTAATTTTTGTTAGACCCATTATTATGTGATGCCAGCATCCAATATGAAATCATGGGACCTGACCACGAGACCGGTTGAAGAGCAACTTAGCAGCTGAATGTTTAAGTGAAAAACAGCTCCATATAAGGTACAAGGAGGGTTCTGCGACATAGGCTGGATCTAGACACACTTTTAGAAAATGTTACAGAAAAACAAGTTAAAAAGCTTGTAACGTAAAATCCCTTAAGTGATTTGGGCTGCTCTGAAGCGGCATCTGTTGTCACATGTTTATAACAAAGTTATGATGATATAATTGGGTGTAGCTGAATCCATATAGTAAAAAACGGGATGAGTAATTTGTCTTTGATGGACTTTGGTTGGATGACAGATGGCAAAGTGCTCGGGTGGCAGAAGGGGGTTGGGTAGAGAATTAGCAGGTAAGAAGATGTATATTGTGCCTATATGGTGTGTGTCCTTATGGAAATGCTCTCTCAAACTTTCTGTCTGGTGATGTGTTACTGAATAAAGTCTGACCAACTGGATGTGAGCATCTGTACATGAAGGAGAATTTCTCCCACAAAGGCCAGGGACTGATCATTATGAGGAGCAGGTCTGCAGAAGCAAGAGGAAGATGTCCAACTGAAGAGTCTGAAAGGACTAGGAGCTAGGTAGAATGAAATGCACCAGAAGCCTTTATCCTTCCATTCATGCACCTTCCACTTGGATTTTAAGCCTGGATTACTCGCTGTGGACTCAGCTCTACAGCTGCAAATATAAGGTTTTAAGTGTGTTTTAAGTGCGTTATACAAATGTGACATTAGATGGTGAGCTAATGGCAAATTCAATATAGCTTTAAAAACTTTCTTAAAAAACATTTTCCATAGTGTTTTTTTATATATGTGTAGATTCAGCCTGTCTCAACTTCCAGAGTCCTTGGGGCAATTTGAAGACACTTGGAGCTACAGAAAGGGCAGAGGTGGGGAGCATTTATTAAACTGAGGGTCAAATCCCCTTTTTTGTGAACCTTCGGGGGGGGGCACACACCAGAGGTGTGCAGGGCCAGAGGCAAAAGTGAGCAGACAATCAATGCAAACACCATGTGCTAGTTTATATTAACACTTGCACGCCCGTCTCTAACCTCTGTCCAGGGAAGCAAGAGAAATTATCAAAGTTCAAGAACACATTATGACCAGACAGAAACACTCAAGGTGGCAAAAGGGGTGTGGCCTGTGGAGAGGGGGTGTGGCCTGTGGAGGATTCCAATGAGCTGCCCTAGAAGCCTTGGTCTCCCATTCCAAAAGGATGTTATATGCCTTTTTGAAAATAATTTTGTGTTTTCCCTTCCCTTTGGAAATTGGAAGTCAAATATGAGAAGCCTTTTTTTGTTATCCTCCTTAAATATGTCCTGTAATTGTCTATGATGCAACCAACTTTGAAGATGTTCTTTTATTTCATTGTATTCGTTCAGTTTTAACTTTCCCTCTTGTTCCACCAACAGTTCTCTATATGTTGGCCACTCTCCTCCCCCCCCCCCAATATTTTAAGTGATAGTGCTTCGATAGGTGATAGCCACCATGGTGTTTTGGGTTCTAATAAATCTTTGTATTTCTCCCATACTTTAAACTGCGATCTTCTAATTAAATGATTGTGGAATCCTTTAAGTACTTTTGCTTTTCCATACCAGAGGTAGGCATGCCATCCAAATTTATTATCATGTCCTTCCAAGTCTGTTATTGGTACCTAGAAACCTTGGGAGGTGCATTTGATATGCAAGCCTGAGGTTCCCATCTCCAGAATTAGGGCCTCCCCAATTCAGCCAACTTCGCCTGCACAGCATTTTTCAGGGGGGTAATCTCAAGATTTGATGCTTTTGAATTATGGTGCTGGAGGAGACTCTTGAGAGTCCCATGGACTGCAAGAAGAACAAACCTATCCATTCTTAAGGAAATCAGCCCTGAGTGCTCACTGGAAGGACAGATCCTGAAGCTGAGGCTCCAAGACTTTGACCACCTCATGAGAAGAGAAGACTCCCTGGAAAAGACCCTGATGTTGGGAAAGATTGAGGGCACAAGGAGAGGGGGATGACAGAGGACGAGATGGTTGGACAGTGTTCTCGAAGCTACCAGCATGAGTTTGACCAAACTGCGGGAGGCAGTGGAAGACAGGAGTGCCTGGCGTGCTCTGGTCCATGGGGTCACGAAGAGTTGGACACGACTAAACGACTAAACAACAACAACAACAATCTCAAGATGGTTGGGAGAGTCAACTGGCTGAGTAACCATGGGGTGAGTTTCACACCCTTAGCCCTTCTCCCATATAGACAAATCCCCTTTCTGAAATTTTCCGTCTCCAGAAGGGACTGAGAAAGTGTTATGGGGAGAGGGTCATTCAGAAAAATACTCAAATTCATGAAGGAGAGGGCTACTGATGGCTACTAGCCCTGATGACTATGTTCTGCCTCAACAGCTGAAGGCAGCAGTGTTTCTGAATGCCAGTTGCTGGAAGCCACAGGAGGGAAGAGGGCTCTTGCGATTGGACGCTGCTTGTGGGGCACCTGATTGGCCCCTGTGAGGGGAAGATGCTGGACCAGATCCAGCAGGTCTCGTGTTCAGTCTTAAATGACTGTATCTGGATTTAACCCAGATAAAGGGTGGGTGGGTGGGTGGTAGAGCACTTTGTGGTTCAAGCAAAATTACAGACTAGTTAGGTTTTGTGGCCAGAGTCATTCCAGAGAGTAAATATGCAAATGAGAAGGTAGAAACCATGCAGAAATGCAGTGTGGGAGAGGGAGGCAATTAAAAAGAACAAGTGAGGAGGGGAGGGAAAGTGTCACCATAGAAGCAGAAAGAAAGATAAGTTTGAAAGTTAAAATGGGAAAATAAATCAGGACGGACAGAAAAGTAATTTTAGTCCGTTCGGTGAGTCAAGGCAAAGCAGAGCTTGGAGACAAGTGTGTTTAAGGCAAACGGCAGAAAACGAGCTAGATTAGGTGGAGAGAGTTGCCGAAAGAGGAAAATTGTCAGCAGCCTTGTGGCTTTGTTGTTTCAAGATAAGCTTCTGTATTTTAGCTTTGGGGGTGGGGGGTGGGGAGTCTGACAGAGAAGCTTAGGGGAAAGTTCTTCAGCCAAGTTTCTGTGGATCAGGCTGGGAAAATGAGGCAGATATACCAGAATGGGACCAGGGAGTGTGCAAATCTGTTGCTTATGGTTCCATTCAGTTTCTCATTCATTCATTCATTCGTTCATTCATTCATTCATTCATTCATTCATTCATTTACTGGATATCTTGCTCCCAAGTTGGGATTCAAGACAGCTCTCATCATATTAACACGGTCAATATTTACATTTATAGAACCTGAAACAAAATGTATCGACACTATTGTCTTTCCTCCCCCCCCCCCGAGAAGTTAAACCGCTCTACCACTTTCATTGCTTTACTTTAACCTCCCCACACCATGGAATAAATCCTGCAGACCCCCCATTTTTGAGTTGCATATATCAGGGGTACGTAGAGGTGCTATTGGTCCATCAAGTTCAGTGTTGTCTGCACTGACTGACTGTAGCTCTCCAGGGTTTCAGGCAGGAATTCCCTTCCAGCCCTACCTGGGGATTGAACCTCACTGAGCTATGGCCCTTACCTGAACCCACCCACCCATTGCAATAACCATATGAGGTAGGTTAGATTGAGAGAGCATAATTGGTTGCCCAGTGAGATCCCTAAACGGGCAAAGGTTCAAACCTGCGTCTTCCAGTCCAAACCCTCTACCCATTAAGCTTGCCTTTTCGTCAAATAAAATGCAGGTGTGTGCCCCCTGGGGGCAGCAGGGAAGGACTGCACCCGTCTCCTGGTTCTCAAAACCCTCAGCGCACATGTCAGCTCAGGAAAGCACAGCAGCAGTTTTTACAGAGCGAGATGTTTGTCTCCCCTGCAGCATTCATTACTGTGATGTTTGCACCTTTCTCAGTCGAGACCATTAGCAAAGATATTAAATAGGCACCAAACCCTGTAAAAATCCACTTCTTCTCAGCTTGATTTGTTATTACCCTTTGTTTACAGACCTCCGGGCAATTATCAGATATGAGAGTGTTCATCTCCATGTCAATTTGAATTAAATTCCTTCAGATGCTAGTTATACAACTCATTTGAAAGGGAAAGGGAGGGAGAGAGGCAATCAAAGCTGTCTAGTAACATCGGGCTCTTTCTTATGGCTCTGCGATGACGTCCTTCTGAGACCTGATCTGATGTTCTCTTTCCTTTACCAACTGCCCCATTTTAAGCTAAGAACCATTCAGGGCTGGGCAGACCTCAGGCTTGTGGGCTCTCCTTTGTTTTTACTAGACTCCTGAAGTCCATCAAGCAGACCCACATACGTAATAGTGGGTTTGAACAAACACACAGCAAGAATTGAGGAACAGTGTGTTTCTTGGGACATATCCAGCCCATCAAAACAACCTCACATGTCATTTTATGGAAGAAAAAAAACAAAAAAACAAAAAACAAACTAAACACACCTCTGACATTTTTCACAACAACCTATTTCGGGATAGGAGGAATGCTAAACATTTTAGCTGTTGTATTATTAGATCATTGTTGGCTTGTACATTGAAATGGAAAATAACACGGCAATATGTCTGTATGTTTACTCTGCAGCATAGCATGGAAACTTCCCTTGCAGCTGAAGAAGAGCTGCAGAGAACCTAACAATGATTTAGGGTTGTATCTCTGTGCCTCACTCACAAGATGTTTAACTTAAATCCCATGAAATGTACAGTGGTACCTCAGGTTACAGACGCTTCAGGTTACAGACTCTGCTAACCCAGAAATAGTACCTTGGGTTAAGAACTTTGCTTCAGGAGGAGAACAGAAATTGTGCAGCAGCAGCACGGCGGCAGCAGGAGGCCCCATTAGCTAAAGTGGTGCTTCAGGTTAAGAACAGTTTCAAGTTAAGAACAGACCTCCAGAACAAATTAAGTTCTTCACCCGAGGTACCACTGTATACAATTACAAGGCTATGCATATGCAAATCTCTCGGTTTCAATCTTGGCTGGAGTGAGTCTTTGCTCTGAAGCTGCTGAAGAGAATGGAGTGCTAATATCTCTCTCCAAGAAAACCAGCTCAGGCCAACTCAGGGCTGTTTGGAAGAGGCAGGGCTTTGATTTTTTTTAGCTCTGGGTGTAAGATATTTCATAATCTAAGAAAAGTGTCCCATGCTCAGACAAGCATAAGATATTATGCATCTCTCTGAATGTAACTCTGTTGTTTTTAAGTTGTTTTGGAGTAAAGTTCTGCTGGTAAAGCTTTTGAACCATATTTTTGGAGTGGACAATTTTTATTTCAAGAAGAGTCCATTTTTATTCACCCAGTTTGCATCCATATGTACAATATCAATAACCGCAATAGACCTTATTCTTGACCTCAACAGAAGACTCTAGGGATTCAACCTGTGGCCTCCTGCATAAGAACCAGTTGCTCTACCAATGAGCAACAGCCTTTGCTGATCTACTTTCTGCCTGTCCGTGGTTTAACCTTGGACTTGGTTCAAATCCATGTTGTTGTTTAGTCGTTTAGTCATGTCCGACTCTTCGTGACCCCATGAACCAGAGCACGCCAGGCACTTCTGTCTTCCACTGCCTCCCGTAGTTTGGTCAAACTCATGCTGGTAGCTTCGAGAACACTGTCCAACCATCTCGTCCTCTGTCGTCCCCTTCTCCTTGCGCCCTCCATCTTTCCCAACATCAGGGTCTTTTCCAGGGAGTCTTCTCTTCTCATGAGGTGGCCAAAGTATTGGAGCCTCAGCTTCAGGATCTGTCCTTCCAGTGAGCACTCAGGGCTGATTTCCTTCAGAATGGATAGGTTTGATCTTCTTGCAGTCCATGGAACTCTCAAGAGTCTCCTCCAGCACCATAATTCAAAAGCATCAATTCTTCGGTGATCAGCATTCTTTATGGTCCAGCTTTTACTTCCATACATCACTACTGGGAAAACCATAGCTTTTACTATTCAGACCTTTGTTGACAAGGTGATGTCTCTGCTTTTTTAAGATGCTATATAGGTTTGTCGTTCAAATCCATACACAGCCACAAAGCTCCTAGGGTGACGCTGGGCCAGTTGCTGTCTCTCTACCTATTTTACAGTGGAGAGTTGAAATGGGAGGAGGGGTTTCCATGTACATCACTATGGCCAACCTGGAGAATGGCAGGGATAGACATTGGGAACTTCTGACACCTTCTAGAACTCTTAATCTTGGGTAGTTGGAAATACTAGCACAGATATATAAATGCACATATATCAAAACTATGGCATTTTGTAACTATATGTGGCTGGCTTGGGGCTCTTCTGTTCCCTGAAGTAGCAGTTTTGCTACCCTCTTGGAGGGAAAGGGGATGCCTCTGGTCCATAGAAGACCTCACTCTCCATTGCAGCTGGGTCCTTCAAGCACAGCTTGACTCCCAAGTGAAGCCTTTTCTAAGCAGGGAGCTAACCTCTCATTCCTGTGCATGGATGTTTAGTAGTAGTAGTAGCAACAATATTCCATGGAATAAAAAAGAGGGCTCATTCCATTAACCATCCCAGCTTTGTTCAAAAAGACCTCACAAATCTCTGCAAACTCTCAGAATGTCTTCTTGTTGTGCAATAAATTGCTTCACAAAACACCACCAATACTTGAATTACAGCCTGGCTGGGTCTCTTCTTTATCTATCAGAGGGTGAAAAGAAGATAAAATAATCAATACTTTTCATTTTTCAAGCCGAGTCTTGGCAATAGGTAGGAGAACTCCCACCGCCCCTTGATTTTTCTTAACTCCAATGTTTCAGGCACAAAATTATTGGCTCTAAAAGTTGCCAAAATGACCATTTCTCTTTCTCTTTCTCTATTCTTCATTTTTTTAGATGCAGAGAGACCTGAACTTTTACAGCAGTACTCTGGATTAGAACTAAACTGAAATTAGCATAAATATTTGTATGTACATTTCAAGATAGGTTTCCTTGCTCATTATTTTGTGTTGATCTCAGCTGCCTTCAGAGTTGCTGCTGTTATTGAAGAAGAAGAAGAAGAAGAAGAAGAAGAAGAAGAAGAAGAAGAAGAAGAAGAAGAAGAAGAAGAAGAGTTTGGATTTGATATCCCGCCTTTCACTCCCCTTCAGGAGTCTCAAAGCGGCTAACAATCTCCTTTCCCTTCCTCCCCCACAACAAACACTCTGTGAGGTGAGTGGGGCTGAGAGACTTCAAAGAAGTATGACTGGCCCAAGGTCACCCAGCAGCTGCATGTGGAGGAGCGGAGACGCGAACCCGGTTACCCAGATTACGTGACTACCGCTCTTAACCACTACACCACACTGTTGTTCTTCCTGCCTGCCTGCCCTTCACCATCAGGTCCCAAGGCTGGTTACAACCATTTAAAATCCAGTATTAAAAGCAATGCAAAACAAACTGCAGTCACAGTAATAGGGTAGGTCCTGCAAACACATAACTCAGGTGTCAAATGCAAAGGGATGTTTCTCCAGCATTCACCCAAAGTTGTATAGGGAAGGTACCAGATCCACCTCTGTGGGAGGAAATTCCAGAACTTAGGGGCTTCCACAAAGAATGCCCCAAAAATTCTGAGTGAGGTGAAATGACCAAGAGGGTCCCCTCTTCTGTTCTGGAAACTGAGAGGGTCTCACTAGTGTAAGCCCCTTAACTTAAACCCCAAAACAAGATGGTGACCAATTAAGCTGTTATATGAGCTCTGGAGGCAAATCTCTGCCCATAACTTGGCTGCTGCATTTTGGACCAGCCCAAGTTTCTGCTTCATCTTCAAGGGCAGGCTCATGTAGAGTGAATTGCAATAATCCAACCTGGAAGTTACCAGAGCATGGAGTACCACAGGCAAGTCTGCTAGCAATGCTAGCCATTGAGGCCACATGAGTCTCAAGTAACATTGTTGGATCCAGGAGTGCCCCCAAGTTGTGAACTCACTCCTTCCAAGGAAGTGCATTGTTTCATTTTCCTTTTTTATTCATCACAAAGTGCACTGTTTTTCTCTGCTGGCTTCTTCCAGACCAGTGACTCTGATAGGGATGGGTGAATCTGTCAATTTTAGTTCCTCTCAGTTTTTTCTTCATTTTACCCAGTATTAAGTTGAATTCCCCATATGTCCACATCTACTTGTGATGTGTGTGTGTGTGTGTGTGTGTGTGTGTGTGTGTGTGTGTGTGTGTAAAAAGCCTCACCTTATGAAAACTGATCAGCATTTTAGTGTGAATTTTGCATAACATACCCATTTCTGTATGCAATGTTGCAACCCCTCTTGATCTTACAACTAGAAACTTGCCCACCTCTTTTAGACATGAATGGATAGCTAAATGAAGAAGATATGCACCTGTCATATCTAGTTGTGTTGTGGGAAACCTTAGACTAGTGGTCAAATATGGCCCTCCAAACCTCTCTGCCTAACCCTTGGGTCTCTTGCTTAGGAAGGAACCTAGGCAGTTGTCCTGCATACCCTTCAAGTGTCCTGATTTTCCCAGGATATCCCAGGATTGTAGAAGCCATCCCAGCTTCTGATTTGATCCTGGAATGTTCCTGCCCCCACCCCACTCCAGTGCCAGGAGGATGAACCACCACTTGCTGCCATTTGCAGTGGTGCCACACACACATGCGAGCCAACTCACAGCACCAAAAGACACATGTCCTGGTTTTCAGCAGAGGAATGTTGGAGGGTACGACCCTATATAGTGAGTCAAGCCATGGTTCTGCCTATCTCTGTATTCCCCATGCTGACAAGCATCACTCTCCAGACTTTTAGACTGAGTCCCACTGCAGGGGCTAGGATTCTTTGAGGCACTCTTTCCTGAGAGCAGAATCCACATATGAAGTCAGACAGGTCCAGAGGCCAGCTGATCACAGAAGCAAGCAGCAAGACTGACCTGGAAACCACTGGCATTGTTTCCAGCATCTGACTGATGCTGAGAGCTCTGTTTAAGAAGGCTGGAGCCGACTGGTTCTCATCAATGCCTTCTCCCGTGGGAAGGCTGATCAGCTGCAAGTGGAGTCACTCCCCCTTCTCCCTCTTCAGGCTGCTGTTCAGCAGGTGCAGCTGACTTCACCCACTGAACAGGTTCTTCTACGACACCAACTGGAGATATTAGGAATTAAACCTGGAACCTTCTGCATGCAGCACAGATGCTCTAGCACCAAGATAAAGTACTTCTCCTTGCCTGGATGGAGCAATGAGAGTGTTTGTTTGTGTGTAAACCTATGGGACATAGGGAACTGCCTTAAACCAAGTCATACCGATGGTCCCTCCAACTCAATATTGTCTACAGTTACTGGCAATAGCTCTCCAGGGTTTTGGGTAGAGGTATTCCAGCCCAACCTGGAGACACCAGGGATTGAACCTGGGACATTTGCTTGCCAAGCAGATGTTCTGCAACTGAGGTTTGTTCCTTGATTTATTTTGTGTGTGGATGGAATGCAGCATCCTGTACAAAGCCAAGAACCACAATTGTTGCTCTGTCATCTATTGCCTCTGTGTCCATGCTGTTTTGTTTCCTGCCCTGACCACAAATGGCATGTGCCCCCACCTCCCAGAAGGCTTTCTATGAATGGATGTAACCTACAGGCTGAGAAGAGTTCCCTAGCCCTGGATTAAAGTGTTGGTTTTAAGCCACGGACATTCCAGGTTCAAATCCTTACTCAGCCATGAAGATTGTTGAGTGACTTTTGACCACTCACCCTCTCTCTGTCAACCTACCTGTCAGGGTTGTTGTGAGGATAAAGTGAGGAGTAGGCATCATGTATGCCTGTCCCTGGAAGGACAGAACCTGAAGCTGAGGCTCCAAGACTTTGGCCACCTCATGGGAAGAGAAGACTCCCTGGAAAAGACCCTGATGTTGGGAAAGATGGAGGGCACAAGGAGAAGGGGACGACAGAGGATGAGATGGTTGGATAGTGTTCTTGAAGCTACCAGCATGAGTTTGACTAAACTGCAGGAGGCAGTGGAAGACAGGAGTGCCTGGCGTGCTCTGGTCCAGGGGGTCACGAAGAGTTGGACACGACTAAACGACTAAACAACAACAACAACAACAACAACAACAACAACAACAACAACAACAACAACAACAACAACCACAACAACAACAATGCCTGTCTGAGCTTTTTGGAGACAAGGGACAATAAAAATTATAAGAGGTGCATAACTCTCTTGTTTTGCTCCTTTTCTTTATGATGGATTTACATGCCCTTTTGTTCTTTTTCATTATTGGATTGTCTGGCTCTTAATTTAAGAATATCAAAACTTAGCTGCTTCTTCTTCTTCTTTTTCTTCTTCTTCTTCTTCTTCTTCTTCTTCTTCTTCTTCTTCTTCTTCTTCTTATTATTATTATTATTATTTGCACAGTGCTATACAGTGGTACCTCGGGTTACAGATGCTTCAGGTTACAGACGCTTCAGGATACAGACTCCACTAACCCAGAAATAGTACCTCGGGTTAAGAACTTTGCTTCAGGATGAGAACAGAAATCATGCAGCGGCAGCAGAAGGCCCCATTAGCTAAAGTGGTATCTCAGGCTAAGAACAGTTTCAGGTTAAGAAGGGACCTCCAGAACAAATTAAGTTCTTAACCCGAGGTACCACTGTATTTCAGTGCCCAGAAGGGCATACAGATGCATAAATGCAGAAGTCTGTCAACATGGGCTGAAGCTACTGGAAATGCAACTTGTGGAGCAACACTAAGCTTTCAGCCCCATTAGTTCGCAAATGCACCTTGGTTCCAGGTTACCATTTGTGATGTGTGTGTGTGTGTATCACAAACACCTGGTGAAATTCGTTTGACTAAATACACACTTAGTCCCTGCTTTGTTGATTGGGACAAAAGAGGGAGAGAGAAGGCATAAGGGGACGTAGAGCGTTAGTGAATCAAGCCCTCAGCTAGCATTTAATTGATAAGAAGTAAAGCTAATATTAGATAACAAATAAATGGTCTGTTGCACAGGCATTTAATTAAACACCAAATTAATGCAGTAATGACCTACTGGAACTAACAGCCAGAAATGCTTTACTGCAGGCTACATCTGGAAGGGTTCACCTTTTCCCCCCATTCTCTCCTTTAGAAACACATTAAGAAGACATACATTTGTTTAAATAGATGGATTAGCGCTCTTCTGCTGCCGCCCGCCTGAGCGTCCTGTGGGTGCAATCCTGCTCCTGCTGAAGTCAATCGCAAAACTCTCCTTGATTTAACTGGGACAGGGTCACAGCTTATTCCGCCATGTGGATGGAATTGGGAGTTTGCTGGATTTTGGGATTCCTGCATTGGTTAGCTGACTGGACACAGTTATACCGGATGCAGTTTTACTGATTTAACCAGTCAAACAGGTATGGGGAACTTCTGGCATTCTGGCTGGATGTTCTCTCTCTGGGCTGCCACCCAGCCATCAGGTGTTAAGTTTGAGAGTGGGGTGGAGGGCTTTGGCTAGATGACCCTAGATGACCCCTGGGGTCCCTTCCAGCTCTCCAGTTCTATAAATTCTCTGTGCAAAGTGTGCCATTGCAGAGACTTCCTGTGCGAGAAATTCTGCTGCTGGGGGGAAGTTTCATCAGATCATTGCAAACTGTACTCCATACCTTTTTTCAATTGCATCTATACAATTTTCAGGATGCAATCACATTTTCAAGTTCAAGACTTCATAGAAGGCAGGTCTTGCACTTCAGCTACATATTGGTCTGATTGGCCACCTTCTACTGGAATTCCTAAAATATGTTTCACACACACAAATGAAGGTGAAATCTGAGTGGGGTTACTAAGAGTTGAATATTTACCTCTGTTTCCCTGGACAAGATTGTTGTGTGCGTGCATGTTAAGGATGTGTGATAGTGTGGGGGTAGGACCTGTGAAACATTAGTGCCCAGTGATATAAGCACTCCAATTCCAGCTCCTTTTAAGTCCCCCTGAAATGTTTTTTTATTTTTTTTATTGCTTTAAAGTGTGAAAAATACTTTCTCCCTGCACCTCTGAAGCATGGAAGCACTCAGCTAGCTCCAAGATCCCTCCAAAAAGATAATAATGCCAGAAAGGGCAACACTTCATTTTCCTCAGCCTTTGACACCTTTTTATTTCTTCCCTTTTGCACCCCAGCAGGTATGTTTGCAAAGCAAGTGGCTTTGCCTGATACCCTCTGAAGTATGTCATGAGTAGTGAAATGGGTAGTGAAATGAGTAGTGAAATGGTGATACCCTCTGAAGTATGTCATGAGTAGTGAAATGGGAGCTTTCATGAACAGGTTAGGTTCTGTGTCACAGGTTGATCTGATCCAGGCACCACTGTCTTAAGACTAAAGGGGACCCTAAGGAATTTGAAAGTTCTGGGACTTTGCGATCTCTTGGGCAACTTCCAAATGCACCATTTTATGGCAGGAAAGGCAGTTCTCCTTCAGGCTAAGGCGGCTGGGTTTGAGGGCTCACATTTGCTTAGTTCTGGAACGATGTCCATAAGCCTTTATCAACAAGACCTACCAGAGCGAATAATGCAGAGTTTAAGCAATCAATGACATTGCCCTTTTCGAAGGGGCCTTGGAATGTGTAAGGCAAATGTTTGGTTGCATTAAGATCAGGGAAATTCTGTAAAGACGTCAAGACATTGACTGCTCCTGCAGCGCGCTTCTGCCCATTATCACATTTGGCAAAACAGGTTGCGCTCATGCAGAAAACCCCTGCTGAAAGATGCAAGAGCAGGCATTAAATAGCAAGCGGAGGTGTTGCTGATGAAAGAGGGTAGACACACACACACAAAAGGAAGACTTAACAGGACACTGAGCATGTTCTCTACAGAGTGGGTGTTCCTGGCACAATGGCAGAGGACATGCTTTGTAGGCAGAAGGTCCCAGGTTTTGTCCCCAGAATCTTCAGTTAGAAAGTCCCAGAGCTGGAAAAGGCCCTTTGCCTGAAGCCCTAGTGAGCTGTGGTCATTTGGAGATAGATGGACACAGCTCCAGCATCAATGGCCATTCCTGATATCCTATGGCAGCTGCCAGGGGCCTTAGTGTGACAGCAAGGTCCACTGTTGACATCTCTCTCAGGGCTCCCATTAACATTTTCAAAGGCAGTGATGCTTCTGAATACCAGTTGTGGGAAACCACAAGAGGGGAGCATGCTGTTGTGTTCGGCTCCTGCTTGAGGTTTTCCCACAAACATCTGGATGTTGTGAGAACAGGATGCTGCGCTAGATGGACCATTGACCTGGTCCAGCAGGCTTTTCTTAAGTTAGAGAAAGAAAAACATGCTGAAAAAATTCTGGGAAATGATATACAATGAATTGAAGAAAATGTTCCAATTAACATTTGTAAAAAAGCCTGACACATTTTTGTTAGGGATTGTAGGAAAAGACCTGCCAAGGAAACTGAAGAACATCTTCATGTATGCAACAACGGCGGCAAGAGTCTTAATAGCGCAAGGATGGAAGAACGAAGAAATCCCAACCAAAGAACTTTGGCAAGAATTAACTATGTGGGATTGGAAAAATTGATACACAAACTGCGTGATAAGGACAACTGCGACTTTAAAGAAGAATGGGAACCTTTTACAAAGTACTTTAAGAAACAACAAACCGAACTGGAATCCTTGGCAGGTTTTGAATAAACATACACAAACTTATTATTGGTAACATATAGATAGATAAATTAAGGATCTTTACAATTTTATAATGTGCAGAAAACAACATGCGCTGAAAAACCAGAGAGAGGAGCTGAGGGAAGTCAGGGTTGGTTTCTTTTGAGGGGGGAGGGGAAAATAGGGGGGAAATGATGAGGATGGTATGTTTTTGATAAATTGTTATGTTGCAGTTGTTAGGATATTTCCGTTCCACCTTAAAAGGGAGCAGGCTGTGAGTCACAGAGTCTGCGTATTTCCTGTTTATGTTTTCTGTTGCTTTCGTTTCTCTGTGCTGGAGACACTGACACAGGCAGTCATGTCTTTCTTTGTTCTGATCAACTCTGAATAAAACTTGTAAATAATGCTCTCCTGAGTGCGACTTTTGGCTGTGTGTTATCTGCTGATAAAGAGTGTGCATCGGCTCTAGAATGTTCTGGAGCTCATGTCGCTAATTGCTGATACTGCGTGTCTACGGGAGGTCGATGGATCGTCCGGCAGCCGGCTTGGGGGCCATGATGGACTTTATCTCCCTGGCAGTATCCCAACAGAAATTCCTAATAAAAATAGGTGTTGTTTTTTTTAAAAAAAAGAGAAATAAAAACATGCTTCCTTCATTTCTGCATTTGGCTCCATCCTCTTATGTCAAAGGGTAAATTGAGCATCATTATGAAACATGATTAGAAAATTGCTGTGAGTGCACAAGCAGAACCAACTCTAAATATCTCCAGCTCCATTTCCTGTTTAGTCCAGGGAAGAGGAATCTGTGGCCTTCTGGATGTTGCTAATTTACAGCTCTCCTCATCCCTGACCTTTAGCTATGGTGGCTACAGCTGATGGGAGCTGGAGTCCAGCAAACATCTGGTGGGTCACAGTTTCCCCAACATTATCAGCACCTCCAAGAGACAAACTCTTTAGACGCTGCACCAACTCAAGAAGCTAAATGAGAAACATTGATATGTGGATGACTCAACCAGCTTACGTTCTTTCCTCAGACAAGGTTGGCCTTCCGAGGAACATCATAAAATACAGAAGTGACATTCTTTGTCTGCTGTTTAAATACAAGTAAGGAATGTTTACCGCAACACTGCTATCTTTTGTATGGTCCATTAAATCCCTGGGCAGTGAGTCATTTCATAGACAAAAACACACCACCAGCAGTACCCCTCCTTAGAGAGCACTATCACTTCCCCACAAGGATGGAATAAGCAAAGAGATGAAATTTGTTGGACTTGTTTAGAGCAAGAGGGACCTGCAGCAAAATGTTGCAGTGTGAAGCTTTGCTGTTCCAGCCAGTCAGCTGTACTATCTTCTAAGATTTTCCCTTTCTCCTACTGAGTTATCTGTATGAGTACTTACCAGCCATGTTTGCTCTTTACAATACATGATTAGGAAAATGCTTGTCATTATTAAAGGCAAGGTGTGAATCAAGGCAGAATTTGCATATTGAAAGGACCTGTAGAGAGTGGGCCACCTTGTTACACCAGAGCTAAATATTCAGGTGCAAACATTTGGGGTGCAAATGAGGATTTGGGTTGTGTTAAGTTTTCTCCATGAGACATTCCATAACATTGACCTTTTGTGACATTTTAGACCTGCTCACAGTCCCCCTTTGAAGCTTCTTTGACATACCCTCCCTCCTGCAAAATATAGATTTTTACTGACTACATGATCTAGACATTTGGGGATCCTGTAGCCAGTTAGATGTCATCACAGCACCATGAAGCCAATCTGTTTTGGCTACACAATGACATGATAAAAACCACTTCAGACAGAGGGCAATGAGAGAACATTCTCTCCCTGTTTCTTGGTTCCCTAAATGATAACTGAATGTGGTGGAATGTTTTGCAGGAATGCATGGCGTTTTGCCTAAAAAAATAATTTTAAAAAATCACCCGTCCCCCTCTTTAGCACACTGCACCCCCATATAGGATCCCTGTCCATCAGTTTGGGCCCACATTGTGTAATGAGTGAAGGACAAGTGTTGGTACCGAAAGCATTCCTTTGCTTTTCCTGAGAGAATATATGGAGAGAAACCTTTAACTCAGGGACATCACGGAGTTGGTCTCTAATGCCTTTGTCCCTGATAACCTCCAGGGAGCTCAGCCATTGAGAATCAACCCAGCTACTTTCTGCATGGATGCATTCTGCTTCGGTTTCTTGGTTATGCTAGAGAATGATAGAATGTCAAGAGCTAGCTTTTATAGAGAAATACAGACTGATACAAAGAAAGCCTTCTTTTCCAAAAGTGCAATTTCCTGCATTTTAAATCAGAAAGGTAGCGTGGCCAGACTTTACTGGAATTTTCTACTCTGGCCCAGGTTTGGAAACAGCAACAATTGCCAACAGTAAAAGAGTGGCAATACAAGGTTATGGAATAGGCAGAAATAGCCAAATTAACAGGGAAAATTTGACAACAGGGCGGCAAAACATTTCCCCCCAAAATGGGAAAAAGTTATGTCATATATAGGAAAGATAAGATAAGTTTCATGGGACTGAAACTGCCTTGGTTGCAGAAATATCAACAAGATTAAACCAGAATACAGAATCTATAAATAAATTGGTCGAGGAAAATGCCACCACGCGTCAAATTGCCGAAGAGGCCAAAGCCACAGCTGGAGAGACGCAGGAGAAATTAGAGCCACTTGCCAAGAAGGTCTATGAGCATGATGCAACCTTGGCCTTGTGGGAGTTACAGAGGAAAGAGAGAAACTTAAAATTAAGACTGATTCCGGAGAATGAAAGTGACAACCTTGTGGAATATTTGACACGGGAGTTTGCGGATTGCTGGGACCTGGAGGAAGACGATTTTAAAATCACAACTGCCTTTAGACTCGGCAAAAAGCAAGATAGAAAGACACCAAGAGATTGTTTGATCACACTCAGATCTAAGGAGGAAAGGGATAAAATTTTAGGACTACACTTTGGAAAAGCCCTCCAAATTGGAAATTCAGCAGTACAGATCTTTAAAGACATACCAAAATATATCTTGGACTTAAGAAACTTCTACAAGGATTTGGTGCTTTTGTTAAAGAAAAATCAGATCCGCTTCAGGTGGGAATTCCCACAAGGACTGTCATTCGACTACAAGGCAAAGAAAGTGAAAATAAAGACAATTCAAGATAAAGACAAATTTCTGGCAAGATATCAGGAGGACCTACAGAAGGGGACTGTGGACGTACTTGCAGAACAGAGGAGAGCACTGGATATCCTGAATCTCTCGTTTGGACAAAAACCACCACCGTCAGAAGAAGAGCAACAACTTGGAGCTGTTGGAGGAGCCTTAAGAAAATAACAAGATGGCTCTGCAATTCCTTAGTTGGAATTGTAATGGACTGAATGGGCCTTTGAAGAGAAGACAAGTATTTCATATTTTGAACAGAGAACAATTGGATTTGATATGTTTACAAGAAACTCACATAACTAGAGCCCACAGGAGATTACTCACAAATAAAAGGTTAGGACAAGAATTTGTCTCATCAGACAAAGTTAAGAAGAGGGGAGTGGTAATATATGTGAAGGAGAAATGGGCTCCAAAAATGATATTTAAAGATGAACAAGGGAGATATCTGGCTGTGGAGATACAAGTACAAGGAGAAAAACTTTTAGTTGTTGGAATTTATGCACCAAATGAAGGCAAATCTGACTTCTTTAAGGGACTTCATGAAACTTTGACGGACTATCTGGATTATAATATGATAATCATGGGAGACATGAATGGCGTGGTCTCCACTAATATGGACAAGGCACAAAGACTAACAGTCACTAAAGAAGGGAGACTCCCCAAGACTTTTTTCGAAATGACAGAAAACATGGACTTGATAGACATTTGGAGAACAAGGAACCCTCTGGAGAGAGAGGGAACCTTCTTCTCCCAAGCAATGATGACCTGGACCAGAATTGACCAAATCTGGGTTACTAGTGGATTGGCTCCAAAGATTAAGAAAGTGGAAATCTGCCCAAAAACTTGCTCCGACCATAACGCCGTGAAGATGGAGATGAAACTCACAATAACCGGTCAATTTAGATGGAGAATGAATGACACCCTCTTTCGAGATAAGGAGATTCTCACGAAGGCCCAAAAGACCTTAAAAGACTATTTTGAAATAAATTTGAGGACTGACGTGGAGAAAAGAGTGATCTGGGACGCAAGTAAAGCTGTTATGAGAGGATTTTTGATTCAACAAAATTCAATAAAGAGGAAAAAACAAAATGAGAAAAAAGAGAAGATCTTGGAAATGATAAAGGAAGGAGAGAGGAAACTAAGAACAAAACCAAAGTCTCAGGACATTTTAAGAGAGATTAAGTTATATCAAACTCAATATATGGAATTGATGAACCAAGAGATTGAATGGAAGATAAAGCAAATGAAACAAAAGACTTTTGAATCAGCAAATAAATGCGGTAAACTTTTGGCATGGCAATTGAAGAAAAGGCAGAAACTAAATACAGTTACAAGCCTAGAGGTTGATGGAAAGAGTATATCTAAACCTAATGAAATTAGAAATTGCTTTCTAAGTTACTTCAAAAAACTTTACACCCAAGGCCCGCAAAATGAAGAAGATATAGACAAATTCCTTGGAAGATATGGATTACAAAATATCTCTCAGCAAAGTAAGATGGACTTGAACCAGAGAATCTCAGAACAAGAGGTAGAGGCTGCCATTCAGAATATGCAACTGGGCAAATCTCCGGGACCAGATGGACTGACTTCTAGATACTACAAATCGTTGAAGGAATGGTTGATTCAACCATTAAGAGAAGTTTGTAATGAGATCCTTGAAGGAAAAAGGGCACCTGAATCGTGGAAAGAGGCATATATCTCACTCATACCAAAGTCAGAGACTGAAAAGACCCAACTCAAGAACTACCGCCCGATATCACTCCTTAATGTGGATTACAAAATTTTTGCAGACATTTTGGCAAAAAGATTTAAAAGAGTTTTGATGGAGAAGATTCATAAAGACCAAGCAGGCTTTCTCCCTAAAAGACACCTAGCGGACAATGTAAGGAATGTAATAGACATTTTGGAAAAGCTGGAGGTGAATATAAACACTAAAGCAGTATTGATCTTTGTGGACGCGGAGAAAGCCTTTGATAATATCTCTTGGAGTTTTATGAGGAAGAATCTTCATGGGATGGGGGTAGGCCAGGGTTTTGAGAATGGTATGGCTGCAATATATTCCGAACAAAAAGCTAAGCTGATTGTAAATAATGTTGTGACTGAGGAACTTAAGATAGAAAAAGGAACTCGGCAGGGGTGCCCAATTTCCCCATTACTTTTCATTTCGGTTCTGGAGGTGTTGCTGAATATGATAAGAAATGACCAGCAGGTCAAAGGTGTGCAGGTCGGAGCTAAACACTACAAGTTAAGAGCGTATGCAGATGACCTAGTATTGACTTTGCAAGAGCCAAACACTAGTACGAAAAGGGTTTTAGAAATAATTCAACAATTTGGCCAGGTGGCTGGATTTAAGTTGAATAAGCAAAAAACTAAAGTCTTGGGGAAAAACCTAACAGATATGGAAAAGGAGAAGTTTCAGGAGGAAACAGGTTTGACAGTGGTTAAGAAAGTCAAATACCTAGGGGTTTATTTAACACCTAAGAATGTTAATTTGTATAAGGACAATTATGAAAAATGTTGGTCAGAGATTAAAAAAGATCTAGAAATATGGTCAAATCTGAAACTGTCAATGTTAGGCCGAATTGCAGTAATTAAAATGAATGTATTGCCTAGAATGTTATTCTTGTTTCAGACCTTGCAGATTCTTGATAAGATGGAATGTTTTAAGAGGTGGCACAAAGATATTTCGAAATTTGTCTGGCAGGGCAAAAAGCCCCGAATTAAATTTAAAATACTGACTGACGCTAAAGAAAGAGGGGGTTTTGCCCTGCCGGACCTAAAATTGTACTATGAGGCAGCAGCGTTTTGCTGGCTGAAAGAATGGATGCTCCTCGAGAATACAGACATCTTGGATCTGGAAGGCTTCAATAATGCTTTTGGTTGGCATGCATATCTTTGGTATGACAAGGTTAACAGTACCTTTAAAAATCACATTGTTAGAAAAGCATTATTTAATGTCTGGATAAGATACAAAGACTTATTGGAAAATAAAACCCCTAGATGGGTGTCACCAGTGGAGGCTAAAGCAGTGAAGAAACTCAATATGGAGGTCGGATGGCCGAAGTATTGGGAAATTTTAGAACAGGATGGAGACAAGGTTAAACTACAAAGTCAGGAGAAATTGAAGCACAAAGTAGAAAATTGGTTTCAATATCGCCAAATAATGGAAATTTTTAAACAGGATAGGAAAATCGGTTTCCAAGTGGAGAAATCAAAACTAGAGACCGAATTGTTAGAACCCAATACTAAGAATTTATCTAGAATGTATAACTTGCTGTTGAAATGGAACACACAGGATGAAACAGTTAAATCTGCTATGATTAAGTGGGCGCAGGATGTTGGACACAACATTATGTCAGATGACTGGGAATGGTTATGGAACACCGGTATCAAATTTACGGCATGTAATGCCTTAAAGGAAAACATTATGAAAATGGTATACAGGTGGTACATGACCCCAGTCAAGCTGGCAAAAATCTATCATTTGCCCGATAATAAATGTTGGAAATGTAAAGAGACTGAAGGTACTTTTTACCACCTTTGGTGGACATGCCCGAAGATAAAGGCCTTCTGGGAAATGATTTATAATGAAATGAAAAAGGTACTTAAATGTACATTTTCCAAAAAACCAGAGGCCTTTCTCTTGGGCATTGTCGGCCAATTGGTGACAAAGAAAGATAGAAATTTCTTTATGTATGCCACAACAGCAGCAAGAATACTCATCGCAAAGTATTGGAAGACACAAGATTTACCTACTCTGGAAGAATGGCAGATGAAAGTGATGGACTATATGACACTGGCTGAGATGACAGGCAGAATCCGTGACCAACGTAAAGAGATGGTGGAAGAAGAATGGAAAAAATTTAAGAGCTATCTTAAGGACTACTACAAACTCAACGAATGTTAAAATGTTGTGGTTGCTAGAAGTAACAGGGTACAGGGATACAAGGTTAGATGATAAAGGAGGACTAAGATGACAGAGATTAGAAAGTAACAACTGGGAGTTGCTAGTTCAAATATGGACACTGGGATGCAGAGAGGGGGGGTATGGGGAAGTCCAAGAAAAGAGGTTTATGAAAATATCTTTGAAAGTATTTTGTATGTTTGTTTTGTTTTGTGTTTGTTTGTTCTTCTTAAAAAATGCTGTAAAACCAATAAAAATTTATTAAAAAAAAAAAAAAGAAACTGCCTTGGTTGCGCTGGTTGATGATCTCCAGCGAGCTAGGGACAAAGGTGAGAGTTGTTTCCTAGTTCTGCTGGATCTCTCAGTGGCCTTTGATACAATCAACCATAACATCCTTCTGGACTGTCTAGAGGGGCTGGGAGCTGGGGGCACTGTTATACAGTGGTTTCGCTCCTTCCTCCTTGGCCGTGTTCAGAAAGTGGTGGGGGGGATGAGTGTTCAGACCCCTGGGCTCTCACTTGTGGGGTGCCTCAGGGTTCCGTCCTCTCCCCCATGCTTTTTAACATCTATATGAAGCCGCTGGGAGAGATCATCAGGGGGTTTGGACTGGGTGTCCATCAATATGCAGATGATACCCAGCTCTACCTCTCTTTCAAATCAGAACCAGTGAAGGCAGTGAAGGTCCTGTGTGAGTGCCTGGAGGCGGTTGGAGGATGGATGGCGGCTAATGGATTGAAGTTGAATCCTGACAAGACAGAAGTACCGTTTTGGGGGGACAGGGGGCGGGCTGGTGTGGAAGACTCCCTGGTCCTGAATAGGGTAACTGTGCCCTTGAAGGACCAGGTGCGCAGCCTGGGAGTCATTTTGAACTCACAGCTGTCTATGGAGGCACAGGTCAATTCTGTATCCAGGGCAGCTGTCTACCAACTCCACCTGGTACGCAGGCTGAGACCCTACCTGCCCACGGACTGTCTCGCCAGAGTGGTGCATGCTCTATCTCCCGCTTGGACTACTGCAATGCGCTCTACGTGGGGCTACCTTTGAAGGTGACTCGGAAACTACAACTAATCCAGAATGCGGCAGCTAGACTGGTGACTGGGGGCGGCCGCCGAGACAACATAACACCGGACTTGAAAGACCTACATTGGCTCCCAGTACGTTTCCGAGCACAATTCAAAGTGCTGGTGTTGACCTTTAAAGCCCTAAACGGCCTCGGCCCAGTATATCTGAAGGAGCGTCTCCACCCCCATCATTCAGCCCAGATGCTGAGGTCCAGCGCCGAGGGCCTTCTGGTGGTTCCCTCATTGCGAGAACCAAAGCTACAGGGAACCAGGCAGAGGGCCTTCTCGGTAGTGGCGCCCGCCCTGTGGAACACCCTCCCATCAGATGTCAAAGCGATAAACAACAACCTGACATTTAGAAGACATCTTAAGGCAGCCCTGTTCAGGGAAGTTTTTAATGTGTGATATTTTAGTGTATTTTTGGTTTCTATGGAAGCCGCCCAGAGTGGCTGGGGAAACGCAGCCGGATGAACGGGGTACAAATAATAAATTATTATTATTATTATTATTATTATTATTATTATTATTATTATTAATCATAGAACTGTAGAGACAACCCCAGGGGTCATCTACTCCAACCCCCTGTAATGCAGGAATCAAAGCTAAATAGGACCACCTCAGGGTTTCATGACTACTATGCCAACCACTGGATGAACCCAGTGTCTCATGGGTACCATGGCATGAACAAATAAAGGATTTGGTAAGTTGCTGCAAAACATGGTCCAAATTAATTCCTGCCTCCTCATACATTTGGAACCAGATGGTGGGAGATGAGTCAATAGGACTGCAGTCGCCCAAGTTTTGTGCAGCTTGGGTACCACTGTTTTAGCAGTGAGACTTCTGGGTCAGGTTACTGACTCCTCAAGTCCAGGATCATGTTCTCAAAGTGGTCAGTCAGATGTCTGTAAACAGGACCTGAGCAAAAAAAGTGTTCTTCCCTCCTTTGGCTTCTAGCACCTGGTATTCAGAAGCATTACTGCTTCTGAACATAGCATCCATCATGACTAGCCAAAGCCCAAGACACTGGAATCAGCGCTGCTTACTTCAGAACCATATAAATGCTGACAACATTTGGGAGTTGTAAAGACACCAGCCCCAATCTTGCAGCTGATCATAGTGTCTAAATTAATTTTCCAGGTTGCCTGGAAAATTAGTTTGCTTAGCTGTGTAATAAAAGGTGGGCATCAATCACCTGCCACTTTCTTCCACCATATCTATGGTTGTCTTCCAGATCTTTGCACTAGCCTTCTATTTCTCCCAGTATAGAGTTGTTGTTGTTTAGTCGTTTACTCGTGTCCGACTCTTCATGACCCCATGGACCAGAGCACACCAGGCACCTCTGTCTTCCACTGTCTCCCACAGTTTGGTCAGACTCATGTTTGTAGCTTCGAGAACACTGTCCCACCATCTCATCCTCTGTCGTCCCCTTCTCCTTGTGCCCTCAATCTTTCCCAACATCAGGGTCTTTTCCAGGGAGTCTTCTCTTCTCATGAGGTGGCCAAAGTATTGGAGCCTCAGCTTCAGGATCTGTCCTTCCAGTGAGCACTCAGGGCTGATTTCCTTAAGAATGGAAAGAGTACTTCAGCCAATATCCACTTAGGGACGTTAGTTCACTTTGACCCAGCACTTCCATGTGCACCACAAAATCCCTTCCACCATTACATCCCCCCAATAATGGATACTACTCCCACCACCACCCTGTCCAAGTCTTGTCATCTTCCATTTTTCTCAACCACATTTTAGAGCAGCCTTCCCCAGCTGAAGGTCTTCCAGATGTTGTTGGACTCCGACTTCCATCAGTGGCAAGGGATGGTGGGAGTTTTCTGAAACTTCTGAAGGGCACCAGGTTAGGCCTTAGAACCTGTATATGCATGTGCGCACGTGGTTCAAGCCACCAACTTGAGGGATCAACTACGAGAATGTGGAACTCCTTTTTGGATTAGCACAGCTGTCTATCTTGCTGTGTTTCTCTCTAGGAGGGCCTCACAACCAGAATCTTCTCCCTCCTTAAAATTCCCTTTCAGTGCACACCGGAAGACATTTCTTGAGCTTGTCGGCAGCAATTTCTAATTTGTCTGATCTTCATCAGTCAGTTTAAAGGAGCATAAAATGTCATCTGCTGTGCCCATCACCGGGTGTGTATTAATGTATTTATCTGATTCGCTTCCTCTTGCTCATCTAGGCTTGATGCAATTCTGAATCTTTCAGATCCCCTAATTTATTTCAGTCACTCTTTGGGCTTTCTGGAGTTGAATTTCTCAGGTGGACTCATCTGAAGTGATGCCATGCTCTAGCAAGTCCATAAGCAATTATCATCTTGATAGCCTAGAATGTTTGGCTTGTATACTGCTATTTGCCCTTGCACAAACCACACAGAACTATTTAACTTCACACACACACACACACACACACACACACACACACACAAACATATTAAGGTCATGGTTCAGTTCCTAGGAAAGAAGCCCCAAAGTACTCAGTGAGTCTTAAGTCTGAGTAAATATACATAGGATCACTTTCACTAATGTGCTTTCTCTCTCACACACACACACGATATATAATAATGCATGCATACAAGTGTATTGCTTGCACTGTTGAAAGCTGTTAGGAGATCCCTATTCCCCTTCTACGGTTACAATTCCCAAAGTTCCCTGGGAAAAGGGATTGATGATTAAACTGCAGCCCAGTATTAAATTGTAGCTCACTGAAGGGAATAGGGGTGTCCTAACAACTTTCAGCACCCTTAACAAACTGCAACTCCCAGCATTCTTGGGGGGAGCCATGATTGTTTAAAGTGGTATCATTGTGACTGTTTAGAATGTGTGGGTGTGGCTCATATGAGCTGAAAGAGATCTACACATACACTGGCGTGCACATTACCTGCATATTTCATCTTGTAGGACAAACAGCCGTTTGTGTGGGGTGTGGGGGACATTTTGATTGGGAACACAACACAGGAGACAAGGTCAGTGCTACTTCGGCAGCCCCAGGGGCCTGATCCAAACCTTTGAGTCTATTATGAACATTTAGCATGTACCTGACTACCAGTCATGACAGTTCTATGGAATACATTGAGGCCTTTGCACTGATCCAGTAGGGAACTTCTTATGTTCCAATATATAGATTTATTTACTTAATTAATTGGATTTATATCCTGCCTTTTTCTCCAAGGAGCTGAAGATTCTCTTCCTCCCCATTTTGTCCTCACTACAACCCTGTGAGGTAGGTCATGCTGAGAGTAAATGCCACCCAGTGAGCCCCATGGTTGTGTGGGGGATTTGAACCTAGATCCCCCTAGGTCCTAGTCCAACACTCTAACCACTGCCCCACACTTCCCCTACACTTCATGCCAAGTGTAGCGTGGTCTGAAGATTACAACCTGTGTGGCTGGGGGAAAGGGGGTGTCAACTGACGTGCCTTGAGTGAGCTCCTTAAAAATCATAGAGCTACTGATCTTGCAAACGCCAGGATCCATCTCGCAGCCTTATAATCCTGCCCAGAATCTGTCGGTGTCAAACTTTTATTGTCCTCATCCAATCCGTTCTCTGTTTGGTCATTTTCACGGATAACATCGGCTGTTTGTTTTGGACGCTAACTAACCAGAAAGTTGCAGAGATTGAAACTTGCTCCCTGGCGGGCGGCTGTGATTTTTATCCATGATGACAGGATCCTTTTTGTTGCTCGTTTCTATTTTGGCGATCTTCACAGGTTTATTTACAAGTGGAGACGTGGCGGCAACCAGCCTCGGCTGCAGTCAGAGGAGCGTCCCTGCACTTTACTTCACTGACTTTCTGTCAGCTTTCATTTCAATGGCGATTTCAGAAGGCAGGCCCTCAATGGCCCCTAGAAAACATCTTTTATTCTACTTTGCCATATAACGGAGGGGGGTGGTGTGCGTGTTCTGTATTCTGCATGATGTTCCAGTCTGAATAACAAACCCTTCAGCAGAAAAAGAAGCCCAGATTTTGTCCTCACTGCATTATCCATCACAATGTCATTAGGGTAGACTCGCATACATACATGCACATTACTGAATTTTGCACCAACAATAGACTTCCATTTTAATTTTCCACCATGATGCATGGTGGTGCTTAAGGATGGACAAATCCATCAGCTTCACATTTACCTCAATGTTAAATTCATCCCCCACATTTCCATGGCAATTTGCAATTTATTATTCTTCTTTAAAAATTCGCACGAAAATTCATCAACAGTTTTGTGTGAATTTTTCCCTTATAAATACATTTTTGTACAGTTTTGATTAATATGCACATTTCCTTGCAAGCAATGATCCCTAATATAAAGCATTTTTGCATGTTAATTGCATGGATATATGCATTTTTAGCGCACACTTTCACCTGATAATGTGTACACATCAGTTGGAAAACTGCACTGTAAGATTCTGTGAACTCAGTTTTTGAAGGCTAGTCGTATTCTCTTTTGCATGGCTGGTTCAAGAAGTGTGAGTTGGGAAGCTCCTCATTAAAATGCCAACCAAATTGAATTTCTCCCCTATCCCTGGTGATGGTACATCAGGGGTATTCTGAGACATTAAAGGAAATTTTAATGGTGGGCTCAGGAAGGAGTTGGTGCTGGGTCCTGTGAGACTGCTCAGACCCAGAATTGCTGGATGCTGATTACCTCTGTAGGTATAGAGTTACACACACACACACAGAGAGAGAGAGAGAGAGAATGAGAATATTTCTAAGTAATATTTCTGGGCCCTTATCACCTTCTATAAGGTAAACTGAATTGATGTGCATGCATAGTTAATTAGCACAGGGTTTGGGAAATCTATTTTTGTATATCTAGTCTTATTTGCTGTATTTGCGTTGTTATTATAAGGCAGTGCCCTTCAAGCTCCTATTTTCAAGTGTGTCATCTCGTCCTGTTGCTTTGGGACTAAAGTTGTCTGCTGAGGGGTGATTCTGAAGCAGCCACTACACTACAGCCCCCTGGTGTATTATAGGAATGTTTCAAGCGCCTGATAGGAAGATGTTTTGCAAGCAAGAATAACCTGGAGGCAGGGGACACTCTTGCCTCATTGTCCTTGTATTAAATAGACTACTTAGGTGCACTAGCAGTATGTGGGCAATTGCATCGCTCTGAATAACTGTGTTTCTAAACAAATACAAAACACTTCTGAGTGCAAATCTTAACAAGTTTAATTCTGAATAAACTATGTCGGGCCCACATAGATGGAACACTGGCTAATTGGGAAAGACATTGACTTGGGGAGTTGCTGATGGTCAGAAGAGGCAGTGCTCTTAGACTATTTGAACCCAGCACCTTCTAAATGGGAACTAAATGTTGGGAGATTCATAATAGGCGAAAAGCAGTACTTCGCAATATGCATTGTCAAGCTATCAGGACAGGGAAGGAATCAGTGAGCAGTGCTGTGCAGAGGGCCTTCTTGGTAGTGGCACCTGCCCTGTGGAATGCCCTCCCACCAGATATCAAAGAGAAAAACAACTACCAGACTTCTAGAAGACATCTGAAAGCAGCCCTGTTTAGGGAAGCTTTCAATGTTTAATAGATTATTGTATTTTAATATTCTGTTGGAAGCTGCCCAGAGTGGCTGGGGAAACCCAGCCAGATGGGCGGGATATTATTATTATTATTATTATTATTATTATTATTATTATTATTATTATTATTATTATTATTAGGCTTGTGATCTTGCCTCTTCTTCAGCCCAACCAACATAGGTGGGAACTTAATCTCTCATATTTCTAAGCTCTGGGACCATTCAATGCATCTGAATGTTAGAAGATTCAGGACAGACAAATGATCACATGGGACCTTAACTATGGAATTTGCACCTGCGAGAGGTAGTGAGGACCACCAACTGAAATGACATTGAAATAGGATTAGGTAAATTCATGGAGAATAAAGCTATCATTGACAGCTAGCCATTATGGCTATGTGCTACCTTCACTGTTGAAAGCACTATGCCTCTGAACGCAAGTTAATGGAAATCATAAATGAGGAATGTGCTACTATGCTCAGAGTTTGTTGGCTTGCGTGGCGAGTTCCCAACCCCCCCCCCCCCGGTAGAAATAATGACACATGACACAATTATTTAAGGTTAATGGGCTAAAAAAGGCCACAACTTTATTGGTTACAGGTGATGAGCGGTATTGGCTTAGGCATTGGCTCTGACTATATCCGACTTCAGCCCGTCTCCTGGAAGTCTGGGAAGGGTTAACCACCGTTAGAGGGAGTCCTGCTGATGCACATCAACTAGGAACTCCCCCAGGATCACCGATAGGGGGCATGCCTTAGACCCTCACCTCCATAGTTTTCAGACAGGGCTACACCCCCTGGAATCCTTTAGCGGACTACCCTTCAATATGTGGGGCAGGTGATGGCGCTACCTCCCCTCTTTCCATCTACAGGAGTATTCCAATGCCTAACCGCCAATAACGAGCAAGTTGTGATAATTTGCTACGAGGTAGGCAAAAACCAAGTGGCTGGTGCCAATTTGCCAAGTGGAAAAATTCCTACCAGGCCCCTCAATGGCGACCAACCAAAGTCCATAGCAAGGTCCAAGAATGAAAACCTTAAAGGGCGGGAGGGTGGGAAACAGGAACAGCTGGTAGGCAGCAAAGAGGGAGATCCCCGGCCGTGTCCTGCTTCAAATAAGGCAGGCCACACCCCTAGATCCAGCCAGGTGGTGACACGGCTGGGGATAGCCAATCACGCAGGGCCAGCCTCCCACCCCCTGCGCACGTGGAGCCCGCAACCCCACCTCCTCCTTAAGGCAGAAGTGGCTTTCCCTTAGGCTTCTGGTTGGACACTATGAGAACGGGAAACGAGACTGGATAGGCTCTTGGTTTCATTCAGAAATTTCCTGTTTCTGTGGCAAGATGGACCAGCGTTCTGACTTACTCTAAAGCTATTTCATATCTTCATGTACCCCACTGTTTTGGCCTCGTACATGTCAGCTACTTAATTGTATATCTTCCTTGCATCATAAAAAATAAATTTTGTATCCAGCTGCTAATGAAGTTTAAAAAATGCCATCAGTCATTTAGAAGTCTAATCCAAATTCATCAGTGTCCCAAATTGATGCATGTGTATGAGACGACCAATTGGTTAAATCCCTGATTCAGTGCTTTTGATCAGTTCTGTGTGTTGGAGCAAGCTAGGTCCGCTGGAGATCAGTCAAATGGGCTCATTATTAGTATGGAACACTTCAGAAAAAAGCTATATTCTTTCTACAAATAAAGTTCTAACTGATCGATGGCATTTATTTTTTACTTTATTGACCACACAATGAAGAAAAGATGTAATTCAGAGCTGTCGTCATTACAGGTGTAACATAATACCTGCTCTGGACTTGTATGAAATTGATCTTCAGTCTGGCAGCACCTACATTATGGAACGCCCTGGCTATTTTCATCAGACAGTTGCCTTCGTTGCCTTTTCAGCACTGGCCCCGACTTGGTGGAACGCTCTGTCACAAGAGACCAGGGCCCTGTGGGATTTGACATCTTTCTGCAGGGCCTGCAAGACTCAGCCAGGTTCTGAAGTTAACAATGAATCATAGAATCATAGTGTTGGAATAGACCACAAGGGCCATTGAGTCCAACCCCCTGCCAAGCAGGAAACACCATCAGAGCACTCCTGACATATGGTTGTCAAGCCTCTGCTTAAAGACCTCCAAAGAAGGAGACTCCACCACACTCCTTGGCAGCAAATTCCACTGTCGAACAGCTCTTACTGAAGATTGTAGTTTATTGCAAACACAAATAAACTTTAAATGGATTCGAAATGCTGTTACCCTTTACCCTCTTAGTCTTATTTTATCCTGTCTTTAACACTTCTGCCTCCCCTCACACAAGAGCCACTTGCACTAACTGTCTGTCTATTTCCATCTGTCTTCCAACTGCTTTCCCAACTGTCTAAACCTCTGGCTAAGCCTTTTAAAAACAGGTAGGCTCCGCCTCTGGGTTTTCTATTGGTCTACCTATTAACCCTTTGTCTCCCCCTGTAGAGACATTTCCAAAAGAATGGGCAAACACCACACAATGTACCACTGTATGCATCTTCAAGTTCTCGCCATTGTTTTCAATTGTTTGCATACACATAAGCCCTGCTGTTAGTTTTAGATCACCCTCCCATCATAAAGGTGGTCATGCACTAGATCTTTTGAAATTCTATGGTCTCCACACTAATGCTGCTATGTTCCATTGGCCTGAGTCATCTCTTGCCACATATCCTGCATATGTCCATTTTAACCCCATAATCATTTATCTTTGCCATACCCAATTATTAGTTTCTCTATATTTTAATGATAACCCTAACATTGCATGCCCCACAACATGTTGGGTTGTTCTTAAGCTGTTCATATTTCTCTATGTCATGCTCCAGTTCTCCACTCCATAACACATCACATGTCATATGCAGACTGAATACTTTAGCTTTCAGATCTAAGGAAATGTTTTTATTCTTAATCATGAAGTTGAGTTTCCCATCACGCTTCAACTCAGGGAAGGGTAACATCACCCCAATTCACCTTATTATTCAGCCCCAGCACAGAGTGGTTATTCATCTCTAGCAACTGGTTGACTACTGTGTAAAATAACACCCTGAACTAATAGGCTTTTGATCCCCACGTCTCTTCTCATGCTTCCTGTCATATAAGTGCAAGTTTGAGCTCACATTGTGGGTGAGCAAATTTCCATGACTGCTGTTTAAATACTGCATCCGTCTTCATTCTCCCTCATTTTATGAGTTTTTGCTCTGTAGTTTGCCGAGAAGCTTGCAGCCATGGCAGGAGCTCTGTCAACTCGGCAGCAAGTCCCATTGATTTCACTGGGATTTACTTCCAAGTAACTAAGGTATTTGATGGCAGCTTTCCAAACATCCTGGGCTCAGTTATCACTAAGCAAGAGTCCCAGGTGTTTAAGGCATAAGATTTGAAGACTGAGTAACCTCTCGAATGATACTCATGCCCTGATAATGAATTAATAGAATCATAATGGGAGGAAATAGTCCCATCATGGAATTTAGCAGATTGGGTTTATGTCAATGGGCATGTGATTGGCCTCAAATTGGTGCCAATTAAAACCCAGTGGCAGAACTCCAACAAAATTTGATAGAAAATCATTCCAAACAGTTGGTTGAGTCCCCCCCCCCTTCTTTCTAAGAAAGAACAGGCTCATTAGAATCAAGTATATCATTTTTTTATTTGACTCTAATTGCCTTTTAAAGCACATGTGAATGCAGGCTGCAGATGCCAAGACCATGTCTTAATATAACAAGTAGTGAAGCATTGAGGCTCTCATGTTTAATCAGAATTAAATAAATGCCAACAAAGGAATTAAACCGAGCAAGATCAAGGAGCTCTTTCCCTGCAGATGTGGGCCCTGTGCAAGGACTTGGCAAGGACTCACCAACACATTCATGCTACTCAATTCTGTGTCACTTGAAGGAAGCTATCTTCTATATCTCGAGTCAAAACTAATGGTCCAGCTACCTCAATGTGGCCAGGAATTGCTATCTACATCTCACACAGGTCCTTTTCTCGGCTCTGCTGTTGGAGAAATATCTTACCATGTAGTGACTGGCTTTCAGCCTGGGATGTTTTTCACAAAAACTTCATGTTCAGCCATGAAAACATGCATCTTCCATAGTATTCATCACTTGGTGTTTACAGCACCAGGTAACAGCTCCCATGTATGGACTATCTCTTGTGAATGTAGCCCCACAGATTGAACTATCATCTCACATTACTTCAAAAGCAAAGCTTTGCTGTTGGGTCACGTCATACATCCAGCTGCCAGTCACCTTGGGCTCACCTGTGCACATTCAGACATGGTTGAAATATGCTTTATTTGGAGTGTGTGTGTGTGTGTGTGTGTGTGTTACAGAACATACTAATAAGGAGAAAGTAATAGAGGAAATTGCTTTCTTAATAAGCTGGCCTTATGGAACTTACTATCTGACAGCCTAGCCTATTCCACAGGTGTGTTTTGAAACTAAATGGGGGAAGGTACAAAACACTCTGTGCAATGCAAGTGACTCATCTCAATCCCAATAATGAAATCGCAGCCATGTGCTAGTGCACCATTAGGACGCTGCCTAGTGTCACAGGTATACCACTGAAGTCTCAAATTAAAACTCACAGCATGTAGATGTGCTGTCCAACTCTGGTTTCTGGGAATTAAATGACACATTGTGGAAAATCCAGGCCATGGTCTCTCATCAGCTCAGGGTGTCCAGAAGTTGAATAATGCATGTCCTCACAGTGAGTGCAAACACAATGTTATGTTCCACAGGTGACAAATGCTCCTGATGCCAACTCCAAATGTGGTGGGGTGATGACAGGCAGGGGGCAAGGGCAGGGGACTGAGACCCACAAAGCATCGCCTTTGACAAATATTTCATTGTTCCATTGTTCAGCTTGGCATTGACTTCTAGGTGGAGTAGCTGTCCAAGGTCCTGAAGGGCCTCTGTTTGAGACTTCCATCTCCTAGCAGCTGACAGCATTGTGGTTGGTGAAACCCTTTTAGCCCATCTCTCCCTTGCATGGGGCCACGTAATTGCCGTGTGCTTGTTAAAGGACAATAACAGAAGCTCCCGCACACCCACACACACCACCCTCTTTTTTTATTCCTTTTATGTCAGCCTTGATTTGCAGCAAACTTTTCATGGTTGCCCTTAGAAAAGGTGAAGGCAGCTGCAGGTTGCTTCCTACATGAAATCAGGTCACAGCGATTCTGGATATGGGAACGTAATGATCACCGCAAACAGAAAAGGGCCCCTGCTAACATCCTCCACGCCCCCCTCCATCCGAGTCCAATGCACGGCTCGGCATTTTCAATATATATTTAAAATAACAAAGCAAGACAAGCAGGCGCCTTTCCCCCCAGAAACTGCCAACGTATGCTCCAAAATCTCCTGCATTTTGCATTGTGTCAGTCTGTGTCAGAGGCTTCAGGGAAGGTAATATAGGAGATGAATGAAAGTCTATCATCTCAGTGCCAAGATGAAAAAGTGGCAGCTCATAATGAAAAGAAAAATAGTTTCCATTTTGGACCTCTGTAAGTAAGAAAATGACGGAGCCCTGGGAACCGCCAAGCCTGAAAAATGATCCCTTTGACAGACATGCCTATAAGTGAAAGTGCACGGGATATAATTCGAACCATAATATAGGAAATAATGATTATTTTAGGGATAGCACGATTTTAAATAAATCCTTGACTGCTCTATGGAAAATGGGAACTGGGAACAATGTGGGGTGGTGGGGTGGGTGCGAGGGCTGTAGGTTAATTTAAGAAATAAATGACCTAGTTTAAGATGTGTGTCTCTTTGATAATGTCACGCATGTGAAGATCGCCAAGGAAGGAGGACACCATAGCCTGGCTCTGAGTTTTCTTTTCTCCTACAAGCCGAGATCAGAAAAAAAAATTCACTGATGACAGGCAAAAATCTGGTGGTATTGGAATGGAATTGGTTGCAGGGGCTGTCTTCAATGGAGACAGAGAGGGCAGGTGCTTTGCATACACAAACACACACCAACGAATGTGTGGGGATGAAAAGTGGCTAGACCAGCTGCTTATTCACAAGAATCCTGACCAGCAATCAATGCAGACAGGGAAAGGGACAGAGCTGATTCTACAAGCTTCCAAATCCCTCCCAATTGCTTAGAAGTCTCAGAGTGAAACATGGAAGGGAGAAGGAGGGTACAGAGGTTGACTCTTGAGAGCCAGTGTGGTGTAGTGGTTAAGAGCGGAATAATAATAATAATAATAATAATAATAATAATAATAATAATAATAATAATATATAATAATAATATAATAATAATATGTCACAAGAGACTAGGGCCCTGCGGGACCTGACATCTTTCCGCAGGGCCTGCAAGACAGAGCTGTTCCACCAGGCCTTTGGTCAGGGCGCAGCCTGACTCCCTCCTCTGGCAACCTGCACAGAATTTTGCTTAATTGGTTGCCTTCAATTTGATTTAATTAATTTTTATAATGAAATGTTTTTAGATTGTGTAACTATTTTACTGTCTGATTATTTGATTGTTGTTAGCCGCCCTGAGCCCGGCTTTGGCTGGGGAGGGCGGGATATAAATAAAATTTATTATTATTATTATTAATAATAATACCCTGCCCTCCCTGGCCAGAACTGGGCTCAGGGCAGCTAACAGCAGTAAAATTACAATAAAAACATATTAGGGGTAAAAAAACCTAATTTAAATTATGAGTTAAATTACAATTTAAAATGCAGCCTCATTTTAATAGTAGCCATAGATCAAAAAAGAGATTTGGGACTCCTGAACCGAAGACGAGACTCCTGGATCAGGCCATTGTCCCATCTAGACCAGCATCCTGTTCTTAGGGTGTCCAACCAGATGCATGTGGGAAACCTGCAAGCAGGATCCTGCAGTTGTGACACTTGCTTTAAACAACACTGAGGGAACAGGGCAAGAGATTGTGGGGGGAATTAAAAAATCGGCACTCTGCTCTGTGGATCGCAATGAACACATGCTAAAACCTCAAAACAGCCAGGCAAAGGGAACAATGTTATCTGTTGCTCAGAGCCAAAGGTTTGTGTTTGGATTGCCAAGTCATTCACGGTGCAACCAAAAGCCTAGCAGGTTCGCAGAGCATCAGTGTTTCTTCTGCTGCACTCATTGTTTTCTTAATTTCCCTACCAATAATCAATACCGCCAGGCTGGTTGCGGTGGCAGAAGCGAATACAGTATCCCGGCTTAGAGGTTTCTGCAGGCAAACACTCCATTTTGCAAAACTTGGAATGAGCAAATAGGTTTTTGCCTCTGTGCCACCTATGGCAGCTGCGGTTACTATGGATGATTGGGCAGAATGGATAAAAACAGATTTCCCCAACCAACTATATGCAATGCAACATATTTCTCAGACGTTTAATGGAATAGAAATTTTGATTTGAGCAGGCTCTTATGGGCACTGCTAGCTCTGAGCATTAAGCCCAAGCCTGGACTTGGGTAAGCGGAAGGATGGAATGGAGAGCGTCAAAGGCAGCAGGTGTAGAAATAAAACAATTTCTTTCTCTCTCTTTTTTGGTCATAAAATTGGAATGTCACCAGGAGTCTCTTCCTCTGCTTTGGCCCTTCAGCAGCCGTGAAATATGATTGTTGAGCAGATACGTCCCCTCTCTAAAGAACAGTTCTGCTCTTCCCCAACCTTTCCCTCCATCCTGGCTGACGCATTGTGTTTCAAACTTGGCTTCTTGCTGAAAGGCTGAAGCCAATGTTATATAAAAAAGAGAACACTTTCATGATGATTCTTGGAAGCTTTTTCCCGGGAACGGATTCAACCGGTGAGACTATCAATGCATTCAGCAGGTTGGTAGCTTTGGCAGAGAGAGGTAGAGGGATGCATCCTGGCTTTAAGGAACAATGCAGAACCCTCTTCAACCTCATTAATTTCGAATTGACCTCACCAGTCGGCTTTGACGAGTGTGTGTATGCTATGGTCAGTTCTATGGATTTGGCAAGGCATCTGATATTGTGGGCTGTGACATTGTTATGCTAGAGCAGGGGTGGCTGTCAGGCCAGATCCTAATCTCCCCCACTCCTGTGGGCCAAGTGTCAGAGGTGGGCAGGATGCCCCTCTGTCAATGGTCTGACATTACAATGATGTTAAATGTCCATTTGCTTTTGCCTTTTCAGTTTGCAAGCAAACCATGCAGGCATAAGCATGGCACAATGCAGATTTCAACGGCCAGCTGATATATGGGGGGCCTGCAAAAAGCCCCATGTTGGCTTTCATCCACAGCTTTGTATGTGCCACCAATTAGCTGATTGGTGATGCCAAACCACATCTTGACCTACCCTGCAATTGATGTCCTACAGGGCAGGTGCATGTGGCTTGGCCAAAATGCTTCAGCACTCAAAATGGGGGAGCCTGGTATGCTCAAATTTCTCTGCAGGCAAAAATTCCCCATCACTGTGTTAAGGTTACCAAGTCAACCCTCTCCTCCCAGAACATTTGTGGTATAAAACGTTTCTGGATTTCAAAAGGAAGTTATGGGTCATGCAAAGATTGGAGACAGAGCAGTATGTCTGAAACCTTTCTAGGCACAAAAAGTATTGAAAGTGGAATTGGGTATAGGACTCCCTGGACGGTTAAGTCCAGTCAAAGGTGACTATGGGGTTGCAGCGCTCATCTCGCTTTCAGGCCAAGGGAGCCGGCGTTTGTCCACAGACAGTTTTCCAGGTCATGTGGCCAGCATGACTAAATCGCTACTGGCGCACGGAGGACCGTGATGTGTGCCAAAGCGCACAGAAACGTCGTTTACCTTCCCGACACAGTGGTTCCTATTTATTTACTTGCACTGGCATGCTTTCGAACTGCTAGTTTGGCAGGAGCTGGGACAGAGCAATGGGAGCTCACCCTGTCATGGGGATTCGAACCACCAACCTTCCGATCAGCAAGCCCAAGAGGCTCAGTGGTTTAGACCACAGTGCCACCTGCGTCCCTATGAAATTGGGTATATAACCAATCTGATACCAATATGTGAGCACATATAATCATTGATGCACAATTCAAAGGATGTCTGGAGGGACTCCAGATCCACACATCAGGGAAACCTGGAAGTGATAATCCATTTTAGCAGGTGCCTAAAATGTAACACTGATGGTACCTGCATAATAGTGGCCCATGCCAAGCATCCTTTATCAGCTTGTCACATGGTGAGTATCAGGCAAATCATAAACTCTACTACTCAGCTATGATTCCCTCCATTACCTGGCTAACCTTACCCTGAAACTTTTTCTAAAAATCACTTTGAGGTTTGTTTGGTGGTGGTTGTTTTTTTACAGTCAAGTGGTATATAAATTTTTATGAAATAAATAATATCCCCATATTTTTATGTCTCCACCAGGATCCTAGATTATGGCTAGAATTTGAACCCACATTCCAATCTAAAATTCCATGCATTGGGTCCACATTCTAATTTTCCTAATCCCCCCACCAGATGTGCAGCCCAACATTCGAGCGGGGCAGGGAGGTGGAACATTTAATAACCAACAATGAGAAGGAGTCATCAAGATCAGGAGGGGAAATTACGCCTTCCAGCAAAACCAAGGCAGACGCGTCAGGCTAGTAAACAAGCCAGCACGGACGAGAGCAATTAAAAGCAGAAAGTTGCAGGAAGATGGATAAGTAAACAGGAGGGTTACAAGTTCACGAGCCCACCCCGAAGGCACCATTAAAAGCTTAATTTGCTACAATCAGGAATGTTCATGGCGTGTTTTGGCTTTCGGGAATGGAAGAGTAATTTCTCTGCTCCTGATGAAACACACTGGGGTTAATGCTTTGGCAAGTCTTCCGTGTTTCTCCTTAACGATGGATATATCCTGACATACAGGCAGCCCAACGCAGACTGGTCTAAACCTTGCTATTATTATTTTTAATCATTTGGGAGCTCTTGGAAGCAACCTCTATGCAATGCCTTACAGCACAATCCTAGCCAGGAGTAAATTCTATTGAAATCAATGGGTCTTACTCTCAGGTAAGTGAGGTTAGGGTTGCAGATTTAGCCATGCTGCCTAAGGAAGAAAACTGACCAGGAAACAAATGGCAAATCCCACTCTTTCTTTCCTTTCCCTTTTAAAACATAAGAAACAACGGTATTGCTGTTGGTTATTAAATGCTGTATAAAACCCAGATCTCCATATAGTTCTGCCTCTTATTTCTAACAGTGAGTAATCCAGTGTTTCTGAGAAGCCTACAGGCAGGACACAAAAGCACAGATCTTTCCTGTAAATTGCCCACTAGGACAGGGGTGTGGATGTTGTGGCATTCCAGACATTGGGTTCCTCCAAGATGACTTGGACACACTTCTCCATGCTCTGGTAACTTCCAGATGGGATTATTTCAATGCACTTTATGTGGGACTGTCCTTGAAGACAGTTCAGAAACTTCCAATGGTCCAAAATGCAGCTACCAGATTACTGGCTGTGGTTGCCTACTGTTGGGAATCTGAGGTGAGATGTCCACATACCAGAAGTTGCCCCCTGTTCTAGTCACCTCACAGAGACAGCATACAGTCCAAAATAGTTTGCTGTTGCAAAAGATAAGGCTTCAGCAATACAGTTCAAGAGATAGATGCATACACACAGCTTGTAGGCTTTGCAGATGGAGATACATAAAAGTACAAAGAAATCCTGTTGCTCCAGAAATTCAGGACACAGATTCAGACTCACACCGATGAACACTTCCAGTCAGACTCACTAATTTCACAAATGAGCTGATATGTCTTAATCACTTATATAGGCAGCACTGGGTCATTACCATAGTAACTGGCTTGGCTAACTTTGTACCTGTTGGCTTATCTCATCCATAAGGTGATTTTTACACTCATGAAGGAAATGTGTGTTTTCAGAGCCCACACTATTCCTATGACTGCAATCTGTTTTAACTGTCTTAAATTCCAAATTTTAAATAGTTGTAACCTGCCCTGGAACCTCCTGCTGGTAAAGGGCGAGTAATAACTTCAATGATGATGATACTGCTGAACTACAACTTCCATCCTTCCTGCTCATTGCCCATGCTTGCTAGATGGGAGCTGTATTCCTTGTGTGTGTTACTCATTCCTGCTCCAGTAAGTGCTTCTGAGTAATCAACATAGCCATTAGCCTTTGGCAGGTCTGTCCTTCATGAATTTGCTACATCCTGTTTCAGGAACATCTACCTGTTGCAGCAAACACTGTAGATGATTGATGCCTTGATAAATAAGTCCTCTCTTTTTTGTCTGTCTTTAGTCTGTTGCTTGTGAATTTGCATTGTGTGACCTCTGGGTTAGTTGCCAAGAGTTCTTAGTGCAAAAGTTTGACATTCTGGGACGGTTGCCAGGACTTCTGGCTTAAACACAGGGCATTTTGAGTACAAGGTCGGCACCATCCTTTTCACTTATGGCCCCTCCAGACATCCTTTTAATTGTGCATTCCTGATTATTTGAGCTCATGATGGTCTTGAGGCAATCAGTGGCGTAGCGTGGGGGGTGCCAGGGAGGCAGGCCGCACCGGGCGCAACATCTGGGGGGGCGCGCTCGCTGCCTCCGGAGTCGCCGAAGAGCCTCGGGCGCAGGCTGTAGCAGAGCCGCATGTCTCGCGGAACCGACGAGCTGTGCGCGCGTCCGGGCTGAAGGCGCCCGGCAGGCAGTGGCTCTCAGCGCTCGCCGCGGAGGACGCGCCAGGCAGCCCCTTCTCACAGCCCCGCCTCCGGCGCTGCTGCTGCAGCTGCTGGGCCGTTGCATTTTCCTCGCCTCTCTGCCCCCCTCCTCCTCCGGGCAAGCGGCGTCGTTTGGGTGGCAGCGCCAGCGGCAACTCGCAGGTTAGGGGTTGGGGGGGCGCAAATTACGTGCCTTGCCCCGGGTTAGGGGGCGCAAATTACTTGCGTTGCCCCGGGTGCTGACAACTCACGCTACGCCGCTGGAGGCAATTATGCATGATTCCACTTCCAATACTGTTTGCAACTGTAAAGGTTTTGGGGCAGACACACTGCTTCGTTTCCAGCCGGTGAATGACCTGCAGCTTCCTGCTAAAATTCTGTAACTTTGCCTATCACAAATTATTCTGGAGAAGAGAAGTGTGTCCTGCTTTCATTGCCCTATAGCACAAGAGTGCCTCTCCAGACTTCATATATAATGTGATTATATTAGGGAAGCATCACAGAACACCCAATAAAGCAGAATGATGTGTGGATTATCCAGTATCAACTCAGCACTAATGCACTATTATTGCATCAATGAAACAAAAATCACCATCTGGAGGGACTTTTGGTGTACATTCTGTAACTAATTATGTAGCCCAAATATGCATCACTAAGTCATTGGCATCACCTCCAGTGCACGGTTGCATGAGAGGGGTTGCAAGATACAGGTGTATAGTTTCTCCTTATCTTTGTCCAGATAAAGGTGGAGAAATCTGCCAGTCTTGGCTTCTCTCAGTTTTCCCTATCAGAAGTTCAGTTATCCAAACTTCCACAACAGTTTCTAATTATTATTGCTTTCAAATATCTATGTGAAAATTCAAACACAATTTTGTGCAGCCATTGACTCGTTTGCTTCTCCAGATTTTGCGATGTGCTTCCTCAGCCAAAGAATACTTAAAAAGGAGAAACAAAGAGAAGCAAAAAATCATCAGGACAGTAAATTGACGCCCTGCTTCTTTGAAAAGAAGAGAGAGATTGCTTGTGGAATAATAACTGCCACTTGCACAAAGCCAATCAAAATCTCTTGGGATTGTCATTGCAGCCAGTGTAAATTTGCAGCAGTTTCAGCCATCCTCTACCCACAAAGCACCTCTCCCCAATCACTGAAGCACCACCCCCAACACAGCATGCAAAAAAAGGTGGCGAAGACAAAAGAGAAATTTCAGCTCATAAATGCCTTTTTTCTGTTTCCATCTTTGCCAGCCCAATGCTCTCCAGATGTTTTGGCCACAACTGCCACCATCTCTGACCATGAGCCAAAAGTTCTGTACCCATCTCTGAGACAACAGTTTTGAGTTCCTTGTACTCCATTGTCCTTGAGATAAAATATTTTCCTTCTTCCGTCTTAAAAAGAAAAGGATGAAAATCCTGCAATTTGCTACCGGCAATTCAGATTGGCTCTCCAATTATACCGATCTGGTATCCCTACCACCTGCTATCATTAGCATTTACTGGAACCCTGTAATGCGTTGTTTTCAGTTCTGCTAAAGCTTTTTATGACATTCAGGAGGCAGCAGCGAGAACAATAAGACAAGCAAACAAAGTGATATTTACTAAATGAAGTGAACCTTTCTCGTGAAATTAACAAAGTGTGCTTTTCGAAATAGATTGCCTTAAATGCCAGGCTGAGGCTTTTAAAAAATGTCCATTTATTTATTTATTTTTGAAAAGTGCTTTGGGACTCAGAGAAGTGGGAGAAAACATTTCCTGGCAGAGAAGCAAAGTCAGTGAGACTTGCTCCCAGGCACCCAGATAGGATCAGAGGATGCTTGACTTAGTCAGACAACGGATTCATCTAGCCCTACACAGTTTCCTACACAGACTGGCAGTAGCTCTGGAGGGTTTCAGAAAGGGGTTTCAGACAGGGGTCTTTTGTAGCCAGGCCTGGAGGCACCAGAGATAGATAGCAGGAACTTATTTTTTGAAAGCAGGTGCTCTAACACTGAGATTTCCCTATAGGCAGGAGTAGCCACCATGAGGTCTTACAGGTGCTGTGGAACTCCAGCTCCCAGTGTGGCCAGTGGTCTAGCAAGATGGAAGCTGTGATCCAGCCACATCTGGAGGGCACCAAATTGGGCATTCCTGGCGTACACAGATGGCGCCAGAGATACAAGAAGGTTGAACAGGGTTGGTGCTTCCTTCTCTGAGTCTCTTCTTTCATGTAGAATCACACACATAGGTAGCCTGAACTACCCTAGTGTTATTTTTCCCATGAAGGAGTGATTAGCAGCCATTCATTTGCATGAGGCTTAATTTATTATTATTATTATTATTATTATTATTATTATTATTATTATTATTATTATTATTATTATTTCTGCTTCTTATTCTTGCTTATCCTTAACTCTGTGGTTTTGATACTGCATCTTTATACTTTAATCTGCTGGTGTTCTTTTTGGAGAGACGTTTTGGGTACATACTGGTCGATGTGAAGGCAAAAATACAATTTCCCCAATGATAGTCAGCACCCAGACATCCCCCTTCCCCATTCCTTGAGGTCATGTTCCTTGGTGTGACGTCAGAGTGCCCTGCTAGAAGAAGGGGAGTTTGGATTTGATATCCCGCTTTATCACTACTCGAAGGAGTCTCAAAGTGGCTAACATTCTCCTTTCCCTTCCTCCCCCACAACAAATGCTCTGTGAGGTGAGTGAGGCTGAAAGACTTCAGAGGAGTGTGACTAGCCCAAGGTCACCCAGCAGCTGCATGTGGAGGAGCGGGGAATCGAACCCGGTTCACCAGATTACGAGTCTACCACTCTTAACCACTATACCACACTGGCTCATTAGGACACAGGAGCAGGACACTCAAATGCTGAAGCAGGGGTGTCCCTCTTCTCCTCGCTCTGACTCCGACATCCAGGAATTGTGTGGCATACCTGCGCATGATCAGATGTTTGCATGTAGGAGCATGACACAATTGTATGTCCCTTCTATGTGGAGCTGCTTATGGGCTTTTAGATACAGTGGTACCTCGGGTTAAGAACTTAATTCGTTCTGGAGAGCCAGTGTTGGTGTAGTGGTTAAGAGCGGTAGTCTTGTAATCTGGTGAACCGGGTTCGCGTCTCCGCTCCTCCACATGCAGCTGCTGGGTGACCTTGGGCCAGTCACACTTCTGTGAAGTCTCTCAGCCCCACTCACCTCACAGAGTGTTTGTTGTGGGGGAGGAAGGGAAAGGAGAATGTTAGCCGCTTTGAGACTCCTGAAGAGGAGTGAAAGGCGGGATATCAAATCCAAACTACTACTACTACTACTACTCCTCTTCTTCTTCTTCTTCTTCTTCTTCTTCTTCTTCTTCTTCTGGAGGTTCGTTCTTAAACTGAAACTTTTCTTAACCTGAGGTACCACTTTAGTTAATGGGGCCTCCCGCCACCGCCGCATGATTTCTGTTCTCATCCTGAAGCAAAGTTCTTAACCTGAGGTACTATTTCTGGGCTAGCGCAGTCTGTAACCTGAAGCGTCTGTAACCTGAGGTACCACTGTATCAATACCCAAATGTCAGGGGTGGAGGGTGGCCATGGGTTGAGATGCAGAGGACATCAAACCCCCTCTTCAGATTCAACACATGAGACCCCTGTGTGCAAGTGGGAAGTGGAGAGAACCAGTGTGATGGGGTTTTAAGATCCAGAGAAAGACTTAGTTCTCAGTGAGTGAGTGGGCAAATCTGTAGGTGGGCTGAGCCATACAGGCGGCAGGTGGGAGATATACTGTACCTTTGATCTGCAGTTCCAGGAATGTGCAATCTAAAATTTGACACATGAAGGGGAGGGAAAGTGAAGGAAGTAGAGGGAGTGATAAATTTCTGTCTCTGTGTGTACATTTTGAGGAACCTTTGTAAATTTTTTGCAGCCCAGTTCTGCACATCTCTGCTCTGTCCCCAAGATGAGCCTAATCGTCCTTAAATGACAGTTTTGTGTGTCGGTGGAGATGCGCTTAACAGTGATTGCTGTTTGCCTTGCATGCCAAGCCGGCCTTTTTCAGGACTCAGGATAGCTCCAAAGCTGCCATGTTCATGCTATTCTATGGCTCAGAAGGGGCCTTGGAGAAGACTGCCACATTGTTAATAGACTCGGGTTGTTTTCTCCCCTCTTTTTACAATCTTTGTCGCCTCTGAAGCTCACGTCGCTCCGAAAAGCGGCAGAGAAGCGCCGCGTCTGCATATTCCTTTCAGCCGCTCCTCATCTGAAGCAAAATAAAACAAACAAACCCAACAGCCCCCTCTCCCCCGTCCCACTTTTGGCACCTGCAACCATTGCCGGCTGCAGAACAGGTGAGCCTCGACGAGCTCTATTCAAAGCAAACAAGCTGGCAGCTTGCTAGACAACAAAACCGCAGCTCGGCTCCAGCTGGGGAAGGAGATTACTTTGATAACAAATTAAAACTGGATCTGAAACCTTGGAAGGGGCAGGGGAACCGGAAGACACTTGGCTTCGATATTTTCTGTTTTGTTTTGTTTTTAATGCACGCTATAAAGATGGTTCTTTATTAACAACCATTCCTTAGCTCCTAGCAACCTCCATAGGACCTGGTATGGTTACCTTCTATTCTGATTGAGGAGACCATTTAAACTAGTCTTAAGGGTCTCCGTGGGATCTTCAGGGTTCTTTATGCATCTCTTCCCCCCTCCTCTGCTCCTTGCATATGCAGACAATTGGGAAGTTCAATTTTAAAAATGTCCATATATTTCCCCGTGATGGGATTTTATTTTTTTTAACAACAGCACTGGATATTTCTAGCATGATTGCTGTTTTTAATAACCATATAATTACTGTATTACTCAGAACTGTCCTATGCTTTCCTATACAATACAGTGGGAAGGAAGCATGCCCCAAAAGTTATGCAAACAGTTAACAGTTAACACAGTGGTAAATCTATACTCTGTTGTCCCAGGCTGAACTTGGCCTCTTTGCCGCTCCAATTCGACCACATCCACCAAAGAAGGGGGTGAAAAAGAGCTTGCAGAGCAGGGATTATTTGGGCAGCAACCCACTCACCCCCCAAAGGGGAGAAACTGGAGTCAGATATCGAAATGGGCATCCTTGTGATTAAGAGAGAATATAAGCCATGTGGGAACATGACTCAGAGATTTGTGCCATGCAGAATTCCATTTGTGAGGTTGTGAGCTTGAATCATCACCTCCTAAGGACTGGCCAGGACAGCGTGCCATAGAATTTTAGAGGTAGCAGGGACCCCAAGAGTCATCTAGTCGAACCCCCTGCAATGCAGGAATCTCATCCGAAGCATCCCTGGCAGATGGACATCCAGCCTTTGCTTAAAAACTTCTAAGGAAGGAGAGCCTACCACCTTCTGAAGGAGTCCATTTCATGGTCAAACAGCTCTTACCATCAGAAGGTTCTTCCTAATGTTTAGCCAGAATCTCCTTTCTTGTCACTTGAATCTATTGGTCCGGGTCTTTAAATAGATTAGTTTGGTCTTTGATTCAGTCACTTTTGGTGGTTAGGTGCAGGAAGAGGAGTAACTATGGTCCTGCTAGGGGACCCTACTTAGGCATCTTTCAGGGCTGCCTTGAGACGTTCTTTCTGGAATCTGGGGTGGGATGGGAGCCACCTTTTTAGGCAAACCTGCCTCATCTGTCTGGAGGTACAGGCTCCTGGGTGTGTGTGGGGGGGGTGTAGCAGTCTACTGGCTGAGCTTCATGGTGTGGCCCGGGAAGTAGGCTATAAACTGGATGGCCATGCCTCTATTTCCTGCAGGCAGGAGATTGGCCACTCTACTGGCTGCAGAAACAGTTCTATGTTGCAGCCAGTTCCTGCACCAAGAGTTCTTTCCCTCTGCAGGTTTTATCTTCCTGGGATTATTCTTAAATAAAGTGACTCTGGTTCAACTGAGCCCTTGTCTTTGTCTCCTTTTTCAACCATCAGGTCACAAAATCCATGACGTTATTGGGAATGGTTTGCCAAAATGTCTCATTTAGACAAAACATGAATATAGGAATATGTTTATTAGTAAATACCCTCCAACATGTCTGAAATTGAAATACAGTGGTACCTCGGGTTACAGACGCTTCAGGTTACAGACACTTCAGGTTACATACGCTTCAGGTTACATATGCTTCAGGTTACAGACTCCACTAACCCACAAATAGTACCTCGGGTTAAGAACTTTGCTTCAGGATGAGAACAGAAATTGGGCGGTGGCAGATCAACAGCAGTGGAAGGTCCCATTAGCTAAAGTGGTGCTTCAGGTTAAGAACAGTTTCAGGTTAAGAACGGACCTCCGGAACGAATTAAGGTGATTAGCTGTGGGAGGAGCTTATCAGAGGTAGCAGGGCAGCAGTTGAAGAAGGAGCAAAAAGGGTTTTCTTGGGTGTGTGTGTTTCTTTGTGGCTGATTAGCTGTTCTCCCTGTGCGGAGGTCAGAGGGGGCAGGGTTTCTGTTGGGGAGGGTGATTGGCTGTGGGAGGAGCTTGTCAGAGGTAGCAGGGCAGCAGTTGAAGAAGGAGCAAAAAGGGTTTTCTTGGGTGTGTGTGTTTCTTTGTGGCTGATTAGCTGTTCTCCCTGTGCGGAGGTCAGAGGGGGCAGGGTTTCTGTTGAGGAAGGTGATTAGCTGTGGGAGGAGCTTATCAGAGGTAGCAGGGCAGCGGCGCAGTTTGATCCATCTTTTAGATTTAGGGGCACTAGTCTCAAACGTTTGTTGGGGGAGACCTAGGTTTTTTTGTGGGGGGAGTTATTTGTCCTGTCTTCACGCTTTTTATGATGGAGGACCGCTGTAGCCACCCCAACGACGTTCTCAAGATGGAGGGGGAGGGAACAGCTGCAGTCGCCTGCGGTTCCTGCGCAATGTTTGCCATCTTGCCAAAGGTTGCAGGCAGCTTTACCTGCAGCAATTGCATGTTGATTGCCCTCTTAAAAGACAAAGTCCAGCAACTGGAGGAACGTGTAGCTACGCTCCAAAGAATTAGAGAGCTGGAGCTCTTCTTGGAAGCAACAGAGCACACCATCTCCACCAAGGAGGAGACAGGGGACTCCCCTGAGAAGGAGGCTAGTTCATCAACACAGGAGCCAGATATATGGAGAAACGTGACTCAAAGAAGTAGGAGGCCCAGGGTTCGTTCTGATAGTTTAGAAATACACAATCGCTTTGAGGTCCTCTCCCCTAGCATGGATGACGAAGAGCAGACTCCATTTGAGGATCTCTCCCTCATTTCAGTCGATCAGGTATATTAAGACGAGCAGCAAAGTCAGTCCTCAGGGAATGTGCAGGCGACCTTGGAACGGACAGCTCATGGAAGAACCCCGACCAAACCTAAGAGGAGGCGTGTAGTGGTGATAGGGGATTCCCTACTGAGGGGAACAAAAGCAGTGATCTGTGGGCCTGACAAGATGTCTCGGGAAGTCTGCTGTCTCCCCGGGGCTAAGATCCAAGATGTAACTGAACGACTGCAAGGAATCATAAAACCCACTGACAAATACCCCTTCCTCTTGGTTCATGTGGGAACCAATGACACTGCAAGCAATAGCCTCCAGAAGATCAAAAGAGACTACGAGGCTCTGGGCAGGAAATTGAAGCAATTAAACGCACAAATTGTCATCTCATCTGTCCTCCCAGTTGAACGACATGGCCCAGGGAGAGAGGGAAAAATAGTGGAAGTGAACAGCTGGCTTCGCAAATGGTGTAAACAGGAACGGTTTGGATTCTTAGATCATGGACTGCAGTTTCTTGAAGATGGACTTCTGGCAAGCGATGGGCTGCACCTCACAACGGTTGGGAGAAATGTTTTTGCCAAAAATCTCAGAAACCTCATCAGGAGGGCTTTAAACTGACTAATGTGGGGGAGGGAGACAGTGCTCCTGAAGGTAGGAGTCTATCAATTGATGAAGATGATCATCCAAATGTCATAGACCAAATGGAGCAAACAGCACGCAGACCTAGTGGTGGGAGGAAAAAATCCTTAAATAAGAGACATGGGGGAATGATTAATGGACTTCAATGTCTGTACACTAATGCGCAAAGCATGGGAACTAAACAAGATGAGCTTGAGCTCTTGGTACAGCAAACTAAATATGACATAATAGGCATCACTGAAACCTGGTGGGATAAGTCCCACGATTGGAATGTAATAATGGGGGAATACAATCTATTTCGGAGAAACAGACCAGACAAGAAAGGAGGAGGAGTGGCGTTATATGTCAGGGATGTGTATACCTGTGAAGAGATCCAAGATTTAGAACCTGAAAGCCAAAGTGAGAGCATTTGGGTCAAAATTAAGGGAGAGAAGAATAACAGAGACCTCATTGTGGGAGTTTACTATAGATCCCCAAGCCAAACGGAGGACATAGATGATGCCTTCCTGGAACAGATGGCCAAGCATGCAAAAGGAAGGGAGATAGTAGTAATGGGGGACTTCAATTACCCGGATATTTGTTGGATGTCAAACTCAGCCAAGAGCATAAGGTCAAACAGATTCCTCACTGGCCTTGCAGACAACTTCATTGTCCAGAAAGTGGGAGAAGCAACAAGAGGAACAGCCATTTTAGATCTGGTCCTAACCAATGTTGATGAGCTGGTTAGTGGGGTAGAAGTGGAAGGATCATTAGGCGAGAGTGATCATGCTCTTTTGAAGTTTACTATACAGCGGAAAGGAGCAGCCAAGCATACTAGGACTCAATTTCTTGACTTTAAGAAAGCCGACTTCATAAAACTTAGAGAAGTGCTGGGTGAGATCCCATGGACAGTAATACGAAAAGGAAAGGGAGTTCATGATGGCTGGGAGTTTGTTAAGAGGGAGATAGTAAAAGCACAACTTCAGGCAATACCAATGAGACGGAAACATGGAAGGTGCCTAAAGAAGCCAGGGTGGCTATCTAAAGAACTTTTAACTGAGTTAAGATTAAAAAAGGATGTGTACAAAAAATGGAAAAGGGGGGAAACCACCAAAGAGGAATTCAAACAAATAGCCAGCACGTGTAGACACAAAGTCAGAAAAGCTAAAGCACAGAATGAACTCAGGCTTGCTAGAGAGGTTAAAAGCAACAAAAAAGGCTTTTATGGGTATGTTCGTAGCAAAAGGAAGAACAAAGAAACAGTGGGGTCATTCAGAGGAGAAGATGGTGAAATGCAAACAGGGGACACAGAAAGGGCTGAACTCCTCAATGCCTTCTTTGCCTCAGTCTTCTCCGATAGAGAAAACAATGCCCGACCTGAAGAATTTGGAGCAAATGATTCAGCAAAGGAATCACAGCCCAGAATAACTAAGGAGATAGTACAAGAATACTTGCCTAGTTTAGATGTATTCAAGTCTCCAGGGCCAGATGAACTGCATCCAAGAGTATTAAAAGAACTGGCAGATGTGATCTCAGAACCACTGGCAGTCATCTTTGAGAATTCCTGGAGAACAGGCGAAGTTCCGGCAGACTGGAGGAGGGCAAATGTTGTCCCTATTTTCAAAAAGGGGAAACGAGAGGACCCAAATAATTACCGCCCAGTCAGTCTGACATCAATACCAGGGAAGATTCTGGAGCAGATCATTAAGAAAACAGTCTGTGAGCACCTAGAAAGGAATGCTGTGATCACCAATAGTCAGCATGGATTTCTGAAAAATAAGTCATGTCAGACTAACCTGATATCGTTTTTTGACAGAATTACAAGCTTGGTAGATGAAGGGAACTCAGTGGATATAGCCTACCTTGATTTCAGTAAGGCATTTGACAAGGTGCCCCATGATATTCTTGTAAAGAAGCTGGTAAAATGCGGTCTTGACTATGCTACCACTCAGTGGATTTGTAACTGGCTGACTGACCGAACCCAAAGGGTGCTCATCAATGGTTCCTCTTCATCCTGGAGAAGAGTGACTAGTGGGGTGCCACAGGGTTCTGTCTTGGGCCCAGTCTTATTCAACATCTTTATCAACGACTTGGATGATGGACTCAAGGGCATCCTGATCAAATTTGCAGATGACACCAAACTGGGAGGGGTGGCTAACACCCCAGAGGACAGGATCACACTTCAAAACGACCTTGACAGATTAGAAAACTGGGCCAAAACAAACAAGATGAATTTTAACAGGGAGAAATGTAAAGTATTGCACTTGGGCAAAAAAAATGAGAGGCACAAATACAAGATGGGTGACACCTGGCTTGAGAGCAGTACATGTGAAAAGGATCTAGGAGTCTTGGTTGACCACAAACTTGACATGAGCCAACAGTGTGACGCGGCAGCTAAAAAAGCCAATGCAATTCTGGGCCTCATCAATAGGAGTATAGCATCTAGATCAAGGGAAGTAATAGTGCCACTGTATTCTGCTCTGGTCAGACCTCACCTGGAGTACTGTGTCCAGTTCTGGGCACCACAATTCAAGAAGGACACTGACAAACTGGAACGTGTCCAGAGGAGGGCAACCAAAATGGTCAAAGGCCTGGAAACGATGCCTTATGAGGAACGGCTAAGGGAGCTGGGCATGTTTAGCCTGGAGAAGAGGAGGTTAAGGGGTGATATGATAGCCATGTTCAAATATATAAAAGGATATCACATAGAGGAGGGAGAAAGGTTGTTTTCTGCTGCTCCAGAGAAGCGGACACGGAGCAATGGAGCCAAACTACAAGAAAGAAGATTCCACCTAAACCTTAGGAAGAACTTCCTGACAGTAAGAGCTGTTCGCCAGTGGAATTTGCTGCCAAGGAGTGTGGTGGAGTCTCCTCCTTTGGAGGTCTTTAAGCAGAGGCTTGACAACCATATGTCAGGAGTGCTCTGATGGTGTTTCCTGCTTGGCAGGGGGTTGGACTTGATGGCCCTTGTGGTCTCTTCCAACTCTATGATTCTATGATTCTATGATTCTAAGTACTTAACCCGCGGTACCACTGTAGGGACATTTTTTCATGTGAGGAATGTGGGAGAGTATGCTGCCCTTTCAGCATCTGTGTTTCTGCCGATGCTCCCCAAGGAGTTCTCACTCCCCCCAACTGACCCTCATTGACCCCTCCTCTATTTTGGTCCTTCACAGAAGAAGAAGAAGAAGAAGAAGAAGAAGAAGAAGAAGAAGAAGAAGAAGAAGAAGAAGAGGAAGAAGAGTTTGGATTTGATATCCCGCCTTTCACTACCTTTAAGGAGTCTCAAAGCGGCTAACAATCTCCTTTCCCTTCCTCCCCCACAACAAACACTCTGTGAGGTGAGTGGGGCTGAGAGACTTCAAAGAAGTGTGACTGGCCCAAGGTCACCCAGCAGCTGCATGTGGAGAAGCGAAGGCACGAACCCGGTTCACCAGATTACGAGACTACCGCTCTTAACCACTACACCACACTGGCTCTCCCACCAGAGGAAGAGTGAGTGTTACCACCAACAGGACACAGCACACATGCCCTCCATCACCCTGAGGAAACCCCTTTTATTTTATTTTATCCTTGGTAGGTCTACAAAAAGAAAAGCACACACACCAACAGATAAATTTTAGAGAGGGGCAAGATTAGACGTGGATGAACAAAGCATTTTTTTAAGTATCCAAGACTCCTTTTGCTCTTCTCATCTCTCTCATTCCTTCCCAGCCTTGCCCTCTACCTGCCCCTCAAAGCTGGCATGTCAAACGGGGCTGGATCTCAGCCTCCCTTCCTCCTTGCCCACTCTCTAGCTACCAGCTGTCCAGAGGAGAAGGCCAGTATTGGTGGCCAGGGAGAGGCAACGTGAAGCTCCCTTGCAGCCATCGTCACCACTGTTGTCATTGCTTGAGACAAACACCAGCTCATCCCCCTTCCCAAATTCAGCAGTGGCGGTGCTGGCATGGGGAACTGGGACATTTCAAGAACAAATCAGAAGCCTGGGTGGCTTTCATAATTCCAGGGCCGTCTCTGGAAAATAGGACACTTGGAGGATGTGTTAGGAGACATCCCCAGCAAAATGTGGGAAGGATTCACGAGGACTATTTTTTATTATTATTATTTTGAGGGGGGAGGGGAATAATAATTGCAAACTGATGTGGAAATGTTGGTGAACTGGGTTTAAGATTAGAAAAAGAGAGAAATTTTTTTGAAAGAAACTGAAATGGACAGATTCATCCATCCCTAGATACCCCCACCTTGAAATCCTGGAATCCACTGTTAATAAGTTTCAGGAAGTGTAGCTGAAGAAGGGCTTTGCCCAAGGCTTTGCAGAGCTACTGCCAGTCAAGAGGAGATCATTCTGCACTCAGCAAACCGGTGGTCTAACTCAGCAAAAGGCAGTTTTCATCTGGTCATAGAATCTGGTTAGCAAAAATTACACCTATGGTTGAGTGCAGAGGCCGGCCTGCAGACAGACAGATAAGCTGAACAGGAGAGCCAGTGTTCATATCTATTCAAGCTGACGACCTCCATGGGAGCAGCTTCGGAGCAAAGCAGGTGCGCGGTCAGATTTACGAGAGGTTGTAATCATGATTCAGTAAGACAGTATCTCAGTCCAGACCCATTCCTTTTGGGCATCGAGGAACCATTTGGGATTCTGTTGGAATGCACACACAGTCAGTTCCTGCAGCCGGCTGAGAAATGAGGACTAGATTATGGGACTGGGGGCTCATTCTTATTCCGTATCTCCCCTTGCCTTTCAGTGCACTGCCAAATCCAGTATTTGCCCCATTTTCATCCTATTTTATATATTTGAGACCGCTTAAGAGGAAATCTTGCGGACACGGGTGGCGCTGTGGGTTAAACCACAGAGCCTAGAACTTGCTGAATCGAATCCCCACAACAGGGTGAGCTCCCATTGCTCGGTTCCTGCTCCTGCCAACCTAGCAGTTCGAAAGCATATCAAAGTGCAAGTAGATAAATAGGTACTGCTCTGGCAGGAAGGTAAACAGCGTTTCCGTGCGCAGCTCTAGTTCGCCAGAAGCAGCTTAGTCATGCTGGCCACATGACCCGGAAGCCGTACACCGGCTCCCTCGGCCAATAAAGCGAGATGAGCACCCGAACCCCAGAGTCGGCCATGACTGGACCTAATGGTCAGGGGTCCCTTTACCTTTAAGAGGAAATCTGGGTCACAAATTCGTTCAAGTTTATGATGGTGCCACACTTGTCCCTGCACTTAGACAACTAGCATATCAGGAGAAATTATTCCAACTTTTGACTGTCTACTTCGCAGGTTCCAAAAGAAAACGAATCATTTATTCTCAGATTCAAATGTTTGATAGGGCTTCTGATACTACCAGCTGACAACCAGAAAATAAATACAGTGCAACAAACAAACTTCACCTGACACACACACCTGCCTGGATTATTATCACATTTTTGACCCCCCTTTTCCCCCCGCCAAGGAGATCAAGGTGGCAATACCCTCTTGAGGAGGCTTCCCCTCTCCATTTTATCCTCACCACAACTGTCAGAGCTGCTTCCAGGTCCCAGCTCACAGAGGACCACGCTAGCCGGTATTACTGTACAAAAGTCTTTATTGAGTTACAAGTTCCATTTTCAAGCCGCAGCGTGCAGCTCTACGTCTTAGAAGCTAGACCGGCGAAGCTCCGTCTGAGTCTCCGCCTCCTGTACACCAACTTAATACTCTAGCCTTACTCCACCTCTTCCGTCTTTCCTTCCTCCTCTGGGTCCCTCTACCCCCCGTGGTCTCTTCCTTCCTGGACTCTTCTGACGTGGACCCCCCGGACTCTTCTCCCTCCTTGCGGCGGGCTTTAGGACCTGGCTCCCTATCCGGGCTGCTTACTGTGCCGCCTTCCTGTGCATTTGAACTTGGCGCGCGCGCCCAGCCTTCAACCTTCCTCTTGACCGTTTCCTCGCTCCCCGATGGAGGTGTGGCCACTCCTGACTCATGCCCTCCCCCTTGCGGCGAGCCGCCAGATCCCGATACCTGGGACCCCTCCCCCCTACTGTGCTCTGGTGGGGAAGCTGGTCCCGATTTCCAACTGCTGCTCTCTGAGTCCCCTCTGGTCCCTTCTTCCTGGGGTGTCCCCCTAGGCGCCCCCCTTGCTCTGACCACTGGCGCCCCTTTCTGTGAATCTTCCGATTCACTGGAAAGACTCGGAGATCTCGGGCCGCTGTCATCGCTCATATTTCCTTCGGATTCCTCCCCCTCGCTCTCTGTTTCCTCCCTTTCCTGTGCCTCTGCTCCTGAACCCCTGACAACAACCCTGAGAGGTAGGCTAGTCTGAGAGACTGACTGCCCCAAGGTCACCTGAAGAGCTTCATAATTGGTGGGGAACTGAACCCTGGTCTCCCAGGAACTAGAGCTTAACCTTTTCTCAACTCACAGCTGAAATTGTCTTCTTCTTTTTGCCCATACCACGTAATTATTATTATTTAACACATACACAGACACTTAAAGTGGGTCCCCCCAAAAAATATAAATTATTTTCAGCAGATATTGCACATAAGTAGAGATGATTAAAAAAACTTATTCAAATACTGATGAAGTCAACGCTTTTAAAAACATACATGCATAATAAAATTGCCACTCTGCATAGGTATTTTTTATTTTATTTTTGCCCAAACAAAGATGTTTTCGGCATCGAAAACTGTACAATGCAGGTACCTGCTTGATATTAATAGTTGCTATAATGTATAGTGCTATGTTTCTGCAAATTGTTAAGCAATTGTTAAGCAATTCTTTCAATTCACTCTGTAGGTGACTTTGAGCTTGTCAAGGAAAGGTGAAATAATAATAATAAATAAATAAATAAAATAGAAAGCATTTAACTCACCCACTGACTTTGACAGACTCTCTCTCTCTCTCTCTCTCTCTCTCTCCTCTTTCTTCTCCCCTTACTATTCTCTTTTCTTTTCTTTTTTAAAAAAATTACAAATAATCTTTGTGACCCTAGGAAAGGTATCTGAGTAATGTACCAGAACTGAATTTCCCATCTCCTTGATGTGTTGCGCAGGCTTCATTTTTGATGAAGTCACTGTCACCTGCTATTAACTTAATATCAGCTCTTAATAGGGTCCTTTCCTTTCCATCTTCACGCTGTTGGGGTCTGAATTAATTAGAGGGTGGGGGGATCTTGTGCACGGATCCTTAAATGGCAGGAGAAGGGGATGAGTCCTCTCACCATAGAGAAACCTGCTTCTTTAGTGGAGACCAAGGGCAAGAATTTACTGTGAGATTTTAGGTCAAATTCCACCACATACAACTATTTGGACAGGGAATTTTGTTAAGGAAGGAATCTGTGAATCCACCATGGGGGTGATGGGGTCAGAGGATTAAGAAAGTGAATGAAGACAAGCTTTGTCCAATGGTGGGATCTATGTACAAGCTAGTCTTTGCATTGGTCAAGGAGCACACACACCATGGAATGAAGCAGCAGAATCTACATGGGCTTCAGTGGACCTCTTTGGGTGGTAGAAGAACCATGTTCTTCTTGTTCCTTCACATGGAAAAAAAGAAGAGCGCCTTCCTGTTAGAATTCCTGCTCCATGATTGCAGTCATAGGATTGTTGTCTTTCACATGATGGTATATGTTTTGACTCCACTGAGTGGGAAGTGATGGAGACAGGATGTCTCCGTCACTTCCCACTCTGTGGAGTCAAAACACACACGGTCATGTGATAGACAACAATCCCATGACTGCAATCATGGATCAGGAATTCTAACAATCGCCATCCCACCACCACTCCCCTGGCTCTGAGCCTTCTTCCCCTGGAGGTTTCCTTGGGGGGGAGGGGTTTCCCAGTCAATGTCTCCCATCACTCCTCTGCTCCAGCCAGTCCATGACATCTAGGCAGCCTTTCTGACTTGGACTATCTGTTACACTCAGTTCCTGTTTATGGTCTTCCCAAGGGCATCTGGTTGGCCACTGGGAGTGCATGGACTAGCAGTGGCCGTGACTTGACCCAGCAGTAGGGCTTTCCTTAAGTAGCCTCTGCACAAAGACCTCCAGCAGACAGTGGTTGGGCAAGTGTTCCATCTCCATGGTTTTAAATACAAGTGAGAAAATCACACATGGAATTAAAACATGGAATTAAAACAAGGAGCGGAGGACCAATCCCGTTCAGTTAAATCAATTGCCCTTAGTCAGAGGTTTGTGGCTGTTTTGTGTTCACAGAGTGGTCTAACATGTTCGGAGAAAATTGCCTCGCTCCTTCTCCCTGGGTTGCTGCAGCGCCAAGTGGAAATGGGCCTCCACCTAACCAGCTGCATTACTCAAACTGAGCTCCATGAAATGTGGCACAGTTGGTTCAGCCAGGTGTTACAAACCAAGAGACACCACGGGTCACAGACTATTCAAATCTGTCTCCAACTTGCCATGGGCTTCTCTGCTTCTGTTCCCCCCTCCCTGCTATTGAAATGGGAGAGAGGGAAGGAGGAGGGGTACACCAGGAAAAACTAAACCCAACTTGATTCTGGTCCAGTACATAGAATGGTAACAGAATTGTCTTTCTCTATGTGTGCTCAGTGGATCGTTAGGACCATTAATTGTTATGGGAGAGGACATTTGTGGGTCTATGTCTGGATGCTAAGTGTCAGGGAAATGTTGGCTCTTAGTAGTTGTTGAAACTGTGAGTGGAAGTATATTGAATGAGAGAGTGTCCACAGGATTTTTTCAAAGTAGCGGGGAATAAGAACATTGAAAGTGGGTCGTAGGCTAAATTCTTGCAAAGAAGAAAAAGGGAGAGTGAATGTAAGTTTCATCTCGTATATAAGGTTCTAGAAATGATGGAAACTTGCTCTTCTTTAAAAAACGAAAGCTCAGAATATGGGGATTATGGTTCATCTGCTGGGAATGTCCCCTCTCCCTACAACCTCTGTGTAATCCTATTTTATGGATTTTGCTGTTCTGTCTGTTTTATTGTTATATATGCTGTATTATTTAACTTAGTTTTTCCTCCCTTTATAAACCACTTTAAGATTTATTTTATTTTTGAGAAAAGTAGTGGATGAAATAATTGCAATAATAGGTAAGGATTTCTCTAATGCACCCTTCACCCACAGATGCCAGAGTAAGGTGTAAGACATGCTTTATTTATTGATTTCATTTATCTCCCACTTTTTCCCCTCCATGGGGCTCAAGGTGGTTTACATGGTCGTGCCTTTCCTCATTTAATCCCTACAACAGTCCTATGAGGTAGGTTAGGCTGAGAGTCAGTGACTGGCCAGTAAGCCTTCATGGCTGATTGGGGATTTGAAGTCTACACTCTGAGCTCTACAAATCTAAACACTGCATCACAATGGCTCTCAGTTAAGCAAGTCTACCAAAACAATTGAAATCATCCATTAACATATCAATAGGAGTCATTGAAACCAATGTATTATTTGATCCTGTTCACATAGCCTGCCCTATCCCAAGGGCTCAGGGTGGATACATTAATCACCACCAAAAGCCACCATGATTTGGATGCGAGATCTTTAGTGCTGTGCGTGGCTGTCCTGTGTGGTGGTGAGACAGCAGGATTTCAGTCTGGGATGCCCTCTTGGACAGTGAAATATCCTCACAGGCTCTAGACTGCCCAGCTATTGGGTTAGCGGCCTTTGACTATGCGACAACCTTCTTCTTCACTCTGGTGTCTTTTGATTTGCTCATTGAGCCTGGCCTCTGCTTCACTCCTTCAGGCCCTCCAAGCTTTTCCATGTGGCCCTTGGGACTGTCCCCAGGCCACACCTCTCCCCAGCCCTGCTCCACATATTCCTCAGATGTTTTGCCTAACCACAATGAACTTTGCTTTCCTGGATGGAGGATACAGAGGACTGTATATAAAAGGAGTCTCTCCATCCCTATCGTTCAACCCAGACACTGAGATCCACCTCTGAGGGTCTTCTGGTGGTTCCCTCCCTGCGGGAAGCAAAGTTACAGGGAACCAGGCAGAGGGCCTTCTCGGTAGTGGCACCTGCCCTGTGGAACGCCCTCCCATCAGATGTCAAGGAAATAAACAACTGTCTGACATTTAGAAGACATCTGAAGGCAGCCCTGTTTAGGGAAGTTTTTAATGTTTGATGTTTTATCATGTTTTTAATATTCTGTTGGGAGCTGCCCAGATAGGGAAACCCAGCCAGATGGGTGGGATATAAATAAATAATATAACAAACAAACAACAACAACAACAACAAATGTCCTACTGTACAAAGGTAAACACTTTTATTCATTGCTTCACACACTTTTGCTTCTGGCCCCACACACCACTGCCATGTGGCCCCCAGAAGGTTGCCCAGAAGGTAACCTTGGTCTGAAAAATGTTCCCCACCCCTGTCCTTGGCACTGATTCTTGCATGGACAACCTTATCCTCCCAACTCTGATATCCTTGCCAGTTTATTTCCTGGCTCCTGATTTCTAGCCCCGGACCCCTCTTTTCACAGCTGCCTACAGAATACAAAACACCGAGTTCAGCAGATGAAGCCACACTTTGTCCTATTCCACCACCATTTGTTGACCACCAAAAACCCCATCTCACTGAGATCTTCTTCTGCTTCCTTGCGAACAGTGAGATTTCTTGCTGAATCTCCGAGGGAAGATAATTCTGGCATTTATTTATTTTTTAAAAAGGGGGGGAGCTGCTGAAAGTCCCTTTCTCTGGCTGCCCTTGAAGTCTTGGTCTGGCCCATGATGGCTTCCTTTTTTGTTAGTTTTGCTTTCTGATTTCAGCTTGTGTGTTTCCCAGGGAAGGGGAAATTAAATAGAAGCGTGCCTTTGCGGACGCGCCAAAATGTGTTTGGAATTCTCTGCATGGAGTGGAAAGGAAAGCATCTCAGCTGAGCAGATGAACTAGAATGGGTCCAGTAAACAGCATCCAGGTGTTTTACCTGGCTTCTATTTTCTCCGTAATAGGTGCCTACTGGAACGAGGGGAAAGGGCATATGAAGCTATCCTTGTCTCTGCAGCTGATGGCGAGCATTTATCTCATGGCAGTGGGCACCAGCAAGCTGGGCTTTTGTCAACCTGTCAGGATTTTTTTCCCCTCTCCACCTCCCCTATTCCCCCCATCCTTTTTTTTGAAACAGAAAGCAGAGTTCAGTAAATAAAGATAAATGATTGTGCTCCTTCTCTGCAGACCCCGGAGCTAAACCGAACAGGCCTCTTATGGTTTGTACCTGCTTCATTGACTGTTCAGACAGCCCAGTAATACGACAGATGTACCCAGCCGTTCCCTCTTCCCCGCTGTCCATTAGATTATGTTCATTTTGTCTGAGATGCCATTAGAAGTCTCAAGGTCAAAGGAGTCACGGGGAAGAAAATAGCAGGACTAATTTTTCCCCTGCAGCCCTAATGTGCTTAAGGAAGCTGGTAGGCACTACTTGCAAACCAGGTAGTGTTCCTCTTTTTTTGGAAAGAGAAAGAGCGAGAAAGCAGGGGCAGGAAGCATGTTCCATTTTGGGCACAAATGTATTGAAATCGAATGCAGGTGTGCGGCAAGCCCTGAGGCTGTTTTGGCATGGGAGTCCAGGGATGAGAGCTCTGTGGCATCCCTAAATTCTTAATGAATTATTGGGCAGCAACATTTCATTATGGCAGAGAAGTCAGAGCAGGAAGACCGACAGGAGAAGAGTGCAAGGGCCCCCCAATTTCATTCCCTCAAGAGTTTGGCGGAAGCTTGTTATCCCAGTAACTAGGAACTGGGAAGCACAAAGACGGAAGGTAATCCAGCGCAGCTTCTAGCAATGCCAATGCTTTTAAGAACAAAGTTGTTAAAAAGCAACAAAAGTCAGTCTCAAACAAAAATCATTTTTCATTGCATGAGAGAATTTACACAGACACACACAAAAAGAGAGAGAATATTGTAAGCGTCCAAGTTTACCGTAACAAATTCAACAGGGGGGGCTGCATTTGTTACTTTCACCAAAATCTGCAAAAGCTCTTATGGCTCCTTAAACACTACAAGGTTGCACTAAAATGTGCATTTTAAGGAAAGAAATAATAATAAAAAATTATCAATGGAAAGTTTGCTTTGCAAAAATATGTCAGGGATTTTTGCTGTTGTTGTTAAAATGCTGGTAAGTTTTCACGAAGGCTTACTTCTTCTTTTTTAAAAAAAGTTAAACTGAAGTCAAAATATGGATAACTGAATATAAGAAGGAAAGAAGGAGGGACTCTGACAGAAAATGGAAATGACAGCTTCACCCATCCCTAGTTGTTGTGGCATGAGCTTTTCCACAGTGTGAATGTATTTTGCTTTTGTTTTATTCCATTCATTCTCATTATTGAAGCATCAATCATGTCCATTACTTATTTGCAGCAGAGTTGCTATGGGCAGCCATCTCCTAGCAGACTGCATTTGATTATCCCAGGATGCTCAGCATTGTGGTATTCAAGGGCATTTGGGGGGTGTGGCTGTCTCCCCCGGTAGACAACCATTTCCTCCCAGAATGCACTGGGCCAACACAACAAATGGGACAAATGGGATAATAGCTTCTTTCTGAAGTGGTGCAGAACCTTATATGTCAGGGACTAGCTGGATGACAAAGAGTGGTGGGAGACACCAGACCAAGAACTACACAGAGGAAGAAGACTTAAAGCCAGGGCAGTTGTGGTGGGGACAGGGGGAGGCAAGCTGGGAGGTGGTAGAAGCAGGAGACCTAAGGGAACACAGGGAGTCAGAAGAAGACAAGGACAGGGCTGGGTGCTGAGGATCTCAATTTCTGTGTAGACTCTGACAGAGAGGAACCAGATGCTGCCTCAGTTTCAGGGCAGTTGTCCAGTCCCTCTACATTGGGCTCTCAGAATCTGAACAATTGAAATTTATTTTCCTTACATTTGTTCCCATTCTGGTGCTTTCTTCTATTTGCTCATAAGTCCTTCATGCATATAGCAGAGATGAGTCCTTGTCTGCTCTCTTGTGCATATTGCAGATGCACATTCATTGAGTTGGCATGACTGGGGTTCCTGATTGGTTGGAAAGTTGTATATGCTTATTTATTTTCTCCTTTTCAATGAACCAAGGAATATTCGGACATCTGAAGGCACTGGAGGAGGGTGTGCAGAAAAAGACAATGAGACTTGCAGGTGTAGTTCCATTTCCCCCACCATGCATATAAAATGTGTGTGGAGGACACTCCTGCCTCAGCGATGTCTACACTGGCTTGGACATGCCCACAGAATGGAAGATGGCAGGATCCCCAAGGACATGCTCTATGGAGAGCTGGCTTCAGGCACCAGGCCCATTGGCAGGTCAACTGTGTTTTCCAAAGATGTCCAAACATGACACGAAGGCCTGCAACATCAACCCCACTGTGTGGGAATCCCTTGCAGACAACCACTGGCTTGGAGACAGACAGACAGGCCATGTGTCCATAGCAGTGACCAGAGAGGCCATGACCCTGTTTTTTAATCTACTAATCAAAGCAATGAAAGTTTCCATCCCAGCGCATAAAGGAAGAAACCTACTAAGAGCTTTTGCCAATATAGCTAGATGAAACTTGAAGGCATTTGCTGCTATACTCAGAGCTGGCCCAGCCATTTGACATGGTGAGGCCACCACTTCAGGTGGCGGAAACTCCCAAGGCAGCACACCTATGAGTGTCCTGGTTGCCTCACTGCCTCTGCTGGTGGCCAAGAAGCAGAGACAGCACCAACAACAATTTCAGGCAAAGTCTCACCCAAAAATGGCAGAGGTGGCAGGGCTGGCGGTGCAGGGGTTAAATGGGACATGTTGCCCCTGACTATGTTGATGGCCAGCTTAACTTTTTTAAAAACCCAAATTCAACTCAATATTTCTCCCAGTAGAATGAAACCATTGAGCAGAATTGCTGAGGAGAGAAAAAAATGATCCATGCCTCAATATTTCAGACAGGAACGAACCTCGATGAATACTTGAGCCGTAATAAATAAATGGTGTTTTCTTCATTAGGCTGCCAGTTTATGAAAGTGAAGAGCAGCACTTACGGTGGCGTGATTTGTCTCGAAGAAGAAAAATGTTGAGTCGTTACATACTTGTTACTCTCCCAAATTTTTATTCTGCACTTGCGATGAAGACTAATATGAGAATTTGGGAAATGGTGTGCGATTTCAGCTCATTTCCAAGAAGCCGATTACCTTTATTGCAATGGCTTTTTAATTGATAATTCAATTGAATTTTTTTACCCCTTTCCTGCCTCATGGTAGGTGCTACTAATTCTATTAATTCCCAGCAAAGCTACAAGGCATTCTGTTCAAATTTCTATTTTCTTTGTAATATGGTATCACAACAGACAGCAACCCGGGTGGCGTATGGCAGATTGTTCCTTTTCTGGCACTTTTATTGAAAATCAAGATACTGTATTTGCTTGATTATAATAATGAAGCTGATGGCTTCCAATCTGTTTAATAAAGGGCTTCTGTGTTGGAATATTTCTATTAAATAAACCAGCTGGTGAGATGGTTTCTTTGTTATATATATTTCTTCCAGTGGTGGCGGGGTAAGGGATATTAATTACTGAAAAGTAAACATGCTGGTTGGAAACTTTAGCGCCCCCTCCCCTTTCACAATTCAGAACTTCGACATTATATAACAGCATCACAATGAGCTCTGAACTTGGAAAGGGGCATCGCAGATCTGAGCAAGATACAAACAGTGGAAGCTGGCCCATTAGGGCAAACTCAGCATCGTCTAACCAACCTCAGCCAGTCCCCACCTGCCTGCCTTCTTACTGACATCCACTCCAGTGGGTACCACTGCCTGATAGTACCCTCTTCCTTACTCTCAGTATTACCACTGTAAGAATCAGCAGGGAGGAGGCAGGTGGGGATAAACTAGAATTAAGTGGGTTCTGCCTGGCTTTGACTGCAGCTATTAATAAAATATTTTAGGGTTAGGGTTAGGGTTAGGGTTAGGGTTAGGGTTGGGGCTGAGGTTAGAATTAGGGCTAGAGTTAGGGCTAGGGTTAGGATTGGTTAGGGTTAGAATTAGGGTTAAGGCAGGGGTCAGCAAACTTTTTCAGCAGGGGGCCGGTCCACTGTCCCTCAGACCTTGTGGAGGGCCGGACTATATTTTGAAGGGGGAGAAAGGATCTGGCCCCTGGGCTGTAGTTTGCCTACCCATGGGTTAGGGTAAGAATTAGGGTTAGGTGACAGTGAGCTTTGCCAAATTCAATGTATTTTTCAATTTTATTTTATTTTATTTTATTTTTAGCATTTTCACAGCATTTTTTATATGTGTCTAGATTCCACCTTGGTCTCCTTTCTCTCTACCCTATCAGGCCAGAGGGTCACCAGATTGATTTGTTGTTGGGGTTTTTTTCCAACCAGAAGGTAGCACATAGTTAAACTATGGGAGTCGCTCCCACCTGTGGCTTTGATGGCCACCAGCCTAGATGGCTTTCATAGACTCATAGAAGAAAAGGAAGGGACACAGAAGGCCAATCCCCTGCAATGCAGGAATCTCAGCTAAAGCATCCATGACAGATGGCCATATAACCTCTGCTTACAAACCTCCTGGCCAGGATATCACCACCTTGTTATGCCGCTGATGAAATCGCTGATGAAATAATTGCACTGGCTAAGGTTCTGGCATATAACACACCGTAGACTTTGGGACCAGGATACCTGAAAGTCCTACAGACCAGGGACCTTATATACTAAATCTGCCACTTGCAGGGGGCATCCCATAATGAGGTTCTCTCCACGCAATATTGTAATCAAGCCTTTAATATTAGACAGGCACCACCTTTGTGGTGCCTTTCAACAAAGCTTTGAAGTTGAGATCGTTCCCAGTCTTCACATATGTATTGGAATGTTTTTGGATGTGATTATTGTTTTATCATTAGAGTTTTTACTTCCCTGGGCTCCTTTTGGGGGAAGAGCAATATTTAATGATGATGATGATGATGATGATGATGATGATAGCAGGATAGTTCTTCTTTTGGCTTTCCCCTCCCAAAAATGTATGTCTCAAAATAATGTCTAAATATTAGATGTATGAGACAGGTATCAGGATTAAGGAGAGAGCAGTTAGTAAATTTCTGGTGGGGTTTGTGTGTGTGTGTGTGTGTGTGTGTGTGTGTGCCTCTGAATATTTATGAGTTGATCTTATGACTTCTTTTTGTGTTGACATTTTCAAGTTAAAAAAACATTTGACTAAAGGAAAATGGCTGGCACTGCGTAGCTGCATTCTGAAAATTTCTTAGCCTAGGGGCAGCATCCAGAACATAGCAAGAACAAATAATATATCCTTTGATGCAATATGTAACCTGGGGGTATTGTCGACCAGCGAGGGGAGGGGAGAGAGAGAGAGAGAAAGAGAGATGAAAAATTAAAAAGCATCGGCAGACTGGGTCACTGCCTGTAGGACGGGGGTTTAATCACTCTTCAGCATTAACGACACAAAGCGGATTAAAGGGGGGGGGGGAGAAACCTGTGTGAGGAAGAATAAATGACTCTTCATTCCATGGGTTTAAAACGGTTTGTTTTCTGAGGTCTCTGGGAACTCAGCAAAACCACCATCACTAATGGTACAGAAAATCATTCAACTTTCCAATTTTTAACAGAAAAGAGGCAGATATAAAGTTCGTGGCTCGATTAAATGTGCAATTAAAAATATGCTAAGGATGCCCATACATGTCTGTCTCCTTATGTTCCTTACTTTATAAACTCGATGAAGTTTGGATTGTTATAGGATCAGATTGTTATATAATGTGTGATCTTCGTTCTATGTCTTGTTGTTTCTACGGCTTGTAAACTGCCTTGTGTATGGCAGTATAGGAAGGCGGTATACAAATTAAAGGCGAAAAAGTGAAATGAGATAAAGTTATTGCAGTAGAGTATGTTTTGTATAAGGCTAGGGCAAATACTCTTTCAAAGGAGCTTCTGGCCTGAAATTGTAGGAGGGTTGTCTCCAAATACTGCTCATGAATTACCTTTTTTGGCTTCCTGGTTTTTTTGTTTTTTTTGTTGTTGTTTTTTTGCTGCTGCTATTGTCCTCAGTTGTATATTAGGAGAAATGGATGTGAAATTCTGATAAATTTCCATGAGGAAGTATTTCCCTTTTTCAAAATGCAAACTAATGTGGGAAGGTAAAGAACTGAAGATTGGGAAAATGAGAAACTGCAAAAAACTGAAATTGCCAGATTCACCCATCTCTTTCAACAGCGTAGATGCAAAATTGCCCAAGCTATGCAGGGGAGAAGGTCTGTGACTTTTCATCCAGTATTGACATTACAATACTTTGCAAGTTCTCTCTGTACCGCCCTCCCCTGCATTAAGGTGGTGTTGTGGTTTGCAAATGTACAAACATCAAGTTTCATTGTGATCGCAGTGTGAATTTTCAAGATTGGGCTCCTGCATTTTACATCTTCGTTCCCCTCTGGAAAATGAGTGCCTAAGGACTGGCATGTCCTGCTAGCTTCAATGGTCTAAAAATGAAATCCAGCAAATTAATGTAGAGCATACCAGTGGTTAATACCCATGGTTAATAAATGATACCTCTAGAGTCACAGGAATTGCACTTCTGAATTGTGATTAACATAGGAACATAAGAACAACCTGGCTGGATCAGGTCAATGCCTATCTGGTCCAGCATGAAGAAGAAGAGAAGAAGAGTTTGGATTTGATATCCCGCCTTTCACTCCCTTTCAGGAGTCTCAAAGCGGCTAACATTCTCCTTTCCCTTCCTCCCCCACAACAAACACTCTGTGAGGTGAGTGGGGCTGAGAGACTTCAAAGAAGTGTGACTGGCCCAAGGTCACCCAGCAGCTGCATGTGGAGGAGCGGAGACGCGAACCCGGTTCCCCAGATTACGAGACTACCGCTCTTAACCACTACACCACACTGGCTCTCATGATAGCATCCTTCTATCATGGTGGCCAATCAGATGCCTGTGGGAAAACCACAAGCAGGATTCCAGCACAAGTACCACCTCCTGCGGCTTCCAGCAACTGGTATTCAGAAGCATTGCTGCCTTCGACTGTGAAGGCAGAGCATAGTCATCCTGGCTAGTAGCCCTTTCCTTCTGGTGGTGGGTGAGCAGGAAACAGGGCTGTTGCCTTCATGCTCTGCTTGTCCACTTTTAGGAAGGACCTAGCTGGTTATTGTAGGAAACAGGATCAGGTGGATCGTTGGTCTGCCCCAACCGCCACCAAGTGATGGAAAGCTGTAGTTCAAAGATTCTGAAAGAGACCAGGTTGAGGAAAGCTGTTCTTATGGCTGAAGTTGGTGTTTTTTATGGTTCGGGTAAGGTTTATGGAAGCTTTTCTCCCTAGAACTGAGTGAAGCCATCTAATGAAGCTGAATGTTGGAAAATTCAGATCAGATGAAAGGAAGAACTCAAGAATCTGCTCCTGCAGGGTGTTATCATGGCCACCAATCTGGATTTAGAAGAGGATTAGACAATTTCATGGATTAGGCCATCAAAGACTACTAGAAAGGAGATTCCAACTAAACACCAGGAAGAGCTGTGAAGTGGAACGGACTCCCTCACAAGTGGTGGTCTCTCCTTCCTTGGAGGTTTTTAGGCAGAGGCTGGATGGCCACCTTTCATGGATGCTTTTATTGAGATTCCTGCATTGAAGAGAGTTGGACTAGATGACCCTCAGGGTCCCTTTCTACTCTATGATTCTATACAATGACTGTGTGCTACCAGGGACACAGGTGCTGCTGTGGTGTAAACCACTGAGCCTCTTGGGCTTGCTGATCAGAAGGTTGACAGTTTGATTCCCTGTATCGGGTTGAGCTCCCATTGCTCTGTCCCAGCTCCTGCCAACCTAGCAGTTCGAAAGCATGCCAGTGCAAGTAGATAAATAGGTACCGCTGTGGCAGGAAGGTAAATAGTGTTTCTGTGCACTCTGGCACTCATCACAGTCCTCCGTGCTGTAGAAGCAGTTTAGTCCTGCTGGCCACATGACCCAGAAAGCTGTCTGTGGACAAACTCCGGCTCCCTCGGCCTGAAAGTGAGATGAGCGCTGCAACCCCATACTCGCCTTTGACTGGACTTAACCATCCAGGCGTCCTGTGTACTACTTTAACTTTGGAGGTTTTATGCTTCTGAATTCTAGTCACTGAGGACTGCAGGAGCATAGAGTTGCACTCAGGTTCTGCTTGCTGACTTCCTTTGGGAATCTGGTTGGCTGCTGTGAGAAGAGAATGCTGTGACTCCAACAGAGCTCTTTGTTTGTTCCTCTACCTCTGAATGCTCAAATTGCATCCTGAATGCCACATTTCATTCCAACACCATGTTCAAGGAAGATCTCATGTTACTAACGAAGAAGCAAGCAAACAAATGGAATGGCAAACAGTGGAGTTAAATCGATCGGAGCATGCTGAATCTGGAAATGAAATATAACGACACTTGCGAAGAATAGTAAGAAAACCCAATATTAACACGATATAAAAAAATTAGATTGTATCTGTTGAAGGAAGTGAGGACTCAATTAGTCCTGCTTAAAGAATGGGGGAGAAAATTATGGATCCCCCTTTGCCCCAAACTTTATGATTCTCTGACCTTGTCTAACATGCCCCCTTAATTAACAGACGCAAGGGCTTGTGGGGCATTGGAGAAACCCGGCCTTGCTGGTCCCATGCTGGATAGCCATAGCAGGCGACAAAGAGGTAGGGGAAAAAGATTTCCATATATCTACGTCTGCTGCTGACCCTGCTCAAATTGGATTTAAACTATCCAATTATATTTTCATTTGGTCTCTTTTGCTTCCACAGAGAGGCCAGGAGATGAGCCCTTTTGTTGAACGGAAATAGGGGCCCTCCTTTCTCAAAGGCTGCCCATTTGAGTCAGGTGACCCTCCGACGTGCAGATCAAGGCTGAGCGTGCCGAGCTCCTTCCAATGTCGCCTTTGAGAAAACTTTTGCTCGGCAAAGTTTTAATTGCCTTTTTTTTTTTTAATGCAGAGCCTTTGGAGAGCACCTGGTTTTTTTGGTTGTTTTTTAAAGCAGGAAATTCCACCAATGACTTTACAGCTCACGTTTACCTCACACTGCCTCATGGCTTTCCAAGTTGTGGCACGACTGCAGTATGTTTGTGGTACACCTGGAATCTCACAGGCCTGGCTACGGCACCGAGCAGAGGTGGGCAAGATCAGACCAACATGGCAAAAGCTATTGGTCAGTTTTTTTCCTGAGATAAACAGCAGACGAATATACAGGTAGCTAAATGATATTCATGGGCATTTTCCTGGAGGAAAGTGGGCTTTAGTACAGAAACTATCAACCCAAACCTATTTGCACATGGATGTTGGTAATTAAAAAGCAAGACACAGGTTGAACTAGGGCCATATTGATTGAAATTTATTAGCAGCACCTGCATAGGTTATGACTGTCCAGGAATCTACTTTAGCCTGACATTATTTGATGCACCTGGGAGCTATTAATCCATTTATTCTTTATTTCAAACAGGGATGGGGGCTGAGTGCGGCCCTCCAGTCTTTTCAATCATGGCCACACCCCCACCAGTTCTGATTCATTGCCTCTTGGAGTGAGTTTCTCTGGCTCGAATGTGTCCTTCAACTCTGATAACACTTCTTCCCTGCCTGGATGATTGGTGGAGAGAGGTGTACAAACATTTATAGAAGCTAATCTATTGTACAGAGGTCAAATTTACATTCCTTTCTCCATTTGCCCCTAGTCCCACCCACCACTTGCATGTGAGCTCCAGAAGGTTACCCAGAATGAACAGCGGCCTTCTGGTAAATCTAACCTCTTGTTCTAAGCCAGTGTGGTGTAGTGGTTGAGAGCGGTAGATTCGTAATCTGGCGAACCGGGTTCGCATCTCCGCTCCTCCACATGCAGCTGCTGGGTGACCTTGGGCCAGTCACACTTCTCTGAAGTCTCTCAGCCTCACTCACCTCACAGAGTGTTTGCTGTGGGGGAGGAAGGGAAAGGAGAATGTTAGCCACTTTGAGACTCCTTCGGGTAGTGATAAAGCAGGATATCAAATCCAAACTACTACTACTACTACTACTACTACTACTCTTCTTCTTCTTCTTCTTCTTCTTCTTTTTCTTCTTCTTCTTCTTCTTCTTCTTCTTCTTCTTCTTCTTCGCCTTCATAGTCTCCGTTATGCACGGAAAGCAGTTTCTCTATAGAGGCAACTGAGAAAGTAGGGAAATGGTGGAGGGGGTTGCATCACTTCAAACTGTGGTTGCTGGAGCGTTGTGCCTCAGTGCACTTCATTGAATAATACACTCAAGTAGAAAACTAGCACGCAGTGACGTACATGGGAAAGAAGAAGAAAAAGACATGAGCAACAAGCTTTTTCATTATGTATTAGTTTTCTATTTGCATGGGTTTTGTTTGTGTATTTATGTATTTGAGGAGAGAATTCAACAGCTCAGGGGTAGCCAATACGCTGCCCTTCAGATGTTGTGGGACTGCAACTCCTGTCAGCCTTGACCATTGCCCATGATAGGGATGATGAGAATTCATAGAACCATAGAACTGTATAATTGGAAGGGACACCAAGAGTCATTTATGAAGGAATCTCAGCTAAAGCATCCAAGACAGATAGCCATCTAACCTTTGCTTAAAGTCCTCCAGGGAAGGAGAGACCACCACCTCTCATGGGAGTCCATCCCACTGTCAAACGGCTCTTACTGTCAGAAAGTTTTTTCTGCATATTTAGTCGGAATCTCCTTTCTTGCAACTTGAAGACGTTGGTTTGAGTCCTACCCTCCAGAGCAGGAGAAAACAAGCTTGCTCCCTCTTCCATGTAGATATTTGAAGATGGCTATCATTTCTCATCACCTTACCAACAAAGGTCCGTATAGTTAAAGCCATGGTTTTCCCAGTAGTGATGTATGGAAGTGAGACCTGGGCCATCAAGAAGGCTGATCGCCGAAGAATTGATGCTTTTGAATTCTGGTGCTGGAGGAGACTCTTGAGAGTCCCATGGACTGCAAGAATATCAAACCTATCCATTCTGAAGGAAATCAGCCCTGAGTGCTCACTGGAAGGACAGATCCTGAAACTGAGGCTCCAATACTTTGGCCACCTCATGAGAAGAGAAGACTCCCTGGAAAAGACCCTGATGTTGGGAAAGATTGAGGGCACAAGAAGAAGGGGACGACAGAGGACAAGATGGTTAGACAGTGTTCTCGAAGCGACCAGCATGAGTTTGACCAAACTGCGGGAGGCCGTGAAAGACAGGAGTGCCTGGCGTGCTCTGGTCCACAGGATCATGAAGAGTCAGACATGACTAAACGACTAAACAACAACAACATCATTTCTCCTCTTTCCCAGGAATTGTAGACCAACAACATCTGGAGGGAACCTGACTGGTTATTGTACCCTAATACTCTATTGCATTTGTTAACCAGGTCTTTTCCCAAAGTGGCTGCAAAAGAAGGTGCCGTATTTTGAGTCAGACCATTGATCCATTGAGCTCAGCTTTATCTTCACTCGCCCATCCCTATCTGGCTCCTTCTGAATGAAGAGTAGATCTTCCACTGCTGAGACCTTCTCTTCAACAGCTGTTCATCATGCGCTGGTACTACCATGAGTAGATAGGGCTTTACCTGCATGGTAGGAAATGATGCATCCCTCAAACAATGACCAACTCACTTAAAAACCCCTGTCTCTCTCCAGCCTTATAGCTCAATCCCATGTCTATTGCTAATGACTCATTGAGTTCAATGAAGCAAATTCCTACTGGGGGGGGGAGGTCAACACAAGTTGCCAAGTCAAAATTGGGGGGCTGTTACACATTGGCATTTAGAACCGCCCACCCCCATCCCAGCTTATCTCCAGAAGTGTTGCAAAAGTTGTGAAGTTTTCCCTGCAGCATTTGACGCTCAAAGTCCATCTTTCAGCTGGTGCCTTTCTCTGTCTTCATTGACTAATGAGGATAATTGGTCCCTTTCCTATTCAGGACATCCCCTCATACATCCGCAGACATCCATCATGTCTCCCTTTAGCCTTGGCCTCTGCAGACGGAACGTGTCTGCCTCTCCGAGCCTTCTTCTCTGAAACATTCTTGAAAGAGAGTTGCTCAAACTTGAAGATAGGGCATATAGCATGTAACAATAACCCCACTGCACTTTAGCAGCCGTTAACGTGAATGCAGATGAGTAGGGAAGAGGTTTGCAAGGGAGAAATGGTGGGTGGAAGACAAAACCCTTTCTTATGGATGGTCTATCAACAAAGAAATAAAACCTCCATGTTCAATGGCATTATACCACTCATCTGAGGAAGCAACAGCATAAGACAGCTATTAGCAGCAAGTCCTGCTTTTCCACGTGGAAGGTGCATTAACAGCAAGCCCTGCTTATTAGCTTGAGAGGGCTATTAACAGGAAATCGTGCCTATGGGTTTCTGAAGTGCCTCTGGCTGGCTGGCCACCATTGAAACATGATGCTGAACTAGGTAGAACCTCAGTCAGGAGCAGCATGCTTTGTTTTTTATTGATTGATTGATTTCATTTATATCTCACTTCCCCAGCCATGGAGCTCAAGGCATACATGATTCTTTTTTTTTTTTTTTTCTGCATAATTTTTTATTAATTTTCAAAAATCAAAATACATAACAAACTTAATCGAAACTCATATCTGTACACTTAAAGAAAAGAAGTTGACTTCCTTCAGTCATTCCACGAATCGTCCAAAATCACATTAAACAATAAATCCGCATTTCTATTATTGTAAAGCCATGAGTCACTCTCCTCCATCCATTTTCTTTTTGGCTTTACCCTTTACCTCTTACAGAGCTTCTTGGAAACCTACTAGTGTTATTTGTTCATCAATTAAGCTTTCCAGATATTTCGTAAGACTTTCCCAATTTTCAACAAACCTCTGATCTTTTGTATATCTGATTTTACATGTCATCCTGTCCATCTCCACATATTCCAACAATTTGCTTCTCCATTCTTCCGTTGTTGGAATACTCTCCTGCTTCCAATTTTTTGCTATTAGGACCCTTGCTGCCGTTGTTGCGTACTGAAACAATTTATAGTCTTTCTTCTTAATTTCCTTTCCTACCAAGCCTAGCAAGAACGCCTCTGGTCTTTTGTTAAAGGTGTATCTTAACATTTTTTTCATTTCGTCATATATACTCTCCCAGAACACTGTAACCTTTGGGCATTCCCACCACATATGGTAGAAGGTACCTTCCCTTACTTTACATTTCCAGCATTTATTGCAGGATCCATACATTTTGGCTAACTTAACCGGAGTCAGGTAAGGCATACATGATTCTATCCCTCCTCATTTAATCCACACAACCTTATGATGCAGGTCACAACTGACCCCAAAGTCACCTAGTCTCATGGCCAAGAGGGGATTCAAACCCTGGTCTCCCAGGCCCTAGTTTAACACTCTAACCAGTACACCACACTGGCTATCTCACCCCCTTGCTTTGAATACAACCCCTTGCTTCCTGTTGACCTAGGAACGAGAGCCCTCTTGATTTTCATTCCTTTATGATGCAGCTCAGAGGGCGAGTCAGAGTACAATATTAGAACTTGGTTGTTGTCAGTGTCTAGATATGAACACTGTGTCACTTCCTGGCTGATTTTTTTGTCTGATTTTCTTGGAACAGTCCATATTATCTATGATCTATCCAGGCACATAGATAATCTTTTGTCTTTGAGGCTTTGATAAGGACCTTCTGATGCTTCATTCTACCTCCTAAATTGAGTGAAGCCCCCCCCCCCCCGTTGTTCTCTCTCTTCCCTGACCTACAGAAGCAAATAATCATAGGGTCATAGAACTGTGGAGTTGGAAGGCACCCTAAGGGTCATCTAGTCCAACCCCCTGCAATGCACACATTTGTCCTAACAAAAAAACCAGCAACAATTCTACAGAAACGCATATATAAGGGGGAAACAGTGCATAAAAATGACTATCTTAGTGAAGATAGCATGCAAAATGGTGTTATATTAGGGGGGGGGGATGCTTGCAAATATGTAGCAGTGTGCCATAGTGGTTGGAGTGTTTGCCTAGGGTCTAGGAGTTTCATATCTGTGCACAGGAATGAATAGAAGTAGACTGGGTGACCTTTCGTCAGTCACACACTCTCAACCTAACCCACCTGTGAGAACAAAATAATAATAATAATAATAATAATAATAATAATAATAATAATAATAATAAGAGTTTGGATTTGATATCCCGCTTTATCACTACCCGAAGGAGTCTCAAAGCGGCTAACATTCTCCTTTCCCTTCCTCCCCCACAACAAACACTGTGTGAGGTGAGTGAGGCTGAGAGACTTCAGAGAACTGTGACTATCCCAAGGTCACCCAGCAGCTGCATGTGGAGGAGCGGAGACACAAACCTGGTTCACCAGATTACGAGACTACCACTCTTAACCACTACACCACACTGACTCTCAAAAAAAGGGAGGACTCTGTGTGTCACCGTGAGGTCCTTGTTGGAAAGGGGGGTCTGTAAATGCAATAAGGAATAAATCAAACTGCTTACAAAACTATGTTTCGGGAGCAATCTGCATTAAAATGCTGATAAGTGTCCATGACATTTCTCCAGGCCTGGCAGGGGAGAATCCAAGTCTGAAATCCCAGACAGCCTCCACAGTGAGTGTAGGCCAGTGGTTCCCAAATTGGGTGGCAATAGGATTACTTAGGGGGGTGCTAAGAGGCAAGGTGGTAGCAGAGGTGCAAATAACTATCAGACTTTGAAAAGCTGGCGTCCCTGGGTTTTGTTGAATTCATTAAAGTAAATAGTTTTAACTGGATTTTGAATGAATGTGCAATGAATTGTTACGTACGTACATACGTACGTACGTACGAGTGTGTGTGTTATGGTCCTTAGTGGTACAGTGGTACCTCTGGTAACAGATGCTTCAGGTTACAGACGCTTCAGGTTACAGACTCTGCTAACCCAGAAATAGTACCCCGGGTTAAGAACTTTGCTTCACGATGAGAACAGAAATCGCACCGTGGTGGTGTGGTGGCAGCGGGAAGCCCCATTAGCTAAAGTGGTACCTCAGGTTAAGAACAGTTTCAGGTTAAGAATGGACCTCCAGAACGAATTACGTTCTTAACCCGAGGTACCACTGTACTCTGAATAATGCTTTTGATATGGTAGGGGGCACTGGGGATTAATCTATGGAACCAAGCTTAAGAAGTTTGGGAACCACTGGTTTTGACAGTATCGAGCAACGTCAGTTCCTGGACTTATTAGCAATTACCTAAAGCTCACAAGCATGAGTACCTCCATGTTTTGCTCATGAGGACCTAGTCATCTGCTTTCTGAAAAGCTACAGGAGCTTTCCTGCAATGTTCAGTTATACAGAGGAAGCAATGCCATTCCCTTCCTCCCCAACTCAGTTGTCATTGTGTTTTTCTTCCCCCTTTCTTTGATGTGTAATAATGAGGTGGCACAGGGGAGGGGGGGAGGAATGTCTTTAATCAATTGCAGAAACTCATAGCGCTATCTGGATCGCACACGTCTCGAAACACTTTATCACTGTCATTTGGCGGTGTCCATAATTCTGATATATCTGGAGCTCTAGTGTCATGTCATTCTATTACATTAAACAATAGAACATAACAATGGAGAGCGCTGGAATGATGGAATGCTCCCTCTCTTCGGAAAATGTAAAGAGATAATACACATGTTTTCAGATGGGGAAGCTGCTATTAGTCCATCCAGTGGCTTTCGTTGATTAGGTTACACGGGAGAAGACAGATACTCTGGCTAGAAATGGCAGAGGGTACACATCGCTCCAGGTATCAGGCGTGATGCCGTTTGTCACGTCAAGATACAAGACATGTTCCCCCGTTAAGAAATTGCTGTGGTGAGGAGGAGTTGGTCGGAATGAGAACCCACTCGATTTGTGACCCCCTGAGCTTGATACAGCTTTGCAGCCTTGGCCCACCAAAGGATTGATGAAGCTTTTGTGTTGGGGGCAGTCCCAGAGTAACAAAACTATTTGTGTGGTGAGTTCCTGCCCCACCCCCAGTGGAAATAAAGACACATGACACAATTATTAAGGTTAATGAGCTAAACAAGGCCACAACTTTATTGGTTACAGGTGATGAGTGGTATTGGCTTAGGCATTGGTCCTAACCGACCATCTGCTTGAAGTCCAGGAAGGGTTAACCACCAGTAGGGGGAGTCCTGCTGATGCACATCAACCAGGAACTCCCCCTGGGCCGCTGCTCGGGGGGGGGGTGCCTTAGGCCCTCACCTCCCTAGGCTTCGGACAGGGCCACATCCCCCCAGAATCCTTTATCCGACTACCCTTCAATATGCGGGGCAGGTGATGGCGCTTCCTCCCCTCTTCAATCTACATACCAATACCAATACCAATGCCTAACTGCCAATACCAAGAAAGTTGTGACGATTTGCTACGAGGTAGGCGAAAACCAAGTGGCTGGTGTCAATTTGCCAAGTGGAAAAATTCCTACCAGGCCCCTCAACGGCAACCAACCAAGGTCCATAGCAAGGTCAAGGAACGAAAACCTTAAAGGGCGGGAGGGTGGGAAACAGGAACAGTTGATAGGCAGGAAAAGAGGGAGATCCCTGGCCATACCTGTGTTAAATAGGGCAGGCCACGCCCCCAGAGCCAGTCGATTGGCTGGCCTGGGGGTGACACGACCGGGGATTCCCCCAATCGTGTGAGGGCTGTGACACCTGCAATCCCACCTCCTCCGCAGTGGCTGAAGTAGACAAGTGCCTAGTGGGCCTCTTACAACCTCCAGGAGCAACGCCTCGACACCTTCCACATGTGCTGTGTCAGGAAGGTTTTGGGCATCACATGGCAGGACAGAGCCTCAGACAAAGATGTGCTCTCCCAAACAAACATCCCTAGCATCTTTGCACTCCTGTCTCAATGACTTCTATGCTGGCTTGCTTCTGTCCATAAAATGGAAGATGGCAGGATCTCCAAGGATGTGCTCTATGGGGAGCTGGCTTCAGGTACCAGGCCCATTGGCAGACCAACTCTGTGTTACAAAGATGTCTGTAAACGTGGCATGAAGGCTGGCACAACAAATTTCACAACTGGAATTTTGAAGTCCACTGGTCTATCTTTTTTATTTTGAGGTTAAGATTCAGAATCTGATCAACTGAATTCCCCCCCACACACACACACACTTACATTTGTTTTAGTTCCAGTACTTTCTTCTATTTGCTCATAAGTCCTCTGCGCATATGACAGAGGGGATTTGAGACCTTGCGCATGTTGCAGGTGCACATTCAGTGAGCTGGCATGACTGGGGTTCCTGATTGGTTGGAAAGCTGTTGTTTATTCTCTGCTTCTCAACAAACCGAAGGATATTCGGACATTTGAAGGCACTAGAGAAGGGTGCACAGAAAAAAAGAGAACAGGAAAGCATGCAGTTCCACAAGTTAATTCTGCATTGGGTGATGAAGCACATGTCTTGAATCCATTGAATATGGCAGCCCTGAAGTGTCTCAGGTAGCCCTGTCCAGTAGGTTAGGCTGAGAGCCCAAGCAAGCTTTGTGGACAAGCAAGGATTTAACCCTCAGCCTTCCGCAACCAAAGCCAGCTCTCATTCTGCACTACCACACTCCATTAAGTATGAAAGGAAACGGCAGTGGCTAGAGGAAGCAGATGGGAAGAGCAGAAGGTGAGGGCGAGTTGATTGCAGCCTGCGTAATAAGCACAAATTCCAAGCATTGTCTTGGGAATTCAGCCCACATGGAGGCAATATTAACCAGTCGTCTAAAGTAGAAACTACAAAGTTTCAAGGACAAATGGCTAATACTGTATATTGATTCTGCCACAGATGTGTGCGATTAGAACTTTTCAAAAAGCTGCCTTTGCCTTGGGAAGGCAAATAAAGTTTGTGGCTAGGTGCATTTCATGTTTCTTTTTGACGTGAAGGCTGCCTGAGACAAATCTGCGTAAGAACATCAGAAGGTCCTTGCTGGATCAGATGAAAGGCCCTTCTGGCCACCATCCTGTGGCCAATGAGATGCCCATTGGAAGCCTGAAAGCAGATTCTGTGGTCTCCTGCAACTGATATTCCAGAAGCATTGCTGTCTCCAACCCTGGAGGCAGAGTGCAGCCATAATCACTAGTAGCCATTGTAAACCTTCTCCTCCATGAATTCCTCTAATCATCTTTTAAAGCCTCGAAGTAGGTGGTCATATAGCTCTATAGTTCAGCTGTGTGCTGCATGAAGAAGCACTTTCTTTTATGTGTCCTGAATCTCCCAGTGTTCAGCTCCGCTGGATGGCTGTGAGCTCTAGTGTTATGAGAGAAGTGAGTCTCCGTACTTCTGAGAACCTGAATATTGCACACAGAAGCCACAGGTCACAGTCAGAGCAAAAGTCCAACATCCTGTTCTCCCAGAGGACAACCAGAAGTCTATGGAAAGCCTGCAAGCAGTACCTGAACACAAGATCCCCCTCCCTCATAGCTGTCAACTTTCCCCTTTTCTCGCGAGGAATCCTATTTGGAATAAGGGAATTTCCCTTAAAAAAAAATGGGAAAGTTGGCAGCTATGCTCTCCCTACCTGTGATTCCCAACAAAAGGCATTCAGAGGACTACTGCCTCAGAAAAATGGAGGTAGAACATCGCTGTTGTGGTTAGTAACCACAGAGAGCTTTACCCTATTTCTCAAGGAAAGGAATCCAGTCCTAGCAAGTCTGTACAAACAGCTGACCACATGGAAAAACCTGATCCAGGACTGTACTATTAAATGCTGCAGGAGCTAGCCAGACCACAGGTTTGAGTGGCTTCTGGAAAAGTGTTCTCTTTTTCTGCTTGGGTACTCTACTAAGATTCCTAGAGGGTCTTACATTGTACTACCCAAAAGTGGTGGGTTTTAAGTGATCTAAACAACACTGAGCTGGATAGACCAATGCTCTGGCTTTGTATAGGCAGCTTCTGTCACAGGAGTGTACCGGTCAGTAAACTGGTCTTTCCTAGCAAAATCATGATCTCCACAGACTTAGTTGAGTGTCAGGCCTAATGAGCAGAGACATTCATCCCGAGTGGTCTCCCTCCATGAAAATCAGTTGCCAAGACTGAAAGTCCCCACCTCCTCATCAAGGCTTTCCCCAAGCAATCAGAGACTGTGCCTGCATGCAGTCCACCTCACCTCCACCCTTTTCATGCCTCTTCTGGTTCTGGAAGACAAGGTGGGATGGGAGCTTGTCGCATCAGGAGGGGGAGACCATGACTCTTCACCAGCCTGACTCATGTCTGCCTCTTGGCCACCCTCATCCCACTCCTGCTTCAGCCTCTGAATCTGGACTGATCTCTGCCACAAACTCTCTCAGCTCACTAAGCCCCGTGCCCTCTTCAGCTTCCAACACCTCTTTCCCCCAGTCTTCTCCCTCTGACCACTCATTGATGTTCCACCACCATTCCCCAGGCTCTGCGCCTTCTTCCCTTGTTGGTTCCCCAGCTGGTTCCTCCCAGCATTCCTCTGTGTCCAGCTTTCCACACTCCTAAGATGGTGTGCCCCTGCCCACAGTTCCATTTAGAGAAGCCAGCTGAAGTCACACGGAAATCTTATTTCCAAACTGATGATGGATGGTGTCAGAGCTGCTTCCAGATCCTAGCTCACAGAGGATCACGCTAGCCAGCGTTCACTTTATAAAAGTCTTTATTGAGTTACAGTTTCCATTCTCAAGCTGCCGCGTGCAGCTCTACGTCTTATGGGTTAGACCGGCGAAGCTCCGTCTGAGTCTCCGCCCCCTGTACACCAGCTTAATACCCTAGCCTTACTCCACCTTTTCCGCCTGACCGTTCTTCTCTGGGTCCCTCTGCCCCCCGCGGTCTCTTCCTTCCTGGACTCTTCTGACGCTGACCCCCCGGACCCTTCTGTCTCCTTGCGTCGGGCTTTAGGACCTGGCTCCCTTTCCGGGCTGCTTACTGCGCCACCTTCCTGTGCATTTGAACTTGGCGCGCGCGCCCAACCTTCCACTTTCCGCTTAACCATTTCTTCACTCCCCGATGGAGGTGTGGCCACTCCTGACTCATGCCCTCCCCCCTGCTGCGAGCTGCCAGAGCTCGATACCTGGCGCCCTTCCTCTCCACTGCGCTCTGTTGGTGACGCTGGCCCCGATTTCCAACTGCTGCCCTCTGAGCCCCCTCTGGACCCTTCTTCCTGGGGTGTCCCCCTAGGCTCCCCCCTTGCTCTGGCTACTGGCGCTCCTTTCTGTGAATCTTCTGATTCACTGGAAAGACTCGGAAATCTCGGGTCGTCGTCATCACTCATCTTTTCTTCGGCCTCCTCCCCCTCGCTCTCTGTTTCCTCCCTTGCCCTCGCCTCTGCTCCTGAACCCCTGACAGATGGCATCCCACATCACACTTGAGGAAAGTGAGCTAGCTTAGGGAACACAAAGTGGAGTGTCCAACAGACACAGCTCTGTCTTCCAACAGATGAGAATCCTGGAAAACTCAGAAGGAATGGCTTGAGGCAGATGAGTCACTCTGCCTTATGGTAGGGCCAGTCCTGGTAGGAAACAGGGTGTTGGAACAGATATACCTTAAGTCTGATCCAGCAGGACTCTTCTTATATGAATACATAATGGTAAACATATATTGGAATATATATTCATCCGTCGGTTAAAATGTGTGGGGAATCCCAGGCATATGGCAGCCCATATCGGAAGTGCTGATTTTGGGGGGAGAATTTCATTTTTTAAAAGCTTTAAAACTTCTGTCTTGTTTGAGGTTTTGCTTAAAAAAATGCTCATCAACTTTTGCCTCCCCCCCTCAAAAAAAGCTCAACAGCTTTTGTGTCTGGATTTTCACTTGTTAGAATATGGCAACCCTACAGGATCTTCAAACAATGACCTGAACTATGGCTGATTGCCCTTGTTGGTTACCCATTCAGAACTTCAATCCTTACTCTCCAGTAGTGCAATCTGGAGTGAATGATTGATTCATATTGAGCATAAGTAATTTTCCCATTAAAACTTTGGCATGCCCAGGCCTCGGAAAGACAGTTGCTCTGATCACCATCCAAAATAGGCTGTTATGCCCCTCAGAGCACATTTTCCTCATGCCAAGTGATGATCACTGGTGGAGTGTGCAACTTTCCAAAAGAATACGCAGAGGCATGGGTTTAATGATATGTGCACAGTCTGCTAACCATTTGCAAAACTGGCTCATCTTTAGCAATAGCAACTTGAGCCTGAGGTGGCAATGCAAATGCTTTAAGCAGAGCCTCACTGACCAGGGCTGAAGAACTGATGGCCTTCTGAATGCTACTGGACTCCATGTCCCATCATCTTCAGCCAGCATGGCTCATTTTCATTACCCAATCAGAGCCTTCAGGATAGGGTGGGGAGTACATTTAAATAAATGAATAAACCACAATCGTTCACAGGCCTCACTTCATATAGCCTGCTAATACAGTGGACCCTCGGATTACGTTACCTTCAGGTAATGTAACTTTCGGGTTGTGAACACGGCCAACCCAGAAGTGTATTCTTCTGGGTTTCATCGTGTGTGCATGAGCAGAAGCACTCTATCACATCGTGCGCATGCACAGAAGCGGCAACTCTACTTGCGGATTTTTTGGGGTACGTACAGACCCCTGGAACGAATTGCATTCGTATCCAGAGGGTCCACTGTAATGTGTTCTGGGACCTGCTCTGTCCCCCAAATTTAAACGGTGGGGGGAGGTCAAGGTAGTATCTGAATTTGAAACAGACAACTGCATTCTGAACATGAATGATGTTTTTCTCTCATGTGGTAATGTGTCCGTAGCTCAGTGCAAGAGCACCTGCTTTTTGCCTTTTTGCATGTCCCGGGATTGTGATGCAGCACAAATCTTCCAATGAGGACTGCATGGTGACAGCATTCCATTTTTATTATATTGTTACGAGCCACCCAAATCTCTGAGCAGTGTGAGGTTACAGCAGTTCCAGGAGCCTCCCCAGGGTTCTGTTTCCTTGGAATGGGGGACAGTGGAGACTGTGGTGTCTTTCTGATTTATTTACACATATATGTAACCTGATCCTCCAGTGGAGGGGAACCACAGCATTAACACCCCCAAAATCTCTTGCTTCTCTTTCTTAAAAAATGTATGATTTTCAATTTTATACATTTCGATAATTTTACAATCATTTTATCATTTTGAAACTCGACTTCCTTCCCCCTCTTTCTGCGATCCCTTAAATTTATTTTTAAATATATTTTCAGCATATTCTAGATTAACTTAATTTACTCATTTATTCATCTACTTTAAATATATACTCTTATAAACAATAACCCTGCCAGTGTTCTTATTTGTTTACAGTTTATTTGTAAATATTTGATAAACCATTTCCATTCTTTTATAAAAAATTGTTATCTTGATTTCTTTTTTTTTCTGGTAAGTTTCGCCATTTTTGCATATTCCTAAAGGACGCTGTGGGTTAAACCACAGAGCCTAGGACTTGCCGATCAGAAGGTCGGTAGTTCGAATCCCTGCTACGGGGTGAGCTCCCATTGCTCGGTCCCTGCTCCTGCCAACCTAGCAGTTCGAAAACACGTAAAAGTGCAAGTAGATAAATAGGTACTGCTCCAGCGGGAAGGTAAACGGCGTTTCCGTGTGCTGCTCTGGTTCGCCAGAAGCAGCTTAGTCATGCTGACCACATGACCCGGAAGCTGTATGCCGGCTCCCTCGGCCAATAAAGCGAGATGAGCGCCACAACCCCAGAGTCGGTCACGACTGGACCTAATGGTCAGGGGTCCCTTTACCTTTACTAAAGGACTTGCTTCTCACATTGCCACAACCTTGGATTGAAGCAGAAATCAGGCATGGCTCTGTCTCTCAGCTGCCCAACCTACAGCTTGTTGCTACTGCCTTCTCTTTCACACTCACAGTTCAACTCCCCCCCCCCCCCAACTAACAGGCAATTATGGCACAGAGCCACTTCCTTTGTTACCTTAACGACTCATACTTGGGCCACCAAGAAACTTGCCTGGCTATTTCAGCAGTGTGAATCCCTGCTGGTTCCAAGAATGGGGAAAAACATACAGCCTAACTCCCCTTCCCCTCCCCAAAAACCCCACCCCTCACAACAATATAGAGAAATACAGATTATTTTTTTAAGATGCAACCCGCTCAGCTTCTTCTCTGCAGCTCTCATTGATTCCCATGGAGTTTGCTTAGAAAGAATATCCACTGGCCTGCATCTCTCCTTCTTTTGAAATGCAGATTTCTTATCCTTGTGGCCTTCAAATCCCTGCCCTGAAACCAAATTGTAATCCTTGTTTCTCTGTCCTTTCCAAAGTACAGAAGGGCAGACATCTTGGGGGTATAAGCTGGACGAAAGAACTCGATGGTGAGATAGCGGGGCTTTAACAGTAAAAAATATCTAGCTGCCTCATTGCAGGAGATAACAACAACAACAACAAAAATCTATGTCCACCAAAGAGATAAGATATTAATCAGAAATTATTCAGCAACAGCGGGAACAGCTACCTTGATGCACATCTCTCAAGATTTTTTTTGGTTCTTCAGAATCTTCCTCCACTTTAATTAGCTAAAGAATAATATGACACAGCTTGTGATTCGCTGCTCATTTCAGTCAATATTGGTGCTTTATTAATTTTGTATACCTCCAAAGAAAGTCTCGTTTTAAAATGAACTCAGGCTCCACTGTACTGAAGTGGCTTCCAACAACTTTACATTTAATCCACTTTTTTTCCTGAATACACTGTGGGTGAAAAAATACACCAGGGGTGGTTAAACCTTAGCCTGGGAGCCTCATCTGGCCACCCATCAATTTTTCTTCATCCCTATCTCCCAACCAAGACCTTAAAATTTTTGGCTACAGTGGCAAAGCATGTTCTCCCTAATAGAGAGCACGTGTTGCGGTGGGGTCTAGCAGGCCACCCCACTGTTGCTGGGCAGATCTGTTTGGATGGCCACAGGCAGTCATTCGGCAGTTGAGTTTCTGGGGGGATTTTTAAGTTGCCAATTTGGGGGTGGGACACAAAGGTTTTAAATACAGGTCACACAGCTTTGGACTTTCTCTTTTGCCGCTTGCACTGGATCACCCGCCCACCCTCCCTGAAATGAGGGTTATTTCGCTTGACCTCGCTATGCCTGTCATGGGGTCGTCTGCTTTTGGGGCAGGGGCCTGGTAGGAATTTTGTCCATTTGGCTGATTGGCTGGTGCCATTTGGTTTTTGCCTACTGCGTAGCAAATCGTCACAACTTGTAATGTTTGCGGTTAGGCATTGGTTAAAAAATTGGTTGGTGGAGGGGTAAGTGCCTACCCCTCCAATGGTGGTGCGGAAAGGGAATTCTGTTAAAGGAATCTGGGGGCTTGCCATGCCTTCGTCCAAATCCCTGGCAGCAGGTTTGGGCCGCACAAGCCCCTGGGAGCATGCGGGGAGAGGTGAGGGTCTGTTGCCCAGCTTCATTGATCCCCAATATTGTTTTCCCTGACTGGCTTCCACTGGAATCCGGAAGTCAGTTCTGTCCCTGGGCGTGGGGACAGATAGTCATAACCAGTGTCTAAGCAACCACTCGCATTTGTGTATTTAAATAAAGGTGTGGCCAAAATTATGCCAAAAACCTTAAACAAAAATTTCTGTGTGAAGTGTGAGTTAATTTGGGGTGGCTTGGGGACCTCGACACGCAAAAAGGAAAAAGTCGGCACAGCACTGGAGGTTGTGGCGAAGTTTAAATCTCTCTGCCCTGCCCAGCACCCTAGTGGCGAAGGTAATTGCTGCCCGCCCCATCACTCATCAGATACAGTGGTGCCCCGCAAGACGAATGCCTCGCAAGACGGAAAACTCGCTAGACGAAAGAGTTTTCCGTTTTGGAGGTGCTTCGCAAAACGAATCTCCTATGGGCTTGCTTCGCAAGACGAAAATGTCTTGCGAGTTCCTGCGGGGTTTTTTTCCTCCCCCCCCTTTTTCCAAGCCGCTAAGCCGCTTATCAGCTGATCCGATCAGCAGATAAGCCGATAAAAGCCGCTAAAAGCCGCTAATAGCGCTAATCCGCTAATTCATCAATGGGCTTGCTTCGCAAGACGAAAAAACCGCTAGACGAAGAGAATCACAGAACAGATTCTTTTTGTCTTGCGAGGCACCACTGTACATCATTTGATGATCTGGGAAGAGTTGATCGCTCCCCTTTCTCAGGTGACCTGCATGTATCAATTGAGAAGGCGGGCTGTGCATGATATCTGTGTGTCTCTGGAAGATGGAACAAGCCTGTTTTCTGCTGCTCTGGAGGGTGGGATCTATTTTTATTTTATTTTTGGAATATTTATTGAATTTTATAACAAATAATGATACAAATCTCATTCATCATGTTATTTGCAATTATTCTCCCTCCCCTCCTCTGGACTTCCCTCAACTCCCCCTCTGCTGAGTTATTTAGCTTTATTTATTGTATCGTGCTTTTCCTACACAAAAATAAAATCCCTTATCATTTCTCTGAAATATCTGTTACTCAAATGAAATTGTAAAAGTTTATTCAAATCCTGCCAGTGAATCCAGTCCATTCTCTGTTGTTTCTGCAAATAAACTGTAAATGGTTCCCAGACTCTTTTGAAGCCCTTTTTGTCCTCTCGTAATTTGTCATTTCTGTGGTGAAGTTGTAAAATCTCTCCAACAAGGTCAGAGAAGATGGTGAAGAGGAGGAGACCACGATACAGTTCATTGCTGGAACTTTTTAACAATTAAAGATTTTTAGCTGATTAATCATCTGCCTTTCAACAGACAAATTAATTAATTGATTAAACTAAAATAAATTGGCTGTTAGCAAACCCTCAATACCTTTTGGAGATATTAACAGAAGTGTGTGAGAGAGCCTAAAGTTTAACAAGAAAAAGAAGCTATTAAGCGTTGCTAATAGAAGAGCACGCACACACACACACACAGAGAGAGAGAGAGAGAGAGAGAGAGAGAGAGAGAGAGAGAGAGAGGTTCATTCTGTGATAACTCAGAGAAAGGGCATCAAGAATGTCCAAGTTTGCAACTAAATTCACAGTCCCAAAGAACTTTACTTTCACTGCAATTGGCACCCAGCAATGAATCAACAGGGAAAAAATAAATAACCTGTTACTGAGTTTGCTACTGAGATGATGATGATGATTGAAAACTTTAATGGGCTTGGGGTGTGTGATGTGCCCTGACACTGCTTTCCCAAGCTCTCTTGCAGCAGAGACACTGCGGGTGGTGATGTTCTACAGAAGGGGTTGCCAATGTGCTGTCAGTGGGTCTATGAATACCTCCTATGGTGCCCACCACAAGAGGTCTCAGTAAATATTTCAACAAAAACCCACAGTGTGCAAGAGATGGTTTGCTGTTCCTACTCAGTTCCTTTGGAAAGGGGGATTGAACAAATTCCTGGAGGGTAAGCCTTATCATAGCCAGGGGCAGCAACCCTTCTGAATATCAGTTGCTGGGAACAGCAGGAGGAGAGAGTGCTCGTGGGTCTGGATCCTGTTTGAAGGCTTCCCATAAGCATCTGCTTGGCCAATGTGAGGTGAGACGTTGGACTAGTTGGGCCATTGGCCTGATCCAGTAGGTTCTTCTTAGGTTTTCTGTAAGAGGTATCAGATACCTGAGGTTTAGAAGACGTCTGAAGGCAGCCCTGTTTAGGGAGGTTTTTAATGACTGATGTTCTAATGTATTTTTAATCTTTAATCTTTTGTTGGAAGCCACCCAAAGTAGTGGGGTATAAAGAAGAAAAAGGAGGAGGAGGAGGAGGAGGAGGAGGAGGAGGAGGAGGAGGAGGAGGAGAAGGAGGAGGAGGGGGGGAGGAGGTCTAATGAAACCTTCCCAGAAGGAACAGCTGGCTATCTGGTTGGTATCAACGAGGAGAAAAGCCTTCTGGTTTGCTAGCCCAAATACTCTGGAAGAACCATCTGTAGACAGTTTGATTGGCCTCCTCATTCATGTCATTTGGTAAACAGGTACAGACACTGTTGTTCTGCTGTGCTTTGGGGAGTTTAAGTCCTGTGGATTCTGCTGGGTTTTCTTGTGACTGATGTTTTCATATTTGTTGTGTTGCTGGGATTTGGATTTTAATTGGTTTTAGCTGTTTTATTGGCCTTGAGAACAGTTGTTGAAGAGCACTTAAAGCTCCATAAAACGAACAAACAAGCAAACAAGCAAACAAACAAACAAATGTCAGATGTGCAGAGAGGTGTTCTTAGAAGATGCTCCACAGGTATGGAGGATCTCGCCTGACAGAGCTTGCTGGATTCCGTGGCTGAGCAATGCTGCAAGTCTGCAGTCAGGACTCAGAAGTGGTGAGGAGCCTCTTCTGTGTATGGTCACATGGAGCCTCATGTATATTATTTCAGGGCAGGAGAACTTTTTTCATAAACCTTTTGGTGAACCATCTGGGGACCACATGCTGGGGGTGGGCCAGGCCAAAAGCAAAATTGGGCAGAGCAAAAAAGGCAATTTTTGCCTTTTGACTAATTTCTGTACATACCCCTCTCACCTTCAATCTAGAAAATGATGAGACATTTTCATGGTCCTTGGACACATTTTGGCCAAGTAAAACCATGCATGTGTGGAGCATGACCACTGGGGGTGTGGCCTGGGAAGAGTCAAAAATGTCAAGTAGAGAGGGCTGCATATGTCCTTTCCAGATCTGGGGTGCCTCTCCTACCCTGGTCTCGATCCATTGACAACACACAACACTATGGGTTATAATGCCTGGTGAAGCTCAACTCTTTTCCATTGGGCAACATGGATCAGTGACCTTTGACTTTGCAGAGCAATATGCCAGCCCTTTGAAGTACTGTGCAAGATGCCAAAGACTGACTGCTCCACTCTTATTGTCAGGTGTGGGAATATTGACTCATCCTGCAAACGATAAGTTCTGATGCACTATCTTGAGGTTCCTCGGTCATTCAATATCGTCATGACCCAGAAGGGAGAGTCACAATTATATATCTGTGTAGTTGTGATAAACAGGGCAGGTGGAGATGCCAAGGAATTGGACATAGATGTCTTTGAAGGTGTGTGATGGTCAAGGATCTCTTGAAGTGCTGAATACAAACAACATGTGCTCTTGGTCGCTGTTCATCATGTCTGATGAAATGTAATAGGAGGGTCTAAGGTGTGGTCAGTGTCTCACTGTGGAAGGAGGGGGTTATGCTCACTGCCTTGAAAGAGACAGTGATGCAGCCCCTCTTAAAGAGATCCTCTCAGGATCCAGAAGTTTTAGAAAACTACCATCAAGTCTAAAATAGTCACCTGGGAGAATCGGTCAGGAAGACCTAAACCTGGAGGGTTGCTTTCAGGCACTGGGACTAAGATTCGTAACCCCCCAGTGTTTCTTCATGTCCCTCACCATCCCAATTGTCTTCTCACGGGGCCAGAGAATGCTCTGGCACATATTTGGGGACGCTAATTTATTTGCATCAATTTTATTTATTTTATTTTATTACATTTCGATCCAGCTTCCCCCATTGAACCTAAGGCACTCTCCACATGGTTCCCCAGGCATGTACCTATCGAAAACAGTGACCAAGCGCAGACCTGCTTTGCTTTAGTGGTGTCCTCACATGCCTTAAGACCATATCCTACTTCCTTGACCAGAGCAAAGAGAGAAGGGATTAAAAGGACCAAGAGGAGGCAAAGAAAATAGAGGTAGAGATGGAGCAGCTGGAATGTTTGCCAACAGGACAGAGATGTGCATTTCTTTTGATAGTAACGAGTCTTTCCCCCAAAGGAAGTTGCTTAAAATTCTTTACATAGAAATAAAGATAATGCTTTTTAAAAATTAAAAAAAAACCCAAGGTCCGCAGGGACTCCAAATTTCGCTTCGATTTTTAGCTGAGGCATATTTCCCCCCCTTTTATCAAACACTTGGTGCTGTAATGTGATAAAGGCCCCTTGCAGACCATAAAACTAATTTATCATAAGGTGTACAAAGAAAATGGTAACTGCCTGCTTGTCTGCTTGACATATGAGGTCATTTTTGCCGCTAGCTTTCTAATACTGAGCAATTTTATCAGCTATTTATATACATTAATTGCAGGTACCCATATGCTTGCCGCTGTATTTAATAATGCAACACGTTGAATATGCATTCCTTAAGTTTCAGCGAGCGGCTTGCATCTTTTATTTAACTGTTTGCTTTGCCTATTAAAGCCCATTAGTCAGGCATGCAGTGTTACCACCAGCTTCTATTTCTCCGTCTCCCCTCCATGTTCTCTCTCTCTCTCTCTCTCTCTCTCTCTCTCTCTCTCACACACACACACACACACACACACATGTTTATTATGCTTCTTTAAATCTTTGATGAGGAAAAAGCAAAGGCCACTCTGAGAGGGTGATAGTCACCACCTGAGATGGCTTTGAAAGAGGATTTGGCAGACTCATGGTGGAAGAGAGGGCTACCATAGCCAGGATGATTATGCTCTGCCTGAAGAAGAAGAAGAAGAAGAAGAAGAAGAAGAAGAAGAAGAAGAAGAAGAGGAGGAGGAGGAGGAGGAGGAGGAGGAGGAGGAGGAGGAGTTGTTGTTTGGATTTGATATCCCGCTTTATCACTCCCCTTGAGGAGTCTCAAAGCGGCTAACATTCTCCTTTCCCTTCCTCCCCCACAACAAACACTCTGTGAGGTGAGTGGGGCTGAGAGACTTCACAGAAGTGTGACTAGCCCAAGTCACCCAGCAGCTGCATGTGGAGGAGCAGGGAATCGAATCCAGTTCACCAGATTACGAGTCTACTGCTTTTAACCACTACACCACACTGGCTCTCAGAGGCAGCAATGCTTTTGGATACCACTTGCCAGAACTGCAAGAAGGGGAGGGTGCTTCGTGCTCAAATTCTGCTTGTGGGTTTCCATAGGCATCTGGTCAGCCACTGTGAGAACAGGTCAATGGGTTAGGTAGCCCATGGGCCTGATCCACCAGGCTCTTCTTTTATGTACTTACGTTCTTATGAATGTCACTCACCCCCTACCCCAACACGGCAGCAACATCAGCAAAACATAAAGCCAGGACCGCTTAATACCACTGCGTAGGGCGGGCAGATTATGTGAGGATATCCAGAGCTTACAGGGTTAACAGCTCAAAGGAAATGACGTCCTGTCACTGGGTTGTGTTCGCATACGGGGTTTGTACTTTGTTATGTGAACGTTTTTACTTTCTGTTTTGGCTGCGACAGGAGAAGCACCATGCCTTCGCTATCTCCTGGTTGTTGTTGTTGTTTTGCTGCTGTACAATAAAGCTTCGTAGAATAGGAGAAGCTGTTGTACGAGAGTTTTACTGCATGGCTGAGATTCCTTCCACACAGACACACTGCTGCACAAGATACTCTGTGCAGGTTGGCACAGTGGAAGAGTTTGGATTTGATATCCCGCTTTATCACTACCCTAAGGAGTCTCAAAGCGGCCAACATTCTCCTTTGCCTTCCTCCCCCACAAGGTGAGTGAGGCTGAGAGACTTCAGAGAAGTTTGACTAGCCCAAGGTCACCCAGCAGCTGCAGGTGGAGGAGCAGGGAAGTGAACCCAGTTCACCAGATTACGAGTCCACCGCTGATCCAGACTGACTGGATGCCACAACAGTCCCACTGTTTGCAGCCTTGGCGGACTCTCAACGGGACAGATTACTCCATGAGATCTTTGCCAGCATGCTCCATCTATGGTACCCACACAGAGAACCCTCTTATGTACACAGTGTGTCGTGTTAAAACACAGCAGCCACATTCTGGCATTAATTCAGTCTTCAGCAATGGTGCCATGGATTCTTGTGTTTATTTATTATTATTCATCTACTCCATCATTCTCATAAAGGAGCTCTGAGCCTTCTGCTTCCCAAGCTATTCTTAGTTCCTTCCAGGACTGCAACATGAAATGCACTGAATTTTAGCACTTTGAGAATGTCGGATTTGACTGTGATTATTATTATTAATAGCAGAAGCCAGTGGCGTAGTGTGGGGGGTGCAGGGGGGCCCAGCTGCACCGGGCACAACATCTGGGGGTTAGGGTTAGGGGGCGCAAATCCACGGGTTAGGGGGCGCAAATCCACTGGTTAGGGGACGCAAATTACTTGCCTTGCCCCGGGTGCTGACAACCCACGCTACGCCACTGGCAGAAGCCCATGTTGGGCTAAAGATGCCTGCCGTGAAATGGGTTGGACTAGATGACTCTCAGGGTCCCTTACAAGTCTACAATTTTAAAGTTCTGTGTTAGATGCACTAGGCTTACCAATGTCAGGATGTCTGTGTTGCTGAGAACCGTTTTGTGAATTGCCGCTGTTAAATGTATAATTATCATGGTCTGTAATGTTCTGCATTCCATTTCCCTCTGGCTTCACTTTTTGCAACCCAGTGCAAGCATTTGTGTGATTATTGAAGTGGATGCTTATCACATTAGATGCATTAGTTGGCTCACCAATGCCAGGATGTATGTGTCGTTGAGAACTGTTTTGTTAAGTCCGTTTGCCCCTTCTTGGGTGGGTGGCTTTGTGGGCAGGCCTCGGGCCTCTACTATGAACTGGCCTATTGCAGGTCAGATTGTCCTCCTGCTCCCAAATTGGCCAATGGCGGCAGGAATTTGGGGGTGTTGCCCTGGGCACGGGAACAACTGACCAATAGCGGCTCTTGGCTCCACGCTCAGGGCAAGGATAAACCCCGGCCTTCAGGGCCTTTAGCCCTCTCAATCGCCACATAATTATCACTGCCTAAACTGTTCTGCATTTCATTTCCCAGCCATGTATATATGCATACTGCAGCTCAGGATAACATTGCATGCATTTGGTGAAACGCCACGAAAGTGTAGGTCTTAAAAATTGTGCTGGTTGTGAGGCAAAAGATGAACACAGCTCCTCCTCTGGAAATTGGTCAGTTTGTTTACCCTTTTATCCCTCTTTCCCAGCTTTGCTGTGTGCTTTTAAAAGTAGGGTGACCATCGTAGTTCACAGTAATCCACAGTATTCTTTGTTTACTGTACACAGTATACGGTTTAGGACCAGCCAATCCGAAGGACCGTATTTTCTATGAACCTGCATAGACTCTGAGATCTACAGGGGAAGCTTGTCTCTTGGTCCCACCAACGACTCTCACAGCCACACATGGGGAAGGGCCTTTTTGGTGGCTGCACCCAGACTTTGGAATTTCCTCACTAGAGAAGCTGAACTGGCTCTCTTGTTATTGTCCTTCTGCCAGCAAGCAAAGACTGCTTTATTGCAGCAGGCCTTTGGAGACTGACTATTCTTTTAGTTAAACTATTGATTTCTCTCTCAGAAGAAGCAGTGAAGGCTGCCAACCTTAGATGGCTTTCTAAGTTCTTGGAAGATAAGGCTGTCATTAGGGTTGCCACCTTTGGTTGGGAAAATACAGGGCAGGGCAGGGCTTGGGGATTAAGGAGAACACACAGTCTCATGACACCAAATATTCCCACCCACTTTGTGGAGGGGGTTCAGCCTCCTGCCCCCCTCACCACCCTGGCCCTGCTGTTCCCCAATACTCACGTAGACAGATGGCCAGCTCCTAGAGGCAAACTGAGCTGTATCTCCAGCCTCTCACCCATGCTGGTGTCAGGAGAGACTCAAGCGCAGAGGAGGGAGGGAGGAGGAGAGGTCAGATCAGGGTGGCCAAGGGTGGACGAACACCACACTAGGCTGGTGGGAAGTGGCTGAGGAGGAGCACAAGCAAGAGGGAGTGAAGCAGGGGTAAAAGGGAGAGAGAGGTCGCTCCTTCCCCCTTCTCTCTATCACTCGCTCGCACTGGGCCAGTCTCCTCGTCAGCTGCACCAACAGCAACACAACCATCATTTGGGGCCAGCCAATCTCGAATACAGTGGTACCTCGGGTTAAGAACTTAATTAGTTCTGGAGGTCTGTTCTGAAACTATTCTTAACCTGAAGCACCACTTTAACTAATGGGGCCTCCCGCTGCCGCCACGCAATTTGTTCCCATCCTGAAGCAAAGTTCTTAACCCAAGGTAATATTTCTTGGTTAGTGGAGTCTGTAACTTAAAGCATATGTAACCTGAAGCGTCTGTCACCCGAGGTACCACTGTATGGGGAAAAGATGCCCCACTTGAAATCCAAACAGGGCAGGGGACACTTTTGTCCAAACACAGGGCAAACCTGTTTTTCTAGGGACGGCTGACAACCCTAGCTGTCACAGGCTACAGGCCTGTGACGCGGGTGGCACTGTGGTCTAATCCACTGAGCCTCTTGGGCTTGCTAATCAGAAAGTCGGCGATTCGAATCTCTGTGACGGGGTGATCTCCCGTTGCTCTGTCCCAGCACCTGCCAACCTATCAGTTCGAAAGCACGGTAGTGCAAGTAGATAAATAGGTACCACTCCGGCGGGAAGGTAAACGGCATTTCCGTGTGCTCTGGTTTCCGTCACAGTGTTTTGTTGCTCCAGAAGCAGTTTAGTCATGCTTGCCACATGAGCTGGAAAGCTCTCTGTGGACAAACACCGGCTCCCTCGGCCTGAAAACAAGATGAGCACCACAACCCCATAGTTGCCTTTGACTGGACTTAACCATCCAGGGGTCCTTTACCTTTTACCTTTTTTACTGACCCTGATGGCTGTGTTATCCATGCCCCATTGCGGACATTATACTTCTGGATACCAGTTACTACGAACCACAGGAGAAGAGAATGCTCTTGTTCCCATGTCCTGCTTCCAGGTTACCCACTGGAACATCTGGTTGGCCACTGTGAGAACTGGACTGGGTCAGTCATTGACCTGATCCAACAGAGCTCTTGTTATATCCTCACATAAAGCGGTTTCCTCTCTGTTCCCTTTTCAGCAACTGAAGCTGGCTCCCCTCCAGCTCCCGGTCTTCCTTGATGTCTCTGGCTTCCTTCCTATGGCCAGAAGTAGCTCCAGATGGCGCTCGATAAATCAAAAGGTGGCTTCATTTAAAATTCACTTTTTAATCATGTGTACAGATTTCTTCTCCCAAATCTTCACGCTTCCATGGGATCGTTCTGTTCTGTATTTCAATTACGTACCTATAGATTGGGTTTGCGCTGTTGGGTTTTTCTTTATATACTTGTAGGCCCCTTATTTTGGCATTAAGTGGTACTTTAATAAAATACAAGTTTAAAGCAGGGTTTCCCAAACTTGGGTGTCCGGCTGTTTTTGGACTACAATTCCCATCATCCCTGACCACTGATCCTACTAGCTATGGATGATGGGAGTTGTAGTCCCACAACAGCTGGAGACCCCAGTTTGGGAAACTCTGGTCTAAAGCAACCATTGGTAAACAGGAGACCTAACTCATTTGCATGGTGGGTGATAAAATACAGAAGCAGGAAGAAGCTGGGTTAGCCCAAACTTTCTGCTACATGAGATGAAAGATGAACTGGTACATAGGAACAGAGAAAGCTGCCTTATATTAAGAACATTGGTCCATCTAGCTCAGTATTGTCTGACTGGCAGTGGCTCTGCCTGGATTCAGGCAGGGTTCTCTCCTAGTCCTATATGGAGATACCAATGAATGAACTTGGGACCTTCTACTTGCAAACAGATGCTTTATCTCTGAGATAGGGCCCTTCCCCATAATGTCGCCATGTTTCCCTTCCCTGACGCATTGGCAGTTGAATCTTATGCCAGTTGGGGGCTTATCTGGGGGTCACCCAATATTTATTCAATTTGGCACCCCTGCCAGTTTGGGAACTACTGGTGTAGACAATGCAGAAGTAGTTAGACCAACTGTCTGACTCAGGATAAGGCAGCTTCCTCTGTTCCTGTATAGGGGCCATAGATCAGTGGTAGATCTTCTAAGTTGCATGCAGAAGGTCTCAAGTTCAATCCCCTGGTAGGGCTGGGAGAGACTCTTGCCCCCAACCCTGGAGAACCACTGTAGACAATATTCAAAGTAAGGCAACTTCCTGGGTTCCTTGGGTTTGGAGGGAGTGATCTGGAAAAGAGTGCGTGTGCTGCTTTCATTGGCCGCATACTCCTAAATTCCTTGCATCCCAAAGGCTCTGGGTTCAAACTCTGGCATCTCCCAATAGGAATTGTAAAGCACCTCTGGCCGAAAAACTGAAGAGCAGCTGCTAGCCATGTAGACCAAACCCTCCAAGTGTCCCTGTATTCCAGGGACATTCCCGGATTTACAGAAGCTGTCTTGGCTTCTGATTTGATCCTGGAATGTCCTGCTTTTCCTTAGGACGTCCCTATTTTTTTCCAAAGAAATGTTGGCGAGTATGGTTGGACATCCCTGTTTTCATCAGAAAAATGTTGGCGGCTATGGAGTTTTCCGACGTCCAAGCCAACTGAAGGCAGCCCTGCATAGGGAAGGTTTAAAGTTTTATTATGTTTTTATATGTTAGAAGCCAACCAGAGTGGGTGGGGCAACCCAGTCAGATGGGTTATTATGATTGTTGTTGTTAATGTGGAATAAAGGTAAAAGGACCCCTGACCATTACGTCCAGTCGTGGCCGACTCTGGGGTTGCGGCACTCATCTCGCATTATTGGCTGAGGGAGCCGGCGTACAGCTTCTGGGTCATGTGGCCAGCATGACTAACCCACTTCTGGTGAACCAGAGCAATGCACAGAAACACCGTTTACCTACCCGTCGGAGCTGTACCTATTTATCTACTTGCACTTTGACGTGCTTTCAAACTGCTAGGTTGGCAGGAGCAGGGACCAAGCAATGGGAGCTCACCCATCACAGAGATTCGAATCGCCGACTTTCTGATCAGCAAGTCCCAGGCTCTGTGGTTTAACCCACAATGCCACCCGCGTCCCTAATGTGGAATAGAATGTCCCTATTTTCATTGGAGAAATGTTGGTATGGTAGACGATACCAAGCTAGATAGACCATGGCAGGTTCTTGTGTTCTTAGGGTGATGTTCAAATATCTACCATCTCCTCTTGCCAGGAGGCTTCCTGTCATAACTGACTAATGCCAACCAGGGCCGATAGCTGTATCAGTGCCTCAAATGTTGCTGCAGATGTTTCTCTTCCCTCTCCACAGGAGAAGCTCCTATGCAGCAGTCAGGGATGGATGCCCTCAGGGGAAGAACGTCAGCTGTCTCAGTAGGGAGGGAAGAGTGCCCTAGATGCTCCAAAGGAGGGAGGACAGTGGTGTATTCGGTGAAGCAGATGCCACATGAACACTTCTGCATGGAGACCATCAGCAGATAATTGCACAAAGCAGGCTGAGATGATGGGGAGGGGGAGGAGAGACTGTGGGTGAGTGGGTGGGTGGGTGGGAGAAAGGGCAAAGAAACCCGATGGATTAGTTCATGGTGTGTGCAGGTGATGATGATGCAAATCAAGGGAAAGAGAAGGTGGGCAGGAAGGGAAAGGCACACTTTTGGCAAGGTTAAATTCTCTTGCATGGAAATGAAAGCAGAGAGATGTCACTCTCTTGAACAGGGGTCAGCAAACTTTTTCAGCAGAGGGCCGGTCCGCTGTCCCTCAGACCTTGTGGGGGGCCGGACTATATTTTGAAGGGAAAAAGAAGGAGAACGAATTCCTATGCCCCACAAATAACCCAGAGATGCATTTTAAGTAAAAGGGCACATTCTACTCCTGTAAAAACACACTGATTCCCGGACCGTTCGCGGGCCAGATTTAGAAGGCGATTGGGCAGAATCCGGCCCCCGGCCCTTGGTTTGCCTACTCATGCTCTTGAATAAGACCATAAGTCTTGAATAGGGATGGAGAAATTGGTCAGTTTTGGTTTCTCTCTTTTTTTCATTTTTCTGGTTCAATTCTCCACATTTCCACATCAGATGGAGATTTTTCTTTCTTTCCAGCATTCATCAGCAGATGTTTTTAAGCATAGGTTGGACGGCCATCTGTCATGGATGCTTTAGTTGAGATTCCTGCATTGCAGGGGGTTGGATTAGATGACCCTCCCTTCCAACTCTATGATTCTATTATTTTAGTGCTGATGGCTCCTAATTTGCACATTCCGGCATGCAATTTTGCCTAATGAAAACATTTTTTGCAAAAGAATTTGTGCCCTGTTTCATTGTGAAAGCCTCATTGTGGTTTACCAAAAAGAAAGCTGAAGCAAAAGGATCAATAAGACAGATTAATAATAACTTTCAAGAAGTGAAAATTGCAATAGACTAAAAGCAAATCAAGACTCACACCAGTGTTCTAAACATCTGGGTGGACTTGTCTAAACAAAACTGGTGCTGAAAAGAGTGCAGTGAAAGCAAGAAGCAGGGAGTTCCAAAGTTTGGGTGCTAAAAGATTGAGTGTTATATGGCCCATATAACAGTGCCAGTAAATTATATGCATTTCTGTATGTTACATATGTCTTTTTTTAATGCAGACTTTAGTCTACTAGATGCACTTTTTGTACACATGAGTTGGCTGGAGCACTGGACAATAAAATCTGGAGAATTTTGAAAAAAAGACAGCGTTTTGGTTCACACTCTGTTTTGGAATGTGGAAATAAGATAAATTCATCTTTCAGTGCAAACTGAATCAAATTTATTCCCCATCCCTAGGCTTGAACCAGGAGCCTCACAGGTATGGAGGTGGTCTACCACTCCCTATCACTACTGGACTTCTTGCCTCCTGGCAGAAACAGCAGGCAGTTGAAGCCAGGATGCGACCACCATGGACCAGATCCTGGGAGTCATGTGAGATACCAGAGCCAATCCCACTACTATTATTAATTTGCTTAGAACTTTTATATCCCACTTTATAACCCCAAGCCCCAATGAAGTGGCTTGCGAAAAGATTCTCACAATAAAAAGTAAAGTCACATCCAGGTCCTCTATCAGGAACAGGAACCACGTGGCTCCCCTACAGTGCAAGCCTTGTTCAGGGGACGTTTTCTGCTCTCCTTCCCTGGTGTTGCCCTTTGGCCTCTACCTACTAGGCAGCACAGCTGAGCAGGAAAGGGAGGAAAGCTGAGCAACTGGATCAAACCTGGTGGCAGTTGTCTGCTGCTAGGAACATAAGAAGCTACCCTATCAGACCAGACCCTCCAAGCATCCCTATTTTCCAGGGATGTCCCTGATTTACAGAAGCCATCCCAGTTTCTGATTTAATCCCAGAATGTCCCGCTTTTCCTTCTTCTTGTTGTTGTTTAGTTGTGTCCGACTCTTCGTGACCCCATGCACCAGAGCACGCCAGGCACTCCTGTCTTCCAATGCCTCCCGCAGTTTGGTCAAACTCATGTTGGTAGCTTCGAGAACACTGTCCAACCATCTCGTCCTCTGTCACCCCCTTTTCCTTGTGCCCTCCATCTTTCCCAACACCAGGGTCTTTTCTAGCGAGTCTTCTCTTTTCATGAGGTGGCCAAAGTATTGGAGCCTTAGCTTCAGGATCCGTCCTTCCAGTGAGCACTCAGGGCTGATTTCCTTAAGAATGGATAGGTTTGATCTTCTTGCAGTCCATGGGACTCTCAAGAGTCTCTTCCAGCACCATAATTCAAAAGCATCAATTCTTCGGTGACCAGCCTTTTTTCTAGTCTATAGGATGTTCCTGTTTTCATCAGAGAGATGTTGGAGGGCAACCCCCAAGCCATCTGAAGGCAGCCTTATATAGAAAAGGTTCTTTTAAATGTTTAATGTTTTATTATGCTTTTATATATGCTGTAAGCTGCCCAGAGTGGCTGGGGCAAACCAGTCAGAGGGGTGGGGTATAAATAGTAAAACAACAACAACAACAACAACTGACTCGGACATCCCTATTTTCATCAGAGAAATGCTGGAGGGTATGTCTGAGCCTGGACAGCTCAGGTGGTTAGAGCACGGTGCTGATAGTGCCAAGGTTGCAGGTTCAATCCCCGTATGGGACAGCTGCATATTCCTGCATTTCAGGGGGTTGGACTCTTCTGTGTTGTTTGTCTCTTCTGTAAAGTCCCGACAAATTTCACCAACTTCTGAAGCTGTTTACCAAAGGTATGGCTGACCTTTTATTCTTCGTCTGCGATAGCTACTGAGCACTGTTTCGTTTAATACTGTTGATTTTATGATTTTAGAGTTGGGCGTGTGGTGTCCCTTGCTTGCACCAGGAATGAGGAGACTCAAGCCTGCACGCCAGATGTAGCCCCCAGGCCTCTTCTCAGGCCAAGCCCCCTCTCAAGCCCCCCTCGCCTTCACCCAAACCTGCCTGACACCCTCCTCAAATATTTTTGCCTGTCTGGAATGTGTCCTTGCATTCTGATGTTTTGCAAGTGTTTGTAGATTCCACCCTATTGCAGAAACATAAGATTTGCATATGTTGCTCCACCCACATTTGCGATCAGCCCCACCCACCCCTGACATGTGGTTCCCAGAAGTTTACCCAGAAGGGGGTGAAGCTTGTAGGTCCTGCCCCTAATCTTTGTGGGATTTACATCTTTTAAATGCATAAATCATTGCTTTCCATGGATGTTATGTTATATGAAATAGTAATTGCGTGATTCCCCCTCTTTCCCCCTTAACAATGATTTTTAAAAATTATTTTATCATTTATACGCTGCGTATCTGGCTGGGGGCATAAATTATGTATTGTATATCTTTTCTTCTTCTTCTTTTCCCCTGTAAATCGCTTGGAGACCTTCGGGTGACAAGCAACCAATAAGTCTAATAAATGGAAATAATAATCTGCCATGGATTCTTTAGTTGAGAATCTTGCATTGCAGGGAGGTTGGACTAGATGACCCTTAAGGTCCCTTCCAGTTCTACAATTCTATGATTCTAGGACAGCTTCTTCTCCTTCAGCCTCCTGTTTGCTGGCATACACCTCAACAATTTACAGTTCAGGTGGAAGAAGGGCCATCTTCACACATTGTGTCACACATTTCGTTTGTTTGGTGTATGCATAAATTGCTTTAAATGCACTCCAGGGGAATGTCATGTGTGAATGTCACCAATGAATCATAGAATCATAGAATCATAGAGTTGGAAGAGACCACAAGGGCCATCGAGTCCAACCCCCTGCCAAGCAGGAAACACCATCAGAGCACTCCTGACATATGGTTGTCAAGCCTCTGCTTAAAGACCTCCAAAGTAGGAGACTCCACCACACTCCTTGGCAGCAAATTCCACTGTCGAACAGCTCTTACTGTCAGGAAGTTCTTCCTAATGTTTAGGTGGAATCTTCTTTCTTGTAGTTTGGATCCATTGCTCTGTGTCCGCTTCTCTGGAGCAGCAGAAAACAACCTTTCTCCCTCCTCTATGTGACATCCTTTTATATATTTGAACATGGCTATCATATCACCCCTTAACCTCCTCTTCTCCAGGCTAAACATGCCCAGCTCCCTTAGCCGTTCCTCATAAGGCATCGTTTCCAGGCCTTTGACCATTTTGGTTGCCCTCCTCTGGACACGTTCTAGCTTGTCAGTGTCCTTCTTGCATAAGCAATAAATCGTAGAGTAGGAGGGAACCAATGCAGGAATATTTTTGCCTGGCATGGGGCTCAAACCCATAACCCTGAATTAAGCATCTCACCCTCTACCTACTGAGCTGTCCCAGCTGCAGAAATCTGCCTGTGAATTTGGACCTTCAGCCCGGTAGGCTCATCCCAGAGTCGGGATTTTCTGTGGTCCCTTGTTGAATATGTATTCTGGGGCATCACTGGGCATTTGCCCCATAAGGTGTGAGAGATACAGGGAGGAAATGGGTGTGGGGAGGGGAGAGATTTATTTTCTTTCTTTCTTTCTTTCTTTCTTTCTTTCTTTCTTTCTTTCTTTCTTTCTTTCTTTCTTTCTTTCTTCAAAGGTGTCTGCAGAATGCTGCATCCCTAAGCATAAGCTGCCATCTAGTGGCTTTATGATGCAAATCCCCCTTCCTCTGAAAAGTGCTTCATTTGCCTTCGCAGCAGGAGGTGAGGTAAGTGTTCACGGCTAAATGCGTTAGCTTAGCAATGTTACATGCTGGAAATAAATTAATATACGCCTCTTCCCGTCTTGGGGGCCTTTGTTGCTGAGGCATAAATTAATAGTGCTGTTCTAACTAACTTTTGCCTGTGTGTCTGGTCCCGTTGGTAGCTTCGAAAGGAAAGGGGTCCCACAGTTTACTTGGGAGCAAACACAAAGCCCTAAATGTACCTTTGCATAATGTGAGCTGTTATAATTGCACTTCTTTTAAGGAGGACGGAAAATCGAGGTTGATTATTTCCAGTGTGATTAGAGCCCGTGTGGTGTAGTGGTTAAGAGTGGTGGACTCGTAATCTGGTGAACCGGGTTCAATTCCCCGTTCCTCCACATGCAGCTGCTGGGTTACCTTGGGCTAGTCACACTTCTTTGAAGTCCCTCACTCACCTGACATAGTGTTTGTTGTGGGGGAGGAAGGGAAGGGAGAATGTTAGCTGCTTTGAGACACCTTCAGGTAGTGATAAAGCAGGATATCAAATCCAAACTCTCCTTCCTCTCCTTCTCCTTCTCCTTCTCCTTCTCCTTCTCCTTCTCCTTCTTCTCCTCCTCCTCCTTCTTCTTCCTCTTCGTCTTCCTCTTCCTCTTCCTCTTCCTCCTCTTCCTCTTCTTCTTCCTTTCTCCAAGGTAAGAGATCTCAAGGCTTGCTCTTGATGGGATTACACCCCCTCTCAAGCATCAGGTGTGCTATTTGTGGTTACTTCTGTACCTATTGCTGTCACTTGAGGCTCAGGTGGTCTCAGTAGCATGGAGAGCTTTCCATCAGCTTTGGCTGGCTGCCCACCTGCTCCCCTATATGGACATGGATAGTCTTAACTTCTGCTGTCTATGCTCTGGTTAGATAACTGCAATGTGTTATACATGGGGCTGCCTCCGAAGATGGTTCAGAAACTTTTATGGTGCAGAATTCACTGGCCAGGTTGCTCACTGGGGAAAGATGGTTTGAGTATATCAGGCCAATCCAAGCTCAGTGGCGGAGCTTCATGTTCCAGCACTGGGGGATCGCAGAACTGGTGGGGCGTGGCCGGCGTGCATGCCAGGGGAGTGGCACGTGTCCCGGGGGTGTGGCACACCGTCCGCAGGGGCGTGGGGCGTGTCCTAGGGTTGGTTATAGAGCAGAAACTTGCCTTAGAGTTGACCTTAGAGTTCAAAACCCTGCTTCAACTATTCGGCAGCCATCTTCCTCCCTGACAATTTTTGCACCCCACCAAGTTTGCACTGACAGGGGCAGTGTGCTCCTGCCTCCTCGCTCTTCCTCAACCAGTGTCCTGGCCCAACTGCACCAGCTACCAATTAGTTTCCGGGCCCCATTCAAAGTGCTGTTTTTGACCTATAAAGTCTTGAAAGCCACAGGGGCCACAATACCTCAAGGACCGCCTCTCCCCATATGAACTGATCCAGACCCTGCGACCATCACCTGACGCCCTTTTGCTGTGCTTCCTCTGTGAGAGGTTCAGAAGGTGGCAACCCAAGAATGGACCTTTACTGGGGTGGCTCCCCATTTGTGGAATGCCCTTCTCAGGGAAGCTCATCTGCCACCTTTGCTACATTGGCACCAGGCAAAAAATCCCGGCTGGGGACGTCGGGACTGGGGGCAAGATGGCGGGGTGGGAGCAGGAATGGGAGTCCAGAAGCCAGGAGTAAGAAAGCCAAGAGTCCAAGGGTCAGAAAGCCGGGAGTCAAGAAGCCAAGGGTCTGAGGGTCAGGAAGCAAGGAGTCATGAAGTCAGGGGTCCGAGGATCAAGAAGCAAGGAGTCAAACACAGCAAGGCAGGAACCGTGTTGCTGTGGCAAAGAGCCAAAGGGAAAATGCTGACCTTATATCCCTTCCCGGGTCTTGCCACCAGGTGCTGTGAGTTACCAATCAGCCTCACCTGTGCGGCTGCACCTTGCCTCTTCAGAGCAAACTTAGGAAGGCCCCAGTCCTATTGGTCAGAGGGCCTGGCTCCTGCATGCACACCTGACACCATCATCCAGCCCATTCACAGTGGCCAATCAGGTGCCTATGAGAAACCTGCAAGCAGAACCTGAGTATGAGAGCACTCTCCCCTTCTGTGACTTCCAGCAACTGAAACTCCCAACCTTCTGGAGCAGATTTTGAGTGTCTGCTAAGGGAAGAAGAGACAGAGGAACTTCAATCGCAAAAAAGAAAAGCAAGTCTGCTGCATGAACAGAGCAACAGGATACAATAGGGTTGCATCCATCTAACCTCTGTTCCAAGTATCTTATGAACAAGTTAGGGTGCAGCCCAGATGTGACCTGAGCAAAGTGCCAAGGGCTTAGCAGAGGTCCCTAGCAGGTCACATCTGGGCCCTGAGCCTGACGTTCCCAACTCGTGATCTACATCTATTTCTGTGGTTTGTGTAATCTAATAATTTGGGTTAATATATATATGGGAAACCTGCCAAAGCATGAGAATTGAACAGAGAGTGAAGCTGAACCAGCACTTGATTTCCTGGTTGGCATGCCTGCAATGCAAGTTGTGTAGCAGAGATCACACTGTGGGTGAAGGACCCACTGCGAATCCTGTTAATACGCAACGTCTATCTTCACCTTGGGGAATTGTGACAGGTACGTTGGGAAGGAAGAAGTCCTCTAGTTATGTTTGACCCACACCATGAAGGCTAAACAGCTGATAAATACTAAGAAGAATGTGCTCTGTTCGAATGTGATTCCTGCAGATAGGGATTGATTTCTTAAATTAGAACCAGAACTGCAAAGGATGGAAAGAAGAATGCTTGGAATGTGCTTGGAGTGCCTTTCTGATTTTCCCTTTAAAGTTGACTTGCCTGATGCCACCGTCCACAGAGAGGGGGGCAGTTCCCCAACCCTAGACTTAGGTTTACATCTAGAAGAAGGGCCATAGCTCAGTGGTAGGTTGCAGATTTTATTCCCAGCATCTCCAGGTAGGGCTGAGAGAGACCCCAGCCTGAAAGATCTACTGCCCATCAGTGTAGACAATATTCAGCTACTTAGCTCAGTGGTCTGACTCAGTAGAAGACAGCTTCCTATGTTCCTCCATGCCACAGGTTCATCTGTGATCTTGTTCACTTAAATGTACATTATACTGTACTTTGGATCCAGCATTCCTTTGGGAGAAGGTGGAGGTAGCTTATCAATTTCAGGTAAAGGTAAAGGTACCACTGACCATAAGGTCCAGTCACGGACAACTCTGGGGTTGCGCACTCACCTCGCTCTATAGGCCGAGGGAGCTGGCGTTTGTCCGCAGACAGCTTCCAGGTCATGTGGCCAGCATGACTAAGCCGCTTTTGGCGAAACCAGAGAAGCACAGAAACGCTGTTTACCTTCCTGCTGGAGTGGTACCTATTTATCTACTTGCACTTTGGCGTGCTTTCGAACGGCTAGGTGGGCATGAGCTGGGACCGAGCAATGGGAGATCACCCTGTTGCAGGGATTCAAACTGCCGACCTTCTGATTGGCAAGCCCTAGGTTCTGTGGTTTAGACCACAGCACCACCCACGTCCAATTTCATGTACCATGCTCTATTGCAGCTCTGGCTCACACCACACTTCATGGAAATCCTTATGAATGGATTTGTATTTCTAGGAAGTAGTTAGGGGGGAGGAGAAGTACTTATTCACACCGTGTGTAGATAAAGTGAGGGGTCTGCTCCCACAGGGGGCAGTAATGGCCACCAACTGTGTTGGCTGTAAAAGAGGATTGGGCAAATTCTCTTACAAGCCACAATGACCATGTTTCACCTCTACTGTCAGAGGTTGTATGCCTCTCATTACCAGTTAGTGGAAATCACAGGTAGACAGTGTGCTATTCCCCTTGTGGGGTTCCCATGGGCTTTTTGGGGTCACGGTGAGAACAAGATGCTGGACTAGGTGGGTCATTGGCCCAGTGAAGCAGGCTCTTCTTATAGAGGGTGCCCAGGGCATGCTGATGTCACTCAGGTCACGGACGCGTGTTGAGGTGATATGTGGACGCCTCGCTGCATGTTGACGTGATGCAAACATGCACCACAGCATAGAACCTTGGGGTCCACACCCCTTCACTGAAAATTTGTGGTATAAACACCGTCAACCGGGAAACACTAGCCTGCAAGCGCTCCAGTTGGAGAATAGCCTTTACGAAAGGTGTCATGGGCTTTGAAGATGCTTGAACTCAGGATGAAAGTGAGAAACGTGCTAAGAGGAAGGCACATTGGGCAAACCCTCACCATGATCAACTCCTGCCTGGAAACCTGTGTCCTCACTGTGGAAGGATGTGTGGATCCAGAATTGGCCTCCACAGTCACTTACGTGTTAAAACTGTGTTTATGGAAGACAATCTTACTTGGCTACGAGTGATCGTCAAAGAAGAAGACTGAAAATTTGTGGGTGCCTGGGCTCCCATGGCCTCTGCATGGTTGGCACCTATACTTCTAGGGGTGCAGGAAGGAGATGAGCACAGATCCATCAAGGCCTATTCTGCTGGCAATCTCTAGTTAAGGAAAGTAAGAGGTTGTTGTTTTTTTCTGTGAAATGAATTTTGTGAGATAGGAGGAGGAGGAGGAGTTTGGATTTGATATCCCGCCTTTCACTCCCTTTAAGGAGTCTCAAAGCGGCTAACATTCTCCTTTCCCTTCCTCCCCCACAACAAACACTCTGTGAGGTGAGTGGGGCTGAGAGACTTCAAAGAAGTGTGACTAGCCCAAGGTCACCCAGCAGCTGCATGTGGAGGAGCGGAGACGCGAACCCGGTTTCCCCAGATTACGAGACTACCGCTCTTAACCACTACACCACACTGGCTTGATACTATGTGATACTTGAAACATAATATGTGAAATTCCCCTGAAGATTTTTTTTAAATTTTATTTTATAGTATCATTCATTTCCTCTTTCTCCTCCTTCCAAATATTTTATTTATTTATCCTATGCATTTTTTTCTGTTGGATCGGGCTCTTCCATAATGACCTCTGAATGTTGTGGGTCTTACAATTCCCTATTCCACTCCCCGTACAACATTCCTTCATCCTATACTGCTAGATGAGGACATCTTTCAGTCAGTCCAAGATCAAACAGCAATTTGTTCGAAGAAGGAGCTCAGATGCACAGTGCAGGTCAGACTGCCTGGCATTGAGGTGGTCTCGAGGGCTGGATTCAAGGTTCACTGAACTCAGCCAAAAAAAAACCTGCCGTGGACTTTAGTGGGGTTTTGAACTGCTGTTCTCTGTGAAAAAATCATTCTAGGTTTCTGGTTCCTTCTGGCAAGATACAGAGAACAACTGAAATCAAAGCTCAGAGCATTACTTTCTGAAACGAGATCCTCTAATTTTGTTCTATCTGAGAGGTTGCTATCTTTTGGGATTAAGTCTGAGGCACAGAATAGTGAGAATAGTAGAGAGAAGGAAATCAAGAACAACATTGATGTGATGGTCGCAGACTTTAAAGGAGGCTTAGACATGAGACTAACCATGTCAGTAGCTGAATACTATCTACAGCATCAGAGACAGCCTGTCTCTCAGTACCAAGTGGGGAGGGTGCTGTTACCTACAGATTCTGCATTCAGGCATTCCATAGGCATCTGTGTTGCTACAATGGGAACAGGATATTGAACTAGATGGGCCTTTGCCCTGATCCAATAGGGTCTTCTTATGTTCTTATGATGTTAAAAATGCGCTAGAGAAATTCCAGGAGGATAAGGCTATTGGCCTTATTCCATATTGATGTATGGAAGTGAGAGCTGGACCATAAAGAAGGCTGATCGCCGAAGAATAGATGCTTTTGAATTATGGTGCTGGAGGAGACTCTTGAGAGTCCCATGGACTGCAAGAAGATCATACCTATCCGTTCTTAAGGAAATCAGCCCTGAGTGCTCACTGGAAGGACAAATTGTGAAACTGAGGCTCCAATACTTTGGCCACCTCATGAGAAGACTCCCTGGAAAAGACCCTGATGTTGGGAAAGATGGAGGGCACAAGAAGAAGGGGACGACAGAGGACGAGATGGTTGGGCAGTGTTCTCGAAGCTACAAACATGAGTCTGACCAAACTGCGGGAGGCAGTGGAAGACAGGAGTGCCTGGCGTGCTCTGGTCCATGGGGTCACAAAGAGTCGGACACGACTAAACGACTAAACAACAACAAGGCTATTGGCTATTGGCAATGATGGCCCTTTATGTCTGCATGTGTAAGAGGTAGTTAGCCTATGAATATCAGTTTCATGCAGGGAGAGTGCTGTTGCTCCCTCATCCTTCATGTGGCCTTCCAATGCAGTAGCCATGACTAGTTCTAAGTGGCTATTACTAAGGATGAAAGGATCTCATCGATTAGGGTTCTTTTGGTTTCTCCTTTTTCCAATCTTAGATTCAGTTTTCCACATTTCTGCAGAAATCTGCAAATTCTTTTAAAAGAAAATCCCCATGAAAATTCACCAGCATTGTAGTGTGAACCCCCCCCCCAAAAAAAGCACATTTTATTGATTAAGGTATAATTTTTTGCAAGTAGTTTATCCAATTATACTGCTTCTTTGTATGTTGTATTCACAACTCTATTCATTGCTCCCTTTCCCTTCTCGTGTGCCTTTTCATAAATATTGTTGGGCTGGAGAACTGCATCACAAAATTCAGATAAGGGTTGGTTTTGAAGGATAGCCATCTATTGGTTCTCGTGTCATTTGGGAAAGTGTGAATTTGGAGAGACCCTTTCTCCTTATTTCCTTCATGCAGACTTCCCATAAGTATCTGGTCAGCCATGTTGGAAAACACAATCCTGGACTACCATTATTATTACTTTTTGGCATCCAACCATCTCTAGAGACAATGGAGTGTGCCTCCAGGGGTGAAGTTAAACCACTGCGTTAGCCTCACTGAAATGACCTCCCAGGGGTGCATGTCTGGACAATATGCATGGAGGTCCTGGGTTGCCCAAACAACAAGACCATCATAGCCTTGCTGATGTGGTCCAAAGGAAAGCTGAGCAATATGTTTGGCACCAGCTTGGCTGCAGGAGTTGCTGGAAGATGTTCAATGTGCCATTCAACCACCCTAGGGACAGATCGTGAAGCTGAGGCTCCAATACTTTGGCCACCTCATGAGAAGACTCCCTGGAAAAAACCCTGTTGTTGGGAAAGATGGAGGGCACAAGGAGAAGGGGACAACAGAGAACAAGATGATTGGACAGTGTTCTCGAAGCTACCAGTATGAGTTTGACCAAACTGCAGGAGGCAGTGAAAGACAGGAGTGCCTGGTGTGCTCTGGTTCATGGGGTCATGAAGAGTCGGACATGACTAAACGACTAAACAACAACAGGGACTTGTCAGGGGCTGGGCAGAGGAGGAGGAGTGGTAGAGACCGCCTCCCCATCCTGACTCTTCCAGGGAGGAGGAAGAGGAAGACAGTATAGAGTTACAACAGTGGTTTGATGGAGGTCACAGCTCAGAGGCAGATGAGGGGGATGTTGCAAACAGGCCCGGGAAGGCCGCCAACTTCCCAAGACACCAGGGCGTCTCTCCAGTCATCCTCCCTGGCCGTAAATCTCCCTCAGTCCAGAGAGACCGGTGATAAGCGACCCCTCTCACCTGAGAGGAGCGCACTCGTCTTCTGGCATATCATTGCAGAAGAAAGACTCAATCAGTAGCTCTAAAACTACTTTATTTACAGTGTATAAAACAAAGACTCCATCAGAACATCTGTGCTCTTTGAGCACCAGTACAGAACAGCATCACAAACAGAAGTGAAACTAACGTCCAACAGTACTGAGACTTCCTGTCTCACGCTCACTCAGATACCCACATGGTGTAGACAAAGCGTAGTGCTTCTGCTGGAGCAGCATGGATGGATAAAAATCCCAATAGGGGAAAGTTAGGGAAAAAATGGGAGAGGAGGAGCAGGCAGAGCCAGAGCAACACCTGGCTAACACGTTGTCACTAGAAAGCATTCTAGACCCTCCATCTCCCAGAACCCGGTGAGCCTTAAAAGTAGGAGAGCAAAGAGCTCAAAGACAGAAGGAATTTAGCAGCACCCGTAGAGGAGATGATGATGATTGAGGAAGTGGGAGAGAAGGGGGGGGTGGAGATTCACTCGGGACAATGCCATTATCCAAGAGGCTGGGATCTATAGCTTCTCTCTGTAAAGTTTGAAATAAAAAAGAACTGTAAGAAACTTTCCCTTGTCTTTATACTTCCTGGGCAACCAGCCAGGAGCCGCTGACAGGACTCCACTCTGGATTTGTGTAGGGTTTACTCCTTAGCCTTATTTTCTCCCGAAGATATCCCACAAGGCAGTGGAGGTTTGGGTTCAGAGTTATCTTCTCATACCCCACCTTTTCCCCTGATGGAACTCAAGGCTGCTTGCAGATAAAAATAAGAACCGTTAAGAACATAGGAAAAACAGTAATTAAAAAACAATTGAACATTGATGAAATTAAAAGGTAAAGGACCTCTGGATGGTTAAGTCCAGTAGAACTCGACTATGGGGTTGCGGCGCTCATCTCTGCTTTCAGGCTGAGGGACCTGATGTTTGTCCACAGAGAGCTTTCTGGGTCATGTGGCTAGCATGACTAAACCACTTCTGGCGCAATGGAACACTGTGATGGAGGCCAGAGCGCACAGAAATGCCCTTTACTTGATTGATTTACTTTATTTACTTCTTTGTTTACTTCTTCAACTGATGGAATTAAAATTATATACATATATAAAATCTATTAAAACCCATGCCAATAATTACCCCCCTCCCCCAAAAAGCCCCGTAATTTCCCTGAAGGGACACGGGAGGCGCTGTGGTCTAAACCACAGAGCCTCTTGGGCTTGCCGATCAGAAGGTCGGTGGTTCGAATCCCCACAATGGGGTGAGCTCCCGTTGTTTGGTCCCTGCTCCTGCCAACCTAGCAGTTCAAAGTAGATAAATAGGTACTGCTCTGGCAGGAAGGTAAAAGGTGTTTCCGTGCTCTGCTCTGGTTTGCCAGAAACAGCTTAGTGATGCTGGCCACATGACCCAGAAGCTGTACGCCGACTCTCTCGGCCTGAAAGTGAGATGAGCACTGCAACCCCTGAGTTGGCCACGACTGGAACTACTGGTCAGGGGTCCCTTTACCTTTACCTAATTTCCCTGAAAGCAATCAGTTGCCCAAAGCGTTTTGGAACAAGAAAGTCTTCACTTGCTGGCAGAAGGGGGGGAGCCACTTTTCTAGGGACTAGATGGGTTTTGGTGTGACCCAATGGAGCACTTCATTTCATATAAAAATGAGATGCAAACATTTGTCAAATCTTTTTTTTTTTGCTTCTTTTTTATTATTAAGGATTTTCTTGTTTACAGAAGTAAGTGTAATGCCTCATATTTTTTCCATGTAACATTTTTACAAATCCGTTTCATTTGTTGAGACATTAGGGGGAGAAGAGGGGGAAAAAATGGGGGTGGAGGGAGGGAAGATGGGTGGGGGTGGGGTCGGGTGGCGATGTTTTAAGTTGGCGGCCACCACTACTTCTCAGGGGAGAGGATGCCACAGTTTAACTATGAACTGTGTGAAGAAGCATTTTCTGTTGTCTCTTCTGAATCTTCCAACATTCAGCTTTGTTGGATGCCCATGAGATCTAGTGTTATGACAGAGGGAGGAAAGCATTTCTTTATTTACTTCCTCTAAACGCTGCATAATTTTGTAGACCTCTGTCATGCCCCCTCTCATTTGCCTTTTCTTTAAACTAAAAAAAAGTTTCAAATCTTGCAACCTTCTCTCGGAAGGGGAGTTCCTTTGTCCCCTTGATCATTTTGGTCTTCAGACAACCGGGGAGGAGGGAGGGAGAGAGAGAGAGAGAGAGAGAGAGAGAGAGAGAGACCTGCAGACTGAAATAGTGGAACCCTGGAACGTCTGTTCAGCTCAGTTTTGCTGGTTGTACAGACAGACCCTGTCATCAGTCTCCTCTCATGACTGCACATTCTCGGTTTATGTTGGAGGAATGTTTCCTACTTTTATCCTGCTGTTTCTTCTTTCCCTTTTAAAAAAAATAGATTCTGACTTCTCCTGGCTATTCCATGCTGGGCTTCCTTGAAATCCTTCCCTTCCTTTTGGTACTTTAGATCTTTTATAGCTGGCACATTCCCTGTGGCCGTTTCTTCGCCCCACTGTGCAAATTTACTGCAGCTATTGTTTTTACATGCGCACACACACACACACACACACACACTTTCTTTTACAAATCTGTACCTCCAGCTCCCTAATCATTTTTTGCCACACTCCTCTGAACTCCTTCCCAGTTTGTCTACATCTCCCCGGTAATGATTTCCTTTCACCGTGCTTCTCATTTGTCATCCGACCTCCTCCATCTTATCACATCCCTGCAGACCTTTTGCCCCGTTGCTATGTTGTGCTGTTAGGTAGACTGGACTTGGGCAATTGACGTAATCCCTTAATTTGCCAGAGGTATGCAAACCAGTATCCAGTACGCTTTTGATTTCCTGAGCCTAATAGGATGCTGCGAGGAAAGGATTATGCCTTCGCCTCATATAAATATGAATAGGAACAATCGATGGACTTAAAATCCAGAGATGAAGGGATGTTGCTTATCTTTGTGCAATTCTGCATTGCGTGGTTTGAAGGCCAGGCATCCTGTGATCTGTCAACTCAGCATAACTTGTGAAGTCCCAAGCTATACATGGCCCAACAATCAGATATGAGGGCCCAACAGGGGTTGGTAAAACTGTTGCTTTGGCTGCCTGTCTAGGAATCATGCATAAAGGTCCCCTGTCCTGGTCACCTTAAACCAGCTGGGGTCTGCAGTCATTCCAATCAAGAAGAGGAGGAGTTTGGATTTGATATCCCGCTTTATCACTACCCTAAGGAGTCTCAAAGCGGCTAACATTCTCCTTTCCCTTCCTCCCCCACAACAAACACTCTGTGAGATGAGTGGGGCTGAGAGACTTCAAAGAAGTGTGACTGGCCCAAGGTCACCCAGCAGCTGCATGTGGAGAAGCGGAGACGCGAACCAGGTTCACCAGATTACGAGACTACCGCTCTTAACCACTGCACCACACTGGCTCATGCCAACCTAAATTCAACTGGTGTTTTCAATACTTCAGTAAGAATCCTGGGAAAACTCTAGATATTTGTTCATGCACACGTACATTTGTCAGTTCTGTGGGAATGTGATAGAAGGAGAGGATGTATTGATTAAATATTATCCTTCCTTCACCCACGCTATTGAATCATCTAGCAGAACAGATTCCCCTCAATTCAGCAGGAAGCTAAAAGGCGAAAGATTTATACGATCTGAAGAGAAACCAGAGTTGTGGTTTCTAGAAACAAAGGGATACAGCGATATAAGATTAGAACATAGAAAGGACTAGGATGACAGAGATTGAAAGTAACAATTGGGAGTTGCTAAAAATCTTGGACATTGGGATGCAGAAAGGGGGGGGGTATGGGGAAGTCCTAGAAAAGAGGTTTAGGAAAATATGTTATGATATTATACGTGTATGTTTGTCTTTTTAAGTGTTTGTTTGTCTTTAAAAATTTTGTAAAACCAATAAAAATTTTATAAAAAAAAACAACAATTCAGCAGGAAGCTACTTTCCAGATTCGTTTGAATCTTTTTAGTTAAGCAATCCAATGTGGCCTTGCCCAGATGGATTATTTCTGGTGTCCCCTTTTATCTCTCCTAAAAGAATAAAGACACAAGAGTCTTCCCTTAAAAGTAACAAGAAGTTGACTCACATTCAGTTCACAATATGATCCCTGAAGGCAGGCTTTGGCTAGTCGTTACAGAACATAGTGTGAGTTTATCCCATAGGGGGTTTGAGCCCATGTACTGCTAGCTGAGAGCCAGCAGACAGCAAATACATTCAGTGAATAGCATCAAGAGAAGAAAATGGCTGCAGGAGAGCAGTGTGGCATCAAAAGGAAGATGGCTGCATGACTCGGCTCATTTATGAAGTCAGCAAGGGTCATGCCCACCTGCCTGGTCACATGCAGGGGGAGGACGCTCCAGACGAGTGGAACAGGAAGTTATACTGGCTGGAGTAACATGCCCCTGCCTGCGTCCACTCTAGGGAAACAAGGAATGCTGTATTTGTTTGCTCCAATGGATTACATCCCACAAGTTCTTCGTATATTTTTGCGAAAGTGGGGTGGGAGTGTTGAGTCAATGTGCTTTTGGGATGTTGCTGTTTGGGGCTGGGATTCAACCACACACCACCAAATTCAAGCTGCACAAGTGCAGTTGACTGAAAGGCCTTGCTCGACAACCCTGCTTCCCAAAAATGGGTGGGTTTTGTTTTGTTTCGTTTCTCTGTGATAAGGAAATGTACCAGAAAGTGTGGCCTAATGCTTGTATCAATGCAATGTCTTCTCACCTGCCCAAAAATGAATCAGGGTTGTTAAAAAGTCCCCTGCTCTCCTCACAGAGCTAAAATTTCAAAAGTTCCTTTGGAAGAGGGTTTAACTGCTGATCCACTCTGGTTATTATAGCTCTATGAGGGAGTAGTGCAGACAAACAACTTTCAGCACCCTTAACAAACTAGAGTTCCCGGGGTTCTTTGGGGGAAGCCATGACCGTTTAAAGCAGTATCTTAGTGAGGCCAAAGAAGATAAATTCACTGTGTTTACTACTATCGGTAATTGCTCTACTTGACCATAGTGTGTTTGTGTATGAAATAAAAGGACAGTAGCAAAGGACAAAACTCTCTAGCATTTCTCTCTGGGCCACAGCTGTTCACCTCATCCCTCCCTATCCTGCACAAAATTCCACTCCTGTGTCAAATCTCAAAGGTTTCAGCTTAATCTTCTTATCAACCCACTTTAATTTCAGTCTACAACTCATCACCCATCCTGTGCACCCTTGAGAAGTTCTCAAAATTAGTTTCCTTTATTGCTTCATTGTTCTCTTCTTTGCAAATGAGATTGCCTTCTCTATACCCCACTCTCCACTCGGAGCACTCCTTCTAATAACCAATAGAAGAAGCAGCTTTGCCATGATGTCAATGCTTTTTCCTGCCAAACTTCTGCCTGCTTTCTCTTAAAACTGTTGCTGCCAACTTCGGGGGGAAGCTGTGGGGGTGTGAAATGGCCACCAGGGTCCGGGCGCCACAGCCAGAGATTTGATGTGCCATTCACATCACTGCAAATGCTTTCATTTACTCCCCACCCCCCAAAGAAAACAGTTCACACCTACAGCCCTGTGCCATCAAGAGATAAATCACAGAGCAGCAAGCCATCAAGTGACACTATTGATTTATTTATGAATGGTCTTCTGCACGTGCATCAAGGCAATTTGCAAGCATGTGCTAAAAAACAGTACAAAAATGGCTAAAGGCAGGTTTCAAAACAATACTGAGTGAACACCTAATTCAGGGAACTTTTCATCCTGCCGGGAAAACTTGCTGGAACAAAAATGTCTTCAATTGTTTCCATAAAGTACGGTTGGTGGGAAACTGTGATAAGAATATTGTTCCACTAAACAGAGGCAGCCACACTGAAATCACCCTGTTCTGAGTTGTGGTGAAGCAAGCTTCTGAGGTCTTTGAAACTTACAAGGGATTTGTCTTTGATGAACTGCAGTGATTTACTGCAGTGAGGCTTCCTCAATCTCGGCCCTCCAGATGTTTTTGGCCTACAACTCCCATGATCCCTAGCTAGCAGGACCAGTGGTCAGGGATGCTGGGAATTGTAGTCTTAAAACACCTGGAGGGCCAAGGTTGAGGAAGCCTGGTATATGTCATACATTGGGTCTTATATGGTAGTATCATATAAGTAAGCAAGGGGCAGATGGGGCTCGCCAACCTGGGAAGGTAGCCCACCACAGAGGAGGAAAACTCTGATCCTCTGTTGCCTTGCAGGATATCTTCAGGAGAAGAAAAGGCTAAGGAGTAAACCCACCACAAATCTGGTGTGGAGTCCCTAAGGTGGTTGAATTGTGCTTTGTGTACCTCCTTCCGGCAACTCCTGCAGCCCCGCTGGTGCCAAACGTATTGCTCAGCTTTCCTTTGGATCATATCAGCAAGGGAAGGATGGGGGTCTTGTAGTTTGGGCAGCCCAGGACCTCCATAACACAGTGGTTTGACCTCACCACTGGAGGCACACTACTGTGATGGCCTGGGACTCAGGCTTGGACTCAGAACCAGAGGAGTCTCAGTCTGCACCGGATCTTTTTCCTCAGGCATCATCTGAACCAAGTCTGAAGCTTGATCCAGAAGAGTCCCAGTCTGCACAGGTTCCCCTGCAACAAACACCAGCTGGGCCAAGTCAGGGGCCTGAGCCAGCCCTGGTTCCAGATGTGGGGATTACCTTGCTGCCTTTAGCTTGGCCATCACTTACAGCTGCTCCACTACCGGTTTGGTCAGGGGAGGCTGAGGCGGCCTCTGGGTCTAGTAACCCACCAACGTCTCCTGAGCTGCAGAGACTCAGGTTTGAGAGAAGGAGAGATCTGAGTACTCACAGGAGGAGTGCTCGCCTCTGGGAGAGACAGGGAGGTGAGTCGCTGGGGGATCAGGACCGGCCGTTACCCCGACAAAGATAAAAGGCTGTCTGACAACGCCCCAAGTTGTACGAGCAATATTGCTGTATGCCAGATCCTGCCTGAGATCCTGTACCTGTCCTTGCCTGGTTTCCTGCCCCGTGTCCTGCCTTGGCCCTGTCAGACTGACTCCTAGTGGAACCTTTGGATTCTGGACCGGTCCTGGACCATGTTTCAAGGGTTACCCCCGGGCCCAGTACACTCCATTGCCTCCTGAGACAGACAGATGCCAGGCAAAATAAGTAAATAGCATCTAGCTTATGATGGAGGTCAATGACTTTTTTCTCAAAGCGTCCACGAGTGCAGCCACCCTTTAAATTAGGCATCCCCAAACTCGGCCCTCCAAATGTTTTGGGACTACAACTCCCAACATCCCTGGTCCTGTTAGCTAGGGATGATGGGAGTTGTAGTCCCAAAACATCTGGAGGGCCGAGTTTGGGGATGCTTGCTTTAAAGGGTGAGACCTCAAAATATCCCAGTGAGGACTGGGCATGCCCAATGGGTGTGAAATGTTAATTCACTGTTGAGAGATAGGTAAAAGAAACATGAGGAAGGGGTGGGAGTCGGAATGGGGTATACCGAAAGAGGGCGTGGCTGGTTAGCTGGCATCCTGAACAGGAACTCTCTACGTTGCCAAATTGAAGAAGAAGAGTTTGGATTTGATATCCCTCTTTATCACTACCCGAAGGAGTCTCAAAGCGGCTAACATTCTCCTTTCCCTTCCTCCACAACAAACACTCTGTGAGGTGAGTGGGGCTGAGAGACTTCAAAGAAGTGTGGCTGGCCCAAGGTCACCCAGCAGCTGCATGTGGAGGAGTGGAGACGCGAACCCGGTTCCCTAGATTACAAGTCCACCGCTCTTAACCACTACACCACAATTGGGTTGCAGCTTCTGTCCATTTGCTTCTTCATCGCTTAGCTGGCGACTTCTCAGCAAAGTGCAACAAAGAAATGAATAAGCCCATCACATCTGCAGGAAGCGGCGCTTTTAAGAGGCAAGGGCCCAGGTGGCATTGCTCCTTAGGAACATCTGCACCCTGCCACCGGCTCGGCATTCGGATCTGATGAGCAAAGCCGGCGGAAGCCAGACTGAGCGCTTTTGACAACTTTTGGATGCGCCAACTTGGGCCGGTAACCAGAATTAATTAAGTCTTCTCGCTGTTTGCCGCCGATAAATCCTAATAAACACGAAGGGAGCGTTCTGGTGGCCTTATCATTCCAGAGGAATTAGAACACAGCGGTGTCGTTTAGCAATCCAGATGGTTTATCGTTGCGTGGTTTTGTGTTGAAGTGGGATGCGGTGACGGCGGGAGCGGGGGGGGTGCGGGCATATCAAGCGAGGAACAGAAGCGAGGCTGATCCGTGCTCTCCCTTTTCGATTATGGATATTTATACACACAGCAGAAACCAGGAGTGTGACATCTGGGAATCTTCGCTTGTTTCTTAGTGCTTCCACCCCCGTTAAAAAACAAAAACAAAACCTCTCTACAACTTCAAAATCCCCACCCCAACAGTTGCATGTTCTCCTTTCAAAGTTTAGGCATGTCAATGGCACCTTTGTGCAATATTTATGAGCTCCTGCTTTAAATGGGCGTCCTTAATTGCTTCAGTCGCTGCGCTTGTAAGACAAGAACCTAATAAGCAGAAGCCAAGTAAGCAGAAAAAGGCTGTCCAGCGCTGTCTGTCTGCCTGCTCCCCAAACAAATACTGCAAGGGGCCTGCTAGGAAGCCGTAATTGCATTGCGGCGCTTGCTCCATGCATAATGGAGTGCTTAGTTACAGATTGCCCCATCGCCTCCCCCAGCCTCAGTGCTCAGATCTCAGCAGAGTGCATCCTTCCCAGGGCTGAGATTCCCTGGGGGGAAACAAACAGGTAGAGAAAACAAAGAATTTCCAGACAGGGATGCTTCATAGATCATACATTGGAAGGCACCCTGAGGATGATCTAATCCAACCGCCTGCAAAACAGGAATATGCAGCTGACTCATATGGGGATCAAACCTGCAACCTTGGCCTTCTGAGAAGTTCATCCTACACTCAAGTAGGACCCTGGCAGAGACACATGCCTGACTGGCATGTTCTCTCCCTCCTGGTCGATTGTTTGGGAGCTGCATAAGCTTTCTTCAGCCCGAACATCACAGCAACTGATGCCAACCGACACCAGCACACTTAGGGATCTGCAGAGTTTGCACAGCATGGGTGACAGACCTCAGCAACTCAGCATTTTGGCTAATCTACTTTATTTCCATATAAATGCACACAGAGCACTGCAACATGGCTCCCTCTCTCTCCAGCATCAGACAGCAAAGAGAAAAAGGACAAAAGACAATAGTCCCGCTTCACGGAACACAGTAACACAAACATCCTGTCTCCCTCACTTCCCACTCTGTGGAGTCAAAACATACACTGTCATGTGATAGACAACAATCCCATGACTGCAATCATGGAACAGGCATTCTAACAATTAGCACCATGGTCTAACCAACAGAGCCATCCAGGCTAGCGTTTATATCCCACCTTTTTCTCCAAGGAGCTCAAGGTGGCATACTTTATTCTCCCCATTTAACACCCCCCCCCCAACAATCCTGTGCCTGTTCTGCCCTGCTTGGCCAAAAGATCAGCATTTGCAGCCTCCCAAATGCTGCACCAACTGTGGATTGTTTAGGTCCACCGAGTTGGATGCTGGAAAAAGTTGTTTGGCGTCATAGTTGCCAGCACCTAAACAATTGGCTAGCAATAAGAACATAGAACAACCGTGCTAGAGCAGACCAATGTAGTCCAGCATGTTATTTCCACAGTGAGACACCCCATGAAGTTAATTGAGCTAATAATTAGCTGTCCTTCACTCCCAACTGGTATTTAGAGACATCACGTCCCTCATCGTGGCAGGAGCATATAGTCATCACGGTCAGTAGCCATAGTAGAAGAAGAAGAGTTTGGATTTTATATAAAATAATAATAATAATAATAATAATAATAATAATAATAATAATTTATTTATACTCCGTCCATCTGGCTGAGTTTCCCCAGCCACTCTGGGCGGCTCCCAATCAGTGTTAAAAACAGTACAGCGTTACATATTAAAAACTTAAGATGTCTTCTGAATGTCTGGTAGTTGTTCTTCTCTTTCACATCTGATGGGAGGGCGTTCCACAGGGCGGGTGCCACTACCGAGAAGGCCCTCTGTCTGGTTCCCTGTAGCCTCACTTCTCGCAATGAGGGAACCGCCAGAAGGCCCTTGGCGCTGGATCTCAGTGTCCGGGCAGAACGATGGGGGTGGAGACGCTCCTTCTGGTATACAGGACTGAGGCCGTTTAGGGCTTTAAAGGTCAGCACCAACACTTTGAATTGTGCTCGGAAACGTACTGGGAGCCAATGCAGATCTCTCAGAACCGGTGTTATATGGTCCCGGGGGCCACTCCCAGTCACCAGTCTAGCTGCCGCATTCTGGATTAATTGTAGTTTCCGGGTCACCTTCAAAGGTAGCCCCACGTAGAGCGTGTTGCAGTAGTCCAAGTGTGAGATAACTAGAGCATGCACCACTCTGGCGAGACAGTTCGCGGGCAGGTAGGGTCTTAGCCTGTGTACCAGGTGGAGCTGGTAGACAGCTGCCCTGGACACAGAGTTAACCTGCGCCTCCATGGACAGCTGTGAGTCCAAAATAACTCCCAGACTGTGCACCTGGTCCTTCAGGGGCACAGTTACCCCATTCAAGACCAGGGAATCCCCCACACTGAATATCTGGGAAATCACTGAATATCTGGGAAAATCTGGACGTATGGCAGCTCATGTTGGTAGTGTAGATTTTGAGGAATTTCATTACAAATATCACAAAAGCTCTCTCTCTCTCTCTCTCTCTCTCTTTAAACTGTTGGCAAAATTTTAAAAAGCTCAACAACTTTGTCCCTCCCCCCCACCCCCCAAAAAAACCCTTTTGTGTCTGGCTTTTCACTTTTTGAAATAGGGCAACCCTATAGAAGGGCATTAAATAAATAAAAGGTTATTTATGTATGCTACTACTGCTGCCTATGTTCTGTTAGCCCAAAAATGGAAAATGAGCTAGGTCCCACCCGAAGAAGAATGGCAAGTTAAGTTGACAGAATATGCGCAGCTTGCAGACATAGCATGCAGGATAAGAGAACAAGAACATCATACGTTTAGAGACGATTGGAAAACATTTATTGAATGTATGGGAAATAACTGTGTACAGCTGAAAACACTAGCAGCATTAAGATAAATTCAGCAGTGTAAATAAGTTATGATAGATGTAATAATGAAATGCTGAATGGTATAGTTTCTGTAAAATATGCAGGGATTTATGATATGTAAAATAAAATGTGGAAAGAGAAGGGAAGTCGTGATATCTTAAGGATGTAAAAATGAGTACTTTAAATTGTAAAACAGAAAATTTAATAACAATTATATAAAGAAAGAAAAGAAAGAAAGATCAGCTCCATCAGGCACTTCGAACACCAGTTGATTGTCATAAGAAGAACTGTTTAAGAACTGGTCCCTCTGTTTATTTTTTCCATCTTCTCCCCACTCAACCTGCATGTCCCATGTGTCATTTTTAAGCCTGTAGATAGGGACTGGCTTGTTTTAATTGATTATAAGCCACTCTGAGAGCGTTTTTGGCAGAAATAAATAAACAAGCCCTGTGTGGCAGGTTAGGATGAGAGGCAGGGACTAGACCAAGGTCACCCAATGAGCTTGGAAGGGAGAGAAGGGGTGCTTGGCATGTTGGAAACAAATGGACAGGAATTCTATCCATTTTGCTAGGGATTGTAGGAAAATACCTGCCAAGGAAAAGAAAGAATTTATTTATGTATGCTACAACAGTGGCAAGAGTCTTGATCGCACAAGGATGGAAGAGAGAGGAAACCCTGAAAAAAAGAACAGTGGCAAGAGAAATTGATGGACTGTGCTGGTCCCGGGGGGAGGTTACCATGGGGCGAGGTCCAGGACCTGAGTCGAGGGTCAGCAGACAGTCCTCCACGGGCGAAGTGGGGTCCAGAGCGAGGAGCCGGGCAAGGACAGGAACTCTCGAGGAACAGGACTGGGTGCTGGCCGAAACAGCTCTTCAACAACATTGCTCCCGCAACCTGGGACCGGGCTGACTGGCCTTTATCTTCTCTGAGGCCATGGGCAGTCCCGGCCCCCAGGAGACCCGCCTCTCCTGGCCTTAAGGCGAGCACTCCTCCTGGGAGAAACCAGTTCCCTCCGCCTCTCTGCCCTGAGCCTCTGCAGCTCAGGAGAAGCCGGAGGGTTACTGGACCCAGGGGGAGACTCACCTTCCCCTGACAGGGCTGGGATAGGCACACCTGTAGGCACTGTGTCCTCAACCACCTCCGAAGCCAGAGTGGATTCACCTGGTGCCTGCTCCTGAGGATCCGGCACAGGTGCAGGCGCTTCAAAATCAAGGCCCTGCCCCAGTTCAGCCGGCCCTGGAGGCAGGGTCCCCTGTGCAGGCTGGGATTCCTCCGGTTCAGCCTCTGAATCAGATTCCCAGGCCATCACATGGACTATGTAGAACTGGCTAAATTGACATACAAACTGCGAGACAAGGACAACTGTGACTTCAAAGAGGAATGGGAACCTTTTACAAATTACTTAAAAAGACAACATAATGAACTGGACTCCTTGGCAGGTTTTGAATAAACATACACAAATTTATTGAGGGTCAACATAGTAGATAGATAATATAAAGATGTATACAATTTTATAATATGCATTAGTAAAAATTGGTTAAGAAATCAGAGAAAGGAGCTGAGGGAAGTTGTAGGGGGGGAGGGTTTGTTGGGGAGGTTGGGGGAAGGGGGGAAATAATGAAGATGATTTGTTTGAATAATTTGTTATGTGAAAATTATATATATATATATATATATATATATATATATATATATATATATATATATATATATATATATATTTGCTTTCGTAGATTTTCACGGGTACAGGAATGCAGGTTTTGGTGTCTTCGGGTGTCTTCCCGTGTAAGAGTTGGGGTGTCTAGGCGACGTTTCGACGAGGTCTCACTCGTCATCTTCAGGCTGGTGCTTTCGGCTTCTTGTTACTGGAACAGAGCAGGATCTCAGTGTTTGAGTTCCTATAAATACTGTTGAGGGGGTGTGGTGTATAGCCTCCAACGTTCTGGGCAGAGAGGAAGTTTCCAGGTTAGTGTGCCTTTTCTTCTTTTGTTCATTAATTACTTGAGGGATATCTTGAGTGATTTCTTGAGTGATATTCTGAGTACCACTTAGGAGGGTCATTAGGTGTGGATTAGTTGCTAAAGCTTTCGTGTCTTGACCTCTTGAGCTTGTGAAGAGTTTTTTCTGAGAAGATGGCTGTGAAGAGTTTTTTCTGAGAAGATGGCTATATATATATATATATATATATGGAAACAAATGGACAGGAATTCTAAAGGGAGTTTGAATCCTGGTAGGAGATGGCTGGATGTGGGAGAGAGAGTGTTTGGGTGGTTGAGTGTCAAGGTTCGATGAATCCTTTCCCTTCGCTGGTGGCGCCAAAAAAAGCAGGTAACAAGAAGAGTCCTTACCACGTAATTGCTTCAGGATTTACAGAGAGGGACAAAGGAATGTAGTCCCTATATTAATTGGTGTTATTAAATGGTGTTGTTGCAAGCAATCTCCTCCCCCCTTTTACTCTATGTCATCTGCAGTGTTGTCCCTTCTACGATGGCTGCGTAAGGTCTTTTTCTGCTCGCTTTCTGCTCTTCCACTTTCAAAGCCCTCCTGGTTCTAGGAGAAGGGGTGTCGGGAATGCTTTCTAGTGAGATAATCTGTCATCCAGCTTTTCTGGCTCTGTTGCTTTCCCCTCCTCCCCTTCCATTATCTCCCAGTTCTGTCTTTCTCCTGTCTCAGAGTCATGACCTTCTGAAAACCACTGTTGTAAATCTATTGTCCTCCTCTTCTTGGGAAGGTTTAGGAGGCGGCCAGTCCCTAACATTGAGACAGGATTGGTGAAATGGAGGAGGGTCACTGAATGGCCTCTCCAGGTAAAAGAATTCCAGGTGAATTGAATGGGGTTGGAGGAGAGGCGGAAAGATGAGAAAGGTCCGTATAGTTAAAGCTATGGTTTTCCCAGTAGTGATGTATGGAAGTGAGAGCTGGACCACAAAGAAGGCTGATCGCCGAAGAATTGATGCTTTTGAATTCTGGTGCTGGAGGAGACTCTTGAGAGTCCCATGGACTGCAAGAAGATCAAACCTCTCCATTCTGAAGGAAATCAGCCCTGAGGGCTCACTGGAAGGACAGATCGTGAAGCTGAGGCTCCAGTACTTTGGCCACCTCATGAGAAGAGAAAACTCCCTGGAAAAGACTCTGATGTTGGGAAAGATGGAAGACACAAGGAGAAGGGGACGACAGAGATGGTTGGATAGTGTTCTCAAAGCTACCAGCATGAATTTGACCAAACTGTGGGAGGCAGTGGAAGACAGGAGTGTCTGGCGTGCTCTGGTCCATGGGGTCACGAAGAGTCGGACATGACTAAACAACAACAAGGGGCACAATCTGGACGGTTCTGCCAGGGGGCAAGGTCACCTAGCTATAGCTCTGCTTCTGGGCATAGCTGTCAGCGTTTCCCTTTTTTTAAGGGAAATTCCCTTATTCCGAATAGGATTCCTCACAAGAAAAGGGAAAAGTTGACAGTTATGCTTCTGGGGCCCCTCTGGGAATAGGGGCCCTGAAGTTTCATACTGTAGTAGATCTGACCCTGGTTGCAGCCAGAGGGAAGGAGCCAAAACAGGACATCTAGGAACAGAATCAGAAGCTGGAGTGGCTTCCATAAATGTGGTTTTTCCCACTTTAAACGGGATTGTTGTGTGGTAAGTCATAAGGGTGAGCAAACCCTTACATGCAACCAGTACAGAATGGGGATGGCTGCAGCTCAGTGGCAGAACAGTGGTATACAGACAGTCCCAGGTTTGATCCCTGGAATCTCCATCAAGGGCTGGGAATATCCCCTCTGAAACCCCAGAGGCCCACTACCAGCTTCAGCTGCTAGGTGGACCAACGAATGCTCCAATTCAGCTGAAGGCAGTTCCCTTCCTTTAAATCCAAATAAATAATTCCTGGCTGCTCCTAGGCGGTGCTGCACTGCACTCCTTTGAAGCTGAGATTTAACAACCTGTTTACAATCTCCTTAACATGCGGCAGCGAATTGGAGTCCCAGTGCCTACGCACATCAATATAGATCTGCTGCTTTGGATCATTACTGCCGCCTTCCCCCCTCCCAGGACAATTTGCTCTCTACTTTCTCCCTCCTTTCCCCTGCCAACAGGTTACACGGGATCTGGATATCACCCCCGAGTTCACGCACGGAAACAGAGAAAGTAAGAAATAATAGGTTGTCAGAGCCTTTTATGAAAGAGCAGGCACCGGGAGAGAAAATAAAGGTGCCATTGCCTTGCAAAAGAAGCCTTCAAAAACATCCAGAATAATGCCCACATCTCCTTTAATGATTCCATTTAAGCTGTCATTTTCAGCATTTACCTTGTGGCGTTCAAACGCAACGGCACTTAGTGGTTGGTGGAGGGCTTTTCTTGGGGGGGGGGATGTATGGAGAAGGCCTAGTGCCAGACTTTCGTGCATGGGAGACGGAAGGGAGGGGGTGAAGCCGGGGAGAGAGAAAAGGAAAAGAAGAAAAGAGCTGTGTTGTATGGTATTATTTCAAAGAGAGAACTTCTATGCGGGGAAATTAGTGGCAATCTTGAGGCCACTGCTGCTGGAGACAAATACTGAGCTGATACACTCACCTTTTTCTCTTCGCTCTTAAAAAAAAAAAGTTTAACGAAAGTAAAGGGATGCCGAGGGTAGGATCTAAAGAAGAGCTGAAAGGGAACTGGGATCCTTTTCATCTCGCACAGAGCATTGTGGATCTGTAACTACGCTTCGGCAATTGAGCTCAGTGAGACCAGGGCGAGTTGCAAAATGGGCCAGGCAACAAAAGCCCGTCAAGGGCATGGAATAGATGGGTGCAATGAAAATATCTAGACAGTGTGAGAGCCCGTGTGGTGTAGTGGTTAAGAGCGGTAGTCTCGTAATCTGGGGAACCGGGTTCACGTCCCCGCTCCTCCACATGCAGCTGCTGGGTGACCTTGGGCTAATCACACTTCTCTGAAGTCTCTCAGCCCCACTCACCTCACAGAGTGTTTGTTGTGGGGGAGGAAGGGAAAGGAGAATGTTAGCTGCTTTGAGACTCCTTAAAGGGAGCGATAAAGCGGGATATCACATCCAAACTCTTCTTCTTCTTCTAGACTGGTGCTTCCCAAACTTTTTGAGCCCCAGCTCCCTTGGTGCCATGAACTCGTCCCCAGTGCCACCTACCCATCCCTATAAAAATCATTAGTCAGAATAGCTCAAAGATGGAAAAGCGACGAAATGCCAACAAAAGAACATTGGCAAGAAAAGTTGGTGGAATACGTGGAAATGGAGAAGTTAACTGAGAGACTCAAAGATAAGGACAATAATGTCTTTTAAAAAGACTGGGAACCTTTTATGATGTATATACAAAAAACAATGCATTGAAATGAACTCACTTGCAGGATTCGAGTAATACACTTACAATGAACAAATATAAATAGAAAACACAGATATGAGGTAAAAATGTTAAGAATAGATTAAGAATACAATTTTAATTTTAGTATATAAGGTATATAAAATTACAAGCGGAACAAACAAATATGTTATAAACCAGAAAGGGTAGTTGGGGGAAGTCGGGGGGGTATTGAAATTGTAAAATGCAATTTGAATTTTTGAATATGTTAAAATTTGTTGAAAAATAATGATAATAATAATAATAATAATAATAATAATAATAATAATAATAATAATAATAATAATAATTAGTCAGAATTGCACTTTGCACAATCCACTAAGGAAGATAATAACAGAATAAAATTCAAAGGAGCAACCATTAATTGCACGTTTATCCAAAATCCAGTTGAAACTATTCAGTTTAATGAATCCAACAAAATGGATTAACTTGGTCCAGTGGCAACAGCTTTTCCAAAGTCTGGTAGTCATCTGCACCTCTGCTGCCCTGCTTCTGCCCCCTTGTCTCTTAGTGTCCCCTCCCCAGGTAATGTATCACCATTCACTGGACTACACTGACTGCAGAGACTCCCTGGGATCTCAGAGTTTGATTTTCTGCTGCCTTACCTGGAGATGCCAGGAACTGAACTCCAAGGCAGGAGACTCCACCATCTCCTTCCAGAGTGGTGTAGTGGTTAAGAGCGGTAGACTCGTAATCTGGTGAACTGGGTTCGCGTCCCCGCTCCTCCACATGCAGCTGCTGGGTGACCTTGGGCTAGTCACACTTCTTTGAAATCTCTCAGCCCCACTCACCTCACAGAGTGTTTGTTGCGGGGGAGGAAGGGAAAGGAGAATGGTAGCCGCTTTGAGACTCAAATCCAAATTCCTCCTCCTCCTCCTCCTCCTCTTCTTCTTCTTCTGGAGTCAACATCTCTTACTGTCAGAAATTTCATCCTGATGTTTAGTTGGAATGTCCTTTCTTGCAACTGGAAGCCATTGGTCCGGGTCCTACGCCTGGAGCAGGAGAAAACAAGCTTGCTCCATCTTCAATGTGACAGCCCTTCAATGTGACAGCCATTTGAAGATGGCTACTATATCAGCTCTTTAATATGCAGAGCAAGCAGCATCTGGCTTGTGAATCTTGGTTAGAGAGCAGACTTGGTAGGAGACTTTGGTTAGAGAATGGACTGTCTTTCCTTGGATATTTATAAGCAGAGGTTGGATGGCCATCTGTGGTGGATGCTTTAGTTGAGATTCCCTTCCAACTCTGCAATCCTATGATTCTAGGTAAAAAAAGGTAAATGACCCCTGGATGGTTAAGTCCAGTCAAAGGGGACTATGGGGTTGTGGCGCTCATCTTGCTTTCAGGCTGAGGGAGCTGGCATTTGTCCATAGACAACTTTCTGGGTCATGTGGCCAGCAGGACTAAACCACTTCTGGTGCTGGTGCAAGGTAACACTGTGAGAGAAACCAGAGTGCACAAAAACACAATTTACCTTCATGCCATAGCAGTACCTACTTATCTACTTGCACTGGTGTGCTTTCAAACTGCTAGGTTGGCAGGAGCTGGGACAGAGCAACGGGAGCTCACTCGGTTGTGGGGATTCAAACCGCCAACCTTCCGATCGGCAAGCCCAAGATGCTCAGTGGTGTAGACCACAGAGCCACCCGCGTCCCTCCTATGATTCTCTGATTCTATGACTCTACCAGTCGCAATTACATGCAGAGAGGCGCTTGTAGGAAATAAAAGAAAGCAAGTTATTTAGACTAATACATCTAGTAAAGACACAAGGAGCCAGGCCTTGTTCTCTCAGAGCATCCTTAAAGATGAACTTTGATTTTGAGGTCTGAGAGAGAAGCGTGAGGAAGAAGTTGTAAACAGGTTGTAACCTAAGAAGTATCAGCCTAAACAATAATGAGACACAGAGAGAAGTACACAGAGCAGGGGCAGTCTGGGAATCTGGAGGCTCCTCACTCTGTTTCTTTTAACCCTACGCAAACCCTCTATTCTGCAAGCTGAGTTGAACAAACTTAGAAAGTAAGGGGAACCTGTATGTCTAAAACAAAGGAGGAATTTCTGTTACAGAGACTTAATCCCTCCTCACATAACCATAATTCTCTGGGAAGGGGGACTGGTTGTTAAACCAGTCAGGAGAGGGTATCTCCAAGATTTTGGCATCTGGTTGGTTCCATTCTGGTTAAATTCTGCTCAGAAATCTGGACATACAAAAGTTGGGATAGGAGAGATTTGCCACATGATTTATTTGCACTTTTAAAAAAAAAATACAAAAAAATAGTGCATATTCACCATTTTGCTTCTGAGGGAGATTTTGCAAGTGTCATGCACCACTGTACAATTTTAACCCTTGAAGAAAGGTCAGAGAAATAAACCAAACTTGTTCTTTCAACATTTTAGGGGTTCAGCTTTCCCCAGGGGATGTGTTCGAAATTCTCCTCTGGAATTTCAGAGAAATATGGGTTCTGTCTTACAAAGCTCCAATTAGGAAACCATGCTGGAGATACGGAACTGTAAAATTAAAATACTATTGGAGCAAGTATCTGCTAGCAGCCCTTATAACTAGAGTATTATGCATTCTTATGTCACCATATTGAGCCAGACATCCTGGAGAGTGAAGTCAAATGGGCCTTAGAAAGCACTGCAAATAACAAGGCCAGTGGAAGTGATGATATTCCAGCTGAACTATTTAAAATTATAAACGATGATGCTGTCAAGGTGCTACACTCAATATGCCAGCAAATTTGGAAAACTCAGCAGTGGCCAGAAGATTGGAGAAGATCAGTCTACATCCCAATCCCAAAGAAGGGCAGTGCCAAAGAATGCTCCAACTACCGCACAATTGCACTCATTTCACACGCTAGCAAGGTTATGCTTAAAATTCTACAAGGCAGGCTTAAGCAGTATGTGGACCGAGAACTCCCAGAAGTGCAAGCTGGATTTTGAAGGGGCAGAGGAACCAAAGACCAAATTGCAAACATGCGCTGGATTATGGAGAAAGCTAGAGAGTTCCAGAAAGACATCTACTTCTGCTTCATTGACTATGCAAAAGCCTTTGACTGTGTCGACCACAGCAAACTATGGCAAATTCTTAAAGAAATGGGAGTGCCTGATCACCTCATCTGTCTCCTGAGAAATCTCTATGTGGGACAAGAAGCTACAGTTAGAACTGGATATGGAACAACTGATTGGTTCAAAATTGGGAAAGGAGTACAGCAAGGCTGTATATTGTCTCCCTGGTTATTTAACTTATATGCAGAATTCATCATGCGAAAGGCTGGACTGGGATGAATCCCAAGCCGGAATTAAGATCACCGGAAGAAATATCAACAACCTCAGATATGCAGATGACACAACCTTGATGGCAGAAAGTGAGGAGGAATTAAAGAACCTTTTAATGAGGGTGAAAGAGGAGAGCGCAAAAAATGGTCTGAAGCTCAACATCAAAAAAACGAAGATCATGGCCACTGGTCCCATCACCTCCTGGCAAAAAGAAGGGGAAGAAATGGAGGCAGTGAGAGATTTTACTTTCTTGGGCTCCATGATCACTGCAGATGGTGACAGCAGTCATGAAATTAAAAGACGTCTGCTCCTTGGGAGAAAGGCGATGGCAAACCTAGACAGCATCTTAAAAAGCAGAGACATCACCTTGCCAACAAAGGTCTGTATAGTTAAAGCCATGGTTTTCCCAGTAGTGATGTATGGAAGTGAGAGCTGGACCATCAAGAAGGCTGATCGCCAAAGAATTGATGCTTTTGAATTATGGTGCTGGAGGAGACTCTTGAGAGTCCCATGGACTGCAAGAATATCAAACGTATCCATTCTTAAGGAAATCAGCCCTGAGTGCTCACTAGAAGGACAGATCGTGAAGTTGAGGCTCCAATACTTTGGCCACCTCATGAGAAGAGAAGACTCCCTGGAAAAGACCCTGATGTTGAGAAAGACGGAGGGCACAAGGAGAAGGGGACGACAGAGGATGAGTTGGTTGGACAGTGTTCTCGAAGCTACAAATATGAGCCTGAACAAACTGCGGGAGGCAGTGGAAGACAAGAGTGCCTGGCGTGCTCTGGTCCATGGGGTCACGAAGAGTCAGACACGACTAAACGACTAAACAACAACATCACCATGGATATTGTTCAGTTTCTGTTAATTGGTTCTCGTGGGAAACTTGCAGATTCTAGCTTCACCAATTAACTCAAGCTGGTGTCAATTTACTCTTGGCAGAAAGCCCAGGTCTGCTTGACCTAGAAACTACTCACTCTGATTGGTTAACGAGCAGCACTCAACTCTGTTATCTAGGATTGCTAGCACAGTTTGATGTGAGGTGTGTTAGGAGTTAGAAGTGCTGTGTATGGTTATGAGAGAGAGAGAGAAAGAGAGGATTTATTTTGCTTTTATTTGTATGCAGAAACTCTGCTGGTTTTATTTTTCCTTTTAATAAATCCTGTAAATAGTTATTCTGAGTCTAGCTGACTAGTCATTACTGCCGCAACTAGCTTCTTCGCTGTGCAGGAAAACTCTGCTACGTTTGGGCTAAAGCCAATAGGGCTATGCCTGACACTCCAAAGTTCCATGAGGTTATGGGCATTGTGCTGCCAGCCTAAGTTGCGGTGGTGTCAGCATCAACGGCGTTGGTTCCAGTAGTTCCAGAAGTTGTTGTTCACTGGCTGGTTCCTAACCGTGGTGAGCTGGTGACGCAGCGGACACAAGGACAACAGCTGCAGCGTGTGAGTGCTGGGTGCTGTGGTTCCTGTTTTCTCTCTCGGTGGTCGTGAGTAGCTGGTTCCGGGTTCCAGGGACATCGCTCTCAAGATGGCCTCACAACCAGTTCAGATGGCTTTTGAGCGTCTGAATGACTCCAATTACTTGCTGTGGTCGGAACGCATGCAGGCAGTGCTGCAGAGGGATCGTCTCTGGCAAGTGGTGAGTAAGTTTCCTACGAAGCCTGATGATGAAGACCTCGATAAAGACCAAAGAGCAAGGGCCACAATTGTCTTGGGGCTGGAAGATTCCCAGTTGCCGTATGTGAGGGGAATCAAGACAGCTAGAGGTGTGTGGCAAGCACTTAAAGAACTCCATGTGCGTGAGACAGCGGTTTCCAAGCTGTTCATTCGCAAGGCATTGTACAAGGCAATGTTACAGCCTGGGGTTACAATGCAGGAACACCTACACAGTTTACAGTTAAAGTTTTCTGCGCTACAGGAAAGAGACTGTGCACTAGACCAGCAGGAGAAGGTGGCTATTATTTTGAGTTCTCTCCCGGAAAGCTGGGATAATTTAGTTTTGTCTCTAGAAGGCATACAGGAGCGTGATTTATCAGTCAGTTACGTTACTGGGCGTTTGATTGAAGAATGGCAGAAGAGGCAAGAAAGGTCATTGGCTGCAGAGGCTTCTACTGGCGGGCGGTTTGGAAGGAGTTCTCATGCCGTGCCAGAGGTGACGCAAAAGCAGCGTACCGGTGAGGAGTCAGCGTTTGCTGTTAGGCGTTGTTTCCGATGTGGGTCTTCAGCGCATCTAAAACGACAATGTCCGGAGTTGGTCAAGTCTCAGTTGCCGGTGCAGGAGCAGAGACGAGATCAGCAGCAGCAGCAGCAGCAGCAGCAGTGTAAAAAGAAATTCTTCAAACAAAAACAGTCGGCTCAGCTGGTGACCGGCGAGGTCAAGATTGCTGATGAGAAACAAGCGGTCTGGGTGGTCGATTCGGGAGCATCTCGCCACATCGTGAATTCAGATGAATTGTTTGTTTCCAAGAACTCAGCACAGCACAGCCAGGTGGCTCTAGCAGACGGAAGTACTTCCGAAGTGATTTCGGGGGGTGCAGTTTTTGTTCCTTGTCTTCGTGAATGCCTGCAAAATGTACTTTGTGTGCCTTCATTAAGGAGCAATCTGATGTCTGTAGATTGTTTGCTAAAAGCTGGGTTTAAAGTGTATTTTGAAGGAGACAGTTGCATTATTAAGAAGGCTGGTGAGATTTTAGGCACTGCTAAGTCAGAGGGAGGCTTGTTTTGGCTTAAAGCAGGATCTCAAGTTGCAGCAGTAGTCAGTAAATCTCAGCCTGCAGTGAATAACAAAGCTATACATGACAACTGTGTGCACTTATTGCATAGGAAAATGGGGCATGCTTGCTGGAAAAGTGTACTAAAAATGTCTGAATTGGCTGATGGGGGTAATTTAAAGAGTTGTAACAAGTACCTTGATTGTAATGTCTGTAAAAAGGTTAAAACCCACAGAGTCTCTTACCCCAGAAGTGACAGAGTTAATGAGTCACCGCTACAGCTGGTTCACATGGACGTAATTGGTCCATTTGCTGTAAGCAGGGGTGGAGCGCGCTTTTCACTAACAATTGTGGATGACGCCACACGTTACTCCTGGGTTTTTCCCATGAAAAATAAGGGTGACGTGTTCACTAAGTTTAAAGGCTGGGTGGCATCTGTGGAAAGATTTCTGTCCATTAAACTCAGAAGGATTCAGACGGACAGAGGTGGCGAATTTATGTCAAATGCCTTTAAAGATTGGTTACAAAAGCGTGGCATTGGGCATAGAAAAACGAACGTTTTTTTCCCCAGAGGAGAATGGCGTTGCAGAACGAAAAAACAGATCTTTACAAGATATGATGTTTGCCATGCTTGATGATGCTGATTTGCCCATGTCTTATTGGGGGGAGAGCATGCTCACCGCGTGTTATCTCCAAAATAGGCTCTTTCATCAAACAATAGGTACAACCCCGTACTTTAAATTGTTTCAGAAAAAACCCAAAATTGACCATTTGCATGTGTTTGGATCAAAAGCCTGGGTATTAATTCCGAAACAAATGAGAAAGAAGGGAGATCCTAAGACCAAACAGCTAGTGTTTGTGGGTTACCAGGAGCTGGGAAAAGGTTTCCGCTTTGCTGAAGGGACAAATGGCATTGTGATCTCCAGGAATGCCAGTTTTTGTGAACATAGTGGCTGGGAGAGACTACATGCCAATACTGAGGTTTGGTTTGAACCTTCCCAGGAGCTTCATGACTCTGAAGGTAAACACAGAGAATCAGAGTCTGAGGGGGAGGAAAGTTCAGATAAGAGCTCTCAAGAAAGTGGAGTTAGCCAAAGACCAGTTGCTAAGCAACAAAAGAGAGGTCGTAGTTCTGAGGAGGAAAGTGGGTCAGAAGAAAAATTTTCTCCCAGAAGATCGAAAAGACAAAACAAAGGAGTGCCTCCGGTGCGTTTTTCCCCAGATACTGCAAATGTGTTTAGTGTAAGTGCAGAACCCAAGAGTTTTCAGGAGGTGTTAAAGTTACCAAAAGAGGAGGCAGAGCGCTGGAAACAGGCAATGGAGGAAGAGATGTCCTCTCTGAATGAGCACAAGGTTTTTACACCAGTAGCAGCGCCTGAGGGGGCAAAGATTGTAGGCTGCAGGTGGGTGTACAAACTTAAACCTCTGGTGACAGGAGAGTACAAATACAAAGCTCGTTTAGTGGCTCAAGGATACTCTCAGAGGCCTGGAAAAGATTATGACGAGACTTTTTCCCCTACTGCTAAGGGGGACAGTGTAAGGCTGATTCTAACGCTTGGAGCAAAGAGAAAACTCCTGTTAAACCATTTTGATATCCAGACTGCATATTTACATGCATCAATATCAGAAGACCTGTATCTAGCCGAACCGCCTGGTTATGAGACAGGTTCCAATAGAGTGTTGAAATTAAACAAAGCTCTATATGGTCTCAGACAGGCTGCAAGATCTTGGAACAAATGCTTCCATGAGGCCTTAGTGTCATTTGGTTTCAAGCAGAGTACAGCTGACAATTGTGTTTATGTACGTGGTACAGGCAGTGATCAAGAGTTTTGTCTGATTTATGTAGATGATGTATTGTATGCCTGCAAAACAGATAAACAAACTAAAAGGTTTGCCAAGCAATTGTCCAGTAAGTTCAAAGTGAAAGACTTAGGCCCGGTTAGGACATATCTAGGGTTGGAAGTGTGCTGGGCCCAAGATGGCAGCTGCCTAATTAGTCAGCAGAACAAAGTTAAACAACTACTGACTACATACAGGATGCAGGATTGCAAAGGGGCAGCGGTGCCTATGGATCCAGGTTTCATAAAAACACTTCATACAGATGAGAGTCCTGAATTTGAACATCCTGATGTATATCACTCTGTAATTGGAAGTTTATTGTATCTAGCACAGTGGTCCAGACCTGATATTAGCTACGCAGTAGGCATATTAAGTAGATTGGTCTCAAAACCCACACTAAATGCCTGGAAAGGGGTAAAACAAGTTCTGAGATATCTCAAACAGACAATTGGCTATATGTTACAATTAAATTCTTCCGAGGATGAAATGTTGAGTTGCTACTGTGATAGTGACTGGGGAAATTTGCCGGATAGAAAATCTGTCACAGGACTAGTCATAATGGTCGGTGGAGCTTTAATCAGCTGGCGGTCACGCAAGCAAGACGTTGTAAGTGTGTCATCAACGGAATCAGAGTACGCCGCATTGAGTGAATTGTGCAACGAGGTGATTTATTTCAAGCATTTGTTGGCAGATTTAAATGTAAATTGTGGAGAACCAGTACAAGTTTACATTGATAATCAAGCTTGTATAACCTTAAGTAAAACAGAGGGTTTCAAATCGCGTTCCAAACATATCTCTGTAAAATACCAAAATGTACGTTGCTGTGTACAAGACAATGTAATCACCTGTACTTATGTATCAAGTGAAGAAAATGTAGCAGATGTATTAACTAAACCATTGGCAAAGATAAAGAACAAGCAAATGTGCAAGGGTTTAGGTTTGCTGGAAAAATAATCTCCTACATAGGTGTATTTGGTGTTAATTGTTCAGCAGAATCTGTGAGGGGGTGTTCAGTTTCTGTTAATTGGTTCTCGTGGGAAACTTGCAGATTCTAGCTTCACCAATTAACTCAAGCTGGTGTCAATTTACTCTTGGCAGAAAGCCCAGGTCTGCTTGACCTAGAAACCACTCACTCTGATTGGTTAACGAGCAGCACTCAACTCTGTTATCTAGGATTGCTAGCACAGTTTGATGTGAGGTGTGTTAGGAGTTAGAAGTGCTGTGTATGGTTATGAGAGAGAGAGAGAAAGAGAGGATTTATTTTGCTTTTATTTGTATGCAGAAACTCTGCTGGTTTTATTTTTCCTTTTAATAAATCCTGTAAATAGTTATTCTGAGTCTAGCTGACTAGTCATTACTGCCGCAACTAGCTTCTTTGCTGTGCAGGAAAACTCTGCTACGTTTGGGCTAAAGCCAATAGGGCTATGCCTGACACTCCAAAGTTCCATGGCTCTACAGAATTCCGTAAAAAGAAGTAAATACTTTGTTTTGTTAACACTCAACATTAAAGCATATGATACTTACTATGAGATAGGCAAGACCAGCAATTAAAACACACATAAATCTGTCTTGTTTGTTAATGTATAGAAACCAAAACTTTGCAGTGCAAACGGGTGTTAATACACTATATGAACCAGCAGCCCGTTCCTCAAAAGTGCCTTGCGCATCTCTGCCCCCTAGGAACATACAATCTTAAATTGGGAGTGTGAGAAGCCCTCAGGCACACGGGGAATGTGTCCGAGCATGATTTAGGCACTGCTCATTTCCTCCCCTCCAAGCACGGCTCCAGAATTTTAAGTGTGTGGGGTATGGACTGAGGTTACTCAGCAGGAAAGAAGAAGAAAAAGGAACTTGGTGGATTCTCTGAACCACTCATCTTTATCATTCCTCCCTAAATCCTCTGGTATTTTATTTTTATTTTTTAAAAAAAATAATATTCTGGGGTTGCTTGCTGGTAGGAATTAAGCCTCGAATCAACAGCAGTGTTCTTGACTTCTTTCCCCCTTCTGTATGCTTTCTTTTTTTAAAAAAGAAGAAGAAGATATTGGCTGCCAAATGAGAAAAGAAATATTGTGGGGGATGTATCTATATATTTATTCTCTCTCACACACACATACACACAGAGCATCATCTGGTCTCTGGCAAGCTCCTCAGGCAAGTCATGTTGGCAGCAGCGTTGCCTCCGGGTCTTACTCAGTGACATGCTGAGGCTATTAATGGGAAGCCCAAGCTGTCGGCCTTTGCCGGATGCAATTGTCTTTGACTTGCCTACATGCTCACTCTGCTTGGCGCCTCTTGCATGCTAAAACCAGCCGTGTCTGTGGATGCAGATCTTCCCTGTGTCCTATAACAAAAAAACAATACCAAAAGGAAAGGAAAGGAAAGGTGGAGAAACCTAGATTCTAGTTGGATTGAGAAATTTGGTTTTGTTTGCCTTTTTAATTGGTTTTTAAAAATAAGAATTTAACAAGGAAAGGAAGGAAGGAAGGAAGGAGAGGTGGAGGGGGAGAGAAGAAGGCAAAGATGAAGAGGAGGAGGAGGAGGAGGAGTTTGGATTTTATATCCTGCTTTATCACTACTCTAAGGAGTCTCAAATAATAATAATAAAATAATAAATTTTATTTATATCCCGCCCTCCCCAGCCGAAGCCGGGCTCAGGGCGGCTAACAACAATAAAACAGTACAAAAGTACAGCATAAACAACATTCTAAAATCATTCATTATAAAATTAATTAATTCAAGCCACTGGCAACCATTGGGCCAGAGCGCCACAAAGATTGCTGAGGGAGGGAGTCAGGCTGTGCCCTGGCCAAAGGCCTGGTGGAACAGCTCTGTCTTGCAGGATAACAAAGCGGATAACAATCTCCTTTCCCTTCCTCCCCCACAACAAATACTCTGTGAGGTGAGTGAGGCTGAGAGACTTCAGAGAAGTGTGACTGGCCCAAGGTCACCCAGCAGCTGCATGTGGAGGAGCAGGGAAGAGAACCCGGTTCACCAGATTACGAGTCCACTTCTCTTAACCACTACACCACAGAATAGGAAGGGAGGGAGGGAGGGAGGACCCATCAGCTCACCTAATTTACAATAACTGTCAACGCAGCTATCTTTATTTATTTATTACATTTATATATGATCTTCTTCTCTAAGCTGCTCAAGGTGGCATACATGGTTCTCTCTGCCCCCCGCCACCCACAACAACCCTGTGCGGATATGAACCTTGGTCTCCCAGGTCCTAGTCCAACAGTCTAACCACAACATCACTACAAGCCACCCAAATGTCCTGACAGGCACCCTGTGCTGGTCCCGGGGGGAAGGTTACAGTTGGCGTCGTCAAAGTCCGGTCCTGGGTCACTAGCCTGGAAACAGTTCACACGGAGCGGGGCGAGGTCCGAAGCAGGAAGCCGGGCGGGGACAGGAACACTGAAGGGTCAGGTCTGGGTCCGGGCAGGAACAGGTACTCAACAACAACGTTGCTCCCGCAACCTGGGACCAGGCTGACTGGCCTTTATCTTCTCTGAGGCCAGGGGCGGTCCCGGCCCCCAGGAGACCCGCCTCTCCTGGCCTTAAGGCGAGCACTCCTCCTGGGAGAAACCAGTTCCCTTCGCCTCTCTGCCCTGAGCCTCTGCAGTTCAGGAGAGGCTGAAGGGTTACTGGGCCCAGGGGGAGACTCACCTGTAGGCACTGAGTCCTCAACCACCTCTGGAGCCAGAGTAGATTCACCTGGTGCCTGCTCCTGAGGATCCGGCACAGGTGCAGGCGCCTCAGAATCAAGGCCCTGCCCCAGTTCAGCCGGCCCTGGAGGCGGGGACTCCTGTGCAGGCTGGGATTCCTCCGGTTCACCCTCTGAATCGGATTCCCAGACCATCACATACCCACAGAAAGTTGGTATTCATAAGAGTTTTGTTAAAGCACAGTGAGGGCAGCTAGGTCCTCAGGCCATTGTGGAATACATGGTGGGTGTTCATTCTTCCAGCCTTCCCTTGAGATTTTTGGTGACCATAAGGGCTTGCGACATCCATTTTTGTTGTCCTGCTGCCCATCCCCACACTACTGGATTATGGTTTAAAAATACATGAACATGAGGGAGGAATTTGATTTCTTCCCCCTTGCATTTTGATGAGAAGCCACCTAATTTGCATTTATTGAAACATGGCTTTTCTTTGAAATTTTCACTTTTAGTGCTGTATAATTTATTCCAATGTCACCCTTACCTTGAGAACAATGAAGCTGATGAAGAGAAAGATGTACATTGATTGGTAAATAAATAAATACAGTGGTACCTCAGGTTACAAACACCTTGAGTTACAAACACTTCGGGTTACAGATTCCGCTAACCCAGAAGTAGTACCTCAGGTTAAGAACTTTACCTCAGGATGAGAACAGAAATCGTGTTCTGGCGGCCCAGTGGCAGTGGGAGGCCACACTAGCTAAAGTGGTACCTCAGGTTAAGAACAGTTTCAGGTTAAGAACGGACCTCCAGAATGAATTAAGTTCGTAACCGGAGGTACCACTGTACATCCAGTGCTATTTTTCTAGAAAAAGAAGTGCCAGAACTCACCATGAACACCTCTCTCATTCCCTGGGATGGCTGAGACAGAGGAAGAGGTAGCCCACTAAGAAGGGAAGAAGGAAGAAGAAGGTGGGAAAGTACCGCCAGAGCCACGTGCATTTCCCAGAGTTCCTTGCTTGAAGGACCAGAGGGCGAGGCGACACAGTGGCGCTCCGGTCTTCACGTTTCTCTGCTCCCAGGTCGGGGCTAGTTTGCAAGGAGAGACTCCCTTGATTAGATGGTGAAGGGATTGACCGCTGCCCAATCCACAGGGGGAACATGGCATTTGTCCTGCCCCGGGCACCAGCAAACCATGGTATGCCCCGGCTGAACCAACATTCAGTTTGCTAGGGTGTGCATGTGCAAGGGAAACCAGGACGTTCCTGATAAGACCTTTGGTGAACTGTTGCATCCAACTTTATCTTGAGTGAAGTTATTATTTCCTCTCTGAAGAAGGCGGCTGTGGTTGCGGGCTTAAGTTTGATATGAAGCAGCTCCGCTTGTGCGGTTCCAGTTGGGAAATGAAATATTGGCCGCAAACATGAAGAAATCATAAGCCTCGCCATCACATAGCTCCGAAAAAACCATCAAATCTTTGCAATTCCCTCCCTGTCTTGTCTTACAGCTAGCAGCCCCTGCTTTGCATAACATTTCAATAAACTTTATATAAAAATACCCTCTGAAATGAGAAGAAATTAAGATACAGCATTGCCCCTGCAGATCAGGCATCATACTTTCAAATGGGCCTTTTACCCACACAGGAAAGTCTGCTCAGGAACAACCTTCAAACCAAAAATCCATTTATTTGAATGTATTTCCATTTAAATCAATCTCTCGCCTTCCCCGCCCCTTCAGAAGTCTCCTCTGAGGTGAAGCAATGCCAAAAGAACAGAGAGAGGTGCTTACAATATTCGTATATTCCAAGGGCAGGTGTGGGCCCAAGGTTTTGACTGTGGATCTAGTTAAAAAATAGTAATAGGCCTTCCGTTTGACCGCAGGGCAATTCACTGGCTACATCATACCATTCTCCTCAGTTTAATTCCACTCCAGCTCCAGATCTGAAAGGTCCCTTGAGAGTGATCTTCTCCCTCATAATGATGGAACAGGCTATAAAGATGACCTTGGAGGGACTTCCCTAACTGCTTCCAGGGGCCACCTTTTCCTGGGCAGCCATGTTTTTCCCCCACATTATGTTGCAGACCTTGACTTTAAAGGTAACTTCTTAGGGAGAAATTCCACAATACCCATTATCAGCAAGGCCAGTGTCACCACACAAGAGTGTGGTCTGACCACAAAACTGTTGACAACCAGTTTAGGCGGGGCCTGATGATGACAGGGTGGGGAAAAACCCATCTCCACATAAGGTGCAAGGAGGACTCTGCACATATAGCAAAAACTAGGGTTGAGTAAGTGTTTTCAAAGACTGTGGGTGGTTGAAGAAGTGATTATGTGTTCTGGTGGCAGAAAGTGGCTGGCTAGAGAATATACAGCCAGGGGGAGGTATTTTTTCCTTTATAAGGGTATGTGCTAATGGGATGCTCTAACATGTGCTACTGAAAGAAGTCTGGCAAGCTGCAAATCTGGTGCAAGCCTTCATACTGAACCCCCAAAGGCAATTTTTCTTCCGGAGTCCCTTCTAGCACCTTAAATTGGGTTTGGGAGTAAACTGGTGAAGTCAATGCAGTTAACCGAAGAGGACCCCTGCTAGATCTGACCAATGAACTTTTGGGGAACGAACTTTTGAATAAATTTGTATGAAACTGACTTTTGAATAAATTTGTATGAAACTGTCTGTTCCTACAATGAGAAAGGGGCAAAGTTGGGAACTCATAATCTGGCGGGGTGGCGTGAGCTTAGGCCATGTGGCTGAACGTGGCCCTTAGTCCTCTTGGAATTCCTTTCACTGGCCCTCCATCAGTCCTCAAGTGTTTTGGACTTGCTGAGATTGTATCCTGGGATTTTGATTGAATGGATGGAGGAATTGCCGGAAGAAATGTGGAGTGGTGGGAACGTACAGTCATATGTGGTGGGATTGTCCGTTAGTTAATGAATTTTGGAAATAGATTGGTATAGAAATATTGGGAGTTGTGGGAAGGAAGGTGGGAATATCTAAATTAATGGTTCTTATTAGTCTGAGTAGCACAGAGTTAAAAACAAAAGAGGAATGTAAATGGGTAAAATTGATAGTAACTGCAGCCAGACAGGTTATAGTGAGTAATTAGAAAAATGCAGAAGAGTTAAGGGTGAATCAATGGAGGAAAAAACTGAATAATGTTATGATTTTAGAATATCTAACTGTGAAGATACACAGAATGAAAGGGTTTAAGGTCAGTGAGAAAGAGGAGGATTGGTTTGAGAAGTTACTGAATTATTTGGGTGGGTTTGAACAATTTGGGGCAATTAAAATGATAAAAGTTAAATAATAAACCTTGTGGATGGAGGAGCATTAACGTATATAAAATTGTACATATGGTTGATTTAAATATGTTATTATGGATTATGTATACCCAATGTATCAGCCTCCTGGGGGGGTTTCACTGTTTGTGTTTCGAAAATTTTTAAACATTTTTTAAAAAGAATGGATGGATGCAGTGGCAAAGCTACCTGATCTGGCACCAGGAGCGGCGTACATCCGGGGGTGTGGCTGGTGCGCATCCCAGGAGGTGTGGTGCACCACCTGAGGGGGGCGTGGCGTGCATTGAGGGGCTGCACGGTGAGTGGTGCGTGTCCCAGGGCATGCGCAGCGAGCGTCCTGGGGGTGTACAGTGCACACCAAGCATCCAGGCGGGGTGAGTGCCGAACATCCTGGGGGGTGGGGGCAGCCACGATGTCAACCCCCCCCCGGGATGGCACCTGGGGCAGACTGCTCCCCCTGCCCCCACTTTCATCTGCCAGTAGATGGATGGACGGATGATGAAGATACATAGCTCTGTAACACAGCACTTGCAGAAGGTCCCATGTTCAACCCTCAACATCTTCAAAATGTTCCTGTCTGAAATCCCTGACAGCTACTGCCAGTCAATGTAAGCAGTCCTGAGATTGGTGGACCAACGGTTTGGCTTTGCGTAAGACAGCTTTCTGTGTTCCTATGAGACAGGTGTGTTAGTATGTTCAGAAAGTGGTCTACTGTTCAGGAGCAAACATCTCCCTTGTTGCTCCACCCACTATTGCCCCAAGAAGGCAGTCCACAATGTATGCTTTTTGCTGGTTGAAAAATGTTCGCTGGCGTAGGCAGTTATGCCAACTGGATGGGAAACTTTCTGTATCTAACCCTCCCGCCTCCATTTTGAAGCAGACTTAGGCAGAAGAGAAGTATTTCAACTTCAAGTTCCACTGGAACTCAGCAAAAAAGAATAAAGTTCCTTAGCCTGCATAAAGTTATTCGTGCACATAAATGCAGCATCAGGAGTCTGGGTTGCCCCATTCTGTGGAGAATATTCTGTGAAGACAGCAGGAAGCCTTGGGTTTGAACTAGCCTCTGTTGGAGTAGTTTAAAGATTTTTTTTTTCCCCTTCCACTTTCTGGGTAATAGAGATAAATTTCTGACATATACAAGAAAAGAAAAAAGCAAGTATTTAATGGTAAATGTAGCCTAATGTTCCAAGATCTTACAAAAGAAATGCAAGCTTAGGGAATTAAATATCAACTTTTGACAGATAATTTTATGGAATTAGGTGCTGAAGTTGCAAGTTATTTTTCTTCTCCTTCCATAGCAAAACGATGAGAGATATTAGAGGAAGAAGAAGAAGAAGAAAAGGCTTCCTTAGTTGCTTGTTGGGACAAGTTCTGTGGTGGTTGGTTTTTCTGAGCTTCACTTGTGCTGAGGAACTGTGTGAAGACCTCTCAAAGGAGGTTTGGGAAATCAGGGTCTCCAACATTCGATAGAGGAAAGTTGGAGTCTCAGCATATTGGTGGGAGGAGGGAGACTTGTTGCACCACCCAAAAGAAAATGGCAGCTGGCCGTGTCTTGCAGAGCTGTCTGCTTCCTGGTGATGGAGGAGGACCCACGGCTTGATACACCCCCTACATAAAATTTTGAAGTTAAGCTTTTGAGGGCCATTACACTAATGGATTGGTGTTTGGGCCTGGCATGTCCAAATTAGTGCAGGCCTGATTGAATTTGCTTTGGCAATTAACAGAAGCCCTGTTGGTGTGACTCCAGGGTCCAGCAGTGATCGAGATAGAGAGTTGGAGGCTGCCACGTCACCTGCTATAAGGAGTCAGATCAGATTCAGGGGGTCTGCACCCGCCTCTGGAAATCAAGAGGTCACTGAGAATGAGGCTGACACAGGCAGGACCCCAAACCTCCCAGAGCAATGGGGCCTGTAGACCCAGAGTAAAGGTAAAGGTAAAGGGAGCCCTGACCATTAAGTCCAGTCATGGACGACTCTGGGTTTGCGGCGCTCATCTTGCTTTACTGGCCGAGGGAGCCAGCGTACAGCTTCCGGGTCATGTGGCCAGCATGACTAAGCCGCTTCTGGCAAGCCAGAGCAATGCACGGAAACACCATTTACCTTCCCGCTGGAGTGGTACCTATTTATCTACTTGCACTTTGATGTGCTTTTGAATTGCTAGGTTGGCAGGAGCAGGGACCGAGCAACGGAAGCTCACCCCGTCGCAGGGATTCGAACCACGACCTTCTGATTGGCAAGCCCTAGGCTCTGTGGTTTAGACCACAGCGGCACCCACGTCTCTAGACCCAGAGTAAGGACCCTCAAAGCTGCCTTCCCCTGAGCCCCGGGAACCAAATACCCCCCCCCCAAGTACCTCTTCAGTCATGGAGTAAAGGAGTGCACCAGGCAGAAGGCTGTGAAAGAGTGCCCATCTTCAGGACAGAGCGTTGACCCTTTAAGAAAGCAGTTTCTCCACAAAAGGAAGGAGCCTGAGAGATCTGGGTGCTACATTTATCTTATAATTGTTAAGCATCTGGAAGTCCATACTACATGGTTAATGAATTGGTGCTTGGGCCTGGTGCATTCAAGCCACTGCAGGGCTGCTTTAATTTGCTTTGAAAATTTTATGAAGCACGGTGTCTTCTTCCAAGTGAGCTTCAGCAAGAGCTGTCTTAGCTTTGGCTAGTTCTTGTTTAAGACATTCATTTTCTTCAATCAGCTGCTCCTTTTGATCGAATCAGATAAATTCCTAAAAGGTTTAAGAGACCTGCTAATTTACATGGTCCATCATAGCTAAGATCGTGAAGCTGAGGCTCCAATACTTTGGCCACCTCATGAGAAGAGAGGACTCCCTGGAAAAGACCCTGATGTTGGGAAAGATGGAGGGCACAAGGAGAAGGGGACGACAGAGGATGAGATGGTTGGACAGTGTTCTCGAAGCTACCAGCATGAGTTTGACCAAACTGCGGGAGGCAGTGGAAGACAGGAGTGCCTGGCGTGCTCTGGTCCATGGGGTCACAAAGAGTCGGACACGACTAAATGACTAAACAACAACAATCATCCAGAGATTGGTCCTAACACCAACAGAACTTCCCTGGGATTGAGACCCCCTTTATGCCTACATTATCAGCTGTGTTAATGCGTTGAAACCACTCTTGGAAAGGTGTGACCCAAGAAAATGAGGAAACACTCCAACTGTGCTGGAACCATGCTAATGTTTGCTTTTTATCCAGTATTTGTGACCATTGTACAGTGAAGAATATTGGAGTGGTGCTTGGTCCGCTGATCTAATTAATGATTAGACCAGGGCTCCTCAGAGATGATCACTGGTCATTTGTAGGAACATTCCTTATTTAAACCTTTTGAGAGATTGGGTTTGTTTTTTTGTAAAAATGTAATCTAGCTGTATATTAATGCACTTGGGAGGGGGGAAATCAAATAACTGCCCTCTTGGACTTGTGAAATTCCATTTAAAATGTAAAACTGCATTATATAAAAAAAAACAGATTGCCTTGAAAATTAGTAGAAATCCAAGTTTGTGTTCTTCCTCCTGCACCAAGGGCCAGGACAGCTTGTGAGCTTCACTCAGGCTCTGCCTGGCCACCATGAGAAGAGGACACTGGACTAGGTGGGTCACTGGGGACCTGATCCACCAGAGGTATTCTCATTGCTTTTCTTCTTTCTTGGGGGTGCTAAAGGGTATGCAGTACTGGCACTTTTTTCTAGAAGAAAAGCATTGGGTATTCTTATGTTTTTTTTTTATGATCTAGCTTCTGGGGACCAGCATCACTGCAGCTTACCCGCAGTGCAGAATTCAGCAGCCAGTTTGCTCACCAGAGCAAGATGGTTTGAGCATATTATACCAATTCTGCTCTGTAGTGGTTGGGAGTTACTCGTGCGGAAACCTTCCCGTTTGGAAGCTTGGTTGCATAGTTTAAACCGTTTTGACTGCACAGCCCATCTCAGCGTGGCTGCCTCAGTCGCTAGCAGAATCTGTCTGTGGGCGTTTCTTAAACCTTTGCCAGCATAAAAGCTGTTTGACACCCAATCGTCTCCGCCTCTCATTGCGCGGAAGTCTTCTGCGCAGGGAGGGCGTGGGTAGTGGAGGACCAGTGCTCTCCTCGCTGACTTCCAAGGAAGAATCCCGGAGCCCTTCCACCTCCTCTGCCACTTCTCTCCTGGATCCTTGGTGTTACTCTGATTTCCTTCCCCCTCTATCAAGCTACGTCTCCCCCTTGTGCTGGTACCTTCCCCTGCAGAATCGGAGAGCCTCTCCTTCTCCTGTTGCTCTGATGTCAGTTCCCTGACTGACATCCTATACCCTTTTAAAATGTGTCTCTTTTCTGGGGTGGGTGTGTGTTATTGGCATAGCTGTCAACTTTTCCTTTTTCTTGCGTGGAATCCTATTCGGAATAAGGGAATTTCCCTTTAAAAAAGGGAAATGTTGACAGCTGTGGTTATTGGGTTGTTGTTTTTATTCTGATTATATGTTGTGATCTTTTCTGTGAACCTCCTTGAGACCTCCAAACTGTATAGGGCGGTATATAAATTCAAATAATAATAATAATAATAATAATAATAATAATAATAATAATAATAATAATAATAATAATAATACCTGAAAGGGTCTCAGGAGCAGAGACAAGTTTGAGCTGAGAAGACACACCAATCAGAATGCGGGATTGATTCACTCTCAAAGCTGAGACCTTGCTGCCAGAATGTCTTATCCTGGTCCCATCCAGGTAAGTTAGGCAGTTCCACCTCCCCACAAGTGACTGTTTCAATCAGGCATCCCCAAACTCGGCCCTCCAGCTGTTTTGGGACTACAACTCCCATCATCCCTAGTTAACAGGACCAGTGGTCAGGGATGGTGGGAATTGTAGTTCCAAAACAGCTAGAGGGCCGAGTTTGGGGGGATGCCTGCTTTAAATGTTACACATGTCTCCACCCTGAGACGTGTGACTTATACCGCACACGGGTAAGAAAAGATGTTGCGTGCCACAAAGAGAGAGAGAGAGAGAGTCTAATTATTTATTTAGCTTCCCGCCTAAGATGGGATGGAAAACAAATGAGAGGGCTCCCAGCTGGTGGGGAGTTGGGGGGAACCACGGTAAATAAAAATCTATTTACCTTTGTAACAACTCCCCATAAATTATGAATGCGGAGGTGTCAAAAATTTGCATAGAAGATCTACGCCGCCCTCATTTAATCCTTGCACGTGGGGCCGGAGCTTTTCTTATGAAAATATATTCAAGTGCAAAGAGGCCATCCTGGTGCCTGAAATCTCTAATAAGCAATGACCGAGGTTAGATCGCAGGGGAGGCTGATTTCACCGATTAAAGGGGAAGAAATCGCCTGCATCTTCTGCCTCCTTCAGCTGACAGTTAATATAACAAAATACAGAGGACTTTATTCAGCCCTAAGTCCTATTACCCAAGTCATATTATTATTATTATTATTATTATTATTATTATTATTATTAAAAAGACCACTTTCTTTCTGTAGGCACAGTTCAGGACAAACCTGAGGAGATGCCATTCGTGCCATTAGTAACTTTTTATATACAAAGTGCAGGCTTGGGCAAGACCCAGGTACAGGAAGTAGGTGAGCAGATCTGGCTCCAAAAGAATATTTTTGATCATTTAGGACAGGGGCTGGCAAGGTTTACTTCACCTGGGCTGGTTCACACCAGCAGAAATCCCTCCGTGGGCTGGATAGCGCAGGCACGTGGGCACTTGCGCCGGTGGTTTCCGGGATCTGAGTCTGTGCAGAGGCAATTTCTGGCATCTGTGTCTGCGCAGATGTGATTTCCAGCATCTGCGTCTGTGCAGACATGATTTCTGGTGCCATGGAAGCGAGCCCACACTACGCCACGCCAGTTTAGAGCAGCGCGCAGGGACTTGCCGAGTGGGCGGCTCTGTTTGGGGGCGGCTCGGGGGCCACTTAAACGACCCCTGTGGGCCGCTTGTGGGCACTTGCGCCGGTGGTTTCCGGGATCTGAGTCTGTGCAGAGGCAATTTCTGGCATCTGTGTCTGCGCAGATGTGATTTCCAGCATCTGCGTCTGTGCAGACATGATTTCTGGTGCCATGGAAGCGAGCCCACACTACGCCACGCCAGTTTAGAGCAGCGCGCAGGGACTTGCCGAGTGGGCGGCTCTGTTTGGGGGCGGCTCGGGGGCCACTTAAACGACCCCTGTGGGCCGCTTGTGGCCCATAGGCCTTAGGTTGCCGACCCCTGATTTAGGAAGTAGCTGTGGTTCCTGCCCCCTGTGCAAACACAGACCCATGTGAGTCAGACAGGGCCAGTTCTACCATCAGGCAGACTAAGGCAGCTGCCTCAGGTGGCAGATACTAGGGAGCAGGGAATGGCAGCCAGGCATCCCGAGAGCCAGACTTGGGCTTGTGGCCTGCCCTAAAGCAGTGTTGTTCAACTTTTGGTCCCCAGATGCTGTTGGACTACAACTCCCATCATCCTCGTCCAGCACAGCAAATGGTTAGGGATGATGAGAGTACAACAACACCTGGGGACCAAAGGCTGAAGATCTGCCATACAGTATCTACAAACCTTAGACCATTGGTGGCCAAACCTGGCCCTCCAGTTGTTTTGGGACTACAGTTCCCCTCATCCCTGACCACTGGTACTGTTAGCTAGGGATGATGGGAGTTGTAGTCCCAAAACAGCTGGAGGGCCAAGTTTGGCCATCACTGCCTTAGACAGTCCTAGATTGCAAGCAAGAGGATATGAACCAGAGTGAAGAGATGGGAGTACTGAAGGCAGCGGCAAGAGACTGAGGAAAGCAAGATTCCATTAGGTGTTTGTTAAAGGGGAAGGAGTGCTTTAATCTCCTTCATCTGTGAGTCTGTCGTGTAGGAAAGAAGGCAGATTAAAGGAGGAGGAGGAGATTGGAGATGCAGAAGTCTAGACAGCAGAAATAAAAAATTAACTCTCCTGGATTTAGGTAGAAGGAAAGAATGGAGGACAAGTGGAATCTGTAAGCCTGGGATTTCTGTTGCCTTGCCAATAGATGTATTGGGAGTTCTCAAACCAAAGGGTGGGGGAGAATTCAGTCGCACAGTGGGAGAGAGGGCCAAAATGAGTGTGCAAGGATGAGTTAAAGGAGAAGCAGCCCACCCAGCTGCTACAGGCAGCTAGTCTGTATAGAGTCCAGCAAGCCAAGGTAACCTTTGACATAAGAACATAAGAAGAGCCTACAGGATCATGCCAACAGCATTCTCCCCCAGCAGAGACACTCAACCTCTGATGGTAGAAGTACAACATAGCCATCATACCTAGCAGGCACTGGTAGCTTTATCCTCCATGAATTTGTCTAATCCCTCTTTTAAAGCCATCTAAATTGGTAGAGACATCACCTTGCCAACAAAGGTCCATATAGTAAAAGCTATGGTTTTCCCAGTAGTGATGTATGGAAGTGAAAGCTGGACCATAAAGAAGGCTGGTCGCCGAAGAATTGATGCTTTTGAATTATGGTGCTGGAGGAGACTCTTGAGAGTCCCATGGACTGCAAGAAGATTGAACCTATCCATTCTGAAGAAAATCAGCCCTGAGTGCTCACTGGAAGAACAGATCCTGAAGCTGAGGCTCCAATACTTTGGCCACCTCATGAGAAGAGAAGACTCCCTGGAAGAGACCCTGATGTTGGGAAACACGGAAGGCACAAGGAGAAGGGGATGACAGATGAAGAGATGGTTGGATAGTGTTCTCGAAGCTACCAGCTTGAGTCTGACCAAACTGCGGGAGGCAGTGGAAGACAGGAGTGCCTGGCGTGCTCTGGTCCATGGGGTCACGAAGAGTCGGACACGACTAAACGACTAAACAACAAAAATTGGTAGTGTCCATCAGCACGTCTTGTGGGTGTGAGTTCCATAGACTATGAGCTGTGTGAAGAAGGGCTTTCTTTTGACTGTCCTGAGTCTTCCAACCTTCAGCTATACTGGGTGACCCCTAGTTCTAGTATTGTGAAAGAGGGAGCAACTTCTCCCTCTCTATACCACACATAATTTTAAACACCTTGCAGAATTCGGTCAATAAACGAGGGCAAAACACATTTTTGTTCACTGAGCTGGGAAGGTAAACGGAAGGAAGAGTAATTACAAAATGGAGAAATATACATTTTTTAATTTTCTTCCTTTTCCCTCCTTTAAAAAAAAATCAATGTGGGATCTCATCTTCTAAACCGGGTGAACCAAAGTCAACTTTTAAATATATATTTAAAATAATTGATTGACACTCCAAGGTAATACTTTTTAAATTCCTCCAATTAAACAAAGCAAATTTAATTCTAAGTTTAATTAAAAGGAAATTTAATTAGAAAGAAGATTAAATTTTAATTAAATTCCTTCAAAATCCTTATCCATGTCTCCGCTGCTAATATTTCTCTCAGAACCAAATCCCTTCTTAATATTCTTAAATTCTATTCTAGTAAACTTCTCCTTTATATTTAAATCATATCTGCCTGGATGAATGTACTCTCTACTGGGGAAAGGGGAGCAAAAATCATTACGCCTTCTAAAATACTTGAAGAGGGCAGCCGTTCCACTCTGTGAGTCGGAAGCGGGCAGCAGAAAACTTAGGTGTGCTGAGGAATCAGCTCTGCGCAATAAAGAATGCAGAGAACCTGGCTAGTTCAGAGTAATGGTCCATTCAGGCCAGCACCTTGTTTGCAGCTCTAGATAGATAGTTAAAAAAACAAAACTTATATTCTTACTCCATTTTTTCCCAATTATTGTATCCTAAAGTGGTTCACATGGGTGGGGAGTACATTTAAAGCAGTATCATTCCACTTTGAACAGCCATGGCTTCCCCCCAAAACTGTGGGAGCTGTCACTGTGGGTGCTGAGTATTGTTAGGTGAAAGTAAAGGGACCCCTGACCATTAGGTCCAGTCGTGGCCGACTCTGGGGTTGTGGCGCTCATCTCGCTTTATTGGCCGAGGGAGCCGGCGTACAGCTTCCGGGTCATGTGGCCAGCATGACGCTTCTGGCGAACCAGAGCAGAGCACAGAAATGCCGTTTACCTTCCCTCCGGAGGGGTACCTATTTATCTACTTGCACTTTGACGTGCTTTCGAACTGCTAGGTGGGCAGGAGCAGGGACCGAGCAATGGGAGCTCACCCCGTTGCGGGGATTCGAACCACTGACCTTCTGATCAGCAAGTCCTAGGCTCTGTGGTTTAGGATACTGCTATGTCCCTCACAGAACTACTCAAAGGGAGACTCTTTTTTTTTTTAGTTCTCATGGGTGGCATGAAACATTTATGTCTTGCTTACCTTACTTTTGGCCCTGGGGTGCTTGTGTCTTTTCTCTCATTCTACAAACCATCTCACCAACCGTCTGTATCCTGCAGCCCTCCTGGGTGCTCCAGCTTCAGTTAAAGCCCAGGGGGAGACTTCATGAAGGAGCTGCTCCTATGGGGCTTTTCCAGATCTGAAAGCACCCAGGGAGGCTGCATAAGAACAAAAGAAGAGCCTGCTGCATCAGACCAGTGGCCCATCTACTGTAGTCCAGCACCCTGTTCTCACAAGAGACCAACCGGATGCTCTGAGCACAATCTGAGCTCCTGTGGTTTCCTGCAACTGGTATTCACTGCCTCTGACTAGGGAGGCAAAGTATAGGAGAATGGTAGAAAAATGCTAGAAAATATGTTTACTAGGGAAGGAAAGCACATCAGCCACTCTTTTGTTGTTGTTGTTTAGTCATTTAGTCGTGTCTGACTCTTTGTGACCCCATGGACCAGAGCACGCCAGGCACTTCTGTCCTCCACTGCCTCCAGCAGTTTGGTCAAACTCATGTTCATAGCTTCGAGAACACTGTCCAACCATCTCATCCTCTGTCATCCCCTTCTCCTTGTGCCCTCCATCTTTCCCAACATCAGGGTCTTTTCCAGGGAGTCTTCTCTTCTCATGAGGTGGCCAAAGTACTGGAGCCTCAGCTTCAGGATCTCTCCTTCCAGGGAGCACTCAGGGCTGATTTCCTTCAGAATGGTTAGATTTGATCTTCTTGCAGTCCATGGGACTCTCAAGAGTCTCCTGCAGCACCATAATTCAAAAGCATAATTCAAAACCTGGAGCAGGAACCGGCAAGCCACTCCAGTATCCTTGCCAAGAAAACTCCATGGACAAAGCCACTCTTTGCCACTTTGCAAAAATTTGCAAAATTTGCTACTTTGCAAAAATAAGATAAGCTCAAACACCAAGCAGAATTTTATTATTCAGTGCCCTGAGAACAAGGCAGAAAAATGAAAGTCTATTTTGCAGGAGACGAAAATGTCTGAGAAACCAGGGGGAGGGGGCAGATTTCAGAACAGTTGATGTATCCTTGCTCCCTGTCCCCAGTCCTGGAGAATTTACCTCCATGCTTTGACCATCATTGGGATTTGCACCTGGAAACTCTTCCACCAAACTATCCTATCATCCTTTCCACGAACTCAGCCATTTTCTTCCCGAAGTGCTTGCCTTTAGGTTGTTGCCATTTTTTTCAGGGAAGGGGAAGAAAAAAACTTGCTGACACTCCAGAGGTCATGTGTGCCAGTCCTGGACACGAATCTTTGCTTTGAAGAGGGTTTCCCTCCCACTTCCTCACCTCCAGGTCACCGGCTCCATCCCTCCAGGCGCCCGGCTCACCTTTGATCTTCCCCCCTCCTCTCCCCCTTTACCTCCAGCTAGTCAACAGCACCTGACCCCTCTCCTTGCCAGCTGTCAACCTGCTTTCCCTTAGCGATGCTAACGCCATCTCGCAACTCTGACCCAGGCTCGGATGCTGAGCGTTGGAGTTACGGCCCTGGTGTTTGTCTTCTCTCCCTCAAAGATAAATACCAGCTGAGTGACAAAAATTCATACATATTGATTCTCTGTTGCCGGGGGTGGCTACAAAGTACATGCTTCTCGGATTGATGGATAGCATACGACAAGGGTATTTGCATCTCTCTGGCCTTGCAGGCACAGTCCTCAAGCAGATACAGGCAGGGATTGATACTGCCTACAGCTAACTGTCTTCTATCAACAGTCATCAAAGTCTGGGTGGATTTGCATGATGTAGGCTTTAATCATTTGGCTAAGTGTGGCATTTCCAATACATTCTGAGCAGCTCTGGGGTCGCAACGGCATTTTTGGAGAGTTGCCATTTTGAAAGAATTGTCCCCATCCACCCATCCACTCCAACCCATTTCAGACTCAGGGGTTGTCATAGACATAGCTTCCCACAGACCAGAGGACCAGTCGGGGAGGGGGCAGTTATTCAGAAGGGGAAGAGAGAGACGTGCCTTTCTCTCAGCCAGCCAAAAGCAGTGGGCTAGAGCCCCCCTTTCCCAAAGGAGGAGAGACAGTACCTTATCAGTACAGTAAGAGCAGGCTGGACGGAGGCCAACCCTCTGTAGAGCAGCCATTAGTCACATCTCAGGGGAGGGGAGAATCTTCGGCAGAGGAAGGGGTGGGAGCTGACCCTGAAAGTCCAAGAGCTCATAGAAGAACAAAGGTCAAAGAGAGGCGTCAATCAAAAAGGAGGAGGAGCAGACGTTTTAGTGTTTCCTATTGGAGACGCAATGATAGCTCAGGTGCTTCAACTGAATTGTGATGGATAGTCGCTAGTGGGAGCGGCTCTGAGGCTAATGACTGTATACAATAACTCTTCTTGTAATTACCACCACTGCATGCTGTTTATCTAAGCCGGCAGCCTGCCAGCTCCTGACACAGGTGAAGCTCCAGAAGCGGGGCTTCAGAAATGGGGGAACAGATGCAGTCTGCTTCTGTACATGCCCTTGAAGTTCATGTGTCCGATGTTAGGATATAGTTCCGTTCCACCTTTAGAACAGGCATGTGGAGTTGTTGTATGTCACATGTCTGTTTACTTCCAGCACAGTCTGATGGGAACTTCCGTTGTATACAGCTTTTGCCTATCCTGCTGTCTGCTTGGACATGAAGGAAAGGAGACATGTTTTCCTTTGTCCTGCTGCTGAATAAAATGCTTGTAAATATGCTTACATATGCCTCTGTCCGCCACTTCCATTGTGAAGAGTTATTCACTCTGCTGATTAGAGTGTGCTCAAGTTTCTGAAGGCTTCTGAAGCTATGAGTCGCTGATTGATGCTGTTCCAAGGGAACCGAAGTTTGCCCGGCTGCCGGCCGGAGGGCTGGAGCCAGCTGGGGGCCTGGGTGTTGCCCCCGTTCCCCGGACGCATCCCAACATCCAGGACTGTGCTGAGGAGGGCTGCACTGAGGAGGGATGGTGGGAGCTTCCTCCTCCCCCTGCTCCTGCTCCTGAATCTTCCCAGGAGCAGGACAGTATAGATTTGGAATAGTGGTTTGCAGAGGGACATAGTTCAGAAGACAGAAGTTGGGAAATATTGGATGGGAAACAGCTAGGAGAAGAAACACTGGAAGAGAGAGGGTTAACAGATTCACAGTCTCTGGACAGCATTCCTTTGCTCAGCCCAAAGTCAAGAAGAGCTCAGAAAGTGTCACAACAGAAGGCACAGAAAGCACAGAGGGTACAAGATCAGATTACAAGACGTAGGAGTGACGTAGATTAATAGGGACAGAAGGAGGTGTTGGGAGCACAGCCATTTCTAAGAGATGGGTTCTTTGTTCTCTCGCTGTGATTATTAAAGTTTCTAACTGGTAAGACACTCCTTTCTTTGATATTCTTATCTGCTGCCTCGGGGGGAGGAAGCTGATTCCCCGTAGCCTGACATCATGGCTGTGGGCCAGCGTTTTGAACTGGTCATATGTTCTTGCTGTATGTGGTCCAGAGTCTGTGTTTGACTCCATTGCCCATCATGGCTTCTCCATTCATTTTTCTGGAAGAGGAGCAAAAATTATGTGTGTTGTTCTGAGCTCTGTATGTGGAGCACACTCCATGCAAACTACGTATATCCCCGGACTGGAGTGAGGGCAGGGTCAAATACTGTGTAGCATGATACAATCTGTGAAAAGGAAGGCAATTTAATCTACTGGGGTTTACTCCTCAAGGATGGAGATGGATTGAGGATTAAATTTATAAACTAAAATTTAAAACTCCTGTTGAATGTGTGTGAGAGAGTAATCAGGCTATGAAGCCCTTTTAAGCAGAGTAGGGGAAAAAAACTTTTGCAACTTAGGCAATTACACCTCCTGTCCCTGTTTATTTGCCGTCTGCTGACCTTTCCCGTGTTTGTCCCCGATGCCAAGAATAAACCACACATTTTAGTAAAAAATGAAAAGGTTTACTCACATTCAATGCAGGCAGCAAACATATCAAAGTAGTATGCAGGCAAAAATACTTATTTGTTACAAAATTAAACCAAATTAGTTTCCAAAATGGAGTCTGGGCTCTAAACAAAGCCCAACCAGGTGTGTTTGCTTATATCGCTGGCTTGAACGGAAAGGAGAGAGCTGTCATCTGTGGGAATGCAGGGACTCTGGGAGCCTTAACTCCTTCATATGCTTATTAAGCAAATATAATTGCCATTTTGACTGCAGATTTCCTCACACCCTAGCAGGTCCGAGTTGACAAGTGGACCACTGGCGATTTCCAATCTCCTTTGAAGAAAGGTTGGAAAACAACAATAAAGAGCACCAATGACTCATGGAAAAGCATGCGTGAACAAGTCATTCTCTACCGCACGGGAAAGTCTTTCCAGTTCTTTAAAAAAAACAATTTCTTCCAAGCAGGGCTTGGGAACCTTTCTCAGCCCAAGGGCTACATCTAGGGGACCACATGCCTGTGAAGAACAGGGACAGAGGAAAAACTGGGTCAAACAACAAACACCAACTTGCCTTTGTACAGTAGACTAGTACGTTTCCAAGTACGTTTCCGGGCACAATTCAAAGTGTTGGTGCTGGCCTTTAAAGCCCTAAATGGCCTTAGCTCAGTATATCTGAAGGAGCATCTCTACCCCCATTGTTCAGCCCAGACACTGAGGTCCAGCTCCAAGGGCCTTCTGGTGGTTCCCTCACTGCAAGAAGTGAGGTTACAGGGAACCAGGCAGAGGCCCTTCTCTGTAGTGGTGCCCGCCCTGTGGAACGCCCTCCCAGCAGATGTCAAAGAGAACAACAACTACCAGACTTTTAGAAGACATCTGAAGGCAGCCCTGTTTAGGGAAGTTTTTAATGTTTGATGTTTTATTGTATTTTTAACCTTCTGTTGGAAGCCGCCCAGGGTGGCTGGGGAAACCCAGCCAAATAGGCGGGGTAGAAATAATAAATTGTTGTTGTTGTTGTTGTTGTTGTTGTTGTTGTTGTTGTTGTTGTTGTTATGCACACCCCTTTCCTTCCTCTATCCATGGCGTAGCATGAGGGGCTGGGGGGACCGTGGCCAGCACATATTTTTTAGGGGCACGACCAGGTCCCCCACGCCAGACTCTCTCATTGAAGCCTGGCTCTGGTAGCACAAGGCAGCTCCAGAGACAGCTTCCATGCACGATGGCCCAATGCCACCAGCTGCAGTTTCACCCCTGCGTCAAGCCTGACCTGGGGCAGGGGTGGAGAGAGGGGAATCAGCGGCAATGTTGCTGTCCACTCTCCTGGGCTGTGGTGCATGAGGAAGCTGCTGAGGCAGCTTTCTTGTGCCTAGCTGCTACTCCACTCCTGGGTCAGTTCTGATCCGGGGGCACAGCAGGCTCCCTGCGTGCCTTGCCACCCAGAAGCCCATCCTGGGTGGCGGTAGCATACCCTCTGTCACTGTCCTCCATCCAGGCAAGCAAGAGTCATTATCAGAGAACAATTACATATTTAAGCCAGGCAAAAACACCTTTTAGAGGGTTGGTAGCAGCTGTGGCTCAGAGGATGGCATTTGGCCTGCAGTTTCCTTCCTTCTGCTCTGAAGTTGCCATTTTGTTTTGGTTCAGTTTCTCCCGATTTTGCAGCAGAGCTTCCTCTATCTTGCTCTCCAGGGTACAAGGCTCTTGAGACACGTTCCTGGCCCATACTTCATTCTCTTCTGGAGCCCACTAGCCATGCCTACCGGCATTAGGAGTCACACAACCAAGCTCCTTGCTCATGAAGACAGATGCTGTAGCAGACCTGCAGTACACCATCATATATTCATAAGAGAGGAAAGGAGTATATACCATGACCTTCCTTGAAATATTGGGTCTATTTACACGGGGGTTGTGTGGACCACATTACTTATGAGTCGCCAAGGGAAGGGGGGCGGGAAACAGAGCTATGGGTAGATAAAGTGATCAGTGCATCCTACTGTAAATAAGTCTGAAATTTCTCTGAAGGTCGACCCATTCTTGATTTATATCCTGGCATCTTATGAAATAATGTTGACCAGGTAAGTGCTTTTTCATCCTCCATTCCCCTTCCTTCCCTCTCCCCCCACACCACCCCCAACCTTTGCTCATATAAGAGATTTTTTAGTTGTTAAGTTACTTGGTTTTGAAAGCATTTTGAGGTGGGAGGCTGGATACACATCTAGAGCTTCAGACAGTGTTGTATTTATGGAGTAAAAGGCTGAGGAGGATCAGATTCCAAATAATGTTCGGAACCTCTGTGTTCCTTTGGGAGAAGGTGATGTACGGCCCGATCCACAATCTATCTGAGTCAATATATTGGGATGAGGGAATGCACTGTATACCTGAAAGAGCATCTCTACCCCCTATTGTCCAGTTCCGAGAGCGTTCTGTAGGTTCCCTCACGGTGAAAAGTGAAGTTACAGGAGACCAGGCAGAGGGTCTTCTTGGCAGTGGCACACACCCTGTGAAACATCATCCTGTCAGATGTCAAATAAATAAAGATGCAACTTTTAGAAGACATCTGAAGGCAGCCCTGTATCTTGAAGCTTTTAATGTTTGGTGTTTCTTTATGCTTTAATATTTGTTGGAAGCTGCCCAGAGTGGCTGGGACAACCCAGTCAGATGGGTGGGGAACAAATAATAAAATCATCATCATCAATCATCATCATCATCGAATTGTGGAGTTGGAAGGGACCCTGATGCCCATCTAGTCCAATCCCCACAATGCAGGAAAATGCAGCTGTGCCATACATGGATCAAACCTGCAACCTTGGCATTATCACCACCATGCTCAAGTCTAACCAATTAGGGTCAGACTGTAATTTACCCAAATGGACCAGACTCCGCTGCTTTAATTGCCCTGGGAAATAATTCATGGTGGCTTCCCACCCCGAAAACAAATTATTTATTCTCTGTGCACTCCCCAAACGTGATACCAACTCAGTGGGGGGGAAACAAGATTGGCAAAAATCTTGAGATTGCACTTGGAGATTTGCTGGGGCGCCATGCAAATCTATCTCTTCCACTCTTCTGCACACTCAGTTCTCATCACCTGCCTTGCCTGATTATTTCTTCTTCTTCTTCTTCTTCTTCTTCCTCTTCTTCTTCTTCTTCTTCTTCACCATTGGCATTTCAAGTGTGTTAAAATGTGGTTATTATCATGCACAAACTCTTGTTCACATGGGCGATTAATTAAAACCCAAATAATGTTACCTGAAATCCGAAGCAAATGCTGTTGGTTATTATCCACCTGCACCACAATAGCAGCAGGTGCAGCGGGCGCCGGAAAGTCTTCTTTTCTATGTGTCTGTGCCAGTGGCCCAGGAAGTGAAATCCCAGAGCCTTAAAGTCAGCTGGTTGAGATAAATTGAAGGGGACCTCATTGCTCCCAAACACTCTCCTGGAAATAATGGCATCTTGACATTTTATCAAGCACTCATGCAGTCATTCTCCATGGTATCAGACGGAGCTTGAAGGATAGAGCCGTAAAGAAAGGATTGTCAGTCATAAACATTCTTCAAAACCATGGAAGCCACAAATGAAAGTTTAAGTAATGGAGGACGCAATACCCTTGATATTTCAACAATTACCTGCAACAACTGCCTTCCTTCAAAGGCCAAGCTATTCCCTCTACTTCTCTCGCCCAAGACTATCACTGTTGCGGCAGGAGGGGAATAAACAATGCAATAATGTAAAATCTAACAAACAAAACACAAAGGGAAAACAAAGGGTCGTTTTTTAAGCTTCAATTCCCATCACTGGATATTTGGGGAAATTTCACCGACCTACATAAAATAAGGTTCATGATACTAGCAGCTACAAAACTAGAGCAAGCATCAATAGTTAGTTGTGAGACTGCACTGTGAAACCAGGGGAAGTATCTAGTTTCTCAGAGTACCGCAGTTAGAAATGTAGTGCTAGTTTTATATTTAGTTATATTGCATTCAGATATGGGGCATATTGCATTAGCTTTCCTGATTATATGTTAGCATTTTCTGCCCTGTTTTCTAATGGTCTTTTTGCACCGCGGTACCTGCTGTCCTATGGAACTGTGGTTTTCTTTGACTGATATGCTGACATTTGTGCTAAATTTCATTCGCACCAGTGGGTGTGGTGTGATACAACAACGGATGTCATTTGAGGACATTGCAATGGCCTCACACTTTCTGAACATGCATGTTTCTGTGCTTTGCCCATGAAAAGGACAGGAAATAACTGCATGGCAGTATACCAGCCCCAAGTTCACCACTGCTCTCCAGGTTAAGGAGATTTTTTTTTCCCCTGGAAGCAATTAACACAAAAATGAGCACTAGACTCCCACTTTATTCCACCACATGTCTGGAAGTGGGTTTTATGTAACATGAAAGCTCAGATATTAACAATTAGGGACATGTCAGCAAAATGGAATAAACTGTCATGTAAATGTAGCCCAAGTGGTATATTTCAACAGTGATGCCACAACTGTGGTTCAAGCCAATTGACCTCTCACTCTCTTTGAAAATCTGCCGCAGGGCTCCTCTTCTTCCTATAAGAGGCAGCTATCAATTCCTTGTAAAATATTACATGGCCTCCACACAGAAGAGGAAGAGGGAGAGGAAGAGGAAGAGGAGGAAGAAGAAGAAGAAGAAGAAGAAGAAGAAGAAGAAGAAGAAGAAGAAGAAGAAGAAGAAGAAGAAGAAGAAGAAGAATTTGGATTTGATATCCTGCTTTATCACTAACCTAAGGAGTATCAAAGCGGCTCACAATCTCCTTTCCCTTCCTCCCCCACAACAAACACTCTGTGAGGTGAGTGAGCCTGAGAGACTTCAAAGAAGTGTGACTAGCCCAAGGTCACCCAGCAGCTGCATGTGGAGGAGCGGGGAAGCGAACCCGGTTCACCAGATTACAAGTCCACCGCTCTTAACCACTACACCATGCTGGCTCACTGAAACACTTGGTGCTTTAAAGCGAGGTCTGGTCCACCCATGAGGAAGGTCTGGCAGGATCCACAGGAGCAGCAGATCCAGCCTCCAAGGAATGCAATAGTAGCGGCACATTGCTCAGAGGCTTGGATCTGCTACCTTCTCAGCTGCCCAACTAATGCCGCCTCTACAGCAGCCTCTTGGCCTTCTCTCATCCCTAGAGAGGAAATGGAAGGGGCTGCCCTATGGGGTTTCCTGCACCTGCCCAGTATGATTCAGAAGGGGTCACATGCCCCCCAACCACCACCACAGCCTTTGATTCCCACTGCAACCAGTGGGTAAGGTTGATTTGATTCCCCGTTTGTTTCCAATCAGTTTTGGGGGTGCTTAAACTCGAACCGTTACAGGGATCCCTTTGCAACCAGCAACAAGTTCTGGGTAACCACTGTTATTTTGTTCAGTTGGGTTGTTTAGAACATCTGTGCTACTGATTCTCAAATTCTTGGGATTATTGAAATACATACAAAATGGATCAATTTGAGTCGTGTAATTTTGAGTCGACCCACTGAGTCGAGCCAGTGTGGTGTAGTGGTTAAGAGCGGTAGTCACGTAATCTGGGTAACCGGGTTCGCGTCTCCGCTCCTCCACATGCAGCTGCTGGGTGACCTTGGGCCAGTCACACTTCTTTGAAGTCTCTCAGCCCCACTCACCTCACAGAGTGTTTGTTGTGGGGGAGGAAGGGAAAGGAGAATGTTAGCCGCTTTGAGACTCCTGAAGGGGAGTGAAAGGTGGGATATCAAATCCAAACTCCTCCTCCTCCTCCTCTTCTTCTTCTTCTTCTTCTTCTTCTTCTTCTTCTTCTTCTTCTTCTTAAGTCACTTCTAAGGCCCCTCTGGGATCAGGGCCCCTGAAGCTGAAGCTTAATCAGCTTCCGTCCTGTTCCCAATGTAGATCTTCACCCACTTCTCCTTCCCTAGTCCGGCAAGCAGTAGGCACCATTTTGTGGGTCGCTTCAGGTGTCCAAATGACTTGGGCCAGCAGACCTGGGAGTCTGCTTTGATGTCTGATATTGAGCAAGCTGCGTGGCACAATGCTGGGGTCCAGAAGCCTGTACTTTCTGTTTCCACTAGAATAAAAGAAAATACTGGTTCGAAACCTGCTGATGCTGTTCTCTCAGCCTAGCCTCCTCCACAGGGGTGTTGTGAGGAATTGGGAAGAGAGGAAGGCCTTGGAGGAAGAAAAGTTGAATTATGACAATGATGGTGATGATGGAGAAGCAGATTTTAAAGAACTAGGTAAAGGGACCCCTGACCGTTAGGTCCAGTCACGGACAACTCTGGGGTTGTGGCGCTCATCTTGCTTTACTGGCCGAGGGAGCCGACGTACAGCCTCCGGGTCATGTGGCCAGCATGACTAACCCGCTTCTGGCGAACCAGAGCAGCGCATGGAAACACCATTTACCTTCCCGCCGGAGTGGTACCTATTTATCTACTTGCACTTTGACATGCTTTCGAACTGCTTGGTTGGCAGGAGCAGGGACCGAGAAACGGGAGCTCACCCCGTCACGGGGATTTGAACTGCCGACCTTCTGATCGGCAAGTCCTAGGCTCTGTGGTTTAACCCACAGCGCCACTCGCGTCCCATTTTAAAGAGCTACCCTGGAGTAAATAGGGATATTGCCTATACAGCTACTCATTTCTTTTTTTAAGGACCACAATTGCCTGCATTCTGAAAACGCTGATGTTGGAGAGCTGTCAGTGCCTTACTTTGGATTCATTTATGCATTCCATTTCCATGACAAAACAGGTGATTTTTGTGCAAATGTGTCACATCTTTAAAAGTGGAAGAGCACACTCACTGAGAGGTGAAAAGGTTCCTGTGCTGTGTTAGGAGAAGGGGAAGTTCCAAGGAACAATGATATTAAATCCCCCGTGCTCCCCCTTACCCCCGCTGCAATAAAACATTCATTCTGTTTTGTCTGACGCCTCGTCTTTCCCTAAACCATTGTCAGCAGGATCCATCAACGTAATAGCATTTAAGTGGTGCAGTTCAGCAAGCTTGTAAAATAGGTCCTATTAAGCACTCCTCGAGAACGCCATTAAGACCCAGAAATGCATATGTTGACCACAGAGGCTGTGTTGGTACATTTGCAGAAGTACAGATGACACGGCTGTGTCTTAGGTTTGGCAAGATCTCCAGCTGTCCAAACTCAGCCCCTCTCGGGGGACCCAAGCCCTGCCCTCAACATCCGACACAGTTACAACGGTCATGTGTCTTGCTCAGGGCTCACTCACCCAATACATTTTGTTGCCTGCGGAAAAGGTAAAATGGTCAACCTTTTAGAGAAGCTGATCGGATGGGTAGCTGAATCCGACTCCCACACTGGCGATGGAACAGCATCCATCGATACGATACAATAATCTTTATTAAACTTAAAATAAACTTAAAACCATGGAGAGACCTGGTCTGAACAAAGACATTGGATTCTTATCTCATTATACATGACTAAGCCATTTTTCACCTTCTCACCCCTTGCCTTTTCCTGTAAGACCTATTGCAGTCGTTAAGAGTCGTCAACAGGCTCATCTCAGCTATCTGCCAATCTCCCATTCCCACCACCCTTCTGAGTAATACCCCTCCCCACCTTCTCACTATATAGAAGGATCTGGCAACTTCTGTTTCAGTGTATCTGAAGAAGTGTGCATGCACACGAAAGCTCATACCAAGAACTAACTTAGTTGGTCTTTAAGGTGCTCCTGGAAGGAACTTTTTTATTTTAATAATCTTTATTGTCATTGTCCCATATAGAACAACGAAACTGAAAAATCTACATCAGAAATTCAGAAACCAACAAGCCTGCTATCCCAGCTATCCCAGCCTGGTTAGCCCCCTAAAAGCTCTGATACCCCATAATTAAATACAATATACTCCCATAGAGACTCCTTACACTGCGTTTAAAGCCAAAATCACATTTGAATAGAAACTGTTTCTCAGGTGGCTAGTCCTAGTCTTTATAACCCTGTACCTTCTTCCAGAAGGCAGAAGCTGAAAGAGATCATTTCCGGGGTGCGCACTATCCTGCACTATCTCTGCAGCTTTCTTATGACACCTGGAAGCGTGGATTTGATTGTTGCTCAGAATGGAATGTGGTCTTCAGGCTGAAAATGTTTCCCCAGCTCTTACCTATGGAATCATAGAATTGTAGAGTTGGAAGGGACACCAAGTGTTGTTTAGTTGAACCCCCTGCAATGCAGGAATCTCAGCATCCAAGACAGATGGCCACCCAACCTCTGCTTAAAAACCTCCAGTGAAGGAGAGTCCACAACCTCATGAGGGAGACTGTTCCACTGTCAAACAGCTCTTGTTGCCAGAAAGGTTTCCCCATATGTTTAGTCCAAAGTCCAAGTTAGTTCTTGTAACTTGAAGCCATTGGTTTGAGTCCTACTCTAGAGCAGGAGAAAACAAGCTTGCTCTATCTTCCCTGGGACAGCCCTTGAGATATTTGAAGATAAGAGTTTGGATTTGATACCCGCTTTATCACTACCCTAAGGAGTCTCAAAGCAGCTAACATTCTCCTTTCCCTTCCTCCCCCACAACAAACACTCTGTGCGGTGAGTGGGGCTGAGAGACTTCAGAGAAGTGTGACTGGCCCAAGGTCACCCAGCAGCTGCATGTGGAGGAGCAGGGGAGTGAACCCGGTTCACCAGATTACAAGTCCAGGCTAAACATACCCAGCAAATTCAACCGTTCCTCATAAGGCTTGGTCTCCAGAACCTTGATCTGCTAGGTGGGCAGGAGCAGGGGCCGAGCAACGGGAGCTCACCCCATCGTGGGGATTCGAACTGCCAACCTTCTGATCGGCAAGTCCTAGGCTCTGTGGTTTAACCCACAGCGCCACCCGCGTCCCATTTTAAAGAGCTACCCAAGGGACACAAGAAGAGTCTTCTGGATCAGGCCAATGGCCCACCTCGTCTAGAATCCTGTTCTCACAGTGGCCAACTGCATGGCTTTGGGAAACGTGAAAACACAAGAACACTCCTTTCACTTGTGGGTTCCAGCATTGCTGCCTCTGACCGTGGAGGCAGAGAATGGCTAGAAGCCATTGATAGCCTTCATCTCCATGAATCTGTCTAATCCTCTTTTAAAGCCATTCAAGTTGGTGCCCACCACTGCTTCCCAGAGGAGCAAATTCCATAGCTCAAGACAGCGTCATAGTGAAATGCAATGCAGGATCCCTCCATCTAGGTTAATACATCTTCCACTCAGGTAGGGTTCCATCTCTCTCACTGAATGGTGCATATATTTGTTTTCTGTCCGTCTCAGCCAGGCAATTAATGTAAAAAAATGTACCCAACCCTGTTTGATTTGGAGATATTGGAAATAGCTTTCTTTCTTTATTAGGTGAAGGGGGCGAAAGGTTATGCTCCATTTTCACACACACACACCCCGAAAGAAATTCTCATTGTGCTGAGTCAGAAAGCTTTGGCTTTTGATCATGAGTTATTGGATAGTGAGCTGCCATTCATCTGTGGCTGGAAAACTACGGGCCTGAACAAAAAGAGAATAGAATTGGCCAGCAACCCCCCGAGGGAGAGCTCTTTTTGGAAACCTTCTCCATTCTCTAAATCAAGACCCTGGATTGCAATTGCCATTTGTCAGGCATTTGTCAAGGTTGACAATCTCTGCAGAGCCAGGCTGGAAAAGCAGAGCCTCTTGTCGCTATGAGATGATTGACAGGGTGGGTGCAGCCAGCACCAGCATTCACAGCAAGTGTGTGTTGGAGAGCTGGATCGCAATGGTAGCACCAGGCAGAACCATACTTTGTGAAATGCACACAGGTCCTGTACTACAAATGTTCATTATATGTAAAACTACTTATCCAACAGGGATGCAGGTGGCGCTGTGGGTTAAACCACAGAGCCTAGGACTTGCCGATCAGAAGGTCGGCAGTTCGAATCCCCACAACGGGGTGAGCTCCCATTGCTCGGTCCCTGCTCCTGCCAACCTAGCAGTTCAAAAGCACCTCAAAGTGCAAATAGATAAATAGGTACCGCTCTGGCGGGAAGGTAAACGGCGTTTCTGTGCACTGCTCTAGTTTGCCAGAAGCGGTTTAGTCATGCTGGCCACAAAACCCAGAAGCTGTACGCCAGCTCCCTCGGCCAATGAAGCGAGATGAGCGCTGCAACCCCAGAGTCATTCACAACTGAACCTAACAGTCAGGGGTCCCTTAACCTTTTTACTTATCCAACATGACAAATGAGTACCCAAAACCTCCCTATACATGCCACAGATCTCCTGCTTTGGAGGGTAGGACATGAACTAGTAGCTTCAAGTTACAAGAAAGGAGATTCTGACTAAACATCAGGAATAACTTTCTGACAGTAAAAGGTCTAGCACCCCTGGATGGTTAAGTCTAGTCAAAGGCGACTATGGGGTGCAGTACTCATCTAGCTTTCAGCCTGACGGAGCCGGCGTTTGTCTGCAGACAACTTTCCGGGTCATGTGGCCAACATGACTAAAGCACTTCTGGTGCAATGGGCACCTTGACAGAAGCCAGAGTGCACGGAAATGCCATTTACCTTCCCACCACAGAGGTACCTATTTACCTCCTTGCACTGGTATGCTCTCAAACTGTTAGGTTGGCAGGAGCTGGGACAGAGCAACAGGAGTTCACCCCGTCACGCAGATTTGAACTGCTGACCTTCTGAGCAGCAGGCCCAAGAGGCTCACTGGTCTAGACCACCCATTGTTCAACAGTTGAATGGGCTTTGTTAGGAGGTTGTGGACTTTCCTTCTTTGGAGGTTTTTAAGCAGAGGTTGGAAGGCCATCAGTCTTAGATGCTTTAGCTGAGATTCCTTAATCATCATCATCATCATCTTACTTATACCCCACCCACTTTGGGAGGCTTCCAGCAAAATATAAAAACATAATATAATGTCAAACACTAAAAACTGCACAATACAGGGCTGCCTTCAGATGTCTTCTAAAAGTTGTGTAGTTCTTTATCACCAGAGGGAGCTCCAAGAAGGAATTGCAGAGGGTTGGACTAGATGATGCAAACAGCCAGACCTAAGTGTCCCTTCCAACTCTACAATTCTATGAATCTCTATGCAAACAGCCAGACCTGTGTGTGGTACAAATAAGCAGTATTAAACAAGGCTTACTTTGTGTGCTTTGTTGGTCCGTGGCAGCAGTTTCACCAGAAACCATGCAAGGAGTGGGGAGGAAGGGGAATGATTGGACAAAAAAGAGACACGTTTTTTCCTTTCCTTGTTTGTCTTTTGCAAGGTTTCAGAAGGTTTTTCTGGATTTCCCCATCATTGTGTTCAAAGTTCTGTGGTCGGGAATGAATTAGAACTTTCCCCATAGGACTCAATGGAAATCTTCAACTCTTTATGCAAATGCTTACCTAACTTATAGTTTCCTGAGAATGCATAGTGTTCAGATAGTGAGACCTGTGTTTACACAATATTGAACAGTGGGCCTGGTGGGCCTGGTGAGGTGTAAGGCAGGAGGCTAACAGTAGGTGGCGCCAGAGCCAATGACAGGCAGAGTCTCCCTGTGTACTTCTATGAATGGAACACCGAGACACAGGAGAGGGAAAGTGATAGATACTGTCAACTCCTGCACTGCTTGTAACCAAAACTGGAAAGGTTCAGTCTGCCATCTTGATTCAAGATGGCGTCAAATGGTATCCAAACATAGATGAAAAGCTCCTCCTTGATCTCAGGAAATGTCAGGCCAAATTGGGTGGTGACATTTTTGCCTGCCTCTCTCTTCATCCTAAAGAAGAGCAAAGTAGCAACAATAAAGAATATGGCAAAATTAAAAGCATCTAAAAACAATCGAAGGAACCTCTCAAGGATTCTCAGTGTTGAGCGTTCCAGTGAGTGGTGATTTGTCCCGCCCCTGTGCCCAAATGCACACTCCCTTTTAGCAACGAAAAAATAAATATTAATCAAGATTTGTGTGTTTGTTTACCTGGAAAATAATAAGCAGAGTGGCAAGGAATCTAGCTTTTGAAGTAAACAGGATAGCGCAGGGAGAAAAACATTGGCGGAGGCTAACTTAAAATAAAGCACTTGACCCTCAAGGCAAAATATTAAAATGCTGTTTTGGCAGCCAGAACGGATAGCTGAGTTGCTGAAAGAGTACCAGCTTTTTTTATAAGAAAAATAATAATAATAAAGGTAGACAAATACCAGCCCTAATCCCAATTCTCCCACCGCGTTCTGCAGGCTGAGTGAAACTCGAGGGGGAAATTCTTATTACAGCAAATAGGTGTGAGTCTAGAGGAAAAAATTAAGTCAACCTGACAATTTACAAATTCCTTTTCAAGCATGAAAGGTGGGCGAAAACACTGGGTTATTTTTAAATCTGAGCTGCCGAGGTGTGTTTTGTAGCTGTTAATAGCACTGTCAGAGAATGAGGGACACAGAGAGAAGAGGTCTCATTATCAAACAGAGCTTCATCTCCTGGAGTGGAGCCGAGGAGAGACAGGGCTTTTTGTCAAGCGACCAATATTGGAAGGGTGCGGGGAGGGAAGCTCCTGTCCGGGAGAGGTTTCTCAAGTTATGGTGAGGCCTGGGAGTCTGCTTCTGATGCAGAGCAAAGATGGAAGCTCACCTCTGCTCTGGGGAATTTTGTCTTTTGTTATTTGCATAACCTTTTTTTGTTCCCCCCAATCCTAACCTGACAATGGCCCGACACCCACTCTTGCTGAGGAAAACAAATATCCAGTGCAAGTAGAGAAGCAGAGAAGGTGAAAGAAGTCAAGAGGAAAGGAATGTCTGCCAAGAACTGACAATCTTCTTAGGCCAGGATGGAGATGCACATGGAAGATGGAGCAAACTTATTTTCTGCTGCTCCAGAGGATAGGACCTGAACCACTGGATTCAAATGACTAGTGTAATAAACAAAATCTGCCCTTATTCCCTTATGGGGTACACAAGAGCCCTTGTAGAGTCTTTTGTAGGTTCTCCATCGGTAGGAGAAAATAACAGAGGCCAACCAGAGAATATTGAGAAGCAAAGCAGCTAGTAAGCTTGATCTTTATTCAACTATTGCAACAGGGTGCCCCCTCACAGACAGGAGAAAGGAGGAGGAACCCCTAACAAAAGCGTGCCTGCCCTTATATAGACATTTAAAATTGCCCACCCTTGAGTCCAAGACCACCCCCAGAAGCATCATACATACATCACAGAAGGGGTATAGCCCAAGACCACCCCCCAGATACATCATACCTACATCACAGAAAAGGTGGTCTACAACAGAAATCTGAGTGTGTTGTTTATTTCCTGTCTGGCAGGTTACCTGTTTATTGGTCACTTGATTGGATTGCCTGGGGAGCCTGGCCAGTCTTTTGTAATGATAAATAATTAGTTCCTGAGCCAGGTCACAGGCTCACACCCTATTCATATCTTAAATGTGCCCTTAAGACAGGATTTGTAAGGAAAGAGACAATGGGGAGGTCTCCTACTTTGACCTTGCAGAGAAATATTTGAGGTCAATTTGTTGAGGACTTTTTTCTGTGGGGTTTCAGACATGTGGTTTATCTATTTATGTACGTGTTTGCTTGGTACATTTATGAACATTTATTACATATCTAAGACCTTAAAATTCTTATAACACTAGAAAGGAGATTCTGTTGCAACCTTAGGAAGAACTTTTCTCTCTTTTCTTGGAGGTTTTTAAACAGAAGTTGCATTGCCATCTCTCCAGGATTATTTAGCAGTGTTAGAAAGTGAGTTATGAAAGCTAGAAGCTAAATAGCACCTTTAACTTTGGTTATGGGCACAACAACAGAATGTCTAGGTCCACTTTTTTATAAGAAGAATACAAAGCTGTAGATGAAGGAACTGCAGCTAAAATATTATGTTCATTTTTCACATGGTCTAGTCATTCCCCTGCCCACCCCCCTAATATTCTTAAGAGGGTCTCTTCTCCAGTCTTCAGAGAGTAGCTGGAAGTGTGGAGGCTGAAAAAGGTCTGCCTTTCCTTCCACCCTGCAGTTTTGATCTGAAATCTTATGAGCAGCAGCTCAGAAACTGCTCGCGCTTATGAAATTCCCTGTTGCAAAATATCCCTAGAACAATGGGAGTTTCTAACACTGTTCTTTAGCTGTGATTCCTGCATTGCAGATGGTTGGTCTAGATCGGGGGTCGGCAACCTGCGGCTCCAGAGCCACATGCGGCTCTTTAAAGCCTTTGCTGCGGCTCCAGGGCGGTGGCGAGGGGAGGAGGCGAGGGGCGGAGGTGACCAGCCGTAAAGCAGAGCGCCCCCCTCGCCAGGCAGACATCCGCCCGGTGTGCGGGGCGCCCTAAATCAGAGCGCCCCCCTCGCCAGGCAGACATCCGCAGCGTGGGGAGCCTTGCCGGAGGTCCCGGTAAGGCTTCCCACGCTGCGGATAGCAGCCTGCTGCCCGGTGGGCGGGGCGCCCTAAATCAGAGCGCCCCCCTCGCCAGGCAGACATCCGCAGCGTGGGGAGCCTTGCCGGAGGTCCCGGTAAGGCTTCCCACGCTGCGGATAGCAGCCTGCTGCCCGGTGGGCGGGGCGCCCTAAATCAGAGCGCCCCCCTCGCCAGGCAGACATCCGCAGCGTGGGGAGCCTTGCCGGAGGTCCCGGCAAGGCTCCCCACGCTGCGGATAGCAGCCTGCCGCCCGGCGGGCGGGGCACCGTAAAGCAGAGCGCCCCCCTCGCCAGGCAGACATCCGCAGCGTGGGAAGCCTTGCCGGACTTCCTGGCAAGGCTCCCCACGCTGCGGATAGCAGCCTGCCGCCCGGCGGGCGGGGCGCCGTAAAGCAGAGTGCCCCCCTCGCCAGGCAGACATCCGCAGCGTGGGGAGCCTTGCCGGAGGTCCCGGGAAGGCTTCCCACGCTGCGGATAGCAGCCTGCTGCCCGGTGGGCGGGGTGCCCTAAATCAGAGCGCCCCCCTCGCCAGGCAGACATCCGCAGCGTGGGGAGCCTTGCCGGAGGTCCCCACTCTGCGGATAGCAGCCTGCCGCCCCGCAGGCATCGGCCAGCCCCACAAGCTCGGGGGACAGCAGGGAGGCGCAGCGCCGCCATCCCGCTGTTCCTCGATCTGGTTCGGTTTCCCCGACCTGCTTTTGGGGGGGAAATAAAGGGAATTTTTTTCCCCTTTATTTTCCCCTAAAAAAACTAGGTGCGTCCTATGGGACGAAAAATATGGTATTTTTATAATGACGAATGCCTCATTATTAATTATTTACATCAGGCACTGATTATGATTTATGGTACACTGGGGCCCTGATTAATTTTCTATGGCATTTTGGGGCATTGATTATTGGGCATAGCAAGTCACGGTCGCGTGGAATTTGTGCTTTGTGACCGATTGAAGTGGGGGTTTTTTCTTGGGAGGCTGGGCGGCACGAAGAGAGGGATTATTTTTATAATGACGAGGATGACATTGGGCCCTCATTATTAATTATTATTTACATCAGGCACTGATTATGATTTATGGTTCACTGGGGCCCTGGTTAATTTTCTTTGGCATTTTGTGGCATTGATTATGCAGTCGCGGTTGCATGGAATTCCATGTGGAGTTAGTTGCCTGAAGCCCCTTTTTAGTTGCTTGAAGCCCCTTTTTAAACTTAAGCAGGTGAAAGTTTGGTGAATTGCTGCCAAGGAGTGTGGTGGAGTCTCCTTCTTTGGAGGTCTTTAAGCAGAGGCTTGACAATCATATGTCAGGAGTGCTCTGATGGTGTTTCCTGCTTGGCAGGGGGTTGGACTCAATGGCCCTTGTGGTCTCTTCCACATATGTATGTGAGCAGGTCTTCTCCAACATGAACTATATTAAAAACAAGCACCGATCACGCCTCACAGATGACAGCTTGCAAGCCTGTGTGAAAATGAAGGTGACGTCTTACAGCCCTGATGTGCAGACACTGAGCACTGAGGTTCAGGAGCAAAAGTCCCATTAACCTGGTTACCTGGTTGTAAATTAAATATTTTAATTAGCTATTAATTTGTCCTTTTTTCTTAAGATTGACAGCTGACTGCACGATCCTGTATATATAGCATTAAGGCCAGAAACAATATATGTAGTGTTATATTTGTTTTAAATGTTGCAATGTTTTTGCGGCTCCCAGTTGTTGTTGTTTTTTCGGAAACGGGTCCAAGTGGCTCTTTTTGTCTTAAAGGTTGCAGACCCCTGGTCTAGATGATTCTCAGAGTCCCATTCAACTCTCCAATTCCATGATGAACTAAGTAATTAAATAAGTAGCACACACACGCACACACAAATTACCAACTAATTTTTCAAAACAGGCAAGGGAATCAGAAGCCATGTTTAAAAATTAGGCCCAGAGAAATCCGTTCAGGTTACCTTTGAAGCATGACTCAAACACTTGGTCACTGGTGCCAAACTCCTGAGTATTTTGCCAGAGCAGAAGGCTTCATGCTCACAGCTCCCCTAAGAGAGAAAGTTCAGTTTGTTTTAAACCAATCAAGCTGGTCTATTCCCGGCAGCTGCATCATCACCTCTCTGAAGCAGAGCGAGAACTTCAGGATTGAAATTGGCCCAGCTTTCCGAGTCGACACAGATCAGATAAACAACACATTCATTTATTTCTCCAAGGAGCCGGGAATGATAAACAAAAGGGTAACGTCTCCCCGCTTTAAGAACATAGCTGACGCATCGTGTTACATTTGTGTAATGGTATTCAATTAACACATTGCTGTTGTTGGCTGATTAAAAATTAACTGTGAACACTTATTTAACATTTACCCACTTGCAGATGCTCCCTTGACTTATGAGGATTGTCGGGAGTTTAAAAATATTGGGGGAGCACGGAGAAGGGGCCGCTTCTGCCTCCCCTCGTCACTTTAATGAAGTGAGATTAGTTTTTGTAGGGGATCTTGAAGCCATATTGCTGAAAATATCACCCCCACAAATAGAGAATTTGTCTATATATTATGTTCCTCATATGTCTTCCTCTGCATCTGCGTCTCAACTTTCTCCCTTGAACTGGTTTCCCATGATGGCCATGCTCTGCCTCAACATTAAATTGCAGCAATGCTTCTGAATGCCACTGGCTGGAAAGCATGGAGGTGTGGGGCAGGGAGAGTACTGTTGCACTCATGTCTAGCTTGCAGGCCTCGTACAGCAGACCCTCCAAGTGTCCGCATTTTCCAGGGACAGTCCCATACCGTCCCAACATTTTTCTGATGAAAATAGGGATGTCCTATTCAACAACAACAACAACAACAACAACAATACTCTGGGCAGCTTCCAACATAGATAAAACTGTCCCTGGAAAATATGGACACTTGGAGTCTCTGCAGTCCCAGATTTACAGAAGAAGAAGAAGAAGAAGAGGAGGAGGAGGAGGAGGAGGAGGAGTTTGGATTTTATACCCCGCTTTATCACTACCCAAAGGAGTCTCAAAGTGGCTAACATTTTCCTTTCCCTTCCTCCCCCACAACAAACACTCTGTCAGGTGAGTGAGGGACTTCAGAGAAGTGTGACTAGCCCAAGGCCACCCAGTAGCTGCATGTGGAGGAGCGGGGACGCGAACCCGGTTCACCAGATTACGAGACTACCGCTCTTAACCACTACACCACACTGGCTCTCAGAAGCTCTCTGAGTTTCTAATTTGATCCCAGAATCTCCTGTTGGAAGTAGTCCAGAGTGTAGAGCAACCCAGTCAGGTTGGGATATGAAGAAGGAGGAGGAGGAGGAGGAGGAGGAGGAGGAGGAGGAGGAGGGATAGGACACCCCTCTTTTCATTGGAGAAATGCTGGAGGGCATGTGTACAGGCATCCTGTTGGTCACTGTGAGAAAAAGATGCTGGGCCTGAATGGGCTATTGGCTTGATCCAGCAGGCTCGGTTTATGTTCTTAAGTATATGTGCAATGATGTCAAACACACTCTCCCCCCTGCTGTGCAAGACTTTGGGTGCTAAGAAACCCCACAGCAACAGAAGATCAGATCTCAAGAGAAAATAGTGGGTGAGAGACTTGATGTGTTTGTGTGTGCAATGAGGGAGGGGAGCCGAGCGCCTTGTTTTGCTTATGTTGTTAAAAGAACATCTGAACCGCAGTTCTGGAAGAGGTCTCCTCTTCTTTTGAAAGCCTGCTGTTTGATAGAGTGTCACCCGTCCCCTCCTTTCAGAAGAACCAGCTGGCAGCTAAGTGCTAAAGCCACTGACTTGCATGTGTTTTTCTGACATTTAACAAATGGGAACAGCTTGCAGATCTGCGTTAAGTCACTCTGTCTGGCAAATAATCATCGGCTATGCGGCGTCGATGTTCAGAACATTAGCGCAAACACAAAAAAGGAGGGGAGGGGGAGAGGGAGGAAGGGAACAAATAAATTGTGCCATTGGAAACCCTTTGCAGGAGGACCTATCCATGTGGGTGGGGAGACTTTTGGGAAAGAAAGGAATGCATTCGAATATAAGGACATCAGAGGAGGCCTAGTGGATCGGATCAAAGGCTCATTTAGTCCCATCTCTACTTCCAACTAGATGCTAGTGGGAAACCTGCAAACAGGACCAGAATTCAACAGCACTCTCCCCTCCTCTGGTTTCCAGCAACTGACATTCAAACTTCTGGTATGCAGGCTGAGACCTTATCTGCCCACAGACTGTCTCACCAGGGTGGTGCATGCTCCAGTTATCTCTCACTTGGACTACTGCAATGCGCTTTATGTGGGGCTACCTTCAGAGGTGACCCAGAAGCTACAACTAATCCAGAATGTGGCAGCTAGACTGGTGACTGGGAGTGGCTGCCGAGACCATATAACACCGGTCTTGGAAGACCTACACTGGCTCCCAGTACGTTTCCAAGCCCAATTCAAAGTGTTGGCGCTGACCTTTAAAGCCCTAAACAGCCTCGGTCCAGTATACCTGAAGGAGCATCTCCACCCCCATTGTTCTGCCCGGCCACTGAGGTCCAGCACCGAGGGCCTTCTGGTGGTTCCCTCCCTGCGAGAAGCCAAGTTACAGGGAACTAGGCAGAGGGCCTTCTCGGTAGTGGCACCCGCCCTGTGGAACGCCCTCCCACCAAATGTCAAAGAGAAAAACAACTACCAGACTTTTAGAAGACATCTGAAGGCAGCCCTGTTTAGGGAAGCTTTTAATGTTTAATAGGCTATTGTATTTTAGTGTTCTGTTGGAAGCCACCCAGAGTGGCTGGGGAAACCCAGCTAGATGGGTGGGGCATAAATAAATTATTATTATTATTATTATTATTATTATTATTATTATTATTATTATTATTATTATTTTGTAGATGGTACACAGAGCCATGATTGATAGCAACCAGCAATGACCTTATCCTCCATGAATTTGTCTAAACCGCTTTTAAAGCTATCCAAGTTGGGATCCATGACTACCTTCCAAGGGAGTCCATTCCACTGTCAAACAGCTCCTACTGTTTCGTCTTGTAACCTTTTCTCACAGGGGAGCTTTTCCAGCCCTACAATCACTTGGGCGGCCACTTTTCCAGCTCTAAAATACCCTCTTCATATCAGGAAGCCAGAACTCTATGCAATATCAAATGCAATCACACCATAGATTTACCCAGCAGCAGTAGGTTCCTGCACTTCTGTCATTCATAGTCATACTGCCTCCAGCCTTGCTGGTCCATCGAGTCTAGCATCACGTTTCTGACAGTGTCAAATTTTAGGGCTGGCCTGCCCATGAGGCAAGGTGAGGCAGTCACCTCAGGTGGCAGGTCCCGCTACCTTTGCCCTTGCCCGCCCCTGCCACTCCACCTCCATTACAGCAGGCAGATACCACCAAACCTGCCTCCTTCAAAGCCATGTGTGTTTGTTGAAGCATTTTCCGTATTGTCTGAAGTTGCACAAATTCCTAAGCCAGCCCTGGTAATTCGATGCCTCTGGGAAGCTTGCAAGCAGAGCAAGAGAGGGTCACAGGATGGTGACCAGGCCATGTGGACCAGTCTTGCCAGCCTGGTGGCCCAGCCTTAGATAGATGTGTGAAGTCCCCCTTCGCCGGTGTCCAACCTATGACCTGGCCTGGGGAAAGAGTACCTAGAAATAGAGGATACAGAAGAGAATGAGGCTTTGGTTCCATCCTTGGGGGAAGAACTAGCAGGACATTCAACATGGACTTTCCTGGGTAGAGGACAGAGCCCTCCCTCCACTGATTCAGAAGAGGCGTCTGCCACAGGACCCCTGTTTCCCCAAGATGTTATGATAAGGTGGGGTGCCTTCAACAAGCCAGGGAGGAGCTAAGCTACAGATCCAGTTAACATACATAATAGTTCAGATGGATCTGAAAAAGCAAGGACAACAGCTATTACTGCTGCCTCAGCAGGACCTTGGGAGCTCTCCCTGGTGCTGAAAGTGATCTGAGTACCCTTGGATTCCTGATTTGGCTTCTTGCTCCATTTTCAGTGTCAAGCAACATTTAACTGTTGGTCTAGTAGGTTCATCTTGACCTAGGCAACAGGGTTGCACCCTATTAAAAAGTTGCCATATTATGATATCAGAACATCGATCCTTCTATCTCTGACTGCTTGGTGTCAGTGCAAAGTCTCAGAAATAGCTCTTTGAGAACTAAAGAGCCTTCTGGGTCAGACCAATGGCCTCACTAGTCCCACATCCTGTTCTCACAGTGGCCAACAAGATGCCCAGACTGGAAACCCACAAATAGGACCCAAGTGCAAGAGCAATGTGCTTTCTCAGCAACTGGTATTTGCAAGAACCACAGCTTCCAACTATGGAGGCAGAGGATAGCCATCGTCTTTTAAAGACCTCCAAGTTGGTGGTCATCAGTTGCCGGCTTTTGCCACCCTGCAATCTTTGATTTTTCACATGTAATTTCACCACATGTGATTTTATTACATTTGGACATTACTGATTCTGTAAGGTTTATGTTAACTAGTTTTTAATGTTTGCATGTTTTTACCCCCTCCTCTGTAAAACACTTTGAGGTTTTCTCTTAAGTGGTTACATAGGAATAAATAAATAAATGAAATGAAATAAACATTGAATTTGGGACTTTGTCCTTCTAAGGCTTGTGTCTGGCCACAGAGCTGTGGAGCCACCCATTGAATGCAATCTACTTTTAACTCCTCGGGCAGCAAAACGGTCCACCTCTGATTTTGGTAGCAGAGGACCTATCCTCATGTTCGCCATCCAAAAAATGGATTATTCTGCCACAAGGAGCTGCACTAATGTGTCTGCATTTCAAAGTGAGAGATCGGTAGTGTGGGGTGGGGGGGGCTTTATCCCCAAGAGATGAGATTAAAACCAGAAACAGTTGATAAAGAATCTATTGTAGCCTCGCGTATTAGAAGGGAGAGTTATTGTATCTTCCGGATCCATCAAGGTGATAAAGTAACAGATCACGCCGAAGGAGAGGCTGGAAACGGAGCCCAGTTTTCCCATATGAGTAAACAGAGTCTTGTGGCTCTGAGACGGCACTATAAATCCAAGCTAAGCATTTCAGGTCTATATCAGGGTGACAGAAAGCTTCACGCCTTGTGATTCATCCTGAACGGATGCATCATCTTTTTGTTCCAATCTAATCAGGAACATTTTTGAAATGCCCATTTTTCTTTCGGAGTCAAAAGAAGGCAGGGAAGAGATTTAGTTAGGGTTGTTTTTCTTCCTTCCTGCCTTCTTCTTCTTCCCCCATTTGATGTGAAGTTTGAAAAACGTCTATCTATCTATCTATGAATGACTTGCCTTCTTAGCAGAGGACCCTTCTGGTGGAGGAAGGTCCCAACTCTTATGTTTTACCCCCATCTAGTGGTATCTGTGTAATTTTGCATTCTAGGCTGGTGATATTATATGATGGTGCTTTAAAAAAATAATGGGTTCACCATTTCAATGTTACTACTTGTGGACTGATCGGGGAATCCTTAGTCAATTTATTGCAAAACTTTTTTTAATTAGCAGCCATAGCTAAGAGTTAGAACACAACAGGATAGTTCATTTGGTTAGAGGGTGGTGCTGAGAAGGACAAGGTTGCAGGTTTGATCCCCGCATGGGACAGCTGCATATTCCTGCACTGCAGGGGGCTGGACTAAAATCAGCCTTTCTCAACCTGTGGGTCACCAGTTGTTGTTGAACTACAACTCCCAGCACCCCTAGCTAGCAAGGCCAGAGCTCAGGGATGATGGGAGCTGTAGTCCAACAACATCTGGGGACCCACAGGTTGAGAACCTCTGGAAGGATCCCTTCCAACTCTACAATTCTATACTTTTATATGAGCAACTGGGGAGATTTTGTAGACTTTTGGACACCACATTTGTATTGCATTGCTGCTGTTTTGTTGTTTGGAGGCATCCACAAAGACATCTGTCCCCAGCCTAGTGCCCTAGAGATGTTTCAAACTACAACTCCCATCAGTCTAAAAGATCTCAGGAATGTCCTCCCCTCTTTTAGTGAGTAGGCTGAACTCACAAACTGGCCATCTGTCTTGCTTCTCCGTCTGTATTTCTGTGAGGAAAACAATAACAATATATTGTTTGTGTGTCCCGCTCCCCTCCCAATATTCTGATAAGGATGTTGTTGTTTAGTCATGTCCGACTCTTCGTGACCCATACATACTGGGAAAATCTCTGGATGATTGTTGTTGTTGTTTAGTCATTTAGTCGTGTCGGACTCTTCGTGACCCCATGGACCAGAGCACGCCAGGCACTCCTGACTTCCACTGCCTCCCGCAGTTTGGTCAAACTCATGTTGGTAGCTTCGAGAACACTGTCCAACCATCTCAACCTCTGTCGTCCCCTTCTCCTTGTGCCCTCCATCTTTCCCAACATCAGGGTCTTTTCCAGGGAGTCTTCTCTTCTCATGAGGTGGCCAAAGTATTGGTGCCTCAGCTTCAGGATCTGTCCTTCCAGTGAGCACTCAGGGCTGATTTCCTTAAGAATGGATCGGTTTGAACTTCTTGCAGTCCATGGGACTCTCAAGAGTCTCCTCCAACACCATAATTCAAAAGCATAATTCAAAACCTGGAGCAGGAACAGGCAAGCCACTCCAGTATCCCTGCCAAGAAAACTCCATGGACAAAGCCACTCTTTGCCACTCTGCAAAGAGTCTCCTCCAGCACCATAATTCAAAAGCATCAATTCTTCGGTGGTCAGCCTTCTTTATGGTCCAGCTCTCACTTCCATACATACTGGGAAAACCATAGCTTTAACTATACGGACCTTTGTTGGCAAGGTGATGTCTCTGCTGATGCTGTTTAGGTTTGTCGTTGTTCTGATAAGGATAGAGAGTGGGTTTTTTTTCTGGGGGAACGCAGGGGTACACATACCCCTAAACGTTTTGTGAATCTTTGTACTTTGTCCATTTACTGTATTTATTTTCCCAGATCCGAACTATAAAATGGTGATTTTCTTGAGTCAAAACGAGAGTACCCCTAAACATTTTTTTTTAGAAAAAAAGCACTGAGGATAGATATTTTCACTCCATTATATATAAAAAGGGGGGGAGGGGGAGAAGTAGCACGTGAACAAGAGCTAGCAAGCCTTGACAGAAATGCCAAGACATTAAACATGCAATTACGATTTTTTAAAATTTGAGATCTTAACTTTTCTAAGCCACAGTGGAGTTTTGGAGCTTGCAAAGCACAGGAGTGTACTGTGAATATTTAATTTGCTAAATATTTAGTTTTCCCGTGGAAGTAAAGACTAGCATTATATATGTGTGTGTATATATATATATATATATTTGCTTTCGTAGATTTTCACGGGTACAGGAATGCAGGTTTTGGTGTCTTCGGGTGTCTTCCCGTGTAAGAGTTGGGGTGTCTAGGCGACGTTTCGACGAGGTCTCACTCGTCATCTTCAGGCTGGTGCTTTCGGCTTCTTGTTACTAGAACAGAGCAGGATCTCAGTGTTTGAGTTCCTATAAATACTGTTGAGGGGGTGTGGTGTATAGCCTCCAACGTTCTGGGCAGAGAGGAAGTTCCCAGGTTAATGTGCCTTTTCTTCTTTTGTTCATTAATTACTTGAGGGATATCTTGAGTGATTACTTGAGTGATATTCTGAGTACCACTTAGGAGGGTCATTAGGTGTGGATTAGTTGCTAAAGCTTTCGTGTCTTGACCTCTTGAGCTTGTGAATAGTTTTTCTGAGAAGATGGCTGTACTGCACTTAGTTGTGCTCTGGCTTGGCTTCGTGTATAGGGGCGAGCTGTGGTTTTGTGCCCTGTGAAGATGACGAGTGAGACCTCGTCGAAACGTCGCCTAGACACCCCAACTCTTACACGGGAAGACACCCGAAGACACCAAAACCTGCATTCCTGTACCCGTGAAAATCTACGAAAGCAAATATCTCACCTCTACGGGGAGGAAACCTTCCAGCTGACAAGAACCTACGAGAAACTAGAAATCCGAAGAGCCACCATCTTATGTGATCTCTTGTTCCTACGCAACTGCCGAGACAACAACTTAATTCCCACATGCTTCCAACTTAAATTCCACTCTAAAACCCCAGCTACCGAAAGGATCCTGAAACGAACTGAACTATCCCTAATCAGAAACGAACTACATAAGAAAAGATACCTACTAAACCAAACCAACAAAGATCTGCTCACTCTTCACCTCAAACTCTGTAACAAAATCCACCCTGCACTCTGGGACAAATGCAAACAACTAGCCGTTTGGAGAGCTGAAACAGAGTCCTCACATAAGACAGACATACACACCAACAAACTCCACAAACTAGAGAAACGCCAGAAGCCCAGCCACCCTCCACAACAACCCATGAAACAAACAGTACATAACATATCAGACAGGATCCTCACCTCAACTGAAACCAAAGTACTCTCCAAAGGTTTCAACTTTGCAGTCGCCCCGAGACGCATCCCCACGGAAAACATCATATGCGGAGTCGAAGCTAGCCTAACCAAAATCAACCCAGATGAAGCCAATAAAATCAGACTTGAAGTCACCAACATCCTCTGCTCCAGCAAACCACCCAGAAGCAATTTACACAAAGAAGAACAGAAAGCACTCACCAACCTGAGGAAAGACAACAACATAATCATTCTCCCAGCAGACAAAGGTAATGCCACTGTTGTGATGAACACATCGGACTACCAAGCAAAACTATCAAATCTACTCCAAGACCCTACCTACCAACCTATAAAAACAGATCCCACCACCTATCTGGAAAAAACCACCAAATCCAAAATAAAAGCCTCTCCTATCAGTGAAGAAATCCAGCTAAGAATCATCCCCAGAGAAAAATCATCCAGATGCCCCAAACTCTACGGTCTCCCCAAGATACACAAAGAAGGAACACCACTCAGACCAATAGTCAGCTCCATAGGCTCACCTCTACAAAATCTCGCTAAATTTCTCGCTAAGCAACTTCAGCCCTATGCAGAATCTATCGCTTCACACGTTACAAACTCCTTCCAGTTCATAGAAACAATAAAGAAGCAAAACCTACATCCCGATGACCTACTTGTGAGCTTCGATGTTGTATCTCTCTTCACACAAGTGCCCATTAATGAAGCCTTGACAGCCATTCAAAACAAATACAATCCCCCCGAATACATCCTGGACCTGACCAACCACTGCCTAACCAACACGTACTTCATCCACAATGGACAAAGATACAAACAGATAGAAGGAGCACCTATGGGATCACCCCTCTCACCGGTCATCGCAAATCTGTACATGGAACACTTTGAAACCAATGCTTTAGACAAGTCAGAACACAAACCCAAACTTTGGCTCAGATATGTTGACGACACCTTTGTAATTTGGCCACACGGGAAGGAAAAACTAGATAGCTTCCTCACACATCTCAACAGCCTACACCCCAAAATACAATTCACTATGGAAATAGAAGCCAACAACCAACTTCCCTTCCTTGACGTCCTAATCTACAAAAAACCTGATGGCTCCCTAGGACACACTATCTACCGGAAAAAAACACACACCAACCGCTACTTACATGCACAATCACACCACCACCCTGCACAAATAAACTCCGTAGCCAAGACTCTCATCTCCAGAACCAAACGCCTGGCTGACAAAGACCACTTGACAACTGAGTTACAGAATCTCTCAAATGTGTTAATCGCCAACGGATACCAGCAAAACAGGGTTACGAAGCTAATCCAAAAAGAAACACCCCCCAAAAACCAAGACACAGAAGAAAACAATGGCATGGCCCTCCTTCCTTATATCAAGGGCACTACAGATAAAATTAGCAAAATCCTCCATAAACACAATATCAAAACAGCCTTTTGCACCAACCAAAAAATAGCCAATATCCTCAGAAACCCAAAAGATAAAATCCAGTTAGAAAACCAAGGGGTCTATGAAATACCCTGCAAAGTCTGCCCAGCCACGTACATTGGACAAACAAACAGACGAATAAATGCACGTATCGCAGAACACAAGAATGCCGTCAAAAAAGAAGAAAAAACTTCCTCTCTTTACCAACACATGAAAGAAACAGGACACGAAATTAATTTTGCAGATTCCAAATTGCTCTTTAACATGGAACATCACCACAAGAGAATAATCATGGAAGCCATCGAGATAGAGAAACACCCTCACAACATGAACAAGCGTGACGACACGTCCCGCCTGCCAGACATCTGGAAATTAGCCCTCCCCACAAAAACCGACACCAGAACCAGAGGCACACAGAACGCCATCTCCAATCAACCACACCAGACCCAAACCCAGACCCTCTCCACAGATAAATTACAGACACCATCCAGTAGCCAAACCATAGTGGCACCTCCGGATGCTGCACCCCCCTGCAATCCCTACACAGATCTGGCTGGCACAGGGCACAAAACCACAGCTCGCCCCTATACACGAAGCCAAGCCAGAGCACAACTAAGTGCAGTACAGCCATCTTCTCAGAAAAACTAATGACCCTCCTAAGTGGTACTCAGAATATCACTCAAGTAATCACTCAAGATATCCCTCAAGTAATTAATGAACAAAAGAAGAAAAGGCACATTAACCTGGGAACTTCCTCTCTGCCCAGAACGTTGGAGGCTATACACCACACCCCCTCAACAGTATTTATAGGAACTCAAACACTGAGATCCTGCTCTGTTCTAGTAACAAGAAGCCGAAAGCACCAGCCTGAAGATGACGAGTGAGACCTCGTCGAAACGTCGCCTAGACACCCCAACTCTTACACGGGAAGACACCCGAAGACACCAAAACCTGCATTCCTGTACCCGTGAAAATCTACGAAAGCAAATATCTCACCTCTACGGGGAGGAAACCTTCCAGCTGACAAGAACCTACGAGAAACTAGAAATCCGAAGAGCCACCATCTTATGTGATCTCTTGTTCCTACGCAACTGCCGAGACAACAACTTAATTCCCACATGCTTCCAACTTAAATTCCACTCTAAAACCCCAGCTACCGAAAGGATCCTGAAACGAACTGAACTATCCCTAATCAGAAACGAACTACATAAGAAAAGATACCTACTAAACCAAACCAACAAAGATCTGCTCACTCTTCACCTCAAACTCTGTAACAAAATCCACCCTGCACTCTGGGACAAATGCAAACAACTAGCCGTTTGGAGAGCTGAAACAGAGTCCTCACATAAGACAGACATACACACCAACAAACTCCACAAACTAGAGAAACGCCAGAAGCCCAGCCACCCTCCACAACAACCCATGAAACAAACAGTACATAACATATCAGACAGGATCCTCACCTCAACTGAAACCAAAGTACTCTCCAAAGGTTTCAACTTTGCAGTCGCCCCGAGACGCATCCCCACGGAAAACATCATATGCGGAGTCGAAGCTAGCCTAACCAAAATCAACCCAGATGAAGCCAATAAAATCAGACTTGAAGTCACCAACATCCTCTGCTCCAGCAAACCACCCAGAAGCAATTTACACAAAGAAGAACAGAAAGCACTCACCAACCTGAGGAAAGACAACAACATAATCATTCTCCCAGCAGACAAAGGTAATGCCACTGTTGTGATGAACACATCGGACTACCAAGCAAAACTATCAAATCTACTCCAAGACCCTACCTACCAACCTATAAAAACAGATCCCACCACCTATCTGGAAAAAACCACCAAATCCAAAATAAAAGCCTCTCCTATCAGTGAAGAAATCCAGCTAAGAATCATCCCCAGAGAAAAATCATCCAGATGCCCCAAACTCTACGGTCTCCCCAAGATACACAAAGAAGGAACACCACTCAGACCAATAGTCAGCTCCATAGGCTCACCTCTACAAAATCTCGCTAAATTTCTCGCTAAGCAACTTCAGCCCTATGCAGAATCTATCGCTTCACACGTTACAAACTCCTTCCAGTTCATAGAAACAATAAAGAAGCAAAACCTACATCCCGATGACCTACTTGTGAGCTTCGATGTTGTATCTCTCTTCACACAAGTGCCCATTAATGAAGCCTTGACAGCCATTCAAAACAAATACAATCCCCCCGAATACATCCTGGACCTGACCAACCACTGCCTAACCAACACGTACTTCATCCACAATGGACAAAGATACAAACAGATAGAAGGAGCACCTATGGGATCACCCCTCTCACCGGTCATCGCAAATCTGTACATGGAACACTTTGAAACCAATGCTTTAGACAAGTCAGAACACAAACCCAAACTTTGGCTCAGATATGTTGACGACACCTTTGTAATTTGGCCACACGGGAAGGAAAAACTAGATAGCTTCCTCACACATCTCAACAGCCTACACCCCAAAATACAATTCACTATGGAAATAGAAGCCAACAACCAACTTCCCTTCCTTGACGTCCTAATCTACAAAAAACCTGATGGCTCCCTAGGACACACTATCTACCGGAAAAACACACACACCAACCGCTACTTACATGCACAATCACACCACCACCCTGCACAAATAAACTCCGTAGCCAAGACTCTCATCTCCAGAACCAAACGCCTGGCTGACAAAGACCACTTGACAACTGAGTTACAGAATCTCTCAAATGTGTTAATCGCCAACGGATACCAGCAAAACAGGGTTACGAAGCTAATCCAAAAAGAAACACCCCCCAAAAACCAAGACACAGAAGAAAACAATGGCATGGCCCTCCTTCCTTATATCAAGGGCACTACAGATAAAATTAGCAAAATCCTCCATAAACACAATATCAAAACAGCCTTTTGCACCAACCAAAAAATAGCCAATATCCTCAGAAACCCAAAAGATAAAATCCAGTTAGAAAACCAAGGGGTCTATGAAATACCCTGCAAAGTCTGCCCAGCCACGTACATTGGACAAACAAACAGACGAATAAATGCACGTATCGCAGAACACAAGAATGCCGTCAAAAAAGAAGAAAAAACTTCCTCTCTTTACCAACACATGAAAGAAACAGGACACGAAATTAATTTTGCAGATTCCAAATTGCTCTTTAACATGGAACATCACCACAAGAGAATAATCATGGAAGCCATCGAGATAGAGAAACACCCTCACAACATGAACAAGCGTGACGACACGTCCCGCCTGCCAGACATCTGGAAATTAGCCCTCCCCACAAAAACCGACACCAGAACCAGAGGCACACAGAACGCCATCTCCAATCAACCACACCAGACCCAAACCCAGACCCTCTCCACAGATAAATTACAGACACCATCCAGTAGCCAAACCATAGTGGCACCTCCGGATGCTGCACCCCCCTGCAATCCCTACACAGATCTGGCTGGCACAGGGCACAAAACCACAGCTCGCCCCTATACACGAAGCCAAGCCAGAGCACAACTAAGTGCAGTACAGCCATCTTCTCAGAAAAACTATTCACAAGCTCAAGAGGTCAAGACACGAAAGCTTTAGCAACTAATCCACACCTAATGACCCTCCTAAGTGGTACTCAGAATATCACTCAAGTAATCACTCAAGATATCCCTCAAGTAATTAATGAACAAAAGAAGAAAAGGCACATTAACCTGGGAACTTCCTCTCTGCCCAGAACGTTGGAGGCTATACACCACACCCCCTCAACAGTATTTATAGGAACTCAAACACTGAGATCCTGCTCTGTTCTAGTAACAAGAAGCCGAAAGCACCAGCCTGAAGATGACGAGTGAGACCTCGTCGAAACGTCGCCTAGACACCCCAACTCTTACACGGGAAGACACCCGAAGACACCAAAACCTGCATATATATATATATATGTACACACACACACACACACACATATATATATACATATATATATATATATATATATAAAATTTAATTATGTTTAAACATTTTACTTACATTATTTATTTTAATACTACTACTAATAATAATAATTTTCTCATTTATTCCCCGCCACATATAAACATATAAACACATTTACTGGGATGGAATGGGTGTGCGGCATAATTTAACACAGCTTTCATGGGCTCCGACGAAAGCTAAGCCCCTCTCACCCAAGTCCCTCACCTTCAAAGTTCCCCCCTTTTGAGCAGCACCGAAAAGCTTCCCCCATAGGGCGGCGCCATCTTTGCCCCGCCCCGTTCCTCCCTTGGGCGCGGCTATTATCATACTCCTCGTCGTTTTCCGTACGCTGCGGCGCCATCTTTGTTCCGGGCACAACAGCTCAGCCGCGATTGGAGCAGGAAACTTCCGGGTAGGCTTCGCCGTGCCCTTTGGAACGCCGGCGGAGGAGGCCCCTGCTCCAATCAGACGGCCGCTCCGAGGCCGGGCGGCTTCTGATTGGAGGAGCGCGGGGGGCGGGCTGTGGGCGGGGCTCCCGAGGAGCCACCAGCTGCTTGGGAAGGAGCAGAAGGGCGAGCGAGGAGGGAGGGATCCCGGAGCAGCCGCCATGGGGGAGGCAGAGAAGTTCTATTATGTTTTTTGAGGGGGCTCGAGCCCCCTCAAGCCCCATGGAGTCGGCGCCTATGCCTCCAGCACCATAATTCAAAAGCATCAATTCTTCGGTGGTCAGCCTTCTTTATGGTCCAGCTCTCACTTCCATACATACTGGGAAAACCATAGCTTTAACTATACGGACCTTTGTTGGCAAGGTGATGTCTCTGCTTTTTAAGATGCTGTTTAGGTTTGTCGTTGCTCTGATAAGGATAGAGAGTGGGGTTTTTTTTCTGGGGGAACGGAGGGGTATACATACCCCTAAACATTTTGTGAATCTTTGTACTTTTGTCCATTTACTGTATTTATTTTTCCCGATCCGAACTATAAAATAGTGATTTTCTTGAGTCAAAATGAGAGTACCCCTAAACATTTTTTTTTCCGAAAAAAAGCACTGAGGATAGATATTTTCACTCCATTATATATAAAAAGGGGGGGAGGGGGAGAAGCAGCAGGTGAACAAGAGCGGGCAAGCCTAGTTGCCACAAATGCCAAGACGTTAAACACACAATTAGATTTTTTTAATTTGAGATCTAACTTTTCTATGCCACAGTGGAGCTTTGGAGCTTGCACAGCACAGGAGTGTATTGTGAATATTTAACTTGCTAAATATTCAGTTTCCCCGTGCACATAAAAACTAGCATTATATATGTATATATATATGTGTGTGTGTGTATATATATATATATATATATATATATATATAATTATTTAATTATGTTTAAACATTTTACTTACATTATTTATTTTAATACTACTACTAATTTTATCATTTATACCCGGCCACTCTGGGCGGCTTCCAACACATATAAACACATTTACTGGGGTGGAATGGGTGTGCGGCATAATTTAACACAATATAGTAAAAAGAACAGCAACGATAGCTTTCAAGCCTATTCGACTTCATGGGCTCCGATGAAAGCTAAGCCCCTCCCACCGAAGTCCCTTACCTTCAACATTCCCCCTTTTTGAGCAGCACGGAAAAGCTTCCCCCATATGGCGCCGCCATCTTTGCCCCGCCCCATTCCTTCGTTGGGCGCGGCCATCATTATCATTCTCCTCGTCGTTTTCCGTACGCGGCGCCGCCATCTTTATTCCGGGCAGTAAAGCCGGCCGCGAAGGGAGCAGGAAACTTCCGGGCAGGCTTCGCTGTGCCCTTTTGGAACGCCGGCGGAGGAGGCTCCTGCTCCAATCAGACGGCCGCTCGGAGGCCGGGCGGCGTCTGATTGGAGGAGCGCGGGGGGCGGGCTGTGGGCGGGGCTCCCGTGGAGCCACCAGCTGCTTGGAAAGGAGCAGAAGGGCGAGCGAGGAGGGAGGGATCCCGGAGCAGCCGCCATGGGGGAGGCAGAGAAGTTCTATTATGTTTACAGCTGCGACCTGGACATCAATGTGCAGCTCAAGATGTGAGTGGGAGGGAGGAATGCATGCATGCATCAATCAATCAATCAATCAATCAATGCACATTTATCTGCATGCCTAGAGGCATGCTTTTGGGGGGTGGGCAAGATATATGGGTGTTGGTGGGGGGTGCAGCCCCATAGGGCAGGCATAGGCAACCCCGGCCCTCCAGACGTTTTGGGACTACAATTCCCATCATCCCTGACCACTGGTCCTGTTAGCTAGGGATCATGGTAGTTGTAGTCCCAAAACAGCTGGAGGGCCGACGTTGCCTCTGCCTGCCATAGGGGCAAGGGGTCATCATCTCAGTGTCAGAGCCCCTGCTATGGGAAGCTTTTAATATCTGGTGAATTATTGCGTTTTAATATTTTGTTGGAAGCCACCCTGTGTGGCTGGGGAAACCCAGCCAGATGGGCGGGGTATAAATAATAAATTATCATTGTTATTATTATGCAGAAAGCATCAGGTTCAATCCCCAGTGGCGCCTACAGGAAGTGCTGGGAATGTCACCTGCCTGGAACACAGGAGAGGTGCTACTGCCAGTCCGTGTGGGCAATGTTGAACTGGACAGACCAATAATCCGACTCAGCTCCTTTCTGATGTAGGGAATGGGACGTTTTTGAAGTGAAGATTGCTAATGTTCTGCAATGCATCTTTTTTTTTTTTTTTTTTGCTAGTCTGTTTTTATTATTGTCATTACATTCAATTAATCATTGCAGTTAATTTGGTATTTGCTCCAAATGTAAAGATAAAGGAAAGGGTACCCCTGACCATTAGGTCCAGTCGTGACCGACTCTGGGGTTGTGGTGCTCATCTCGCTTTATTGGTTGAGGGAGCCGGCGTACAGCTTCCAGGTCATGTGGCCAGCATGACTAAGCTGCTTCTGGCAAACCAGAGCTGCGCATGGAAACACCATTTACCTTCCCTCCGGAGCGGTACCTATTTATCTACTTGCACCGGTGTGCTTTCGAACTGCTGGGTTGGCAGGAGCTGGGACCGAACAACAGGAGCTCACCTCGTCGCAGGGATTCGAACCGCCGACCTTCTGATCGGCAAGCCCAAGGCTCAGTGGTTTAACCCACAGCGCCGAGAGGCTTGAACTGTAGCAAGAGGCATCAGTAGGGCAGCGCCTGCCTTGCAAGCAGGAGGTCTTGGGTTCAATTCCCAATCGCACCTCCAGCGAGCGTTAGGAACGTCCCTTGCCTGAAACCTAGGAGACGTGCTGCTGCCAGTCCATGTGGGCAATGCAGTTCTGGATGGGCTCAGTATAACACAGCTTGCTGATATAGTGAACGGGACATTTTTGAGGCGAAGCTTCTGCAAGGCATCTTTTTTCCCTTGTTTGTTTTGTTATTATTATTATTAAAATAAATAATTTGTCGGTGCGATTAATTCGACATTTGCTCAAGGGCTCCAAATGTACTTTAAAACAAGGCTTGAATTGCAGCAAGAGGTATTAGCAGGGCAGCAAGCAACCTTGCAAGCTGAGGGTGCCAGTTGCACCTCTAAGTAGAGTTGGGAACGTCCCCTGCCTGACACCCTGGAGAACTTGCTGCTGTCTGTGTGAGCTATGCAGAGTGACTTCTCCCTTTCCTTTTGAGTCTGAATGCTTTCCCATTTAAAAGCATAATGCCTTGCCCATAGAAATTAGCTTATCAAGAAGGTCAAGCTAGCCATAACCCTTCCCCTTTATTCCTACTTTTCTACATGCAGGAAGTTCTCTCGCACACCCTGTTCAGACACTGGAGCCATAACCTACGGTCTGAAGTGGAATGGTCTTAGAAATAGGCTTTACTACCTTGCCTCCTGCATAAGCCTACTTTAGGCAAGGAACAATTCTCCAGTAGATGGACTTACAGTGAGGGTGTGGGAGTATTTGATCCCCTGCTAAATTTGTCCGTTCGCCCTCTGACGAAGAAATGACCAGTCCATAATTTTAATGGTAGGTTTCTTGTAGCTGTGAGAGACAGAAGAACAATGGGGAAAAACCCCCAGAAACCCAGAAGATGAAAGTCAGAGATTGATGTGCATTATAATGAGTGAAATAAGTATTTCATCACTTTGCAAAAGATGACTTAGTTGTTGTTGTTAATCGTTTAATCGTGTCCGACTCTTTGTGACTCCATGGACCAGAGCACGCCAGGCACTCCTGTCTTCCACTGCCTCCCGCAGTTTGGTCAAACTCATGCTGGTAGCTTCAAGAACACTGTCCAACCATCTCGTCCTCTGTCGTCCCCTTCTCCTTGTGCCCTCCATCTTTCCCAACATCAGGGTCTTTTCCAGGGAGTCTTCTCTTCTCATGAGGTGGCCAAAGTATTGGAGCCTCAGCTTCACGATCTGTCCTTCCAGTGAGCACTCAGGGCTGATTTCCTTCAGAATGGATCGGTTTGATCTTCTTGCAGTCCATGGGACTCTCAAGAGTCTTCTCCAGCACCATAATTCAAAAGCACCAATTCTTCGGCGATCAGCCTTCTTTATGGTCCAGCTCTCGCTTCCATACATCACTACTGGGAAAACCATAGCTTTAACTATACGGACCTTTGTTGGCAAGATGACTTAGTGCTTGGTGGCAAAACCCTTGTTGGCAATTACAGAGGTCAGACGTTTCTTGTAGGTGGCCACCAGGTTTGCACACATCTCAGGAGGTATTTTGCCCCACTCCTCTTTGCAGATCCTCTCCAAGTCAGTGAGATTTCGAGGCTGATGTGTAGCTACTCAAACCTTCAGCTCCCTCCAGATTTTCAATGCGGTTAAGGTCTGGAGACTGGCTAGGCCACTCCAGGACCTTAACGTGCTGCTTCTTGAGCCACTCCTTTGTTGCCTTGGCCTTGTGTTTTGGGTCATTATCATGCTAGAATACCCATCCTCAACCCATTTTCAGTGCCCTGGCTGAGGGAAGGAGGTGCTCACCCAAGATTTGACGATACATGGTCCCGTCCATCGTCCCTTCGAGACGATACAATACAATACATTGTTATTCTGTCTCTCACAGCTACAATAAACCTACCATTAAAATTATGGACTGGTCATTTCTTTGTCAGAGGGCAAACGGGCAAATTTATCAGGGGATCAAATATCCCCCCCTCACTACATTTACCTCTGGCTGTATGAAAATCTTGCTGCTATGATCTTTTTCTTTTTTCATTATTTCCTTAGAGGAAGCTTGGAGGGGAAAAGAGAGCAGAAGAGCTACAAAGCGGTTTTGGAAAATCCTATGCTGAGGTTCTCGGGCTTGTACCAGGAGACCTGTTCCGACTTGTACGTTACCTGCCAGGTCTTTGCAGAGGGCAAACCTCTGGCCCTTCCAGTTCGGACGTCCTACAAAGCTTTTAGCACCAGGTGGAAGTAAGTGCCTTTCGCCTTTCATTTTGGATAGCTGGCTGCCGTACCTCTTTGTGAGACTTAACTGACCCTGGGGTAAGCAATGACTATTAGCCATGATCTCCACTGTCATAATGAACATAAGGAACATAAGGAAGCTTGCTGGTTCAGTGGCCCATTTAGTCCAACTTCCTGTTCTCACAGTGGCCGAACAGATGCCTGTAAGAAACCCGCAAGCACGATTTGAGCAAAGGAGCCCTCTCCCCTCCTGTGACCATTCAGAAGCCTTATTGGCTCTGACCATGGAGACAGCATAGCCATTGTTGCTAGTAGCCAGTGATGATAGCCCTCTCCTTTGAATTACAGTGGTGCCCCGCAAGACGAATGCCTCGCAAGACGGAAAACTCGCTAGACGAAAGAGTTTTCCGTTTTGGAGGTTCTTCGCAAAACGAATCTCCTATGGGCTTGCTTCGCAAGACGAAAATGTCTTGCGAGTTCCTGCGGGTTTTCCCCCCTTTTCTCCCCCTTTTTCTAAGCCGCTAAGCCACTTATCAGCTGATCCGATAAGCTGATAAGCCGCTAATAGCCGCTAATAGCGCTAATCCTCTAATCCGTCAATGGGCTTGCTTCGCAAGACAAAAAAACCGCTAGACGAAGAGAATCACAGAACGGATTCTTTTCGTCTTGCGAGGCACCACTGTAGTCTGATCCTCTTTCAAAGTCATCCAAGTTGGTGACCCTCTGACAGTAAGAGCTGTTTGACAGTTGGACAGACCCTGCCCCTCGATCATTCAGCCTTTATTGGCATAAATTGGCATAGATGAGAAAGAGAAAAGTCTTCCATGGAACATTAGTAATTCAAACAAAATAACATAAAATAACATAAAAAAAATATCCTTCCAGTAGCACCTTAGAGACCAACTAAGTATGCACACAAAAGCTCATACCAATAACTAACTTAGTTGGTCTCTAAGGTGCTACTGGAAGGATTTATTTTATTTTATTTATTTTATTTTGTTTCGACTACGGCAGACCAACATGGCTACCTACTACCTACTACCTCCAGACGTATTAAACACATAAAACATACAAAAGACTTAGTAGCCACCGTTAAGTAAATCTAAGTAGCTTTAGATTTGACTTTAAAAATCTCGGCTAAATATCCTGAAACAATCTCAGTAATTTCAGGAATATCATCCCTCAGCAGATACTGGATTACAGATTCTTTGCAAGTAGATACTTTGAGCTTCAAGGGAGTCGCCAGTAGATCTCTCTCTGAAGAATGTCAAAGGCAGGGCATTCAAAAAAATAAAAAATGATATATTTTATCTGGTGTATTCATGACACAAAAGCAAAGTCTACTCTCGAAGGAGATTTTGGGGAGCCTAAAAAAATCTATGACCTGGAAAAGTGCTTTTGAATCAATCTAGGGGGCTGTTATGGGAGAAACAACACTATGGGGTTATAGCACTGATTGCTTTTACTGATTTAAAAACAAAAAACAACAACAGACCACCTTGAACAGGGCTGGATTTAGGTTTGATGAGGCTCTAAACTACTGAAGGAAATGGGGCCCTTTATACCTCCTTTGTCAACAACAAATTGTCACTGTTGCTATATTCTATATGGTAGAATCATAGAATCATAGAATCATAGAATCATAGAGTTGGAAGAGACCACAAGGGCCATCAAGTCCAACCCCCTGCCAAGCAGGAAACACCATCAGAGCACTCCTGACATATGGTTGTCAAGCCTCTGCTTAAAGACCTCCAAAGTAGGAGACTCCACCACACTCCTTGGCAGCAAATTCCACTGTCGAGCAGCTCTTACTGTCAGTAAGTTCTTCCTAATGTTTAGGTGGAATCTTCTTTCTTGTAGTTTGGATCCATTGCTCTGTGTCCGCTTCTCTGGAGCAGCAGAAAACAACCTTTCTCCCTCCTCTATGTGACATCCTTTTATATATTTGAACATGGCTATCATATCACCCCTTAACCTCCTCTTCTCCAGGCTAAACATGCCCAGCTCCCTTAGCCGTTCCTCATAAGGCATCGTTTCCAGGCCTTTGACCATTTTGGTTGCCCTCCTCTGGACACGTTCCAGTTTGTCAGTGTCCTTCTTGAACTGTGGTGCCCAGAACTGGACACAGTACTCCAGGTGAGGTCTGACCAGAGCAGAATACAGTGGCACTATTACTTCCCTTGATCTAGATGCTATACTCCTATTGATGCAGCCCAGAATTGCATTGGCTTTTTTAGCTGCCGCGTCACACTGTAATTTGTGGACTTAGTAGGTATCTAAATCCATATGCATATGTTGCCGTTCAACCAGTCCATGCAGAATGTAGGCACCCTATATATAGAAATGAGCAAACCAGTGATATTTTAGGGAGCAGGCTAGCAGGCGGGGCCCAATACTTACACCATAGGAGCCTACACAACACAAAACATTGTTGCTGTATGTAGGTTTTATAACATTTGTTTTCTATCTTATATTTTGGAAATGTACATCCAGGGTTTTTTCTCCTTTAATTTTTTTTTTGGGGGGGGGCAAGAGAGTAAAGCCCTAAGCTATAGCTTATTTAGCTTATACATAAGTCCGGCACTGGTGAAAGGTGGTCGGCTTTCCCACATTGGAGGTCTCTAAACCGAGTTGGAATCACTTTAATCTGCCATGGATGCTTTAGCTGTGATTCCTTCATTGCAGGGAGTTGGACTAGATGAACCAGCTCCACAATAGTATGGTTTTGTAAGTCCAAACTAATACCCACAATCTCTCCTCAGCTGGAACGAGTGGTTAAAACTGCCGGTCAAGTATCCAGACCTGCCGCGCAATGCCCAAGTGGCCTTGACAATTTGGGATGTCTACGGACCTGGCAAAGCCATCCCTGTCGGGGGAACAACTGTCTCGCTCTTCGGAAAGTATGGGTATGTGGCTCGGCTTTCATGTGTTCTGTGCCTTGCAGATTTAAACACTGAAACACATCAAACATTTAAAACTTATGCCTTGACTCCTGAACAAATTGACTCCCGAACGAAGTTCTATCCTTCTTTAGCACCAATTGGCCGACCATGCCCAGGAGAAAGGCCTCTGGTTTCTTAAGGAAGGTATATTTAAATACTTTTTTCATTTCATTATAAATCATCTCCCAGAATGCCTTAATCCTTGGGCACGTTCACCAAAGGTGAAAGAATGTACCTTCAGTTTCATTACATTTCCAACATTTATTATCGGGCAAATGGTAGATTTTTTGAAGCTTAACTGGTGTCATGTACCACCTATAAATCATTTTCATTAAATTTTCTCTTAAGGCATTACATGCCGTAAATTTCATGCCTGTGGTCCATAACCGTTCCCAGTCAGCCATCATTATGTTATGTCCAACATCTTGTGCCCATTTAATCATAGCTGATTTCACCGTTTCTTCCTGAGTGTTCCATTTAAACAGCAAGTTATACATTCTTGACAAATTCTTAGTTTTTGGATCTAACAATTCTGTTTCCAATTTTGATTTTTCCACCTGGAACCCAACTTTTTTGTCCAATTTGTATGCCTCCATTATTTGATAATAATGGAGCCAATCTCGCACTTTGTTTTTCAATTTTTCAAAACTCTGCAATTTTATTCTTTCTCCATCTTGTTCCAGAATTTCCCAAAACTGCTTTAGTATTGATATTCACTTGTAATTTTTCTAGAATATTAATTATATTCCTCGTATTGTTAGACAGATGTCTGCCCGGGAGAAAGCCCGCTTGGTCTGTATGAATTTCTTCTGCTAACACCTTTTTTAATCTTTTAGCCAAGATATCTGCAAAAATTTTATAATCCACATTAAGCAGCGATATAGGGCGGTAGTTCTTGAGCTGTGTCTTTTCAGTCTCTGTTTTCGGTATAAGTGTAATGTAAGCTTCCTTGTAAAATAGCCGATAAATCAAGACCATAAGGGGAGGGAAACATAAGGGTCAGACTGAGTCCAAACGAAAGGCCAGGAAGAACAGCTCTGTCTTGCAGGCCCTGCGGAAAGATGTCAAGTCCCACAGGGTCCTAGTCTCTTGTGACAGAGCGTTCCACCAAGTCAGGGCCAGTACTGAAAAGGCCCTGGCCCTAGTTGAGACCAATCTAACCACCTTTCGACCTGGGACCTCCAAAATGTTGTCATTTGTGGACTTTAAGGTCCTCCGCGGGGCATAGGTATTTTAGGTAATTGGCACAATCTGTAAGAAGTAGTTGGGCCAGTCACTGCCTCTCAGCCTAGCCTGCTTTGCACGGTTGTTGTGGGCTTTGAATTAGGAGTGCGGACAACCCTGCTTCAGCTCCTTGTATGAAAGATTGAATGTAAATATGATGAATAGTGAGGAAATAGTGATGGGCTACTGCTGCCTTACCAATCCTTTGGTGATCTTTCTGCTTGTGGGTGTTCTGTCTGTGCTCGTGTGGTAAGGTAAAGGGACCCCTGACCATTAGGTCCAGTCGTGACCGACTCTGGGGTTGCGGCGCTCATCTCACTCTATAGGCCGAGGGAGCCGGCATACAGCTTCCGGGTCATGTGGCCAGCATGACTAAGCCACTTCTGGTGAACCAGAGCAGCGCACGGAAACGCCATTTACCTTCCCACCAGAGCGGTACCTATTTATCTGCTTGCACTGTGATGTGCTTTCAAACTGCTAGGCTAGCAGGAGCTGGGACAGAGGTACGGGAGCTCACCCCGTCGTGGGGATTCGAACCACCGACCTTCTGATCAGCAAGTCCTAGGCTCTGTGGTTTAGACCACAGTGCCACCCGCGTCCCTGTGCTCACTGTCTGTGCTCGTGTGGGCGTTGTCCTAAATCTGCACTTTTCTCACAGGATGTTCCGCCAGGGAATGCACGATCTGAAGGTCTGGCCCAACGTGGAGGCAGATGGTTCGGAGCCCACCAAGACCCCTGGGAGGACCAGCAGCACTCTTTCGGAGGATCAAATGAGTCGACTTGCCAAGGTGAGGGGAAGTTCTTGGCTTTTGCTTTTGTGGCACTAGTCCTCAGTGTCCTGCTATTCTGAAGTGCGCACCCTCCGTGTCTGAAAGTATTTTAGTGTAATGCACTCTGTACGCCCGATTGGGGGAAGGACAGCACAGGCAAAAATGGCCTTTGTTTCTAATAGGATATCTAAGAAAAACAAATTCATGCCCTTAATAAACAAGATGATAGGATTCTTTTGTCCTTGATTGGTGTCTTAATACTTTCATCTTTCAATTACCAGTAATTGTCTCAAACTTTCCTGGAGAGTCTCTTTGTCATTCTGGTTAAATATGTACAGTGATTATCATTAAGTCCCATTATAATGTGATACAGCGCTACATCTTTCCTATCATGTTTCAGTTGCCGTGTTTCTTTTACGCTCCCCTTCTTTCCTTTAAAAAATAGTTTCTTTTTCCATTTTTATAAAAGCAGGTGAGGTTGGGGGAGCCTAGCTTCCATATGAAGTGTTTAATGCCTCCCTCCGTCATTTAATGTTACACAAGAGAGATCTGGGGTTAGCAACCACCCAGACCATATGTTGTATTGTAGCTCTGCCTGGAGAGTGTGTGTGTTTGTTGGTCAGGAAGCTCTGAGCTGTAGTAACACCAGTCATTCCCTTTCCACCCTAGATAAGAAGCTTTGAACTGAAGTAACTCTCATTTTTCACCTTCCACCCCGAATCAGAAGTTATGAGCTCCCTTGTCTCTTACATTCTAACCTGGGCAGGAAAATCTGAGCTGTAGAAATTCTCTAGCCACTCACTTTCCACCCTAGATAAGAAAGTTTGAACTCTCCTTATTCTCCTTCCAGTCTGGAAAGGAAGCTCTGAGCTGTAGCAATTCCCTTACCTCTTACGTTCTACCCTGGGCAGGAAGCTCTGAGTTGTAGTGTTGTTGTTTAGTCGTTTAGTCGTGTCCGACTCTTCGTGACCCCCTGGACCAGAGCACGCCAGGTACTCCTGTCTTCCACTGCGTACCACAGTTTGGTCAAACTCATGCTGGTAGCTTCGAGAACACTGCCCACCATCTTGTCCTCTGTTGTCCCCTTCTCCTTGTGCCCTCCATCTTTCCCAACATCAGGGTCTTTTCCAGGGAGTCTTCTCTTCTCCTGAGGTGGCCAAAGTCTTGGAGCCTCAGCTTCAGGATCCATCTTTCCAGTGAGCACTCAGGGCTGATTTCCTTAAGAATGGAGAGGTTTGATCTTCTTGCAGTCCATGGGACTCTCAAGAGTCTCCTCCAGCACCAGAATTCAAAAGCATCAATTCTATGGCGATCAGCTGTAGTAACTCTCCTTATTCACCTTCCAGTCTGGAAAGGAAGTTCTAAGCTGTAGCAATTCCCTTGACTCTTACGTTCTACCCTGGGCAGGAAGCTCTGAGCTGTAGTAACTCTCTAGCCACTCACTTTACACCCTATATTAGAAAGTTTGAACTATAGGAAGTCTCCTTATTCCCCTTCCAGTCTGGAAAGGAAGTTCTGAGCTGTACTAACACCTTCCATCCCGCACGTTGGGTCTGAGGTCCTAGATCTGGTGGAGTGTTTTCCCCTTGCACTCTGGGAGGTGTCGATTCCTGCTTTTGTGACAGTTTCATATCGTTCACTTTTGGCACCAAGTTCAATAGACCTTGTTAAATCTTTTTTCCCCCTTCCTTTTTCCTTTTTACAAAATATGGATGTCAGATTTCATGGTTTCAAGGCAACTCTCCATGGCTTTGTGCAAATTGAAGTGAATATCTGGAACGGGGCTATAAATATGTCAGTTTGATCTTTTGGAGATTTACCATGGCAATAAACTAACTTGCATTAAAGTTGCACATACCTCTTATAAAGCTAGTTTACCTTGGGATTCTAATACAAAAGAGAGCATTATAATCCACACATTTCTAGTCGGTAGGTCACTGCGACATTGCCGAGGTTGAACTCAAAAGGAAATGTGTGCGGCATCGGCCAGCCAATCCCTGTTACCACTCTGTGCTGGCAGATAGTATTGGAGGAACTGTATAACAAATATAACAATTAGTCTTGGAGGAACTGTAAAATCTAGTAAAAGTATTTTAAGCTGGTTAGGGTGTCTAGCAAAAGTCGATTTTTAAAAAAGTAAGTGGCTAGTCCCTTTGTCTTCTTGCAGAGGTGGACTTCAAAGCATTTGGACAATCTCTTCTACGGGAGTAGAGTGAATCAGGACTCTTACAAATTGACTTGACTTGTGGAGATCCTTCACTCTCCTTTCCATGCCAGCATAAATCACGCAACACAAATGCAAAGCTATGTGATTCTTAGTCCAGATTTTGGCAAACTGTGACTCCCATTATCCTCGCCATCGGTCCTCTGGAGGGCCTCAGATTCCCCATTCCTGTTAGGTGATGGGTGCCTTTGGAGCACCAAACTGAGAACCACTGCACTTTATGTCTGCCTTGGGTGACATTCTTAGCAGAGTATAAGATTTATAGTTTCACCAGCTGGGGCATTCCTGCGAAGGAAGGTCCCTTCCCTAAAGCAGAGTAGAAGTTTTTGCTTTGAAAGCGAACCATTTTGCAATGAAAGGGCATCTGGACATCTGGAGAGAACGATATTGTCAAAAGGAGACATATGTGACCTTCGGTTGACATTCAGACTTTTTAAAAGAATAAGCAATTGGACCAGAACTGGTTTGGTGCCTGGAGACGTTTTCTCTGCCCCGCCCAGTAGATGACTCCTAGCCACAGAAGCACGTGTGATTTTGGGATTCTCCTTAAGATGTCGCCACAGTCCCTTTTTAAGAGGATGTGAAGTCTATGTGCAGCTGTGTCAGTTGGCTTATGAACAGGAGAGGGAGACAGCAGTCTAGTTACTCTCAGATGCTACCAAACTCAGACAGGGTTTGTTTCTGAACTGAGCTAGATGAGCAGCTGGTTTGACATAGGCCACAACAACAATGCCCTCCATTTATCATCATCATCTATTTTCTTTTCTTTTGTATACAACTTCTTAATTATATTTTCTGTTTTATAATTTAAAGTACTCATTTTTACATCCTTAAGATATCACGAATTCCCTTCTCTTTCCACATTTTATTTTACATATCATAAATCCCTTCATATTTTACAGAAACTATACCATTCAGCATTCCATTATTGCATCCATCATAACTTATTTACACTGTTGAATTTATCTTAATGCTGCCAGTGTTTTCAGCTGTTCACAGTTTTCCCCCATACATTCAACAAACGTTTTCCAATCTTCTCTAAGCGTATGTTCTTCTTGTTCTCTTATTTTGTATGCTAAGTCTGCAAGTTGCGCATATTCTGTCAACTTAAGTTGGGACCTCTTTGGTTGGGACCTCTTGGGACCTCATCATCATCATCTATTTCCTATGAATCTATGATTCTATTCAGTGTTAGAAACTCAGATATATAAGCTAGGCACCAAATGGCTCCTTAGACCAAGGTTGCAGTCAGCAAAACAGAATGTTTAGTTGCCACTTAGGGGCAAGACAGACAGCTCTAAAGGCTTATTCTTCAAATGATGGACAGACTGTGGTTGATTCTCAGTTAAACATCTGGCTAGTTCAGAAGACAACCTTGAGCAAGGTTAAGAATTCTGAGACCTTCAAAAGTCACTCCACATATATATTGGCCAGTCCCTACCTCTTTTTCTTAATGGTGACATGGACCATTCATAACGGAGGGATATTCTTCACAGCTGTGAGCAGGGGAATAGCTTGGGGTAAGTGAAGACGAGCAAAAACTGTTGACTAGGACATCGTTCACTGCTCCTGCTCATGCTGCACAGGAAAAGCATTTTGGTTCCTCGAGGTTCTGCAGTATTAAAACACTATGATACCATATTGAACATATGTGGCTTTCTCCAAAGAATTCTGGGAGCTGTAGTTTGGGTGGTGAGACATGTTTGGACACCCATCTCTGTTCCCCGCACAGATATGCAGTTTCCAGAGCGATTTAGCCATCAGAGTTCCTGGAGAAGAAAGATTGATTGTTAAACCACTCTGGGAATTTCAGCTGTGGGACAGGAATGGGGGTTTTCTAATAACTCTCAGCACCCTTAACAAACTACACTTCCCATAATTCTTTGGGGGAACCATGACTATATACTATATACGACCATAAATGACCACATATTGTCCATGTATAAGACGCTCCCGTGTATAAGACACCGCCTATTTTGGGGGTCTCCGAATTAAGAAAATAGGGGGAGGATATGACCGTGTATAAGACAACCCCCAATTTTTAAACATTATTTTTTAATAAAAAAAACCCTAGTCTTATACACAAGAAAATACAGTAATTCTTTAAATGGATGGTTGTGAATGTACAGCAACATCCTATTTTCTCACGCTTTCGACTCCCTTCATATCTCTGTTAATACTGCAATAGAGTTACGCTGAGATGGAATTCCCTTTTGCCAATTAGGCTGTGATGCAAAATTTCTGAGAAAGCAGAATATTAGATTCCGGTTAATGGTCTAGAGATGGCTGCCCCTTCACAGCTGACAACTAATGAATGGGTCTCTTTAATGTAGGCCTCTGGCAAGGAACATTTGGAGGAAGTAAGTAGCAACACCAAGAAGCCACGGTTTGCTGGCGTCTGTCTTTGGAAAAAAAAATGCATGTTGCAACTTCCGGGTGACTAACGTCTTAATCACTGGAAAGCTTTCTCCGTGCTGCATATATTATGCTGCAAAACACTGCTCTGAAGCTGCCTTAGTGTGTATTAACCCGCCTATGCTTCTAAATGAACTTTATGAATTGCTGGTACGGATCAGACAGGCCTGGATTTAACCTCAGGGCGTTTCATTTTCTTTCCGAAATGTATTTATTTGCCAATTTATATACGGTTGAGTCATAAGGAACCTAATGTAAGTGATAAGAACAGTGTGAATTGCTGTGGAAAGTGTTTAGGCTGTTTTTCAGAAAAGCATACAGCTGTGTGCAGAGGAAAGCTTGCATCCTTCAAAAGCATCTGAAATGTATGAGATAATAATAATAATAATAATAATAATAATAATAATAATAATAATAATAATAATAATAATAATTTATTTATACCCCACCCAGGCTGAGTTTCCCCAGCTACTCTGGGCGGCTCCCAATCAAGTGTTAAAACTAATGCAGCATTAAACATTAAAAACGTCCCTAAACAGGGCTGCCTTCAGATGTCTTTTAAAAATAACATAGCTCCTTATTTCCTTGCCATTTGATGAGAGGGCTTTCCACAGGGCGGGCACCATTACCGAGAAGTCCCTTTGTTCCCTGTAACCGCATTTCTTGCAATGAGGGAACCGCCAGAAGGCCCTCGGCACTGGCTCTCAGGCTGAACGATGGGGGTGGAGACGCTCCTTCAGGTATACTGGACCAAGGCCATTTAGGGCTTTAAAGGTCAGCACCAACACTTTGAATTGTGCTCAGAAACATGCTGGGAGCCAATGCAGATCTCTCAGGACCTGTGTTATGTGGTCCTGACGTCCGCTCCCAGTCACCAGTCTTGCTGCCGCATTCTGGATTACCGGTAATTGCAGTTTCCGAGTCACCTTCAAAGGTAGCCCCACGTAGAGCACATTGCAGTAGTCCAAGCGAGAGATAACTAGAACATGCACCACTCTGGCAAGACAGTCCACAGGCAGATAGGGTCTCAGCCTGCGTACCAGGTGGAGCTGGTAGACAGCCGCCCCGGACACAGAATTGACCTGCGCCTCCATGGACAACTGTGAGTCCAAAATGATTTCCAGGCTGTGCACCTGGTCCTTCAGGGGCACACTTACCCCATTCAGGACCAGGGAATCCCCCACACCCACCCGCCCCCTGTCCCCCCAAAACAGTACTTCTGTCTTGTCAGGATTCAACCTCAATCTGTTAGCCACCATCCATCCTCCAACCACCTCCAGACACTCACACAGGACATTCACCGCCTTCACTGGTTCTTATCCACGGGCAAGGAGTTCCATAGGTTCCATATGAAAATGCCATGCTCTTCGTTGTCACAGAACTGACATGATGTGGCGTTGTTTAAAGCAGTGGTTTTCAACCAGTGTGCCGCAGCACCCTGAAGTGCCTTTAAGGATGGTCAGGGTTGCCGCGGGCAACACTGGCCTCTGTCCCTCTTTCCTTCCCTCCCTCCTCTGATACCCTCTTGTGTCTCTGTCTCCAAAAGGCTCACACAGCTGTTTGTTGCAGCAGTCCTGGCTATAAGGTCCCCAGGCGAGTTGTGCCTCTGGGGCTGGCCAGAAGGTGCTTCCCAGGCTCCTGTGGGGCAGTGTGAGGGGGCACCTGTCTTTGGGGCAGGGGGGGCAGCTCAGAGACCAGGGGCGGCGGCAGTAGATGCCCAAAGCACTCCCAAGGACAGAGGGTGAAGGCACACTCCACAAGGGAGGGTGTTGGGAAAAGGGTGAGAGAATGCCAGCTTTGCAGGCAAGGGGGGGTCATAACTGGACTCCTGAGCCCCACAGGGGTGGCACAAAAAGAATATAGTTGGTCAAGGGAGCCATGGACCCAGAAAGGTTGAAAACCTCTGGTCTGAATGCATAGTACGTTGAACAATGATTCCAATTTTCTATGTACAGTGGTACCTCGGGATGCGAACAGGATCCATTCCAGAGTCCTGTTTGCATCCTGAATAGAACGTAAGACGCGGCTGCATGTGCGCGGGTTGCGTTTCACCACTTCTGTGCATGCGCGTGACGTCATTTTGACCATCTGTGCATGCGCAAAACCCGAAAGTAGCACGCAACCTGAAAATACTTATCCTGAAGCATATTTATCCCGAGGTATGACTGTATATGTGAAAAGAAAAAGATATATTGTATGGATGATTGTGGTCAGAAAGGTTTAACGCTACAACCTGGGATGCCGTTGATATGCAATTGGCCTAATTTCTGTTGGGTCTCTCAGACCCCATTACTTATGCATCTTCTCCTCTAACTCAGATGACTAGGGGATGTTAAGTAAAATGCAGCAAAGCATCAGGATGAGAAATACAGCAGTCCCAACATCCTAACTACGGTATTGACATGAAATAGTGATTGTTATGTTAAAGGACAATATTCCCCACATTGGGGTCATTCAGACCCAGTCCGCCTTTGATGTCCAATACTCCACCTTCCCAAATTCAGTTTAGCTGAGGTCTGATTGGCCCGAATCTAATTTTCATGACATGGGAAATGGGAGTGGTGCCTGAAACCACGGAGAACGGTCAACCCAATGCCTCAACTCAATGCATGTGGCACAGGGGGCAGCAGTGCACTTTTGGCCTACGCTTTGGTGGGTCAGTTGTGACCTCCCCCCCCCCCAAAAAAAACCACCATAGGAGAGTTAAACGAAGTGGTACCTCCCTTGTCGTTGCTTCCCTGCCATTGGGCTTGTTGCCTTTTATAATAATACGGACTAAAAACTCACACCAGGAGTGGCATGCGTGGTTTCTTGTCCCGTATGGATTGGTGTTTGCTTCGAGCCTCCTATCCCCGAGTGCGTCTTGTTTCGAGCGATATTATGCTAATGTGTTTCGGCTGTGTGTCTGGGACTGCAAAATCCAGTGGTTGTCAAGCATAATACGTGGCCGCTGGGGCCGAGTTCACCAGGGGTGGGGAGTGGAGCATGTGTGTTTCTGTCTCGCACGTTTTGTTGAAATCCTCTGTAGACCGCCTTTGGGGCCGACGCTACCAAGAGAGGGTCCCCTTCTGAGACGCAGGCACAGTGGGGGTTCGTTGAGGCTGTTTTGCCCAATTCTCTGGGGCCTTTGGAAGTGTGTATTACTCTTGATTGAGCAAGTGCACTCTCTGGCCCTAGCTGATTCTTGCAGATGAGCTGCATTGTGCAAATTGAACCATCTCATTATATACCATTTCCCCCTAATTCGGTAAATTTTGAGTATTGTTCTACATTAACAAAGCTCTTGAAAACATAAATGATAAATATTAAAGGTTCAGCCATTGTTCTTAGCAATGAGGACGGTTGAGGTGAAGGTTATATTTGCAGCACAGAATTTACTTCCACAAATTATAGATCTGCAAATCTTCATACAGGGTCGATCTCACGCTTTTGTTTTAGACTTGGTGTCTGGGTTATTGCATGTTTTTTGTTTTGTTTTTGTTTTGCAGAAGGAAAACCTTTACTCTTTAATATTTTTAATTACATTTTCTGTTTTACAATTTCAAATAAACATTTAGCAAAATTTAAAATACCCAGTGACTTCCGTTCTTCTCTTTCCATGGGTCATTTTACATCTTTTACATCCCTGCATAACCGTTCAAATCAATTTCCCACTTTTGCATCCATCAAAAATTATTTACTCGGTTGAATTTATCTTAATGCTGCCAGCGTTTTCAGCTGCATACAGTTTCCCCCCGTGTATTCAATAAATGTTTTCCAATCTTCTGCAAAAGGAAAATCTTTAGGTAGGTTGCAATCCAAACCCTCTTTGTGGACTGAGCAGACATATAAGTTAAACAAGCTATAGCTGAGGGCTCCACTCTCTTGGGGGGCCCCCCAAAATTTAAAGGAATAAAAACACCTGGATGTACATTTCCAAAATATAAGATAAAAAACAAATAAAATAAAACCTACGTAGAGCAACGGTATTTTGTGTTGTGTAGGTTCCTATGACGTAAGTAATGGGCCCCGCCTGCTAGCCTGCTCCCTAAAATGTCACTAGTTAGATACCTATTAGGTTCATAAAATACCATATAGCATATATTCAACACACAAAAAACAGCGACAATTTTTTGTTGACAAAAGACAGCTACCTTCAGTAGCTTAGGGCCTAATCAAACTTAAATTCGGTCCTTCACGCATCTTCCACCCACCAGGTATTGCGCCGACGCAACACATGATTCACCTATGAAGCTAACTTAGCTGCCTTTAAAACGTCAATAAGGGCAAGAACTGTGTCAAAGCCCACTCTTTGCGAGAGTTAAAGGAAGCCTCGGATTCAGAGATTGTAGACACAGCGTGGGTTTACCTTTCTGAATCTCGCAAAGGGATATTGTGTCCAGCTGCTGGGGAAGACCCATGAATGTGGCTCAACTGAGATGGTTGAGGCTCACTTTCCCTGCCATTTTAATTTATGTCCAGAGACCAGTTCACTGCAAGTAATATTGGGCTTTATCCAACATAGTGCTCATGTGAATGTGTTGTGCATGGATAAATTAACACAAAGATTTATCCATGCACAACACAATGTTTTCCACCATCCGCTCCCCATGCGCCCCCTAAATCTGTGCTGGGAGTTCCTGCAGATCTGGAAAAGGCATGGAGCATGCACAGGGGCAGGAGGGAGAAAAATCCTCTTGCATTTGTGCTAATCTATAATAATAATAATATATTTTTATTTCTACCCCGCCCTTCCTGGTTCAGAAAACCGGGCTCAGGGCGGCTCATAACAAATTTAAAACACTTAATTAATGCAACAAAAACAGCATAAAATACAGTATAAAACGGAAATAACAATAAATTCAGAATTCAAAAATCAATTTAGGGGGGAAATCCATCCAATAAACATTAGATGATCACCAGGGCTAGCTGGCTAAGTTAGTCCTATTTGGGCCAGCGAGGAGACCAGGGGAGAATTAGCTGTGGGGTCTCAGAGCGGGTGATCTTCATAAAAAGGGGAGGGAGGGGAAGAAAAGGGAAATAAAAGATCAGGCTGAATTCAAATTAAAGGCTAGGCAGAATAGCTCTGTCTTACAGGCCCTGCGGAAGGAAGTTAAATCCTGCAGGGCCCTGGTCTCATGGGACAGAGCATTCCACCAGGTTGGAGCCATCACTGAGAAGGCCCTGGCCTTGGCGGAGGATAATCTGACTTCCTTAGGGCCCGGGACCTCTAAGCTATGATTATTCATGGACTATGCAATGATTTAATCTATGCAATGTTTTAATTGAATACTATCCCTATGACTCCTGACATCACCAATGTTAGCTGCATCCACACAACAGTTTCTTTCATTCCCCCCAGCTGTTGGTTTCAGCATTGTATTTGAGATTTCACACCGCAGGGAAACTACTCCTGGGAATATGTTCCACAAGTTTAGCACTCATTTCTGTTTGCAAGTTTGCAAGCAAGTTGTTTCCTGGAAGTGCTCAACTTCTTTTGCATTCTGCCATATTTGCAGAAGTTGGCTGGTGCGTTGTGTGAAAGCTCAACTGACATGCGGAAATCAACAGAGAAATGGCAGAGTAATGGAACGAACTGCCATCTCAATGCAGCCTTGGTGCTCTGTAACGAACAATTTGGGAATGCTTCCCCCACCTCCAGTCTCATGGATTCCAGAAAGAGATCGAGTATGCAAAGTTGCAATGCTAAGCACACTTTCTGTGCGGTAATTAATTCTTGGGGAAACATGCTCAGAATTCCACTGAGCACCTCTCCCATCAAAGCCCTTGGGACTGAACACTGTTTTTTAAGGTGGATTGTGACCTTTCTGAATAGGTTAACTAAATCTCCCCCCCAGCTCCTTTGATTAACATGCTCTGAATTTTGGGAACATGTTGGCTGTTATAAAGGCAGCTGAACTGTTTTGCCGAGGCTTGAAATACATGCCATGTATATTTAGTTTAAAGCAATTTTCGGTTGTCTTCAAAACAACCAATTCCTGCGTTGCAGGGAGTTGGACTGAATGACCTTTGGAAATCCCTTCCAACTCTACGATTCTGTGATCAGAATTCAGAATGACACCTCTCTCTTTCTCTTTCCACCCATGGCAGCTCACCAAATCTCACCGACAAGGCCACATGGTCAAAGTCGACTGGCTGGACAGACTGACCTTTCGGGAGATCGAGATGATCAATGAGGTAGGTCATAGGGGGCACTGAGATTCTAATGAGCTTTCGAGCCTTGCTGATGCAAAAACCTCGGCGCACCAGGATGTCTGTAATTCAGAGGGTGCACCCAGTCTCCACCCGCACTCCATGCAAATGTTTAGGGTGTTTCTCTTCCTTAATTTATAGCTTGTATCTAATAAAGTTTGACACGACCTTTCGTTTGGCAGTGCCTGGCAAGGTGCTTAGCCCAGCCCAGCCCTGCTTCTTGCAACCTCGCAATATGGGGGAGTTAGAGCAATAAGATAACGAGATAAAGCAATTTTAAAACAACAGGATGCAGCACTAGAGGAAGCACTAAAAAAAGTTTAAAAGTAAAACGGAAGAGAGGGGAAAAACAAGGGCTGGGGGTTGATTATAGAGCCAAAAACTGCAACTCTGATGATTAGGGTGTTAAATTAAAGACTCAGCCCTCTGGACTCTGAGGTTTTTCACTTCAAAGGCTGGAAATGGATCAGTTTCTGTGCACAAATGTAGGATGGGGGACACCTGGCTTACTAGCAGTACATGTGAAAAGAATCTAGGGGTCTTGGTGGACCACAAGCTTAACATGAGTCGACAATGTGATGCAGCAGCAAAAAAAGCTAATGCGATTGTAGGCTGCATCAACAGGAGTCTAGTGTCCAGATCAAAGGAAGTGATAGTACCACTCTATTCTGCCCAAGGCAGACCATACTTGGAATACTGTGTCCAGTTCTGAGTGCCACAGTTTAAGAAGGATATTGACAAGCTGGAACGTGTGCAGAGCAGGGCAACCAAGATGATCAAGGGTCTGGAAACTGAGCCTGATGAGGAACGGTTGAAGGAGATGGGTATGTTTAGCCTGGAAAAGAGGAGACACATTAGGGCAGTAGTCCCCAGTCTTTTCTCACCAGGGGCCCATCTTTAATCAACACATGAATTTGGAGACCCACCTCTTCCCCTTTCTTACCATATATTTGCATTGTAGTGCTTCTCCTGCAACCCAACTTAGATCCAGCTGTGACCTGATAGTGGGTCCCCAATAACCAACAGATTAGTGCAGTGTTTCTCAGACTTGTCGTCCAAGTCTAGCCCATCACCTGTAGCTAGCAGGACCAGTGGTCAGGGATGATGGGTGTTGCAGTCCAGCAACAACTGGAGAACAAAGTTCGCAAAACATGGGATTGGTGGGTCTACAGAGAAGCAGAGACTCCAAACCTCCATGCTTTATAATATCTACAGCCTGCCATGATTGTGCTTCTCCCCTCACCAAAAAAACCCCTTCCTTGTAGCAACTTTCGAAGTTTCAGTCAGTTTAGCTGTCCCAGTTTTGGGTTACCACAAACCAAGGTTCTGCAGCAACAGCATTGAGATCTGATCTATAAGCTGCCTGCGCAGGAGATCATTCATTCTTTCCCCATTCCATAAACAACGGGTGTTTCTTTCTCAGTGTAGTTTATCCTGGCATTAAATCTCTTTCTCCCCCCTCTCTCTTTGCTTTCAGAGTGAGAAGCGCAGTTCCAACTTTATGTATCTGATGATTGAATTCCGCTGCGCAAAATGCGATGACAAAGAATACGGGATAGTTTATTACGAGAAGGTACGCATCTTTCACGAGCTTTTAGGTTTTTGTTTATTTTTGCATCTCAAGCGCCAGGCAAACAAATTTGCATGTTTCCCCTCGTGTTGGGGGTGGCGGTGGAATACTTATTCCCCCGCCCTTCCAGGACAGTCTAGCAGACACAGCTGCCAGGTGGTAGACACTTATGTGAGCATGCAAATCAAACACAGAAGCTGTCTTGTGATTGCGTGTTCCAGTCATTCATGTAATGCACTTCAGGTTTATAGAATTTTGATAAGTGCAAGTAATTTTAAGAATCTTCAGATTCACCGGCCCAGCTTCCCTCCTTTGTTTCCTGCCCTCAATCCACCCCCCCAAAAAACCCCTTCTAATAAACACCCCCACCATCACAACTTTATTTTTTAAAAAAAGATATTTATTAAAGTTTCACAAATTATATCAAACACAACAATGCACACAAACACAAACAAAAAAAGAACAAGTATAATTTCAGAACCTTATTTTCTTAAAACTTACTTCACCGACCTCCTCATACCTCCCCTTTCTGCATTCCCATTTCAAATATTTAGTTCAGCAAATCCTCACCCTTAATTTTATCTAATTGTCAACCTTTCTTTTCTTTTAACTTAATCTTTACAGCTGTACTCCATTTAATTTCTAAAACCACATCATTCTAGCACTCATTAATTTTGCAATGTTTCTTAACATAGTTCTTAAATTTCTTCCAATCTTCTTCCGCCGTCTCTTTTCCCTGGTCTCGGATTCTGCCAGTCATTTCTACCAATCCCATATAGTCTATCACCTTCATCTGCCATTCTTCCAAGGTGGGTAGATCTTGTGTCTTCCAATACCACCATCACAACTTTAAAACTTGTGTAGATACCATATTTTTCGCCCTATAGGACACACTTTCCCCCCTCCAAAAATGAAGGGGAAATGTGTGTGCGTCCTATGGGGCGAATGCAGGCACCGACCCCTCTCGCTCTCCAAGCTTCAGGAGAGCCCCACCGCCAGCCCCACAAGCTCGGGGGACAGTGGGGAGGCGGAACGCCGCCATCCCGCTATCCCCCGACTTGGTTAGAAGGCTGGCGGGGGGGGGGGAAGCCTGCTCCTCCCCGTCGCCAGCCCTGCAAACTCGGGGGACAATGGGGAGGCGCAGCGCGCCTTTCCCGCTGTCCCCCGACTTGGTTAGAAGGCTGGCGGGGGGGGGGGGAGAAGCCTGCTCCTCCCCGTCGCCAGCCCTGCAAACTCGGGGGACAACGGGGAGGCGCAGCGCGCCTTTCCCGCTGTCCCCCGACTTGGTTAGAAGGCTGGCGGAGGGCTTCCCCCTCCCCCAGCCCCGCAAGCTCCCAGAGTGATGCCCAAGCTGCATCTCAAGCTGCCCAAGCTGCATCTTCCTGTTCTGGGAGCTGGGGTTGGGGGTCGGGGGAAGCTCGGGCCTGGGGGGGGTAATTTTTTTCCCTTTATCCCCCCCCCCAAGCTAGGTGCGCCCTATGGGCCGGTGCGTCCTATAGGGCGAAAAATACGGTAAGTTTTGCAGGACTCTTTTATTTCAAATGACTAGAGTGTTGGAGAGGATGCACTTTACAAAAATGCATGGGCTATGTTCAAAGGGCATGTTACATGGTTTTGCTCTTATACATTTTTTAAAGTAATTAATTATTTCATTAATCAATTGATGTACGTTAATTTGGGTTTCTATTAAAGGTTTGACTTTGCTCATTTGCAAACCTAGAGTGGCAGGGCATGGGGCATAACTATAACCACAGACGCAAAATTGTAAGGCATGTTCATTACCTTCATAATCATAATCTGAAATTTAAAGAGTGGGAAAAGCAACTTAAAGCACTGTAATATAATGATATAGCGCCTTTGAAAATGACATAACTTAGAAATGGCATTTGTTTCTGTGTGTGGTTGCACTGATAGTTTTTTCTGGCAGATATATCAACAAGCACTTAAATCAAGTGCTTGCTGTTTCCCACCCTAACTGAAGATCTGGCCTCTTCCTAACTTCCTCCAGCCCTTAACAAAATCTAGTATCCTAGTATTTTGGTTGTTGTTTAGTCATTTAGTCATGTCCGACTCTTCGTGACCCCATGGACCAGAGCACGCCAGGCACTTCTGTCCTTCACTGCCTCCCGCAGTTTGATCAAACTCATGCTGGTAGCTTCAAGAGTATTTTGGTAGGAATGTTGATTGTTGCCCAGTCAGTAACTGCTTTCCAGAATCCTGTTGTTTTCAGCTGGGTGGGAGTGTGTGAAGAAGAGTTGGATAAGGAATAAATAAGCAGTAAGCAAGCAGACAAGAAGAAAAATGATTGTATAAACCTTATATTGATTGGGAACTGGACTAAAGGGATGCAGTTTTCATTTATTTTCACTACTCATGTAGGCAAAGCTGCATAAGATGCAGACGATTGATGCCCCTAAACTATCTGGGGGTGCAGAATGTATCTGAGACCCTGCTCTTCTTAATATTTCTTCATTCTGGTTGCTTTTACACAGTCCAGGATTTGTATTCCAAACAGTTCAGTAATGTTATCATTCTCACATTGGCTAAAGAACCATTGCTGTTTTCTTCTTTGAGTAATTTATAGCATCTTATTATGACGATTACATGATGTTTCCTTTAATCTCATCAGCCAAAGGTCTCAGGTATGGTTGGCATTCGTCTCTCACAGGAGACAACAGAAGTATGCACTGTGGTCTAAACTACTGAGCCTCTTGGGCTTGCCAATCAGAAGGTCGGCAGTTCGAATCCCTGCAACGGGGTGAGCTCCCATTGCTCTGCCCCAGCTCCTGTCAACCTAGCAGTTCGAAAGCATGCCAGTGTAGGTAGATAAATAGGTACCACTGTGGTGGGAAGGTAAACGGCATTTCCATGCGCTCTGGTTTCCATCATGGTGTTTCTGTTGTGCCAGAAGTGGTTTAGTCCTACTGGCCACATGACCTGGAAAGTTGTCTGTGGACAAACGCTGGCTCCCTCGGCCTGAAAGGCAAGATCAGCACTGCACCCATAGTCGCCTTTGACTGGACTAACCGTCCAGGGGTCGGACCGCCGACCTTCTGATTGGCAAGCCCTAGGCTCTGTGGTTCAACCCACAGCGCCACCCGCGTCCTTCTGTTTTTGGTTTATTGTGACTCCTGAACTGCTGCTGAAACTGATGGTTTTGTGGTCCTAGCAGGGCCAAAATGAACACTTGAGTTTGAATCTCCTGTCAAGCAGCGAAGCAAATCGGGCGGGCCTTGGATGACCCAGTCTCTCTCGCTGTCTCAAACTAGCCTATCTTACAGGGCTGATGTAACTGGGAATGGACTGGGATCACCTTCTGTATGGTGCTCCCCTATGGACCTCCTTCGGAGGAAGACCAGAATACAGACTGTATGCTCTGCTATAGTCCTGCTCTCTGTGTCATGAAAATGGAGAGGGAACGTGTGGTTTTTGCTCTGATGGCATTCTCATGAATGCGCAACAAGATGTGCATGAGCTGGGGATTTGCTGTTCAAAACAGAAGGGAAGGGAAATCTCTTAAAATAGCCTTCACCCTGGGTTTATACTGATGAACCTGCTAGATTATTCGAAAACAAATCCTAGCCATTGCGTATTTCAAAATGTGTTTCCGTTCCATTGCTTTGTTGTGTTGTCTCTTTCCCCACAAGGTCAGATTTCCATGTTCCCCCTCACTTCCATCCATGTGGCTTTCTTCAAGGTACCGCGGCTTAAGAGCTGAGTTTCCAAATCTTGTCTCTGGGACACATTAAGTCCCTTTGACAAGCTGTGTTGATCTTTATCAGCTGAGAGATTTACCGGTAATGTTCCTTTCTCTTTGTGACTTAGGACGGTGATGAGTCGTCGCCCATTTTAACGAGCTCTGAGATCGTCAAGGTTCCAGATCCACAGATGTCTATGGTGAGTCCTTTTCTGCACAATGTAGTCCGTGGAACGGCAAGGGTATGCTGAAATGGGGAGTGTGTATTCATGCACCTTAATGTACAAATGAGGATGCCTCAGTTTCCCATAAGTAATCATAATCTTCCTATTTATATGGCACCCATCTGACTGGATTGCTCCAGCCACTCTGGATGGCTCCCAACAAAATATTAAAAACACAGTAGAACATAAATCATCAAAAAACTTTCCAGTACAGGGTTGTCTTCAGATAGCTTCTAAAGGTGGCTTTTAAGTCATGCAAACACTCAGATATAATGCAGAAGTTAACACTAGGGGAACATTGAGGAAGCGGAATAAATTGTTGTGTGAATGCAAGGTTATTTTCCTTCTCTCTTTTTTAAATTTTTTTTATTCAAAGTTATAGCAAAACAAATTATCCAAAAACATATCCTTATTTCTCCTCCCCATTTTTCCTCCCTCCCCCTCCCCCCCCACAGAACCCACCCCCCGACTTCCCTCAGTTCCAGTCTTTGGTTTCTCCAATAATGCTATTTTCTGCATGTTACAAAATTGTATAGATCCTCAAACTGTTTAGCTGATTATTATCAGTAAAAAAAATTGTGAATGTTCATTCAAAACCTGCCAAGGAGTCCAGTTCGCTTTGTTGCATCTTCAGATACTTTGTGAAAGGTTCCCATTCATCCTTAAAGTCACAGTTATCCTTGTCCCGTAGCTTATATGTCAATTTTGCCAGTTCTGCATAGTCCATCAATTTTTCTTGCCATGATTCTTTAGTTGGGGTTTCTTCAGTCTTCCATCCTTGTGCTACCAGAACTCTCGCGGCCGTTGTCGCATACATGAAAATGTTTTTCAACTTTTTTGGCAGGTCTTTCCCTACGATCTCCAACAAAAATGCCTCGGGTTTTTAAACAAATGTTAAATGGAACATTTTCTTCAATTCATTGTATATCATTTCCCAAAATTTTTTAATTACCTTACAATCCCACCACATATGATAAAATGTTCCCTCCTTTTCCTTAAACTTCCACTTATTCCTTCTCTCTCAACTAACTTTTGTTTACTGAAGGAAAACCTAGTGGAGAGGAAACACCACAAGCTTGCTCGGAGTTTAAGAAGCGGACCTTCTGACCACGATCTCAAGCCCAACGCTGCTACCCGAGATCAGCTCAACGTATGTTGCTGTTCTCCCACACCTTTGAACGGATGTTGGGTATTGTTGACCGGCAGCTCCTGAAATGCAAACTCAAGACATTGTGTGTGCTACCTGTACCCTGATTTTCAGCCTCAGCCTCTCAAACTGACCAGATTAAGGCACCACACACTGATTTATGGCTAGTGCTGACCACAGTTTGCAAACCTAAACCTTGGTTAAGACTTCCAAACAGTGCAGGCAAGCTATAGTTTAGAGCACCTTAGCTGTTTGCATTTCCCAGCCTCTCAGCACTCCTTCAGGTTAGCCTCCAGAGGGCATGGCGATGGTTTGTTCGTTCTGACTTCAACGTTAGCCCAAACTATGGTTTGCAATCATTGCATCAAACCACGTTGTTCTTCAGCCACATTTTGCCAGCTGATTGCAGATCCAGCACCAGCTTTTCTCTGGTGTCTCGGTAGCCTGGATATCGGAGATGTTGGAGCTGCGACTTCAGTTTATTTGGATGCAGAATACAATTGAACTGAAGTATCAGCTTCAAGGGACCACCTCAGATAAGCCCCTGGTGATAGGACTAAGGAGCAGCCTGAAAGCAGTTGGGGTTGGGGCAGGATGCTCAAGACAGTCTCCTGCTGCATGTCCAGATCAAGTGTTCGTAAGAAGTGGGGCTAATTGGTGCAAAGAGAACCAGTAGCCGAAGGAAGTAGCTGCCAATGCAGGTTTTGTTTGGCTGAAGAACAGAAGGTTCCCAGTTCTTTAACAGTGGTACCTTGGTTCTCAAACTTAATCCGTTCCGGAAGTCTGTTCCAAAACCAAAGCATTCCAAAACCAAGGCGCCTTTTCCCATAGAAAGTAATGCAAAATGGATTAATCCATTCCAGACTTTTAAAAACAACCCCTAAAACAGCAATTTAGCATGGATTTTACTATCTAACAAGACCATGGATCCATAAAATGAAAGCAATAAACAATGTCCTGCAGTCACAGAATCAAATAATTCGTAGCTCAACTGGGTTCTACACAGTCACACACAAAAAAACCAAAAAGAGCCACAAAAATGCAAAATAAATAGCAAAAACAGACAGACCTCAGCATAACACTCAAAACGGAAGTGTGGCACTCAAATCAGAAGCTTGACACTCAAAACAGAGCACGTTTGGCTTCCGAAAAGCGTTCGCAAACTGGAACGCTTCCTTCCGGGTTTGCAGTGTTTGGGTTCCAAGTTGTTTGAGTACCAAGGCGTTTGAGAACCAAGTTACCACTGTAAACTGAAAATGCAGTTCTCAACTTTTCTTTTTTTGTCTGGCTTATATGGGCAAGCTAAGAATACACCTTTCCACAATAGTAAAAACTGGCTTCTGGTTTTAACTTTTCATTTTTCTTTATTATATGGGTTTGTGTACTGTGTTGATATTTTATTTAGGAATTAGCAGTATATAAATAAATACGAATGAGGCAGAAGATGAGGAGGCACTTCTGACCTCCTCCATGTTAATAATAGGTATTGTTTTAGAGGTTTGGTGTTTGTGTGCTTAAGATGCACAACACCCCACCCCTTTGGTCCAAATAAAAGAAACCCATAAGTACCTTTTTATTTAGATCATCGTGAGCTATCCTCCGACGAAGCAGCTGACTTATGAAGAGCAGGACCTTGTGTGGAAATTCCGATATTATCTCACTCATCAGGAAAAGGCGAGTGCCCGAATTAAATTTATATTCTTATAATTACAGTCATAACTCGTGTTGCGTTGGGTTCATGTTGCGTCTTTTTGGCTTGCAAATGCGTGTGCAGAAGCTCTGTATGGCGCCGCATGTGAACGCAGAAGCGGTACTCTAGTTATGGACTTTTCAGGGTGTGAACGGCACCCCAGAATGGATTGAGTCTGTAACTAGAGGTACCACTGTGTGTTTTAATGCTGCAGGCATCAAAACATGGAAACATGTGGGTGGGTGTTTTTAAAAATCCTTCCTTCCTCCCTCTGTGGATGTGTGCAGTTTGAAATATTTTGAAATATTCTGTTGTTCTGCACGTTTTGCTATCCTGCAACCATGTGAAAGGCTGAATATCCTACCACGGCCCCTGCAGTCTGTAGGCTTTCCACCTCGGGATTGAAGGTTGAAGCATGTCAGCATCGCCCTTGAGCCAGTGTCACCAACTGGACTCATCCACTCAGCCCCGACTGGGCTAGGCGAGCTGGGTAGCACTTCCAGAGATCACCTTCTGCGCAGGAACAGGTCAAAGTGCTGTGGACTCACAGCTTAGAGTTGTGAGCACCGGATTCACTTCCACAAGAAGGCAGTCGTCGCACAGCAGAGTATAGCAGAGTACAGCAGAGTATAAACGACTCGGAGAGCTGCTCTGTAGAATATCTTCTTTATTCTATCTACAACTATCATACAAACTATATACAGAGCTAAATGGAGAAGCTGAACTGCACTGAGTGTCTGCAGCTGCTCTTAGCAGCAACCTTATCTATACACACGATCTCTCTCTAACACTCAGTCTCTCTCTCTCCCCAACACCTTGATGTGAGGCTGGAGCGGAATAAGTAGAGAGCAGAAACCGCCCCTCCTCTCTGAAGAATCAGCAGAGAACATCAGCAGATTCTTGGATATGGGAGGGGTGAAATCTCCTCAAAGCATAGTGAGGAAAAAGAAGGGCAGCTAGACAAGAAAAGAAACAAAACGACAACGACTCTTGGGCAGTTGCATGGGATTGCAGCTAAGCCAATAAAAAAGCCTTTGATCCTGCTGTGGTTCGGATCCTGTTCATGGGCCTTTATGGTTGCCATTGCTGTGTTGCCGCTGTTGTTTTAAAGGCAGGGATGAAGTTAGAAATGCCTAGGAGAGCCAGTGTGGTGTAGTGGTTAAGAGCGGTAGTCTCGTAATCTGGGGAACCGGGTTCGCGTCTCCGCTCCTCCACACACAGCTGCTGGGTGACCTTGGGCTAGTCACACTTCTTTGAAGTCTCTCAGCCTCCCTCACCTCACAGAGTGTTTGTTGTGGGGGAGGAAGGGAAAGGAGAATGTTAGCCGCTTTGAGACTCCTTCGGGTAGTGATAAAGCGGGATATCAAATCCAAACTCTTCTTCTTCTTCTTCTAGTTCAGTAGGAGGAAGGAGACCCTGTGTGATTGCAGCTTTTGTCTTCCAGGCGCTGACAAAGTTCTTGAAGTGCGTCAACTGGTACCTCCCGCAGGAAGCGAAGCAGGCCCTGGAGCTTCTGGGGAAGTGGAAGCCGATGGACGTGGAGGACTCCCTGGAGCTCTTGTCCTCGCACTTCACCAACACCACAGTCAGGCGTTACGCCGTCGCTAGGTTGCAGCAGGCAGACGACGAGGTGTGGGAATGCCCCACTGTTGCTTGTCCTGCGTTCCGGTTAGATTCAACCAGACACATGTGACTGACTTTTTCCATAGGTTGGCATGTAGAATCAAAGTTGAAATTGTAAATGAAATTGAAATTGAAATACTTTTTGAAATTGAAATACTTTTTGAAATTGAAATACTTTATTGTCACTTGTACAACTTGTATACAGTGAGATTACACGAGCACGCCCCACTCAGCTCTCTTAGTCTTAATTCCCCGCGTTTACTGACGCCCTGAAAGTCAGTTGCCCTGTAGTTATCTTTTCATTCAGCAGCCTAACAGCCCACGGATAGAAGCTGTTCTTTACCCTGTTGGTGCGACTAATCATGCTTCTATATCTTCTGCCTGAGGGCAGGAGTTCAAGAAAGTGCCGGCCAGGGTGTGAATCATCTCTGAGAATTTCCCTCACACTCTGGATTCACGGGACAGCCCATAATATCTTGTGCTGTATTCACCACCCTCTGTAGGCACTTCCTATCAGTTGATGTCAAACCAGCGTACCACACCTGAATCATAGAATTGTATAGTTGGAAAGGACCACAAGGATCATTTTGTTTGTTTGTTTGTACTTTGTCCATCTGACTCCGGGCAGCTTACCAACAGTTATACAGTGGTGCCTCGCAAGACGAAAAGAATCCTTTCCGCGAGTCTCTTCGTCTTGCGGTTTTTTCGTCTTGCGAAGCAAGCCCATTAGCGGTTTAGCGGATTAGCGCTCTTAGCGGCTTAGCGGCTTAGCGGATCAGCTGTTAAGCGGCTTAGCGGATCAGCTGATAAGCGACTTAGTGGCTTGGGAAAAAGGGGGAGAAAAGGAAAAAAAACCCCGCAGGAACTCGCAAGACATTTTCGTCTTGCGAAGCAAGCCCATAGGAAATTCGTTTTGCGAAGCACCTCCAAAACGGAAAACCCTTTCGTCTAGCGGGTTTTCCGTCTTGCGAGGCATTCGACTTGCGGGGCACCACTGTAAAAACATAATAAAACACCAGACATTAAAAACTTCCCTATACAGCACGGCCTTCAGATGTCTGCTGAAAGTTGTGCAGTTATTTATCTCCTTGGCATCTGATGGGTGGCTGTGCAACCCCCTACAAGGCAGGTACCTTTCACCCAACGTGGGGCTCAAACCCACAACCCTGACAGTCAGAGTCTCATGCTCTACCGACTGAGCTATCCCATTACAGTCGCACCTTGGTTTTCAAACAGCTTAGTTCTCAAACGTTTTGGCTCCCGAACGCCACAAACCCAGAAGTGAGTGTTCTGGTTTGTGGGCTATTTTTGGAAGTCAAACTCCAACTGGGCTTCCACTGCTTCCGATTGGCTGCAGGAGCTTTCTGCAGCCAATCAGAAGCCGTGCTTTGGTTTTTGAACATTTTGGAAGTCGAACGGACTTCCAGAATGGATTCCGTTTGACTTCCAAGGTACGACTGTATGTGTTTTCTCCCTTCCTCCTCTCTTTCCTCCCCACCCTTTTGCTTCCTTTTTTCATCTCTGGCACTGCATCCATCCCCTTTCACCCACCCCTTTCCTAATTTTCAATATTTATGGAATTTAGTTCCAGGGTGAGCTACATTGCTGCCCTCTGTGGAACGAGCTCTAAAGACATGCTTTTCTTCAGAGTGGCATTTAGACATTAAAATGTGAGCTGTTGGGTTAGGACAGTTGGGCCATGTGTCCAACCATTGGGCCGTGTGCCCAGTGCTGGTTTTAAAATGTCCTAGCCCTATGTCTGAGTGCAATGGGGTTTGATGGTTTTGATTCCATTGATTGTAGTTGGTGTAGTTGCCTAATGGAAGGGTGGCTTAAAAGGTCCCCTCCAAATGATGCAAATTGTTATTCGCACCAGCTCCCATCAGCATGGACAGCGGTCAGGGATGATGGGAGTTATAGTCCAACAGCATTTAGAGCCCTGCTGGATCACACCAATGTCCCATCTCGTCCAGCATGCTGTTCTCACAGTGGCCAACCGAAGGCGCCATTGGGAAACCCAACTGCACAAGCACTTTTTACCTAAACACACGGAGAAAGAAGCAAGTAAATAAGCAAGATAGGTTAGCTTCCAAAAATCCTGGGATCCCGGCAGCTTAACAGACCGCTGTTGTCCTCTTCCTTATTCAGGATCTCCTGATGTATCTGCTCCAGCTGGTCCAGGCCTTGAAGTATGAAAACTTCGACGACATCAAGAATGGGTTGGAACCTACAAAGAAAGACAGTCAGGGATCCATGACGGAAAGCATGGCGACGTCTGGGGCGAATCCTGGAGAAATAGACAGGTAGGCGAGAGACTTAACCTGACTGGAGGTCCGTAGGGGAGTGGGGAGTCTTGCCTACTCAACTTTCTAGACTGCATAGTTTTGCATCCTGTCTTCCTGGGGAGAGCAGGTGTGACTGAGGAGGAGCATGTTCAGCCTGAGAAGATTCCCAGGAGCCTGATAGAGGGGGCTGGGGATCCTCATGTAGCCCCTTGGGACCTGAGGTTGTCCCCCCCAAAATAAGAAGAAGAATAAAATATACTAGACTGCATGGACTCAAGGGTCTGCCTTGGGTTAAGACAGCCTCCCATGAGAAAGAGGCCTTAAAATCCATGTATTTCCATTCTCCTGTCAGCTCTCAGATCATCACGAGCCCATTGCCTCTCATCTCCTCCCCACCTTCTGCAGCAAAATCAAAGGAGCCTGCTGACAGCGAAAACCTTGAGGTGAGTAAAATACTGACAGGAACCCTTAAGTTTTAAGAGAATGGGCTCTGTTGGAGCTGGGGAGGTTCCGGTTTTCAATTCTGAGTTCAACCATGATCTCTCAGATCAGTTTCTTGTGAGCTACATTGGCCTCAACCCCACCTGAATTATACTGTGGCCTACTTTGCAGAGGTCTTGGGCTTCAGAGGGCAATCTCCAACAAAGTAGTTGCAAGGATTTCCATTACTGTGACAGAAGTTTCCTGCCTTCTCCTCTCCCCACGTGGGTGCCCAGCTCCCCAAATCTGCCCCCAAAGGTTGGGGAAAGCCCTAGAACAGATTTAGAGGGCAGGTGTGGAGAGGGAGGGGAAATTCTGTTGACCTATGCAATTAAAAACCAGAATCTTAAATAACGAGGGAAACCTAAGTTGAGCAACCTTCACTGTGAATATTAGACATCGCAACCTGTCCGAACCAAACAGCAGATATTTAATCCTATCCTTATTGTTGAGCTACCAATGCTAACTTTCTCTCTAAATATTTTTCCTAGGTGTTTCATCCAGTTTGCAGTATAGTGTATAAGGCATTAGGTATCTCTTATCCAGGGAGTTTCTGAACACAACATTGCTTTCTTTAGTGCCAAACTGCGACCGGTGTTATGTTTGAACCTGACCTGTGTGTGTGTGTGTGTGTGTGTGTGTGTGTGTGTGTGTGTGTGTGTGACTTTCCCCCTCCAGCTTTCTCTACCTAGGAGAAAGCAGAGTGGCACATATCCATCACATAAATATCCCAAAGAGCTGTTTGTGCGTTTCAAACACGTAAAGGTCCTTCTCCATTTCACAACCTTTAAGCGACGTTTCCCTCTACTTTCAGCAAGACCTTTGCACGTTCTTGATCTCGCGAGCCTGCAAGAATTCCACGCTGGCAAACTACTTGTATTGGTAAGTCCAGAAAAGGGGGTTGATGCCTCATGCACCAGAAACAGTTGCTGCTCTAGCTTCCTGGCAAGTGGGACGCAGTGCGTTACCAGCAGGACGATGGAGAGCAAAAGCTTGTCCGTTTTCTCCCCTGCTTAGTATTCCTCACCCTTATCCCCCACCCAGCCCAGACATTGACCAAACCTAGACCCCTCGACCTCAGGAAAACTGAGTGTTTGGATCATGTTTCTTATACCATAGTTGTTATGCCTGCCGGCGTGGTTGCTCAAGAGCGAACAGGCAAGACTCACACAGGTCTTTTCAACGGCTTTATTATCGGTGCAAAAACATTCACAGTGCAGAGCATCTCAATTCCATGTCTTGCTCAGTCACTAGCAGAATCTGAGAGTGGGCGGTCCTTAAACTTTCCCCAGCAGAGTAGTCTCTTGACCCCAGTCCTACGCCTCCCCTCTCTGCGCGTAAAGCGACTGTGCAGAAAGGGCGTGGCTAAAGGGGGACCTGCCCCCCGGCTTTGCTCATGCACGGTGCCCTTGCATCCTCCGAGCCCTGCATCTCTTCCCCACTAGAGGCGTGGCTTCCCTACTCTGTAGAGGAAGTGCTGCTTCTCACGATCTTTGGAGGCTCCCTGTAACCCAGCTGCCCTTCCACCTCTCACCTCTGAGCTGATGGCAGTTCCCTGACAATAGTTTTGCCACTTCTGAATTCCCTAAACACAGACCTTTAGGGGAGGTCAGGAAGGTGTTATAGACCTGCTGTTTCTCCCTCAGACTTGGTCTGGGTGCTCAATCTGCCCCCAGGAAAGATTTCTGACCACTTTTCTTAAAAAAAATGTGTTTTATTGATTTTCAGTTACAAATGAATTAGAGTGGGGCGGGGGGATAAGACCAGTAATGTTGATGATTTTAAAAATTACTTGTACCCCACCCATCTGACTGGGTTGCAGCAGTAAATATAAAAAAAATAATAATAATAAAACACCAACAAGTCAGAGTACAGGGCTGTCACCACAAAGGGTAAATATAACAGAAACAATCCCAGTTGTGGTCCATTGAATGCACAGTAGTCAAATGAAGGTGTCATTCCACAATGTACCTAATGCTGTATTTTTTATTTTTTTTTTAAGCGTTAGTTCTTGTGTGGAGATATCAGTCAGGGGCTTTCCACCCCACATATTCATGGCTCCCTACCCAAAACACTTTCTGCTTCCTTTACCGGTGACAGAATTGGCCAGTTTATTATTATACTTCCCCCACCCCACAAATAAACACTTTCCTCTATCCAGACTCCTCCATTTCTCAGTGCCAAAATCTGAATGTCAACAGCTACAGTTCTGGCAGACTTAGCTATAAATCCTCGCGTCTGCTGATCAATGGTGTGTTTTGCCCGACCAGCCTCAGCAGGAGTTGGAAATAATCAAAGGGGTGTTTGGATGTACTAACCCTTGATGAAAACCTGGAGTTTGATTTGTAATCTGTGGCTGGGATACAGGGAAGGGCGAAAGGAGCTAGAGATACAAAAAGCCTTATTTTGAAAGGCTCTGGAGAGAGAGGAGCTCAGTCTGGAGAGTGAGGATACACGGAGGCCCCATCTAAAACAGTATCTTCTTTGGCGATCACTCGTAGCCGAGTAAGATTGTCTTCCATAAACGCGGTTTTAAAAGTGAGTCCGTAAGTGACTGTCGAGGCCAATTCTGGATCCACACATCCTTCCACAGTGAAGACATAGGTTAGGTTTCTGAGTGGGAGTTGATCATGGTGAGGGTTTGCCAAGTGTGCGTTCCTCTTAGCTCATTTCTCCCTTTCGTCCTGTGAGTGTCTTCAAAGCCCATGACACCTTTCGTGAAGGCTGGAGCGCTCGCATGCCAGTGTTCCCCAGTTGTCAGTGTTTATACTACATTTTTTAGATTTGCCTTGAGACAGTCTTTGTATCTCCATCTCTCTCTCTCTCTCTCTCTCTCTCTCTCTCTCTCTCTCTCTCTCTTTCTTTCTCTCCATCTCTCTCTCTCTCCATCACTCTCTCTCCCCCCCATCTCTCTCTCTCTCCATCTCCCTCTCTCTCTTTTTTATTGAATTTTACATTTTTATCTTCATCACAGTAATATATCAAATACAAAGAAAAAAAACAAATTCCCCCCCACCCCGCGACTTCCCTCAACTTTACATATTGACTTCTCCTGCCGTTTTGTTATGCCTTAACATTGTATTCTCTAAATTAAAAATTATTATGTTCTTATCATTCTAACACCATGTTTGTAGTTTCTATTTTTGTTTTGTAAATTGTAAGTGTTTACTCAAACCCTGCTAGGGAGTCCATTTCTTAACAACGTTTCTGTAGATAAAACATAAATGGTTCCCAGCCTTTTTTAAAGTCTCTATTGTCTCTTCAGTTAGCTTCGCCATTTCAGCATATCCCATCAGTTTTTCTTGCCATTCTTCTTTCGTGGGTATCTCATCATTTTTCCATTTTGGGGCTAGCAATATTCTAGCCGCTGTTGTGGCATTCATGAAAAGTTTCTTCGTCTCTTTTGGCAGGTCTTGACCTGTAATGCCTAGTAAAATAAGAAAGCTTCTGGTCTTTTAACAAAGGTTATCTTAAACATTCTTTTCATTTCGATATAAATCATTTCCCAATATTTTTTGATTATTTTACAGTTCCACCACATATGAAAAAAACATGCCCTCTTTTTCTTTGCACTTCCAAAACTTATTGGAGCCTGTTCTGGGAACAGGGGCTTCTAAACAACTCTCTGCACCCTTTGCAACAGTGCCCAGGATTCTTCGTGACAAGCCACAACTGCTTCAGATATACCGTGTAGATGGGCCCATAGATATCTATATCTCGGGCATTAAAAGCCCAGGGCAAAAAGGTGTTCCTTTTAGTCTAAGCTCTGACTCATTCTCATCTTCCATGCAAGGTACGTGATTGTGGAGTGTGAAGACCAGGACACCCAGCAGAGAGACCCCAGAACTCACGAGATGTACCTGAACGTCATGAGGAGGTTCAGCCAAGCTCTACTAAAGGTGAAATTGACTGTTTTGTGCCGTGCGGAGGCTAGTGGGTATTGGAGCATGATTATAAAGGATGCATGCACACCTCACAATAAAACAGGCAACCCCAAAGATCAGGGGAGTGGATTAACGCCCATATGGGTCAACATTACAACATTTGGGCCTTTTTTTCATGCAGAGAAAGGGTGGGTAAGTGAGGGCACGATCGGTGCTGGATTTACGTATGAGCTAAACAAGTTATAGCTTAGGGCCCCACTCTCTTAGGGGCCCCAAAAAATTTAAAGGAAAAAAATACTGGGTGTATATTTCCAAAATATAAGATAAAAAACAAATAAAATAAAACCTACATACAGCAACAGTGTTTTGTGTTGTGTAGGCTCCTATGATGTAAGTAATGGGCTCCGCCTGCTAGTCTGCTCCCTAAAATATCACTATTAGGTCCATAAATTACCATATAGCATATATTCAACACACAAAAAACAAGAGACAATTTGTTGTTGACGAAGGACAGGTGGACATATAAAGGGCCCCATTACCTTCAGTAGCTTAGAGCCTCATCAAACCTTAAACCGGCCCTGGACACCATAGAAGTATATAAAATTATTCCTAGAGAATGTGAATAGAAAGAAGTTCTCCTCTCTCTCTTTTACTCATTAGACCAAACATTTGACACTCTCTATTATGTTAACTGCAAATAAGGAAAGGGAAAAGCTTCTAAGCTAACAGTTGGAAGCACTGTTAGTAAAGTATAGAAATAAATATTTTGGTTTACTTATGCCCATCTGTTTCTGTAAAATTCCTGCCACAACCCTGGGTTAAATTCTCTCTTCCCCTCCTCTTTTTCATTTTCTGATTCTTAATACTTCAGCAAACAAAGTGCATTGTGATAAACATCACACTTGCTTTCAACCACAGGGGTCATCCAAGGCAAATTCCCCATTTTGGACAATAAGTCGTTTTGTTCCATGCTTTCCTTGGAAACATTAAATGCTTCTCTATATTATTTATTCAGCTGCACAATATTTTAAGAATAGCAGGCTGTTGCACAGGTTAAGAAAAGCACTGCTCTTCGCCTGGGGCAAAAATCCGTAGGGGTGATGCTGTGCGAGCAATTTGTGTTTTATGTTCTTGGAGCCTAAACCATGGAAAAAGACTGATAATAGCTTTCTGAGGAAAAACAACAACATGATGCTGTAAGACTTTACATTGGGACACTCAGAAATAACAGACACCCTAGGCTGGATTGGTGCTTTAAATGTCCTAGAGAAGATAATTATTATTTATTATTTATGCCCCACCCTTCCAGCTGGGTTTTCCCAGCCACTCTGGGCGGCTTCCAGAAAAATATTAAAATACAGTAATGCATCAAATATTAAAAGCTTCCCTAAACAGGGCTGCCTTCAGACGTCTTCTAAAAGTCCGATAGTTGTTGTTTTTTCTTTGACATCGGAAGAGATTGCGTTCCACAGGGTGGGTGCCACTACCAAGAAGGCCCTCTGCTGGGTTCCCTGGAACTTCGCTTCTCGCAGTGAGGGAACTGCCAGAAGGCCCTCAGTGTCCGGGCTGAACAATGGGGGTGGAGACGCTCCTTCAAGTATACTGGGCTGAGGCCATTTAGGGCTTTAAAGGTCAGCACCAACACTTTGAATTCTGTCCAGAAACGTGCTGGGAGCCAATGTAGGTCTTTCAGGACCAGTGTTATGTGGTCTTGGTGGCCACTCCCAGTCACCAGTCCAGCTGCCACATTCTGGATTAATTGTAGTTTCCGGGCCACCTTCAAAGGTAGCCTGACATAGAGCGCATTGCAGTAGTCCAAGCGAGCATGCATCATTCTGGCAAGACAGTCTGCGGGCAGGGAGGGTCTCAGCCTGCGTACCAGATGGAGCTGGTAAACAGCTGCCCTGGACACAGATTTGACCTGTGCCTCCATGGACAGCTGTGAGTCCAAAATGACTCCCAGGCTGCGCACCTGGTCCTTCAGGGGCAGTTACCCCATTCAGGACCAGGGAGTCCTCCTGGGAAGCTATTCGGGCAATTAGAAATTCCGTGAATGGCACTCTTTAAAAGTAAACTGAAAGTACAGTTCTCATTTTGTATTTTTGTGTTCTGAACCACCCTCTGGTCTTCGGTTGAAAGGTGGTACCATCATCATCACCATCGTTGTCATCATCCCTGAAAAGAGCCTTGTGCTTCTTTGGAGTTGTCATTCATCGAGGCTCTGGGGGTCTCTCCTCCCTCCCTGCTGTATAAATTGACTCATGTCACATAAGTCCTCACCTCCAGAATGATTGTTGTTGGTGCAGTTGTACAAAAAAAACAAAACAGAAAAGCCCTGAAAGGTCAGAGAACCAACTACCTGCTACAGAGAACTTTGATTGCATTTTATGGAGGGCTGGGGGGGGGGGTTGCCCGGGAGAAACTTCCTTTTTTTCCCTCTTTTTTTTTTTTGAGCAAACGTCGGTGTTTATTATCCGCTCGCTCCGAGAGCCGTGATTGCCGAGAGCTCCACTCAAGGCAAAATAATTACAGCAGAGAGAACTAATTCTTTTCTCCTTCTCCTTCTTTTCTTCCGCCTTCTAATTTAACGCAGGGTGATAAGTCTGTCAGGGTGATGCGGTCTTTGCTGGCAGCCCAGCAGACGTTTGTAGATCGGCTTGTTCATCTCATGAAAGCAGTGCAGCGTGAAAGTGGCAATCGTAAAAAAAAGGTAAAATGGCAGAATTGTATAGGGATACATACAGATATACATGTGGATAGATAGATTAGATAGATAGATAGATAGATAGATAGATAGATAGATAGATAGATAGATATTGCTTTGTCATATTGCTTCGTCCCAGCTCTTGCCAACCTAGCAGTTCGAAAGCATGCCAAAAATGTTCAAGTAGATAAATAGGTACCGCTCCAGCAGGAAGGTAAATGGCATTTCTGTGTGCTGCTCTGGTTTAGCCAGAAGCGGCTTAGTCATGCTGGCCGCATGACCCAAAAAAACTGCAGACAAACACCGGCTCCCTCAGCCTATAAAGCGAGATGAGCGCCGCAACCCCAGAGTCGTCTGTAACTGGACTTAACTGTCAGGGGTGCTTTATCTTTTTTTTACTTATATGCATATATCTATATTCCTTCCCCCCTCCCCAAAAAAGCCATTTTGTCCATACTTGTGTTTCTCATTGCTAATGTATTCCTCTTTTAATGAGAGTTTCTTGTGACAGAATGTGCAGTTTGGAACTCAGTCCCATAGGCTACATTCATATGGTTGTTTATTCCGTTTCCGCTGCTGTTAATTTCTGCATTTGTGCTGGACACATGACTGCACCAAATACCCAGGGTGTTGAACTTTGCACCTTCCCCAGCCTTGGAGCAACCTATCTGAATTCTGATTTTTAGCATAGCCTGCCTTCTCCACCAGTAAACAGTAAGAACGACAGAAATGCTAACAAAAAATCTTTATGGGAAATAATAGTCATTGCCCACATGTATTTGTAGCGATAAGGACTAGAAACCTGCTTAATCTTTCTTCTCCAAGAAGCTACGATTTTGCAACCAGTGCTGAATTTTTGGGTGCGTGTGTTTGTGTGCATGTATGTGTCGATTTCCAGCTGCTTTGCGGAGAACGTTTAATGAAAGGCCACGTCAGTCAATCAATCAATTGACAGCTGCACGAATTATGACAGCTAGGAAGTGGAAGGGGCAAGCAGAATATAAAATAATAGATAGAGAAGTGTGGTATATAGCTATTAATGATAAATTAACATGTGCCATTAAGGTAAGACAGGGAATATGCAGGAGAAATGGTTCTGTGGAGATATTGTGGGTGTTTGTAGAATTTGTACTGTTAAAACGGAAAGGGGTCAAACCATAACAAGAGTTGTTCAAATTTGGATAGTTACAATGGAATGGTCTCGGTAATGGGGTGCACATTTTTATTCTTATTTATTTATGATGATTACTTTGTCAAATAAACAACAACAACAACAACATGTGATGGACAAACCGTTAGCAGGCACATTTGAACCTACTTTCATCAATTTCTCTCTCTTTCTGTCTTTGTGAGTTTGCCCATTGATGAACAAGCTACTTTGCAGTTGGCTCCCTTCCTCCATTCACGAGTTAGCCTACATGCTGCAGCTCCTGTCAGGAGCTCGTCCTACACTCGAGTAGGACCCTGGCAGAGACACATGCCCGACTGGCATGTTCCCTCCCTCCTGGTCAATCATTCAGGAGCTTCAGGAGCTTTCTTCAGCCCGAACATCACAGCCCCCGATGCCAACAGACACCGGAACACTTAGGGATCCACAGAGTCTTCACAGCTTGCGTAACAGACCTCAGCAACTCAGCATTTTGACTAATCTACTTTATTTACATATAAAAACACACGGAGCACTACAACATGGCTCCCTCTCTCTCTAGCATCAGACAGAAAAGAGAAAAAGAACAAAGGACAATAGTCCCACTTCACAGAACACGCTAACACAAACATCCTGTCTCCGTCACTTCCCACTTTGTGGAGTCAAAACATACACCATCATGTGATAGACAACAATCCCATGACTGCAATCATGGGGCAGGAATTCTAACAGCTCCTAGTGAATGTCTTCGGTTTTGGAGTGGTTGGCATTAGCACGTGGTTCAGTAAGTCATGTTGTCTCTTCCTTGCCCCTGCCCTGCTCTGCTTTTAGAACGAGAGGTTGCAGGCACTCCTGGCAGACAACGAGAAGATGACCCTATCAGATTTTGAGCCTATTCCCCTGCCCCTGGAACCTCAGGTGAAAATCCGAGGGATAATCCCGGAGAAAGCGACGCTGTTCAAGGTAAATCACCTACCGTCTTGTCTGTTGTCCATGTTCCGTGAGCGGGATGCAAGCATGTCAACCAGGATTTGGTTGTTGGTGTTGTTTTAGCATGCTCTGGTAAAGCTTGCTAGCTTATGCTTGCACACTAGAACAAACTCCCTTGGAAGATGGTGCATTCTCCTTCATAGGAGGTTTTTTAAACAGAGGTGGGATAGCAATCTGCCAGGAATCCTTTAGCTGTTCTTCCTGCGTTGTAAGGGGTTCAGCTGAATGAACCTCTCAGATCTACAGTTCTGTGATTCTGTGAGTTTGTACACTTGGAGAGAATCTTTCTTTTTTGCAAGAAGGGCTGGGGTTAGGCTCATTTAAGAAGATTTAAGAAGGCACATTTAGGAAGATTGAAGAAGTGGGGCTCGGAGGTGGGAGCCGGCATATTTGAGGCCTGTTGGGGTGCGGGATGTGCCCTCTTCTTAAAGGAACTGCTTCAGAAATGAACCCTCAGGGACTGGGCCAAGGAAGAATGGTGGAGACCACCTCCTCATCCTGACCCTTCCAGAGAAGAAGACAGTTCCGAATCCCAATAGGGGTTTGAGAGAGGTCACAGCTCAGAGGAAGATGAGCAGAAAAGTTGGGAAATAATGGGAGAGGAGGAGGCAGAGCTGGAGCAACTGGCTGACACATTATCACTAGAAAGCATTCCAGACCTACCATCTCCCAGAACCTGGTGAGCCTTAAAAGTAGGAGAGCAAAGGGCTTGGAGACAAATGGCCCTAAGCGGCAACCGTAAAGTTGGTGGCGCTGTTGATGAATGAGGAAGTAGGAGATAAAGGGATTATGGGATCTGTAGTTGTTAGGAGATACCAGTTCCCCTCACAAAGCTACAGTTCCCAGAGTGGTCTGACATTCAGTTTCTCTTCACCGTAGCTCTGTCAAGGGAATAGGGATTGCCTATCAACTCCTTGTGCCGTTAACAAACTGCAGCTCCCATAATTCATTGTGGGAAGCCATGACTGTTCAAAATGGTACCCTCTGTGTGGTACCCTTACCTCACCCTGGATATGTTGTGCAAAGATGTGGGCAAGCAGGCATATATATATTTTTGTTTGAGACTCAGCGACAGAGAATAAGGACGCTGGATAATGTAAAAAAAAAAAAAAAGATAACTATATTTATTTTGCAGAGGCTAATTGGTTTCATTCCCATCCTTTTCACGAGGGACAAATTGCCAGCTAAACAAATCAGGTCTTTTCGGAAAGGGCATTTTAAACAGAGTTGCCATTTTCACTAAGTTAATTAGGGAGGGCAGCTAATTGCTTTAAAGCTATCCTTCCCCTTAGCATTTTTTTTAGGTTTCAGTTCAGTGCCACTTGTTTTATCTCGCTCTTTCAAGTACTGTTCAGATGATTGGGGGTATATTGGATGCACACAGAAGCTGATGGACTTCTGAGTTCGTTCGTTTTCTCCTGTGCAAATATTAATTATTTTCCTCGCGTTTGTATCCCACCTTGCCTGGAACCAAAGATGGAACCCATAAATACATGCATACATATATACAATTTTTTATTTATTTGTATGTTGCCTTTCCACAGTGCTCAAGGCATCTTACAACGTGACAAAAACACATAACTGCAACATAACGAAAGTACAGTGGTACCTCGGGTTACATACGCTTCAGGTTACATATGCTTCAGATTACAGACTCCGCTAACCTAGAAATAGTGCTTCAGGTTAAGAACTTTACTTCAGGATGAGAACAGAAATCGTGCTCTGGCGGTGCAGCAGCAGCAGAAGGCCCCATTAGCTAAAGTGGTGCTTCAGGTTAAGAACAGTTTCAGGTTAAGTACGGACCTCTGGAACGAATTAGGTACTTAACCTGAGGTACCACTGTAGTTCTATATGGTACATTAAAACATTAAGAAATGCAAAACCAGACTGAACAATTTCCATGTAAATCACAATGTCTAAAATAAAGATAGGAAAAAACCAACAGCAACAGCAACAGACACTGACCAGATCTAGATCTGCTTAGCTTCATCAAACAGGTGGCCTTGTATGCCTTCAGGCCATAGCATGCTCAGTCATCATCTTAACAGGAGTGGATCCTTTGCTTTATGGCAGAGATAGGGAACCTGGTGCCCTTCTAATATTGCTGAACTATAACTCCCAGCACCTTGGACTATTGGCCACGCTGCCTGGGAGTGATGGGAGATGTGGTTCAGGAGTACCTTAAGGGCATCTCCAGTGGATGTCTGGATTGGGGCTGAGTCAGCACAGCCTTCCACCGCTTAATGGGTTTACAGTGGTGCCTCGCAAGATGAAAATAATCCGTTCTGTGATTCTCTTCGTCTAGCAGCTTTTTCGTCTTGCGAAGCAAGCCCATTGATGGATTAGCGCTATTAGCGCTATTAGCGGCTTTTAGCGGCTTATCAGCTTATCGGATCAGCTGATAAGTGGCTTAGCGGCTTAGAAAAAGGGGGGGGGAGGAAAAAAACCCCGCAGGAACTCGCAAGACATTTTCGTCTTGCGAAGCAAGCCCATAGGAAATTCGTTTTGCGAAGCACCTCCAAAACGGAAAACTCTTTCGTCTAGCGAGTTTTCCGTCTTGCGAGGCATTCGTCTTGCGGGGCACCACTGTAGAATGTTTCTCACTAGACTGAGGAGTGGTTACAGCTAGTATGGATTGTGACCTGCACTCCTGATCGTGCAATACAGAAGTCCTCCATCCTCTCCATCCTTTTTTATCATTTGCTTATCTGTATCTTCTCCCTCTCTCTCTTTAAGATTTAATTAATATAACAGAGAACACAGCACAAAGCAATACATAGTGTAACAACTGCAGTTCCAAAGCAGCTCAGAAAAAAAAGCCAGCCACAATGTGTTGATTAAAACCTGAGAAAATAAAATAGGGGTTTTTTAAATAAAAAAAAGTTGAAAGTTCAAAAAGCACATAATTATATGTGCACTAAACGTGGTGAGGCATAAATAGAAAGAGAAAATGAAAAGGAGAAACAGAACCCGTGTAGAAGGGGAAATGAAGAGAGAGGGGAACCCAAAACTGTATTTTTTACAAGGTTGTTATTGTACTTCACCAGATCTTAAGCTATTACAGTATTTGTAGGAATGGATTCCAAATATCATTGAATTTGTCCATGGCAAGTCTGCGTTTATATGCAAGTTGTTCATATGTTGCGAGTTTATATAAGTCTTCAATCCAATCGTAGAAGGGAGCCTCATTTTTATTTTTCCAATTCAACAGTATCAGTCTTTTTGCTGTGGTAAGGGCGCACGGAGAATCCACTCCTATTGTCCTTTTGTAAGGTTCCATGTGCTGGACATATAATTCAAGAGGATGTTTTGCTCTGTAAATGTAAGGGTGTTCCAAAGAGAAAACAAAACAAAATTTTAACGACCTGCGTATATTGTATGAAGTAGGTGCCAAACAAATGTCATTTTACATGGTCTTAAAACACTGGCAGTCCATATACTGTACTAAAATTAAAATGGTACCTTATTGATCTATTCTTCACGTTTTAACCATATATTTATATTTTTCTATTGAATATGTTATAAACCAGAGAGGGAAGTTGGGGGAAGTCGCCGGGGGGGGGGGGGTTCAATTGAAAATGTTAAAATGGAACATTTGATTATGCTAGAACTTGTTGTAAAATCTTAATAAAAAATAATAATTTGGGGGGGAAATTGGCAGTCCATATAGGTTTTCTCCACAGTCAGATTTGTGAGGCTGGTGGGAGAGAAGAATGTATAGCGTTCCCTTAATACATTTCATGCAAATGACATTTCCATGATCTGCCTTAGGAACAGAGGAACCTGTTTTATACAGAATCCATTTAGTTCAGTATTTTCTGCATTGACTGCAAGATACTTTCCAGGGTTTCGGACAGGGAATATCCCCAGCGCTACCTGGAGATACCAGGGATTGAACCTAGGACCTTCTGCCTGCAGAGCAAAAGCTCTCCCTCTGAGCTAGAGAGGCTGAAGAAACCTCAGCTCCGTATCTCTTTCCCTCTCCAACCCTGCCGTCCTTTTACAGTCACGGTTTAATTTGCTGCGTTTTCTGTTTCTCTAACCAGAGCGCCCTAATGCCAGCCCAGCTGTTTTTCAAGACGGAAGACGGGGACAAGTATCCTGTTATATTTAAACACGGGGATGATTTGCGTCAGGATCAACTGATACTTCAGATCATTTCGCTCATGGACAAGGTGACAATGGCTAAGCAGAGTGGGATGGAGATTGTGAATAGGTCTTTGTAAACACGGCAGCCAGAATTTCATTCTTTATACAACTTTTAAAAAATGATCTGGGTGCTTTTATTTTTCTGTTTTTCTCTTTTCTCCTTCCTTCCTTCCTTCCTTCCTTCCTTCCTTTCTTTCTTTCTTTCTTTCTTTCTGCCCCCTGCCCCCCACTTTTGTGCTTTTATTGTATCTAGATAAAAGTCTTGGTTTGGTTTTTTTTTTTTAAAAAAAGGGAAATTTTAGTATTTTTCTCTATAAACCGTAATAAAATTTATTTTTAAAAGTGATCTAAGCGTCTTACGGAGATATTTGGAGGGATGTAATGGGAAACACTGGATAGCTGAGTTGGTCAAAGCATGGGACTCTTAATCTCAGGGCTGTGCGTTCAAGCCCCATGTTGCGCAGAAAAGATTCCAGCAATTCAGGAACTCTGTGGTTTTATATGATTCACACGCATGGATAAAGGTTAGAAATGTGATGGTTGAAGGGAGCCCATCCATACAGGAAGGTCAGAACAGGTGAGCCTTTAAATCAGGAATGGTGAAGCTGTGACGTTGGAGGTGTTTTTATACCTAGAAGCCTTGCTGGCACAGAGCAAAGGCCTAGATAGTCCCCGACCCTGTTTTCAGAACAGCCAGAGACATGGGAAGACCACAAGCAGGATAGGACCACAATATCGTTTACCCCACTTGCCATTCTCAGCACCTGATATACAGAGGCAAACTTCCATCATGGCTTGTAACTTTTGAAAGCCTTGCGGTCCTCCATAGATTTGTCCAAACCCCTTTTCAAGACATCAACAGTGGCAGGAGATTTCCGTGAACCAAAGCCAGTTTCTTTCATTACGTGTCACCTGAGCCATTCTACAAGCCATTTGATTTGATTTTTCAACTATAGACCAAATACATTTTCATATACAGAGATTTCTCTGAATCTTGAGACCTCCACCCCATCCCCTCCATGGGTCCTAATGTCAGTGTTTTCAACTGCATCTTATATCAAATCTATATTTTATATCTATCCATATTCTCCATAGAGTTTGATACATTACAAGTGAGGTTAAAATCCTCCTAATGTTTTCATCTGCTCACAGTGGTCTCCTAAATAAATTATACTTTATTTATATCAATAAATTATATAAATTATAATTATATAATTTATTCTTTCTTGAAGTATTTGTCTTCTTGGTTCCTGAGCTTTCTGGTCAGTTTTGCCATTTTGGCGTAGTCCAACAGCTTAGTTTGACATTCTTCTCTGGTAGGGACTTTGTCTTCTTTCCATCTCTGGGCCAGTAAGATCTGTTCGGCTGTTGTTGCATACATAAAAAAGTCTTTTTTTGCTCCTTTGGGATGTCGGTACCTACAATTCCTAATAAAAAGGCTTCTGGTTTGTTTTTTTACAAAAGTTATTTTAAACTTTTTTTTTTAGTTCATTATCTATCATCTCCCGGAAAGCTTTTATTACATTGCCACCACATATGATAGAAGATACCTGTATGCTGTCTTCCAATGCAGCAATAATTTCTTAGCACTCTCTCTCTCTCTCTCTCTCCCCTGCCTTATGCTTGTCTCTTCTGTTTTACTTGTAGCTCTTACGCAAGGAGAATCTGGATTTGAAGCTGACCCCTTACAAGGTCTTGGCCACTAGTACAAAACATGGTAAGCCTACCTCCCAAAACATACTCATCATACCAGGAGCAGTGAGTATATAGAGAACTCTCAGTGCTAAATGTTTATTTTGTGTGTTTTTTAATGAACCTTTCAACCGCTTTGGTACCCTTAAAAGTGGGGTACAGCAAAGATACAAATTTGATAAAATGCAAACTCTAAAGAACAGTTCTCCGGCCTGATTAAGACTTAGTTAATTCCACCCCACTGCTTTTAAAAGCCCACAGGAATTTGAGGTTGGCTTCTTAGCACCTATGCCTAAGATTTTCTGACCCTGAGTCTCATTCTCTCTATCACCCTCCCTGCTATTTTCCAGGTTTCATGCAGTTCATTCAGTCAGTCCCTGTGGCTGAGGTTCTTGCAACCGAAGAAAGTATACAGGTTTGTGTTTTGACTTGGGTTGCCTGTACTGGATTCAGCATCTGCTTGTTCTTTCCTTTTTTCCCACTTGAAGTTGGCAGTGGCCTTCTTCCCTTGAGATTGCATCACATGCAGTGGTATCACAATTGGGGGGGGGGCGGTTCGCCCCAGGTGCCATGTCGGGGGGGGGGTGACAGGAAGGCACCCTGCGGGAGCTCGCGGGGGCGCGAGCAGCCATCGCGCCGCCACAGCCGCATCTGGAGGATACTCTGTTTGCGGCTGCAACCACGGGCAGAGGATCCTGGTGCTGGCGACAAACCGCTATGTACAGCGCATGTGTCACGTGCATTCACTGTACATAATGACGCCGCACATGTGCTGTACATAGCGGTTTGCTGCCGGCGGCGCTCAAGCACCATAGGGACGGCAGTGGGATCCCTCCGTTGTCGCTACAGCCGCATGTAGAGGATCCTCCATTCGCGGCTGTAGAAGCAACGGAGGGATCCCAGCACTGCCCGTACAGTGCTGGAGCGGCCCCACGGGCAAACCACTATGTACAGCGCATGTGCAGCGTCGCTACGTATGGCGAATGCGTCATGCGTAGTGATGCCACACATGCACACTACGTAGCGACGCCCCACCCCGGGTGTCACAATGCCTTCGTTTGCCCCTGATCACTTGTGGAGATTCAAGGATAAAGCAGTGTGTAAAAGGAATTCTGCATCATATAAGGCTGTTAGGATACTGGAATTCCAAGGAAGGAAATAAAAACTGAGTAGAGTGTGTGTGTGTGTGTGTGTGTGACCCTTCTTGATTAATATTTCTTCTGCTGCCCACCACCCACAACTGACCACAAATGGAATGACCCAAACAAATGCTTTTGCTTGGTTCTAATGTTTCTCCATGTGTACTCCTTAAGGCTGGTTTCCACTCTCTTCCTCTGTCGTCCCCTTCTCCTTGTGCCCTCCATCTTTCCCAACATCAGGGTCTTTTCCAGGGAGTCTTCTCTTCTCATAAGGTGGCCAAAGTCTTGGAGCCTCAGCTTCAGGATCTGTCCTTCCAGTGAGCACTCAGAGCTGATTTTCTTCAGAATGGATAGGTTTGATCTTTTTGCAGTCCATGGGACTCTCAGTTGTCTCCTCCAGCACCATAATACAAAAGCATCAATTCTTCAGCGATCAGCCTTCTTTGTGGTCCAGCTCTCACTTCCATACATCACTACTGGGAAAACCATAGCTTTAACTATATGGACCCTTGTTTGCAAGGTGATGTCTCTGCTTTTTAAGATGCTGTCTAGATTTTTCATCGCTTTAATTATAATGGCTAATAGCCATTGATAACCACATCCACCTGGAACAGGAATGCTAAGCTTACTCAGGAGCTTTCAGTGTGGGACTTCGTCAAAACCTTTCTGAAAGTTGCATGTTCTAAAAATCTGTTTGTTGTGGTGGCTAATATGCTGAAGACCAGCAACATGTTAGTGTTGGGGCAAAGGGGATTTTGCTTCTCTGACCTCCTACTTTTTAAAGCTGAATTTTCTTCTCCAGGGGGCCTTGTTCATATTTCTAGGCCAATTCGCTCTTGGGATTCTAGTTGTAGCCCCCTTCCTAAACAAAGTACATTAATGCCCACTTTGCAATTCGTTTCCTCTATCTTCATTCACAATTGCTTTGAATTGCTAATGCTATTTAAATTTTGCTACCCAGGCACAAAAGGAATATATCTACTTTTGAAGCATTTAGCACTCTCCGTAATTATGCAATAACTCTGCATTTGAAATTCAACAGGATGGGATTATTTTAAAGAACGAGAGGCCCTTGAGTTTGTGTGTGTGTGTGTGTGTGTGTGTGTGTGTAATGCAAAGTGATTTTAAATCTTTCCGTTGCGGAGGTTAAGAAAATTCCATCAGATATCAACTGAGCGCTGCGATGTTAGCACTAAGGGGGGGGTTTAATTTGCTTGATTGTTCTTTGCTTAATGTTATCTGCCGTTTTTAAAAGAAATATAGGCTATTTCTGCACTGAGCCTTGGACGCCTTTTAAATATCAAGATTGATACTTCGGGGTGAGGAGAGGGGGGCTGTGTTCACCAGTAACATGCAGTAATGGATTTTATCCAAGGCCACCAACTACTTACGAGCTCAGCCAGCCCCCAGAGACCCTTTCAGAGCTTTACGTGGGAGAAGAAATAAACATTAGAGCAATGTTCTTTTTCAGAACTTCTTCCGAAAACACGCACCAAGCGAAACGGGACCCCACGGAATAAGTGCAGAGGTTATGGACACTTACGTCAAAAGCTGTGGTAAGTGATGGCAGGAGATTAGGAGGGCACAGATTGTATTAAAGCAGGGCAATGGCTGCGGATCAGTGGCAGAGTGTCTGCCTTGCAAGCAGTCCCTGGGCTGGGAGAGACTCCTGCCTGTAACTCTGAAACTCTGGAGAGCTGCTGTCAGTCAGTGTAGGCAACACTGAGTTTGACAGAGCACATTCAAACTTGGTGCAAGGTAAAATCTGTTATGGTCAAATGGGCTCAGGATTTCAGTTGTAACATCCCAATGGAGGATGTCAGCATGAAGTTCACCGCAGGTTACACTCTGAGGGAAAATGTTACGAAGATGCAATACCGTTGGTATTTGACACCACTAAAATTATCTAAAATGTCTAAGAACATTCCAGGTAAGTGTTGGAGATGTGCAGAAGGGGAAGGCTCAATGTTATACATGTGGTGGACATGCAAGAAAATTAAGGTATTTTGGGATGTAATCTACAATGAACTTAAAAGAAATATATATATATATATATATATATATATATATATATATATGCTTTCGTAGATTTTCACGGGTACAGGAATGCAGGTTTGGTGTCTTCGGGTGTCTTCCCGTGTAAGAGTTGGGGTGTCTAGGCGACGTTTCGACGAGGTCTCACTCGTCATCTTCAGGCTGGTGCTTTCGGCTTCTTGTTACTGGAACAGAGCAGGATCTCAGTGTTTGAGTTCCTATAAATACTGTTGAGGGGGTGTGGTGTATAGCCTCCAACGTTCTGGGCAGAGAGGAAGTTCCCAGGTTAGTGTGCCTTTTCTTCTTTTGTTCATTAATTACTTGAGGGATATCTTGAGAGATTTCTTGAGTGATAATCTGAGTACCATTTAGGAGGGTCATTAGGTGTGGATTAGTTGCTAAAGCTTTCGTGTCTTGACCTCTTGAGCTTGTGAAGAGTTTTTCTGAGAAGATGGCTGTACTGCACAACTAAGCACAACTAAGTGCAGTACAGCCATCTTCTCAGAAAAACTCTTCACAAGCTCAAGAGGTCAAGACACGAAAGCTTTAGCAACTAATCCACACCTAATGACCCTCCTAAATGGTACTCAGATTATCACTCAAGAAATCTCTCAAGATATCCCTCAAGTAATTAATGAACAAAAGAAGAAAAGGCACACTAACCTGGGAACTTCCTCTCTGCCCAGAACGTTGGAGGCTATACACCACACCCCCTCAACAGTATTTATAGGAACTCAAACACTGAGATCCTGCTCTGTTCCAGTAACAAGAAGCCGAAAGCACCAGCCTGAAGATGACGAGTGAGACCTCGTCGAAACGTCGCCTAGACACCCCAACTCTTACACGGGAAGACCCCCGAAGACACCAAAACCTGCATATATATATATATATATATATATATATATATATATATATATGCGCGCCAGAGGCTTTCCTCTGGGGCATTCTAGGCCATGACATACCAAAAAATCATAGCTGTCAACTTTTCCCTTTTCTTGCAAGGAATCCTATTTGGAATAAGGGAATTTCCCTTAAAAAAAGGAAAACGTTGACAGCTATGCAAAAAATGCAAGGGAAATATTCTTGTATGCCACGGTGGCTGCAAGAATATTGATAGCTTTGAACTGGAAGGGTGAGAAATTACCGACAAAGCTGGATTGGCAAAATTAATTGTTGGAATATACTGAGTGGGCAAAATTAACAGAAAATCTGAGAGATCGCGCTGAACAAACTTTTATTAGGAATTGGGGCATGTTTAAAAAGTATCTCAAGGATTATTGTAATAGCATGAAGTCTGTGGCAGCTCTTGAATAACTTCTGTGATATATTGGATGAGTTTTAGAAAACATAATATTTAGGAAATCTAACAAAAGAAAACTGAAATAAATAGTGTAATAGGCAGAACAATGTTTAGAAGCATGAGGGATTGACGGGAAGTCATTGGAATCCTAAGAACATGATACAATGTAACAAACACTTTTTTCTATGGATAATTTTGTTATATGTTACTTTTTTCTAATTTCAATAAAGCATTTTAAAAAGCAAAAACAAACAAACAAACTGGGTGCAAGGCAGTTTCCTGTATTCCTAGCAAAGTCAGAGAACTAACTAAAGATCATTGGTGTTATTTACATTGGTGCCTCGCAAGATGAAATTAATTCGTTCCGCAAGTTTTTTCTTCTTGTGAGTTTTTCGTCTTGCGATGCACAGTTTCCCATAGGAATGCATTGAAAATCAATCAATGCGTTCCTATGGAGACCGTCCGGGGACAGAGGGGAAGCGCCACTCTGTCCCCTCTTTTGAAGCAAGGGGCGCCTTCCCCTCTGTCCCCGGAGCTTGCGGGGCTGGCAACGGGGAGAAGATCGCTTCTCCCCACCACCCCTTGCTTCAAAAGAGGTCCGGGGTTAGCGGGGAAGACGCGCTGCGCTTCCCGCTGTCCCCGGAGCTTGCGGGGCAAGCTTCGTTTTGCGAAGCAAGCCCATAGGGAAATTCGTCTTGCGAGGCAACTCGAAAACGAAAAAACCTTTCATTTTGCGAGTTTTTCGTCTCGCGAGGCGTTCGTCTTGTGGGGCACCACTGTATTAGCAAGGGCAAAGATCAATGCCTCTCTCCATATGAACCTACCCGAACCCTGATATCAACATCTGAAGCCCTTCTTCATGTGCCTCCTCCTCAAGAGGTCCAGAGGGTAGCAACGCGAGACCAGGGCCTTTTCTGCAGTGGCTCCCCGTCTGTGGAATGCTCTCCCCAGAGAGGCTCGCCTAGCGCCTTCACTATGCACCTTTAAGGGCCGGACGAAAACGTTCCTCTTCAAACAGGCCTTTGGCAGATGAACATCCAATGCTCTTTTAAATGTGTGGCGTTGAGGAGGTTATTGGTTTGTTTCTGTTCTTGCTTTTAAAGCATATTTTGTATTTTTTTTAGCTTGTATTTTTATGCTGTAAACCTCCCTGAGCTCTATGGGCAAAAGGTGGTATACAGATTTCATTGAATGAAACAAATTGATTATATTATGTGTTTTGTGTAATATTGTGTGGTCTGCGTTCTCGTTTTGCAGGTTTTTTATGTTGTCCCCTGTGATCTTCGGAACACAAATATTATAAATAGATAAACAAATAAATGAATAAGTCCCTCAGTGGCCAAACAGATACCTATGGGAAGGCCAGAAGCAGGAACTGGATGTGACAGCCCTCTCCACATTTTTCTCCCCAGCAAATGTTATCCAGAGGCATATTGCTTATGATGCTAGAGACAGTCAGTATCCATCATGGCTAGAAACCTTTGATATTCTTATCCTCTGCAGAAGTTTGTTTTAAAAACCCTTTGAAAACCACCCAGTGTGGTAACCATCACTGCATCTTCCGGAAGCGAATTCTGTGACTTAACTGCAGAGAAGACCCTTCCTTTGGTCTATCCCTAAACCTACATGGCCATATGTGCCTAATTTGTGGGGTAACCTCATGTGTACACAGCTGTTCCTGAAGCCTCTCGTCCTTCCTGTGACAGAAATTTTGGTCAGCTTTCAGAGTCTCGCTCCATAATATTCCCAGTGATCCTGTCTCAGTGTAGGTCTTTCTTTGGGATTTTTGAGAGAGAGAGAGAAATTGTGCCAGTTGACAATTATTTGCTTTTTTTGATTTCCAGCTGGATATTGTGTAATTACATACATCCTTGGTGTTGGAGACAGGCATTTGGACAATCTGTTGCTAACGAAAACAGGTAACTACTTCTTCTTCTACTACTACTTATTATTATTGTTATTGTCATTTGTTGTTATTTGTTATTGCTGTTTTTACTGTTATTATTATTATTGCCTTTGTGAGGCTTGCATCTTGCTGCAAAATCATTTTCTGCTTTCCACTTAAAGGAAGGGGGTGTGAGACTCGGTAAGTTCCTTCCCCGGCATAATTGTAATAATTTTCAGTGTCATTGCATCTGCCATGAGAAGAACAGCTAAGAGTGGTGTACAGATCAAATTAACCGGGCCTGCAGGCTTAACAATCTAATCGTCTATAAAACTGAATTATATTTTACCTGTTGCATATTTGGCTCAGGGAAAAAGGAAATTTGAGAACTATTTCCATAGTGCTTTTCCGTAACTAGAATGCTTTTGAAACATTCTTGACTCGTGAAATGTTGAAGGAGTCAGATCTACTTTTTTGTCCCCCCCCCAAAAAAAAATTAATTTTATAACACAACTAAACAATACAAACAAGTTCTTGTCTTATCCTTATTTTATCTAAACATTGTTAGGTGAGCTTCCCCAAGTCCCCCCCATCTGATTTTCATTTTACCTCAGTTTACATATATAATAATTTGTAACCATTTTTTTTATCACACTTACTTTTACCATAAAAATCTTCACATTTTATCACTTACAAATAATACTATTTTAAAATACACTATCTTCTAACCCTACAGCCTATATCCACTTCCAAAGCTATTCTAAGATTTAAATATAAACATATTTTTTCAAATATTCTTTAAACTTCTTCCAATCTTCTTCCACCATCTCTTCTCTCTGGTCTCAGAGTCTCCCAGTCAGTTTGGCAAGTTCCATATAGTCCATCATCTTCATCTGCCATTCTTCAATAGTTGGTAAATCTTGTTTCTTCCAATTCTTCGCTAGTAATATTGTCGCAGCTGTTGTGGCATACAGAAAAAAGTAACATTCTTTTTAGGGATTTCATCCCCCCAGATCTACTTTTTAAAAAAAGGTAAGTGGGATGCACAACAATGCACATTCACACTATGAAGAACTCATAAGCCACCTGCTATCAGCAGCGAGGAGTGTCATAAGTAGACACTGGAAAGACCTGTCAGGAATAAACACGGACCACTGGTACCAAACTGTATGAGAAGCAGCCCTACTAAAAAAACCTAACCAACAAATTTGAAACTAACACGGAGACAAACAAAGGAGGGTATCTTTACTCCCGGCATGGCTCCCCTCTCCAACCTCTCGCACCGCCAGCGGAAACGAACAGCTCAATAAAGAACCTATCTGCACAACGCTGACACAAAAACTCTGCATGTACACTAAGCAAAAGAATGGAGAAATCACAACCCCGCCTTCTTTCTCTTCCACTCTCCCTCCCAACCTCACAGTGTCTCACACTGAATGTGACTGACCTGTAGAAAGGACTCTGTGAATTGAAAACAGAGGTGTATATGTGTCTTTGTGAACTATGAAAATCATTTTAATAAAAATGCGAGAGCCAGAGAGGCAGAGGCAGAGGCAGAGAGAGGCAGGGTGGGAGGAAGTAACCAGAGAAAGGAAATGCAGAATTTACCTTGCTGATCCCCTCACACCTTGCCATATGCTGGAGCTGAGTTTTAAGGGTTGAAGCATACCATGAAAGCAGAAACAAGCAGTCTTCTGTTCCTCATGCTCTTGTCACCTCTGTTACCCACCACCCTAAAATTATGCACCGTGTAGAGAAAGGTTTTGTATTCCATTCTCTTAACTCCAGGGACACGAGGGGCTCTGTTTTAAACCACAGAGCCTAGGACTTGCTGATCAGGTCAGCAGTTTGGATCCCCGCAACAGAGTGATCTCCCGTTGCTCGGTCCCTGTTCCTGCCAACCTAGCAGTTTGAAAGCACATCAAAGTGCAAGTAGATAAATAGGTACCACTCCAGCGGGAAGGTAAACGCTTGTGCTGCTCTGGTTCGCCAGAGGTGGCTTAGTCATGCTAGCCACATGACCCAGAAGCTGTATGCTGGCTCCCTCGGCCTGAAAGTGAGATGAGCGCCGCAACCCCAGAGTCGGCCACGGCTGGACCTAATGGTCAGGGGTCCCTTTACCTTTACCTCTTAACTCCGGAACACATGAATGTCCAGTGAAGCTGAATGTTGCGAGATTCAGGGCAGGTGGCAGAAGGTACTTCTTCACACAGTGTGTAGTTTAAAGTATGGAACTCACATCCTCAGAAGGCAGTGATGGCTTTAAAAAAGGATTGGACCTGATTCATGGAGGAGGCGATGGCTATGGGTAGCTACTAGCCACAATCGCAACAATGCTTCTGAATACCAGTTCCTGGAAACCACAAGTTCCCTTGTGCTCAGCTCCTGCTTGCAGGTTTCCTTGTTGGCCATGGTAAAACCAGGATAGTGGACCAAATGGGCCTGATCCAGCGGACTCTTCATATATTCTTAAGTTCACTGTATAAAACCTCTCAGGTTCAGAACTGGCCAGGCAAAGAAATTCTGTCAATATATTGGAATATTTAGAATTTAAAAGCGACAAACAGGTAGCATTAATGTTAATTGATGCAGAAAAAGCATTCGACAACATCTCCTGGTGCTTCATGAAAAAAGCAAAGCCCTTTGACACTGTTACAGCACAGAAGGAGGAAGATTTCAGAAAAGGGGGGAAGTATAGTTCCCTTCCCACTCTTGAGATCTCGTCTGTAAGACTCCTGTTCCCTTAAAAACAGAACTCTTAAGAGCCGAAGATATGCTACAATATGGCCCCACCTGCACCTCATATCAAGAGCAGTATCAAACCACTTTACACAAATATGGTTTCCCTCAAAGAATCCTGGGAACTGTAGTTTAAGGGTGCTGAGAGTTGCTAGGAAGCCCCTGTTGCCCTCCCGCAACCCCTGGGAAGAGGGGTTGATTGTTAAACCTCAGGACTTTTAAAGTGGTAAAATACTGCATTAAATATACTGTATAGTACAGGTATCTGTACTATACTATGCTGTGTAGACAGCATCTTAAAAAGTAGAGACATCACCTTGCCAACAAAGGTCCATATAGTAAAAGCTATGGTTTTCCAAGTAGTGATGTATGGAAGTGAGTGCTGGACCATAAAGAAGGCTGATCGCCAAAGAATTGATGCTTTTGAATTATGCTGCTGGAGGAGACTCTTGAGAGGCCCATGGACTGCAAGAAGATCAAACCTATCCATTCTGAAGGAAATCAGCCCCGAGTGCTCACTGGAAGGACAGATCCTGAAGCTGAGGCTCCAGTACTTTGGCCACCTCATGAGAAGAGAAGACTCCCTGGAAATGACCCTGATGTTGGGAAAGATGGAGGGCACAAGGAGAAGGGGACGACAGAGGACGAGATGGTTGGACAGTGTTCTCGAAGCTACCAGCATGAGTTTGACCAAACTGCGGGAGGCAGTGGAAGACAGGAGTGCCTGGCGTGCTCTGGTCCATGGGGTCATGAAGAGTCGGACACGACTAAACGACTAAACAACAACAACATAGTACAGGTGGGATCTTGCTGTGCGTGTAATATCAATTCACGTACATAGAAAGTGGAAAAGCTGGTCATAACCATTGTCAAATGCTTACAAGGACAACACTGACAAACCCACTTAAACTGCTAAGATGAAAAAGAAGTAAGAAAACTAAACCTCACAAAATAAAGTAAAGCTGGTATCATTTCCAAAACTCCTAATTTGTTCCTTATAAAATAATGTAGCTAATTGGTATTTGGCAGACCCTTTTATATATACAAGCTATCACAAAAGCAATTTCAAGATCTGTTAATTATATGCCTTTGTGGTGGGTTTTTTATTATTATTTTGTAAAGGCCTTCGACAGATTTAGTAGCTATTATACACTCAACTGCATTCCAAATACAGTGTGTATTTAAAAACATTTATTAGTACTAGTTAATTAGATTGATATTGGCCATAATCACATTCGTACTCAACAAAGAGATTCTTTCCTTTCCGCCGGATCTTCAATTATGGTATTAATCAGACCTTAATGCAGCTGAATTCTCTGTCCTAGAAATGGAGCGCTTCCTTCAGAATCCTAACATTTAAAATTCTGCTGCTAGAGTTGTGGCCCAAACTGATAGATAAGAAGAACCTTCTGGGTCAAACCCATCTAGTCAGTCAGTCAGTTTTATTGCACATAGCCCAAGGCTGCCTCAATGTACACAGAATCACTCAACAATTAAAAGAAAATATACTGGATTGATACAAAAAACTTAAAACATTTATATTATCAAGACATTACCTACTCTAAACAGAGCTATAAAAGTACCTTAATATACAAGTTAAGACATTAAACAATAAAATTTATAAGCTAAAATTATCACATGGCCACTAATATATTAAAAAATAATGTTAATTAATACAATGGGCAATTATATTTGGAGTTTGGTGATAAAGATAGAATATAGCTTGATGTAGATAGGGTCAGATAAATTCATCTCCTTTACATTTGGTGGCTACCTTGGCTATGTAATTTGCTCTAATTTTCCTAGCGGCAGTTGCAAAGAGTGCTACACGCCAGGTCACATACTTATCTGTGTCTGCGAGGAGATATAAAATCATGTCAGAGGGGTTCTGGCCAGGGGACCTTATCATTATGGGTGCTAAAAATCTTTCTCTTGCTTCATTATATAAGGGGCAGCGCAAGATATAATGCATAAGGTCCTCTACTTCAGGACATTCCCTAATGCAAACACGTTTGCTTGTTGGTCTGCCTCTGTGTCTCCCATCTCTATAGGCAGAGATTATTGTATTTAATCGTAACTCTGTAAAAGCTTTCTGATGTTGTACAAAAGTCAGTTCATTAAAATAAGTTGTGTGTTCGTAAGCCTCTCTAAGTTTAAAATATAATGGGGCCCATGTACACAGAGTTTAGATCATTTTTAGTTGCCACTGCCCTTATGGTTCATTTAAAGATATTTTTCTGGGAATATAAGGGAAGTTCTTTGATCTCGGTCACTGAGAGGTCATATTTGCCCATCAGTTGGGCAGCTTGATGTACCCAGTTTTTAAGGAAAACCATCAAGCGTAGGACCTTAGCACAATAGCAGTCCTCTCTCCTGTGACCTCCAGCAGCTGGCCTTCGGAAGCATTTCTGCCTCCAAGCATTGAGGCAGAGCGTAACCATTTTGGCCAGTACGCTATTTGTGTGCCAAAGTAGATCCCATCCCAAGGGTGCACAGATAAGCATTCTCAATGGCAGCAACTTTCTCCCAAAAAAGTTCCGAAGCCTGGGGTTGTGCTGCTCTTCTGCTTTTAAATTTAAAGACAGTAGCTGGGGGGGGGGGGTGACTGAATTTACATCCCTGTGGGACAGGAGAACATTGGGCATTTCACCTGACTTTCAAATTAGTGATGGGCAGCTCCCCTCCCAACCTGCAGGAGAAATAGTAGTAGTAGTAGTAGTAGTAGTAGTAGTAGTAGTAGTAATAATAATAATAATAATAATAATAATAATAATAATAATAATAATAATAATAATAATAATAATAATAATAATAATAATTGTACCCCGCCCTTCCCAATTCAGAAAACCGGGCTCAAAACGGCTAACAACAAATTTAAAACACTTAATTGATGCAACAAAAAACAGCCCAAAATACAGTATAGAATGTGAATAACAATAAATTCAGAATTCAAAAATCATTTTAGGGGGGGAAATCCATCCAATAAAGATTAGTTGATCACCAGGGCTAGCTGGCTAAGTTATTCCTATTTGGGCCAGCGAGGAGGCCAGGGAGAATTAGCTGTGGGATCCCAGAGCAGGTAATGTTCATAAAAAGGGGAGAGGGAGGGAAGGAAGGGGAATAAAAGATCAGGCTAAGTTCAAATTGAAAGCCAGGCGGAATAGCTCTGTCTTACAGGCCCTGCGGAAGGAAGTTAAATCCTGCAGGGCCCTGGTCTCATGGGACAGAGCATCCACCAGGTCAGAGCCATCACTGAGAAGGCCCTGGCCCTGGTGGAGGATAATCTGACTTCCTTAGGACCCGGGACCTCTAAACTATAGTTATTCATGGACCTTAAAGTCCTTTGCGGGGCATACCAGGAGAGGTGGTCCCGTATATACGAGGGCCCTAAGCCCAGAAATAACTTGTGTGGGACTCTGCCTTAGCTCAGGGGCAGAAGACATGCACAGTTGATTTCTGGTTCAACCCCTGGCGGGTGGAGAAGGGTCGTAGCTCAGTGGTAGAAAATCTGCTCTGCATGCAAGGCAGGTTCAACTCCCAGCTTCTCCAAGTAGGGCTTAAGAGACCTCTGGCTGGTAAGTGTTGACCAGAGATTGGGAAGCTCAGTCCCAGAGGCCAGATGCAGCTCTCCAGCTCTCCCCTGGTCTATTTCTCCCCAGGTCTATCCCTTACTATCCCTATTTCTCACACCCCCTTTTTTCCTGGCTGAAGTATACCGGACTCTTCTTTGTCTGTCTGAAGGATGGAGAGCAGTGTTTCAGATAAGCTGGTCTGCTGTTGTTGGCATCTGTCTCGAAAGGCAATAGAATGCACCTGCCGGGGTGAAGTCAGACCTCACTGTAATAATAATAATAATAATAATAATAATAATAATAATAATAATAATAATAATTTATTACTTGTACCCTCCCATCTGGTTGGGTTTCCCCAGCCACTCTGTGTGGCTTCCAACAAAGATTAAAAATACATCAAACTGTCACACATTAAAAACTTCCCTGAACAGGGCTGCCTTCAGATGTTTTCTAAATGTCAGGTAGTTGTTTATCTCTTTGACATCTGATGGGAGGGCATTCCACAGGGTGGGTGCCACCACCGAGAAGGCCCTCTGCCTGGTTTCCTGTAGCTTCACTTCTCGCAGTGAGGGAACCGCCAGATGGCCCTCAGCACTGGACCTCAGCGTCTGGGCAGAATGATGGGGGTGGTGGCACTCCTTCAAGTATACTGGGCCGAGGCCATTTAGTGACCGCCCCGGGACACAAGCCTGGACGGTGTGCATGGAGATCCTGGGCTGCCCAGACGACAAAACCCCCATCCTGGCTGATACGACCCAAAGGAAAGCTGAGCTGGTTTGTCACCAGCTTGGCTGCAGGAGTTGCTGGAAGGAGACATACAAGGTACCAACCAACCGTCTTAGGGACTGGGACGCAGGTGGTACTGTGGTCTAAACCACTGAGCCGCTTGGGCTTGCCAATCAGAAGGTTGGTGGTTTGAATCCCCACGATGAGCTCCCGTTGCTGTGTCCCAGCTCCTGGCAACCTAGCAGTTCAAAAGCATACCAGCACAAGTAGATAAATAGGTACCATTGTGGTGGGAAAATTTCCATGCGCTCTGGCTTCCGTCATGGCATTCCATTGTGCCAGAAGTGGTTTAGTCATGCTGGCCACATGACTCGGAAAGCTGTCTGTGGACAAACACCTGCTCCCTCGACCTGAAAGTGAGATGAACGCCACATCCCCATAGTTGCCTTTGACTGGACTTAACCATCCAGGAGTCCTTTACCTTTACCTTTTTTACTTAAGGACTCCACTCTAGATTTGTGTAGGGTTTACTCCTTGGTGTTTTCTTCTCCTGAAGATGTCCTACAAGGCAGAGGAAGTTTAGGATCAGAGTTTTCCTTCTCCTAGATGGACTGCTTTCCCAGGTGGACAAACCCCATCTGCTCCTCACTTCCCTCTACAGCATGTGCAGAAACCACCTTCTTGACCATTGGACCCACTATTGGTCTGCTCAATCTGCCAGAGTCTGTGTCTTTGCATGCAGGGGAAGTCCGCAAGTCATGAAGTATTCAAGTCCCATTGGCTACCCTCACCTGGCTTAACTGTCCAGTCGAAGGATGGCGACAGCTTCTAGGAACCACAGGTGAAAGCTGCGAGCTACTCCCTGCCACAGTACATGGTACTAGATCAGTGTTTCTTAGACTGGGGTCTCCAGCTGTTGTTGGACTACAACTCCCATCATCCCTAGCTAGCAGGAGCATGGGTCAGGGATGATGGGAGTTGTAGTCCAAAAACAGTTGGAGACCCAACTTTGAGAAACACTGTACCGGACTGATACAAAGCAGTTCTCCATGTTCCTACGATGATCACTGTATATATGCATAGCAAATTACTACACACACATCCATATACATCCCATCCTGTTTTGTGTTTTGGTTTTTGCAGTGGGAAGCCCCAAAGAGTACAGTAGGGGGCAGTGCATGAACATGATAAATCTGAAGAAAATTCTCTTTTTTTACTGATTACTGAGGAGCAGTTGTGTTGGCCTGTAGCAGTAAACAGAAAGTCAGGGAGCGCAGTGGCTCTGTAAAGCCTCTGGTTTTTTTTACAGCACTGGCATATAGATTCTGTCAGGCAAATCTTGAAAGCTCCTGCTTGCAGAAAGCTTACATCTCTTTTTTTGTGGCATAGAACAAAACATTGTGCTGCAGCCATACCCTTCATGATATCAGGCTGTGATCCAGTGCAATCCCACTGAACACTGTGGGACTTACTTCTGAGTAAATGTGTGTACTGGATCCGCGATGTTGGTTACCGTATTTTTTGCTCCATAAGACGTACCTGACCATAAGACACACCTAGTTTTTAGAGGGGGATGCAAGAAAAAATATATACTTTGAAGGGAGCACTGAGCAGAGCCTTGCAGGCTTTTCCCTGACAGGCTGCCCTTCTCCCTCCTCGGGGGAAGAGCCCCCAAGAGCGCTCTTGCGGGCTTTTCTGGAGTGTCAACACAAGGGGGCTTGTGAAGAAGGCGCAGCAGAGACTGTACTTTTTGAGAATACTAAGGAAAAACCATCTTCCGCAGAAACTGCTGCTTGCCTTCTATCACTGTGCCATTGAGAACGTGCTCACTTATGGCTTATGTGTGTGGTACGGAAGCTGTACTGCCCAGAACAGGATGGGGTTGTGCAGGGTTGTTAAGGCAGCAGAGAGCATTGTTGGCTGCCCACTCTCCACCCTAGAGCAGATTTATGCCACAAGGTGCCATAGGAAGGCACTGGACATAGTAAAAGATCCATCGCATCCTGGTCACTGTCTCTTCGAGCTCTTGCCATCGGGACGGAGATACAGGTCGATGAAGACAAGGACGAGTCGTCTTAAGAACAGCTTCTTCTCCAGAGCGATCTCGGCCCTGAATGGGAAGCCCGGACTTTGAAAGTCATCTAATCTCCCTTGCTGTATTATATTGTATTGTTTAATTAGTGTTTTTATGGAGCAGTCAAGTAATTTCATTGTCCCCAAAGGGGGCAATGACAATAAAGATATTCTTATTCTTATTCTTATTCTTCTACGAGGTGGGGGAAGAGACTGAGGGGCTGTCCTCTGTCCCTTCCCCCACCTCCCGCAAAAGCCAGCAAGAGCCCTTTAAAGAGCATGTGTAGCGTGTGTGCGGCTCTTGGGGACTTTCCCCCGCCTGCTTCCCACCTGCATTCGCTCCATATGATGCACACACACTTCCCCTTACTTTTTAGGAGGGAAAAAGTGTGTCTTATGGAGCAAAAAATATGGTAACTAAAAGTCAACTCAAAGTCCTATAACTGCTCCCCAAGCCGCTGTAGAGCCGCTCAGATATTATTCCAAGCCTTGACTTCTCAACAACAGCAAAAAATCATTGGTGATTTTTATTTTTATTTTAGATATTTCCCGTCTTGTATCTTCATGTTCATTCAAGGAATTCGGGGTAGTTTGTATCACAACAACTCTGAGGAGTGGATTAGCCTGAGAGTTCATGACTGCCCCAAGGTCACCCAGTGAGATTCAGAGTTGAGTAGTTAATTGAACTCTAGGGTCTGCCCAGTCCAAGTCGAGCATTCTTTTCACTGCAACAATCTAGAGATGCATTTTCTTCTCTCCCTGGTGCAGTGATTTCTCTAAAAGTTTGAGCTGGGGAGTCCTTAGCTTAAATTAGCCTTCTGTGGAAGTCCAAGAGATCTAGCTTCAGACCCCACAGCCAACCCAGTGTTTTGTCTGTGGGCCTCAGTCCTTCTGTCTGCAACAAGGGGAGAACGTTCACCTACTTTGCAGGGTTGTTGAAAGGGGTGCTGAGACGATGCACGTGAAATGCTTTGCACATCTTAAAAGGGAGATGATGGCTATTATGTAGAAATAGGATGCCTGATACTACTATTTGCAGAGCCACTTTCACAACTGAACTGACGTAGACATGAACCTCTGTGTGTGTTACGTGTCTGTTCTCCTGAAAATGCTACAAAGCAGGGACCTCTTATATGTTAGATCTCTGCATTTATTTATTTATCTATCTATAAGTCAGGTTTGTTTGTTTGTTTATTTAATTACACCATCAAGGTGGGGATCAGTACCACCAAAGTATGTATATATGTGTGTCAGGGGCTGCCTCAGGTCTCAGCTCACAAAAGACCAACGCCAAGCTCTTCTTATATACAAGGATGTTTATTGCAGTTCATTATTGGTTCCACAACCGAGGCGCGCAGCCCCGCGTCTTTTAGCCTAGACATTTGAAGTCCCCTCTGAGTCGGTCCCGCCTCTACACCAGCTTAAGAGGCTTGTGCTAGACCACCTCTTCCTGTCCTTTCTTTTCCGCAGGGTCTTCCTGCCCCCCTGGGTTCCTTCCCTCCTGCTTTCCCCTGACGCGGATCCCTCCGATGCCTGCTCCCCCCTCCTTCGTGCTTTGGGGCCAGGCTCCTCCTCCGGGCTCTCTGCATTTCCACGCGCCTCCACATTTGAATTTGGCGCGCGTTCGCTACCCCTGACCTTCCTTTTGACAGCTACACTACTCCCTGTACTACTCTCCGCCCCTTCCGGCAGGACGTCCTGCCCCGATCTCCTTCCCCTGTCTCCTTCCTGCTCTGCTCCGTGTGTCACACTGGGAACTCCACCCTTCTCACTCGGTTCCTCCTGGGAAGCCGACCCCAATCTCCCACTCCCACTCGGGGTTTCCCTGCTGCTTCCCTGCTCCTGGCAAGTCCCCCCTGTGACCGCCCTTGGCTTGACCAGGGGCGCCCCCTTCTGGGAATCCTCCGATTCACTTGAGAGACTCATGGAAGACCTCAAGTCATTGTCATCCTCTTCCTCACTGTCCTGGGTTTCTTCCCCATCGCTCTCCGTCTCTCCCCTCACCTGTGCCTCTGTCCCTGAACCCCTGACAATGTGGTTCAGAGAGTTAGCATGGCATAGGAGTTTACGGCAAAAGAGTTGATAGAGAATATACTGTGCATGCACAATGCCCAAATTTCAATCCCCAGCACCTGCAATGGAAATAGGATAGAATATTAAAAACACGATAAAACATCAAACATTAAAAAATTATCTAAACAGGGCTGCCTTCAGATGTCTTCTAAAAGTCAGATAGTTGTTTGTTTTCTTGACATCTGATGGGAGGGCGTTCCACAGGCCACTACCGAGAGAGCCCTCTGCCTGGTTCCCTGTAACTTCACATCTCGCACTAAGGGAACCTCCAGAAGGTCCTTGGAGCTGGACCTCAGTGTCCAGGCAGAACGATGGGGCTGGAGACGCTTCTTCAGGTATACTGGGCTGAGGCCGTTAAGGGCTTTAAAGGTCAGCACCAACACTTTGAATTGTGCTCGGAAACGTACTGGGAGCCAATGCAGGTCTTTCAAGACTGGTGTTATGTGGTCTTGGTGGCCACTCCCAGTCACCAGTCTAGCTGCTGCATTCTGGATTAATTGTAGTTTCCGGGCCACCTTCAAAGGTAGCCCCACGTAGAGCATGTTGCAGTAATCCAAGCGGGAGATAACCAGAGCCTGCACCACTCTGGCAAGACAGTCCCCGGGCAGGGAGGGTCTCAGCCTGCGTACCAGAGAAATTCATAGATGTGATGGCTGTGCTCTGGCTCCACAGACAGAGGCAGAAATGTTTCTGAATGCCAGTTGCAGGAAGCTACAGGATGGGGGAGTGCTTCTGTGTTTTGTTTTGTTTTAATAAGATATTTATTAAAGTTTCCAATTTTTTACCAACAAAAACAAAAAACAAACATAAAAATATTAAAAACACATAAATTTCACAACTTATTTTCTTGTGACTTATTTCCCCGACCTCCTTATACCTCCCCTTCTTGTATACCCAGTTTAAATTGTTTATACAGCAAATCCTTATCTCAACATCTTAAATTATTGTAGCTTTAAATTCTTGCTTACAAAAAGAAAGTCATTTTATCATAGTTACAGCTTGAAACCACCTAATTTCAATCCAGCATCATTCAACATTCCGTAATTTTACAATATTTTTGTAGATAGTCCTTAATTTTTTTTTCCAGTCTTCTTCTGCCGACTCTTTTCTGCCAGTCCCATACAGTCAATCAGCTTCATCTGCCATTCTTCCAAAGTGGGTAGGTCTTGTGTCTTCCAGTACTTTGCGATAAGTATTCTTGCTGCTGTTGTAGCGTACATAAAAAAGGTTCTATCCTTCTTTGGCACCAATTGGCCGACCATGCCCAGGAGAAAGGCCTCTGGTTTCTTCAGGAAGGTATATTTAAATACCTTTTTCAGGATGGGAGAGGGCTTCTGTGCTCAGATATTGCTTGCACGTTTCCCTCAGGCACCTAGTTGACCACCAGGTGAACAAGATGCTAGACTTGGAGGACCATTGGCCTGATCCAGCAGGCTCGCCTTAGATTCTTACAATGGTATTTGTTAAGAAATTTGCCAGCTGTAGCTCAATGGCAGAGCATCAGCCTTGGTTGCAGAAGGTCTTGGGTTCAGCTCCTAGCATCTCCAGGTCGGACTGCAGAGTCTCAACCGGTCAGTGTAGATGTTCCTGAGCTTTTGTTGTATGAGCTAAAAATGCTGCCATAAGTCTTTGGATTAAATTCACTCAACCAAGATTACTACAGTGGTACCTCGGGTTACAGACGCTTCAGCTTACAGACTCTGCTAACCCAGAAATAGTACCTCGGGTTAAGAACTTTGCTTCAGGATGAGAACAGAAATTGCGTGGCGGCAGCAGGAGGCGCCACTGTATCTCAATTCCTGCTCACAAGACTCCAACCTTATTGTTGTTGCTTTACTTCTAAACCAAATTTTCCATTGCCAAAAAAGAAGATGAAGCCTTTAGGTCCCATTGCTTGCCATTAAATTCACTCAGCCAAGTTTATTACAGTACAGTGGTACCTCTGGTTAAGAACTTAATTCGTTCTGGAGGTCCGTTCTTAACCTGAAACTGTTCTTAACCTGAGGTATCACTTTAGCTAATGGGACATCCCTCCGCTGCCGCGCGATTTCTGTTCTCATCCTGAAGCAAAGTTCTTAACCCGAGGTACTATTTCTGGGTTAGCGGAGTCTGTAACCTGAAGCGTCTGTAACCTGAAGTGTCTGTAACCTGAGGTACCACTATATTGTTGTTGCTTCTAAACCAAATTTTTCATTGCAAAAAAAAAAAAAAGACAAAGCCTTGAGTTCCCATTGCTTGCCCCCTCTCCCTCTTTATTTTAAGCTGTTTTTCAGGCGTTGTCATGACTGTTGACTCTGACAAATTTGAAATAAGAAATGCTCGTTCTTTGGGAGGAAACAGTTGATTAAACTGACAGAGACAAATAGCTTGGCGGCATTTCTGGTGGCCTTCTTAACCCCTTTCCCTGCAAATATTCATCCGGGGAGACGGCTGAGAGTGAGAGGGGTCAGCAAGGCTCTCATCTTGGGGTATATGAATGGCGGCGGGAGCCCCGCGATATGAAATGCTGATTATTTGCAGTCCTTAACTCAGTACGGATGTGTCGTGCTGTTGTGCTGCTCATGAATATTTCCAAACAGAAGACCAATTCTCCTGGACTGCGTGTGTGGACAGACATGCAGGATGACTTGCGGCGATTAGACTCATGTTTATACCATTTGCTAGTTCTTGGAAGTAGTTTACATAAAATGCAAATATACGCACATGCAACAGACACAACTGCGACAAAGCAATGAAATGCAAATGTCTGGATCTACAGTACGGTCGTACCTTGGAAGTCGAATGGAATCCGTTCCGGAAGTCCGTTCGACTTCCGAAACATTCGAAAACCAAAGCACGGCTTCGGATTGGCTGCAGGAAGCTCCTGCAGCCAATCGGAAGCCACAGAAGCCCTGTTGGACATTCAGCTTCCAAAAATAGTTCGCAAAGCGGAACAGTCGCTTCCAGGTTTGCGTTGTTTGGGAGCCAAAACATTTGGGAACTAAGCTGTTTGACTTCCAAGAAAAAGTTGGAGTACAAGGGAAAAAAGCCATTCCGGGGCCTGCAGATTAGGGGGCACAATTCCAGTCTACAACTTAGCTTCTTCCCTCTTTCCTTATGGCAGATAGGAGCCTATTGTAGGGTGGCACCTTCTTTTCTGGAGCTCCTTAAAATATATTATTTTAGGAATGCCCGCGGGTGGCGCTGTGGGTTAAACCACCAGAGCCTAGGACTTGCCAATCAGGTCGGCGGTTCGAATCCCCGCGACAGGATGTGCTCCCGTTGCTCGGTCCCTGCTCCTGCCAACCTAGCAGTTCGAAAGCACATCAAAGCGCAAGTAGATAAATAGGTACCGCTCCAGTAGGAAGGTAAACGGTGTTTCCGTGCGCTGCTCTGGTTCGCCAAAAGTGGCTTAGTCCTGCTGGCCACATGACCCGGAAGCTGTACGCCGGCTCCCTCGGCCAATAAAGCGAGATGAGCGCCGCAACCCCAGAGTCAGTCACGACTGGACCTAATGGTCATGGGTCCCTTTACCTTTTTATCCTGCCATGGTTGCTTTAATTGAGATTCCTGCATTGCAGGGTGTTGGACTAGATGATCCTTAGTGTATCTTCCAATTCTATGATTCTATCAAGACACCCAGAAGTTACACTTGTTTCATTTATTTTTAGCCAACGTTAGTTCTAATCACCATTTGAATAGTTTCAAATATCTGTTTATTGTCAGTGATTTTTAACATTTCTTCCTATATACATAAAAGGGGAAAGCTGTCGTCACGCTGCAGTTGAGGAACAGCAGGCAGTTAAGCAAACTGTGTGGGTGGCAGGCAGCCCAGACAAGCTGGTTTAACTGGGGGAGGGGGAGGCACTGTGAAACATCTCCTCCCCTCTGTTAAACATTCCTGCAGTGAGGTTTAACAGTGTGGGGGGGTGCTTCACAGAGTGGTTTGGAAACTGTTGTGATAATCTCCCCCTTCTTTTAAAATGGCTTTATGATTGAGCAGGGAGGAGAAAGGCTTGGGGCAAGCAGGTTTTTATTTATTTTTTTTGGGGGGGTTACGCTGCTTAGAAATTTTCTTGCAGTCAAGTGGTATATAAGTTCTGTTAAATAAACAAAAACAAGACAAAAGCATTTGTGCAACATAAGGAACAGTGCAGATATTGTAACCTAAGGTGCAGGATTGGGCATGGTGCAAATCTTTATTTTTATTTATGGAACAGAAGGTATAACGTGTTCTATTCTGTTTGATGATGGCCTAACAAGCATTTAATGCAATTGCAAGGTACACAGATGGTGTGTGTGTGAGAGAGAAAGACAGACAGAGAGAGAAATCTTAATATTTCTTTTTCCAGTTCCTTAATTTTTGCACTCCTCCACCAATCCTTCTTGTTGATCTGACGGCTTTTGAAGTGTGCTACACAGATCTACTGAACTAGCTACATATGCAAATGAAGCTAAGATTAATTAACACCTCTTATTCCCTGTGTACAGAACTGGATGAGAAATGTAATTGCAGCCACAAGACTTATTCTGCTGTCTTTTTTTTTTTTTTAATACATGTATCTCTAGACTCATCATTATGACAGTCTTGAAATAAATGAGTAGAGAGAAGAATCCCTCTAAATGTTCTTAATTAAATAACTAGTGTAACTCTGCAACATAGATCAAAGCCTGCTGATTTTCGAATATTTTTTTCAGATGTATGTGTTATTTTAAGTGGGTAATATGTTTTACTGCTCTTGAGTGGAGGTAACCCAGGAAAATTTGAGATTAGTGTGGCTTAAACATATCTGTCTGTGTGTGGGATTGTGCCTTTTTAAAAATCACACCCATCCTTAAATGGGTCCTATAAAGTAGGTAATAGGGATCCACGCCATTTGCCAGCAGTGTGGAATGTAGCAATGCAAGTTGTTGTTGTTTAGTTCTTCTCATGAGGTGGCCAAAGTCTTGGAGCCTCAGCTTCACAATCTGTCCTTCCAGTGAGCACTCAGGGCTGATTTCCTTAAGAATGGATAGGTTTGATCTTCTTGCAGTCCATGGGACTTTCAAGAGCAATGCAAGTAATCAGCAATGCAAGTAATCAGCACCTATTGAACCATGCCTGTTACATCATTGATGTTTGAGCAGCGTGGACTCTAGCCCTCCTAGCTGAGGTTTCCCCCACTGCTGAGAGCTTTCAACAGAAAATACTCTGCTCGGATTATGGAACCTTATCAGATTTTGATAATTTTCTTTTGTCAACTTCTCCTTTAAATCCATTAATTTAATTGGTATTTTCTTCTCAATGTTTAATTTTATTTAAGCTGCTTAGATGGCATTATTAAGCAGTATACAGTGGTGCCCCGCAAGACGAATGCCTCGCAAGACGGAAAACCTGCTAGACGAAAGGGTTTTCCGTTTTGGAGGTGCTTCGCAAAACGAATTTCCTATGGGCTTGCTTCGCAAGACGAAAATGTCTTGCGAGTTCCTGCAGGGTTTCCCCCCCCCCTTTTTCCCAAGCCGCTAAGCCGCTTATCAGCTGATCCTAAGCCGCTAAGCCGCTTAACAGCTGATCCGCTAAGCAGCTTATCAGCTGATCCGCTAAGCCGCTTATCAGCTGATCCGCTAAGCCGCTTAACAGCTGATCCGCTAAGCCGCTTATCAGCTGATCCGCTAAACCGCTTATCAGCTGATCCGCTAAGCCCGCTAAGCCGCTTATCAGCTGATCCGCTAAGCCGCTAATGGGCTTGCTTCGCAAGACGAAAAAACCGCAAGACGAAGAGACTCGCGGAACGGATTCTTTTCGTCTTGCGAGGCACCACTGTATAAACCTTACTCTTAAAAGTGCTTGTGCATTGCATAGTTAAACTATGGAACTTGGTGGTCACCAAGTTGGATGACTTTAGAAGAGGATCAGACAACTTGATGATGGATAAGACTAGCTACTAGCCAGGATGACTGCTCTGCCTCCACAGTTGAAAGCAATAAGGGTTCTGAATACCAGTTGCCAGAAACTGCTGGAGGGGAGAGTGCTCTTGTGTAATAGCTTAACAGTATGTAAACACCATGGCTACAGCAGCCAAGCTAGAGGGGCATCACTTTGGTCAAGGATAGAAACTTGACCTCTCACCAGGAATGATGAGTTCTCCTTCATCTGTAAATTCATCACCATCCATCCAAGGCTTTTGTTTCCAATCAGGGCATCGTACCAAGTCTGCTTCATCTGAAGAGACTTTCTAGATCCACTCAAGGTCTGTCTGGTCCAGCATGCTGCTTCCAGCTGTGGTTGTCTAGGTGGTACGATGGCAACAGCCCTCTCCTGCTGTTTCTCCCCAACCATGAACTTGGATATCGCAGTTCGTTATCAAGGCCAATGCCGCTGTCCTCAACCTCAGACTGGTTGCTTGCAGCAAGCAACAATTGCCTCCCAGCCAAGCAGGCGTGGACCTTCCAGTTGAGAATTCAGACACAACAGTTTTTCTTTCACACACCCACCCCCAGCCTGTGTGTGTTTTCCCTTCAGACACAGTGCTGAAGGGAAAAAGCTAGGAAGGAAAATCGCAGAGCAGCCCGGAAGAGCAGAGGCAAAAGAAAACCTCTGGCATGTACAGTACGGCCGCTGGGAGAGCAATCCATACATAGAATTAATATTTGCAAGATTTTTCCGTCCACTGCATACTGTCTTCTTTCTCAACCCTACCCTTTACGTAGGAGCCTGGTGTAAGCATCTTTACTTAGAACTAAGGCTCAGTGAGTCCCCTATAATTTACTTCCTGGTAAATATGCTCATTAAGAGGAATGTTATAGTAATTAATTTATTATTTATACTGCTCCCATCTGGCTGGGCTTCCCCAGCCACTCTGGGCGGCTTCCAACACAAAATTAAAATACAGTAATACATCAAACATTAAAAGCTTCCCTAAACAGGGGTGCCTTCAGATGTCTTTTAAAAGTCTGGTAGTTGTTGTTCTCTTTGACATCTGGTGGGAGGGCGTTCCACAGGGCGGGTGCCACTACTGAGAAGGCCCTCTGCCTGGTTCCCTGTAACTTGGCTTCTCGCAGTGAGGGAACCGCCAGAAGGCCCTCGGCGCTGGACCTCAGTGTCCGGGTAGAACGATGGGGGTGGAGACGCTTCTTCAGATATACTGGACCAAGGCATGTTGATGGCTGCCAGCCATGATGGCTGTGATCTGCCTCCATGGTTGAAAGCAGCAGTGCTTCTGAACACTGATTGTTGCAAGCCACAATGTGTTCATGTTCTTGTGTTCTGTTTGTGGGCCACTGTGAGAACTGGATGCTGGACTAGATGGACAATCAACCTGATCCAGCAGGCTATTCTTGCCATAGCCCACAATCTAAAGCAGGCACCCCCAACCTGTGGCCCTCCAGATGTTTTGGCCTACAACTCCCACGATCCCTAGCTAACAGGACCAGTGGTCAGGGATGATGGGAATTGTAGCCCAAAACATCTGGAAGGCTGAAGGTTGGGGGTGCCTGATCTAAAGACCCATCAGGCCCAAGCTACTTCCTCGGTTTGGGGGAGAACCTTCAGTACCTCATTTCAGTCCTTTGTGGCCAACCACAAGGTCACATGCCTGCTGCTGTCCTTGGACGCAGTAGATCATAGAATCATAGAATCATAGAGTTGGAAGAGACCACAAGGGCCATCGAGTCCAACCCCCTGCCAAGCAGGAAACACCATCAGAGCACTCCTGACATATGGTTGTGAAGCCTCTGCTTAAAGACCTCCAAAGAAGGAGACCCCACCACACTCCTTGGCAGCAAATTCCACTGTCGAACAGCTCCTACTGTCAGCAAGTTCTTCCTAATGTTTAGGTGGAATCTTCTTTCTTGTAGTTTGGCTCCATTGCTCCGTGTCCGCTTCTCTGGAGCAGCAGAAAACAACCTTTCTCCCTCCTCTATGTGACATCCTTTTATATATTTGAACATGGCTATCATATCACCCCTTAACCTCATCTTCTCCAGGCTAAACATGCCCAGCTCCCTTAGCCGTTCCTCATAAGGCATCGTTTCCAGGCCTTTGACCATTTTGGTTGCCCTCCTCTGGACACGTTCCAGTTTGTCAGTGTCCTTCTTTAATTGTGATGCCCAGAGGAGTTCCCTGCAGTCTCCACAGCCTTTGCTGAAACCTGTAAGCACAAAATAAGTCAACAGCCCTTCAGCCAGCTCCTCCAGGGAGGTGGACCCCACACAATACAGGCCTTGACAGCTTACTTAAGGTTACAGTTCGCTCTAGCTCCCTGCAGAGATAGCATCTCCGTAGTAATTGCCTTAGCAAGTTCCTTTAGAGCTATCCAAGGTCCTGAATATGTTCCTCCTTTGCTTCACCAGTCTAAGAGCTTTCTCCCCTCAAGCAACAAATCATATGCTCTCTGGAACCCTCAAGCAGGGCATGGAGAAGGTGGACCTGCCTCCATTAGTTCTCTCAAAGCACTTTGTAGTCTAGGGCAGGCACGTCCAACAGGTAGATCGTGATCTAAAGGTAGATCATTGGACGTCTGTGGTAGATCACTGGCAGATCATTGGCTCCCCCTCAAAGAAGCTCAACAACTTTGACCTGAACCCCTAAAAAACAGGCCTTCCTTCTCCCTAAAAAAAGCTCAAGGGGGGGGTAGATCACTGCCAGTTTTTAACTGTAGATCACAGTCTCTTGGGAGTTGGCCACCCAACCAGGAATATCCTGCCCGTTGCGTAACTTGGTTCATCTTGGCAATCTTGCCCCAGTAGCTGTTGGCAGAACTTTATTCCATCTGTTTTGCCTAATCCAGTATAATAATAATTAAAAAAAACCTTGGGCTGCCACCCCTTTGGTTCCATAAACTCGTCCCCAGTGCCCACCATAGGTGCCATCTCGCGTGAAAGATTGTGGGTGCCCACAACAAAGGGCTGCAACTTGGCTGAGGGGCTCAGCCCCCACAAATATATTATTGTGGGTGCCAAAGCATCCATGGCTCCCTGGAGTTGGCGCCAGTGGTGCCCAATGTGTGTGTGTGTGTGTGTGTGCGCGCGCGCGTTTGTTCTTCATGCTGCTGGAAATGTTTACCGCTCCTCCGTTTTCATTTGTTTTGGGGTGTTGCATTTAACTGGCGTGGCCTTTCCTCTTTTGAAAGTCAGCTGGTTTATTATCATTATTTGAAAAGCAGTATGCCTCATAAGGGGGAGCAGGGAGATTGAAGGGCATAGTGTGCTCTCCACCCCCCATGAAAAATGCAAAATAATCACAACTTCAGGTAGAATAATGAGCTCTCATTGCTTTGAGCCAAGGTGGAATGCTCTCATAAATGATTCATAGTCAACCAACTGACAATATAAATGAAGAAATCCTCAGTTTTCATTCTGTAGCCCCCACCCCAGCAGCAGCATCTTATTTCATTATTTTTTTGTTGCTTTTGTCTGTGTTTTGTGTGTTCTGTCTGTTGTAGGGCTGGCCACTCTATCTATCTATCAATGCACAAATAAATACATACATAAATATACATACACATACATATACACATGTGCACACACTTACGCAAAACACAGAGAAACACACACATATCGTAGAATCATAGAATTGCAAGGGAGTGACAGGGTCATCTAGTCTTTCCCCCTGTAATCAGGAATATTTTGTCCAAAACCACCAGAATGCCTATATTACCGAAATCCAATTGACAAAACACGTAAACGTAATAGGCCGTATAGTAACAATCGCAAAGTTATTTACTAGCGGTACCTCAGGTTACAGAGGCTTCAGGTTACAGACGCCGCTGTACCGTGGTGTACCAGTACCGTGGTACCTCAGGTTACAGAGGCTTCAGGTTACAGACGCCGCTAACCCAGAAATAGTACCTTGGGTTAAGAACTTTGCTTCAGGATGAGAACAGAAACCGCACAGCGGGAGGCCCCATTAGCTAAAGTGGTACCTCAGGTTAAGAACAGTTTCAGGTTAAGAACGGACCTCCGCAACGAATTAAGTTCTTAACCCGAGGTACCACTGTATGTACAAAATATAAATCCCATTTTGTCAGTGCTGTAGAATATTCTTTTCTGATTTCTTCATCTTCTCTTGTATTTTTCTGTCTGACGTATTCCTTAGAAGTGTGGCATGAAATAATATTTTGTCCAACATGGCTCTCGAATCCACAACCCCAAAATTAAGTTTTGTATAACACACACACACACACACACACACACACACACACACACACACGCATATACACAGAGAGCATATTCCCTTGTGCAAACCTGCCCAGGTTTTGAGATCTGGGGGTGTGCTTCCCTCGGTCTCCCCCCCCCTCCTCACAGGCACACTTGGTGGGGATGCGGGAGAGGGCCTCCTTGGTGGTGGCTCCTAGACTTTGGTACTCTGTCCCTGGATAAACAAAACTAGCTCCCTCCTTTTTGCTTTCCTGCCAGCAGGTGGAAAACTTCCTTGTTCCAAAAGGCTTTGGGGAGCTGACTTCTTTTAATTAAAGGGCTGAAATGATCCTTGAAAAGTTTTGCCCCTGGCAACAAGTTTTGCCCGGCAACAGGGTTGCCTTGGCAACAGACTTCTTTATAAGGCATGCTCTGGAGGAGAGCGAGTTCAAGGCTGGTTATTCTGTCCAGACAGCTGAAAGGCAGAGAGGAGAAATCATTCCCCTTTCATTGTTTTACTTTATTTTCCTTAGACCAGTAGCTGTATACGTTGTAACATTTATTTATTCCATATTTATTCAAGCATAACTGGAATGGGTAAGGTGTTTATTCCCACGTGGGAAGGTAAAGGTAAAGGGACCCCTGACCATTAGGTCCAGTCATAGCTGACTCTGGGGTTGCGACGCTCATCTCGCTTTAATGGTGAACCAGAGCAGCGCACAGAAATGTCATTTACCTTCCCACCGGAGTGGTACCTATTTATCCTTCACTTTGACATGCTTTCAAACTGCTAGGTTGGCAGGAGCAGGGACCGAGCAACAGGAGCTCACCCTGTCGCAGGGATTCGAACCGCCGACCTTCTGATTGGCAAGTCCTAGGCTCTGGTGGTTTAACCCACAGCGCCACCCGCGTCCCTCCTGCTGACTGAAAAAAGGAACCCCCAAATGATTGGCGCAGGGCTCTGATAATAAATAAATATGCCCTAATAATTAATGATGATCCGACTTCTCTCCAAATGCAGGCAAACTTTTCCACATTGATTTTGGCTACATCCTGGGCCGCGACCCAAAACCTCTTCCCCCACCCATGAAACTGAACAAAGAGATGGTGGAAGGCATGGGGGGGACACAAAGCGAGCAGTACCAGGAGTTCCGCAAGCAGTGCTACACAGCTTTCCTTCACCTGCGCAGGTAAGCTTTTAAGCTTTTCTGCTGCTGGGCTGGCCAGCTGGCTCTTCCTTCACTTTTGAGCAGAGAGGCTGTCTGGCTGGCACAATCACAAACACAATCTTTTCATTTTCACCATGACACTCTTCTTCTGCCCCTGCTCTTTCTTTATTTCTTTATCGTTTTTATTTAAAAAAACAAAAACAAATAAAAAACGTTCCTCTATTCCAGGCACATCCAACTCTCTAGAGACTACGGTATACTCCTAGTATAATAAAACTGGCAGTGATCTACCCATTGTTATTGCCAAAAGTTGCTGAGCTTTTTTGGGGGGAACATTTATGGCAACGGCAGCATAAATGGAACATAGCGCCAGGGACGCAGAGTGATTAATCAGGAGCACACAGGTGATCAGTTTTCTTAATCCAGTGATCGACCTGAAGCACCCTAGGGATAGACCTGTAGATTGCGGTCGACTGGTTGGACATGTCTGCTCTATTCCATAAAAAAAACAAAGCGGCAGACCACAAATATACAGCAAAAAAATGTGAAAAGCAAAAATCCTGGTTATAATTCTAACATCCTAATTTTGAATTTTCCTTTTACACTTCATTACCTGTTGTGTTATGCAAATGTGGCCTTTGGATCGATATTGGGTCATGCTAAATTTTGAATTGCAGGGGGATATGGAGATGGACCCAAATTTCATCCCACGAAATTACTACGGTGCAAAACTCCCATGATTTTTATTTTTATTTTTAAATTAACAGGGTTGCAGGTTTTATTTTCTTTCTCTTTTTTTGGAAAGAATGATCCATGGAAATCACTGCAAGCAGTCCTCTAAGCTTTACACTAAACTTCCACAAGTGGCTTTTCTGTCATATTAAAGGTCACGTAAAACTAGGAATTAAGCAGGTAAGGCAGTGTCGGGAAGATAGACGAAAGTGATACCTGAACGCAGCCTTTTAGTGGCGATCCTTGGGAGACGGACGTGAGGGAATAATGTGAAAGGATGTCTGGGGAAGTAGTGTTCCATCTTCTTGAAAAGTAGAGATGGGAGGGAGAAAGAAATGCCTTTCATAAGCTGTCATTGATAATGCATTAGAAGCAATTCAGCAGAATGAGAAAACAAAGTTATTAATCGGAGAGCTCGGTTACTCCCATCTCTCCCAAGAATCATTGCAACAGGATTAACCTGTGCAGGTGTGATTCAGAGCATCAGTTACACATATCCTAATAGGAAACTTGGTAGACAAAATGCTTCTGTGTGTCTGAGAAAGAGAGACTAAGTAAAACTTGCACAGGTCTGGAATTTTCTTTTATCTCTGGCAACACCTGCCAGATTTCATTTCCAATGTTTTTAAAAACATACACCCCCATCCCAAGCATTTTAAGGGAAGCTTTTAATGTTTAACAGATGAGTGGGGTAGAAACAATAAATAGTTGTTGTTGTTGTTGAGTCATTTAGTCGTGTCCAACTCTTCGTGACCCCATGGACCAGAGCATGCCAGGCACTCCTGTCTTCCACTGCCTCCCGCAGTTTGGTCAAGCTCATGCTGGTAGCTTCGAGAACACTGTCCAGGCATCTCGTCCTCTGTCGTCCCCTTCTCCTTGTGCCCTCCATCTTTCCCAACATCAGAGTCTTTTCCAGGGAGACTTCTCTTCTCATGAGATGGCCAAAGTATTGGAGCCTCAGCTTCAGGATCTGTCCTCCCAGTGAGCACTCAGGGCTGATTTCCTTAAGGATGGATAGGTTTGATCTTCTTGCAGTCCATGGGACTCTCAAGAGTCTCCTCCAGCAGCATAATTCAAAAGTATCAATTCTTCGGCGATCGGCCTTCTATTATTATTATTATTAGTATTAGTATTAGTATTAGTATTAGTATTAGTATTAGTATTAGTATTATTACTGCTACTTCTACTAAGAAATGCAATTTGACACCTTCATTGTAAGGCGTTGCATTGGATAACCCTCAGGGTGCCTTCCAACTTTTACGGTTCTATGAATCTTAACTGTATAAAGGAGCTTTGTGGGTGTGTTCCTATATACCCAGAAGTGTCAGGAAGGGAGCCAGATGGGCTCCACTGGGAGGTGAACTCATAGGGAAGAGCAACAGGTCTAAGGAACGACGTAAACGAAGAGGGAACAGGTGTGAAGAGTTTTAAAGGTGAAGACGACAAACTGGAAATAGATGCCGACAGTGACTGAGAGCTACCGTTCAGTCTTCAGGGAAGAGATGATGGCGGCGATAGCATCCGGAGAGAAAGATGACTTGAGCAGAATTGTTGTGCGCCAACTAAAGAGGAGTGATGTGCCACAAGGTTGGGCCCACGGAGAGGACATTATAGACACGAGATGATCAGAGCAAGGTTAAAGGGGCATTACTTACGAATTGGCCCCAGGTGCTGAGGAATTGCCTTCTCTCTTAATTTATGGATAGCTGGATGTCCGGAGTTGTGCAAAGAAGCACTAATAGACAATAAGATTAAAAGGTGAAGAGCGTTGAGGATCTAGTGGTTACAACTTGATTGCCTTTCTAAACGCTCCTAATAATGTGCAATAATAAAACCTTGCTGGCGCAGCCTTTTGTCTTCAGAAAGCCTGAACGGGAATGAATTTAAATGGCTCGACACCTTGATTGGATCTTTTTTTATGATGTATGTGGAACAAAACGCACAAAAGTGAGGAATATTAAAGATAATAGTTGGAGAGAAAGACACTTGGAATTTGTGCCCAAGGAATTCGTTCCAGGGTGGGGTGAGATACGAAGAAGCTTGCTCAAGAAGGTAGCGGGAGACGGGGGGGAATAAACCCACAATCTTTTTCCGTTAAATATATATAAAGCACCTAGGAAGAATCAGGGAGATATCTGTTCTGAAAACCAAACTGCAGTCTGGGGAGTCTCTCAAGTAACTCTGAATGGCTGTATAAATGTATTAAAAAGATGCTGAAAGCTGGTGTGGGGAGAGAGAACACAATTCAAATGAAAACACCCTGAAATAGAAAAGAAAGGGAATAATTTGTTAAAAGAATTATTTTCCTGCTTTTTTTCCCTGTCTTCATCTTCTGTCTTCAAGGGAGATTCCCACCCACCCCCTTGCTCCTGTCACAGGGAAATGTCATTGTTCAACGGTGATGCTTTCTGTTCTTCACTAGCTAATTAATTGCGTTTCAGTTCAGCATTGGTAGTGTTTAGCAAAGGCTGGCGAAAAGTCTCAATTTTCTAAGGCTTTGTGTCTTCTGTGGCGCAGGAAGAAGGAAGATAAATGCAGCTTAACTGCAGTTGATCTGTTGAGGACTTCATTGCCTTACCTTAATGACCCGTTGGGCAAGGAGACACTTGAAAAGCTCAAGAACATGACAGCAACCTTGGAAGATCAGACCCTGAGTTCATCTAAACCAGCTTCCTCTTCCTGGTGCCCTTCAAGTAGTTTTGGACTACAATTCCCATCATCCCTCTCCATCAATCCCAGACAGCTTATCAACCCCAGCTACGGACAATGATGATGGAAGCTGTAGTTCTGCACAGGTGAGCCTGTGCTCAGATTGAAAGACCTACATTGGCTCCCAGTACGTTTCCGAGCACAATTCAAAGTGTTGGTGCTGACCTTTAAAGCCCTAAACGGCCTCGGTCCAGTATACCTGAAGGAGCGTCTCCACCCCCATCGTTCTGCCCGGACACTGAGGCCCAGTGCCGAGGGCCTTCTGGCGGTTCCCTCACTGCGAGAAGCCAAGTTACAGGGAACCAGGCAGAGGGCCTTCTCGGTAATGGCACCCGCCCTGTGGAACGCCCTCCCACCAGATGTCACAGAGAACAACTACCAGACTTTTAGACGACATCTGAAGGCAGCCCTGTTTAGGGAAGCTTTTAATGTTTGGCAGATTATTGTATTTTAATTTTGTGTTGGAAGCCGCCCAGAGTGGCTGGGGAAACCCAGCCAGATGGGTGGGGTATAAAATATTATTATTATTATTATTATTATTATTATTATTATTATTATTATTATTATTAAAAACAGCAAAACAAAACATTTCCCCTTATTTGGATTTCTCCTCTCCTGTTAAATAGGTCAGTTCAAATAATCACTCACAGTGGAAGCTCTTTCAAATCTTGGTACTAACTATTATTAATTTAATTTTTAAATTAAATTTAATATATAAAAAAAGCCCCCACACTCTATTTTACTTTTAGGAAAGTAAAATGTTAAGCGCATTCCCTTGAAACGCCAGCAGCTGTTTCAAGCATACAGACTTCAGTTGTAAAGCTCAAGGCAGCTGTCAGGCTCTTCCTTTTTAATGGTTACAAATGGCTTTTGGATCTCCAAAGTTATAGGTGTAAAACGGTTGGTTCACATAATTCACAGAACTTTGGTCGGGTGCTAACTTTGGACAGGAGACACGCTCTGAGGTCCGCACAGTGGAAGTGCCAGAAATATTTCGGTCCAGCCCCTGAAACGCCCTTTTAAAGAAAAGTTCTTTAAACCATCCCCAAAAACCATCCCCAAAGGCATAGTCAGAAATATAAAGGTAAAGGACCCCTGGATGGTTACGTCCAGTCAAAGGTGACTATGGGCTTGTGGCACTCATCTCGCTTTCAGGCTGAGGGAGCCAGTGTTTGTCCACAGACAGCTTTCTGGGTCATGTGGGCAGCAGAACTAAACCACTTCTGGTGCAACAGAACACCTTGATGGAAACCAGAGCACACGGAAACGCCATTTACCTTCCCACCACAGTGGTACCTATTTATCTACTTGCACTGGCGTACTTTCAAACTTCTAGGTTGGCAGGAGCTGGGACAGAGCAATGGGAGCTCACCCCGTTGCGCAGATCCAAACTGCCATCCTTCTGATCGGCAAGCCCAAGAGGCTCAGTGGTTTAGACCACAGCGCCACCCATGTCCGAGTCTGCTCCTTGGACAAGGCAGCGTGGATTTCGCACTGCCAACCAGTGGTGCAATGCAAGTGTTGGGAACTGCATCTGACAAGACGAAGAAAAAAGAAGTTTCCCACCCATCTTGCGAAGGTAACATAGTCTCTCATCCTCCCTAGGAAATTTACTTTAATTAGCCAATGCTTCAGCTAATGCCAACAAAAAGCTAAGGTTGCTCGTTTTCTACTTGCTGTAGGTTCTTTTTTGAGTGCGATTAATTTGACCTTCGGATGTCTCATTTTGTCCACATTGCGCATCCAACTGTATCTAAAATTTTGGCTGGCAGGCTGCCAATTAAGAATCCACTTCATGCATCGAGTCCCTATAAGCCTATTCCACAATACTCTCCGGTTGTGGCTAAATTGGCTTCCCCTCTGGGTTATTATTTTCTTACCATGTCTGCCTTCTTCTACTCCACAGGTATTCCAACCTCATTTTGAACCTGTTCTCCCTCATGGTCGATGCCAACATCCCGGACATAGCTCTTGAGCCAGACAAGACTGTAAAGAAGGTAAGAATTGAATACAAAGTGTGTGTGTGTGTGCTACGAGATGTGCTCTGCCCATAGAGAGGGGCTTGGCTCCCAAACTCATTTCATTTATTCTTCCCTCCATTTCTCAGCCCCCTGCCATTGTGTGTCAAAGCACACATGCACTGTTCCCATGAAATTGTGGTTGTTGTATTTGTTGATTGAATTTATATTCCGCCCTATAGCCGCAGGTCTCAGGGCGGTTTTCGAGATAAAATCAGAATGTTGTTGTTGTTTAGTCGTTTAGTCGTGTCCGACTCTTCGAGACCCCATGGACCAGAGCATTTGACAATGGTTATGACCAGCTTTTCCACTTTCTATGTACGTGAATTGATATTACACGCATAGCAAGAGCCCACCTGTACTATGTTGTTGTTGTTGTTGTTTATTCGTGTCCGACTCTTCATGACCCCATGGACCAGAGCACGCCAGGCACTCCTGTCTTTCACTGCCTCCTGCAGTTTGGTCAAACTCATGTTTGTAGCTTCGAGAACACTGTCCAACCATCTCCTCTGTCGTCCCCTTCTCCTTGTGCTCTCCATCTTTCCCAACATCAGGGTCTTTTCCAGGGAGTCTTCTCTTCTCATGAGATGGCCAAAGTACTGGAGCCTCAGCTTCAGGATCTGTCCTTCCAGTGAGCACTCAGGGCTGATTTCCTTCAGAATGGATCGGTTTGATCTTCTTGCAGTCCATGGGACTCTCAAGAGTCTCCTCCAGCACCAGAATTCAAAAGCATCAATTCTTCGGTGATCAGCCTTCTTTATGGTCCAGCTCTCACTTCCATACATCTCTCACTTCCATACATCATTCCATAAAATCAGAATATAAAACCACAAAACGCATAATCAAAATAAAGACAACAGCAACACAACAACACATTTTAAAAGGGCTTAGGGTGCCAATCAAGTTTTCTTTGCTTCTGCTGGTTCAGAAGTGGAGAACGCTCTGGTCTTTAAGGCCAGGCTTCTCTGTCTGAGCTTTGAAACTTCCCAAGTTGAGGCCCCTGCCAACCCTGCTCCACATGCCTCCTCATGTTGGAATATCACCTCAAGCCATGGAGTTGCCTCTTGCTTGCCTGCTTGGAGAGATGTGAAGGGGTTCTGTCGAAACCTCTGGCTTTTATGTGACTGCAGTGTCACCCGCAGTACAAAGGTAAGAGACACATCCATTGTCCCACCTTCTTTTTTTGCCTCTGGCTCTGCCAATCATTGCTGTTCCACCCCAGGAAAATCACCCAGGAGAAAATGCAGCTCTCAGGTTGAATGACGCTATTCCTGACAACCTTGGATTAGTTGGTTGTGAGAGTATCTGGCTGTGTTCAAATGTTTTGTGATGCTCATAGTGTTTTTGAAAGTGTTTAGATTAGGGTTGCCATATTTCAAACAGTAAACCCTAGTTTAGATGTTCTTTTAATTTGTTTTTATGTCTTTTAAAGATGTTTCAGATTATTTTAATTGCATTGCATTTTTTTAATTGTATTGTTGTTTGTTCCCCTGGGCTCCTTTGAGAGGAAGAGCTGGGTAGAAATTTCATTGTTGTTGATGATGATTGTGATAATCCCTTGTGCGGCCGTGTGCTTGAACTCAGGCACACAGAACACTCTAGCAGTATGAACTGGCCCAGGGACCGTTGTGAAGTGAGAAATGTAATGTTGGAAGTGATCCTAGACATTATCCGAAGGAAGTCTATAAAAGAAGCAGGAGGGCAGCTTGCCAAACAAGAGCAATCTCATCTCTGTCTTCTGATGATTCAGAAACCCATCTTATTCCAGCCTGGTCTCTTTTTAATTTGACGGAGGAGGGGGAATAGCCACTTCTGAAACCGTTCTGATTTCTCTGGTGGGGGGTTTTACGTTTCCTAACCCTCGTCACTGCACCGAGATGCAGTCGTCAAGGATATATAATTGGTAGAAAGCTGGCCATCAAAGAACGAAATTGGCAGTTGTTCTGGATTTCAGGGGTCTTGCTTATTTTCTTTTCTTTTGTTTTTTCCTCATCTGCAGACTTCAAGTTCTGACTTACCACTTAGTTTAATCCCATTCATCTCTGTCAGGAGTTCAGTGTTGCTTGACGTGATGGTGTTTGTGTTTGGCCTGGACTCTGTCTTGCGAGCAATCTGACACTCTTCCTGTATCAAATGGAGAGTCTCTTCCTTTGTGTTTTCGTGCCAATTAAGGCAGAACATAACCGGCTTGTTATTAATATGTGGGCAACAGCTTTCATGTTTGATTTGGGCAACGGCGTACACGTTTTCGTGTTGGCTGTAGAGAGCCATCCATCCCAATTTCTCTTTCTCCATTCAGACTACATTTCAATGTGCCACTTGCTGAGAAGCATTTCTGAGGTCTTTCGAATGCTGCTTCTTCTTCTGAGTTTTGCCGATCTTGTAAAAGACCCATCTTATTATATTATATCTATGCTTCTGCATTTGGAATCTTATTTATTTTGTCAGTCCTTCACATCACAGCCTTTTTTGTTCCCTTTGTTTTAATGGAGGTGTCTCCTTTCCATTTTTCAAAGTCTACTTTAATGGAAAGTCTAATAGAATAAATCCCAAAGCACTTTCTTCTGGGGTGGGGGTGGGGAGAGTGGAATCAGTTTGTGTGATACCTTGATGTGCCTTTGAAGTTTAGTAATCAATTTCTCTCTGGAACAGTGAGTCGCTCTTGATCTTCTGTGACAATATGTTGTCTTAATGTCATAAGACTGAAGATCTGGAAAGGTTACTGATGTTATGATGTTCTTATTTAATTTCCATAGCTCTCCAGGCTGCACTGTCTTTTACAAAGTTTGATCATATGTGCTTTAATTATTTTATTTTATTATTTATACTCCATCCATCTGGCTGGGCTTCCCCAGCCACCCTGGGTGATTTATAGCACATTAAAATAGTAAAACTTCAGACATTAAAAATTTCCTGATATATGGCTGCCTTCAGATGTCTTCTAAAAGTCAGATACAGTGGTACCTCAGGTTATAGATCCTTCAGCTTACAGACGCTTCAGGTTACAGACTCCGCTAACCCAGAAATAGTACCTCGGGTTAAGAACTTTGCTTCAGGATGAGAACAGAAATCATGCGACAGCGGGGGGAGGCCCCATTAGCTAAAGTGGTACCTCAGGTTAAGAACAGTTTCAGGTTAAGAACGGACCTCCAGAACGAATTAAGTTCTTAACCTGAGCTACCACTGTAAAGGTAACAGTTAAGTCCAGTCGCAGACGACTCTGGGTTGTGGCGCTCATCTCGCTTTACAGCCCGAGGGAGCCAACGTACAGCTCCGGGTCATGTGGCCAGCATGACTAAGCCGCTTCTGGCAAAACCAGAGCAGTGCACGGAAATGCAATTTACCTTCCCGCTGGAGTGGTACCTATTTATCTACTTGCACTTTTTGGCGTGCTTTTGAACTGGTAGGTTGGCAGCAGCTGGGACTGAGCAATGGGACCTCACCCCATTGCGGAGATTCGAACCGGTGACCTTCTCATCAGCAAGCCCAAGAGGCTCAGTGGTTTAGACCCAAACATGGCCAGTGAAAGTGTTGCACTTGCCCACCAATAGCAAAAAGCCTTGTGCTGAAATCATCAGTGAAATAGCTGGAGTCCCCAAGTGACGCTGAATCTCCTTAAACTTCCAAGTCTTGAAGGTGACGGCTGGTATCTCAGTACACGGTGATCGCAAGGAGGACTTCCACTTCTCCCCAGTTCAATAGCTTTTACTTGGTATGGGCTGCTCAGTCTGAAGTGAGAATGATGCCTTGTAAAATCATCAGGTATTCTGGGAGAAATTTGAAACCGAATTTATATTATTTTTCCGCTCCCTGTGGCAAAGCTTTTCTTTCTGCAACCCTATCAGGAAAAATCTATATTTATCTAATGCTACAGTTGCATTGATTTTCAGCAATATCATCTCTCTCTCTCTTTTTCTTTTTCTTTTGTTCTTTGTTACAGAAGAGAATTTTCCATTCTTGGCACATCATTCCTATGAAGCAATGTGTTTGGGCTAGATCTAAATTGGGATCTCTTTGCTAATAAAGAGCCAGATTTTTCCAGTACCTGTTTGATAGTATTTTCTGACCCCTTGCCATATAACTGATCGGGGGACTTTTTTTCCAGTCTGAGGGCCACATTCCCTTCAGGGCAGTATTCCGGGGGCCAGATTCCAGTTGTGGGTGGGGCCGGTGGCAAAAGTGGGTGGAGCAAATAAATGTGAATTTTGCCTTTGTTTCTTCACACACCCGTCTTTGTCCCCCATCCAAGTAAACTCATTGTTTGTTGTTGTTTAGTCGTTTAGTCATGCCCGACTCTTCGTGACCCCATGGACCAGAGCATGCCAGGCACCCCTGTCCTCCACCGCCTCCCACAGTTTGGTCAAACTCATGCTGGTAGCCTCGAAAACACTGTCCAACCATCTCGTCCTCTGTCGTCCCCTTCTCCTTGTGCCCTCAATCTTTCCCAACATCAGGATCTTTTCCAGGAAGTCTTCTCTTCTCATGAGGTGGCCAAAGTATTGGAGCCTCAGCTTCACGATCTGTCCTTCCAGTGAGCACTCAGGGCTGATTTCCTTCAGAATGGATAGGTTTGATCTTCTTGCAGTCCATGGGACTCTCAAGAGTCTCCTCCAGCACCAGAATTCAAAAGCATCAATTCCTCATTGTTATAAGAGACTATTCTGGTGCGTTGTAAACAAGGCCACGTTTCAGCTCTGGTGAGTGGAGTCGAGAGCAGAGACAGTTGCCTTAAACTTCTCCTGGCTGAAGTGGGCAGCTTTGCTCAAACTCATTTAAACAAGATAACACCACATACATTGTGTTGAGGAGAATTTAAACAGATGTTTTCGGTGTCTTGATTGATTTTCTTCCTGTCCCCCTGTCCCCCCGTCCCCCTCCTCAAAGCTTTAAACAAGAAATCCATATATATGTCGAGAAACTCAAACAAGATAAGGATCCATTTTGCCTTGACCTGTAAAATTAAATTACCTGTCGGTGCCTGAATGAAGTCAATAGCCCATTTTCAGCCATAATATCATTTTCATGGAAGGCTTGGGGGCGAAGACTTGTAAAGTACGCGATGTTTGCCAGGCTACAAGACAAACACTGCTATTTGCTTTATGCAGATGGGTGTTCTAAGTCAATTTTCTCATCTCCTGGTGCAAGTGCTCCCTAAAGCACCAGGATGACAGAAAAGGGAAAGAAAGAGTGGCTGAAATTCATTATTTTAAACAATAAGATAAAATAAAATCCTGCGACTCCAGGTGCTTGGAGGACTCTTCAGAAACTTAGAATCATAGAATCATAGAGTTGGAAGAGACCACAAGGGCCATCGAGTCCAACCCCCTGCCAAGCAGGAAACACCATCAGAGCACTCCTGACATATGGTTGTCAAGCCTCTGCTTAAAGATCTCCAAAGTAGGAGACTCCACCACACTCCTTGGCAGCAAATTCCACTGTCAAACAGCTCTTACTGTCAGGAAGTTCTTCCTAATGTTTAGGTGGACTCTTCTTTCTTGTAGTTTGGATCCATTGCTCCGTGTCCGCTTCTCTGGAGCAGCAGAAAACAACCTTTCTCCCTCCTCTATGTGACATCCTTTTATATATTTGAACATGGCTATCATATCACCCCTTAACCTCCTCTTCTCCAGGCTAAACATGCCCAGCTCCCTTAGCCGTTCCTCATAAGGCATCGTTTCCAGGCCTTTGACCATTTTGGTTGCCCTCCTCTGGACACGTTCCAGTTTGTCAGTGTCCTTCTTGAATTGTGGTGCCCAGAACTGGACACAGTACTCCAGGTGAGGTCTGACCAGAGCAGAATACAGTGGCACTATTACTTCCCTTGATCTAGATGCTATACTCCTATTGATGCAGCCCAGAATTGCATTGGCTTTTTTAGCTGCCGTGTCACACTGTTGGCTCATGTCAAGTTTGTGGTCAACCAAGACTCCTAGATCCTTTTCACATGTACTGCTCTCAAGCCAGGTGTCACCCATCTTCAGCTGCAGGTTTGACCAGGGCCCGTATTTCAGGTGATATATTTCTGATGTCGCACAACTTTCACTGATGTAGATTCATAATGCTTTTATACAAATATATGGTGTGGCTGCATTTGAAATACTGCGTATAGTTCTCACCTCAAGCATGCATATATATATATATATATATATATATATATATATATATATATATATATATATATATATATATATGCAGGTTTTGGTGTCTTCGGGTGTCTTCCCGTGTAAGAGTTGGGGTGTCTAGGTGACGTTTCGACAAGGTCTCACTCGTCATCTTCAGGCTGGTGCTTTCGGCTTCTTGTTACTGGAACAGCTTTCGGCTTCTTGTTACTGGAACGCTCTGTTCCAGTAACAAGAAGCCGAAAGCACCAGCCTGAAGATGACGAGTGAGACCTCGTCGAGTGAGACCCAGCCTGAAGATGACGAGTGAGACCTCGTCGAAACGTCACCTAGACACCCCAACTCTTACACGGGAAGACACCCGAAGACACCAAAACCTGCATTCCTGTACCCGTGAAAATCTACGAAAGCAAATATATATATATATATATATATATATATATATATATATATATATATATATATATATATGAGAATGATATCTGTTTTCCCCCAATTATATTTTATTAAGCTTCAGCATGTTTAACATCTACAGTCATAATTTCATCTTTTCTCTTATTTTTGTCGACTTTCCTCCCCATTTTCCACAGAGTTGTTGTTTCTCCCCTCCTGCTGCTGTTCTATCAAATCATAGCCACAAATATCATAATCTAATTACTTCCGTTGCTCATGACTCAAATCCTGCTCACAAGTTCATCATCCTATAATCTTTCTTTTAATAGTCCGAAAAGGTGTTTGCATAATTTCTAGACCACCCTTCATTCAAGAATCACAAGGCGGTTTACAATATAAAAACTCAAACAAACATAACATTATTCTTCTTCTTCTTCTTTGGCGATCACTCATAGCCGAGTAAGATTGTCTTCCATAAACAGGGTTTTAACAGTGAGTCCGTAAGTGACTGTGGAGGCCAATTCTGGATCCACATGTCCTTCCACAGTGGGGACATATGTTTCCAGGCAGGAGTTGATCACGGTGAGGGTTTGCCAAGTGTGCCTTCCTCTTAGCAAGTTTCTCCCCTGCGTCCTGAGTTTGAGTGTCTTCAAAGCCCATGACACCTTTGGTAAAGGTTGTTCTCCATTTGTAGCACTCGCAGGCAAGTGTTTCCCAATTGTTGGTGTTCATACTACATTTATTTTAGATTTGCCTTGAGAGAGTCTTTAAACCTCTTTCGTTGACCACCAGCATTACGCTTTCCATTTTTAAGTTCGGAATAGAGTAGTTGCTTTGGAAGATGATAATCAGGCATTCGCACAACATGACCAGTCCAACAAAGTTGATGTTGAAGAATCGTCGCTTTGACACTTGTGATCTTTGCTTCTTCCAGTGCACTGGCATTAGTTTGCCTATCTTTCCAAGTGATGTGTAGAAATTTTCAGAGACACCGTTGATAGAATCTTTCGAGGAGTTGGAGATGGTGTTTATAAGTGGTCCATGTTTCATATGCATACTATGTATACATAACATAGTAACATGCAAAAGCAGTAACTCCACCCCCACCCACTCCAAATATTGTAGAATTAGAGAAGGTTCAGAAAAGGGATGCCAAAATGATTAAGGGATTGTAGCGACCCGCCTCTGAGGAAAGATTGCATTGTTCGGGACTTTTCCGTTTAGAGAAAAGACGAGTAAGGCATGGTTTATAATTTTATAGTTTATAAAATATGCATGGCCCTGTTTCGAACTACAGTGGTACCTCAGGTTACATACGCTTCAGGTTACAGACGCTTCAGGTTACAGACGCTTCAGGTTACAGACTCCACTAACCCAGAAATAGTACCTTGTGTTAAGAACTTTGCTTCAGGATGAGAACAAAAATCACGCAGCGGCGGCACGGCAGCAGGAGACCCCATTAGCTAAAGTGATACCTCAGGTTAAGAACAGTTTCAGGTTAAGAACAGACCTCCAGAACGAATTAAGTTCATAACCCGAGGTACCACTGTATTTAAAGAAATATTATAGTACAGTGAATTTGCGAGCAGGATTTGAACTATGAGCAACATAAGGAATTAGAGATTATTGTCTTATTGTTATGCTATAAGAGAGAGAAGATAGGATGCAGCAAGAGGGAATAATAAATAAATAAAAACACCACGAAAAATAGGGTGGGAATTCGACAAAGCAAAGCAAAAATATATTGTTATGTATTGGAATGTATATGTGATTATTTTTTTTTGAAAATTTAATAAAATATAACTGAAATAAAATTATTCATGTCATGGAGAAAGTGGATTGAGAGAAAAGTTTTTTCTCCCTCTCTACAATTTGTGGACATACAGTGAAGCTGGAAGTTGGAGGGCAGATAAGAGAAAGTGCTTAGTCATGCAATACATTGTTAAACTACGGAACTCCTTGCCACAGGAGACTGTGATGTCCACCAACTTGGATAGCTTTAAAAGCGGATTCATGTAGGAGAGGGCTATCAGTGGCTACTGACCGGGATGTCAGAGGCAATATGTCTCTGAATACCAGCTGCTGGGGTTCGCAGGTGGGCAGACTGCTGCCCCATAAACAGCAGCCCCTTTCATCGTTTTGACTCCAACCCCTGTCATTCAGAGGTGCAAAGCCTCCAGACGTGGAGGTCCCCTCTTGCTATCGCACTGCCAGAGCTGAGCAGATCCCTTTAAAATATAAGGACAGGGTCATAAACATCAACATTTTTAAAAAAGAAAACAGTAGATTTCTATTGCAATTGTTTGGAAAGGGATAATATCAAGATGATTAGAAGATGGCAATTTGGGGAGGGGGGGACCTGAGTATGTTGTGTGTAAGAACAGCTTACTGTATGTGCTTTGATTATTTTTAATGAAGATACAGTTGCTATAGTGATCCAACGCAGAGAAATATTTTGGTAGACAAAACCCTACATCACTCTTAAGTATCAGTGGGTATAAATTAGCCTATTTATGGAGACAAAGGCAGGAGAATGACAGAAGTGTGTCGGAGAGGACTGCTTTTGTACCGAAGCCGTTCGAAATCATCTTACCCTTAAGCTTTAAACACCAACAGAGTAAAGATTGTGAATAAATTAGAGCTCTCTGTTTCCTGCGATTGTTACAGCACAGGGGAAGCCTTTATGAATGGAGAGGTGTGTAAAAAGGGCAAGGCCTCCATTTGATTATTACTATAAAGTAGTTGTGTTTAAATTGCACCATGATTTTAAAAGATTTTGTCGTGTTGCCCTTAACAACAACCTTGTGAGGCTGGCAGGGCACGTTTGCTCGCATTTTACTGGTGTGTGCTTAGAAACCCATGGGCTGGATCGAGAAAATACCTGCCCTCGGATCCATTTCCACGTACTGTGAAATCGCTTTGAGATCTTTTATGGGCAGCCAAAGAAATGATGCTCGGAGAGGATCCATGCCATGTGTGGCATGGCTTATGAGCAGAATAGGATCAGCGAAGCTGGGCTTTCCTCAGCAGATGCTAAGCTGCAGAGATGCTCTTCCATTTAGTAAAGGTAAAGGGACCCCTAACCATTAGGTCCAGTCATGGCCGACTCTGGGGTTGCGGCGCTCATCTCACTTTATTGGCCGAGGGAGCCGGCATACAGCTTCCGGGTCATGTGACCAGCATGACTAAGCCACTTCTGGTGAACCAGAGCAGTATACGGTAACGCCGTTCGCTGGAACGGTACCTATTTATCTACCTGCACTTTGACATGCTTTCAAACTGCTAGGTTGGTAGGAGCAAGGACCAAGCAACGGGAGCTCACCGCATCACGGGGATTCGAACCGCCGACCTTCTGATTGGCAAGCCCTAGGCTCTGTGATTTAACTCACAGTGCCACCTGCGACCACCAGCTAGTTCCTCAAAATTGGTACATGCAAAAAACAGATGTGCAGCGGATGGTTTTTAACGTTCCCCATTTAACATTGCATGTAGAAGTTCCTGGATTCAGCCCCCAGCATCTTCAGGTACCCCAGCATCTTCCCCTACCTGAAACCTTGGGGAGGCAGTCAGTCCAGACAATCTAAGCTTAGATGGGCTACTGGTTAGACTCAGGAGAAGGCAGCTTTTCCCCTAAACATCCTCCTGGAAAAGAATGTGTTGTTTCTCCTTTTTTTGCAAAAGAAGTTTTCCAGCACTTCTCCTTTTTCACCAGAAAATTAAAAGAAATTCAGCCAATGCTGCCTTGGGTGAGGAAGTTGATGCAGCGATTTGCAAATATCCTCTTTGTTTCTGCTTTGAGTGTCTCCCTCCCCAGCTTCCAAGATGGATAATGGTTTGGATGATAATAACTACAGAATATTTTTGTTCGTTGGAGACCAAAGTGCTTGGGGGCACTTGGCAGTATTGTTCTCTAGGTAACACATGGATGCAAGTTTCCTATTGTTCAATCTAAACGAGACAAAACAAAACTTGTCTCCTCCCCCCCTCCCCAAGCCTTTGAGCCAAGCGACCTCAGAGTTCAGCATGTGTCTTTCTTAGCAAACATGACCTTTAAATGAGAGAGCATCTGGGACCAATGATTTCTTCGCCAGACAAAAGAATCGCAGGCGGGTTTCAGAAACACAATGCTTCTGACTGCCTGGGCTCTCTCTGGTGAAATATCCCTGGACTTACAGCAGGGGCCGCTCCTGCATTGTGTGTTTTTTTTAAAAAAATAAAAATAAAAATCAAGAGTTCAGGAGCGGGGATGGATGATAAAGGCCATCTATTTTCTTCTAGCCCAGCAATGCCTGTAAAAAAAAAAAAAGAATAGAAAAAGTAGCCCTGTTTTAACTGTTGATAGCATCCGTTTCCTTGACGGAAAGTGACAGCAGGAAGGTTCAATCTATCCCAAAGGATCCGCAAGTTTCTGCTCGTAGGATATGGCGGTGCTCAGCGTTTGCTAAACATTTTGCACAGACAAATCCCCCGTGCAAAAATAAAATTAAAAAATGACTCATATCTCTCAACTGCTTTCCTTTTCGTTTTTTAGGAAGACCTGAGCAGGAGAGGTGGTGGGAAATTACCAGAATAAGGCAAAGAGGTAGTTGAAGTTTCTCTGCCTGACATTTACTTCCATCTCTGTGGAGGCACAGGAAAACGGACCCTTTACCCTACAGCTTCCTCTGCACTTCATCCCAGTGTTGCACTTGTAGAACAAAGCAAGGAGGAGGATGGGGACAAAACTAGAACTAATTTGGCTCTACCTTCCATTGGCTCCTGATAAGGAGAGGTTGTGTCTCTCTGCGTTTCAGCCTATATCCAGGGCCGGCCCACACATAAGGCAAGGTGATTTGGCTGCCTCAGGTGGCAGGATCCATAGGGGCATCAGATCCAGCCTCCAAGGAGTGCACCATCTGCTGCAGTTGCCATGGCATTGACAGCTGTTGCAAGCTCATTGGGAGCCGGATCTGCCAACTACAGTGGCCTCTTGGCAAAGGGTGTGGGAATGTTGCAGATACTAGGAGAGGATATATTGATTTAATAGTATCCTTCCTAACTCAACACTTGTGAGTCAGCAGCAGAGTGCATTCTCCAATATATAGCATGAAGCTAGTTGGTAGATTCGTTTGAATCTCTTTACTTAAGCAATCCAAGCTGGCTTTGTTCAGATTGGGTTTGGTTCCTGGGAAGTCCCCTTTTATCCCTCCTAAAAAGAATAAAGACACAAAAAAGGTAAAGGTAAAGGGACCCCTGACCATTAGGTCCAGTCGTGACTGACTCTGGGGTTGCAGGCTCATCTCGCTCTATAGGCCGAGGGAGCCGGCGTTTGTTCGCAGACAGCTTCCGGGTCATGTGGCCAGCATGACTAAGCTGCTTCTGGCGAACCAGAGCAGCACACGGAAACACCGTTTATCTTCCCGCCAGAGTCGTACCTATTTATCTACTTGCACTTTGATGTGCTTTTGAACTGCAAGGTTGGCAGGAGCAGGGACCGAGCAACGGGAGCTCACCCTGTCACGGGGATTCGAACCGCCGTCCTTCTGATCGGCAAGTCCTGGGCTCTGTGGTTTAACCCACAGCGCCACCCGCATCCCAGAAAGACACAATAGTCTTCTTTTAAAAGTATAATAAGAAGTTTACTCACATTCAGTTCACAGTTGGATCCCTGAAGGCAGGCTTTTGCTTAGATTTACAGAAGAAGGTTTCAGTTCATCCCATATGGGAACTCATTCCACATGCAGTCCAAGAGACGTAAATGGAAGAAGAAGAATGATGGCTGTGTGACCAGCCCCTTTTATAGGTTCTCCCAGAGTCACACCCACCTACCTGGTTACACAGAGGGGAAGGAAGCTCAAGACCACGTTTGACAGGAAGTCTCCTCCTGGCTAGAGTGCGTGTCCACTCTGGGCAAACAGGAAGTGTTGTATTTGACTGCTTATGTTACATCCCACAAAGAAGAAGAAGAAGAGTTTGGATTTGATACCCCGCTTTATCACTACCCGAAGGAGTCTCAAAGCAGCTCACAATCTCCTTTCCCTTCCTCCCCCACAACAAACACTCTGTGAGGTGAGTGAGGCTGAGAGACTTCAGAGAACTGTGACTAGCCCAAGGTCACCCTGCATGTAGAGGAGCGGGGAAGCGAACCCAGTTCACCAGATTACGAGTCTACCGCTCTTAACCACTACACCACACTGGCTCTATTTATTTATTTTTTTAAGAATAATTTTTTATTAACCGACCAATCACATCAAATCAAACCAAATTACATAAATTCCAAATTACACAGCCGAATTTTAAATTTTTGTTGGGGGTACCCGTATTTCAAGTTCCAAAGGGGATCCAATCAACTTCTTGCTTCTTTCTGCTGTTTTAATGTCCACAAATCTAACCTTATGATGTTCACAGTACTATCCAGCCCTTTCTTATTGTTTTTCCACATCTCTTGTTGTTATTTTCATATATTTTTCCTTTCTCTTTGTGACCTCTGATAGTCTCCACAAGCTGGTTAGAACATTTTGTAATCCTGCGTGGATATTATTTTTTTTATCCAGTAGCCATATCCAGACGTTTTCCATATAACATCACTTCCATACATCAAAACAGTCTTAGTGTCATTAATCTTCACCAATCTGCCTCCTTTCTCAAAACCTCTGAGGAGATTTACCAGGAATGCAGTCTGAAAACAAGTCCGTTCTTCCTCCCGGCTATAAATCCTTTGGCAAGATGGCGACTCCGAATTAATTGCTGCGCCATTCCAAAAGCTCTTATTGCTTCTCGATCTCCATAAAGCATACTTTTGGTTAAAGTTTATCTCCACACAGACCTTAATCATCCTGCTTGGGTCAGTTCAACCGACGATTCTAATGAGGAGGGGTTCTTGTAAATCACATAGAAGGAAAGTAAAAAAGGTCCCCCCCCATTCAGTCCCGTTGTCAACATACCCAGCCTTTGGTGTATCTTCATCGTAAAATATTCCTGCTTCTCCAACCCGTCGTCTTCTTTTGCAGAGGTCACTTAAATTAGCAGACTTCACTCCCCTTCTTCACTTGAAATATGTGCATTTGCTTGTTTTGTAATTAATTATTCCAAATTGCTGCAGCTAGTGCGCGATCAGAGGCAGCGTCCAGGAGAGCCGAGGTCCACATGGGGGCATTCTGCCTAGGGCCCTCATCCCCTTCTTTCGAATTAGGCGGTGATTTATGGGCACAGCAGGCAAGGCAGTGTTCCCCATTTCCTTGGGGCAACAAGGGAGGCTGCCTACTCCCATAACAGCCTCTTAATTACCCCGTGTGGGTCGGAGAGATGGTATTGTCGGCCATCTTCTAATGCACCCCCTAGTGGCCCCCCTACACCACACTGGCTCTCAGAGGAGAGAGGAGGTGTTGCTTGTCTCCTCCCACCCTTGCTCCCAATGTAGATCCTCACTCATCCCATTTTTCCTCTGGCCTCACTCACCACTGAATTGTGCATCCCCCCAGCTCAGAATGAAACATGACCCCTGAACCATCAAAGGCTGCCACCCTTCGCTACAAAAGAAAGATACTGTGTGATAGTAACATAGGAATCTGCCTTTTACCAAGGCACAACATTGATCTACCCAGCACAGTGTTGTCTACACTGACTGCCAGCAGCTCTCCAGGTTTTCAGGCCAGGACAGCTTCCCAGCCCTACCTTGAGCTGCCAGCGGTTGAACTGGAGATGTTCTGCATGCAGGCCAGATGTTCTTCCACTGAGCTAAGGCCCTTCCCCAGTGACTTTGAGCTCTGGTGCAAACAACCCTGGACTTCCTTCCGACATGATGGAGTGTTGGGGCCTGCTGCCTTTGCAATGAGCAAAGTGATGAGATGTCTATTAAGCTGTTCATTCATCATAGTGTGAATCAGCAGTGCCTGGTAGTATTGCTGGAGGCAGAGCACTGTAGCAACAGATAACTTTCAGAATGGTTGACTTGTAATTAGTCTTGTGAATGAAATATCAAGGGGTGTGGGAAAACAGAAGCTTGCCAGACAAGCTTTGGGACTTGGTGTGGACTCTCTCTCTCTCTCTCTCTCTCTCTCTCTCTCTCTCTCTCTCTCTCTCTTTCTTTCTTTCTTTCTTTCATTTTCATTCATTCTTCCTAACTCTTGAGTTCGCAACATGTAGTCATTAAACATTGATACCAAATTGCCCAGAGTAGCTGACTCAGGCATTGTTAGCCTCTGCCTCAGAAAAGCAGGGTCTGGGCTTACACAGTCTAGCTTGTTAATCCTTCATTCCTTTGGGGCAGGTTATTGCCTTATGGGCAGCCTAATGTCTGAAGCCAGAAAAGGGGAGATCCTTGCCCTGGTTTGGTTGAATGACCCTTGGAAATTCATGTTTTGCTTTTGCTACTTGGGAGCAAATACTGCCATGTCTAATCTCTTGCATCTGTTATTATTGTTTCTCCTACTGTTGTTAGGTGGTTAAAGGTAGAGGGTTATATCTCAGTAGTAGAACATGTGTTTTGCAAGCAAAGAGGTCCCAGCGACAGAGCTCAGGATCTCCAGCTGAAAAGAATGAGGTAGGGCAAGGATCTCCCCTTTTCTGGCTTCAGACATTAGGCTGCCCATAAGGCAATAACCTGCCCCAAAGGAATGAAGGATTAACAAGGTAGGGACCACAAGGGCCATCGAGCCCAACCCCCTGCCAAGCAGGAAACACCATCAGAGCACTCCTGACATATGGTTGTCAAGCCTCTGCTTAAAGACCTCCAAAGAAGGAGACTCCACCACACTCCTTGGCAGCAAATTCCACTGTTGAACAGCTCTTACTGTCAGGAAGCTCTTCCTAATGTTTAGGTGGAATCTTCTTTCTTGTAGTTTGGATCCATTGCTCCATGTCTGCTTCTCTGGAGCAGCAGAAAACAACCTTTCTCCCTCCTCTATGTGACATCCTTTTATATATTTGAACATGGCTATCATATCACCCCTTAACCTCCTCTTCTCCAGGCTAAACATGCCCAGCTCCCTTAGCCGTTTCTCATAAGGCATCGTTTCCAGGCCTTTGACCATTTTGGTTGCCCTCCTCTAGACACGTTCCAGTTTGTCAGTGTCCTTCTTGAACTGTGGTGCCCAGAACTGGACACAGTACTCCAGGTGAGGTCTGACTAGAGCAGAATACAGTGGCACTATTACTTCCCTTGATCTAGATGCCATACAAGAGTGGTGGCAAAAGTCCCTGTCTGGAACCTGGAGAGCAAAATAGACCAGGGGTGGGAAACCTGGGGGCCTGATTGGGCTACGAGGCCATTTGGGCCAAGCCTGGAGTCACCTGGAGTCCTTACAGAGGTAGGGCAAATAAGGATGTGACTGGGCCAAAGGTTTGCCACAGTCAGCTGATCACCCAAACAGGCAAAAACAAGTCTCCTGGTGTCATTTTTTAAAAATAATTAGTGGGTTTTTAAAGGATTTTCTTGTGCTATAAACAGGGGGGAGTAAATCTTTCATCTCCACTTTCAGTTTATTGAGTCTTTTTTCACAGTTCGTTTACATGTAGTGAGAGATGCTTTCACCATGGTCATCTTGCGATGTGGGGGAAAGAGAAGGGAGGGAGAGATGGAGGTTGTTCTTTCGTTCTGTCGCATAATGTTAGTGTAGGGGTTTGTGCCAGCATCACTGCGAGAGGTTAAGGCAGTGGTGGCCAAACTCGGCCCTCCAGATGTTTTGGGACTACAATTGCCATCATCCCTGACCATTGGTTCTGTTAGCTAGGGATGATGGGAGTTGTAGTCTCAAAACATCTGGAGGGCCGAGTTTGGCCACCACTGGGTTAGGGGGTCCAGTGCTTGGCTGGTTGATTTCAGTTGGTTGCAGTGTGGCTTGCTTGTACATAACTAGACACCGGAAGGACCTGTCAGGAGTGAACATAGACCACTGGTACCCAAATGTCCCCCGATTTCATTATGGTGCCAGGTGATTGACAGGCAAGTGGCCCACCCACAAGTCAGCTTCAGCTCCTGGGTGAGATAGAGATCAGCCCACCAGCCAGATCCACCTCCCCATTCCTGGAGTAGACAATTCTCAGAGCAGGCATTCCAGGTGGACCAATGGCTAGGCTCTGCACAAGAGCTTATATCCATAGGTGAAGCCAGCTTTCTCACATCGGAGCCAGATATCATGCAAAAGGGGAGAGGTTTGCATCAAGATACGTATCTAGCCTTGAGATGACTGGCTGGAGCTCCATTGCCCGAAAGCATATGGGGCTTGAGCAACTGAAGATCATGGAATCACAGAATTGTAGAGTCTGTCCAACCGCCTTCAGCGCAGGAATCACATTTAACGAATCCCCAACAGATGGCCATCTAACCTCTGCTTAAAAAAGCTCCTACGAAGGAGAGCCCATCACCTGCCAAGGTGGTCTGTTCCACTGCCGAACAGCTCTTACCATCAGAAAGTTCTTCCTAACATTTAAGAAGATGACATCTACAATAATACAGTGGTACCTCGGTTGTCTAAAGTAATCCATTCCAGAAGACCGTTTGACGTCTGAAACATTTGACAACCAAGGCGCAAAGGGTGGTCTGCAAAGTCAATGGAGAAAATTGGGGGGGGGGACACAGAGGAAGCCGTTCGACTTCCGAGACACATTTGAAAATGGAAGCATTTACTTCCGGGTTTTCATCCTTCGAAAACAGAAGCGTTCAGGTTCCAAAATGCTTGAAAACCGAGGTACCACTGTACTATGGTTCTTATATTTATAACATGCCTTGGGCGGCTGCGGCTGTGCAGCGCTGAAGAAGATCAAACCTTGCACACAGGCTTGGAGTCTAAAGAATCGTTATTGCTCATGAATGAACACTTTAAATATCCAGGAAACAGGTGGAGTAGTTAAAGTGCCCCTTGCCTTCTCATTGTGGAGCAAACCTCAGGCCACTTTTCCTCGCCTAAACCCGTTCTGTTTACATTTCCGGAATTTTAACGGTAGGCAGAAGGAGTTTTGATCTCAATAATTCCATTGTAATTCTTCCAAGAGGTGGGGAAGAAGAAGAAGAAGAAGAAGAAGAAGAAGAAGAAGAAGAAGGCGGCAAAGTTTTTGGTCAAAAGGTTTGCTTTGTGCTAGGAGTAGCGGAAAAGAGGAAGCTGCGTTATCTGTGATCTCCCGAGTTACTGAAGAGAATCTGCAGTTTATTCTGACACTGATGGAAAGCATCCTGGGGAGCTTTGATGCGTATCAGTTAAAGAACTACCTTCATGGTTGCTGTACTTTCTAAGTCCACATAAAGCCCTGGGGGGCGGGGGGATAACGCTTTAGAAAACACAGTACATCTCCTCCTGTCAATGTGTTACAAGTACCAAGTATGGCTTTTGTAGTTTTAAGCTGGAGGCGAATGAGGCCAGGGACCCTGCAGCCCTTCAGATGTCCTGGGGCTACCACTCTGACCACTGGATGTGCTGGCTGCAGGGGCTGATGGGAGCTGGAGTCCATCTGCAAGGCCAGATTCCCCAATGCTGGTCCAGTCCACATGCCAAACAATATCATAGTGTCGTAAGCAAAAAATGGCTTATCTTCTGAGTTTACTCCAATAAAACTCAGAGACAGAGGAGTTAGGAGTCCATTGTTGTTTATTGCAAAGCAGTAGGTTACAGTCGAATCTTTTCGCAAAACTGCAACCCCACCCAAGGGTCTGGGCAGGGTTATTTATAACTTTTCAAACAAAGGATTTCAATTTTCACCAATCATGTACACCATTACCTCATTTCATGTTTAATACACATGTGCAATAAGCATTGCTAACTAAACTTTGATTCTCGCCGTGATCTCACATTGTATTCAAGTTGGGAACCTGTGTTACATGTGGCCATTTGCACCATGTATCTACTTATGTTCTAGCTTATGAGCTGTATCTTCGTGATTTACATATTAGCTCTTCCTTCTGTCCCAGTGGGCGACGGCGGCTTGCCAAATCATCCGTTTCATAATGCAACAGGTTACCATAACTTCTCTATTAGAAGCATATTCAGTGATTTATAAAAGGGATGTGGGTGGCGCTGTGGGTTAAACCACAGAGCCTAGGACTTGCTGATCAGAAGCTCAGCAGTTTGAATCCCCACGACGGGGTGAGCGCCCGTTGCTCGGTCCCTGCTCCTGCCAACCTAGCAGTTCAAAAGCACATCAAAGTGCAAGTAGATAAATAGGTACCGCTCTAGCGGGAAGGTAAACGGCGTTTCTGTGCGCTGCTCTGGTTCGCCAGAAGTGGCTTAGTCATGCTGGCCACATGACCCGGAAGCTGTACGCCAGCTCCCTCGGCCATTAAAGCAAGATGAGCGCTGCAACCCCAGAGTCGGCCACAACTGGACCTAATGGTCAGGGGTCCCTTTACCTTTACCTTTTTACCATAACTTGTCTATTAGAAGCATATTCAAGGATTTATAGGGGTTTACACTATCAGATTCATTATGGCCCTTTGGGCCACCACCACAATAGGGCACACACCTCTCCATCCGCATATTGCACCAATAATAACATGTGAAAAGGAGCAATTTCCCAGGAGATATGTTCAGTGGTGGGTAGGGATGCCGGACTATTTTGGCAAAAGGTGAAATCGCCAATGTTAACTTATTCCTCCCATGTCCAGAATGGAACTATATCCAGCGAACTCTGGGATTCTTTTGGATTTCCCGGGAGCTGCAAGGAGGCTGCCTCCATTTTGTTTTGAGAGCTAATCGTATTTGGGATTAAGCATGAAGTGTGCCTCTGCTTTGAATGCAGAGGAAATTGGTGTCCGAAAATAAAACATCTGGGCAAAGTTTGTATTAGGTGCAGGAAGGCTTGTGAATTAACACCAGACTGCGCCAGCTGAAGGATAGCATAATGAAAATGCTTCTGTGTATTTTCTACAATGGTATTTGGCCCAATGGAAGATGTGTTAACATTTATTCTTGGACCAATATTGGAACAATAACTTACGTTCTTGTGCTGGTTTGTTTGATTGTTTTTATCCTTCCCGCCTCCCCACTTTAGTCTCAGGACTTACAAATGGTCTAAAATCCATATTTAATTAGATGCTGGAGGAAAGATAATTGCAAGGGCCTCTGTAGAAGCAATGTGAAAATTATATCTCAATTTCTTACCCATCTTCTGCATCTAAGATACAGTTTGCTTGCGAGGCATTAATAATTTTAACGGCTGCACAAACAAAGGCTGGTTTTAATAGGAATTCAAAAAGTTGCAGGCAACTTCCCACGTGCAAAGCATAGAGCTGGGGTAGGGGGATTGACCACTTGCAACATAACCGGGAGGTGTGTGTTGTTTTTTAATTATTCGGCTAAACTGATTTTGCAAATGCTCAAAGATTCGAAACAAAATTAGTTTCACTTCCTGTACCACTGAGCAGAGTTTTTCTGAGATCTTGCCTGTCATGTGGATCACTTCACAAGTGGGACTCATGTGTTCATTAATCTTGGTCGTACAATGACCCCGAGAAATAATTTGTCGCCTTGGCAAGACTTCTTCCTCTCTGGGCTTCACAGACTTCCTCCTCCCTTCCTCTTTTTAATTGCACATTCGCCAAAAGGAAGAGAGAATGCAGACATGTTAGCAGCACAAGAGGGAAGAATAGTCTTATTTTAAAAATAATAATAAAATAACTTTTCTACAGTGTTTCTTGAAAGTGAGCAAGGCACTAGAGAGAGATAAAAAGTTCTGATAGGACAAGGGCAGTTTCAAAGCAAAGCAGTGAATCAAAGGTGTTCAAAGCATTTGCAGCAAAGTGGTCCTCTGACTGTGGAATGCTCTCCCCAGAGAAGCACACCTGGCCCCAGCCCTGTCACCTTCCCTTCACCAGGATAATGCATTCCTCTTGGCCCTAAATTGTACTCTGGTGTGATATATGACCTGCTTTTGCTGTCATTTAGTGGGTAGAGGTGGGATATTCTCCCCCCTTTTTTGTTCTTCTTGTATTGAACACCTATCTATATCTATAGCTATACAGTGGTACCTCAGGTTAAGTACTTAATTTGTTCCAGAGGTCCATACTTAACCTGAAACTGTTCTTAACCTGAAGCACCACTTTAGCTAATGGGGCCTCCTCCTGCTGCTGCTGCGCCGCCAGAGCACGATTTCTATTCTCATCCTGAAGCAAAGTTCTTAACCCGAGGTAATATTTCTGGGTTAGCGGAGTCTGTAACCTGAAGCGTATGTAACTCGAGGTACCACTGTATCTATATCTATATCTAATTATCATCATTTATTTATTTCTAGGTACCTGATTTTAAATACCTGAGAAGGGATTGGAATTTGTTTATAAAATTATGTAACCCCCTTGGGGATTTTTGTAGAAAGCCATGAACCAATGCAATAATAATTTTAGTGGGTTGCATCCTACATAGCGCTAAGTAGTGAATGTTGTGTCAGTATTATTATTATTATTATTATTATTATTATTATTATTATTATTATTATTATGCCCTTCTGGCTGGGTTGCCCCGGCCACTCTGCACGGCTTCCAGAAACTAAAACACAGTAAGACATCAAACATTAAAAGCTTCCCTATACAGGCCTGCCTTCAAATGTCTTCTAAAAGTTGTGTAGTTCTTCATCTCCTTGACATCTGATGGGAGGACGTTCCACAAGGCAGGTGCCACTACCAAAAAGGCCCTCTGCCTGGCTCCCTGTAACTTGACTTCTCACAATGAGGAAACCAGCAGAAGGCCTGAACAATGGGGGTGGAGATGCTCCTTCCGTTATACAGGGCCAAGGCCATTTAAGGCTTTAAAGGTCAGCACCAACACACTTAATTTTGCTGTTTGCACAGTGGAATATTCTCTCCTGGTGCACCCCTGAATGTGCTCTAGGGCTTACCACAACCTGCTCAGACTTCAGAAGGATGCTGAGCTTCTTTATACTTCTTCTAACCTTGGTCTTCATCCAGCTGGGCATATTGATGCTTAATTCTTGATCAGTGGCCCTCTTTGGGTTACAGTCCTTGTTGGCACTCGCTCAACTCTGTTCGCTATTAGCCGGAGTAAAATAAAGCACTCTGGAGAGAAGTCTTATATTTGGACAGGGGAACAGACAAGACCTTTATAAATCGAGACCATTTTCTGCTCAACTAAGGCTCTCCGGGGAACAGCTGGCAATTTTATAATTTACGTTCAGAATCTTAAATTAAAGCAAGTGGTGAGGATACCTTCTCTTTGTCCCGCAGTGGTGAAACTTGGCTAGTAAAATACGGTCTGAGAGCGTTGAATTGAAACGGCCACTGATGTCACGTACGATAAGTGGAGCAATAAGTCAACATTTACACATGTGTGGCGTGGCTTATGCATGGAACAGGATGAGCGAAGCTAGGTTTTCCTCAGCAGATACTAAGTTGCAGAGATGCTCTTCCATTTACCTCTGTACAAATGGAGGATTACGCAAATGTGTGCTTGGGGTTCTTGCCTTAAGGGACGCAACGAGGGAAACTCTTATACGGCGGGTGTGCAACATTGATATTGGTCAGACATCTCCTTCAGAACTGGATAATCAATAAGAGTGCCATTTTTATACAGAGTGGAAGCCTTATGATTTCCCTGTGGCTTTCAGAGGGAATCCCAGAATCCTTGGTTATTATTTATTTGTTTCTTGTGTATCTGATTTTAAATGGTTGACAAGTGCTTGGAATTTTTATCACATCCTGTAAGTCACTCGGGCGTATTTTGTGAAAAGCCATAATAATAATAATTTGTTGCATCCTATGTGAATGTTCCATCAGCTCAAGGATTCCTGCCTGATGCACCCCCATATCTGCTATAGGGGTTCCCACTGTTAGAATTCCTGATCTATGATTGCAGTCATGGGATTTTTGTCTATCACATGATGGTGTATATTTTGACTCCACAGAGAGAGAAGTGACGAAGACAGAATGTTTGTGTTACTGTGTTCTTTGAAGTGGGACTCTTGTCTTTTGTTCTTTTCTCTTTGCTGTCTGATGCTAGAGAGAGAGGGAACCATGTTGCAGTGCTCCGTGTGTGTTTATATGTAAATAAAGTAGATTAGCCAAAATGCAGATTTGCTGAGGTCTGTCACGCAAGGTGCACAAACTCTGCTGATCCCTAAGTGTGCCGGTGTCAGTTGGCATTGGTCGCTGTGATGTTCAGGCTGAAGAAAGCTTATGAAGCTCCCGAACGATCGACCAGGAGGGAGAAAACATGCCAGTCAGGCATGTGTCTCTGCCAGGGACCTACTCAAGTGTAGTCTGAACTCCTGACACCCACAACTCTATGGAGCAGATCTGGGGAGGGTATGGGTGTGTGTGGAGGGAGGAGAAGGGGCTCTCATTACACACGTTCATCTGTATAGTAGGGGTGCGATCTTTCACGCAAACACTTGTGCACTCGCACCAATGTTCACATGTAACGTTGAGCACCCGGACAGTCTATTTAGAGCGTACCCCCAGTATTTTAGCTGTGGAAATCAACAACTGTGCACTCGTCCACACAAGCACTTGTACATTGTCAAGACAGCTTCTTCACTGTGTTTGGCGCAATGTGTGAATAAGCCTACTCAAAATACAGGCATATAGAGAGAGCCTGGTGCAGCCATATGGCTGAGCTTTGCCCTGTCTCCTTCCTTCAACAGACTCCTGACCTGGATTGTGTAGGTCAAACCCGTTGGGGGCAGAAGGTTGCATTAGATGCCCTTTCACACTTTCCCACCAGCTCTGAGATTCCTTGAAAAAATGGAATCCTGCTGCAGACACCTGCCATGTTCTTTATGAGATTCTGGGTGGCCGGCTGGTGGTGATAATAATAATAATAATTTATTATTTATACCCCGCCCATCTGGCTGGGTTTCCTCAGCCACTCTGGGCAGCTTCCAACTAAATATTAAAAACAATACAGCATCAGACATTAAAAACCTCCCTAAACAGGGCCTCCTTCAGTTGTCTTTTAAAAGTAAAACAGTTTTTTATTGCCTTGACATCTGCTGGGAGGGCGTTCCACAGGGCGGGTGCCACTACCGAGAAGGCCCTCTGCCTGGTTCCCTGTAACCTCACTTCTCACAATGAAGGAACCACCAGAAGGCCCTCAGAGCTGGACCTCAGTGTCTGGGCAGAACGATGGGGGTGGAGACGCTCCTCCAGGTATACTGGGTCGAGGCCGTTTAGGGCTTTAAAGGTCAGCACCAACACTTTGAATTGTGCTCAGAAACGTACTGGGAGCCAATGAAGGTCTTTCAGGACCGGTGTTACTTTACTGATCACTTTTCTGGCCCTCGGATGCAAAAACCTTGAAAAGCGCTTGATGGATATATTTTTTCCTCCACCACCTCCATACAGGGAGTGGTCACGGCATTGCCTGCAAGGGCGAATCAGGAACACTTGGAAGTTCCTGCATCTCCCCCCCTTTTTTTTTTTAGTTTTAGGACTCCAGGCGTTTGGCTTGCGCACCATGTAAGCCCAGCATTGACACATTTCAGTGCAGTCTTTTTAAGCCTCCCAGCTGTCAGCGGCAAGAAACTGAATGAGTGTAGTAACTAATTCACAGATGAAAAATGTAATCCCCGCTAATCTAATTCTTGCCCACCATACAGAGATGGCTTTGGTGGAACTGCTGTTGTCATCTCTTATGTGCTGCTTCCATGCTGCTTCCCTGAACAGCCGTAGGGTTGTTCTAAAAGGCACTTTCTTATTTTTTAAAAAAGCTCCAACGTATGCATTTTCACCCTGCCCAACCTCAACAAACATCCTCTGCTTCCCCATCCCAGCTGAAAATGGCATTTGCTTACCTTGGGAACCTCGGTATCTTGGTCCATCTCACTCAGTATTGTCAACACTGACTGGCAGCAGCTCTCCCAAGATATCAGACCAGGGGTCTTTTCCAGCCCTGCCTGGAGATGCCCAGATGTGGAACCTTCTGCATGAAGGCAGATGTTCGACCACTGGACCCCAGCCCCTGTAGAGTAAGTCCTGTCCCTTGTCCCCACGTTACATGAGGGGAGGATATCTAGGGGCAAGGAGTAAAGCCTCCACCACAACCTCCCCAGCAAGACCCAAAACTGTACAGCTATTAAGTGTAGATGCAAAACCAGGCATAGGCAAACTCGGCCCTCCAGATGTTTTGAGACTACAATTCCCATCATCCCTGACCACTGGGCCTGTTAGCTAGGGATCATGGGAGTTGTAGTCCCAAAACATCTGGAGGGCCGAGTTTGCCTATGCCTGTGCAAAACCACGTGCCCATACACCTGGCCTGTTGTCTGTCAAGATTGTATTTCTGCCACTAATTCCATTTTTTGAATTGCTTTCAGTAAAATACCTTGTTGTGTTTTGACAATGAAAGCATCCTCAATAAAAACACTTGCACAATTTCGTATTTAAAAACAATTAAAACCATTTAAAAAAACCAACCACTTTCAAATGTAAAATCAGTTTCAACTCTAATGCAGATGAAGATCTCCACTCAAAAGGCTTGTTGAAGGAAGGTCTTCAGTTGGTGCTGAAAAGACAGTAGACATGGCAGATAAGGTTGTCGGGAGGAAGTTGCAAAAGTTAAGTAACACTAAGTTTCAGTAGCATTGTGTGGAACGGACCTTCTGATAAGATGGAATATTCAGCAGACCGCAGCAATTGGTTGTGTCAGGGAACTGACATCGGAGGGAGAGGCGAAGGGGAGGCTCCCAGATGATGCTGGCGAAGGACCCAGCAGCAGGGGGAGAAACAGCTCAGTAGAGGGGGAAGCCAATCAGCGCAACACCGGGGATAAAGGGGGGCAGACGGGGGAATTGGAGAGAGGGCTCCCGGACTCTTCACTGGACATCAGTGAGGAGAGCCCAGGTCCTCCGCTACCCACGCCTTCCCTGCGCAGAAGACTCCCGCGCAGTGAGAGGAGGAGGAGACTGGGTGTCAAACAACTTTTATGCTGGAAGAGGTTCAAGAAACACCCACTGACGGATTCTGCCAGTGACTGAGGCAGCCGCGATGAGAAGGGGCTGTGCAGTCAGAAAGGTTTAACAAGGCAAATTAACCGAGATAGGCACCAGTTTACGCACGAGTAACTCATACCTATTACAGGCTGGGTATGTAAGGAATGAAACCATAGTGTGGTCTCAAGCCATTTAGGGTGGCGCTGTGGGTTAAACCACAGAGCCTAGGGCTTGCTGATCAGAAGGTCGGCAGCTCAAATCCCCACTACAGGGTGAGTTCCCACTGCTCGGTCCCTGCTCCTGCCAACCTAGTTGTTCGAAAGCACAAAGTGCAAGTAGATAAATAGGTACCGCTCTGGCGGGAAGCTAAACGGCGTTTCCATGCACTGCTCTGGTTTGCCAGAAGCGGCTTAGTCATGCTGGCCACATGACCCGGAAGCTGTACGCCAGCTACCTCGGCCAATAAAGCGAGATGAGCGCCGCAACCCCAGAGTCAGCCACGACTGGACCTAATGGTCAGGGCTCCCTTTACACTAATACCAGGACCCTGGATTTAGCTAGGTAGCTAACTGGCAGCCAGTCCTTTCATGGATTCAAATTATGAGAAAGTTGATTCCAGCTAAATGTTAGGAAGAACGTCCTGGCAGTAAGAGCCATTAGATGATGGAATGGACTACCTTGGAAGGTGGTGAACATTCCTTCCTTGAAGGTTTTCAAACAGAGGGTGAATGGCCTTCTCTCAGGGATTCTTTAACTGTGATTTTTGTATTGCAGGAGGGTTGAACTAAATGATCCTTAGAGTCCCTTCCAACTCTAAGGTTCTATGCTTCTGTGATTCTTTCAGCTGTGATATAACAAGGCAATAGTCTGCTCCAGCAAACAGCAAACACATGAGAGCCAGTGTGGTGTAGTGGTTAAGAGCGGTAGTCACGTAATCTGGGTAACCGGGTTCGCTTCCCCGCTCCTCCACACACAGCTGCTGGGTGACCTTGGGCCAGTCACACTTCTCTGAAGTCTCTCAGCCCCACTCACCTCTCAGAGTGTTTGTTGTGGGGGAGGAAGGGAAAGGAGAATGTTAGCCGCTTTGAGACTCCTGAAGGGGAGTGAAAGGCGGGATATCAAATCCAAACTCTTCTTCTTCTTCAGTTGAGCCGCTGTATTTGCATTGCTTGCAGCTTCCGAGGCAACTTTGGGGGGGGTGCATCCCTGTGCATATTTCACATCCTTATTTTTAAAAAAGAACACACTTATTTTTAAAGATTTCTTGGTTTACAGAGCTATGTGCAATGTCTCTTTTTTCAAGTTACATTTTCTACAGATCAGTTTCATTTGTTGAGACATAATAATAATAATAATAATAATAATAATAATAATAATAATAATAAAAAATTTATTTATACCCTGCCCTTCCTGGTTCAGAAACCGGGCTCAGGGTGGCTAACAACAAATTTGAAACAACATAAAATACAGTATAAAATGTGAATAACAATAAATTCAGAATTCAAAAATCAATTTGGGGACGGGGGTGGGGAATCCATCCAATAAACTTTAGTTGATCACCAGGACTAGCTGGCTAAATTAGTCCTACTTGGGCCAGCGAGGAGACCAGGGGAGAATTAGCTGTGGGATCCCAGAGCAGGTAATCTTCATAAAAAGGGGAGGGAAGGAAGGGGAATAAAGATCAGTCTAAGTTCAAATTGAAAGCCAGGCGGAATAGCTCTGTCTTACAGGCCCTGCAGAAGGAACTTAAATTCACATTAGTGTTACATTAGGAAGAAAAGGGGGAAAGAGGTGGAGGGGGCCATGTTGAGTGGGGGTGGGGTCGGGTAACGATGCTTCTGTTCTACTTAGTGTATGTATGGGGTTTTGTGTCAGCGTCGCTTGTGTGGGTTCTCTTTACTATTCGCTTCTGTTCCTTTGGTTGTGAGAGTGGTTGGGGTTGGCCTAGGGTGTGGTTGTTTGTTTGTGATTGGCTGTGGTGAACTTTGTTTTGACGTGTGAGTGGGTGTTTTTGAATTGGGTTAGCCAGATTGGTTCGTATGCTTTTGGCGGATTCTTCTTGTTGTCTTGTTGGGCTGTGTATGTGATAAAGGGGAGTGATACCGGGGTGAAGGCGTCTTCTTCTATTTGTCCCCATGTCAGGTTCAGCCTATTGGTTAGCTTTTCTTGTAAGGCTGTTTCCAATACCATTTGATACTGTTGGTCCATGCTTACTCCTGACAGGTCTCTCCAATATCTGGCTATGATGTTTCTGGCTGCTGAGAGTAGCTCTTTATGATGTGAGTGGGCATTATTATCTTGGACGTTGTTTAGTGGGGCCAGTTCTGGGCTGACTTCTGATACTTGCGTAGTTATTTTGCATATTTCTTGTATGATTGTTGTCCAAAATAGTTGGATTTGAGGGCATTCCCACCATATGTGGAAGCATGTGCCTGTGGAGGTGCATCCTCCCCAGCATTTTGGTGAGGTTCCTGGGTGTGTTAGCGCTCATTTCCTTGGTATTGGGTACCATCTATAAATGAGTTTCAGAGCAACTTCTTCCCTTTTTGCTGATATGGATTTAAAGGGAGGTTTTGTCACAGGGCTGCCAGGGAACGCCTTTGAGGAGCTGGAACAATCAGAGGGAGTGACGGATGGGTAAGAGGGAGAGAGCCAGGAGGTGGGAAGGCTCTCCGATGCTGAAGGCAGAGCCCCGGCACCGCACAGGAAGTTCAGGAACAGACGGAGAGCCTGTCCTCGTGCTGTCTGCTCAGGAAAGGAGAGAGTTAAAATGAAAGGATCAGAGACGTCCCATGAAACGTCCCTGCCTTTTCTGTTGGAGGAGAAGCAGGAGAAGACCACTCCCCGAATCTGAACCGGATAATTCGGATGCATGATTGTAATGTGCTGCTTGTACATATGTAAAATAAAAAACTGTAAATATATTTCTGAGTGAGCAGAGGGTGCTTATTGCGAAGAGCATACACGGGCCACCACAGATTTAGACCACATTCTGGTCCACTGAGTGGGGTTTATCTCATAGCCTATGTTGTCCTCCCATTGTTTTTTTGATTACGCCTAGGGGGGTTGTGGGATTTGGGAGTAGGATTTTGTACTTTGAAAACCTCCTCCTAACAACAACGGGACACGGCAAAGGGATGGTAATTACAATGTACAAAATCACATTCATTCTCCTGCTCTCTTCTTTCCTTCCCAGGTGCAAGATAAGTTCCGCCTGGATCTCTCTGACGAGGAGGCTGTTCACTACATGCAGAGCCTCATAGATGAAAGTGTCCATGCTCTCTTTGCTGCGATGGTGGAGCAGATCCATAAGTTTGCTCAGGTAAGAACATTAGAAGAGCCCAAAAGTCTTTCTTTTTGTAGGTAGTAGCTGCCAGTAGGTCACTCCTCGCTGAATTTATTTTATTCCTTTTTTTAAAAAAAAAAGCTGTCCGGATACCATACCTATTCACCCATTCTAACAGTGAATTCAATAAGTCAATCATACAGTGTATAAACTTGAGAATGCAGTTCCCTGTCTGCCCTGAATAATCTTAGTTCTTTAGCACCTGAGACACTCAAGCTGATTTGGTTGAGACACACACTCACACACACTCACAAACATGCACACTCTCACTCATCTAAACACAACCATCTAAAAAGCAAAACAGTAGCTTGGGAAGCAGATCACTTCAGAGGATAGCTCAGTTGGTTAGAGCATGGTGCTGTTAACGCCAACGTTGCAGGTTCAGTCCCCGTATGGAGCAGTTGCATATTCCTAAATTGCAGGGGATTGGACTACCGTATTTTTCGCTTTATAAGACGCACTTTTCCCCTCCTAAAAAGTAAGGGGAAATATGTGTGCGTCTTATGGAGTGAATGCAGGCGGGAGGCTCTGCTCAGTGCTCCCTTTAAAGAGCCCCGTGGAGCGTGTGTGCGGCTCTTGGGGGCTTTTCCCTGAGGAGGGAGAAAGCCCCCAAGAGTCACACACACACTCCGCACACTCTTTAAAGGGAGTGTGCTGTTGGGGGAACCTTCATCCCGCTGCCCGGGAGAGGCTTCAGTGGCTATCCCAGAAGCCAGAACAGCAAGAGGCTATCCCTAAAGCCAGATCCCTCTTGCTGTTCTGGCTTCTGGGATTCAGAATATTTTTTTTCTTGTTTTCCTCCTCCAAAAACTATGGTCTGGTGTGTCTTATAGAGCGAAAAATACGGTACATGATCCTTGGGGTTCCCTTCCAACTCTATGATTCTATATTTCAGAGGCCCTGTGGTCTCCACAGCCCCCTTGCCAAGCTACAGAATTCCAGTCTGCCAGCATTCACAGTGGCAACAGAACTCTTTGTGAAGGTCTCCTGGCTTAGCAAGACCTTGGGACAATTGATTCTTTGGCACCCGAGTCAGATTTTGCATTGTAACTCACTGCACATCCCAGCAGGTCTGTGGCAGAGGATCCAAGCGTGCTGTTTTCATTGCATCTGATTTCTTCCTGTCCAGGAGAAGCATGTGGCATAGCCAGAATAGAACACTCTGTCTCTGTCAACTAGGCTATACAGATGAGAATGTCAAATCACAAGAAAGCAGAGCCACCCAGGGGAGGCAGAGGGCATAGCAAAGAAGATGAGGAGGAATCAGCAGGGCTGGAAGGAATCTCTGATCTGGAGCACAACTGCAGGGGAGGGCATGTGGTGCCCAGCTTTCAGGACCCTGGACAGGTCACTAGGAGCTGATTGCATGTCCTGAAGGCACCTTGTCCCCAAATGCATTTCTTCTACCTTTTGATCCTGCCTACCATTCCCCAGGTTCCATACGACATGTGTCCCTCAGCTGCGTAATGGGGAGCCTTAAAGAGGCACCCCCATGTGATGAGCAAGGAACTGGAAACCCTGAAGTCCCTGGTTCCACTGGGGATTCTAGCGCAGAAGTGCTGCATCTAGGATTCCTAGCCCAGGGCTGTCATGTTCAGGCTCACTTTCTGAGCTGGAATTTGGTGCCTCCAGAGCTCGTGCTGGGTCACCCAACCTGGCTCGCCTTACAAATTTGAGTGCTTCCTGCTCCTCAAGTTCCAGATGGAGACCCCCCAAAGAGGAGGAAAAAACCTGCCTTTCCTTCAGGGTCCCATAAGATGCTCTCTAGTGGCACACTACAGCATAGTTAGCTTTCATCTGAATGTGCAGTCATGGTCACTTAGCCTTCTATATCTCAGTCCATGGCAGGAATCTTGGACCAGAGCAACAACACCTAAAGATCCCTGCTGCATCAGACCAAAAGCTTCTCTATACCAGCATCTCATTTCCAGCAATGCCCAACCAGAGACTTCCAGGCAGACCTTAAGTACAGCATGAGAGCTTTTTCCTGTTGTTTGTCCTCAAACAACTTGTATCCCGGACACTGTGATGTAAACACACAACTGCAGTAACTGGATATGCACATTATTGATATGAAGTGCTGCCCTGTTTTCCCCCTTTTAAAAATGATATTGGCACACCAAAGACCATGGATTAGATCCTAATGGTCAAAAGAAAAAGGCTACCCACAGTCCTCTCCATTTGCCCTCCGCAAGGGTTGGTGGGTGGAAGGTAGCAGATTCTTTTGTGATGGGTACTCATTTCTCAAGCGTTCTTGTGCCAGCAGCGCATTAATGTTCTTTCCAGGTTGGGCTAATAAATCAAGAGTTTTACAGATTTGATCTTGGTCATCCATTTTTGCTTCTTCGTGTTTTATTTTTCCAGTCGGTCTCATTCATTCATAACATTTCACTCCCTCCTTTTGCCAGGAGTTTTACAACCGCAAAACCATTCTGTTATGGTGCAATTGAAAGTTTCCTCAGGCTGTGCTTTGCTAGTACATGAGATCTTCAACTTCCTTCTGTTGTGGTGGTGGTGGTGGTGGTTGCTGCTGCTGTTTTGTTGGTGGTGCTTTTAAAGCATCAGATCTTCAGCATCACTTACATCTAAGCTCCTGGAATCATCACTTGTCAGTGGAGGCTCAGATGGCCTCAGTGGCTAGGAGAGCTTTCTTCCACCCCTGGGTAGTTCACCACTTAGAGACCCTTTGGGGCAGAAATGACTTGTCCACTGTACTCCATGCTCTGGTAACTTCCAGATTGGTTTATTGTAATGTGCTGTAGGTGAGGCTGAGCTTGAAGATGACTTGATGTTGGGAGAGTTTGTAGTCCAAGACATACAAAGGGCAGCAGGTTGATGAAGGCAATGACAACTAGTCAACTGTGTTCACCTTTTGAGGAAAGAGGATGTAGCAGAAGTTTGCTGTACCAGTTCCCAGGCTTCAGTTGTTTATTCTTGGGACTGGATATGCTTCCCATGGCTTTCTCCAGGACTTATATTAATTAGGGGCAAAAATAATTGCTGCTTTAAATCCTGTGCAAATTGGCGTGTGACGCTGTTGAAATACAATGGGCTTCTGTAGCCGCTGACATTATTAAAGCCTCTTATCTCAACCGGCGAAACCAGCAGCCCCAGCTATTATTCCAGATCACCACATTTTACGAGGCTCTTTATTTTTTATTTTTTATTTTATTTTCCAGAAGTAAATATATATTATTACTGATGGGTATCAAGTTTAATTAACTGGAAAGCATCAAGTTCCACGTGGCCTCAGTGCCACAGTATGACCAACCATTGACGGTTTCTCATTGGAAGCCCGTCTGCAAGATAATGCAGCCTTTTTAAAAAGCAGAGAGATGCACTCCAGCTGCAACAAAGTTTGAAAGTTTGTGATTGGCACTCTGGCCTGCATGTTGTGCTGGGGATAATAATAACACCCACAACATAACAGGCTATGTTTAACCATATGAATTCTTTATACATCATATAAACATACAACTACTCCAGAATGCGGCAGCTAGACTGGTGACTGGGGGCGGCTGCCGAGACCATATAACACCGGTCTTGAAAGACCTACATTGGTTCCCAGTACATTTCCGTGCACAATTCAAAGTGTTGGTGCTGACCTTTAAAGCCCTAAACGGCCTCGGTCCAGTATACCTGAAGGAGCGTCTCCACCCCCATCATTCTGCCCGGACGCTGAGGTCCAGCGCCGAGGGCCTTCTGGCGGTTCCCTCATTGCGAGAAGCAAAGCTACAGGGAACCAGGCAGAGGGCCTTCTCGGTAGTGGCGCCCGCCCTGTGGAACGCCCTTCCAGCAGATGTCAAAGCGATAAACAACTACTTGACATTCAGAAGACATCTTAAGGCAGCTCTGCTCAGGGAAGTTTTTAACGTGTGATATTTTACTGTATTTTTGGTTTCTATGGAAGCCGCCCAGAGTGGCTGGGGAGGCCCAGCCAGATGGGCGGGGTATAAATAATAAATTATTATTATTAAACATACCTCTTTTCACATTATCAAATTAAGTAGACGCAATTAAAGACCAACATTTTGAACAGGAAATACAAATAGCTCAGTTCTTATATACATAATGTCCAAATAGAAGCTTTTTCGTGTTCCACGTAGGTCTTTACGGACACAAGTGTCAGACGCGACAACTTTGAGAAGCAGTGCTTGCAGGAAATGAACTTTTTCTTTGTAATGTTCCACATATGCCTTTGCAAAGTATAGCTGTTGTATACATGTATCAGACGAAAGATACGAAAGATCTTAACATATGCCTTTGCAAAATATAGTTGTTGTATGCAGGTATCAGACGAAAGTTGTGCTGGGGAGGCATGTGCTTCGAATGGTTAAAACTGAGAGTGGAGAGTTGGGGGAACTGCCATGTGCCCAACTTAGAATGTGAAATCCCTTTATTACAGATTTGTAGAAAAGAGGGCAAAACAGACAGGGGTGTAAATCAGCATCTACACAAGTCCTGATTGATGAGGAGTAGCTCAATCAGTACAGCGGGAAACTCTTAATCTCGAGGTCGTGGGTTCAAGCCCCACTTTGGGCAAAGTATTCCTGCACTGCAGGTAGTTGGTCTCAAATTTAGCATTTCTCAACCTGTGGGTCCCCAGATGTTGTTGGACTACAACTCCCATCATCCCTAAGCTCTGGCCTTGCTAGCTAGGGGTGGTGGGAGTTGTAGTTCAACAACATCTGGGGACCCACAGGTTGAGAAAGGCTGGACTAGGGAGTTTGTGGGATTTTGGAGTACGATTTTGTACTTTGAAAACCTCCTCCTAACAACAAAGGGACACGGCAAAGGGATGGTATCTGCAATGTACAAATGCATCTCGGCCAGTAAAGCGAGATGAGCGCTGCAACCCCAGAGTCGTTCACGACTGGACTTAACTGTCAGGGGTCCTTTACCTTTACCTTTATGGATGTCTTAATGCGGTTGCTTTATTGTGTATTTTAATTGTAGGTAGCTGTATTTTATAACTGGTTTGTTTCGGTTATTTTGTTTGGTGTTTCTTCTTGAAATGAAAGGCGGCATAGAAATCATTTCAACGATAGCAACACCATCAGGGAGAGCCAAAAGTTTTCAACAAATGCAATGGAAGAAACTATTGAAGGATCAGAGGTTTCTTTTTCGTGCTTGGAACACGTGTGCCGAAGAGGCAAGCCACTTCCCAGCTTTCAATGTAAAACTGAATTGCTTTTGTGAGTGATCCCTTGAGAGTGGGGGGAAATATTCAGCTCAGCCCTAGTTTTTCTTTTCTTTTTTCATAGCAAACTTCAACCTGGCTCACAGCACGAGTGCGTGCCTCTGAATACCATTTGGGAATCTTTGCATAAAGAGGTCTGTGTGCTAGTGTTATTGGGCAAGTCCTGTGCTGTCGCTCCCAATAAAAAAAGTGGGAAACCTGTTGTTAATAATGTTAAATTCTAGTCTCCGTCTACCACTCTCTTCATTTTAGTATCGCTGCTGGTTCTTTTCACAGAGAAGAGGTGTCTAAATCTGATTTTGCCATTCCCAAATGAATGGAGCCCAAAACTGATTTGCCGTCTTTGATAGATATTGATAAATTACATGCTCGGATTCGGTTACTTCCCAGAATTATTGGGTTAAGCAGCATTGCAAATGAGGGATGTGTCTGAATGGTTCATTCGACCCAGTTTTACCCATTAGGATTGTAAGACAACCCAAATTAAAAGCCCTGCCAAGTGATTTGTGTGCTTTGCTGGGAGTTCGCCAGTTTGCCTGAGTCGCTGTCCCTCAGCCTCATCTCCTCATAATAAAAGCCCTGATGGATCAGGCCAAAGGCTATTCCAGCATCCTATTCTCACAGTGGCCAAGCAGATGCTCCAGTGACAAACCATCAAGCCACAAGAACACTCTCCATTCTCCAGTTCCCAGCAACTGTTCCTCAGAGACATTCTTGTTGGTGCAGGGAGGCAGATGGCGCTGTGGTCTAAACCACTGAGCCTCTTGGGTTTGCCGATCAGAAGGTCAGAGGTTCAAATCCCTGTGACAGAGTGAGCTCCCGTTGCTCTGTCCCAGCTCCTGCCAACCCAGCAGTTCAAAAGCACACAAGTGCAAGTAGATAAAAAGGTACCACTGTGGTGGGAAGGTAAATGGCATTTCCATGTGCTTTGGCTTCCGTCACAGTGTCCGTTGCACCAGAAGTGGCTTAGTCATGCTGGCCACATGACCCAGAAAGCTGTCTGTGGACAAACGCCGGCTCCCTCGGCCTGAAAGTGAGATGAGCGCCACAACCCCATAGTCACCTTTGACTGAACTTAACCATCTAGGGGTCCTTTACCTCTCTTTTTTTGCCTTACTGGTTGGTGATGCGGAGTTAATAACACAGCTCTACTTCCATAGGTTTATTGCAACAACCACTTTGAGATAAATCATACGAAGCATTTTGGACTCTTCAATCTGCTACATCAGTGCTAAGTGACATGATTTGGTGTGCTATGACTTGAACCCCAAGACCAGAATATGAGAGATCTACAAAATAACTGAGGACTCAAAGGACAGGTTAACCAAGCAGAAAGGGCTAAGTCCTCCAAACCATGATGACACAAAAACTAGCCTATTATTGAAAGTGTTGGGCATTTGCCTTCTCATTTGCCATACAATGTTTATTTTTCACTTCCAGTGAATCTTTTGGTGCAGCAGCACCTCTGGAACTCCCTGCTCATTGACACTAGGCAGGAGTCTTTGCTGTATTAGGAACGGCTAAGGGAGCTGGGCATGCTTAGCCTGGAGAAGAGGAGGTTAAGGGGTGATATGATAGCCATGTTCAAATATATAAAAGGATGTCACATAGAGGAGGGAGAAAGGTTGTTTTCTGCTGCTCCAGAGAAGCGGACACGGAGCAATGGATCCAAACTACAAGAAAGAAGATTCCACCTAAACATTAGGAAGAACTTCCTGACAGTAAGAGCTGTTTGACAGTGGAATTTGCTGCCAAGGAGTGTGGTGGAGTCTCCTTCTTTGGAGGTCTTTAAGCAGAGGCTTGACAACCATATGTCAGGAGTGATCTGATGGTGTTTCCTGCTTGGCAGGGGGTTGGACTCAATGGCCCTTGTGGTCTCTTCCAACTCTATGATTCTATGATTCTATGTATTACTTTCACCAGCTGCTAAAACCATTTTGCTTGTTTGTTTGACATGTAATTTCATTGTGCATTACTTGATTAAAGCTGTAGGTTTTAACTGTATTTTGGTACTTAGATTATGTCTGCTTGCTTTTAAAGTCTGTTGATATTGTTGGTATTTTCTTATCAATATATTATATTATTTAAAATAAATTGCTTTTAGGGGTGTGGGTGTTAGTACTAACCAATATATAAACCTTGTTAAATTATTTTTTTAAGCCCATTAGATTTTTAATGATGACTTCCCTTGGAAATTAGACACCTGTGCGTGAACACCCACTCGAAGGTTGCCATCCACCTTTCTGAAGTCTTTCAGAACCAGCCCAATAAACGTTTCCCCCCAGTGCAGTTAGTCTTGGGGAAGGCAACAAGTAAAGCGACCTACAACATCCAAGCCAAATTGATGCCTTACTTTATGTTTGTTTTCTTTCTGTCTTTCCCTCTCTTATTTAGTACTGGAGAAAATGAGCCCCATCAGCTTCTGGAGGAAACCACATGGCTGTGTGTTAAGCTGTGCAAGATGGCACCCAGCAGAGTGTACTGAACATTTTAGCAGCTCAGATAGTTTGCCTCGTCTGGGTTTCCATTAAGACAAGTTCAAGAATGTGTTTTGGTGCCTAGACATTTCCACCATGAAGTCTGGAAAAGAGAGCAGCATCCCTCCAAATGCAAATACTATGAAAAGAAGAATGCCTTCTAAGTGTTTCTCTACACCTGATGTTGGAGTCAGAAACTGAAGCTTACCACTGCGCTTAACTTGGCTGGTGTCTATAGGAGCACGTGTTACAAAATGTCCATTTTAATTAATGGAAAGAAAAGTATTGTCAAAGCTGATTGTGGACATGGGAACTGAAGTTTGGGGTTCACTGATAGGACTTGTCCAAATTGTCATTGGGAATAAGCAGCTGTGTGATTCTTTCTTTTGGCGACAGCTGTCTTCCAAAGTGTCAGCAAGAGCCCACCCACAATGGAAAAAAAAGCTAAATATCACTGAAGGTCTTAAAAAGCCCTTAAAGATAGAGAGATTCAATGCTTTCATTCTCTCAATAAAAAATAATGTACATTGACTAAATATTCCAAGACTAATAAATTTCTTTTGATGCAACCTCTCTTATTTTAAGACTCCTCCTTTGTCTTTCTCAGCTCTTGGGTAGAAATTCTTAAATTTTCTGATGATCTCTATTCCAGATGGAAAAATATTTACACCACCATATCTTACAGCTGAACATTGCCACGTTGTAAAAAATCCCTGTAACTTTTCCATGCTCATTTGTCAGTATGCATGTGCCCTCAGTTGCAAAACACAGTAAATGTTGATTTATTTCATATTTCCAGCAGAGTATATTATGCGGTCAATATGTTGTATTCAATGAAGTTCTGTCCAGACTAGGCCCACTGCAATTACGTTATTGTCCATTTATTCCAATGGGCCTACTCTGAATACAGCTGAGCCAGTCTTACTGTAAGCCAGTCTTGCAGTGTACATTTTACTTCTCTACTATGTTAGAGATGAGCTATATCTCAGTGGCAGGGCATTTGATTTACATGAAGAAACTGCCAGGTTCAACCCTTGGCATCGCCAGTTAGGACTGGGAGAGAGAACTCTGCCTGAAATTCTGGAGAGACGCTACCAGTCAGTGCTGACAGTACTGAACTAGATGGACCCACAGACAGACTTGATACAATGCAGCCTCCTACGTTAGCTGAGGCATAGAAACCCAGCATCATAATCTTACCTAAACCATGGGATTAAATGAACTGGACAATATGGGGTAGGAAACCTACTGTGAGGCTTCAATTTGCAGGGCACCGTATATACAGTGGTGCCCCGCAAGACGAATGCCTCGCAAGATGAAAAACTCGCTAGACGAAAGGGTTTTCCGTTTTTTGAGTTGCTTCGCAAGACGAATTTCCCTATGGGCTTGCTTCGCAAGACAAAACGTCTTGCGAGTTCTTGCAAGTTTGTTTCCTTTTTCTTAAAGCCGCTAAGCCGTTAATAGCCGTGCTTCGCAAGACGAAAAAAACCGCAAGACGAAGAGACTCGCGGAACGGATTAATTTCGTCTTGCGAGGCACCACTGTATATATATATTTTAAACGTTCCATACCAAGCCAAAATATTTTGGGGTGGGTTTTAGAATGTAATAGCTCTATTATCAACTCCCCCCACCCCTCTTATCCAAGTGTCACCTTTGTGCCGTCTTTATTTTCTCCAGTACTGGAAACATGTTGCCTTTGGGTGGAAGTGGAAACTGTAAAATTAGATTGTTCTCCTGGGCTATATATAGCAATATTGCTGCTTTCAGCAGCCGCCACCACTGCAGAGGCTTCTGACTCTGAAGAGATTTTAATTGCAAGAGAGGCTTTCTCCCCCAACTATAAAAACCCAGACAGAAATACTGAAGGGTTTTCTGAGAACAAGGCAACCTTTCTAACCAAAATAGCCAGCTTATCACACTTAGAGACACCAATGGTTATTTGTTTCAGTTGGTTCAAGAGGTTTGAGGAATGCCAGGGAGGAATCCAATTGAATTTCAGCACCTCTGATAGCAGCATGGCTAGAAACCAAAGTCCTGTTTCAGGACATTGGACAGCAGCCATTTCTTCAACACCTATGGACAAAAGACATGAGAAGAAGAAGAGGAGTTTGGATTTGATATCCCGCTTTATCACTCCCCTTCAGGAGTCTCAAAGCGGCTAACAATCTCCTTTCCCTTCCTCCCCCACAACAAACACTCTGTGAGGTGAGTGGGGCTGAGAGACTTCAGAGAAGTGTGACTAGCCCAAGGTCACCAGCAGCTGCATGTGGAGGAGCGGAAACGCGAACCCGGTTCCCCAGATTACAAGTCTATTGCTCTTAACCACTACACCACACGGGCTCTCCTGAGATGCAATCGTTGGGATAAATTATTGGCCACTGTTTTATTCCAGATTTATCAGAAACATTTCAATGAGTTAAACCACCTACTCCTACTTGACGGTGGATAACTTTGCTGCCAAGACAACTAGGAAGCCTGTCCTGCGTGGATCTGTGCATTGTATTTATAGCATGTTCTTGCTTGCCCACAAACCTTTAAGGCAGCCTTCCTCAACCTGGTCTCTTCCAGATATTTTTGACTACAACCCCCATCAGCGTCAGCCAGCACTGCTGTAGGAAATGGCACCTTCCTGTGCTAAGCTTCTTGGTTTGTTATGATTGACCTGTTCTCCAGTGCAGTGGTCCCTTATGTGTGGGCTGGAACACATGGTAGCTTCTACTGCTGGGCTGTTCACTACTGCTCATTATTCATAAGTATTATTGCCTCCAACCATGGAAGCAGAGCATTACCATCATGGCTAGGAGCCATTGATAGTCTTTGTTCTCCATGAATTTCTCCAAAACCACCCAGGTTGTTCGCCGTCACTGCCTCCTGTGGGAGCAAGCGCCACAGTTTAACTGTGCACTTCATGAAGAAATACTTTCTTTTATCTCTCCGGAATAGTCCAGCATTCAGCTCCATGGGTTCTTGTGATGGCCTGGGAATCTGATTCAGAGGCTGAACCTGAGGAATCCCAGCCTGCACAGGAGTCCCCGCCTCCAGGGCCGGCTGAGCCGGGGCAGGGGCTTGAACCTGAAGGGCTCTCACCTGTGCCGGATCCTCAGGAGGAGACACCAGCTGAATCCGCTCTGGCTCTGGAGGTGATTGAGGACCCGTTGCCTGCAGGTGCTCCTCTCCCAGCCCTGTCAGGGGAAGGTGAGGTTGCCTCTGGGTTCAGTAACACTCCAGCCTCTCCTGAGCTGCACAGGCTCAGGGCAGAGAGGTGGAGGGAACTAAGTTCTCACAGGAGGAGTGCTCGCCTCCAGGCCAGGAGAGGCGAGTCACCTGTGGACTGGGGCTGCCCTATGCCTCAGAGGAGATAAAGGTCAGCCCGCCCAGTTTCAGGTTGTGGGAGCAACATCGTTGGTAACCTGTTCCTGCCGGCACCCTGTCCTGCTCTTCCAGAGTTCCTGATCACGCCCGGCTCCTTGCCTTGGACCCCGCTTCACCCTTGACGGACAGCCTCCATACCCTCGACCTAGGACCGGACTCAGTAACCCCTGCACAGTAACCCCCACCCACGGGACCAGGACACTTGTGTTAGGAGATAAGGAGAAAAGCTCTTCTCTCTCCACTTTCTCTGTTCCGTGCATAAATAGATACATTTCTTTTTTCATGTCACCTCGTGCAAGAGAAAGGTTGTAGCTCGGGGAGTGAAACAGTCGAGGCATCCCCAGATTTTCAGTGGACTTTGGACCCTGAAACATTATGTTTCAGACCCCACCATTTTTGATACCTTCCTTCATTAATATATAGTATCTCTTTCCCCACAATAAAATGGTGATGCTGCTAAAGAAACCTAGCTATGCTCGCCGGCTCTCCATCTCTTTGAAACCTCGCTATCTGAGCAGCATGTCTGGGAGTCATTTCAAGGCAGTACCCAGGTGTACAAAGCAAGCTGATGAAGGCAACAGAGCAAAAGGTCAGGTCGCTGCAGAAGGAATTTTGTTTTTCAAGGTGGGGGGGGGGGTAACCAGGTGTTCAATGTGACCAAATCATAGCTGTCAACTTACAGATTTGAAAATAAGGGACCAGCAGCCTTGAAAAATAAGGGATCAGCAGCCAAAATAAGGGATTTTCCCAGCACAGGTATACTCGACTTCTGAACCCCTCCAAGCCAAAGGCAGAAAGCCCAGCCAGCAGCCAAACGAAGCCTCAAGCAGTGGTTCCCATAGCGCAGCAACCTGGCAAAGGGGATGCAGCAAGGAAAACCACCGTCACCTCTCTGCTGGGAAGCACTGAGCAAAGGCGAGTCCCCAGGCAACGCGGCCGATTTGATTGGCACAAGGCATGCAAGCTCCACCCCCACAGTCGTTCTTAGACTCCTTATTGGGTGAGCAACGCAGCCAAGCAACACAGTTGGAGACTCCCTCCTCCCTGGCCGGCAGGGAGGGAGGGAGAGGAGCTGCTTCCTTTGAAACCCGGGAAATTTAAGGGACATCATCAATAAGGGACAGCAGCGGGACATGATGCTGGGATAAGGGACTGTCCCACCAAATAAGGGACTCTTGGCAGCTATGGACCAAATTAGCTAGAGGAACTAATGCAATATGATGCTTTCGTGAGGAAGGTGGAAGGGCAGGTAGATAACTGAACAGTCAAATTTTGTTTTGTTTTGTTTTTTAAGACCGGACAGTGGTGCGGGTGATTTCTTGCTTTTAGTGCTGAAACACCACCAGCAGTTACAGTTATTCTGTGTCTTTCAGAGATCCATTGGCTCCTCGTTGCTCCTGTGAGTGACTCAGCTTGCCCAAGAATCATGCTTCTGGCTGAGGTTATTGGCTCAACTGCTGTGATGTCAAAGAGAGCTTTGCAAATTCTAGCTGTTGTAAGGCAATGGGGGAACCTACATCATTAAATAAGGTGCTCACTGTAATATTGGACCACATTTTTGGCAGCAAAGTTCTTTCTTTTATCTTCTTTTATCTTGCAAGTATACACCGCCTACCATTTGAGTCACAGATTTCTCCCTATAGGCAGGAGAAGAACAACACATTTTCACAGTCTCCCCTGCGTGGGGCATCTTGCCTGGAAATGGTGCTTAAGAGCACCTTGACAGTCTTTCTACACAACCCATTGGAGGAGTCTAAAAGTTATTCTCTGCTTGAAAGCCAAATGCTCAGTATAACTGACTGTGCACTTTCTCAAATTCTGCCAAGCCCACACTGGAGGGGAAAAAGTATTTATTTCTAGCCATTGTCTTATTTATAGTATTAATTATTTCAGGGAGTTGAAGGAAAGCACAGTAAATAATATATGTAATTTGTAACTGTCAGAAATAGCAGGGGGGAAGGCAGAAGCCTTTATTTAAAAACGAAACAAAGAAAGAATAGCTTTCGTTTACAGAAAATAGTTGGGTCTCCTCTTTGAAGCTGGAATCAAATACTTTATCGGAGCTGTCACCATTATAGATGGGGTCTGTATATAAAGATTTGCATAGCTTTTATCAAAGTGATGCACTTAGCTGATCTAATTTTTCATTTAAAAATGGGGTGAGTAATAATTCAGAAGTATATGAAAAATGTGTCGCCTTTAGACAATCTCAAGGAGGGCCTCAATCTTGTGATTTGCATTGGATGTTATTGAGATTTCATTGGAAGTTTTCGACCAGATTTCCTAAAGGGGAATATAATTTGCCCCTGCTTACCAGACATAGAGTTGCCAACTGATCAGGAATGAATCAACGCCCACCTTGCTCTTCTGCCTTTACCAGCAGCTTGATCTTCAGAGATCAGCACAAGAAAATGGCTATTCCTGGCATGGTGATGAATATGATTACAGATGTCTGAGCAACTGGCTGCTATGGAAAGAAACAACCGCAGGAGCTGAATTAAAAGTTAGGAACCGTAACTCGTCTCAGTTTTTCTCATGTGAGACTCCTACTAAGGACTAGTATAGATCACTCAGCTCAAGCCTGGAAATGAATGTCGGGGGGGGGGCTGTTATTCACTCCCTCCACTTTTAATTTTGTTTTTAAAATGAATCTTTTGCAGAGATTTAGACTTAAATATAGATTTAGACTTTAACATAACTCTATTGATCTCCAGTGCATTAAGACATTGAAGTATGAATAAATACAAGCATTATTAATAATAATGCATTAATTAAATGCATTAATTAATAATAAATACAGAGTTTCTGATAAACTCATGTGTGCTTAGACAAAGCAATTAGGTATCTTATAAATTGCATCTGTACTGTGCTAACCTTCCTGCTACCTCGGTCCTCCCCTTCTCCCAGGAAACAACTGGGACCCATCTTCCAGAAAACCGGTGTGGCAGCTCCACCCCACCCAATGAAGTACTTCTGGAAGCAAACCTCCCTTCTGATGGATCCTCGTGGATCTCTCCCCTTGCCCCACTTCAGTGTAACCTGTGCTCCCCACTTCCCAAAATAGCAAGAAGTTCTCGGAGCAATAATGTTTGAGTTTATTTGCTTCTTTCTTCTGCCATCCTTTCCACAAGCCACAGGGCAGACAGAAGCAGATTTAGGGCAACATGACCAGTTCCTCCTCACAGGGCACCAAGCCGAGGGGGGAAGGAGACATGAGGGTTCTAACAGGCTTCTAGAGTCATCCTTCTCAAAGCCTAGTTACTGTTTACCTAGCTTTGGGGAGGAGATGGAAGGACTATAGGACCCTACCAGAGCCTTTCACCTCCTTCCCAAAGCCCAGCACCTTGCAAGGCCCTGGGGATATATATATATATATATATATATATATTTGCTTTCGTAGATTTTCACGGGTACAGGAATGTAGGTTTTGGTGTCTTCGGGTGTCTTCCCGTGTAAGAGTTGGGGTGTCTAGGCGACGTTTCGACGAGGTCTCACTCGTCATCTTCAGGCTGGTGCTTTCGGCTTCTTGTTACTAGAACAGAGCAGGATCTCAGTGTTTGAGTTCCTATAAATACTGTTGAGGGGGTGTGGTGTATAGCCTCCAACGTTCTGGGCAGAGAGGAAGTTCCTAGGTTAATGTGCCTTTTCTTCTTCTTCCAATATCCTCAGAAACCCAAAAGATAAAATCCAGTTAGAAAACCAAGGGGTCTATGAAATACCCTGCAAAGTCTGCCCAGCCACGTACATTGGACAAACAAACAGACGAATAAATGCACGTATCGCAGAACACAAGAATGCCGTCAAAAAAGAAGAAAAAACTTCCTCTCTTTACCAACACATGAAAGAAACAGGACACGAAATTAATTTTGCAGATTCCAAATTGCTCTTTAACATGGAACATCACCACAAGAGAATAATCATGGAAGCCATCGAGATAGAGAAACACCCTCACAACATGAACAAGCGTGACGACACGTCCCGCCTGCCAGACATCTGGAAATTAGCCCTCCCCACAAAAACCGACACCAGAACCAGAGGCACACAGAACGCCATCTCCAATCAACCACACCAGACCCAAACCCAGACCCTCTCCACAGATAAATTACAGACACCATCCAGTAGCCAAACCATAGTGGCACCTCCGGATGCTGCACCCCCCTGCAATCCCTACACAGATCTGGCTGGCACAGGGCACAAAACCACAGCTTGCCCCTATACACGAAGCCAAGCCAGAGCACAACTAAGTGCAGTACAGCCATCTTCTCAGAAAAACTCTTTACAAGGTCAAGAGGTCAAGACACGAAAGCTTTAGCAACTAATCCACACCTAATGACCCTCCTAAGTGGTACTCAGAATATCACTCAAGTAATCACTCAAGATATCCCTCAAGTAATTAATGAACAAAAGAAGAAAAGGCACATTAACCTAGGAACTTCCTCTCTGCCCAGAACGTTGGAGGCTATACACCACACCCCCTCAACAGTATTTATAGGAACTCAAACACTGAGATCCTGCTCTGTTCTAGTAACAAGAAGCCGAAAGCACCAGCCTGAAGATGACGAGTGAGACCTCGTCGAAACGTCGCCTAGACACCCCAACTCTTACGCGGGAAGACACCCGAAGACACCAAAACCTATATATATATATATATATATATATATATATATATATATATACCATAAAATAACACAATCCCTAAAAATAAAAGCACAGTAACTATCAAATCATTGGATCACTCATAGCAGCAGCAATTAATATTTGTGTCTTATCAGGTCTCTCATTCAAACACACATTGAAAAAAATGTCTTAGCCATGCACTTGAAACTATAAAGTGATGTTGCCAGACACACTGCAGTAGGGAGAGAGTTCCATCTGCAAGGAGCCACCTCTGGAGAGGCCCTTCCTCAGACACAGACACACCACCGTACCGTACTTCATCCTTCATAGGGACCATTGTGAGGGCTCCATCTTAGACCATAGTCAGGTCAGTATGGGAGAAGTGATGGCTTCAAGGATAGAGAGGACTGGGTTCAGATTTTGTGCTCAGGTGACATTTGTGGATGCAGTTGGTCTAACAAGGACTCTTTCAGAATAACCTGGGAGAGGGAATGAAGATTCCCAGTTCTTGGAAGTCAATTCCTGTGGAAGTTTGGCAGGCCCCAATCCAGGGACAGTGATGGGGCAGAATGATCCTCCAGACAGTGGTGACTTGGAGAGTTGTGGGGCAGTGTGGCAGCAAGATCAGGGCCACGAAGGTGCACCTACAAGAACATTGGCAGCCACCAAGGGGACATCATCTTCCTCTGGAAGAGAGAATTTTGGGATGTTTGCAATGATGTCTTTATTAGCAGAGCATAAGTGGAGGCAAACAAGGGAGCAGTTCTAACACCCCACACCAGATCTCCACAGGGATACTCCTTTGGGCTGATTGTCTTCAGTCAATGCTTTGTCCCCATCTGAAATCCCAGACCTGTCTATTGGTTCACCTTCATTTGAAAGGAAAGCAGCTGGTATCTGGGTGTTTTAGGGGTCAAAGGTGTATGTTCTGTGCGCAAAGGAAGGGTTAAGCATCCTTCGCTCTCCATCTCAAAATGTCTCTCCTGCCCATTGTTCTCTCCTGGCCTCAATTTGCACAGGAGAAGCAGTGGATGGCCAGTTGTTTAAGGAGGCTGATGTGGAGCAGGTTGTTCTGCCCGATATTTGTCAGTTCAATTAGAAAGTTCCTGGCCTGATCCAGGAAGAAAGTAAGTTTTGTAATTGAAAATTAATTCATACTGGAAAGTGCAGTCAATAGACAATTACCAAGATACAGTACCATGTTTATTGCTTGGCGGAATTCGGCTGACGATTTATAAGGGCTGAAGGCAATTATCTTCACGTTCAAAGAATGGACAGGAGAGATGGAACTTAATTACTGCACAACCCTTTCTCTACAACTTCTTTATTGTGTGTAAATAAGCATCAAATGAGCACCCATAAAAATAAAAAACCCACTTTGCATTGCCCAAAATTGGCATTAGCATCAAAATTATTAAGAGGAGACAAACTGATAGGGCATGATTCTCGACCCACCTGGATTAATCTCAGCACTAATGCTTACAGACCTAGAAGCAATTGGACAGTTTGTATGTATGACTTCGACAAACCGTTGCTTCATTTGCAATGTTGCAATGGTCTCACAAATTGCCTGATGCAATTGACAGGGCGGGTTGCTCATTGGGAGGCCCCAGACTACAAGGAGATCTCTCCCAGCTATAGCAGCAGGTAAACGGCAATTCTGTGCGCTTCTCTGGTTCACCAGAAGCAGCTTAGTCATGCTGGCCACATGACCCAGAAGCTGTGCACCGGCTCCCTCGGCCAGTAAAGCGAGATGAGCGCCGCAACCCCAGAGTCGTCCGCGACTGGACCTAACGGTTGAGGGTCCCTTTACCTTTTTGCTAAGACCATTTATAGCACAGGTAGGGAAAATGTTAGGCTCTGTGGTCCAAAATTGACAGGTGGGTGGGACAAGATGCAATTATGACATCACATAATTGACACGTGGGTTCTCTCACCCACCTTTCAATATTGCTTGTGTGCACTTCAAGCACTTTCCTCCTCAAGTCTTTCCCAGTAAAATATTTACATTTCTGCATTTTTGTAAACAAATTTTGGTTGAGAGAACCAAATCGCATAACTCTCAGACATGCAAACCTCCAGTGGGAGTTGTGTGTCAGTTCACACATCGTTTCAGAAGCAACAAATAAGGTAGGTGCCCATTTAAATGCAAGCTTAACCAACCCCACCTCCCATTCCTACATTTCTGCCCAAAGTTGCCTGCCATCTGACCTCCTGTAGCTATTCAGATGTGGGCCAAAGAAAAAACAGGGAAGTGCCTTATATCTGAACAGACTATATGTAAAATTAAGCCAGTATTGCCTACTTAGATTAGATTGGCCTCGACCAGAGCCAGGGCCTTTTCAACTCTGGCTCCGACCTGGTGGAACGCTCTGTCTCATGAGACCAGGGCCCTGTGGGATCTGATCTCTTTCCACAGGGCCTGTAAGACAGAGTTGTTCCGCCTGGCCTTTGGCTCAGAATCAGTTTGATTTCCTTCCCCTCTTTCTTTTTCCTTCCTCCTCCTATGAAGAGATTGCTTCCTAATTGTTTTAATGATGTATAATGATGTTTAATGATGTATCTTTTAAATTGTATTTTAATCAACTTGTTTTTATTATTGGTTGTTAGCCTCCCTGAGCCCGGTCTTGGCTGGGGAGGGCAGGGTATAAATAAAAATTTATTATTATTATTACTTGAGCTGGCAACAGATCTCCAGAATCTTAGCAGATGATCTGATACCCAGGTACCTGATTTCTTTAACTCAGAGGTGGCAACTTTTTGTTTTAATTTGTGTCTAAATTTTAATTTGTGTCTAAATGGGCCTTGGTCCATTTTGGAGCATTGCCTTTCAGTGGTGGAAGGGGGTGGAAGCAAAAGTAAAGACTGTAAAGTTTACATTTGGACTGCAAACACTCCCATGGACCTCTCCATCCAGATAATCAAGAGGCGTAATTAGAATTCAAGGATACAGTCCAGCCAAAAACATGCGAGGGGTGTGTGAAAAAGGCCAGTAAGGGTGTGGCTTGGGGAGCAGGCATGTGGTTAAGGTAGAGTGTGTGACCTGGGAAGAGTTCCAAGATCCAGACAGAAAGATGCAGAGGGCCATATTTGAACTGGAGGTACCAGAGATGGAACCTGGTCATTCTGTATGTCAAGCACATGCTCTGCCATTGAGCTACAGCTCCTCCCCTTCTTGTTTGTTTGAATCATAGAATCATAGAGTTGGAAGAGACCACAAGGGCCATCGAGTCCAACCCCCTGCCAAGCAGGAAACACCATCAGAGCACTCCTGACATATGGTTGTCAAGCCTCTGCTTAAAGACCTCCAAAGTAGGAGACTCCACCACACTCCTTGGCAGCAAATTCCACTGTCGAACAGCTCTTACTGTCAGGAAGTTCTTCCTAATGTTTAGGTGGAATCTTCTTTCTTGTAGTTTGGATCCATTGCTCCGTGTCCGCTTCTCTGGAGCAGCAGAAAACAACCTTTCTCCCTCCTCTATGTGACATCCTTTTATATATTTGAACATGGCTATCATATCACCCCTTAACCTCCTCTTCTCCAGGCTAAACATGCCCAGCTCCCTTAGCCGTTCCTCATAAGGCATCGTTTCCAGGCCTTTGACCATTTTGGTTGCCCTCCTCTGGACACGTTCCAGTTTGTCAGTGTCCTTCTTGAATTGTGGTGCCCAGAACTGGACACAGTACTCCAGGTGAGGTCTGACCAGAGCAGAATACAGTGGCACTATTACTTCCCTTGATCTTGTTTGTTTCCCATTGCCTTCGGATCTCACATTGTTATGTCAGCTTATCCTCCAGTTTACCTTGCTCCCTATCGCCTTCTTGGGGCATGAAAAGCCCTACAAAAGCTAAGCCCACACTAATCCACTTAGTCGTGTAATGCACCGCACCCCAGTTTTGACTTCACACGCTCCTTCTTAAGCTCTTGGAAATGATAGCTAAGCCCTTACTTGAAATATAAAATAAAATGAAAACTTGATTTCCATTTCCCAAATGACTTCTATAAAGGGGGAGGGGGGTGAGCGCTGGCTCAGGCAGCCCCAAATTTCCCAGAACTCCCTTTCTTTTACATTGATCGCTTTCACAAATAACTCGTTCCACACTGTATAAAAGTTTCGTGCACTTACGGGGGACTTAGCGGCAGATTCACTGGTGGAGAAGCTCAGAATACTTCCTGTCTCGTTATAGGTTGCCTCTTGCTATAGTGAAAGGATTTTGCAGTCCTCGCTTTTCTCCCGAGCAATTAAAGAGTGGGGGATCCTTATTCTCCTTTCCTGCACATACAAAAACTAAATGGAAAAAAGGAAGATATTTCTGGGGAAGAGAGGAGACTTGGCCTTGGGGTTTATTTACTTCTTTTAATAAAACCGGGTTCCCTTTAGTCTCTGCAAACTTCTAATCTCATTTCCCCCACCAGTGCAGCGAGAAGTAATTCCACTCAAGTTGCATCAGTAGAGAAAAGCATGAAGGAAGGAAAAATTGTAGCAGACGCCTCTCTCGGTTCCATTTTCTTTCAAGGACGCTGATTGAACAGATGCCTTTGGGGTGATTGCTCCAGAGGTTTTAAAGTTGTCATGGATTTAAAGAGCATCCCATTGTAAGGCCTCATTCAAGAAGGGTGGAAAATCCAGAGCAAGCGTAAATATGTCCCAAAGTTGTGTGGCTCCAGACATATTCATTGTGTGTTTTCCTTTTTGCCAAATCTCACAACTGTGGTTCTGTACGCTATTTCACATCGCATCCTGGAGACTCTGTCGGCGCACCTGCCCTTTTCTCTGGCTGAAATGAATTTGCTGCTCCAAATTTCCTCGCTCGATATCCCAGAAATGCTTTATTGCAAAGCATTTGGTATTTGCCTTTCATATTTGATTTCCATATATGACTGTGCATGAGAGCTGACGTACAGCGCGATTCCGTATTTCATGATATTTGATGGGTGGCAACGCAATGGTATTTAATATCTGACTGCGTTTGATGGATGATGTGCAATGGTATTTGGAAAATCTGACAACTTACGAAATTTCATATTTGGTGCCTGTCAAAATCAAAAACAGTCAAGAGATGCCAGCAAGCCTGAGCATTTAAATTAATGTGAAACCTCAAAGAAGAACTGGCTGTGTAATGGATTTTGCTGTTTTAGAGCCTCTTCCAAGTTTGCCATAGTGGTATGGAAACTATTGTAGTGTTAAATTGTCCTTTGGCACTTCCATCACTAAGTTATATGGGAAGGAGAGATGTCATTGCTCCAGTGGAACATGTGCCAATCGAGACACTTTTCCTCAACCCTTGTATCCTCTCTAGGAAGTCCACACAGCAGACATTATCCATTGTATTAACTTAGAGAGAATCAGCCTCGTATACCAAGTGACTAATACAGTGTAACATGATTGAAGGAGGCGTGCAATTATGGAAGTCATGCCAAAACTAGAGAGGCATACAATGTGGCGGTTATTAAATGGATTTGCATTTGGAAGAGGGAGAGAGAGAGAGAGAGAGAGAGAGAGAGAGAGAGAGAGAGAGAGAGAGAGAAGGAACAAGAAGCAATTATGAAGGATGTAGTTTAGTGAGGAAGAAAAGGCTTTGTATTCTCAAGGTCCTGAGTTCATGCCAGGTAAAGGTTCTCACATAATGAGCCAAGGGAGGGAGGAGGGAGAATGCAGGAACAGGCGAAGCTGCATTGTCCATAGTCAGATCATCCATCTAGCTCAGTGTCATCCACACCTATTGGTAGTGACTGCACAGGATTTCAGGCAAGATTCTCTCCCAGACCTACCTAGAGGTTCTGAATATTGAAACTGGAACCTGCTGCGTGCAAAGCAGATGCTCTGTCATAGAATCATAGAATTTAGTGCTGGAAGGTACCCTGTGCTGGTCCCGGGGGCTAACCGCGAGGCGAGGTCTGAGTCCAGTCCAAGGTTGAGGTCGAGGGAGCAGTATTGAAGCCATCCATCAAAGTTGAAGCTGGGTCCAAAGCAAGGAGTCGGGCGAGGTCAGGAGATCTGGCAGGAACTGGCTACCAACAACGTTGCTCCCGCAACTTGGGACTGGGGCTGGCTGGCTTTTACCTGCCCCGAGGCATAGGGCAGTCCACTGGTGACTCTCCTCTCCTGGCCTGGAGGTGATCACTCCTCCTGCGGGAACTTAGTTCCCTCCGCCTCTCTGCCCTGAGCCTCTGCAGCTCAGGAGAGGTTGGAGGGTTACCGGACCCAGAGGCAACCTCAGCTTCCTCTGATGGGGCTGAGAGTGGAGCACCTGCAGGCAATGGGTCCTCCATCACCTCAGGAGCCAGAGCAGACTCAGCTGGTGCCTGCACCTGAGGATCTAGCACAGGTGAGGACCCTTCAGGCTCAGGCCCCAGCCCCATCTCAGCTGGTTCTGGAGGCAGGGAATCCTGTGCAGGCTGGGATTCCTCAGGTTCAACCTCCGAGTCCGAATCCCAGGCCATCACAGTACCCCAAGCATCACCTATAGAATTGTAGAATTGGAATGTCCAAACCCCTGCGATGCAGGGCTCACAGCAATAGAATCCTTGAAAGATGGCCATCCATCCTCCATTTTATAATCAATGAAGAAGAGTCTCACACCTTCCAAGATAGTCCATTCCACTGTTGAACATCTCTTACCATCAGAAAGTTCTACACAATATTTACTCCTTTCTTGTTATTTGAGTATCCTGTGGAGCCACGGAAAATAAACTTGCTCCATCTTCCATGTGACAGCCTTTCAGATATTTGAAGAGGGCTAGGACAGGTATCAGATACTTGTTGAAGCAGAGGACTCCTTCAAATGGAGGACTGTCCTCTTGCAGCCATGCCAATAGAAGAATGTCCTTTGCAAAGCAGCCACACAAGCAACTCTAACTTTCAGGAAATCTGTTAAAACTGTGTTTGTGCCGGCAAGCCCTCAGTCATGTTGCACCAAGTTTACTGCTGCTAACTTTGTGCTTTCTCTTAGCTTAATGGGATTGGCCCCTGGCATTTGTGTTGGTTTACTAAAAGAGAGAGAGAGAACTTTATGGGTTTTTATTGCTTTCACATTTTCAAAGATAATAGCCACAGTCCGAGGCATAATTATAATGAGCTTAAGGGCACTTAGCTCTGTGCTGGATCATGGCCACAAAGCGAGGAGTGCAAAACATTAAATGACTAATCAACCAATTTTGTTCTTTCGCCTTTTCCTGCGCTGCCTCCAAATTGGATAATATGGCGTAGCAGGAAAATTACATGCTGGAGCTCTTAAAAAGATGGAGTCTGCCAATCCAACCTTGCTGCATTCTTTTTACCTTATTAGCAAAAAAATAATAATGAGCCACCTCCTAATGGAATCAGAGTAGAGGAACTGTGGCCAATGGTACAGCTCTTGCCAGACCTTATGACCCAAGTCCAGGTCTCCACAGCCCATGACCCCCACAGGACAACTGAAAGCATGGGCAAGGTGGATGGCAGAAGCACATAGACCTCACATGGGCAAGTGTGGACATTGGTCTGCTCACTGAGGCCAACACTAATCATTGTAGCACCTTCCCTTTTCTTTTTGTTTTGCTACATGTGTATGTATGTGTATCCAATGTCGCACTAAGCAACTTGTTCTGACCGTGCAAGGATTTACCCTTGTGCAAGAGAAGTTCCCTCCCTCCCCCCCTCCCATGCACCTCCAAAACCTGTTCTGGGTCCCCCCACCCAAAATACCAATCCTTCAGAACAGATTTTGGGAAGGTGCGAGACACACAGAAGTGAGAATATGGGGCATAAATCCCTGCACAAATGGAGTAAATGCACTGGAAACTGCTCGTAGTCAGCCAGTGGCTGTCCAGGAGTGTACGTGGGTACAGATGCTCGGTTTTTTATTTTTTACTTAGAAAAGAGATGCTTTTCTAAGTGAAAATGGTGCTTATTCCCAAGTAAATGTGTCAGGGCAGCAGCAGCAAACCATTTCATTCCTGTGGGCATGGTAGCCCTCTTATTCAAGTGGCACTCTTATTCAAGATGTGAAATTGTGCATGCTCAAGGGTTTCTGTTTCCAATTTTTCAATAAACAAGGCAAACTGTCCCTTGGCTTTTGCTTATTTTATTTATTTTTTGCTCTAGCACATTACAGTGGTGCCCCGCAAGACGAATGCCTCGCAAGACGGAAAACCCGCTAGACGAAAGGGTTTTCCGTTTTGGAGGTGCTTCGCAAAACGAATTTCCTATGGGCTTGCTTCGCAAGACGACAATGTCTTGCGAGTTCCTGCTGGTTTTTTCCCCTCCCCCCCTTTTCCCAAGCCGCTAAGCCGCTTATCAGCTGATCTTAAGCTGCTAAACCGCTTAACAGCTGATCCGCTAAGCCGCTTATCAGCTGATCCGCTAAGCCGCTTATCAGCTGATCCGCTAAGCCGCTTATCAGCTGATCCGCTAAGCCGCTAATAGTGCTAATCCGCTAAGCCGCTAATGGGCTTGCTTCGCAAGACGAAAAAACCGCAAGACGAAGAGACTCGCGGAACGGATTCTTTTCGTCTTGCGAGGCACCACTGTATGAAGGTTATGAAAGCATGGAATGGCCAGGGATGGGAAAAGAGGAACATTCAATGTGTGTGTTTTGCAACTGAAGTAATACACATGGATGCTTAAATCCTCACCCCCAGTGCCCTGTAACACTATTATTTCAGGGTCTACAATCACCTGGCTGCACCATTGGCTGTGGTCTGTACAATTTGCAGAGCCTAGCCATGATGGCTAGCAACCACTGATAGCCTCATCCTCCATGAATTTGTCTGATCTTCTGTTAAAGCATCTAGGTTGGTGTCTGACATATACTCAGAGTCAAGTGTGAATTTCATGCTCTTTATTCAGCTCATAGTAGCAATGAATGAAACTTTCCCTAAAACGTCTAGCTATATATACATTATTTACACAATGGGCCCTGCGTGACTGGCTAATTCCGGGCTGCTCCTGTAGGCCAATCAGGTTGCGGATTCACTTCATCCAGGAGCCTGATTGGCTGCTCCTTCCACCTGGAGCTGGATTGGGTGGTTCCTGCGGACCAATCAGACTGCTGCATTCTGGATCCTATTGTTCTAGGATTCAGCTCAGTACATAACAGTGTCCATCACTACCTCCTGTGGGACCAAGTTCCATAGTTTAACTATTTTAGTTGGCAAGGAAAAATAGGTATATCAAAGGAGAATTCCTGGATGCCAAGATCCACATTTGCGGCACGTGAAAGAACCCCACCAGAGATTTAAAATCACAAAACATGCAGCAGAGTAAAGCGTGGAAATATGGGCTGTTAGACCTTTAAAATATGCCCTTGTGAGTTCCTTTCAAAGTTTCCCACTTACCCTAGCATAGATATTGATCACACATTTGGTGTGAAGTAAATATGGTTTACTTACAAACTCTTCAAAGGTTAGGTTCATGTGCTTATCCATACAGCATTCAGAAAATATAGGCAGAAAGACTGGGTTTTGTTACAGTAGTGAAAGTTCCTAAATTATTGGTACAGGAACACCATAATGGCTTGAAAATGGCCATGCAGTCTGAGCTTGGAACAACCAGTCCAGACCTCTTTACACAAAGGAGTTCACATGGTAAACTGAAGGAACAATAGACTTCCTTCCTTGCAAGATGACGGGGATTGCCCTAGCTAAGCTTAGCAGAACAATTTACCCTTTATGCATTAATTAACTGCTTCATGCATTAATTAACCCCTCCGTGCATTAATTAAACTTAAGCATTGTGGTTATATGAGACTGGTTATCCCACAAACTATGATTTGCATGAAGTAAGATCTCCAGTAAAAACCTCAAAAGTAAGATGAGATCTTGAGGGATGTTGCAGCAGGTACTGAGGCCTCTATGTTAATGCACCTGTTAATGCTTTTCCTACCCAGATATTCCTTTCAGCCATCCAGAGGACATGTGGGCAATTAATCTGGATTGAGTAGCACTAGGTGGGTCCATACATCAACAGCCAGCGCGGCATTCCATGGCACGGCAGATCTTTTCTTTGGATAATAATAAAGCAACATGCATGTGTGTGGGGAAAGGACTCCTCCGCAGAGTTTCAAAATCACACTGTCTGCTCATTTAAAACCAAGCACTTTCCTCCTTGCGGGTGATTGACTGATAGTACTGATGGGTTAACCCAATGGATAGAAACTGTCTAGACACAGGAACAAAACTTATTACTTGCTGCTCTTGAAATACACCGAAACATCAGCCTGCTCCCTTATCTCTGAAAAGGTACACCAACCTACAATCTTTTATTCAGGCACATGCCATATTTTTTATCTCGGGTGAGTGACAGGTATATTGCATGCTTATTTATAGGGTCCTCAAGTCGCGGCTGGAGCTGCCTTGATACTGTAACCGTCGCAGGTGTTTCAAACCCAGCAAGGTCTAGGGAATAAAACAGCGCAGGGTGGGTGTCTTCTGCCTGCTGCTGTCAGTGGGACAGAGCAACGGAGCTTGCAGTTATGTCAGGGTGGGAGTGATATGAATTGCAAGTACAGTGGTACCTCGGGTTAAGAACTTAATTCGTTCTGGAGGTCCGTTCTTAACCTGAAACTGTTCTTAACCTGAAGCACCACTTTAGCTAATGGGGCCTCCCACTGCCGCCACACCGCCACTGTGCGATTTCTGTTCTCATCCTGAAGCAAAGGTCTTAACACGAGGTACTATCTCTGGGTTAGCTGAGTCTGTAACCTGAAGTGTCTGTAACCTGAAGCATCTGTAACCCAAGCTACCACTGTAAACAATGGGAACTCTGGGCTACTTAGGTAACACAGGTGGAAAAGGTGACTGCTTATATCCAACCAGCAGAGATGCATGTATTCTGGTTTGCACATGCATATTCAGCATTGAATGACTGCCGCATAAAACGGTGTCTGACATGCCTCCCCATAGATTCTTTTGATGGTCCAGCTCCTCCTCTCCCCACTCTGTTAAGTTATGTTCCAGCTGGGTGTAGCAGGACCAGTGGTGTTGTAGAACGGGGAACCCAAGGGAGCTGTGAGACATTTTTTTGCAGAGCGAAAACAATAATTTCATCTTCAGGAGAGTTAGGGGTGAGCACACTTGATAGTGCAGACCGGCAGAGCCAGGAAGGGCTCAGATCTGGATTAGTCTGTCAGATCACTTTTATTTTGATACTTGATATACCACTTAACATTTAAGGGGGCTGGGATCTCTAAGCAGTTTACTGGTATCATAGCATATTACGAACAGAAATAAGAAAATAAGAGATGCATTAGGTCATAGCTATTGCAACACGAAGTGGTATACAGTGGGTTTTTTTAACATAATCTGTTCTTGAAGACTGTTCAAGTTCCAAAATGTTCAAAAACCGAGGCACAAAGGGTGGCCTGCAAATTTAATAGAGAAAATTGAGAAAAATAACATATACACTCAGCGGAAGCCGTTCAACTTCTGAGGCATTTACTGTTCAGTTTCGGTTTCAGTTTCTGTTAATTGGTTCTCGTGGGAAACTTGCAGATTCTAGCTTCACCAATTAACTCAAGCTGGTGTCAATTTACTCTTGGCAGAAAGCCCAGGTCTGCTTGACCTAGAAACTACTCACTCTGATTGGTTAACGAGCAGCACTCAACTCTGTTATCTAGGGATTGCTAGCACAGTTTGGTGTGAGGTGTGTTAGGAGTTAGAAGTGCTGTGTATGGTTTTGAGAGAGAAAGGTAGGATTTATTTTGCTTTTATTTGTATGCAGAAACTCTGCTGGTTTTATTTTTCCTTTTAATAAATCCTGTAAATAGTTCTTCTGAGTCTAGCTGACTAGTCATTACTGCCGCAACTAGCTTCCTCGCTGTGCAGGAAAACTCTGCTACGTTTGGGCTAAAGCCAATAGGGCTATGCCTGACACTCCAAAGTTCCATGAGGTTATGGGCATTGTGCTGCCAGCCTGAGTTGTGGTGGTGTCAGCATCAACGGCGTTGGTTCCAGTAGTTCCAGAAGTTGTTGTTCTCTGGCTGGTTCCTGACCGTGGTGAGCTGGTGACGCAGCGGACTCAAGGACAACAGCTGCAGCGTGTGAGTGCTGGGTGCTGTGGTTCCTGTTTTCTCTCTCGGTGGTCGTGAGTAGCTGGTTCCGGGTTCCAGGGACATTGCTCTCAAGATGGCCTCACAACCAGTTCAGATGGCTTTTGAGCGTCTGAATGACTCCAATTACTTGCTGTGGTCGGAACGCATGCAGGCAGTGCTGCAGAGGGATCGTCTCTGGCAAGTGGTGAGTAAGTTTCCTACGAAGCCTGATGATGAAGACCTCGATAAAGACCAAAGAGCAAGGGCCACAATTGTCTTGGGGCTGGAAGATTCCCAGTTGCCGTATGTGAGGGGAATCAAGACAGCTAGAGGTGTGTGGCAAGCACTTAAAGAACTCCATGTGCGTGAGACAGCGGTTTCCAAGCTGTTCATTCGCAAGGCATTGTACAAGGCAATGTTACAGCCTGGGGTTACAATGCAAGAACACCTACACAGTTTACAGTTAAAGTTTGCTGCGCTACAGGAAAGAGACTGTGCATTAGACCAGCAGGAGAAGGTGGCTATTATTTTGAGTTCTCTCCCGGAAAGCTGGGATAATTTAGTTTTGTCTCTAGAAGGCATGCAGGAGCGTGATTTATCAGTCAGTTACGTTACTGGGCGTTTGATTGAAGAATGGCAGAAGAGGCAAGAAAGGTTCTTGGCTGCAGAGGCTTCTACAGGTGGGCGGTTTGGAAGGAGTTCTCATGCCGTGCCAGAGGTGAAGCAAGAGCAGCGTACCGGTGAGGAGTCAGCGTTTGCTGTTAGGCGTTGTTTCCGATGTGGGTCTTCAGCGCATCTAAAACGACAATGTCCGGAGTTGGTCAAGTCTCAGTTGCCGGTGCAGGAGCAGAGACGAGATCAGCAGCAGCAGCAGCGTAAAAAGAAATTCTTCAAACGAAAACAGTCGGCTCAGCTGGTGACCGGCGAGGTCAAGATTGCTGATGAGAAACAAGCGGTCTGGGTGGTCGATTCGGGAGCGTCTCGCCACATCGTGAATTCAGATGAATTGTTTGTTTCCAAGAACTCAGCACAGCGCAGCCAGGTGGCTCTAGCAGACGGAAGTACTTCCGAAGTGATTTCGGGGGGTGCAGTTTTTGTTCCTTGTCTTCGTGAATGCCTGCAAAATGTACTTTGTGTGCCGTCATTAAGGAGCAATCTGATGTCTGTAGATTGTTTGCTAAAAGCTGGGTTTAAAGTGTATTTTGAAGGAGACAGTTGCATTATTAAGAAGGCTGGTGAGATTTTAGGCACTGCTAAGTCAGAGGGAGGCTTGTTTTGGCTTAAAGCAGGATCTCAAGTTGCAGCAGTAGTCAGCAAATCTCAGCCTGCAGTGAATAACAAAGCTATACATGACAACTGTGTACACTTATTGCATAGGAAAATGGGGCATGCTTGCTGGAAAAGTGTACTAAAAATGTCTGAATTGGCTGATGGGGGTAATTTAAAGAGTTGTAACAAGTACCTTGATTGTAATGTGTGTAAAAAGGTTAAAACCCACAGAGTCTCTTACCCCAGAAGTGACAGAGTTAGTGAGTCACCGCTACAGCTGGTTCACATGGACGTAATTGGTCCATTTGCTGTAAGCAGGGGTGGATCGCGTTTTTCACTAACAATTGTGGATGACGCCACGCGTTATTCTTGGGTTTTTCCCATGAAAAATAAGGGTGACGTGTTCACTAAGTTTAAAGGCTGGGTGGCATCCGTGGAAAGATTTCTGTCTGTTAAACTCAAAAGGATTCAGACGGACAGAGGTGGCGAATTTATGTCAAATGCCTTTAAAGATTGGTTACAAAAGCGTGGCATTGGGCATAGGAAAACGAACGTTTTTTCCCCAGAGGAGAATGGTGTTGCAGAGCGAAAAAACAGATCTTTACAAGATATGATGTTTGCCATGCTTGATGATGCTGATTTACCCATGTCTTATTGGGGGGAGAGCATGCTCACCGCGTGTTATCTCCAAAATAGGCTCTTTCATCAAACAATAGGTACAACCCCGTACTTTAAATTGTTTCAGAAAAAACCCAAAATTGACCATTTGCATGTGTTTGGATCAAAAGCCTGGGTATTAATTCCGAAACAAATGAGGAAGAAGGGAGATCCTAAGACCAAACAGTTAGTGTTTGTTGGTTACCAGGAACTGGGAAAAGGTTTCCGATTTGCTGAAGGGTCAAATGGCATTGTGATCTCCAGGAATGCCAGTTTTTGTGAACATAGTGGCTGGGAGAGACTACATGCCAATACTGAGGTTTGGTTTGAACCTTCCCAGGAGCTTCATGACTCTGAAGGTAGACACAGAGAATCAGAGTCTGAGGGGGAGGAAAGTTCAGATAAGAGCTCTCAAGAAAGTGGAGTTAGCCAGAGACCAGTTGCTAAGCAACAAAAGAGAGGTCGTAGTTCTGAGAAGGAAAGTGGGTCAGAAGAAAAATTTTCTCCCAGAAGATCTAAAAGACAAAACAAAGGAGTGCCTCCAGTGCGTTTTTCCCCAGATACTGCAAATGTGTTTAGTGTAAGTGCAGAACCCAAGAGTTTTCAGGTGTTAAAGTTACCAAAAGAGGAGGCAGAGCGCTGGAAACAGGCAATGGAGGAAGAGATGTCCTCTCTGAATGAGCACAAGGTTTTTACACCAGTAGCAGCGCCTGAGGGGGCAAAGATTGTAGGCTGCAGGTGGGTGTACAAAAGACTTAGGCCCGGTTAGGACATATCTAGGGTTGGAAGTGTGCTGGGCCCAAGATGGCAGCTGCCTAATTAGTCAGCAGAACAAAGTTAAACAACTACTGACTACATACAGGATGCAGGATTGCAAAGGGGCAGCGGTGCCTATGGATCCAGGTTTCATAAAAACACTTCACATAGATGAGAGTCCTGAATTTGAACATCCTGATGTATATCACTCTGTAATTGGAAGTTTATTGTATATAGCACAGTGGTCCAGACCTGATATTAGCTATGCAGTAGGCATATTAAGTAGATTGGTCTCAAAACCCACACTAAATGCCTGGAAAGGGGTAAAACAAGTTCTGAGATACCTCAAACAGACAATTGGCTATATGTTACAATTAAATTCTTCAGAGGATGAAATGTTGAGTTGCTACTGTGATAGTGACTGGGGAAATTTGCCAGATAGAAAATCTGTCACAGGACTAGTCATAAGGGTCGGTGGAGCTTTAATCAGCTGGCGGTCACGCAAGCAAGACGTTGTAAGTGTGTCATCAACGGAATCAGAGTATGCCGCATTGAGTGAATTGTGCAACGAGGTGATTTATTTCAAGCATTTGTTAGCAGATTTAAATGTAAATTGTGGAGAACCAGTACAAGTTTACATTGATAATCAAGCTTGTATAACATTAAGTAAAACAGAGGGTTTCAAATCGCGTTCCAAACATATCTCTGTAAAATACCAAAATGTACGTTGCTGTGTACAAGACAATGTAATCACCTGTACTTATGTATCAAGTGAAGAAAATGTAGCAGATGTATTAACTAAACCATTGGCAAAGGTAAAGAACAAGCGAATGTGCAAGGGTTTAGGTTTGCTGGAAAAATAATCTCCTACATAGGTGTATTTGGTGTTAATTGTTCAGCAGAATCTGTGAGGGGGTGTTCAGTTTCGGTTTCAGTTTCTGTTAATTGGTTCTCGTGGGAAACTTGCAGATTCTAGCTTCACCAATTAACTCAAGCTGGTGTCAATTTACTCTTGGCAGAAAGCCCAGGTCTGCTTGACCTAGAAACTACTCACTCTGATTGGTTAACGAGCAGCACTCAACTCTGTTATCTAGGGATTGCTAGCACAGTTTGGTGTGAGGTGTGTTAGGAGTTAGAAGTGCTGTGTATGGTTTTGAGAGAGAAAGGTAGGATTTATTTTGCTTTTATTTGTATGCAGAAACTCTGCTGGTTTTATTTTTCCTTTTAATAAATCCTGTAAATAGTTCTTCTGAGTCTAGCTGACTAGTCATTACTGCCGCAACTAGCTTCCTCGCTGTGCAGGAAAACTCTGCTACGTTTGGGCTAAAGCCAATAGGGCTATGCCTGACACTCCAAAGTTCCATGATTTACAAACATTTACTTCTGGGTTTACAGTGTTCGAAAACCGAAATGTTCATCAACTGAGATGTTCAAAAACCGAGGTACCACTGTATTTGTTTCGCTGATTAAATGCCCTGTGCTACTGCAACGTTTTTGCGCAAGGGAGCATACAATCAGGATTCTGATTACTTTGTTGCACATTGGATGGTACAATCTTTTATGCAACACGTTTCTTACTACTACAACTGTTAAAATCGATTCTTCTTCATTCAGAGGCAGCAATGCTTTTGAATACAGTGGTACCTCTGGTTAAGAACTTAATTCGTTCTGGAGGTCCGCTCTTAACCTGAAACTGTTCTTAACCTGAGGTACCACTTTAGCTAATGGGGCCTCCCACTGCCACCGCCGCATGATTTCTGTTCTCATCCGGAAGCAAAGTTCTTAACCCAAGGTACTATTTCTGGGTTAGCGGAGTCTGTAACCTGAAGCGTCCGTAACCCGAGGTATCACTGATCCAGTTTTTGGGAATGTTGCTCATGTGCTAGGGTCCTATTTGCTGGTTTCCCATAATGAGCATCTGGTTGGCCACTGTGAGAACAGGATGCTGGACCTGATTCATCAGAGCTCCCCCCCTTATAGACTGTTGTGGGCACCACAAAATACCCATTTCACAAAAGAAGAGCTGCTGGATCTCAGAAACACCCCTGCTTACCCAAGGGGACAAGAATTCCACACACAGCCAAAAACTAACCCAAAAGGCAAGCAACACCCCCAAAATGTAACCCACCAACCAAACAGCTTTCTCAAAGGCAAATGAACTAACTAACTAACTAACTAACTAACTAACTAACTAACTAACTAACTAACTAAATAGGAGTTGCAGGTGCCAAGGGGGTGTCCAGGTTGCTGAAGTATCCACCAGCTCTGCAGTGCAGACCCCAGAATTAGAATACCAAGGAATAAAGTTTAAAATCAGAGTTTAGCTGCAAAGCTGTGATTTTCCATCTTCAAGGAAGTGAGAAATGTAACTTAGCCAAATGGGTTGTACTTTACTGGAGTATGTTATTATTATGCTAATAATGGAATATGCTGCTTTGGCACCTTGACCTGCTGCCAACTCCTGATAAGCTATTTTGCCTCCTTTTTTTCTTCTTCTTCTTCCCCAGAAGGGAAGGCGGTGAGTGATACCACTACCACCACCCCACTCCCCACCCCCTTACAAATGGGTCTATTTGTGGAAAATTGCAGCCAGCAAGGTTTGCAACTTGACCATTTTTATGAAGTTGAAGGGAGAGCAAGGTAAGGTTTTTATGGAAGGCGCTATCAGGTAGATACACATTTGACATGGAGAGCGCTGAGTTATCAACTCCCGCCAAGGGCAACCATATATCTTGTGCATCCAGAGCCAAATGATATTTGACACTTCATTTCAGGACCAAGACATCTTGATGCTAAGGCAGAGGATAAGGGCTAAAGCTTGGGATCGTTCAATTTGACAGAATGGATGTTTCTCGTCTGATCTCCCCTGTCCTAGTAATAGACAAGCTCTAATGGGCTCCCTTTTTCTTCCATCTTTATTTGTATTATTACATCTTCTGGGCAAAGACCACCCAGTTAGCTCTCTATGGTGCATTTATTTCGTAAATTAAGAACATCAGAATTGACTTGCTGAATCAGGCCAATGGGCTCTTCCAGAGCACCCATTTATTGATCGTTTATACTGATTTCCTTGCACAAAGCTTACATGGATGTTAGACCGTGCCTGGTTTTTATAGAGCATTTGTTCTGATTTCTTTGCAGGGAGCTTATACAACAGCAAGCATCCATCTGTCTTTGTTCCAACTTCAGGGTGTTTAAACATCTCACTGAATATAGTATGTTCATCCCATGCTTTTCAATGCCTTTCTCCATCACTGCAAACATTCTTATTTCTTTTTAGAAAGCTGATTTGTTTTGTTCTGCCAGCAGAGCATTTCAATCTACTTTAATTCCAGAAAACCCAAATTTAATTTCCAGAAAACCCAGAAAGTGTTTTAATCCCTCCAACAAAATGAGAACATAGGGTGAGCAGGCTGGATCAGGCCAGTGACCCACCTAGTCCCATCAGGAAATTCTTCCCAATGTTGAGTCAGAATCTTTCTCTCTCTGCAATTTGAATCCATTGGTTCACGTCCTGCGTTCTGGAGGAACAGAAAATGAACTTGCTCCATCCAGTCTTGGGAGGAGGAAGAAGAGAACCATTGTGGGAAATTTCAAATTGTAAGCATAGCTGTCAACTTTTCCCTTTTCTTGCGAGGAATCCTATTCAGAATAAGGGAATTTCCTTTAAAAAAAGGAAAACATTGACAGCTATGATTGTAAGTTTGGTATGGGTAATGTTGCCCAGCAAAGCAAAACCTCCCGTGAACTTAGGATCACGTTCAGAAAACCAGAACAAGAACTTTGCAACAGAAGGACAATGTCTGAGGGAGAGAGACCTACGGCTGTTTATGGTCATTGCTGAATTAACACAGGAGAATCGTGCTTTCCCTACCATACAGATAAGCTAGGAGAGCTGTTAAATGAGCATCCGTTTTGCAGTAAAATTGTTAGATGGGTTTTGGTGCTTTCAATCAATCCCAGGATGCTTGTTTTATGGGTAAAAAAGAGAGCAACATATATTCCCTCTCTGACCTTATTAAAAGGCAAGGAGGTGGTCATGTAAGGGGATTAATTAATTCTTTTCTGCGCCTTAAAAATGAGCCAAGGTCCTACCGAAAGAAGGCTCAATTTAGCAAACAGCACCCTCATAAATTTTCTGCTTTAATATGCCTCCCTTATCAATTGCCTCCCCATCCCCAAATACACTCCAACATTCGGAGCAATAATGAGGCTTTAACAATCAATAAGTCTCTAATGAGAGAAAGCTGGGAGAAGGACCACAATAATAATCTTTTGGCAAATCAATAGCGAAAGCAATGTGAAAACCGTTTGATGAGTTTTGACTTCCTCTGTTCTTGTCGTCGGTGATATTCCCTTCCTCCTCCTCTCCAGAGACTAGGATATTTCCATCTCATAAGATAATCACATAATTAAGATGTATGAAATGTGCCTTGCACATGACACATGCAGCGCGAATAGAACGAAAGGAACTGATGCAGCATATAAGCATGCTCGTTCCCAGCTGGAATAATTGACTGAGGCCCAAAAGCAATACAGTGATAATAAGAACGAGTGAAGGAGATGTGCTTGCAACAGATCATAAAGAGATCATGACAGCCGTAAGAGACACACACCACGATCGACAGATCGGAAGACGCAGTTGAAAGTTGCTTGCTCTTGTGAGTTTCTAGGGAATAGACACCCTCAATTCTTGGGTCTTGTAGGTGTTAGAATTAATTAAGGCTTGGGGTGTCAAAAGCTAGCTAAGCTAGGCTAATCTCCTGTGTGAGGCGATAGCTAGACCCTGTATATTAGGCTGTTTGCTAAACACTTCCAAATCCTCTGGAATCAGCATGTGTTAAAAGCAAATTAAGCTAGGCTAGTCACCTTTGTAAGGTGATAGCCTGGGCATGGGCCATTAAGAAGAACATCAAAGGAAACCCTGTGTGAAATGGCAATGGGTGGGCCCCTTCCACTCTGTGGGAAAAGCCAGGGCTTAGAGAAGTTTGAAGCAATGTGGGCTGGAAGCTTAGATTAGGAGGTTAGGAGTGATGTAATGCAGAGAGAAAAGCCAGTGGCTGGAGAAGTCGTCAGAGGCCACCGTGTCTGATGTCTGTCTGAATCCAAGGTTGTGCTTATGGAGAAAGCAAGACCCTCATGGAGTGCTAATGCTGTGAACCCCTCCATCAAAGGCTGATGTTTAATATATTCCTGCATTGCAGGGGATTGAACTAGATGACACTTGGGGTCCCTTCCAACTCTCCAATTCTATGATATGCGTACATAAGCCATATATCATAAAGACACTGCAGTCTCCACTGTGCCTCATTTCTAATAGGAAGCATGGACCCTAGGCAAGCGTGCCTGGAACCCCTGGCACTTGGACTTCCGGGTTGACGTGATCTGGAAATGGCGGATTCCCTCCGAGCTCCGGAGGGAATCGGCTCCACTGAGGATGGGTCTTTGCCGCGCCGGCGACGCGGGGACCCTTAAAAACCGCAGGCGCGGAAGCCTGCGGACTGAAGACTCGGCGGGTGCCTTAAGCGCCCCCCCTGATTCGCAAAGAGCCTTTTTAAAGGCTGCGGAGGGGATACGGGGGTGGCGTGGCACTGAGAGTCGATCGCTACCTCGGTGGAGCGAAGCCGCGAGCCATAACCAGAGAGCGCTGACTTCCTTCCTTGAAAATTTGGACTGAAAGAATCGCCCGTGAGTAAGACGGATTGGAACTTTATAAAAATTCTACCTTGAATTGGAGACGAGCGGGGGGTGTCTAAAAGGAAGTCCGCACCCCCCCCCTTGCAGACGATCTAAGCAACGGCGCAAGAGCTAAGCTGGAGAGCCTACCCCTGGTGGGGTGAGTTAAAAAGGACATTAACTTCCGAGATTTAACTAAGGGAAATTTTGGGCTGGAGAGTGGAGTTTTGGGAACCTTCTTTTTGCTTTAACCAACCCCCCCTCCCGGGCCCGGGAACGTCCTGCTTTGGTGCCTGTGTAAGAGCTGCGGAGTTTGACAGCTGTCAAAGCTGTCAAACGGCCGATTTAAAGTGGAAAATTTGTCATCTAAGATCCCTCTGGACTAAGACGAGTTATAATTGAGCTAAAACTGTTGGAAACAAAGTAACAATAATCAGTTAAAGGATTGTTGGTGAAAAGGCTAATAAGTAACCAGATTCCCCCTAGGGGGAATTCTGTGAAACTACAATGGATACAATGGCTGTGGAAGGAAAGTTACTTGTGGAAATCGAAAGGATGTTTCAATTGGTGGGAATCTTACAAGAACAGAGCTTGGCCATGAATAAACAACTTGAGACTATGACCTTGGGAACAGGCAACTCTGCTCTTAGTATTGAGGACCTCAATGAGAAAGAATCCACAGCTGAATGGGAAATAATACCTACAGAGCTGGAAGAGACTAAACAACAAGAAAAAGAAGAAGTAATCCTGGGAAGCAACAACCAAAAGCTGATATCTGCGGAACACAAGCAAGGAAATGCTGGGAACATATCTACTACAACTCTGCGAAAGACACAGAAGAAGAAGGAGGAGGTCCCGGGACAAAATGGAATACAGAAAACTAAAATAAAGAAATACGATTGGGGCCTCCGTTTGGACTTTGATTGTGAAGAGATAGGCTTTGTGGAAATTCTCCAGCAGTTACTTTTGAACCCCCTTGTGGGAAGAGGATACACTTTGATGGTGAAAGAGCTTTTCCCAGACCTGACGACTGACATAAAGGACTACCAACAGGACAGGCGGAGAGGGACTGAAAGGGATTTGAAAGCCTCGGACGTGAGGAACCCAGGCTGAGAATCTTGAATCTGGATCTTTATTGGGAAGGGACAAAAACCGGGGATGGGAGGGAGGGAAGAAGAGACTCTTAAAAACTCTTAAGACTTCTAGGTTTGGTTATTATGACTCTTAATTAAGATAAAATGAAAATCGATGGAAGAGAACTTAAGTCCAACTTAGGAAAATTAATTTCTATTATAAAAAAAGGTAATAAGATGAATAAGAATGTTGAAAGGAGAAATACCAACTTGCTGATATAACCTTGAAACTGGGATGCACGAGGGGAGGTGGGGGGAAGTCAGGGAACAAGTTTATGAAACGGGGATTTGCTGATTTTATATATGTTTCTGTCTTTAGTTTTTTCTTTGTGTATGTCTTGTCTCTATAAAACCAGAAAACCAAATAAAAATTTTATAAAAAAAAAAGGAACCCCTGGCACTTGAAGATAGGGGCGCTGCGCAACAATGCTTCTTGTAAGTTGCATGTTGCTCTCCCTGTTGCTGCATAGCCACTGCTTCACAGTGTGCACCCCTCAGCTGAACTGTGCAACTCACCGACACCCCAACAGGTGTTTAGAATGGGCAGCAGTAGACTGTAGGTGAATGCACAATGGGGGGTGGGCCATAGTTAAATGGAAGAACACATGCCTGGCATGCAGAAGGTTCCAGGTTCAATCTCTGGCATCCCTGGAAAAGAGATCCCTCTTGATAACGCTGGAGAAGTTCAGCCAGCAATTGCAGACAACACAGAACTGGTCTGGCTTGGCAGGTTTTCAGGGTTGCTGCCATGGTGGTGCATAGAACGTGCCCTCTGTTGCCTTTCATAGATTTTTGGACTCCATTCCCCTCTTCCCTTTGCCAACAAGACAAAGAGTGATGCCAGCTGTACAGTCCAGCAGCATCTGGATGGCTGTAGGTTCCTGGGTGTTAGGGCAAGGGTGAGGAACCTCTACCCATGGGTGTCAGTCCTGGCATGAGTCCCAGCATGGTCTGCGAGTTGTGGTGCAAATATGGCTACAGCTACAAAGGAACCACTAAGTGCTTACAAGAAGCTCCTGATTGTTCCTTGCATGCAGGGCTCCCTGACAGGTAAGCCTATTGGTATCACATGATCCCTAGTGCAGCCAAGGGGGCTGGAGGAAGTTAAATGTTTCCCTTGCAGAAGGGGAAAATCTGGGATGCACACGCCGAAGACTCTTCCGAGTGGCATCTTGTCCATTCATAAGCACAAATATCTGCATATCAAGGACTTTAATTTCAAGTATTGCTCTTCCCATCATAGGTCTATTGCCTATTGCCTAGCTCTTGAATTTGCCCATGGATGTTAACGGGGCTAGAGGGCTGGCCTTGTGGCCCTGTGGGTGACCTCTGCTTCCTTTTTGTGCACTACAAAGGCTTTCATAGCTACCATAATCAAACATAACCATCATTGCTAAATGAATCCAGCAAAGCATCTGGAGATTTGGCAGATCAAGATGAAGGGATCTGTGTTCCAAGCAGGTCTGGGTAAATGAAACCTTGTCATTGCCTCCTGTTACATCAGTATCTGATTCTGGGCAGTTGGCAATTAAAGTCTGTCTTTCACAAGAGGCTGCTGATGACAAAGACCTTGAAGCGAGGTGTGAGTCACTGGAAACCGATGCAAAGTGAACCTGGGTGCTGACCAAGAAGACTGACGATGTTGCATCCACCCAAAGCAATGAGCCTCCTGAATTGTTTTGTTATTCAGAGGCATTTGCTCCTGGCATTGTTCAGCATCAACAGGCTATGCTTTCTCTCTGCTGGGGAAGAATGACTGGTATCAACTCTTTTCCTGGCTGAAACTAAAAGATAACCCTGGACTTGTCTCCAGACCTTACGTATATGCTTTATTAAGAAAAAGCATCAATCTGGTTGGCCGCTGTGAGAACAGGATGCTGAGGGGAAGATGAGTCTTTCACCTGATCTTGTAGGTTCTTCTTATGTTCTGGTGGAAGTATTTTCTTTTCAAATGTTCCAGGAGATGGCATGCTCGTGTGTGTGTGTGTGTGTGTGTGTGTCTGTGTGTGTATGTTTCTGGACTTCAGTTTACAGCAGGGTCCGTTCACCCATATTCCTCCCCCCCCCCGATTCCCTTGATTAATATGATGCATCTGTTTTCTGCTTTTGACATACAGATGTCCAAGGAGGAGAGACAGACATATGGATGCCCTTCCTTGCACTGGCTGATGTTTTAGTTTCTTTCACTGCCTATAGTTGCTTTTGTTTTGCTTTTTTATTATGTATTTTGTGTTTTCATTCTGTATTTTTTTCCCCTGTTGGGAACTGCCTTGGGCCTTCAGATGAAGGGCAGCAGACACATTTAATTAAAGATTGCTCTGAATGTATGGTTCAGATCCAGCCTAGGACGCAGCACTGACCTAGTCCACAAAATTATCCATAGAGCTATAGGAGGTGGTTTTTTTGCTAGAATCCTAACAGCTGCCTTTGCTGTAACACCTGTTCCTGTTTTACAATTGTTGCCTCCCCACCACTGTGCCCCCACTCCCCGCCCAAGGCAACTGTTCCACTGCTGCCCAGGGAAAGGTATCTTTGCAATGCAGTCCCTGGATGCCCTCCCCTTTCCAGTTGCCACAGTAACCTTTCAGGTACTGCAGCTGGCATCCACTCTAGGAAGTCCACACAGCAGAGAGATAATTCATCATATTAGCTTAGGGAGGATCAGCCTGGAATACCAAATGACTAATACGGCGTAACACAATCAAAGGCGGCTTGTCATTACGTAAGTCGCGCCAGGGCTGGAGAGGCATGCGATGTGGCACTTACCAAGCAGATCTGCGTCTGGTTTAACAGGGGAGCGAGCAAGTGAAGGAACAAGAAGCAATTACGGGGGACGTAGTTCAGTGGGGAAGAGAAGGCTTTGCATTCTCAGGGTCTTGGGTTCATGCCAGGTAAAGGAGCTGAGATAGTGAGCCAGGGAGGGAGGAGGCAGCAGTAGCGACAGAGGAAACTGCCTTGTCCCGATTCAGACCATTCATCCAGCTGGCTCAGTGTTGTCTACACTGATTGGCAGAAGCTCTCTCTCTCTTAATTAAATTTCTATACAGTGGTACATCGGGTTAAGAACTTAATTCATTCCGGAGGTCCGTTCTTAACCTGAAACTGTTCTTAACTTGAGGTACCACTTTAGTTAATGGGGCCTCCCGCTGCTGCTGCACCTCTGGAGCACGATTTCTGTTCTCATTCTGAAGCAAAGTTCTTATCCCAAGGTACTATTTCTGGGTTAGCGGAATCTGTAACCTGAAGCGTCTGTAACCTGAAGCGTCTGTAACCCGAGGTACCACTGTACTGCCCTTGGAAGGGCAGATGGGACTCGTCAACCCGGGAAGGTAGCCCATCTAGGAGAAGGAAAGCTCTGATCCTAAACCTCTGCTACCTTGTGGGATATATTTAGGAGAAGAAAATGTTAAGGCGGAAACCCTAAGAAAATCCAGAGTTGAGTCCCTAAGACGGTGGAATGGCGCCTTGTACGCCTCCTTCCAGCAACTTCTGCAGCCAAGCTGGTGCCAAACGTCTTGTTCTGTTTTTCTTTGGACCACATCAGTGAGGCCAAGAGGGGTTTCTTGTCATCTGGGCAGCCCAGGACCTCCATGAACACTGACCAGGCTTGCGCCCCCAGGAGGTCACTTAGGTGCTTCTAATAGAGACGTTTGACTTCACCCGCCAGAGGCGCACGCCACTGTCTCTCGAAACAGATGGATGCAAACAACAGTACCGTCCTTCATCTGAACACCTCAGGGAGGTTCACAACAGAAAAACAAAACAAAAACAAGATGTGAAAACGCTCCGGGGTTTTGGACAAGTTTCTCTCCTGGTCCTTCCTGGAGTTGCTGGGGATTGAACCAGGGACCTTCAACATGCAAAACAGATTATTTGCCACTGAGCTACAGTCTTCCCTCTAAATAGGAACATAGGAAGCTGCCTCATACCAAGTCAGAGCATTGGTTCATTTGGCTCAGTACTGTCCAAATTGACCAGCAGTGCCTCTCCCGGGTTTCAGACAGGAGATGTTGTGGTTTGAACTGTGGGCTTTCTGCATGCAAGGCAGGCTCTCAAACAGAGGGCTAAGCCGGCAGCATGAAAAACTGTGGTTGGCCCTGCATGGAGCAGCAGGCTTTTCTTGTAATGCAGTGTGACAGGGGAATGAGCAAAACTTGATTTTCAGCAAATCCAATAAAATGCAATCTGCTGCTGCTCCACATGAGCAACAACCTGGAGCCCTACATGTTTTGAAATACTTCTGCAGCTCTGGCTAAGGGGGCAATGAGGGAAGCAACAAAGAGGAGCTGGAAAACACTGAAGCAGAGAAGGTGCATTCTTGATGTACAGCTGGGAGGGTAGAGGGAGATTTATTTATTTTTTGCTATGGATGCTGACTTCTTCTTCTTCTTCTTCTTCTTCTTCTTCTTCTTCTTCTTCTTCTTATTATTATTATTATCATTAAAAAAGTAAGAAGGACAAAGCTTCTCTTAGGGGTTTCAAGGCCAAGCTGGAGAAATGGAGCTGAATAGCTTCCAGTCAAAGCAAAGCCTGGAAATCTTCCGGCTTTCATTGCTTCTTCAGAATAGTTTTTTCTCTCTCTCTCTAGCTTAAGTCTGAAGAATGACATATTTGCCCATATACATATAAAGACAGAATTACCAAGCTCAGAAAAGAACAAGCCTTGCTAAAGCGGAAACAGCATGGCTTCTGCAAGGATAAGTTCTGTTAGGGCTGGAAGGCAGCCCTGTGGGAAACACTGGAGAGCAGCTGCTACGCCGCATAGTCAATATTGAACAAGATCAGGGATGGGGAACTTTTTTGTGCATCCTTATCTCCCCATCCCACACCAACTTTGACAGGTGGGTTGATGTCAAGTGATTGGTAGGTGGCTGGTTCCACCCACCGGACAAACTTGACCTGTGGAATGTGTCTGCTGTTGGGGACACACTGGCAAAGCAGCAACCAGCAGGATTGAACCCTCCACTCCCCAGCTAAGGGTTTGATCCTGTTCTTTGTAGAAAACAGTTTCATTATTGATATATAGTGTTAGGAGTTTTGAGGGATAAGAGCCCTCTGAATTCCTGGATCCACTAGGTGTTAGAACTTACTCAAGGCTTGGGTTGTTAAGCTGGATGCCCAGCACCTAATCTCTGTACCCAGCAAATGTTAAAAGCTTATCAAGCCGGGCTGCAGCTGTGGGAAAAGCAAGCCCCCTTGGGGGTCTGTGAAATCCTCCAGCGTAGGCTCAGGGAATGGACTGAAGAGGAGGGCTGAGAATTGCTCCCTCCTCCCCCTCTGCTTCCTTCCTTCAGAGGGGAGGGGGAGGGGGAGAATCACCCTCCCCATTATCCACTAGCTGCAAGAGGAGAAGGAGACCAGGACTGAATTACAAGAGGATGCTGAACTGTCAAGTTATGAGGTATTGGGAGAAGGAAGGGGAGTTGGAGCAGACACTGTTGGGATATTCTGTTCTACCTTAAGGAACAGGCATGATTGTTGTGTGTCTCATGTCTGTTTACACTCCAGCACAGTATGCTGGGAACTTCCGCTTGTGTATAGCTTTTGCCGTCTTGCTTTGGACATGAAGGAGATCATATTTCCTTTTGTCCTGATGTACGCTGAATAAACTGCTTGTAAATATGCTCACACAGCCTCTCCTGCCACTTCTGTTTGTGCAGTGTTTACTCTGCTGAGTAGCGTGCCTTAGCTTCTGAGGCTAGGGTCGTAGATTCATGTTGCACCAAGGACTGGAGTTCACCCGGCACACTGGCCGGTGGGCTGGAGCCAGCCAATTGCCCCCGTTCCCTTGGATGCATGCCAACAGACACATCTCTGGAGAGCCTGGGAACTCCCCCTTCTCCGAGGACATGGCGGTCACTTAGAATTCAAGAGCAAAGAGTGCAATGACATTTGTCTCCAGAGACCTCCAGAGACAGGGTGTTACTGGGGAAGGAAATGGAGGGGCCCAAAGTTAGAATTGTCACCATGGCGTCCAGGACTAGATTCATTGCCTTGTTCCACAACTACTGAATAAAACCATAAATACGAACTTTCTTGTTTCTTCTTTGATCCTGGAGGCTACCAGGAGAGGAGAGAATCCCTCGAGTCAGGTGGTATATATGTGTATATAAAGCATATAAAGACACCACAGTCTCCAAAAGGAAACACAGACTATGGGTAAAGACCCAGAACCTCTGGAATCTCAAACATCTCAGAGATTGGAGTGGCATGCAACTCTTCTCCCAATCTCTCATAGTATAATGCAGTGCACAGTATACCACATCATTAATGTGCAGGTGCATTACAGAATATATGAGTGCAAGTCTTTTCTCTAAAATTCAAGCAAGGAGAGACAAGCGAATAAGGGGAGAATGATGGCTGCAGGAGATCACAGGAGATGATGTGTTTATTTCAGTTATGTGTATACTGGCATAGGGGAACAAGCGGGGTTGTGCTTAACAACTTCCAGACATCTGTGCATTGAGCAGTGATGAGGATGAAACAGGAGAGAACAATGTGGTGTTGAATGAGACATTGCCCAGAGAACTGGAATTGACAGAAAGCGGGATTTCAAATTCATGATGTTCAGGTACCGCGAGTTGTCCAATTTGCATGGCTGTCTTCTCTGAGGCTGTATAGTTTGGGCACCTCATTATATCAGCAAAGTCTGACCATGCCTTCTGCAGTGAGTGCCTCTGTGATTCTCTAAGAAATGCTCAGTCTCGTCCAGTTTTTATCATTCTCTCTCTCGGGAGATAATGGAAGCTTTCAGGGGTGAAGTCAAACCATTGGAGAGTTACAGCGCCTGGTGTGGCTGTAGAGACTGATACGGGAGAGACATGTTTCATTGCAGCTGGGGCAGATGAAAGCATCCGGTTGTGCTGTGGCAGATGCACCATGACATTTCTTCTCTCTGCGGTGCTCCCAGTGGTCATTCCTCCTCTGGCCACCGTTGTGGATACACAACTCGACTGTCTCCAGGCATTTACATATCCCACTTTTCTGCCAAGGTGTGCAAGTTGGTGTGAACGGTTCTCCCCTCCATATTTTGTCATCACAGCAATGCCAGTCAGTGGCTGGCCCAACACCATTCATTGAAGTTCACTGCCAATAATCTCTGTTTCCCAGGTCTTAGCTCAACATTCTGTTGAGCCAGTGTGGTGTAGTGGTTAAGAGCAGTGGACTCGTAATCTGGTGAACCAGGTTCGATTCCCTGCTCCTCCACATGCAGCTGCTGGGTGACCTTGGGCTAGTCACACTTCTCTGAAGTCTCTCAGCCCCACTCACCTCACAGAGCGTTTGTTGTGGGGGAGGAAGGGAAAGAAGATTGTTAGCTGCTTTGAGACTCCTTAGGGTAGTGATAAAGCGGGATATCAAAACCAAACTCCACTCTTCCTCCAATACACCATGGTGGCTCTGGCACTCCTGTTTAAAAGGAGGGAGGAGTCATCATGGAGGCAGTTCCAGGCATGTGAGACAGAGCACAAAACAGTCATTTCCTGTCTGTTTGATTCTTTGCCAATGGATGCTTGTCCATTATGCCAAACAGGGCACTGCCCCATCAACATCTGTCTACCTTCAGCCCCAACATCTGCCTATCTTTTAAACTTGCAAAGTAGTCAAGTGAGTTGCTCTGCCTTTCATTACCTCTGGCTCCCCCTATTGTTGCTCTTCCTGCCTCCTGCCCTGCAAATCCCCAATGGTAACCAGTGGCCACTGTGTTTTGCTTAGGAATTCTCAAAAACCCTTTTCCTTTCAGAAGTCTGTGCATAATTTGTCCATTGTAACACCACTATTCCCCACCCAGCCCCCTGAAATCCAAGCCCCCACCAAAATACTTTTGTACTGGAATCATCTTGGCCACATATATATCTAGTGGTACCTTGGTTTATGAACTTAATCCATTCCGGAAGTCTGTTCTTAAACCAAAGTGTTCTTAAACTGAGGCGTGCTTTCCCATAGCAGCAGGGAACTCAATTTACAAATGGAACACACTCAACAGGAAGCAGAACATGTCCTTATTCCAAAGCAAAGTTCACAAACCAAAACACCTACTTCTGGGTTTGCAGAGTTCTTAATCCAAGTTGTTCATAAACTAAGCTGTTCTTAAACCAAGGCACCACTGTATATATATTTAGACAGAACAAGTCCATCAAGAGAGCTGAATAAGTTGGACCAAGATTAGAGGGGGAAGAAAAATCCAGCGGGGAGTCTTTTTTTTGCATGCGTGAATCTATTCCATCCTGCTGACAGTGTTTTATCTTGTGGGGGGCTTCAGCTTTGCTATTGCGCCTTTGCCACTAATCAATCATAACCCGCAAGGGAAAGCTGAACAACTGGTCTGCTTGTAACACATTAGTTTTTTTGCAGGTGGGAGGGGGGCTTCACCATTTATCCCCTTTTATGTCCCCCCATTCGTATCTATCACAGACAAAAGGAAATGAGCCCAATACCTTATTTTAATGTTTTCGTTTATCTTGGAGTTTAATCGTCGTAAAAAACGTATGTTTTAAAATGTCCCGTGGGGCTTACAGTCCCATAAAGTCTTGTAGCCGAGTGGCATACAATAATGAAACCTTCCCGACAAAGTACAGCAAAATGAGATTTTTTTTTATTGTAATCATCAAATAGTCTGCCCCAAGGTATTGATTGAATTATACATAATCCTGACGCAGAGCCGTAAAAAAGATGACAGGCAAACTCGTTCGGAGTAAACAGGGGAGATCAGTCTTAAGGAGTGAAACCTTTAATTCAGATGGCGACATGTCGAGCAAGCAGCATGGAAGGAGCAGGGGGGGGGGTGAGCTTGGGTGGGAGAATTGTAGCTTCCAGCTCAACTTAGAAATTAATTACTGAGTGTTGTTCTTACTGAATTACTGAGTGTTGTTGTTACTGTAGATCCAAAATAGCTGTGAGGCTCAGAACTGAAAGACGAACCACGCAGAAACAGAGATAACCAAACAACTGAATGGAGTACAGGCAATACTGCCATTCTGCCCGAATTAAAAGTATGTCTCTTTCCCACTCATACTGTGTGTGGTGCAGTCACATATTCTGGAATGAGCTCACCTGGGGTTGCTGCTTGAGCCAAATTATGCAGAACTGTTGCAGCGTGGGGAAAGGGTCTTCATGGTGTGCTTTGATGAGGTTCATTTTCAAGGCACTTTTATTCTGATGTCATGGACTGGCTGGTTGCAGAAGAGTGGTGGGAGGCACCAACTGTGGAACCTCCAGCAGATGAAGGCTTGGAGCCAGGGGATTGGTGGTGGGATGATGATGATGAGCAGTCAGAGGGAGAAGAGGGAGAAGACAGGGAGGAGGTGGTGTTGGAAACTGGAGAGGCAATAGGTTGCATTGAGCAAGAAGAGGCTGTCTCAGACAGACAGGGATGGACAGGGACCAGGAGACAAAGATGAGGAAGGCTGTTGAAGAATCCAGGGAGTCTTCCCTTCCTGCTGTGACCAGCTCCCCTCCTCCTTGGTTTCCCAGAACACGCAGAGAAATGAAGAGGGCGGAGACTAGATGACAGAGCCTTAGGCTGCTGGGGAAGGAACAGGGGAGGAGCCTTAGAGAGTAGTGGGAAGTCCTTCAGTCCTCACAACTGCCTCAGTGGGGCAAGACCTACTGCGAAGAGTTGCAGTGATCACTAGGCCTGTGCTGTTCTGGTTTAGTTGAATAAAGAGTTAACTTCACTGACATCGGTCTTTTTTTTGCTGATCTGCTCCTGACTGTGGCTCCTGACATCCTCCTAGGAGATGTCCGTATGTAATTTAATGATACAATAATAATACCTGTTCATTTTAAGCAGGCATAGGCAAACTCGGCCCTCCAGATGTTTTGGGACTACAACTCCCACCATCCCTAGCTAACAGGACCAGTGGTCAGGGATGATGGGAATTGTAGTCCCAAAACATCTGGAGGGCTGAGTTTGCCTATGCCTGATTTTAAGAGAGCAAGAGGCACCACGATAGAAGCATTTAAACAAAATTATGCTTGGTGTGGACAAGTTTTTCTCCCACCGTCATAATGCTAGAACTTTGGGTGATCCAATGAAACTGAATGTTGGAAGACTGAAGGCAGACAAAAGAAAAGGACCTCTTTGCAAATGGCACGGTTCAACTCTGCAAGTCACGCCCACAGAATGTAGTGATGCCAACTAACTTGGATGGCTTTGAAAGAGGATCAGACAAGTTCATGGAGGACAAGACCATCAATTGCTACGAGCCACAATGAGTACCGTATTTTTCGCTCTATAGGACACACTTTTTCCATTCCAAAAATGAAGGGGAAGTGTGTGTGCGTCCTATGGAGCGAATGCAGGCTTTCGCTGAAGCCTGGAGAGCGAGAGGGGTCGGTGCGCACCGACCCCTCTCGCTCTCCAGGCTTCAGGCAGCTATCCCCAAGCCTTCTGAACGCGGCGGGAGTTCCCTCCGGGCTCCGAAAGCTTGCGGATAGCAGCCTGCAGCCTGAAGCCCGGGGAGCACAGCGCCAACTCCCGCTGCGCTCCCCGGGCTTCAGGCAGCTATCTGCAAGCTCCGGGAGCGGCGGTGAGGTTGCATGCAATCTTGCCACCGCTCCTGGACCTGCTTTGGGGGCTGGGGTCGGGGGAAGCCCGAGCTTCCCCCGCCCCAGCCCCACGGCTAAAAACGAAGCCAAGACAGCGAGCGGGATCCATCCATATATTTTTTTCTTTATTTCCCCCCCTAAAAACTTGGTGCGCCCTATGGTCCGGTGCACCCTATGGGAAAAATATGGTATGTTCTACCATCACCTTTAGGAACAGAATTCGTCTGAATACTACTTGCGGGGAATCACAACTAGGAGAAAGAACTGTTGTGTTCAGGTCCCGCTTGTGGTCTTCAAATACGTATAATTGCCCTAAAGATAATTGCATTCTTTTGTTCTAGTTGCTTATTAGCCTTTTAAACAAAGATTTCTAAAAATAATAAATTAGTATAGTAAACAAAACATATAAATGTCTAACACATATTCAATGAGAAACCACCTTCACCTTTGCACGTGGCCCGTGGTTAATTCCAATAGCCATAACCTCCCCCGCCCACTCCTCTGCAAAAGAAAAAGAAAAGAAAACCCACATCCTAATTGCATCCCATCTGCTGCAGTTTCCTTTTATTATGCTCAAATGGCCACTCCCGGGGGCATTTTGCAAAAACAGGTAGTTAGTGGTTGATCCCACCGGGGTTCTCCAAAGCATCTTGCTTTATGCACAAAGCTCTCTGGGCTCACATACTCTCACATGCCAAGAGCACAGCAGTTAAATATTCATCTGGGGATTTTATTTAAACACTTCCCTCCCTCCTTCACCCCTCTGAGCTGTGCTATTATGCCCCCTTTATTTCCATGCCATTTTCAATTCATAGTTCTCCGTCAGAGATTAAATCAAGTCTTGAGGAAGCACATCTAGGAAAGTGCTGCACTGGTCAATGCAAGTCCAACTTTGTCAGCTGCATCGAGCCCAAAAGTCATTTTCCAGCAGTGCCCAGGCTGGTCTCCAGAAGCTCAAATGTGAGACGTGAAGGACACAGTTGCTTCCAGATTTCAATCTCCAGGTAGCCCCAAATGTGGCCCCATTTGTAGGCTATGAAAGTAGACTGGCATTCTGCAGCTGGGAGAGAAATTCATTTTGGTTCACATTTAAAGGTGGGCCAATCTAATTGGCACTTTCTGAAACAAGATGCGCTTTGAAACACCACCATCCTTCAAAATTTGTATTGCTCTGAATTTTGCAGTGCTGTTCTCCGGTCAAGTAAGTATTATACGAATGCAAATATTAGGATAAATTGCTCATAGAAATGCACAAATTAGTGAAAATGGCACAGAAACACATTGTGGTGGGGAAAATTGCTTTGCAAAAATCTGTGTTTGATGCAACATTCCAGACAAAAATGTGTATGTTGGAATAAATTTACACTGAAATGCTGAGAACTTTTTTTTTTTTTAAATTGCAACCTCATTGGGAAATGTGGAGAAATGGATTTAAGATTAGAAACTCAGAAACTGATAAGCTGTGTAATATGCTCCCACCTACCATCTCTTCTCAAATCCCAAAGAATGCCACTATGTAATGACTCAGCATGTCTTGTTCAAAGAAATGATGTCCCTGCCCCAAACAGTGCTGGTGTGAGTGTGTATTTCCCCCAGAAGCCCCCACCAGAGTGATGTCACATCAAGGAATGGGGGTGCTACCCTAGAAAGGGGGTCTGAAAATACGCCAGGCCTCTTTAGCCCAAATAAAGACAGCAGTGCCAAGTTCAACTTTAGTGCTCACCGCAATAAGAACAAAGGATGCCCCAGTGGATAATTCCAAAAGCTGGGCAAAAAATACAAGAAGTCAAGGCATTTATATAGTATTCTGAATACATGAAGTTCTCGGGCCTGTATCATTTCTGCAATATTATTGGTTACAGACTGAGGCGGCTAACGGCTTGAGGTTGAATCCTGACAAGACGGAAGTACTGTTCTTGGGGGACAGGGGGCGGGCTGGTGTGCAGGACTCCCTGGTTCTGAATGTGGTCACTGTGCCCCTGAAGGAGCAGGTGCATAGCCTGGGAGTCATTTTGGACTCACAGCTGTCCATGGAGGCGCAGGTCAATTCTGTGTCCAGGGCAGCTGTTTACCAGCTCCATCTGGTATGCAGGCTCAGACCCTATCTGCCCGCAGACTGTCTCACCAGAGTGGTGCATGCTCTGGTTATCTCCCGCTTGGACTACTGCAATGTGCTCTACGTGGGGCTTTCTTTGAAGGTGACCCAGAAACTACAACTAATCCAGAATGCAGCAGCTAGACTGGTGACTGGGAGTGGCCCCCAGGAACACATCACACCAGTCTTGAAAGACCTACATTGGGTCCCAGTAAGTTTCCGAGCACAATTCAAAGTATTGGTGCTGACCTTTAAAGCCCTAAATGGCCTTGGCCCAGTATACCTGAAGGAGCAACTCCACCCTCATTGTTCAGCCCGGACACTGAGGTCCAGCGCCGAGGGCCTTCTGGCAGTTCCCTCACTGCGAGAAGCCAAGTTACCGGGGACCAGGCAGACGGCTTCCTTGGTAGTGGTGCCCATCCTGTGGAACGCCCTCCCATCAGATGTCAAAGGAAAAAACAATTACAGTGGTACCTCGGATTAAGTACTTAATTCATTCTGGAGGTCTGTTCTTAACTTGAAACTGTTCTTAACCTGAAGCACCACTTTAGCTAATGGGGCCTCCTGCTGCCACTGCGCCGCTGGAGCACGATTTCTGTTCTCATCCTGAAGCAAAGTTCTTAACCCAAGGTACTATTTCTGGGTTAGCAGCATCTGGAACCTGAAGCATATGTAACCTGAAGCATATGTAACCCGAGGTACCACTGTACCAGACTTTTAGAAAACATCTGAAGGCAGTCCTGTTTAGGGAAGCTTTTAATATTTAAGACTGTTGTATTTTAATATTTTGTTGGAAGCCGCCCAGAGTGGGCAAGGTATAAATTATTATTATTATTATTATTATTATTATTATTATTATTATTATTATTATTATTATTACTACTACTACTACTACTACTACTACTACTACTACTACAGCAATGTGAATAGCTCATCACTCTTTACCTGGCCTTCCAATTTGGAGTTGTTTTCTACCTAAGAAACTCCCGTTATCTTATCAATGTGTCTTCTTCAATCATTTTCCAGCTGGCTTTGATAGCCTAATTGACTCTATAGCAGCCTCTCCATTACACTGGCATGCAATGCCTAAACTCTGTTAATGGGGACAAGGGGCTGTATAAATGGTATCAGAGCTACCTGCTCTTTCCGCCTGTTAATAATGGCACAGCTTTGGTTAAAAAGCAAAACAATCAGAGAAATACAGAGAAAAGCATGCAATACAGAGAGGCACAATTCTAAATTGGGCAGAGGGACTACCTATTTGGCTAAATGGCAAGAAAATCAGTCCAGTTCTCATTTTAATGCAAAACTATCTAATCTGCTTATGCAAATGGAAACAGCTATCCTTCAAAAACCGCACTTCTCGAAATTTTGCAGTGTAGTTCTCCAACCCAAAGTTGAACAAACAAAAATGTGTGTATTACAGGAAACTGTGTGTGAATCATGTGTTTTATAGAGAATAACGGAAGGGGGAATTTTTGTTAGTGGAAATTGCTTGCAGAAACATGCATTTTGGGTAAAAATGCATATAAAAACCTATACATTGAGAGATTTGGGTATTAAAATGCTGATGACATTTTGCATCACTGATGTGTTGGGCTGATCGTAGCACTGGGGGAAAATAGAAATAGAGAAAACAAAAAAAAATGATAGATTCATCCGTCCTTAGTTACATCACCCTGTAGCATTGCTCTCGGGGGAGATTTGCGTGAGTGAAATGGTTCATGTTACTGGGAGAAGTAATTGCCAGGCTGGACAATTAACAGTCACCTTTTCTCCCTGCCCCCTGCAAGGGGGAAAAAACCCATCAGCCAAAAGCTATCCAGTGAGCATGTTTGGTCCAGCACAACATTGCTTTTGCTTTCAGCAGTCCTTGTTTAGCGCTATGGAGGCTGATAAATGTAATGTTTCCTCCTATTGAATAGATATCAGCCCAATATCCATTTGATGCCTTGGGTGTTTGCTGCCTGATGCACACATGCAGAACCCCGCTATCTACCATGTTAAGGCATTGACATATAGAGCCTTGCTGGATTTTCCACCCCAAACGGTATTTAAACTTTTAACCTTCAAGCGGAGACTTCGGGCAGCTGAGCTCATTTAATTTCCTACTCTAATTTGTAACCAATGCTTGATTTACTAAATGCCAGGATGGATGAGGAGAGCCCCAGGTAACTACTGACCTTCTTATTACAGGAATAAGATAACTTTACTAGATTTAGCATTCAGAGATCTATAAAGATTCGATTGGAAAGATTTTTCTCTCCTCCCTCCCCAGTTCAAGTTGTGAAATTAAAGCATCTTGGTTAAATGGGTTACAGGGCAATTTCACCCCCGAAGAAGCAAAGACTTGATTTCAATTAGAGGTAGCCAGTGTGACATCCTCCAGATTTTGTTGGACTACAACTCCCATCACCCCAACCCTTGGTGGCATAGCCTTGTGCTGCCAGACATGGCAGAGCTCAGTGGAGGGAGAAGTCAGTCCACCAGCTGAGTCTCAGGAGTAGTTGCCTGCAGGCAGAGTCCGTATATACAAGGTCCAATCCAGTCCAAAGGTCAGGAGTGTCTCAGTTCACGTAGTCAGACAATCCAGGGGTCAAGAAAGAAGAAGAAGAAAAAGAAGAAGAGGAGTTTGGACATGATATCCTGCCTTTCACTCCCTTTAAGGAGTCTCAAAGCGGCTAACAATCTCCTTTCCCTTCCTCCCCCACAACAAACACTCTGTGAGGTGAGTGAGGCTGAGAGACTTCAGAGAAGTGTGACTAGCCCAAGGTCACCCAGCAGCTGCATGTGGAGGAGTGGGGAATCGAACCCAGTTCACCAGATTATGAGTCTATCGCTCTTAACCACTACACCACGCTGACTCTCGAGGGTTCAAGGTCACAAGAAGCAGCAAGGTCTCACCAGGAATGACAAATACTGTTTCCAGCAACCGACTGAGGCTGGAAACCCTACTTAAGAAAGTTGGATCCAGTTGGTTCTCATCAGGAGCAAGAAGGCTGATCAGCAGCAGGTGGAGTCACTTCGCTTTCTGCTCCTTCAGGCTGCTGCTCAGCAGGTGAAGCCAACTCCTGGCCCATGACATGCTGATTGGGGCTGGCGGGGGACCATAAGGATATGGAAGGTTACCCAGCCCCAGTTTATGCCAGAATCAATTCCCAAGGACTTTCCGAGACAATAGCACTTCAGACAATTGAAATGTGGGAGGGTGTTGCATGTTGGCTGGGGGTGACGGGAGTTGTATTCCAAGTAAACTGTGGAGGACATTACATTACAGCAGTTAGCCTTGATTTAAGATATTTTGCCTTGCTCTAATCCCACTGTTGGCAGTAGCTCATCTGAAAGCCTAAGGACTGACTGGGCAACTTCTCCAACTCATACACACCACAATTTAGAGTGCCCACCTTGTGTTTAACCAAAGGTGAACTGTTCTGGAAGCTCTGCAGATGCCATCTTGGTAGACACGATAACAGCAAGCAACAGCAGCTGCCAGACTTGGATGGCAGCCCAGGGGACGAAGCGAGGTTTGGTATGGGAAGACCAGAGGAAAGTAGAAGGTGGAGTTCACAGCCCAGAGAAAAACAGGACTTTGATAGCTGGGCCAGTTTCCAAACCTCTCAGCGTGCAAGAATGCAGGAGAGGGGGGGGGGTACAAGAAAAGGGGAAATTGACATCACAGAAGCGGCAGAAGAGATTCGTTTTCACACATTGTTTCTGGAGGAAAAGGAACAACACTGAGGATTTAGTTGAGTCATCATCAGGGTAGCCATAAGTCATGGGGGCAGAGAGCTCCAGACAAGTGTCATGTTTTTCTGGAATAAAACCAGTTTTTAATTTATTGTACGTGTGCGTGTCTTGCTGCAGCTAAAAGGTAAAGGGACCCCTGACCATTAGGTCCAGTAGTGACCGACTCTGGGGTTGCGGTGCTCATCTCGCTTTATTGGCTGAGGGAGCCAGTGTATAGCTTCTGGGTCATGTGGCCAGCATGACTAAGCCACTTCTGGCCAACCAGAGCAGTGCACGGAAGCGCCGTTTACCTTCCCGCCGGAACGGTACCTATTTATCTACTTGCACTTTGACGTGCTTTCGAACTGCTAGGTTGGCAGGAGCAGGAACCGAGCAACGGGAGCTCATCCTGTAGCAGGGATTCAAACCGCCAACCTTCTGATCAGCAAGCCCTAGGTTCTGTGGTTTAACCCATAGCACCACCCGGGTCCCATCTTGCTGCAGCTACAATAACCTATTTGCTCACTTGTTAGACCTTCTGTGTTTTATTTGAATGACATGCTCCCAGCAACTGTGTTTAATGATTAGTGACATCATCACCCACCCTGTGACACCACCAGGAGGGCCCCCAACCCCCTGGTCTCAGTTTGGGGCCTTCAAATCTCAGGGTCTGGGATGCTCCTGAGCAGGCAACCTTAAATAATTTGCGATAAGGCTGTGCGATAAAACAAACCCACAAAGACCGCAAAACAGTTCAAGCAGTTAAATCTGCAATTACAGTGATTAGATTAGGAAGTTCAAGTCAGGAAATCTGGGGAATACTTGTCTAAACAGGTGCATCTTCAAGAGCTGGCAGAATGCCAATACTAGGGGGTGGGTCTCTTGTATTTCAGATTTCGTATTTCTCATATTTCCAAAGTCCCTGTTGAAAGCCCCATTCAACAGAGAATTTACCTCCGTAACTAAACGAGGGGCCTAGGACCACTTGTTACTATTATAACATCTGTTTGTTTTTCAACACTTATTTAATGCATCACCCCTACAAAAAACACACAAAACGATTAAATGCCATTGAGAGAAAAGTATAAAGTGATTGTGAATGGTTAACGAAAATACAGCAATTAACAACAGCAACGAAATAATAATTGGAGAAGAAATTCCTGCGGAGAATGCACAGGGTTGTTTTTTTGCTGTGCTCTAAGAAAAGATCTGAAATCGCAGTGGTAGATCTGTTTACTCCTCTCTTGACACTTAATCACAATAAATTACATTTTGGGTTTAGATTTTGCTACACTGTAACTCTTCCCAGCATGTAATAAGCTGAGCTCTGGGTAGCCAAACGATGCTTAACTGCTTGAGAACATCAACATGCCCCCCTCTCCCTTTACCATACATGAATAATGCATTCCAATATGACTTTCATTTGGAAAAATTGTTCCCACCAGCCTCCAACAGTTTCGAGAAATCTAAGGCTGGAAAGTCACTGCGCTAGGTGGGTATAAATGGCAATGGCCCCTACAAATAATGCTGGTAGCCTGATTCTCTCAGGCGATGGGCTGGCTGCTGCAGCCCTGACATCCTTTGCATGCATGGGGAATATTCATGAAGTGTCTCAGATTACTATGCAACGCATGGCACTTAGTAGAGTGACTCGTTTTTGTTTTTTAAAAAATAATAAGAAGAAACACACCCATGGGAAGCAGCAATCTTGGATGCAGACTTTGATGTGTGTGTGTGTGTACGCAAGGAATGGTAAAACTTTCATCCACTTAAAATAATCATAATCCATCTAATCCAGCATTCTGTTCTCACAATGAGCAACCAGATGGCTATGGGAAACCCACAAGCGAGACCCAAGTGCAGGGGCAGAGGAAGAGGAAGGGGGGTGCGGTGGGGGCTGACCGCCCCTGATGTCACCACTGAGGAGGGTGACGAAAGGCCTGAAGACACTCACCACAGGGCCTGCAACGTGCTTGAGCCATGCGTCTCTCCTGGGAGTGATGTGGTGGCTCCACACTGCCCCAAACTGTCTGCCCGCTGCCGCTTCCATCTCAACTGTAGGGCGGCTGAGTGAGAGTCAGTCAGTCTGTCAGTCAGTCAGTTTTATTTATTTTTTTTATCAAATATTTATTAACTTTTCCAAATTTATACAAAAAAGACAAAAAACAAAAATAAAAACAAAAAATTCAAAATACAAAAATCCAAAAATTAAAAAACACATATAATTTCATTCACCCATTTTCTTAAACTTATTTCTCGGACCTCCTCATACCTCCCCTTTTTGTATTCCAATTTCAATTATTCATTCAGCAAATCCTCATCTTCAATTTTCACTTAATTTTACACCTTGCTTTCTTCCTTTCCCCCCAATTATCTTAATCATTACAGCTAGTAACCACTTAACTTCAGTCCAGCATCAATCTAACATTCACCAATTTTGTAATATTTCCCAAGGTAGTCCTTAAATTTCTTCCAGTCTTCTTCCACCCAGTCAGTCAGTTTTATTGCAAATAGCCAAAGGCTGCTGCAATGTACACAGAATTATTCAACAATTAAAAGAAAATATACTGGATTAATACAAAAAACGTATTGTATTTTTCGCTCCATAAGACGCACTTTCCCCCTCCTAAAAAGTAAGGGGAAATGTGTGTGTGTCTTATGGAACGAATGAGGGGGGAAGCAGGCAAAAAAAAGCCCCCAAGAGCCGCACACAAGCTCCGCGTGGCTCTTGAACGCTTTTCCCCAGGAGGAAGAAGGGACTGACGCGGCCAGTCAGTCCCTTCTCCCTCCTCGTAGAAAAGCCCCCAGAAGCCGCGCACTCCTTAAAGGGTGTGCAACTCCTGTGGGCTTTTGCGGGAGGTGGGGTTATTGCCATAGCCACATGCAGCCCCTCCGCTGCTCTTTGGGGCTGGGGGGGGGGGAATAAGATTTTTTTTCTTGATTTCCCCCTCTAAAAACTAGGTGTGCCTTATGGAGTGAAAAATACGGTAAAACATTTATATTCTCAAGACATTACGTACTCTAAACAGAGCTATAAAAGTATCTTAATATACAAGACATTAAACAATAAAATTTATAAGCTTAAATTATCACATGGCCACTTATTAAAAAAGAATGTTAATTAATACAATGTGCAATTATATTCGGAGTTTGGTGATGACAATAGAATATAGCTTGATGTAGATAGGGTCAAATAAATTCATTTCCTTTACAGTTGGTGGCTACCTTGGCTATATAATTTGCTCTAATTTTCCTAGCGACAGTTGCAAAGAGTTCTACACGCCAGGTCACATACTTATCTGTGTCTGCAAGGAGATATAAAATAATGTCAGAGGTGTTCTTTCCAAGGGACTTTATCATTACAGGTGCTAAAAATCTTTATCTTGCTTCATTATATAAGGGGCAGTGCAAGATATAATGCATAAGGTCCTCTACTTCAAGACATCCCCTAATGCAAACATGTTCGTTTGTTGGTATGCCTCTGTGTCTCCCATCTCTATAAGCAGAGTTTATTGTATTTAATTGTAACTCTGTAAAAGCTTTCTGAAGTTGCAACTGAGTGAGAGGAAATGGGCAGATTCCTAAGAGGCCCTGTGGAGCGTCCTGCCCCGGCTTGCCCCGCCCCATGGGGGGCTGGCCCTGCCCCCAGGCGCAGGGCACGGGCACTGCGCCAGGCACCTGATCATCTGGCTCTGCCACTGCCTGAGTGCAAGACCAATGCTTTCCCCAGCTGCAGTTCCCAGCAAATGATCTTCAACGGCACGCTGACTTTGACAGTGGAGTCAAAACAACTGACTTTGACATAGCCAATCAGCCATTGTGGCTAGTAGTCATTGGCTGCCTTACCATGCCATGATTTTGTCAAGCTGGTGGCCCTCACAACCCCTTGAAGGAGCGAATTCCAGAGTTTAACTACGTGCTGTGTGAAAATGACATTCCTTTCTCTGCCTTTTATCTTCTATTTATTTTAAAAAATCATTTGCAAGCTACCCATTCTTAAAATATCAGGGTGGTGCAGAGTAATGTACAAACATTTTTTAAAAATCCATTAAAAGGAATACAGAATGAATGGCTTCACTTGATCTGGGACAGCTCAGCTGGTAAAGCATAAGACTCGCTATCTCAGGGTTGTGGTTTCAAGTCCCAAGTTGGGCAAAAGATCCCTGCATTGGAGGCGGTTGGACTAGATGATTAGATGAGCCTTGGAGTCCCTTCTATGATTCTATGTGTTTAAGACTATTCATGGTGTTGGGGAAGTGGGAAAGGGGGGTGGCACCCTCTCACATAATGCCAGGACCCAGTGGGGACATCATGGAATCGCCGACTGAGCTCCAGCCATCCCTGCATATCATTGCCTTTCTTCCTGTGTGGGCAAAGGACGTTTCCCCCCTACATGGAGAAAAGCGAGTGAGGATTCATTAGAACTGGCAATCAGCTGGAATGGCAAGAGATTTGTGAACATTGCACACACAGAAATCACACAAGCCTCCTGTGGGTGCTTTTCCCTTGGGGGGGGGAATACAATCAGAAACTGGAACTGTGTATAATACATGGGGAGGTGGCCTTAATTCTCAATCTAATGTACTGCTCACAGTTATTGCAAAGTAAGCCTTCCATATGGAACCTGGGGGGAAATGGAGATATACAAATGTAACCATAGCGGTTCACTTCGCTTTCTTTCTTTCTTTTTAACTTCCCTGTCATTCCCTTTAGTGAGCCGCAGACAAATAATTGCCCAATATCTTTGCCGAAGCTCAAAAGCAAACACCGAACGAGATAATTCAGGTTGTCAAATACCTTTCACCTGCGCTGGAATCAGCGGGGACAATCGCCTGTGAATATTAGATGAAGCTGCTGGAAAATCCAGCTGTTGAGCGATACAGCCTGGATCCGCATAGTCAGGCAGCGTAAGGAGGGCCATTAATAACCGCGCTCAGTTCAAATATGGAAAGGTTTATCTTCTCCCCTGTTAAAATAAAAAACCGGCCGTGATCACGCTCTCGTTTCTGGTGGAGATTAGCCAGGCTTTTCACAGCTGCCTCCTTAAACCCGAGCTTCCAGAGAGCTCAGGTGCAAAATATAATGCTTAAATTTTTATTTTTATTTTACTGCAGGAAGCCCCAACCGGAGAACAGCTTCTCCTGTGAGCATTTGGACCACTGTGTCACATTGTGCCTTACAGAACGTCTGGCTCCCTAACCACTGGAACCTGATGCCTTTCCTTCTTGCCCTGCCAAAGGCATTTTGCCTCTGAATACCAGTTTCTGGGAAATACAGGTGAACTGAGGGCTGAGGTTCAGCTTGCAAGCTTCCCAGAAGCATCTGGTCCGCCACTGTGAAACTAGGATGCAGGGCTGGAACTAGACACATTAAAAAAAAAATTGTGTATGCCATCAAATGCCAACAGTGTCCTTCAGCTCTCTATATTGGACAAACAGGCCAAACCCTACGCCAAAGAATAAACGGACATAAATCTGACATCAAGAATCACAAAACAGAGAAACCAGTAGGAGAACACTTCAATCTCCCAGGACATTCTATACAAGATCTCAAAGTAGCTGTTTTACTACAAAGGAATTTCAGAAATAGACTGGAAAGAGAAGCTGCTGAATTGCAACTCATTACCAAACTTAAAACCATGGAGAGACCTGGTCTGAACAAAGACATTGGATTCTTATCTCATTATACATGACTAAGCCATTTTTCACCTTCTCACCCCTTGCCTTTTCCTGTAAGACCTATTGCAGTCGTTAAGAGCCGTCAACAGGCTCATCCCAGCTATCTGCCAATCTCCCATTCCCACCACCCTTCTGAGTAATACCCCTCCCCACCTTCTCACTATATAGAAGGATCTAGCAACTTCTGTTTCAGTGTATCTGAAGAAGTGTGCATGCACACGAAAGCTCATACCAAGAACTAACTTAGTTGGTCTTTAAGGTGCTACTGGAAGGAATTTTTTTATTAAAAAAAAAGTTTCTATTCTTCTTCATGTATGTGTGGGGTTTTGTGTCAGCGGTTTTATTTGCTGTTTGCATGTGTTCCTTTGGTGGTGGGGGAGGTTGGGGTTGGCCTGGGGTTTGGTTGTTTGTTTGTGATTGGCTGTTGTGAACTTTGTTTTCATGTGTGAGTGGGGTGGGTGGGTGTTTTTGAGTCAGGCTGGCCATTTTGATTCGTGTGCTGTTGGTGGATTCTTGTCGTTGTCTTGTTGGACTGTGTATATCCCTGTGTCAGTTTCAGTTTATTAGTTGGGTTTTTTTAGTGGGGCTGTTTCCCATGCTGTTTGGTGCCATTGGTCTCTGCTTGCCCCTGGCGGGTCTCTCCAGTGTCTGGCTATGATCCAGAGTGCATTTGCATAATATCTGCCAACCTAGCAGTTCAAAAGCACGCCAGTGCAAGTAGATGAATAGGTACCACTGCAGCAGGAAGGTAAATGGTATTTCCATGCACTCTGGCACTCGTCACAGTCCTCCGTGCACCAGAAGCGGTTTAGTCATGCTGGCCACATGACCCGGAAAAGCTGTCTGCAGACAAACACCTGTTCCCTTGGCCTGAAGCGTGCTATAGTCAAGTTTTACTGGACTTAATCGCCATGGGGTCCTTTGCCTTTACCTCTACCTGTGATTGATTATGCAGGGCGGGGCTTACCTGGCCCCTCCCTCAATATTTTATTCAAGTTGACACCCCTGTTGCAATCACCAGGAGCTTCTTACACCTCTCAGCTGAGGGTAAGCCAACCACTTATGTAATAAAATGGCGAATGAAACAGCAAACTGAGATAAGGACTCTTGCTTGCCTGGGTGGAAAAATCCCTGAGTTTCTTGTGGCTGGAATGTAGTCTATTGGTAGGATTCAAAATTAGCTTCTGGGCCAAGTTCAAGGTGCTGGTTTCGGTGTATAAAGCCCTATCCAGCTTGCATCCAGGACATCTGATAGGCCAGGATGCCATAGCGAAGGAGAAAGAAGAAAGCTTTGTTAACCCTGAAAATGTCCCTTTAGTGACATTATAGCAGAGGAACAATTGTACATACAAATGCAAACAAAGAGGAAATAAAGTATAAAGAGGGAAGTCAGGGATTTCTGGGATACTTTCAGCAGCTGCTAAACATCTAATGGGAACATACTCCTTTGTCTTCAGTTTTCAGGCTTGTTCTGTTTCCATAGCTTCTTTGTGTGAGCAGTTTAATAAATAAATCACTTGTAATAAGTAAACAAGATGAGACACATTATGCACGGGAAAAGAGTAAGAGCTAAGTGGATTTATGGCACAGGCAGAGTTACAAGATGCTTTACCTGGTTCCAGCAACAAGGAGGAGCGTTTGCAGTAATTCATAGAATGTGGTATGGCGTTTTATAGAGGTTCAGTTTATTATATCCTATATTTTATTGGGAGGGAAGCATCTCGCTGTGTTATGGCTCATATTTGTTTCATGTCACAGATGCGAAGAGTAACTGTGACCACAGTTGCCCCAGTGTGGCAATTTGCAGCTGGCACCAGGACTCTAGAGAATGTGAGGAGCTTCTCTTCCACCCAAGACCTCCTTAGGCACATAGAAAGCAGCATCTGGGCAGTGGCTCATTGTTAGAAGACTTGCTTTGCATTAAAAAGATTCCAGGTTCAATCCCCACTGTCTCCAGAGACCCCGGAAAACTGCTGCCAGACAGTACTGCGCTAGATGGTGAGACTCAATATAGGTCACTAACTCACTGATTTTACTTACACTGAGGGCTAAAATTATACAATTGTAGAATCATAGAACTGGAAGGGACCCCCAAGGCTCATCTAGTCCAATGCTCTGCTATGCAGGAATCTCAAGTAAAGCATCAATGACAGATGGCCATCCAACCTCTGCTTAAAGACCTGCAAGGAAGGAGAATCCACTACCTTTCAAGGGAATCTGTTCCACTGATGAACAGTTCTTCCTGATGTTTAGTTGGAATCTCCTCCCTTGTATCTTGAAACTATTGGTTCAGGTCCTAGCTTTCAGAACAGGAGAAAACACTAAAAGCTCTGTAGCTACAATGCATGGGACTTTCTGGTGAGAGGGCATCTGTAGGAAGCCATCTCCTGCCGAACGCAATGATAGATTGAACATCTAAATGGTAGACATCTACAGGAGGGTGCTGGAAATGCTTTTAATTGTTGACTGCCCTGCCCTGTCTGATGGAGAATAAGGCAACCTGTTCCAGACTGGGGTGCTCCATACATTTGGGATTCCAAATCCTATTGCTCTTATCCAAATGGCTCAGGTGAGAGGAGCTGTAACCCAAAACATTTTGGGGGCACCATGTTGCACTGCCCTGTTTAGCAACGGATAGAAGTTTAGTGAAATCATAGAGAAATGGGACCTCACAATACATTGTATTAAAATATAGTGGGGAATTTCAGGGGCAGGGAATCTGCTACACACATTTATGTGAAATTATTGCACTTAAAGAAATATTGACAGTTTTCCACCAAATGAAGAACAAGTTAGACACCCCTTGATGCATCTGCTCCTTTTATTAAGTAACTGTTTTATTTATTCCAGAGCTGTATTAGTAAACAACAACAACAACACAGTCATACCTCGGGTTACAGATGCTTCAGGTTGCGTTTTTTCGGGTTATGGACCGCCGAAACCCGGAAGTACTGGAACGGGTTACTTCTGGGTTTCAGTGGTCATGCATGCGCAGAAGCGCCGAATCACAACCTGCGCGTGAGCAGAAGAGCCGCTGCGGGTTGCGAACGCTGCTGGTTGCAAACGTGCATCCCGCATGGATCACGTTCGCAACCCGAGCATCCACTGTACATTTAAGCTTTTAAAATAGTGTTTTTAACACTTTTGGACATACGGATTTTGTATTAGAATCACATGTAGAGTTGGAAGGGATTCTGAGAGTCATCTAGTTCCTCTATAATGCTGGAATCACAGCTAAAGAATCCCTGATCCAAACTTTCTTTAATTGATTGTATGAAAAGCGAAGTATTCAAATCATTCGGGGGGGATTAAAATACATGTGCCCCATAAAACATTTTGGGGGGCACCTGGTTATACAGGGAAAGTAGTAAGGCAATCAATGAGTTTTCGTACACCTAACCCAGCTCTGGATCATGGATTTTTTTTAAAAAAAAATCCATTTTCTTTCTTCCAAACCCTGTCAGAGAATACAGATTAATTGTGCAAGGTGTTAAAGTAAGTGGACGTTTATTAATTCAAATTTAGACCAGGATTTGTATGGAATGGCATCTTCCTGGCTTGCACTGTAAGACCAAAAAGGCTTTGCCATGATTAATGCTATTGTAATGAGCATCACAGAAATTAATAACCATTTGTCACTTATAATAAAGTGTTCCCGATTAATTTCATGCCACTTCCCCTCCTCATTTGTCAAGAGAACGAGGGGCTGGGAATTAACTTGAGTGAATTACTGAGCCATGAGGGGCGGGTGTCTTCCAGCATGCTGCCGTTGGATTGGCCGGCTCCGCTGACCTATCCTGAATCAGTCACTCGGTGAATGGAAGTCGGGCGAGTACTGACTGCTGGCTTTCGGAGTCTCGGAGGGGACGAAGGGACCCTAACGATCAGAGCAACCATAATGAGTGTCTGATATAATTTGCTATGTATATTGGAGATGCAGATTTTGCATTCCATTCATTACCTTGACAAACATGGTAATGGGCGCAGAAAACAATGGAACATAAATCCATACACCTGACAAAGATCATAATGAGAACGGGAAGCGTCATCAAATAAATAGAAATTGCTTTACAGTGTTTTTTCTGCACATACTTTTCTTTTTTGGGGGGGAACTCTTTGTTTTGAGTATGACAGGACATATTCTGGCCATTCAAGGACCGTCTCTCCCCATATGAAGTGGCCCGGACCCTGAGATCACCATCCGAGGCCCCTTTCCATGTGCTCTTCCGCAAGAGGTCCAAAGGGCGGCAACATGAGAACGGGCCTTTTCTGTGGTGGCTCCCCGTTTGTGGAATGCCCTCCCCAGGGAGGCTCACCTGGTCCCTTCATTGAATATCTTTAGGTGCTGGGTGAAAACAGTCCTCTTCTCCCAGGCCTTGGGATGATTAAACCATCATTGGCACTTTAATCTCTCTCTCTCTCTCTCTCTCTCTCTCTCTGGGCTATTGTTTCAGTTTGCTACCAGGGCATGTATTTTTCCTGTTTTTGTATTGTAAACTGTCCCGTGGTCCTCGGATGAAGGACGGTATAGAAATTTAGTAATCAGCTCTAAACAACTATTGCTGCTGAGCACATTCCTCAATGAGTCTCTTGTAGTTCTTTCATGGGTAAGAGCTGGCTGAACTGAGACTGTTGCAATGCCCCCAAAAGCCAAAGAGCTCATCTGGTTGTGTGAGTCCAGAGCAGAAGATGTAGGCTGGATCCTAAACCTGCCAACCCAGCAGAGAACACTATTTTAAAGGCTTGTTTTCCCTCTGCCAAGATTATGCAGAGCATCAGCCCCTCTGCTGAACAGGTTTGGGTCTGTTGTTAACTTCATGCCGCTTTAATTTACACTGGTTTGCTTCACGCCATCTTCTTGTGCATAGGATTTCTCCTGAAGCGAAGCAATCGGGGAAACACCACAGATGAAGCCAGCTAGCCTAGCTTAGAGAGAAGGTAATAAAATTAACTCTTGCTTTTTGGACCAGCCAAACGTCAACCCTCTTTCAGATCTTTGAAGGCCTTTGCAGGGAACAAAGAACTCCCCACGCTCTCAGAGTCAGCCTCTTCCTACAGTGTCAACCTCTCTGTTTTGTGTCTCTTGTGCACCCAACTGCTAAGTATTGAAATTGCTGCTAATAAAAATAACACACAGTGCAGTTTTCAGCACTTCCCAGTTGTAAACCCACCGAATAAACACACTCCGAAGGAAGCTTGCCTTCTTCTTCTCCTCCTCCTTTCTTTTTTGTCAGCATAATGCACCTTTTAATGGAATATTTAACACTCACCAGCTATTATGGTCGGGGGGGGGGTTAGACTTCCACTCCTCCCTAATTTCTGTAATTTCAAAGGGAAATCTCACAAAGGAAGCTTAAACAGCAGAAGGCGAGATGCGAGTGTGTGCCCAGAAGTGTCCTGTCAATCACTCCTATTCAGAAATCTGTTAGGTTAATAGGCTTGGATTTCCAAGCAATTTAGTTCCCATGAAACCAAAGCAGGGGCGAAGAACTACAGCCTTCCAGCCTTCTCTGTCTGGGCCTTGAGACATTTTCCCTCCTCAGCCACACACTCCTCTCCCCCAGAACATACCTCACTTACCCTGCTACATCCCTCCCCCAAAATAGTTTCTGCATGGCTGGAATGCGTCTTTGACCTCCAATAGAAATACTGCCGTTTTAGGGTGGGTACCCATGAAATTAAAAGATGCCTGTGAAGATCATGGCCACTGGGCCCATCACCTCCTGGCAAATAGAAGGGGAAGAAATGGAGGCAGTGAGAGATTTTACTTTCTTGGGCTCCATGATCACTGTAGATGATGACAGCAGCCACGAAATTAAAAGACGTCTGCTTCTTGGGAGAAAAGCAATGACAAACCTAGACAGCATCTAAAAAGCAGAGACATCACCTTGCCAACAAAGGTCCGTATAGTTAAAGCTATGGTTTTCCTAGTAGTGATGTATGGAAGTGAAAGCTGGACCATAAAGAAGGCTGATCACTGAAGAATTGATGCATTTGAATTCTGGTGCTGGAGGAGACTCTTGAGAGTCCCATGGGCTGCAAGAAGATCAAACCTCTCCATTCTGAAGGAAATCAGCCCTGAGTGCTCACTGGAAGGACAGATCCTGAAACTGAGACTCCAATACTTTGGCTACCTCATGAGAAGAGAAGTCTCCTTGGGAAAGACCCTGATGTTGGGAAAGATGGAGGGCACAAGGAGAAGGGGATGACGGAAGACAAGACGGTTGGACAGTGTTCTCAAAGCTACCAGCATGAGTTTGACCGAACTGCGGGAGGCAGTGGAAGACAGGAGTGCCTGGCATGCTCTGGTCCATGGGGTCACAAAGAGTCAGACACGACTAAACGACTAAACAACAACCCTAAATCATAGGGGGTGGGGTGGGGAAAAACAACATGGATCCCAAGGGATGGAGGGAAAATGTCAACCCCAGCAAGGACCCAACATCCCAGCTGCTGAACTCTGTTTACAAGCTTTCCGTGGGTTGATACAGGGGTAGGCGACCTAAGGCCCAAAGGCCGGATGTGGCCCAATCGCCTTCTCAATCTGGCCTGCGGACGGTCCGGGGATCAGTGTGTTTTTACATAAGTAGAATGTGTGCTTTTATTTAAAATGCATCTCTGGGTTATTTGTGGGGCATAGGAATTCATTCATCCCCCCCAAAAAAGATATATATACAGTGGTGCCCCACAAGACGAATGCCTCGCAAGACGGAAAACTTGCTAGACGAAAGAGTTTTCCGTTTTGGAGGTGCTTCCCAAAACGAATTTCCTATGGGCTTGCTTCGTAAGACGACAATGTCTTGCGAGTTCCTGCTGGTTTCCCCCCCTTTTTTTCTAAGCCACTAAGCCGCTTATCAGCTGATCCGATCAGCAGATAAGCCGCTAAAAGCCGCTAATAGCGCTAATAGCGCTAATCCGCTAATCCTTCAATGGGCTTGCTTCGCAAGACGAAAAAACCGCTAGACGAAGAGAATCACAGAACGGATTCTTTTCGTCTTGCGAGGCACCACTGTATATATATATATAATCCGGCCCACCACATGGTCTGAGGGATGGTGGACCGGCCCATGAGTGAAAAAGGTTGCTGACCCCTGGGTTGGTAGGTAGATTTCCCTCATGGAATTATAGTTTCCAGAGTGGTTTAACAGTCAATCCCTTTTCCCAGAGAACTCTGGGAATCATTGCTCTCAGAACCCTTAGCAAACTACAGTTCCCAGGATCCTTTGGGAGAAGCCATGACTCTTAAAGCAATATATTAGTGCCTTAAATGTATGCTGAGGATATGGCCTAAAAGTCATTAGCTTTAACCCTTTCCACACAGTCATTTCAATAGGGACAGATGTAAGGTTCCACACTTAGGCAGGAACCAGCCGCAGAAATACAAGATGAAATGAAGAGGCAAGACAGAAGGTCAGGAATTAAACAAGGGGCTCTTTATTCATTATAACTTTGGACACTTTTGAAGTGTACAAGGGAAGACAAGTGTGGGAAATATTCAAACTTTCTGTCAGGTTCTGATTGCAGGCTTTCCATGGGCATCCAGTTGGCCAATGTGAGAATATGATGCTGGATTAGATGGGCCTTTGGGCTGATCTAGCAGGGCTCTAATTAATAATAATAATAATAATAATAATAATAATAATAATAATAATACCCCGCCCATCTGGCTGGGTTTCCCCAGCCACTCTGGGCGGCATCCAACAGAATATTAAAAACACGATAAAACATCAAACATCAAAAACTTCCCTAAACAGGGCTGCTTTCAGATGTCTTCTAAAAGCCAGATAGTTCTTTATTTCCTTGACACCTGCTGGGAGAGCATTCCACAGGGCAGGTGTTTGAATTGTGCTCAGAAACGTATTGGGAGTCTTTTAGGACTGGTGTTATATGGTCTCGGTGGCCACTCCCAGTCACCAGTCTAGTTACTGCACTCTGGATTAGTTGTTATGTCCTTACTTTCTTAATGCTCTTTGAAGTACCTTTGACTTCTGTGGGAGAGTGAAGCACATGCTTAAATGTGCGACTGATGAATGTGGGGACATTACCCACCCCCAGCTCTTCCATATTGCTCCCCTCACCCACCCACCGGTTTTTGATTGTGTGAAAATAAAAGGACTGTGCCTTGAACTTCCACGAGTTCAGAATCAGAGAAAATGGGCAAGTTTGAGGATGCATGAGAGCAAATGAGGCGGCGCGCATTAAAAGGACCAATTTCCTCTTCCCATTCCCCAATTGCTGTAGAAGGGCTCTTAGGTGACCTTCAGTCTTTAAAGACGAGAGTTGTATATTTAACCGCCTTATTTATTTATTGTGGCGGCTGAGCTGCAAAACCCCTGATTTGCATCATAAAAGGGAAAGTACCTCTCGTGTGCAGTGACCTTGGTGCAAACCTGCTCCAAAAGTGTGTGAGGGGGGTGGACATCCTTTAAAAGACACAGCCCAGGGGGGAGAGGCAGATGGCTATAAAATGAACTTTAAGCAATGGCTACAGATTGCTAATCCAGACATGCCAAGCTGAAATGAACACAAAAGGTTAACGTTGATTCATAGGATTGCATAGGCCATTTTATGGGATGCTTTGTACAGTCTCTTTTTCTTCTAATTTTCAACAGGGATTTGAAAGAAATAAGGACCCCCCCTCCCAGCAAAGTTAATATAGGTAAGAGGTAAGGGGTCAGGAGGCAGTGTTGGTATCAGTCAGTTGATAGTCTTGTTATGCTGCCAGTGAAATCTTCAGAAATACCATAAAAGCAAAGCAGCTGTGGAGAATGACGGCTGCTCTTTTAATTGAGGGGGGGGGGGAGCATCATTGCCAGCATTGTAAAAGGCTTCAGAAACTGGCCAATAAATAAAAATAAAAGGCAGTCATTGCAGGACACTTAAAACCAGCAGAAGATAGTCTGCTCACTACCAGTTGTTGTCATATGGGTTTCTTTGGACTTGATCAGCATGTGATATCCTGACTGCAGAAGTGTCCCTCTGTACGGTGGATGCTTGGGTAGCGAACGTGATCCATGCGGGATGCACGTTTGCAACCCGCAACGTTTGCAACCCGCATCTGCGCATGCGTGGGTTGTGAATCAACGCTTCTGCACATGCGCAAAGCACGATTTAGTGCTTGTGTGCATGTGCGACTTGCCAAAACCTGGAAGTAACCCGTTCCGGTACTTCCGAGTTTCGGCAGTCCGCAACCTGAAGAAATGCAACCTGAAGCATCTGTAACCCAAGCTATGACTGTATTGCTCATAAGGTATGTGTGGTGGTGTTGTGTACAGTGGGGGAATCCATGGCCCTCCAGATGTTACCAGTCTGGCACAGCCCAAGTTTGAAGACACAGCCCAAGTTTGAAGAAAGATGCACCAAGATGTAGCCTTATTGGAGTTTACCAATTGGGTCTGCGTTGCTCCGGGACAGGAGGAAGGAAGTAAAATGACACCGAGGTTGGTTCAAAGAAGGAGTTTATTCTGCTCTCCGGATAGCGGAAGGCACTTGCGTGGTGCGTCCACAGCAAGTCCAAAGAAATGACAAGTTTCATGCAGTATATATATCCTCCAGACACCCTCTCCCCCTTCCCCAGCCACGTCAGCTTGTACACGCAGGTTGACATCACAGATGTTCCTGCTCTGGCACTCTTAACCATAAAAGGAATTTCCTTCCTGCACTCCTGACCATAAAAGGATATTCCTGTTCCTACTCCTGTCTTGGAGCCAGAGGTCACCATCTCCAAGAACACGCTCTGACACTGTTCCCAGACTGAGTCTGTGCGTCTTTTGTAGTGAGGATATAAGATAAGGCAAAGACGCGTCTGTGTCTATTCTACTGGTAGAGTCAAGGCCAGCCTTGCCGTCACAAACTGATAAAAGAGAAAGTTGTGTTCTTGTTAGGCATTTGCTCAACGGCTCAAGTTTATGCATTTTAGCTAAGGAAAAATAGGGATTTTGGTGTAGTTTAAAAACTGCCTGCACAGTCAGTTTTGGGTTTGGGAAACCCATTCCTTCAAAGACAGTAGTCCTCTGCTGCCTGACCCTCCCAGCCCTGTCAGGTGAAGGTGAGTCTCCCCCTGGGTCCGTTAACCCTCCAGCCTCTCCTGAGCTGCAGAGGCTCAGGGCAGAGAGGCGGAGGGAACTGGTTTCTCCCAGGAGGAGTGCTCGCCTTAAGGCCAGGAGAGGCGGGTCTCCTGGGGGCCAGGACCGCCCCTGGCCTCAGAGAAGATAAAGGCGAGTCAGCCCGGTTCCAGGTTGCAGGAGCAACGTCATTGAAGAGTTGTTTCGGCCAGCACCCTGTCCTGTTCCTCGAGAGTTCCTGTCCTTGCCCTGCTCCTCGCCCTGGACCCCGCTTCGCCTGTGGAGGACTGTCTGCCGACCCTCGACTCAGGTCCTGGACCTCGCCCCACGGTAACCTCCCCCTGGGACCAGCACAGTATGTTTAACCCCACTCCGAGTGAGAAGAGCCTCTACTCTGAAAGGGTTGCAGACTGTTTTTAGGAGTTGAGGTGTAGGAGTGCTTCTTCTATAAGAAGGTAAAGCTAAAGGACCCCTGACAGTTAAGTCCAGTCACGAAAGACTCTGGCGTTGCTCCACTCATCTCACTTTACTGGCTGAGGGAGCCAGTGTTTGTCTGCAGACAGTTTTTCCGGGTCATGTGGCCAGCATAACTAAGCCGCTTCTGGCGAAACCAAAGCAGCGCACAGAAACACTGTTTACCTTCCCGCCGAAGCGGTACCTATTCATCTACTTGCACTTTGACATGCTTTCAAACTGCTAGGTTGGCAGGAGTTGGGACTGAGCAACGGGAGCTCACCCCGTTGCGGGGATTCGAACCGCTGACCTTCTGATCAGCAAGCCCAAGGCTCAGTGGTTTATACCACAGTGCCACTGAAAAGGGTCATGAGACCTCTTTAGGCATCAGGAGGTCCTCTGCTGATGGACATTTTGAGTCAGGAGCATCAAAGGCTGTTTCAGAGGGTGCATTTTCCTCCTAGTCTGAGTTGTCCTTTGAATCCATGACCGTAAGGATGAGGAGTCAGAGCACTGGGTCATGGCATTACCTCTTCTGATGTTTACAAGAAGGAACCTCATTGGCCCCTTACAGCTGGCAGTTTCAGTGGCTTCTGGTCATTTCAAGAAGCCAGTTCAAGAAGTGCAGAGTGTCGGTGTGTGTTTGCTTTGAGGACTCAAACAACCGTGTGAACATCTTTGTTTGGTGAATTCTTAAACTGCCATACCCTTACGCTGATTCAAATGCAGACCGACTATCCATTATAAAGCCTATGAATGAGGATATGAGATCATTTTTTTTACATTATTCATCCAAGTGCAGATTCTGAACCTCTGAAAGAACATACGTTGAAGCAAAAATAATAATAATTCCTCATTGATTCATCCATCCAGTTCTAATTTTGAAAAACAAAACCAGCATCTCTCACCCCCTTGCTTCCTCTCTTTGAACAATGAAAGTCTCCCAAAAAGAACAAGATTATTGTCAAATGGTTGTCAGCATAATTATGGAGGTTTTGTGAAATAAACTCCCACCAGGCTCTCTGATAATTAAACTGTTCTCCCCCCTCCACACACCCAGCCTTATGTTCCTTTGTACACAACTAGATTATTGTTCATTAATTTCAACTTCAGCCATTTGTCACAATATGCACCGCTGACAAAGACTTATGCTGTCGCAACTGAACAAAACAATCTTTACACAATTGAGAAGGGTGTGGAATGTTTACATGGGAGGCAGACTCAAGTCAACAGAAAACAGCCTTCAAGGAAATGGAAATGGTTGCTCATTTTCTGACTGTCTGTGCTGGTACCAAGTCAAAGTGAAGAGGTTCATGACACAGAGACAATACTGCTTCTAAGCCGATCTGAGTCTTGTTGCTCCCTGGATGGGAGTCTTCCTAAGAAACCTATGTATGCCGCCTTGAGCTCCCTGGAAGAAAGGTGAGATATAACTGAAGATTTTCTTGCTGGTTCATCTCAGTTAGCATTCTGCTCCCTAGTGATCATTGGTCAGATGTCTACCAGCCATGATGGCTATGTTCTGCCTCCATTGTTGAAGGCAGTATGCCTCTGAATACCAGTTGCTGGGAATCACAGGCAGGAAGAATGCTGTTGTGCCCAGATCACCCTTGTGGCCTTCTCATAAGCATCTCAGAACAGGGTGCTTTGGCAAAATCCTATGGGTCATTTCTTATTTTTTTCTATTTCTTATTCTTATGGTCTTGAATGCCTATGGCTGCTCAGAAATGAAGGATACAACCACCCTTTCTTCTTCTGGCCCTAAGAAATGCAATGCCACTGAATACCGGTTTTATGAATAGTGGTCTTCTCCAACCTAGTGCTCTCTAGAGGTTTTGGATTGCAACTCCTATGATCCCTGACCATTGGTCATGCTGGCTGGAGCCGTAGTCCAACACCTCTGAAGACCATCAGTTGGGGAAGGCTGTTCTATAGTGCTATTCTCCTTGAAGACTTGACAGCTCAGTTGGTTAGAGCATACTGCTGATGATGCCAAGGTTGCAGGTTCGATCCCCACATGGGACAGCAGCATATTACTGCATTGCAGGGGATTGGACTCATGGTCCCTTCCAACTCTACGATTCTACTCTTGCTTTTGAATGGAAAGTTGTGTTTGTATGTGTATTGTCAGGAATGCCCCCCCCCCCGAGCCCAGTGGAAGAGTCGGCTCAGAAATTGTGCTAAGCGAACAAGGGGCTGACTCTGCAAATGAGAGCTGGCTGTCTAGAGTCTAGACAGCCTAGAGTCTAGAAAGGGCAGTCTGGCCCCCCTCCTTCCCAGGGAAGACGCTGCAAGCTCCCAAGGAGAGGAAGAGTTGGAAGGTGGCCAGAGCATTGCCAGGCAACCAGCAGATAAGCCAAAGGTTGTGTCTTCTGGGAGTGGGGAGGAGATAGACCAGCAAATTAGTCCCTGTACTAGGAGACTGGAGAAGCTCAGAGAACAACGGAAGGGAAGGAGGAGAAAGGTGGGATTTTGGCGTTCTTCCTGTTGGGGGCAGGAACGAGGAGTCAGACTGATCAACCACTGTTAATGAGAGCAGGTGGGAAGCCTTGCTCTGGATGTGTTTCTCTTGTAAATAAACGCACATAAAACTGTCAGAGAGCCATTGCTGCTTAACAGGCCGCTTGCCTGCCAGGGATCATTATAAGTATGTTATTATGGAGTAAGCTTGTGAGATCTTTGGAACTTGAAGCAGAAACTCTCCCACAGTGATCTACTGGATGCATAAGAAATAAGGTGTTCTCTCAAGCTTGAGAAATTCAAGGACAAAAAAAATGACACATCACCAATTTTTCCTATTTTTCTCAGGGGCCCACAAAGTTTTTGAGCCAGCATAAACCGGAGTCATGATCAGGCATTTCTTTACTGACTCTAGAGGACTCAGTTTCACACAGAGTGAATTATACTTTGCTCCTCTCCTTTAGTTCCTTGGCCCAGGATTTTCATTTCTGCAACTCGAGAATGAAACCACGGCTTCTGAAACACAGCAAGACACTGAAACCCCCTTGTGTTTCTTTGAAACAAATGCACAGCGACAAAGAATATAGGAAAATAAAAGAGCGGAACAGAGGGGATTTTTATTGCCCCCATTTCTACATTTCTCTTCCAAAACAAAACAAAAACTGTCAACAATCCCTATTCATCCACGTGGAGATTCTAGACAGGAACCCCATTCCGATAACTTTTATTTCTTCAAAGTGCCATTTTAAAAGTAGAAACCGAAGCACAGTAAATCACCAAAGGAACATACAGCCCCCAAGAGGGCTAAAACTCTCGGAATCCAACATTATTATTATTTTATTTTATTTATAAAAATGTGTCCAGGCCCATTGCCAAAAAGGAATTAATTTCCAGTGGCTTTATGGACGTGCCTCAAGTGTATGATAAGCAGTATGGTTTTCAATGCAGTCACCCGGTTACAGGTAGTCAGATCTCTGTTTCACACCTTTTAATCTGAAATGCAGCCCATCTGTGAAAACAAAAACCTCAAACAATTCAAGGGTCAGTTTGTGTTGGTCTGTCAGTTTGCATTCATTTCAAAGGGACTTGATCAAGCCTTTGCTTCGCATCAAAGGCTTGGTTGGGTGTGCATTTGAAGAAGTGCTCTTGCATGTTGCCACAATCCTAGGATTGCTGCTGAAAAGGAGGTTCCATTAGTGCAAGGATTTCTGCATGTGCAATGGGAATTTCCCCCTCCCTTTACCCCACACATGCCCTGTACCCTTCCCCAGATCTTCCCTAGAAGGTTGGAGGAAGCCCTGGAACAGATTTAGGAGATGCGCAATGGAAGGAGTTGGGAAGAGAGCAGAAAACCTTGCACAGATGAAACATTCACTTTAGCGCTGCATCAGATTTTATGGCATGGGACTTATTCCAAGGAAGTGGGTATAGGATTGCAGTAAAAGAATTTCATGAGCAAATAGAGCAGGGCTTTGTTGCTGTTGTTTAGTCGTTTCCGACTCTTTGTGACCCCATGGACCAGAGCATGCCAGGCACTTCTGTCTTCCACTGCCTCCCACAGTTTGGTCAGACTCATGTTAGTAGCTTCGAGAACACTGTCCAACCATCTCGCCCTCTGTCGTCCCCTTCTCCTTGTGCCCTCCATCTTTCCCAACATCAGGGTCTTTCCCAAGGAGTCTTCTCTTCTCGTGAGGTGGCCAAAGTATTGGAGCCTCAGCTTCAGGATCTGTCCTTCCAGTGAGCACTCAGGGCTCATTTCTTTCAGAATGGATAGGTTTGATCTTCTTGCAGTCCATGGGACTCTCAAGAGTCTCCTCCAGCACCAGAATTCAAAAGCATCAATTCTTTGGGAATCAGCTTTCTTGATGGTCCAGCTCTCACTTCCATACATCATTACTGGAGAAACCATAGCTTTAATCAGGCCAGAAAAGGATCCTAATTTAGGTGGCAAGGGCAGTTCTCTCAAGCCACAGCCACCTGCCTCATTGCTGATGTCATATACTACGACAGGTGTGAAGCAGCTAAATGTTTGGCTGCCATTGTTTTGACGTTTGTTTGCAAGCTCTCCTCCCTCTGGTCTCCCTGAACTAGGAGAGGCATGAAAAAGGTGGAGGAGAGGTTGGTTTCACACAGACGAGTGCTTGGGGAAAACCCTAGAGAGGAAGGAACTTAGACGGCTGTGGGGAGGTGGGGACTTTCAGCCTTGGCGACTGAACCATGGGTGATCCAGGTGATGAGCTGCTGTGCTCATAAGGCCTGACCCTCTGCCAAGTCTGTGAAGATCTTCAACTTGCACAGTGTTATTTACTGCCAGCTTGTTCCTGTCAGGAACTGGGTGTGGGGGGGGGGAGGAGAGAATTGGAGTGAGGTACTGGATTGAGTATGCAGTTTCTGAGGATCTCAGCCAGCCAACCCAAAAACTGCAGCCACTGTCAGGGATTATGGCAGTTGCAACCTCTAACTTCTAGAGAGCATTATTAATTAATTATTAGGGACGCGGGTGGCGCTTTGGGTTAAACTGCAGAGCCTAGGGATTGCCGGTCAGAAGGTCGGCAGTTCGAATCCCCGCGACGGGGTGAGCTCCCGTTGTTTGGTCCCAGCTCCTGCCAACCTAGCAGTCCGAAAGCATGCAGTGCAAGTAGATAAATAGGTACGGCTCCGGCGGGAAGGTAAACAGTGTTTCCGTGCGCTGTTCTGGTTCACCAGAAGTGGCTTAGTCATGCTGGCCACATGACCCGGAAGCTGTATGCCAGCTCCCTTGGCCAATAAAGCGAGATGAGCGCCACAACCCCAAAGTCGTCTGCGACTGGACCTAACGGTCAGGGGTCCCTTTAACTTTACCTTTACCTAATTAATTAATTAATTGAATATATATATCACCCTATACCCGGGGGTCTCAGGGCGGTTCACAGAACAATATCAAAATATAAAACCACAAAATATATACCGGGTAATCGAAATAAAAGCAACAACCCAATAACCCCCCACCCCCTGAAAAACCCCTCCATGTTTTAAAAGGGCATTAGGTTCATTTACATTCTGGAAATGCTGCTTTCATTCATGTCACTTGTGGCCTTTTCCATTCAAATGTGATGCCTCCTAACAAGTTTGGGAAGAATGGCTGCTTGCCTTTATTAACTCAAACGCAACTTGTACAGTGCAGGAAATGTAATCCAGCCCCCTCCACCTCGACAGGCTGCTTGTCATAGAATGGCCTTATTTGATTAACTTTCCCCTTTGGTGGTGCTCATGATCTCATTATATCTTTAATGATAAAAACCCCCATCTGCTGCGTGCTATTCTGTATTACCTTAAAAGGGATTCATTCATTTTCCGCTTGTCACTCGTGTAATTGGATAAATATTTAACGGGAGAGGTTTGATTAAATTTCTACTAAAACTTAGCTCGCCTCTAGTGACACCTTAAAAGTTGGTCCCTTGGCCAGCAGTGGGGCAAACTGACACACCCAATGAAGTTTCTTTGAAGTCAGTGAGAAAGCTCTTTGAGTTGCCTTATACTTACGTAGATCATTAATCCCTGGGCTGGAAATATCAGGAATAATATTCTGGCAGTAAGAGTTGTTTGACAGTGGAACTGACTCCCTCAGAAGGTTGTGGTCTCTCCTTCCTTGAAGGTTTTTAAGCAGAGATTGGATGGCCATCTGCCATGGATGCTTTAGTTGAGATTCCTGCATCACCAAGACAAGGTGATGATCCAGCGAGTGGGTCTACAATTATATGAGCCCAATAGCATTGTAAGGGATGCGGGTGGCACTGTGGGTTAAACCACAGAGCCTAGGACTTGCCGATCAGAAGGTTGGTGGTTTGAATCCCCGCGACGGGGTGAGCTCCCGTTGCTCGGTCTCTGCTCCTGCCAACCTAGCAGTTCAAAAGCACATCAAAGTGCAAGTAGATAAATAGGTACCACTCCAGCAGGAAGGTAAATGGCGTTTCCATGTGCTGCTCTGGTTCACCAGAAGCGGCTTAGTCATGCTGGCCACATGACCCAGAAGCTGTACGCCGGCTCCCTTGGCCAATAAAGCGAGATGAGCGCCGCAACCCCAGAGTCGTTCACGACTGGACCTAACGGTCAAGGGTCCCTTTACCTTTAATCGCATTGTACCCATTTGTGGAATCCAGCAATTGGTATTCAGAGGGATGTCTACCCTGTCACTACCCATGGATAAGTGAAACTACATATTAACAGGGATAGAGGGACGGGTGTAGGGCAGAACATGATATAGGGAGGCTGTTTTCAGCAGCCATCAAAACAGTCTGCTCTCTAACATGCAGTTAGGCTTCTGTTGTTCAAATGAATTGGTCTGGCTCGCTGGAACTATGCCTTCAGAATTGTTCGTTCTCCAAAGTCATATTTCCTCCTCTCTCTTGAGGCAACATAACTTTGGAAACATTCTAGAGGGGGATGAAGGGGGCGGGAGAGAATGGAAAAGAAAAGGAGACCAAACCATAACTCCACACAAATCCTTTGCCACCTCAGCCCTTGGTAATCTATCTCCATAAACTCAGCTGGCAACAATTGGAGATAGAGGCAGTCTTTCACCAAAATCCACCTGCAGGGGCCAAAAATGAAGGAAAATTGTTTCTGTCTGGAGCAGATGAGAACTGGGAAGCAGTTGGGGGACAGTAAGGAGAAATAGGCTGTGTTTTTCCACAGTAGGGGTGAGGAAATTTACTGAGCCCAGATGTTAGAATTGCAGGGCCTCATAAAATAGCTTGTCCTGAGTTTTCTGTGGCTTACAGGGGTGACTCTTGAAACTGGAGAACTAATTTTGAAGAAAAACAGTTTGCCCATCATTTGGACTGTTAAATTTAAAACTTTGCAATAGTAATCATGATGATGACGACTTAGTACAATTGGAATTTGGCTGTCCCAGGGCTAATTCGTATGGTGCTCAATTAGCATAACTGATTCCAGAACTTCTGAATGCAGAAGTTCCAGCTTATGAGGGTGATTGAGGAGGCCGATGACACGCATGTGACGTCCTGACATCACGTGCGATATCATGATCTCACATGTGTGACCTCCTGACGTTGGGAGGAGCCAGAGGTGGAGCCAAACCCAGTGGGCGCATTTGCATTTCAGAACTTACATATTCAGGGATTCCCCTACTGCCTCCTTTACACTCCATCACCACCCTGACCCTGTAAATCATCACCATCACCATCAAGCACTCACTATTGTTGTGCAAGTCATCCTAGAGAGGGCTCTCTCTGCAACCAGCCTCCTCCTCTCAATATACCACCTTTTGTGAGCGTTGTGACATCCTCTCAACCAATTGCAGTTCTTTATTTCCTCTCCCCACCAATCCCAGAGAGGTAGGTAGGTGTGTGTGTGTGTGTGTGTGTGTGTGTGTGTGTGTGTGTATTCTGGAGGAATCTTGATGTGTTTTTAAACAAATGGCTGCATGAGTTTGTAACTGAGTCGGATTTTTTTTTCTTTTTTGCATCAATTTTCACAAAGGAAGATTAAACAAAACACAGCAAATTGAACAAATTAAGGCAAATTACACATAACTGAACTGAAAAGAGATGCATTGATTTGAATCGGATTAAACATCACCATCAAGGCTCTCAAAGGAAGGATATACAAATTTGAATATCAAAGGAGTGAATGTTTGAATTTTATTAGTGGGCTGATTAAAAATATCTTTGTGCTTCAGCTGTGGGACGGGGATTTTCATGTAAGAAAGATTTGTTGCTGATGCTCCAAAAGCTTTACTTCCAGTATTCTCTCTCATTAGGAAGGCACAATATAGGTTTAGTTACAACCTTCTACCAGCCTGCTGAGAGAACATATTCTGTGGTTGCTTTGCACAATCAGGTGACATGCATATGCAAGTGTTAAATCTATACTTGCTCTTTCTGACCTCCATTCATTCCATTTTGGAACAGAACCCACATGCCTGTCACATGCTCAGACAGCAGAAATGCTCTATTCAAACATCCATTCAAATGTGGTGTGGAGACTGGGGCATGTCACAATGTCCCCATGCATGCCAGCCCCATCTCTGCACTCACAAACTATGTTCATGACAGTCAGGATCTGATGAATTTGTTAGGATATTCCGTTCCACCTTAAGTACAGGCATGATTGTTGTGTGCCACATGCCTGTTTACGGGAACTTCTGTTTGTGTTTAGCTTTTGCTGCTTGCTTTGGACATGATGGGGAGAAGACGTGTTTTCCCTTTGTCCTGAGGTATGCTGAATAAACTGCTTGTAAATATGCTCAACACAGCCTCTCCCTGCCACTTCTGCTTGTGCGTTATCTCTGCTGAGTTGTGTGCTCCAGTTTCTGAAGGCTTCTGAAGCTCGGGTCACAGTTTCATGCTGATCCAAGGACTGGAGATCACCCGGCACGCTAGCCAGTGGGCTGGGGCCAGCTGGGGGCCTGCCAATTGCCCCCAATTCCTTGGCTGCATCCCAACAGAATAATAGTTCCATAGAGTTGGAAAGGATACCATCCGATCCTCTGCTGAATGCAGAATCTTCAGGATGCAACTAGAGCTGTACATGCCTCTCCTGATCCAGTTCAGGGTCTGATCCAGCTCTTTGGAGTGGCCCCAATCCAACCCAGGACAATCTGTTGTTGACACAACCCAGATCCATGGCCTGACCTTATTTGGGATCTCTGTGTGGTGTTTAAGTAAGGTTTTAAATTCTAGCTAAACAGGTGGTTGGGAGCAGGTGGTTCAGGCAGGCAGCCTGCATCCCCTTCTTTCACCTCTCCTTGTTGCCAGGCCAGCAAGATCACATCTTAACCACAAATTTCTTCAGAAGGTTTAAGCAAGCTGCTATCTCTCGGTAACCTGCAGTTTAAAAAAAGGATGTTGTACTTTACAGTGTTTTTGAGAGAATGATTGAGATAAAGTTATGAAAGTTGTTTTGATAAGACTGTAATCCTTTCCACATTGCTCTCTTAAGATGGGGTGTGCAACAAGGTGCTCACCAAATGTTGGTGGACTACAACGTCCATCGTGAGTCCCATCAAGGCTGACTTGAGTCCCATCAGAGGAAAAGGTGGAGTATAGATAAACATACCATCATCCCTGTCCATTGGCAAAGCATGCTGGCTGGGGTTTATGGAAATTGATCCAAAAACCTCTGGAGAACATTCTGTTGACTACTCCTCTTCTTAAGCCCCAGGTCTCATTTCTTTTGCTGATCTTAAATTTGCACTGTTCTGAAAACGTCTCTGAGATGGAACGATTCACACTGGACGTTTGAATATTGTCTACACCAACTTCATTTATTAAACAAAGGAACTACTAGACATCCTCTCTTCCCTAGAGAGAACTTCACTGACCAAAGGTTGCAAAGCATAAAATAAAATATGGAGGGAGGATGCTGGCATTCATTGCCCGAGATTTCAATGACTAATTTATAGGGAATGCACATGCCATGATGTTGAGAGATGACCTCAGCAATTACTGTCCTTCCTGCCATCTGCACACTCCACTAGAAAATGTTAGATGCCTTGTCCATCAAGTAAAATAAACAGCTCCTCTCATGAAGAGACCTAAAGAATACCCTATAAATCATAGCTGTCAGAAATGCTGGTAACACGGCTGAAGACAGAAATCAATCCAAAACTCATTAGTTTGTCTGACAAGTCTTTAATCTCATATTGTTTAATGCCAACCTGGACAACTTTGGTGGAAGGGACCCATGCAAAACAGCGGCTGGGTTTCCCATTACAGAATGTATGGCAATGATTACAACTTAATCTTGTTTCTCAAACCTTCTCCCTTTTCATTCTTCCTTGTTCAGTAGGTCTTAGGAGAAAGTATTGACTCCTACCCAGTTTACCCTCTGGCTCATGGAATCAATACGTCATTGTTACTGCTTTCGATAGTTTTGCAGGGCTCTGCTTCTGCCATTTTTCAACACTCTCCTGCTGTTGTATTAAGCTAAGCAGGACAAACAGTGCAGATTAGATCATCTCTTGTATTGTTTGGCGAGGTGGCTAATAAAAAGAAAACGGGTTATTGGTTTCTTGTCAGATGGGGAGTGAAATGTTAGAAAGCCGCAGGCGCAGGATCACACTACATATCCCCCAAGTGCACATTTCAGAAGAGCAGTTATTGTCAAGGGACCCTGATTCAACTGCATTAGAAAGAAAAAAAAGAAAAAGAAAGAATCTGAGACCATGGGACTATCGTAGAGTTCTCAGAATAAATTATAGAACATATTGCAAAAATCAACTTTGTTTGAAAATATTATCCTTGGAAATTTAGCATTGAATGAGTTGCTTTGATTAAAAAAATGACACAGTTACATGCCGGAGGCAAGTGGGTTCTGTCAGGAGCTCGTCCTACTCTCGAGTAGGACCCTGGCAGAGACACATGCCCGACTGGCATGTTCGCTCCCTCCTGGTCTTTCATTCAGGAGCTTCAAAAGCTTTCTTCAGCCCGAACATCACAGCGACCGATGCCAACCGACACCGGCACACTTAAGGACCCGCAGAGTCTTCGCAGCTTGCGTAACAGACCCCAGCAACTCAGCATTTTGGCTAATCTACTTTATTTACATATAAACACATATGGAGCACTGCAACATGGCTCCCTCTCTCTCTAGCATCAGACAGCAAAGAGAAAAAGAACAAAGGACAATAGTCCCACTTCATGGAACACAGTAACACAAACATCCTGTCTCCATCACTTCCCACTCTGTGGAGTCAAAACATATACCGTCATGTGATAAACAAAAATCCCATGACTGCAGTCATGGAGCAGGAATTCTAACAGGCTCAACACTCAGCTACACTCTCAGTAACTGACTCTGAATACCAGTTACTCGAATACACAAATAGACAGAGCACAGTAGCACTTACATCCAGCTAGCAAGTATCTGATTGGCCACATGTGAGAACATGAAGCTGGATTAGAAGGGCCATTGGTCAGATCCAGCAGGCTCTTCTTTTGTTCTCATGTTCTAATTCTCACCCTCCTCGAGAATTACTCCTTATTTATAAAATGGCAGACCATATATTTCCCCTGACCATCCATTCAAATGCATCCAGCCGTCCTTTGTGCTGGTATGCTGTTTTTGAGGTTGTACTGTTCTTGGTTGACATCCTTGTGTACCTGTTCAGTGCTGTCAGTCACAGTGCATCATGGGTTATGTGGTTTCCAGGTGCTAAATAAACTGTAACTCCATGTGCATGTGGAATAAAATGGCATCAGTGAAAGGACTGTTGCACCTGATTTTACTGCAGACTATAATTCAGGATTCTAGACAAATCACACTAGCTAATTATAAATGACATACAATACCATATCTAGGCTGTGTGTGTGTGTGTGTGTGTGTGTGTGTGTGTTTTGAAACTCAAAGTTATTGGGGAATTCTCTCCATTCTTGACCTGGTGACAAATGCATTGGTTGATCCTGTTTGAATTAATGTAGTGCACTGTCTGCACCTTTGAAAAATGTTTAGAAACTTCAACAGATCAAGAGTGTCCTAAATGAAGCTGGATATTAGGGACACATGGCAGTTACACTGGCTTTTAAGCTCAGTGTAATAATAATAATAATAATAATAATAATAATAATAATAATAATAATTTATTTATACCCCGCCCATCTGGCTGGGCCTCCCCAGCGACTCTGGGCGGCTTCCATAGAAACCAAAAATACAGTAAAATATCACACGTTAAAAACTTCCCTGAACAGGGCTGCCTTAAGATGTCTTCTGAATGTCAGGTAGTTGTTTATCGCTTTGACATCTCATGGGAGGGCGTTCCACAGGGTGGGAGCCACTACCGAGAAGGCCCTCTGCCTGGTTCCCTGTAGCTTTGCTTCTCGCAATGAGGGAACCGCCAGAAGGCCCTCGGCGCTGGACCTCAGCGTCCGGGCAGAATGATGGGGGGTGGAGACGCTCCTTCAGGTATACTGGACCGAGGCCGTTTAGGGCTTTAAAGGTCAGCACCAACACTTTGAATTGTGCTCGGAAATGTACTGGGAGCCAATGTAGGTCTTTCAAGACCGGTGTTATATGGCCGCCCCCAGTCACCAGTCTAGCTGCCGCATTCTGGATTAGTTGTAGTTTCCGAGTCACCTTCAAAGGTAGCCCCACATAGAGTGCATTGCAGTAGTCCAAGCGGGAGATAACCAGAGCATGCACCACTCTGGCGAGACAGTCCGCAGGCAGATAGGGTCTCAGCCTACGTACCAGATGGAGCTGGTAAACAGCTGCCCTGGACACAGATTTGACCTGTGCCTCCATGGACAGCTGTGAGTCCAAAATGACTCCCAGGCTGCGCACCTGGTCCTTCAGGGGCACAGTTACCCCATTCAGGACCAGGGAATCCTCCACACCTGCCTGCCTCCTGTCCCCCCAAAAAACAAAGAATCATAGAGTTGGAAACGACCTGAAGTGCCATCTAACCCAACCCTCTGCAATACAGGAATCTTGACTAAAGTATCCATGACAGATGAACACCCTGTTAATATTCTGAAGCCTGTGAACACTTTCTGAAGTCCTCTCGCATACTACTAGGACCAGTCTCTTCACCTCTGAACTTCTTCAATGATGCACAACTTAGCAGAGTAGTGCAGCTTTTCCTAGGCAATGATCGAGAGTGCTCAGTCAGGACGACGGTCAGGAACAAAGCTGACGACTAGTAACTTGATTTTGTAGTTTATTATATATGGCAGTAAACTCACAAACTCTATACAAGTTACTATATACAGACACAAACTTCAACACTCCCCAAGCACTCCAAAAAACTCCTAACTAGCCAAACAATGTCATAGGTCATGCTGCCTATATGTGAGACCTCAGCCATTCACCAAGCTGTTACTAGGTGCCCTTATCTCCAGGCAAATTTCTCCCGTGCTCTGTCTCCCTAGCCTGTAGACAAAACACTAATTGCTCACTTGCCAAGCTGCACGTAGACTATGAACCCCAACACACCCAACCTCTGCTTAAAAACCACCAAGGAAGGAGAGCCCCCAACCTCCCGATGAAGACTGTTCCAGTGTCATAAAGTTCTTCCTGGGGTTTAGTTAGAATCCCCTTTCTTGTAACTTGAAACCACTGGTTCAAGTCCTACCCTCCAGAGCAGGAGAAAACAAGCTTGCTCCATCTTCTATGTGCTTGTGGTAAGTTTTCAAGCCCTCAGTGGTTACCTGAACATCCCCCCCCCCCCGCCCAGTATGAATGGGCAGTACAAAATCTTCCCATCCCCCATCAAAATTTGTGAATCTATTTAGCAAGGCTGAGGAGAGGGCCTTCTCACACCCGGGTATTACAGCTCCCCATCTAGAGAGAGGCTCGTCTTGGTTCCATTTCATTCCATCAGCTAAAGTCGTCTCTATAGTATATAGCAAATGTTGAGGAACCAAGCTTTCCCCCTTGAGGGCCATTTTGTTTCATGAGACACCTTGCAGGGGCCACTGCATAACTGATTTCCTTGCTTTGTGATGGTTGTCTCTCAATCCTGCATGTCAGTGTTGAAGGAGAAGGGGCAGCTTATGAATTTTTGACTTGAGGAATGGAATAGAAGAGCATTTATTGAGTAAGTCCATAGACCATAGCAGAAGACTTGAGGAATGTGCGTTGCCATCGCCTCGCTTCATTGCTTGAAAATGATTCATGCTGTTATTGGGCAATAATTATATTGTGCTTTCTAGTGTGGATTCAGTAAAAATAAATGCTGCATGGATGAATTAGAACCTACAACTTCAGGCAAAGAAACATATTGATTCACAATTATCTCTTACTTCAATCTCCGTCCTTTGAAAAAATTGTTTGCATTTCTAGCTAAAAAAAGAAGGTGGTTCATTTAATTGTTTAAAAATGCTGTTCTGTATTTTAAACAGGGTCGTAATAACTGTAGCAGCTATCATTGCCCAAGGGAGAAAATTAGCAGCGCAGACCTTCCACCTCTCTCTTGAAAGGAAAAATAATAATAGCAACAGTGCATCTGTTACAGATTCAATAGAAATGTTAGGGAACCATGATTCACTCTGGACTTCCTGGGTGCCAAATGTATTTATATAAAGGCATGGCCAGCAAAGCATTCTTTTGTAGAAATAGTGGGAATTTGAGAGTTGTAGAGACATGCCGGAGCTGGGCTGCAAAGAAAATGAAAATGGATGGGAGAATACCCCAAAATCCGAGGGCATCTAGCTTCTGTACACATATCCTAAGTTTAGCTGAGCAATGGGAGAAGGAATAAAAACAGGCGTTGCCTGTACAGTTTGTATCTTTATAAATATCCCCTGGGTGGGGAACAGCTTTCAGCTCAAAGGCCACATTCCCTCAAATACAACCTCTGCATGTCAGTGGAGGGTGGAGTCAGGGTGAAAAGCCGGCAGGTAGTCAGCAGGTAGAAAACAGTAAGTTATGCTGAGCAAGTTGGTGTTAACTTTTTATTAGCAAAAACAGGATCTGCACAGGAGTGTCACGCCTAATGGGTATAGCAACTCATCTCCAGCAGGTCCTGCTGAGACTGAAGGTCCCTGCTTCCCCACAGCCACCTAAGTCTCTTCCTCTCCAGGGTTTTCCCCAAGCAACCCTGAGACGGCACCTGCATGATGCTAATTTTTCCTCTGCCCTCTTCATGCCTCTCCTGGTCCTGGAAGACCAGCGGGGGGTGGGGAGCTTGGTCACAGCAGGATGGGGAGACACACATGCCTCTTCCTCAGCAGGGCTCATCTCTGGCTCCTGGCCTCTCTCCTCTTCTGCTTCCACTTCCACTTCTCTAGACTCTCTGCCACAGACTCTCCCTGCTCACTAAGCCTTGTTACCTCTTCAGTTTCTGACACCTCCTCCTCCCAGTCTTCTCCCTCTTTCCCCTCTGACCAGTCATTATCATCCCTTGGAGGATAAAGCTGTGGGTGCCTTACAACCTGTCTTGCATCCTCATAATTACTCTGCTGTCCTCAAGCCTGGTTGGGGTAGTAACGGGATAAACATTTTAAAAAAGTATATATTCAGAGAGATTCAGAGTGAAATGCTGGTGAATTTTCCTGGTGATTTTTTTCTTCAAAAAAATGCATACGGATATCGAAATACGGAGCACTGAACTGAAGAGTGAGAAAATGAGAGAGACAAAAATTGACAGGTTTGCTCATCCCAAGGCAGAGGACATTATCCCATTGCTAATATGGATGTAAAATTCATTTGTTGGTCCAACTGGATTCTGGCCATTGGAGGGACCATCTTATTTTTTTTTCCTAGAGAGCAAAAGGAATGTCTTGAGCCAGCTGTGTCCAGTTTGATCCAAGTCCCATTGAATAAACTTTTGGAAAACACACTGAAAATAACTTTTCCTTTTCCTTGCACATTTTAAATTGCCACCAGCCTCATGTGCATTCCCTTTCAGTTCCAAAAACATTGATTTCTTTCCCTCTTTTTTAAAGCCGAACATGACATCCACCTGTTTATTGTTAACTACAACAAAGCCACAGGTATGAATCATGAATGATCTCAGTTAGCTTGTCTGTAATAGAGGATTAGCCTGGCTGTAAAACCTTCCAGGCAGAAATTGTATAAATTATTCTTTTCCAAATACTCGGCTGTATATCTGGAAGCTGTTAGCTCATGAATCTTACAACATGAACATGAGATTGGGTTATGATTAGGCATAGCTCAGAATTGCTATGGATTTTTGCAGCTTGCACAATAGCAAGCTTATGCTGCCCCAGCTGTTACAGGTCACAGAGACGGTTTCAGAGACAGCATTGCCTAGTGGGCAGACTGTTGTGTTTGGATTGGTATAGAACTGCTGGTGAGTTCTGCAAAACTGGATCTTTTGGTCCCTTGAAATGTGTAGTTTCAAGCTCAGGTCTCATGACTCTAATGCATTCATTTAAGGGAGAGGACAGTGGTACTTCCTTGGTGAGAGAAGTTGAGTCCAACCCTACTCTGGGGGCTAGGACCTGTACCGGTGGATTCAACTTCCAAGAAAGGAGATTCCAACTAAACATCAGGAAGAACTTTGTGACTTTAAGAGCTGTCTGACAGTGGAATGGACTCCTTTGGAAGTTGGTGGACTCTCCTTCACTGAAGGTCTTTAAGCAGAGGTTGGCTAGTCATCTGTCATGATCTAGATGAGATTTCTGCAATACAGGGGATTAGATTAGAATCAATCTTTCTCAACCTGTCGGTCCCAAGATGTTGTTGAACTACAACTCCCATCCCCCCTAGCTAGCAAGGCCAGAGCTCAGGGATGATGGGAGTTGTAGTCCAACAACATCTGGGGACCCACAGGTTGAGAACCACTGGACTAGATGAATCGTGTGGTACCTTCCAACTCTATAATTCTATGAGCCTATGACACTTCCTCCAGCTCCTATCCTCGGTCTGCTGACTGGCCAGCCAACTCCCCTGTCATTGTGAGAAAATCACTCTCAGAAGGCAGAATGGCCTTGGTGACCTCTTCCTCCTCCCCTTTTGGGATAACTGGCAGGGCCCCTATCCAAGTCATGCTTGGGCTGTCCCTCCATCCCAGATTGCCAACTCTGCCCCATCATTCTTGGCATCATGGGGCCCATGACATCATGCTGGGCAGTCCCAATACATTTTGGCACCTGAGGTAAACCACAAAATACATAACCAAAAAAACAACAACAAAAAAAACAAGCCAACACAACACATTTTAAAGGGGCATTGGATGTCAATCAGCCAAAGGCCTGGTTAAAGAGAAATGTTTTTGCCTGGTGCCCAAAAGGTGTATAAAATAGATTGAAATGAAAATACCAAATTCTCCTACGAAGAGGAGACTATTGTGGAGTTGTTGATGAGATCTCTGGATTACATCTCATTTCATTCCTGTGTCCAAACCAGTTTAGAAATGAAGAATTCCTTGTTGGGTTGGCATGTTTTATTACTACATATTGTCTTGCTATTTTTGTTAATAACATAGGCTATTTCTTATATTGTTCATGACTCCCACTGCTTTTCTCTGTATTTTTTATCTCCATGGTGAGAGCACTCTGTCCGCTGCATTGAAAACGAGAGTGGTGAAAGTGTTTAAATTTAGGCTGGAAGTGCCAATAAGAACATCTGCGCTGTGTGTCTAACTCTTGTCATTTGCTATCTCTCTGATTGCAAGAGAGCGGCATTTTTGGGTGGGTGAAATTTCCACATCTACTAGGTCTTTAGGCACCAGGTGGCACTGTTAAGTAGCTCAAAGTAAGGGAAACAGCCAGCACCTTGTCTATATGCAGGACCATCTTTGCAGACTATTGGTGACTCTTCGCGAAACGTGTGAGGAAATCACACATTTATGCCTCTTATTTTCTCGGCGTTCCTTCCTCTGCCGTTGATATGACAAATGTTAAGTCATCCTCTCTGCCAAGCAAAAATGAAAGCAGAAGGGTATATTGCTATTGTTTTGGCCCTGTTCTTTCAACCATCCTGTTACATAGAATCATAGAGTTGGAAGGGACCCCGAGGGTCATCTAGTCCAACCCCCTGCAATGCAAGAATCTCAGCTAAAGCATCCATGGCAGATGGCCATCCAACCTCTGCTTAGAAACTTCCAAGAAAGGAGAGCCCACAACCTCCCGAGGGAGACTGTTCCAATATTTCAAATAAATTCCTTCCTACCTCTATTCCAGAATACTTCACAAAATAACTGAATGTCAATAATAATAATAATAATAATAATAATAATAATAATTTATACCCCGCCCATCTGGCTGGGTTTCCTCAGCCACTCTGGGTGGCTTCTAACAGAACACTAAAATACAATAACCTATTAAACATTAAAAGCTTCCCTAAACAGGGCTGCCTTCAGATATCTTCTAAAAGTTTGGTAGTTGTTTTTCTCTTTGATATCTGGTGGGAGGGCGTTACCACTACCGATAAGGCCCTCTGCCTGGTTCCCTGTAACTTGGCTTCTCGCAGCGAGGGAACCACCAGAAGGCCCTCGGCACTGGACCTTAGTGTCCGAGCAGAACGATGGAGGTGGAGATGCTCCTTCAGGTATACTGGACCGAGGCTGTATCCTCTCTTTCCAAGGATGCTTTGCTAACACACCAAAGAAGAACTGAGACCAAGGGCAGATTTATTGCCATGTGAGTGGTGCTCACTTGCTGGGCACTGGCCTGATGGGGCAGAAGAAGAAGAAGAGTTTGGATTTGATATCCCACCTTTCACTCCCCTTCAGGAGTCTCAAAGCAGCTAACATTCTCCTTTCCCTTCCTCCCCCACAACAAACACTCTGTGAGGTGAGTGGGGCTGAGAGACTTCAAAGAAGTGTGACTGGCCCAAGGTCACCCAGCAGCTGCATGTGGAGGAGCGGAGACGCGAACCCGGTTACCCAGACTACGTGACTACTGCTCTTAACCACTACACCACACTGGCACCATCTTAAAGCCCGATAAGCAAGGCACTGGACTTTGGGAAGGAATCATGAGGCTTTGACAGGGTCCTAGAGTTCTCCCTTCTCCTTTCCAAGCCTAGTTAGTGCTTTCCCAGCTGCAGGAAGGAGGTAGGAGGACAAAAGGACCCTGCCAGAGTCCTCCCTCCTCCTTCTCAAAGCCAAGTGCCTCATTTGGGCAAGGGATGAGGGGGCACCAAATGTTGGCCTTGCACAGGGTGCCATAGTACCCATGTCCGCCACTGCTAAGATGATAACTGTTTGGTAAACAGGTTGCATTTTTTTAATGTAACAAATAGGAGGATCTGTCTCACCATTTCCCTGCATGGACAGAGAGTGTACCATTGAACTCAGCCCACATCCCCACGGGGCTGCACATTGCAACGGAAGATCAGCATTGATTGACAGGAATGAAACTGATCTCACCTTTGCACTTGTGGCAACTCATGACGCTGATTGAAAATGTTTTTACACCATCCATCAACTCAAGTCTCAAAACTGTGAACGTGGAAAAGGCAGAACTGCAACACCACCAAAAACCTAGCATATTCCCCATTCTGTTGCTACAGAGCCGTTAAATGTGCTCCTGTGATATTCTCTACTCACATACAGCTTCCAGTCATCTCCAAGAGCAGCCCAACCCAGAGAGCAGCAATCCTTGAAACTACAAAGGGATGTAAACCTGTTGAGTGATTCTGGGCTATACACAAAGAGCTGCATCAGATGTAAATTATGTAAGTTTGGGAACCTGTGGTCCTCCTTACTTTGCTGGACTCTTATTCCCATCAGCCCCAGTCATGGAGGCCAATGATCAGGGTGTCGGAACTTGCGTTCGGCTGAGCTGCTCCTCCGGTCGAGTCCTCGGATGGTGATTAACGACCTGAGCCTTTGATGAGGCTCCAGGCATGTTCTCTCATTATGCAGAGTGTCCAAGCAGCAGAAGAGGACAAAAAATATGAGCTGCATTGCTAAGAGTTTTATTTCTAACTACGCAGACAGAAAAGAAATATACATCCTCTCTCTGTGAAAGCAGAGAGGCAATTGGATACAAAGAAACATGAAACCAGTAATATCAATATCCCTCTCCCGTGAGACTTCCAACAGTCTGCAATCTCTGGAATGTAAACAGAGTCTTGTGACTCCAAGCACTGCACAGTGGCACAAACAGAAACCTAACACAGGGATGATGGAAGCTATAGTCACATCAACACATAGAATCATAGAATCATAGAATCATAGAGTTGGAAGAGACCACAAGGGCCATCGAGTCCAACCCCCTGCCAAGCAGGAAACACCACCAGAGCACTCCTGACATATGGTTGTCAAGCCTCTGCTTAAAGACCTCCAAAGAAGGAGACTCCACCACACTCCTTGGCAGCAAATTCCACTGTCGAACAGCTCTTACTGTCAGGAAGTTCTTCCTAATGTTTAGGTGGAATCTTCTTTCTTGTAGTTTGGCTCCATTGCTCCGTGTCCGCTTCTCTGGAGCAGCAGAAAACAACCTTTCTCCCTCCTCTATATGACATCCTTTTATATAATTGAACATGGCTATCATATCACCCTTAACCTCCTCTTCTCCAGGCTAAACATGCCCAGCTCCCTTAGCCGTTCCTCATAAGGCATCGTTTCCAGGCCTTTGACCATTTTGGTTGCCCTCCTCTGGACACGTTCCAGTTTGTCAGTGTCCTTCTTGAATTGTGGTGCCCAGAACTGGACACAGTACTCCAGGTGAGGTCTGACCAGAGCAGAATACAGTGGTATACACATGGTAGAATACACATGGTATCCTGCATCCTGTTCTCACAATGGCCAGCCAGATGCCTATGGAAATCGTACAAGCAGGATTCAAACACAAAGCCCTCTTCCCTCTTGCAGTTCCCAGCAACTGGTATTCGGAAGCTAGCCATCCTGGCTAGTAGCCATTGGTAGGCATCTCCTTCATGAATTTGTCTAATCCTCTTTTAAAGCCATCTAGGTTAATGGTCATCACTGCCTCCTGGGGCGATGAGTTCCATAGTTGGAACTCACTGTTGAGCTGTTTGAAGAAGTTCTTCATTTTGAGTGACCAGGCACGACAGCCCCAGCCCCCAGGGATCACAAGAAAGGAATAAAGCAGCGAGCCAAGAGGAAGCCCTCTGGCTCGCGCCACTGTTTAAATTGTTCCTGGCCATGCCCCCCAGCTGCTGGATTGCCGGCTGGTGCTGATGTGGCTGGGATCCCCTGGGCAACGGGGGACGTTGTCCCCTGCCCCTGGAAGTGAGGTGATGGACACCGCAACTCCTCCCCACAGGTAAGTGGAGTGGATTAAAGACTCTGACAATGTTATGAAATTAAAATTAGGCCACAACTTTATTTAAATTTCTGAATGTAGGAAGACCTTGGTTTAGGCCTTGGGCGTGTATTCCTCCTAGCCCCCCAGCTGGGGGAACTGGGGCACATCAGGGTAAATGGGATATGGGGGTGCTCTGAGAGACGTAAGTATAGCAGGCAGCCAAGCCCATATCCCCACACGCAGGGTAGTTCACTGACAACCTTTCAGTGTATGGCCAGTGACACCCATATATATAACCCCTTTAAGAGGAGGACCCTGGAATCGCCACCGCAGGGGGGTGAGTCACCACTTCAAACCTACTCCCCCATTATAGGGAAGAAAAGACTAAAGGATTCCACCCAAGGCCATAACCCCCAAAGTGGTGACGAATTGCTACGGGGAAGATAAAACCTACCAATGCAGGAAAATTTCTTCCCGGTCCTTCAACAGCAACCAGCCATAGACCGTAGCAGCGCCCGCTAAACAGGAAGAAAAAGTTAACCTGCAACCAAGAAAACATTAAGCAAAGGGAAGGTAGGGAGGGTGAATCTCCAGAGCTGACTGCCTGGCTCTTGTCAGCTCCACCCCCTATTTATACTGTCTCTGGCCCCACCTCCCAGCAAGAAACTTGATTACTGAGGCTTGGCTTGTACCTCTGAATAATAACACAGAGAAGCAAGCCAGCCCCCTATTTCTATTAGAAGAAGAGTTTGGATTTGATATCCCGCCTTTCACTCCCTTTAAGGAGTCTCAAAGCGGCTCACATTCTCCTTTCCCTTCCTCCCCCACAACAAACACTCTGTGAGTTGAGTGGGGCTGAGAGACTTCAGAGAAGTGTGACTAGCCCAAGGTCACCCAGCAGCTGCATGTGGAGGAGCGGAGACGCGAACCCGGTTCCCCAGATTACGAGACTACCGCTCTTAACCACTACACCACACTGGCTCTCTATTTCTATTAGGTTCCCTGGGAACTGTAGCCCCATGTGCAATCCCGCAAAGGGCACCCACCTATAAAATGTGAGTGCTCGTTAGCTGTCCAACATCACCTGGAGGGGGTTTATTAGGTTAGGGAAAGCTGTGTGCTGGGACCGGGGGTAACCTGAGCAATGTGGTCCAGGTCTGGTCCTGAATCCAAGGGTTCTGTGAGAAGTCAGTCGGACAGGGCCAAGGCAGGAAACCAGGCAGGGTCAGGCACAGGGTCTCAGGCAAGTTCTAGCAAACAGCAACATTGCTCCTTCAACCTGGGGCAGGGTCTGGCAGCCTTTTAGCTCTGTTGGGGTAACGGCCGGTTCTGATCCCCCGGTGACTCACCTCCCTGTTTCGCCCGAAGGTGAGCACTCCTCCTATGAGTACTCAGGTCTCTCCTTCTCTCAGACATTAGCCTCAGCAGCTCGGGAGATGTTGGTGGGTTACTAGACCCAGAGGCTGCCTCAGCCTCTCCTGATCCAACCGGTAGTGGAGCAGCTGTAAGTGATGGGCCAGCTGAGGGCAATGAGGTCATCCCCACATCTGGAGCCAGGGCAGCCTCAGGCCCCTGACTCAGCCCAGCTGGTGCTTTTTGCAGGGGAGCCTGTGCAGACTGGGGCTCTTCAGAATCAGGCCCCAGACTAGGTTCAGATGCCCCCTGAGGCAAAGGATCTGGTGCGGACTGAGACGCCTCTGATTCCGAGTCTGAGCCCGAGTCCTAGGCCATCACAAGCTGGTATACATGATAAATAACAAGTATATTATGCTACCCCAAAGCTTCTCACTTAGCACCAGTATCACATTGTCAGGATTCAGCTTCTGCTTCTTGCAAACCATGATTCAGAACAGGTACAGTTGCTTTTGACTGCATAGTTAAAGAAATATAGAACTGGGTGCCATCGAGCCCAGAGCTCCAACCGACTTGTTGCAGCCCCTTTAATCTAATGCTAAATGGCACAGATTGTTTAATGGCAAGCATCATTTAGCTGTGGGCAAGCTGTCTTTCAGATAACGTGTTCTTCTCCAAGACTGATATTTTTATTGAGGAACTTCAGATAAGCTTCACAGGCGACCCAGGATCCAGCGCACCCCTCTCCAAGATGTGTGGAAAGGAATGGGGCTGATGGTGTCCACTGAGGGATCAATGTGGATTAATCAACTGAAGCATTAATTGCAGGTCGCGATTGGGTTCTTGATTAATGGGCCCTACTGGAAAAAGTGGCATTTCTGCAATTCCAGCACCAGGTTTCACAGAAAGATGGCTGTTCTTCCTTTATAGGGCAGGGGTGGGGAGCCGCAGGCCTGGTGGGCAAATGTGTCCCTTGAAAGTCTCTCCATTTGGCCCTCAGGACTCTCCCCAAGCCAGCCCCCCTCCACTCAACCACCGCTCTTGATAGTTTTCCAGGGAATTTTCTAAATTTCAGCAATTTCCTAAGTCCCAAAGTCCCAGGGACTGGCCACTGAACTTCAGGTGGTGGCGAGTCATGGAGCAGAATCTATTCTGGTGACTTTGTTGGTTGGGTTCAGCCCAGACACTGAAGTCCAGCTCTGAGGTCCTTCTGCAAGAATCAAAGTTACAGGGAACCAGGCAGAGGGTCTTCTCGGCAGTGGCACCTTCCCTGTAGAACGCCCTCCATCAGATGTCAAGGAGATAAAGATCTATACAACTTTTGGAAGACATCTGAAAGCAGCCCTGTAGCTTTTAATGTGTGATGACATATTATATTTTTATAAGTATATAAAGCTCATACCAAGAACTAACTTAGTTGGTCTTTAAGGTGCTACTGGAAAGAATTTTTTTATATTTTTATATGTACTGGAAACTGCCCAGAGTGGCTGGGGCAACCCAGCCAGATGGGCAGGAGTATAAATATGATGATGATGATGATGATGATGATGATGATGATGATGATGAAGAAGAAGAAGAAGAAGAAGAAGAAGAAGAAGAAGAAGAAGAAGAAGAAGAAGAGTTTGGATTTGATATCCCGCCTTTCACTCCCCTTCAGGAGTCTCAAAGCGGCTAACATTCTCCTTTCCCTTCCTCCCCCACAACAAACACTCTGTGAGACTGAGAGTGGGGCTGAGAGACTTCACAGAAGTGTGACTGGCCCAAGGTCACCCAGCAGCTGCATGTGGAGGAGCGGGGAAGCGAATCCGGTTCACCAGATTACGAGTCCACTGCTTTTAACCACTACACCACACTGGTGTATGATGATGATGATGAAGTAGACACATGCGGGAACTCACAATCCTTTACATTTGAGGGACAAGCTTTTTAGACAACCTTTTGGGAGCCATATGTCGGTGACAGGTGAGGGCAAAGCAACATATGAAAATCCCACCTTTGTACAATAGGATAGTTTATACAGCCTCCCTATCTTCCATGCAGCAAGGCAAGATGGGTAATCAGAGTTGAAGGATGAATTTCAGCCAGGCACTTACACTAAAGAATGGTGCTGAGCAAGGTTGTTAAGTGTGGTCTGGGGATAGGGGTAGCCAGATAGAGAGGCTTCATTTACACACACTTACACACACACACACACACACACACACACACACACACACACACACTTGACTCACCCTGTTTAACGTCCACCAAACCCTATATGGAGTTTTAAGGAAAATAAACTGGATAACAAAAATGCAAAGGCATATGAAACAAAGGCTGATGTGAATGATAATCTCACATCTGGAAAAGACATAAAATGGAAGCTTGTTGGGGCAATATGAATCCCCGGCAGAAATCTTGCATTTCAAAAGCTGCGGAGAACTCATGGCCAGGAAGGGATGCATTAAAACCCCAAACGTTAAAAGAGTTACAGTCTTTCTTTTATTTATACTAGAGCTTTTAATCCTCAAATAATTAGTCATTACTAGTATTTAACGACTGGTTTGCTAATTGGGTATCCCTCGATGGAACTGAGAGCTGTTAAAACTATAACAAACTGGTCATTAACTACTGTAATGATCAAAATCTCTGGGATTATTACTATTATAAACCATAATTAACAGTTTATAACAGCTATATTTTATTTTGTGGGTTTCCCCCCTTCTCATTCTCGGGAAAATGCCGGGAGGTGACATGTTCCATTCTGACAAAATCTTTATTTGAAATTTTAGTGAGTGGGGAAGATATGGCTGTTTGCTCATGTTTTGATGTATTCTGAGGCAAACATTAACATTTGTTGATGGAGTGAAGTCAATAAGGCTCCCAGAGTGGCCTACAGATCAATAAGTGTCAGGATAATGTGAAAGACACAGCACAAAATGAAAAAGGATGGGGAGGGAGGAGGAAACAAGCAAGCTCATAGACTCATCCTTAAAGTTGCAGAGTTTAGAACAAGCATTTGGGATGGAAAGAGCTGAGGAAGAGGAGGAAGCAAAGACAGCTGGTCTCAACAGAGCTTTTTACAGTGACTCTACTTCCTACCTCTCCCCTTCTTCAGCCTGCTGGAAAGGTTTGCCCTAACTAAGATAGCATCCTCCTCCAAATGGCAGGTAGCAAAAGTGTGGGCAGAGCCACATTTACCATGAGTTCCAGAGGAAGAAGCTAAAACATCTTGAGATCTTGCCTGCAGCGAGAGCTTGCTTTAATGGAAAATGTGGTGCAGGGAACAGAAAATCTTCCATTACTTTCTATCTCCTCCACAGTACATAGAGTTCCACTCTTCCTTCACCCCCAAGACTTGGATTGGTTTGCACTATATAGAGGGTACATTTAATATAGAGGACCAACTTTATGCAATGGTGGTAGAACAATGATGGTATGGCGATGACAATATCCTGCTTGTGGCTGGCCGCTGTTGGGAAGAGAGTGTTGAACTGGAAGGCCTTGTGGTCAGATCCACTGGAGTACCATCTTATCACAAAGCATAAGTGGGGAGGTTTCAGAATTCAGCCCTGCCCAGACCTTGAACCAGAGGTCTCCTCAGAGGAAGAGAAGAGGACCCTCTAGGAAGACCCCCCACATTCCCAATGACCTCAAAGAGTCCATCAGGTCTGAACACCTCTGCCCTAGAACTGAAGGTTCCCACACCAGATGCCTTGGTTGCTGGTCGGTTCTCATTCCTGCCCCCAGGAGAAGAAGAGATAGCAGGCTGGGCAGAAACTTCAAAGCCACCACTGAAAGGCCCAGCTAGCTGCAGCTGAGGCTCCTCGGGAGGAAGGAAATGTATATAGAATCAGGATCTGAATGAGAGCCAGGAAGTGGTGGAGTCTCTAGGACCTAGATAAGCTTCCGTTCCAAGCTGATTCCTTGTTGAAGCCACACAAACATAACTCCAGCCTTTGTGACCTGTGGAAATAGGGGAGTCAGAGAGAGTGCCTGGATGAGTCATGGATGATGTGCTGTGTGGGAAAGAAGGCTTTAATCCCCTCCAAGCGTGTTCGGCCTCCAGGCATCCATTCGGAGCCTGCTCCAGGTTTGAGGGGCCCTTGTGTGATATGTCTTCTGCTGGGGATCCTCTTCTTGCAGTGGGTCCTGGGAGGCTTAACTGGCTATGAAGGTTGCACTCCAAGCTGTTGGTTGACACTTTAAACTTCCTGTAAAGGTAAAGGGACCCCTGACCGTTAGGTCCAGTCATGGATGACTCTGGGGTTGCATCACTCATCTTACTTTAGTGGCCGAGGGAGCCGGCGTACAACTTCCGGATCATGTGGCCAGCATGACCAAGCAGCTTCTGGCGAACCAGAGCAGTGCATGGAAACGCCGTTTACCTTCCCGCCAGAGCAGTACCTATTTATCTACTTGCACTTTGACGTGCATTCGAACTGCTAGATTGGCAGGAGCAGGGACCGAGTAACAGGAGCTCACCCCGTTGTGGGGATTCGAACCGCCGACCTTCTGATTGGCAAGCCCTAGGCTCTGTGGTTTAACCCACAGTGCCATCCCCCTTAAACTTCCTGAGGTGTCCCCAAATGCTGCTAGGTTGGGAAAAGAAAATGGTGACCAGATCCAACTGCCTGGTGTTTCTTGGAGTGCTGGGCTAGAAAAGAAAATAAGGGCAAGCATTGACAACGAGCAGCCCTTGCTGCTGCCTGGTGTTGGAACCATCCAAGATATTTTAATTAATACTTCCTATCATATTGGATCCTCATCCAAAGGTGAACAGATTAGACTCACCACCAAACCTGCTGATAGTACAAGTTTAATTCTCTGTGATGTTACCTCTATTCTTTCACTCCTTAGACGCCATCTTTTCCATGAAGGTGGAGGTATAACCGCTCCGTTTTCCTGCTACTAACTGCCCCTATTTGCATGTAACTCAAATAATCGTCTAGTACTCTTTCCCTATTTGCAGCAACCTCTGTTTATACCTGCTTTCTGCATTGTCCTCAGGGCAGAGAATTGTCTTCTTAAACTTTATAAATTACCTAACACACTGATGATGATGAAATGACATGTCCCCCCCCCCAAAAAAAAAGACTCAGAGGAGGCTGTATATGGAGATAAATATGTATGCATTTATTTCCTTGCGTGTTTCCCTTCCTATAAAATATCTCAAAGCAAATTAACAATGAAGATACCAACAATTAAAACAGTTTCATATATCTATGCACAAAATTTCAAATCCAACAGTGATACGGACTGGGATGGGGGGCAGGGGATGAGACTTAAACGGCGTGCTGAAAAAAGGAAGGCCTTCAATAGGTCTCAGAAAGAGAATGCCATAACCTGCAAGAAATTTCATATCAGCCCCCTGAGTTTTCTGTGATGACCACATGCAAAATATTCACTGATTTTATTTGTTTCAAAGGTATGATTGAGCATGACTTTGGGGTTGCATTGTGATTCTCAAAGATACAGTGAATTCGGTTGGAGATAATGTACGATTAAACATGCGTAGGATTGATAGTATGGAGAGGCATCTCAGGCTACAATCCTAACCATGTCTGCTCTTATGTAAGTGCCATTGAATTTGATGGTAACTGAGGGTAGCCTAACATTTTGCAATAATAATACCTCACTCTAAATAGAACATACCTTGCACAGGTGGGAGTTAGTGGTGGAAATAATGGCTCCCTCAAATATCAGGCTAGCTTTATAGTTTCATTCAAAACTCAAATCTTGCTTAGCATTTCAGTCTTTGCTGCCCCATGGAGAAGTAATAATAGGCATTAAATTCACCCTGGGGGAAAAGCAAATTAAAACTCAATTGCAAATTAGAATTTCAGGGTTCTTTCTGAGCTCTTTCACACACACCTTCCCGTAGCTCCCCAGTAACCTGGCAAGGATTGGAACCCATACCCAATGCCTCCCTCTGTGATATTCACAGACAATCTTCTTTCAGGCTTAGAGAGATGGAAGTCAGAGGTGCATTTGCAAAATGGCCGAGCAGGTTTTGCGGGGAGACAGTGGCACAGCTGGCCTCCTGCAGGCCACTAAACCCCGTATTTAGCAGGAGCCGGTTCCTATGTCTTTGAGGGCCCCGTCACAGCTGGGTAATGGTTTACAAGCCTCTTTTCCCCCAGCAGGGCCTCTCATTTTGAAAGATAGTCGTTAAAAATCTTATTAAGCCATTAAAAGTCTAGAAGGTGATTGCGCAGCTGTAATTATGAATGTTCTCTATGCAAAGAGGTCTGTTGGGTATACTGCCACACTTGTGATGGGAGAGGGATTCGTTTTCAGAGCTCCTCTTCCCGCTGAAAGGGGGCAGATCCTGGACCAGGGTTAAGCAGCTCAGCAACACGCTCAATTTCCTTAGGGCTGCACGGATTTACACCGCTGGAGAGTCCAACCGCAAGGCTTTTAAGATTCAATTTCAATCTCTTTTGGTGCAGAAATCAGTGTTTTAAAACCCTTCATTATGAATTCTATTTATGAAGTAGCCAAACTTTTATTAATATCCAAGGGATGGGTTACAGGCTGTAATTTATTTTTTATATCCTAGTGATATAAAAGAAGGTCTTTCTCCCTCCCACTCTCTCTCCTTCAAACCCTCCCCCCCAACTTTTCACTTTAAAATTGGCCAAGGGAAACTAGGTGAATTATATTTGAGACACATCCATGTCTTTTATCCTCCCACAATTCTACTTGGAACAAGAAAAGCGATACTGAGGGATACCCCATCCACCACCCCCCAACACACACAAAAAGAATGCTGTTTTGTATTATATCTGAGATGCATTGCACTTTCTATCCTCCCACAATTCCACTTGGAACAAGAAAACGTTTATTGGGAATACACCCATTAATGTGATTTTGCATTTACATGACTTGCACATTATAGATATAGTGCAGGCACACCCAACAGGTAGATCATGATCTACTGGTAGGTCATTGGACATCTGTGGTAAATCACTGAACCCCTAAAAAATGGGCCTCCGTCCTCCCCCCTAAAAAAGCTCAGCAACTTTGACCTGAACCCCCCAAAAGGGGGTAGATCACTGCCAGGATTTAACTCTGTGAGTAGATCTCAGTCTCTTGGGAGTTGGCCACCCCTGATATAGTGCATTTACATGAGATGCATATTACTAGCCCTATAATTCTGAACCCCACATTAATCCTAGAGCCCAGAGTCACTTCTGCCAATCTCTGAAACAACCTGGGTTTGATGCTCCTCAGTCAGCTGGTGGTGGGTGCTTTCAAAGTTCTCTTCACAGGGCTTTGGAGATGTCCCAAAAACCCCTTTTGGCACAGCTGGAGCTTTACCTGCCCCATTTCTGAACATCACCTCTGATATCAGATGTGGGAGAAATTTGATTTGGTTCACATTCTGATGAGAAGCTGCCCAAATTGCATTTCTTGAACCAATGCACAAAGGACAGTTGTCTTAAATTTGCTCATCTCTGAACTTTTTCTCCAATCAAGCGATGTGTCGAAAAATGCATATTGCTATGGGTTAGAGCACACACACACACACACACACACACACACACACACACACACACACAATGGTGAGATTTTGATTATTTGGTTGTGAAGGGAGAAATACAAGCTGCAGAGGAATTCCTCAGCTAGCCTATGCCAAACAACCTGGCCAAACTAGGGCCATTAAGAAACAATAGAGGACCATTGAGGGCAATTGACAATGCAAGAGAATTGTCCCTCCCACCAACCTGAGGTGTGAACAAAGACTGGGAAGTTGAGAGGTAGCCAGGATAACTGGGTGTGATGTGACAGGAAAAAGATGTTTTTAGAAAGATGTGCTGGGAAGAAGGGCGAGAAGAAAGAGAGAGATCCCTCTTGAGGAGGCTAGCTGTGAGAGATGCCTTTGACTCCAGTGCCTGCCCTGCTGTGGGGAAGAAGCCCTTCTTGAGATGACCATGCTGTAAGATCTGAACTCCCTCCAACCCAGGTGTAAGTATGTGAGTAAATCATATTTCTTAAAGCTATGACAGTGTCCTCTGCCTCTCAGTTCTCCAAAGGAACACAGACCTTGGGTGCCTGGAACCCCCTGGAATCTTGCTACTGCTTGGCAGGTGTGTGGCACCCAATTTTTGTAGCAATATAATAGGCAGAAGTGTGCATGGAAATGTGTATATTAGTGTTAATAATGAAACACCGAAGTGCAGTATATCTTGGAAATTGGCTTGCAAAAATGAGTTTATTAGTCAAAAGTGCATACCAAATACAGTCGTACCTTGGTTTTCAAAGAGAAAGCATTCTTGAAGTCCGTTCGACTTCTGAAATGTCCAATAACCAAGACACGACTTCCGACTGGCTGCAGGAGCATCCTTGCAGCCAATCAGAATCCATGGAAGCTGCAGTGGATGTTCGGCTTCCGAGGCAAAGTTCGCACACCAGAACACCTACTTCCAGGTTTGCGACGTTCGAGTTCCAAGATGCTCATGAACTAAGCTGTTCAAAAACCAAGGTACGACTGTAGTGTATTTATTGGAAGAAATTCATATTAAAGCACTGACAAATTTTCACGGGGATTTATTTTTTTAAAAATGCAGATTACTGTGAAATGTGGAGAACAGAACAGGGAAATGAGAAAATGGGAGAACCAAAATCGGAAAATATTTCCATCCCTAGTTGTGGGATAAGTGGATGAGGCTTCCCCAAAATGACCTCGCAGGCCAAATGGGGAAGGCTGGAAAGCCCAAATAGGCTTGTAGGGTGGAGATTCCCCACCTGGAGTTAAGAACCCAAGAGCAGCTCTGCTGGATCATGCCAATGGCCTATGCAGCCCAGAACCCTGTTCTCACAGTAACCAGTCAGGTGCCTGTGGGAAGTCCACAAGCAGGACTTGAGTTCAACAGCATTCTAACCACTTGGGATTTTTAGCAATTGTGGTTCAGAGACATAATGCCTCCGACAGTGGATGTAGAACATATCCATTAGGATTAGTAGGCACTGATGGACATATTCTCAATGAAAGGTTGTGTGAGAAGAAGGCAAAGTACCCTCTAAATTGGTAGGATGCCTCCTGCTGTAGGTGGCAATGAGTAATAACAAGAGACCAGGAAAACTAGGGGAAGAGTGTAGAGTCAGGAAGTTTAGCAACGCTCTGATTTTGCCTACAAGGAATGCTTCAATGCTGCTTAAAAAATAATAAATCAGGTGTCAAATTCTTTCCAAAAAACCCTTTTTCATGGTGCCCTTGCTTCCCATAGAAGCAAGGCATTTTTTTTTTTAAAAAAATGTAGTATAAACACCAACAATTGGAAAACACTTGCCTGCGAGTGCTCCAGTTGGAGAACAGCCTTTACCAAAGGTGTCGTGGGCTTTGAAGACACACAAACTCAGGAGGCAAGGGAAAAATGTGCTAAGAGGAAGGCACGCTTGGCAAATCCACTCTGTGATCAACTCCCATCTAGAAATCAATGTCCCCACTGTGGGAAGACATATGGATCCAGAATTGACCTCCACAGTTACTTACAGACTCATTGTTAAAACCGTGTTTATGGAAGACAATCTTACTTGGCTACGAGTGACAGCCAAAGAAGAAGAAGAAAGAAGTTTAGTCTGTCTGTTGGGTAATCAGGGATTGTGTGCTCATTAAAGTCCAAGGTCAAAGTAGGATGAGCCAGGCACATCACCTGCATCCTAGGAAAATCTTAGGATCCATTCCCAAACTTTCAGAGACATCGCCAGATAGAACGTAAGGCTATTTGGAAACATTGGTCATGATATCCAGAACATCATTTTGACTCATCTATCTGGCCCATGTCTCTGCCTGTGCTGCAGGATGAAGGTGACTCTCCCATCTGAGTCTCTTGGCCTTTCGCCTGCTTGTCTTATAAAACCTTGCAAAGTGTGCTAATTGCAAACGCTTCTGCCTACTGTATATTCTCCAGACATAAAATAAGCATTAAGAGGCTCTAAAGGGCAATGTAGCTTGATAAACTTGTTAACGCATTGTTCTTGGGCTGCCGTAAGATCTCAGCCTGACACCCTCTCTAAATGGTCTGACTAAAACCTTCAGGCCACGATCCAGCATGCGATTGAGGCACACTTAGGCTCACATTTCAGTAAATAGGAAAACAGAGGGATGTGCAGTTTAGAACATGGGAGCAGGGCTGTAGAATTTAGGCTGCAATCCTAGACCTCAGTTACAAGGAACCCTTGTAAAGCCAAGGGACACATTTCCTTCTGGGAAAACCTTTTGAGGGCCACAAACCAGTGGTTGGTGGGTCTGAAGGCAAGAACAAATGTAAATTTTACTTCCGTACAGTATTCTAGTTTCTATGCACATTTACGCCTTGTCTTCTATCCAGGCAAGCAAAAAGCATTATCCATGTTCCAGATAAGCAAAAAACACTTGGGGTGCAAAGCAGAGTCAGGAAGGTGAATGGCCAGGGTGAGGGTGAGTGTGGTCATGGTACTATGCGACATGATACTTAGCAGCATAGATACTTGAGTGTGCAATGGGATAGAAGAAGAAGAGAAGAAGAGTTTGGATTTGATATCCCGCTTTATCACTACCCGAAGGCGTCTCAAAGCAGCTCACAATCTCCTTTCCCTTCCTCCCCCACAACAAACACTCTGTGAGTTGAGTGGGGCTGAGAGACTTCAAAGAAGTGTGACTAGCAGCAGCTGCATGTGGAGGAGTGGGGAAGCGAACCCGGTTCACAAGATTACGAGTCTGCCGCTCTTAACCACTTCACCACACTGGATTCAGACTGAAAGGCGGATTAAATAAGTTTGCTATTGGTATGAGCTTCCATGTGCATGCACACTTCTTCATAACTGAAGAAGTGTGCATGCACATGAAAGTTTGGTCTCTAAGGTGCTACTGGAAGGATTTTTAAAAATTTGTTTCGATTACGGCAGACCAGCACGGCTACCTACTGTACCTGCGTTTCAAGGAGTTGGACTAGTTGATGCTTGGGATCGCTTCCAACTCTCCAATTCTATGATCCTATTATTCTAAATCCACCTCTGTAGGTACCATAGTAACCAATAGATCAGAAGATGTGGCTCAACTTCAGTTAGCTCCTTGGGAATGGGGAGTGGACAATGGGGGTTGATTAAGTGGGGATTGAGTGTGTCAACTGGCAACTCCCCTCCATCCAAATACCGCTTGCTGCTGCTTGTAGGCTCCCCAGAGACATTTGGTTGGCCACTGTGGGAACAGCATACTGGATGAGATGGACCTCCTTTGAGCTGACCCAGCAGGATCTTCTGATCTTCTTATCTTGAAGAAGAAAATGGCAGCACATAAAGGTAAGGTAAAAAGATACAAGCGAGGTACCAGGGAACCAAGAGTTGTCAGCCACAAGCAGGGAAAGGGCTCGATAGCTCTGTACATTAGGGAGTTAATTAGTTGGAAGTTAGCAAGAAGGCGCCACAAAACAGAGTTGATAAAACATGTCTTCCGAATTCTGCAACCACTTATGGTTAAATATTCATGGTACACGTTGTGTTCAGCTATCAGGCTATTGAAAGAGCAATAAAACACCCGTAATTCATTGGGGGTACAGAATTGGGCAAGCTTTTCGGAATCACGGGAAACACCAAGGGGAAAAGACTAGGCGTCCTGAATGAGCCACTTTGTAGAATTAAGTCAGGAAAACCTACCTCTCCCCTAAGGCATTTTCTTCCTGATATAAGGAGGGGCTAGAAACTAAGGCTGTTGTGCCAGCGTCTCATTGAGTTTTACTGCTGCTAATGTTTTAGTCTACTTCTCTGTTGGCTGTTAGGATTTTACTGTTATGGAATGGATATTTTAGATGGTTTTATTGTATATTATTATGTTTAAGCTTTGATTGTATTTTACATATGTTGTGAGCTCCCCCCCCCCCTTTGGAGAATGGTTGTCCTAGGAACATAGGAAGCTGCCTTATGCTGAGTCAGACCATTGTCCCATCTACCTTAGTACTGTCTACACTGAATGGCAGCAAATCCATGGGGTTTCAGACAGGGAATGTTCCTGGTCTTACCCATGTCCAGGACAGGACCTTCTGGGGCAAAGCAGATGCTCTACCTTTGAGTTTTAACCCCTTCCCCCAAATGCAGATCATAACTCCTTGCTGTAAACAAATATAGACAGTCAGGCATGCAGGCAGATAGTGTTGTTGTTTAGTCGTTCAGTCGTGTCCGACTCTTCGTGACCCCATGGACCAGAGCACGCCAGGCACTCCTGTCTTCCACTGCCTCCCGCAGTTTGGTCAAACTCATGTTCGTAGCTTCGAGAACACTGTCCAACCATCTCGTCCTCTGTCGTCCCCTTCTCCTTGTGCCCTCCATCTTTCCCAACATCAGGGTCTTTTCCAGGGAGTCTTCTCTTCTCATGAGGTGGCCAAAGTATTGGAGCCTCAGCTTCAGGATCTGTCCTTCCAGTGAGCACTCAGGGCTGATTTCCTTCAGAATGGATAGGTTTGATCTTCTTGCAGTCCATGGGACTCTCAAGAGTCTCCTCCAGCACCATAATACAAAAGCATCAATTCTTCGGCGATCAGCCTTCTTTATGGTCCAGCTCTCACTTCCATACATCACTACTGGGAAAACCATGGCTTTGACTATATGGACCTTTGTTGGCAAGGTGATGTCTCTGCTTTTTAAGATGCTGTCTGGCAGATAATATTGAAATATATATTTTCACTATATTGTGTAAAATAATCTCCTAAAGTCCGCCACAAAAAACCAAAATAAATATTTCTCCCTTTCTGTGAAGGACTCTGTCTTCTTTTCCCACAATAAGGAAGCTCTTCTGATACAATTTTGCGATGATCTCCTTGAAACCGGTGACAAACCACTTGATTGGAGAACCATGGACATATGGCTTCTTAATTGGCTGCCAAGGACCAAATTGTAAGGCAACTGACAAGATTAGTGGCTATGGAAGAAGGGGACTTGTGAGATCAGCCCAATCTATTTAACATGCATTATGCTGTTGTTATTATGGGAGCGACTGAGCGAGCAAAAGAGGTATGCAGGGAAATCAATGACACTCGCTGCTTCCTAACCACATCTCATCTTCTAAAATGGAACGTCTTGGGATGTTGGCAGCTGATGCTGCCTCTTCTGGGATGCTGACATGCCGTGTATTCCTAGGATAATTGGAAGCACTTCAGCTTTGCAGTGGATAATATTGCATCGGCAGCACACCATCAGTAAAACAAACTGACAGCCTGGGTTTTGCTAGTACAAGGTGTTGCAACAGGGTTAGGGACAGGTAGCATCAATTCTTAAACCTTTGCAGAGTTGAGAGACATCCAAGGGCTTGTGTGTATGTCATTGTACTGAGTGTGTTTTCAATGGGGATTCCACGAATTTGGTTGCCATGGTGTAGTGTGTAGTGTGACAAGGTAAGAGGTGACATGATAAAAGTTTATAAAATTACACATGGCATGGGGAAAAGTGGATAGAGAAAAGTTTTTCTCACTCTCTCATAACACTAGAAGTGATGGACAGACAATGAAACCCAATGTGTGAATATTCAGGCCATTGACTTGACCCAGCTTGCTCTCCTTATGTTCTCATGGATGTCCTCTAAGGCAGGGATGGGGAATGTGTGTCCTTCCATACGAAAAGTGGAAGCTACCCTGCACTGAGGTAATGGTTCCATCTAGTTCAGTATTACCTATGCCAGTGTTTCCCAACCTTGGGTCTCCAGCTGTTTTTGGATTACAACTCCCATCATCCCTAGCTAGCAAGACCAGTGGTCAGGGATGATGGGAATTGTAGTCTGAAAACAGCAAGAGACCCGAGGTTGGGAAACATTGATCTACACCAAAAGGTAGCAGCTCTCCAGGGTTTCAGATAGGGTTTCCTCCCAGTCTGACATCTAGCTCCTGGGGATTCGCTTTGGGACCTTCAACATACAAACCAGATGCTGCTCCATTTTGTGCTCAGGTTGTATAATTGTGAAAATAAATCCATACCTCCTAAAGACACCACAATCTCTGCTGGCCTTCACTGCTTAGAACAGAACCCTGAGTAACCACCTGGAACCCCCAGATTATCTCAGAGATTGGGGTGGCATGGAACAATACGGAGAACTTACAGTTACAGTGGTACCTCGGTTTACAAACTTAGTCTGTTCCTGAAGTCCGTTCTTAAACTGAATCCGTTCTTAAACCAAGGCATGCTTTCCCTAAAGAGGCCTCCCACCACTGGTGCCCTTCCACCTTTGGGATTCCCTTCTTAAAGTTAAAGTTAAAGGTATCCCTTACCATTAGGTCCAGTTACGGATGACTCTGGAGTTGCACGCTCAACTTGCTTTACAGGCCGAGGGAGCCAGCGTTTGTCCGCAGACAGTTTTTCCAGGTCATGCAGCCAGCATGACTAAGCCGCTTCTGGCGAACCAGAGCAGCATATGGAAACACTGTTTACCTTCCCGCCAGAATAGTACCTATTTATCTACTTGCACTTTGATGTGCTTTCAAACTGCTAGGTTGTCAGGAGCTGGGACCGAACAACAGGGATTCAAAATGCCGACCTTCAGATTGGCAAGCCCTAGGCTCTGTGGTTTAGACCACACCACCACCCATGTTCCAATTCGGTTCTTAGACCGAGGTAAAGTTCGCAAACCGGGACACTACTTCCGGTTTTGCAGCATTCGTAAACCGAGGAACTGTGAATGTGCCTTCGCAACAACAATGGGCAGATGGACATAGGGGTGTCCATCTGCTCCCTCCCTCCCTTTCTCCTTTGCATGTGGCTGCCTTTTCCTCCAGCCGATGAAAACTAACAAAGCCTCCCATCTCAGGCACTTGCCTGCAGGGCATTTTGGAAATTTTCCCCAGATGGAGCATCAAGAAAGAGTGACAGCTTGGGCCACTGTTTGATTGGCTGGTAGCCCTGTCTGTCACTTCAACTGTGAAGGTCTGGTAGGACATCTGAAAAGCAAGTCCACTCATGCTTATTCATAAAAAAGTCTTGCTGCAATTTTTAGGATGGGGTGGAGAGGCTCAGGCCCAGCAGCCAAACATGGCCCTCGAGGGCAATCAGTTTGGCCCTTCGGACACTGCCCATGCCACACTCCTTCCAAAGGCCACACCCTCCCTGAGTGAGTTTGCTTGGTAAAGAGGGATGAATCTATCGCTTTCAGTTTCTACCAATTGCTAACTTTTCCATTCTTAAATTCAGTTCTCCACATTTTCACATCAGCTTTGTGTTAGTATTATTTTCAAGCTCTCGTGATATTGATCAACATTTTTGTGCATTTCCCACCTCCCTATTATATTTCCATGCATTTTTTTGGCTAATATATCCATTTTGGAAACCAATTTCCTCAATATATTGCATTTTTGACAATATATCTTTTTTTCCACAAGCCTATGCATTCTTTACCTTAGTACATACTTTTTTTGCACACACAACTACCCTGCAAAATTCAGAGAAGTTTGCAAGAATGGCTATGTTTGAGTTCTTACATCGTTTGGAAAGTGCGCAAGTTAAGTAGGTTTGCCTTTGAATGCAAACTGAACCAAATAACTCCCCTAAACTTAGTCTTTCAACTGTGATAATGGCTCTTATTTGACAGGAGAGATGTATGGCATTTGTAGAGCCAGTGTGGTGTATTTCTTAGAGCGTTGAACCAGGGCCTGGTAGACCAGGGTTCAAATTCCTGCTTGGCTATGAAACTCACTGAGTGACATTAGGCAGACCCTTCAAGTATCCCTATTTTCTAGTGACAGTTCCAGATTTACAGAAGCTGTCCCAGTTTCTGATGTGATCCCGGAATGCCCCGCTTGTCTTTAGGACATCCCTATTTTCATCAGAAAAATGTTGGAGTTATGCGACCCCTGAGCCAAGGAGATAGGCAAATATATAGCCTTTAGAAGACATCTGAAGGCAGCCCTGTATAGGAAAGTTTTTTTGATGTTTAATGCAGGGGTCAGCAAACTTTTTTTCAGCAGGGGGCCGGTCCACTGTCCCTCAGACCTTGTAGGGGGCTGGACTATATTTTGAAAAAGAAAGAAAGAAAGATTTCCTATGCCTAAATAACCCAGAGATGCATTTTAAATAAAACCACATGTTTTGCTCATGTAAAAACACCAGGCAGGTCCCACAAATAACCCAGAAATGCATTTTGAATACAAGGACACATTCTACTGATGTAAAAACATGTTGATTCCCGGACCATATGCGGGCTGCATTGAGAAGGCGATTGGGCCAGATCTGGCTCCCGGGCCTTAGTTTGCCTACCCATGGTTTCATGTTTCATTATGTTTTTATATATGTTGGAAGCTGCTCAGAGTGGCTGGGGCAACCCAGTCGGATGGGTGTGTGGTATAAATATTATTATTATTATTATTATTATTATTATTATTATTATTATTATTATTAATTATTATTATTAATTATTATTAATTATTATTATTATTATTTAAATGTTGGAGGGTATGCATTATATCATTGGCTCTCACCCTAATCTACCTCCCAAGGTTGGTGCAGGGATTAATTGAATAGGGAAGAACCATGAATACCAGTTTGTTGTGTTGCCATAAGTCAGGGGAAACCCAGACATGCCCTTTTTTGGGGGGGGGGTCAACATGCCCATCTGGTTAGAGTTTTATATTTCAAAGGAAATGTCTGGGTTTTCCCGGCTCGGGCTCAGATTGCTTTGCATGCCACAGCCACTGCCAGCCCGAGTCGGGGAAAGAGACATGCGGGTATGGGTTGGAAGCAGCTTGGGCTGTCCTCTTTTTTGCTCTTCGGGATATGGCAATCCTACCAGTTTGTATTCTTTGGAGAAAAAGATGGGATATAAACTCAGTAAATGCAATAATTAAAAATAGAAGCTTCTGACTTTTAAGTGGCTGGGATGTACCCTACTGTAGAAATAATAATAATAATTTATTATCTATACCCCGCCCATCTGGCTGAGTTTCCCCAGCCACTCTGGGCAGCTCCCAAAAACAATACAGCATTAATTATTAAAAACTTCCCTAAACAGGGCTGCCTTCAGATGTCTTCTAAAAATAAGATAGCTGCTTATTTCCTTGACATCTGATGGGAGGGTGTTCCACAGGGTGGGTGCCACTACCGAGAAGGCCCTCTGTCCGGTTCCCTGTAACCTCACTTCTTGCAATGAGGGAACTGCCAGAAGGCCCTTGGCACTGGATCTCAGTGTCCGGGCTGAACGATGGAGGTGGAGACGCTCACAGGACCGAGGCCGTTTAGGGCTTTAAAGGTCAGCACCAACACTTTGAAACGTACTGGGAGCCAATGCAGATCTCTCAGGACCAGTAGTGCAAGAGATGTGAACATCTCCCCTTATTCCACATCATTTTAACTCCTTGCGATGTTGAAAACTGCACACATTTGCCCTTCATTTTTTGCAGACCCTGTATCCATTACCCCTTCCTCATGCTTTTCTCTGTTAACTTAGCCCTGGAAGACTCATATGTCATGGCTCAGAGGAAAAAGACGCCTCTTTCAGGTTTTTCCCCTGGGCGGATGTTTTGTCATTTCCTCAGAAATGGAGCGCATGGCAAGGCAAAACTCCATAAAGCCTCTGAGAGAAAGAAATGATAATAACCGTTCGGCTCGAACTCCTAGGGCTTTAAAGTCTGCTGGGGTAAAATTAACTCTGCAATTAGCAGTGTGAATCGGTGCTCTAATGAGCTCCAGTCCTATAAAGATCTGGAAGAAAAGAGATGGCTAATTATAATGGATGGGGTGGAGTTCTTCGACAACCTGCTCTCCGAGGGAGCTAATGTTCAAACATGAGTAATATTTGAGAGCTGAGTTTTCGGCTGCAATCAGACAAGGGGGAAGTGAGTGAACCAGGAGCAAATGAAATCCTGATTCTGGAAGAAGGTGATTACATCTCAAACAGTGGTTCTCTGCTAGGTAATGATAATGATTATCTCCTTCTACTTTTTAAAGAAGTAGAAATAGCAATAGCAGCAGAGGACCAGAGGTGAGGGGCCTCTGCCCAATAAGCAATTCTCCTCCAAGAGAATCATGATAAAACATCTGGAAATCAAGCATTCTAAGGAACAGTTGAGGGAGTTGGACATCTTTAGCCTGGAGAAGACTGAGAGTTGGCGTGATAGGCATCTCAGATATCTGAAGGGCTGTCACAAGGAATCATAGAATTGTATAATTGTTGAGTTAAAGGTAAAGGTAAAGGGGACCCCTGACCATTAGGTCCAGTTGTGGCCGACTCTGGGGTTGCGGCGCTCATCTCGCTTTATTGGCCAAGGGAGCCGGCGTACAGCTTCCGGGTCATGTGGCCAGCATGACTAAGCTACTTCTGGCGAACCAGAGCAGTGCACGGAAACGCCGTTTACCTTCCCACCAGAGCGGTACCTATTTATCTACTTGCACTTTGATGTGCTTTCGAACTGCTAGCTTGGCAGGAGCAGGGACTGAGCAACGGGAGCTCACCCCGTTGTGGGGATTCGCACCGCTGACCTTCAGATCGGCAAGTCCTAGGCTCTGTGGTTTAACCCACAGCGCCACCTGATTCCCTAATTGTTGAGTTGGAAGGAACCAAAAAGGTGTTCCAGTCTAATCCCCCTGCAATGCAGGAATATCAACTAAAGCATACATGACAGATGATCATCCAACCTCTGCTTAAAAACCTCCAATGAAGGTGAGTTCACAACCTCCCAAGGGAGTCTGTCCCGCTGTTAAACATGTCCACTGTAGAATATGGAGGAAGCTTGTTTTCTGCTGCTCCAGAGGGTGACCCAATGGATTTAAATGCAAGAAAGAAGATTCTGACTAAACATTAGGAAGAACTTTCTGGTGGTAAGAGCTGTTTGACAGTGGAACGGACTCCTTTGAAGGCGGCGGACTCTCATGCAGTGGAGGTTTTTAAGCAGAGGTTAGATCACCTTCTCTTTAAAAAAAAATTAAGCAATTTCATCATAACAAATTATCAAACCGTATAATCACATACGTTATTTCTCCCCCTTTTTTCCTACTCCCCCTTCCATCCTTCCCACCAGGGACTTCATAGAATAGAATCATAGAGTTGGAAGAGACCACAAGGGCCATCGAGTCCAACCCCCTGCCAAGCAGGAAACACCATCAGAGCACTCCTGACATATGGTTGTCAAGCCTCTGCTTAAAGACCTCCAAAGTAGGAGACTCCACCACACTCCTTGGCAGCAAATTCCACTGTCAAACAGCTCTTACTGTCAGGAAGTTCTTCCTAATGTTTAGGTGGAATCTTCTTTCTTGTAGTTTGGATCCATTGCTCCGTGTCCGCTTCTCTGGAGCAGCAGAAAACAACCTTTCTCCCTCCTCTATGTGACATCCTTTTATATATTTGCACATGGCTATCATATCACCCCTTAACCTCCTCTTCTCCAGGCTAAACATGCCCAGCTCCCTTAGCCGTTCCTCATAAGGCATCGTTTCCAGGCCTTTGACCATTTTGGTTGCCCTCCTCTGGACACGTTCCAGTTTGTCAGTGTCCTTCTTGAATTGTGGTGCCCAACTTCCCTCAGCTCCTCTCTCTGATTTCTCTACACATATCATTCTTTGCATGTTATAAAGTTATACATATCCTTACCTTATCTATCTATCATGCTATCCAGAAATAAATTTGTGCATGTTTATTCAAAACCTGCCAAGGAGTCCAGTTCATTTTGTTGTCTTTTTAGATAATTTGTAAAAAGCTCCCATTCTTCCTTAAAGTCACAGTTGTCCTTGTCCCACAGTTTGTATGACAATTTAGCCAACTCTGCATAGCTCATCAATTTTTCTTGCCACTGTTCTTTCGTAGGGATTTCCTCATTCTTCCATCCTTGTGCTAGGATCTCCATGGATGCTCTAGTTGAGATTCCTGCATTGCATGGGGGTGTACCAGGTGACCCTCAAGAACCCTACAATTCTATGATGGAGCCCCCTTAACCAGGGCTGAGGAACCAGTGGACTGCCCAATGCTGTTGAGTTCCCACCACCCTTGACCATTGGCTAGTGGGACTGCTTGCCTTCCAACCTTCCAGAGAAAAATGAAAGTGTCACTTCCCCAATGATCTGTTGCTTGTAGTTTTATCGACACCCATTGATATTGTTCCTGCTGGATTTTCTTTAATGCTGTTGGTACCGTTGGTTGTTCAATTGCTTTTTTTTACTGCTTTTAATGTGTGTGGATGTTTGGAACTTCCATCTCTAAGACAGAAGTGTGGGATGTTATTTTTTTATAATAAATAAATGTGTTGGACATACAAAGCAGCTATAAAAAAAAATTATGGACATGGTTTTGCTCATAGTTTTGTGAAGGAATAATTATATACTGTAACTGACCAACCAACCAACCAACGATGAGTCACTTCATTTTCCTGCCTCTGAAAACACAAAACAAAAACAAATGAAAAATGAAAAAGATATGCTTTCTGGGAGGGGGGCTGAGTTTCTGGAGACAAGGAAGAGGAAGGACAGTAAGTGTTTATTTCCAAAAAATATAGATATTAGGGAGTCAGTGTGGTGTAGTAGTCAGAGTGCCAGACTAGGATCTGGAAGACTAGCATTTAAATCCCCACTCATCCATGAAGCTCATTGGATGACCCTGGGTCTACTTTGAGTGAAACTTATTTGAATGCGTTGCATTGCATTGATTTCCCACATTTTCTCAAAGGAAGTCAGGGTGGTGTATATGCTTTTCCCCACCTCATTTAATCCCCACAACAACCCTGTGAGGTAGGTACGTAGGTAGGTAGGTAAGGCTGAGAGTGAGTGACTGACCAAAGGTCCCTAGCAAGCTTCATTGTTAAGGATGGGATTTGAACCCTGGCCTCCAAAGTCCTAGTCTGATGCTCCAATGCCCCCACCTGAGAACTGTGGCCCTTTAGCTGGCTTGTGAATGTCTACTGGTGATTATTGCTGCAATACATCCCTTGATGTCATAGTTAATTTGACCTACTGAAATGGTGTATTGCAAGACTGCATTTGCCAGGTGGAAAGAAAGCAACCCTGGAACAAGTCGGTCGCAGCAAATGCTTCCCTGTACCTGCTCTGATGCACCAATGTGATACAACATGACAGGTGCTCCCCGCTAGTTGTGCTACCCTAGGTGACCGCTTTGTCTGGCTGTAGAGCCAAACCATCCTTGAATTGGTCCAGACATCCTGAATTGACTCAGGAGTTGAGGTTCCATCCCGTTGCTAATTTATGGATTTGTGAGCTCAATGGAGTTAATTGCTGAGATGTGCCGCGATCCCTTATCTAAAGTGGAAGAAACGGACTCATATTGATGAATGGTTCTGTAGCCTCTCTCCTCTTTTGACTCCTGGTGGACTGCCCACCAGTTATGGGGTAATGGGCTATTTAATCCTTCCACAACTACAGATGGACTGTAGAACAGCAGGGCAAACTGAGCAGAGGCTACCACTATGGGAGATTAATTCTGAGTGAAATTAAAAAGGCGTTTTTTGAAAATGACCCATAAAGTAAGGTGGGAATAAACACAGCATGGTCAATCATGGTTCCACAACAGAGGGGGTGATTAAAGAGAGAGACAGCTGTATGGCATTTCTGGTCTAGTAACAGACCCAAACCCTGTACTTTCATCACACCCCTCATAAACTCCCTACTTCTGCCTTCACGTTTATCTGGCAGTCTATGAACAGGATGAATAATGAGAATTGCAACAGGCTCAGCAAATGTTGAGAATGTGGCTCTTGCATGGCTAGCCTACTGTCAGGATCCCACACAACACACACAGGTAGCAGTGAGAGTAAGTAAGGAAGAAATCTTTATTCAAGTGAGCAATGGTACAGACTCAACAGCAGACATAAACCACAGTCACAACCTATTTAAAGTGCTATGATAGCACATTGAACAGTCATGCTACCCCAAAGAATTATGGGAGCTAAAGTTTCCTAAGGATTCTGAGAGTTGTTTAGGAGGCTTCTATTTCCCTTTCAGAGATACAATTCCCAGAGCTCCCCATGAAGAGAGGATTGATTGTTAAACATTTCCAGAAATTAGGGGCATAGGGGTCTTCTAACAACTCTCAGCACCTTTAGCAAACTACAGCTCCCAGGATTCCTTGGGGGAAGCCATGACTGTGATATCATAACACTTTAAACAGATGATGTGAATGTGGCTATAACAGGCTTCCTCAACCTCGGCCCTCCAGATGTTTTCAGCCTACAACTCCCATGATCCCTAGCTAGCAGGACTAGTGGTCAGGGATGATGGGAACTGTAGTCTCAAAACATCTGGAAGGCCGAGGTTGAGGAAGCCTGTAGCGGCTATAACATTCAGGAGTCACAGTTCAGGAGCTGCGGAATAAGGCAAGGATGTAAGAACAGGAGGGAAGTCACAAAGATGTCCCAAGAAGTTTTGATGCCCTGCTCACCAAACTTTTAAAGATGAGGCAAGACTTGTTCCCTCTGCAAGAATGCTGGGATTGCAAAGACATGCTCCTTTAAGGTGCATCTGCTCCCACCTGCGAAGGTGGCACCTGGTTCTAGGGGACAATACTGTACCCTCCTGTTCAAAGCCTTGATCACTTGATGCTGCCTCTTGATCTGTATCCCCTTCAGCTGCCCGCAGCCCCCCTAGCTTCTCCCACTGAAGATTGATGGGAAGAGCCGATACCTTTGCTCACCAGTGTGGTGTAGTGGTTAGAGTGTTGGAGAAGGACCTGAGTGACCAGGGTTCGAATCTCCATTTGGTCATGAAGTTCACTGGGTGACCTTGGGCCAGTTCCTGACTACCTCACAAGCTTGTTGTGGGGAGAGGGAGAACACCTTGGGCTGCTCGGAAGAAAAAGTGGAGTATAAATAAATAAATAAACTGGCTGAATGTGAGGAACCATGCAGAGATCCCTCCTCCAGCTCTGATTTATACCATTCACTTCTGCCCCAGTTATTCCTTTTTCTGCATTTGGGTCTGCCAAATTGGAACCCAAACCCAAGTATTCTGCATTTATGGGATTATTTTTGAAGATGGCCTAGAGACAATGTCCAGCACAAAGGAAGGTGCCTAGGGCCTGATCGGGCCACTGGTCCATTTAACAGAAACTCTCCAAGGTTCTAGGCAGAGAAAGGTCTTCTTCATCACCTGCTTCCTTCTTACATCCTCATTTGCTTGATAACAGTATGTAAAGTTTTGTGGTAGAGCACCTACTTCACATGCAAATGTCCCTAGCTGAAAGCTTCTGGCATCTGATGGCATTGCAGGATGGAGGTGGACTAGATGAACTTTGGGTCCCTTCAAAGTTCTACACTTAGGGATGCGGCTGGCACTGTGGTTTAAACCACTGTGCCTCTTGGGCTTGCTGATCGGAAGGTCGGCAGTTCGAATCCTTGCAATGGGGTGACCTCCCGTTGCTCGGTCCCTGCTCCTGCCAACTTAGCAGTTCGGAAGCACGTCAAAGTGCAAGTAGATAAATAGGTACCACTCCGGTGGGAAGGTAAACGGCGTTTCCATGCACTGCTCTGGCTTTGCCAGAAGCGGCTCAGTCATGCTGGCCACATGATCTGGAAAAACTGTCTGCGGAAGTGGACAAACGCCGGCTCCCTCGGCCTGTAAAGCGAGATGAGCGCTGCAACCCCAGAGTCGTTCGTGACTGGACTTAACTGCCAGGGGTCCCTTTACCTTTAGCTTTAGTTCAACACGTCTCTAATTCTATGAAAGGACCAGGTGGTGGCGGTGGGAACAATCTCTGCTACAGACCCTCGAGAGCTGCTGACAACCCAGAGCTAGATGGATTAGCAGCCTAGCCCTGGGTGTAAGACAGCTTCCCATTTAACCCCAAGGCTTCCCAAGAAATGGCTGGTTCATGTTACCTCTGCCGGGTTTCTCTCTCTTTCTCTCCCCCCCTACAACCACTTTCTTTTCTTTAACGATGTTAATTTGTGGTGAGTTATTTTGGTATTAATGCAGAGAGCTTATTCAGTTGCAATTTAGCATTATTGACTCTGCCATTACACGAGGCATTGCTGTGTAACCATTATGTCTTGTTTACAGTTTATAAAGATGCTAAGTATGGGGGTAAACTCGATAATGTGCCAGGATTGTACATAGAAGGGATAAAGCCATTTCTCCTCGCTAACAGCTGGGGAATAGGAGGAGGGAGCCCAGTGAGAAATGAAGGAGCCTTTGCTTCCCATTCCTTCTCCTAGTTATCCAATGCCTAAAGTCCATTATGGATTATGAAATGGAGGTCGCCTTGCAGAGCAGCTGCAGGGAACCTTTAATGGCTCGAGGGCCACATTCCCTTTTGGGGGCCATGTATCAGTAGCAGGCAAGGCCAAATGGAAAAGAAGGCAGAGCAATGGAAATAAATCTTACCTTCACACAGTAGGCTAGTTTCTACATACTCTCATGTACAGTGGTACCTCGGGTTACATATGCTTCAGGTTACAGACTCCGCTAACCCAGAAATAGTACCTCGGGTTAAGAGGATGAGAACAGAAATCGTGCAGCAGTGGTGCAGCGACAGCAGGAGGCCCCATTAGCTAAAGTGGTACCTCAGGTTAAGAACAGTTTCAGGTTAAGAACGGACCTCCGGAATGAATTAAGTACTTAACCCGAGATACCACTGTACTCAACTCTGCTCTCCATCCATACAAACAAAAGGCCTTATCAGAGTTCAAGGACAACTTCCAGCCATGTACAGGGTCCAGAGCAGGACCAGTGAGGGGTGTGGCCTGGGAAATGTTTCGAGGGCCACATACAGGGGCCTGGAAGGACCACATTCAGCCTCTAGACCAGATGTTCCTCAACCCTGTTGTAGAGGGCTGACACCAGTATTCAGCATGCTTGGGAAGTTGTCAGGGCCCCAGCTTCACAACAGGATGGTTAACAAGACCTCTGCCCCCCTTCCCATGGAGCTATAATTCCCAGAATTCCTTGGGAAGAGGGATTGACTGCTAAACCACTCTTAAGATTCATAGCTTGGGGAGGGAAGGGGAGGGGTTCTCTGGCAACTCTCTGTATCCTTAACAAGCTACAGTTCCCTGGAATCTTGGTGGCGAGGGGGGGGGGAGCCATGACTATGGTATGGTACTGTGTTGAATGGGTAGTGCAAGATGGAGCCCTGGTTGAATACCACCCAGAAGCTTGAACACAGGAAGCTGCCTTAAACCAAATCAGAACATTGGTCCATGTAGCTCAGTGCTGCCTATTATGGCTGGTAGCATTTTTCTTTGCTTCAGAGCAGAGACAATCTGGAGATGCTGAAGTCTTGTTTGCAAAGTAGTGGCTATGACAATGAGCGACACCCTGCCCGCATTCTAATTATTTCCACTGCAGGTGTGTGTGTGTTTGCAGAGTTATATTTTAATAAAGACACACAATACAGTGGTACCTTGGTTTAAGAGCAGCTTAGTTTATGAACAACTTGGATTAAGAACGCTGCAAACCCGGGAGTAGGTGTTTTGGTTTGTGAACTTTGCCTTGGAAGCAGAACATGTTCCACTTCCTGCTGAGTGTAAACTGAGTGCCCCGCTGCTATGGGAAAGCACACCTTGCTTTAAGAACGCTTTGGTTTAAGAATGGACTTCTGGAATGGATTAAGTTCGTAAACCAAGGTACCACTGTACCCACATTGCCAAATGATGTCTTTCCAGCCCTCGGAGCTGCTTTCTCCTGTGATGACAAGTGGAAACCCTCCCCACCCCTCAAAAAAGTTCCCTCTTTCTAGATCAGTTCAGCTTGTTCTTTGCAATTTCCCAGATTCTTTTGGTGAAATATGTTCCTGCCTGGAATGAAAATCTCTCCACCGGGTGTGTGGGAGGGAAGGAGTTGTAATTGTCTTGGAGAATAGCTTTCTATCTGGCTTTATTATCATAGAACAGCTGTAAATTTGGCAAAGAAGGAATGAGCTCATTTCAACAACTTTGTTTACCGGGGGTAACAAAGCAGCTTTTTGTTTTAAAGGGATCACTTTCTGGAGGTGCTGCTTGAATGTAGCCAACATTGTTCTCTCTGGATACTGCTGGACCACAACTCCCATGATCCCTGATTATTGAGGTGGAATTTCTGTTACCAGTTATCCATGAGGCCAGTGTCACATATGAAGAGTTTGGATTTGATATCCCACTTTATCACTACTCGAAGGAGTCTCAAAGCAGCTCACAATCTCCTTTCCCATCCTCCCCCACAACAAACACTCTGTGAGGTGAGTGGGGCTGAGAGACTTCAGAGAAGTGTGACTGGCCCAAGGTCACCCAGCAGCTGCATGTGGAGGAGCGGAGACGCGAACCCGGTTCCCCAGATTACGAATCTACCACTCTTAACCACTACACCACACTGGCTCTCAACATGCAAGAGTGCAGCCTGATTACAAAACTAGTAATAACCAATTAAGGGAGAACTCAACGCTGACTGTTAAGGTAAAAAAGCAACTTCATATAAGGTGCAAGGAGGACTCTGTTAGGTTCAATGAAAATGGGTTGAGTAAAGTTGCATTTCAAGGATGGTGGTTAGATGAAGAGAAGGTGGGGCAATGGGGTGGCTGAAGATGGTTGGTCAGTGGATGAAACAGCTGAGATGATGTCTTCTTCTTCTTTGGCGATCACTCATAGCTGAGTAAGATTGTCTTCCATGAACACGGGTTTAACAGTGAGTCTGTAAGTGACTGTGAAGGCCAATTCTGGATCCACACGTCCTTCCACAGTGGGGACATAGTTTTCTTGGCAGGGGTTGGTCACTGTAAGGGTTTGCCAAGCGTGCCTTCCTCTTAGCACGTTTCTCCCTTTTGTACTGAGTTCGAGTGTCTTCAAAGCCCATGACACCTTTGGTAAAGGCTGTTCTCCAATTGGAGCACTTGCAGGTCAGTGTTTCCCAATTGTCAGTGTTGTGGGAGGGCTAAGTAAATACTTTTATTGTTCTTTGGGGAAGAGGGTAGTTAAAAGATGTTGGGAACAGGGGTGATTGACAGGGGCGGGTGATGGGCTCATGTTTCTACATGCCAAACACTCCTACTTTGTGACATATTTGTGATGTATGAATGATGCTGTTGAAAAATGTCTTATGGTAAATGGGGAGAGGTCTTAAAAGTTCACACAACCCCATGCTCGGGGTTTCTACTCTTTGTGTGTATGAACCTTGTTGCAACCAAAAAAGATCAGGTCTACTGACTGCTGTTTTGCTTCTTTAACTTGGCTGGAGACTCCTTTTGCTGACCAGAGAGACCCACAGGTAGTGGCACCCCAATGAACTGGACAGCGGAGTAAATCTGCACCCCAGGATTTTTTTCCTTATCATCAGTTAAACCTCACAAAGACAGCCTAGACTGAGAGGCAGTGACTGGCCCAAAGTCAACCCCTGAAACTTCATGGTCAAGTGGGGATTCAAACCCTCATCTCCCATGTCCTAGTCTGACACTCAAACCACTATGCAACGCTGGCTTTCTAAAGGTGTAAGCTATGCCTCCCATGGTTCACTTCTGAAAGTAAACTGAACCAAAGCAGTGTTTGTAGTCAGACCCACCACAATTCAAAAGGGGTGATTTGATCTCTCTCACCTTCCCCTTCTCAAATTACCGTATTTTTTGCTCCATAAGACGCACCAGACCATAAGATGCACCTAGTTTTTGGAAGAGGAAAACAAGAAAACAAATATTCTGAATTTCAGATGCCAGAACAACAAGAGGGACCGCTGCGCAGTGAAAGCAGCGATCCCTCTTGGTGTTCTGGCTTCTGGGATAGCTGCGCAGCCTGCATTCGCTCCATAAGACGCACACACATTTCCCCTTATTTTTAGGAGGGAAAAAGTGAGTCTTATAGAACAAAAAATATGGTATTTGGAAAGCCTTTGTGAAACAGGTCCTTACTCTGAAGAGTTAATCGGAAAACCTTACATTTCCTGTAGTGCTGGCCATGCACTATGGAATGCCAAAGTGTTTTACAGTTTATACAACTGCTGCAGAGCAGACAGTTCTGAGCACACAATGCTCTGTCTGTCTGGAAAACTTGCCTTTGATTGTATTGCCTGACTGGATCCACTTGCTGATTTATCAGCCGGATAACGGATTTTAATCTGCATGAAAATGGAGCCTGCAAACTGATTTGGATTAATCAGGTCTGACTTTAATTCCTTTTGGTATTCTCATTTGAATAGCACATTCATCACCTGGCCCTCTTTTGATAATAATGTTACTGTAATATCTAATTCCACATTAATTCCATTGTAATTTAGCTGGCATTCATTCTAACAGTAATTTCTATGGAATTACATCTGATGTCCCCATGAATATCAGAACACCTCAACGTGATAAATGTTATTGCAGTGAATACCGAAAGAAGCAATAAAAAATGCTGTTAAGTCCTGCCCGCAAACCTTTACTGGACATTACCATGTAGCACTAAATGTGTTCGCTTGTAAATCTTAGAAGGATGAATTTCAGCACCTTTTATTGTTACGTGATGACTGTTGCGGTCAATACACAACTGGGATATACAGTGGTACCTCAGGTTAAGTACCAGTACTTAATTGGTTCCAGTGGTCCATTCTTAACCTGAAACTGTTCTTAACCTGAAGCACCACTTTAGCTAATGGGACCGCTTGCTGCTGCTGCGCTGCCGGAGCACAATTTCTGTTCTCATCCAGAAGCAAAGTTCTTAACCTGAAGCACTATTTCTGGGTTAGCGGAGTCTGTAACCTGAAGCATGTGTAACCTGAAGCATATGTAACCCGAGGTACCACTGTATTTGAATAAGTCATTGTCTTCCTCTACTTGTGATATGGGTGATAATTTGCCCCAATCAATTGCATACCCTACAACAGGCATGTCCAACCTTCAAGAAACTGAGATCTACTCCCACTATTAAAAAACTAGCAGTGATCTACCAAAGTTGATGAGTTGGGGGAGTGCGATCTACCATGATCTATCACAGACACCTCACAATCTGCCAGTAGATCACGATCTACCTGTTGAACATGCCTGCCCTACAACATTTGTCCAATGAAAATAGGGACATCTTATTTTATTTTATTTTATTTATTTTATTTACACCCCACCCATCTGACAGGGTTACTCCAGCCACTCTGAGTGGCTTCCAACACATATAAAAACACAACAATACATGAAACATTTTTTTAAAAAATAAATCTTCCTTATACAGAGCTGCCTTCAGATGTCTTCTAAAGGTTGTATCTCCTTGGCTCAGGAGTCACATAGCTCCATACCATCCAACATTTCTCTGATGAAAATAGGGATGTCCTCAGGAAAAGCAGGACATTCCGGGATCAGTTCAGAAACCAGGATGGCTTCTGTAAATCCAGGACTGTCCCTGAAAAATAGGGACACTTGGAGGGTCTGCAGTTGTCCCAAACACAATCACGATCTCTCCCTCTGCAAATATCAATGGGTCTTTGGTTTGTTGAAGAGATAGAAAGTTACCTCTTGACTCAAAGAAAATATCACTCAATGTGCAAGTTTAAAGCCTGCTTAACCCACACTAGTAATACAGAGACACAAGATACACGAGTAAGGGAGAGTTCTCTTAGAACAGGCATGTCCAAAGTCCGGTCCCCTGGTCAATTTAATCCGGCCCTCTGAGCAATTCTGAGAAATGAATCTGTTGCGGCCTCCAAAAGGAATAAGTCAGCCAATGACTTCAATCCTCAACAAGTTTGGGGCAAAATCCAAAAAAAGCTCAACAACTTTGGCCGACACTCACGCGCATGTTCACTTCATCAAATCTGACCCCCTTTGAAAAAAGTTTGGACACCACTGTCTTAGAATAAAGGACAAGAATGGAGAACCTTCAAGATCTCCCTCTCTCTTTCTCTCTCTCTCCTCCATGTGGTGACCCTATCAGACTTGCAGCTTGAGCCATCTTCCTGGTAGAGTAAAATTCTGAGGCTCTGGACTTCCCCCACTCATGGAGACTAGCCATTAATCCTCCTGTTTTGTTTTAGACCTCACCTGAGCAACAAGATTTAAGGATTTCCTGAATCTGATGTGCTCCTGAGCTCTTCTAAGTGCCGGCTCCTTTGTCCAGCTCCTGGCTTCTGGGCCACCACTCATCCATTGGTGTTTGCCTACAACTTAGCCTCGACACTTGTCCAAACCACCATCCCCAACAGTGTCTCTTCAAATAGCCTTTACAACAACAGCACATTGTGGACACAATTCCTAAAAATGAACGATCTGTAGAAAATAACAGATGGAGACAACTGTAGACATGGCCCCTTCTGCATGATGACAGAGTCCTCAAAAACGGGTGGTGGTGAATCAGGCAAGTGGAATGCAGACAGCAGCTACTTGCTAAAGTCTGGCTTTCATGACCCCTGCAGATCCCACCTCCCACCTCCATCATCCATTGCTAATTGATATATGCAGGGCACATAGGTCATGAGTTTGAACTATAAATGTGTGTGTGTGTTTGAAGCACAATATTTTATGTTCATCCACACAAGTCTCCCCACCAGACTCCAGGGATCTTTAACTTTATATATATTGATTTGTTCCTTTAAAACATTTCTAACATGCCCTTCCTTGAAATCAATCCTAGGGCAGGATACAAGCACAGTAAAAGAACCCATGTTGAAACAATAAATATATGAACTCTGTGTAAGGCATGGCATGTTTGTTACGGTGCAAAGGTTGCATGATTAATGCAGATAGATGATGGTAGGAAATTAGAAAGGACAGGGCTAAAAAGAAGGTCACAGTGACCAAGGAGATGATGAAGAGCCATGCCAACAGCTGGTTGGCCTGCAGGTTGATCACCCACTGTTGCCTTTGGGGCAGGAGTCAACAGACTCACTAATGCTGAATTGGAACACATGGATATTTAGATTTAGAGATGTTTGGACCTGTATTATCCACACTTTGGAAACATCTTCAAAGCAAGATATTTCTCTGCATCCACATTATTGCTTACCTCCACTGCTTCTCTGTTCTCAAGGTTGCATCAGTGATGGTTGCATCATGTAAGATACGGGATGATTCATTTACGGCAACACAATTATATAGCCTAGGTCAGGCTTCCTCAACCTCCGCCCTCCAGATGTTTTTGGCCTACAACTCCCATGATCCCTAGCTATCAGAACCAGTGGCCAGGGATGCTGGGAATTGTAGTCTCAAAACATCTGGAGGGCCGAGGTCGAGGAAGCCTGGCCTAGGTTCTTGCCAATGGACCTATCACAAATCTCAAGTGGAGTGTATGCTGGATCAGGCCATTGGCCCATCTAGTCCAGCTTCCTGTTCTCACAGTGCCCAACCGGATGCTTGTAGGAAACCCATAAGAAGGACTGCTGCCTCACTGTGGAGGCAGGGCATAGCCATCATGGTTAGTAGCCATTGATCATGCATTGTATATACTGAAGTCAACATGGATCCTGTCCCATGTTGAAAATTAATTAGTGGGGGTGGGGGGAATGGGACCTTTAGGTGGTGAAGAAGAAGAAGAAGAAGAAGAGGAGGAGGAGGAGGAGTTTGGATTTGATATCCCGCCTTTCACTCCCCTTCAGGAGTCTCAAAGCGGCTAACATTCTCCTTTCCCTTCCTCCCCCACAACAAACACTCTGTGAGGTGAGTGGGGCTGAGAGACTTCAGAGAAGTGTGACTGGCCCAAGGTCACCCAGCAGCTGCATGTGGAGGAGCGGAGACGCGAACCCGGTTCCCCAGATTACGAGACTACCGCTCTTAACCACAACACCACACTGACACCCTCTGTTCAGTGGAGGTAGAACATGGCGTTGCAGCTAGCAGCCTCAGTGTGTATTGCCTACACAATTACAATTCCCATCTAGACTAGGTTTGTGGAGAGGCCTTCAAGCCCCCTTGTTCTCAACCAGAACAACTTCCATTTTAAACAAGCCCAAGATCACAGCCATAAGGGTTTCTTGCAATTGCTCTTCAAACTTACTCAGCAGTGTTGTCTTTGGAGAACCACAGGTTTTATCCTTTTTGTCTGGGAATTTGATGTCTTTATCAGAATGAGAGTCTGGTTCCGCTCTTCCCGATAAAAGATTTCTCGAGTTTTCAAAGGAGGCCTTCGGCAAGATTGCAGTGATCAAGTCGTAGAAAAGACAGGCACTCAGGAAGATGGTGATTGGCCGTGGTAAAAAGAGAGAGAAGTAAATAAGACTGTGAACAATAAGAGATGCAAGCCCTGATATCTTCATCCCTCTACAATCCATCTGTTTTTAGGCATTCTGCTTTCTAATATTGTGCTGCTTAAAATAAATAAATATACGCTCACTTGCTATGCCCTGATCGCTGGGGCTCTGACACAGCAGCAAAACATGCTGGGGAAACCAGCTGAGATGAATGGGGGATACATTGCTCCACATAAATTGAGTTCACTAGCTTAGTTAATCTGCTATAACAGATGTTCAGGGATGCAAAAACCCAATTCTGATTGAGATGCCCTCATTTTACAGACCAGAGCCCCAGCCCCCCAGGAGAATCATGCCCAAGAGAAAATGGGGAGGGGGAGAGACCTTCTAAGAACTACTTAGGGGGAAAGGAGGGAAGTCATCAAGTAGGCCAGGCTTCCCCCATTTGACTCTCTGTGTCAATATTTTATTAGCATGGGTGCTCAGATTGGGTTTCTTTAACTGCTAGGAACGGTTTCAAAAATATTGACGCGACTTCAGGTTTCAGAAAATGAAACCATTTTGGTGTATAAGTATGTAATGGAAATGGGAGTACATGGGAACATAGGAAGCTGCTCTCTACATACCCTCCAACATTCCTCAGGTGAAAATAGGGGCATATTCTACATCAGGGTTGGTTTCACGTGCCCTTCGCACTGTGCCTTCTCAGAGGCTGAGGGAGGGATGCACATGCAGCCTGAATGAGGAAAGCTGTAGCCATCCCTTATTCCTATTGGTGGAGTGAGGGACAGGGGGCAAGAAAATAAGAAACACACTGGAATTTTAAACGTAAGACTGTACATCACAGGGACTTCACCAAAAGAGGCTGCAGCAGCCTTGGAAGCATCATCATCATCATTTATTATTTATACCCCGCCCATCTGGCTGATTTTCCCCAGCCACTCTGGGCAGCTCCCAATCGAGTGTTAAAAACAATACAGCATTAAATATTAAAAACTTCCCTAAAAAGGGCTGCCTTCAGATGTCTTTTAAAGATAAGATAGCTCCTTATTTCCTTCACATCTGAAGGGAGGGCATTCCACAGGGCAGGTGCCACTACTGAGAAGGCCTTCTGTCTGGGTCCCTGTAACCTCACTTCTCAGTGAGGCCCTCGGCACTGGATCTCAGTGTCTGGGCTGAACGATGGGGGTGGAGACACTCCTTCAGGTATACAGGACCGAGGCCATTTAGGGCTTTAAAGTTCAGCACCAAGACTTTGAATTGTGCTCGGAAACGTACTGGGAGCCAAAGCAGATCTCTCAGGACCAGTGTTATGTGGTCCTGGTGGTCACTCCCAGTCACCAGTCTAGCTGCCACATTCTGGATTAATTCCAGTTTCCGGGTCACCTTCAAAGGTAGCTCCACGTAGAGAACATTGCAGTAGTCCAAGCAGGAGATAACTAGAGCATGCACCACTCTGGCGAGACAGTCTGTGGGCACATCGGACACAGAGTAAGGACTCTAAATCATAGAATCATAGAATTGTAGAGTTGGAAGGGGCCCTGAGGATCATCAAATCCAACCCCCTGCAATGCTGGAACATGCCGCTGTCCCATATGGGGATCAAACCTGCAACCTTGGCATCATCAGCACCACGGTCTCACCAACTGAGCTATCCAGGCTGCATGTATTCATTAGCATCAGGGATGTTGTTTTCAGCAGCTGCAGTTCAAAAGTATACTGCCTCTGAAGTGGAAGTAGAACACCGGGGTTGGCAGCCACCAAGTTTTACTCTCAATGAATTTGTCTAACCCTTTTTGAAAGACACCCATTAATGCCAGCTAGTATTGCTTCCAATTCAACATTTAAACTCTGCAACCCTTCAGCCCATATTCTGTACCCACTAACTTGATTGTGTGAATGCACCATCTGAAGCTACATGCAGATCAACTACTCCAAAAATAAATCTGTCGCTTTTTGCTGAACTTCCGTGCTGAGCAGAGAGGTAGGGAAAGCTGCTCTGTTTCCTTCTGAATTGGGTCCTCTCTTCACGCTCCAAGCTCCTTAACCTCCCCAGAGCTACATTTGTAGCATTTCCGCACACCCCTGAAAACATCCATTAGCTCTAGAAAACTATCAACGGGAACAGTGTCCGAAAGCCATTTTTGCAGGGCAATTGTGTACCGCTGCCATTCCTTCATCTCCGTCACACTCAACTTTCATGCCCCTTCCCCGCTGTGATGCCACAGCGATCCACCCGTCCCTGGATTTGTCCAAAAGGGTTTGAGGCATGTCGGTTTATCAGCCTGTGACCTTTTCTATTAACACTGTCTTCAGGTTGGCTTGGCAGCGCACATGGAAAATAAATCTTGTTACCCAGGGCTAAGCTGGCTGTTTGGGACAGTACAGCTGTGGCAGAAAACTGTGGAAATTTTTTAAATTGCGAACATTGCTAGGTCTACATATAATTTATTAGCCAGAACGATCCCCAGGAGGAATGGAAAAATAAAAGTCAGACAAATGGATGCCATTAAAACAGCTCTGAGAGAGAGAGAGAGAGGCGGCTTCTGTACTCCTGGCAAAAGTTGCATTGTTTAGCTTATTTATAACCGGGATCGCCACCTTGGAGATAATGCAAATAAAGCTATCCCATAAATTACGTGACCTTTTCATCTTGCAATCTCCAGGAGATCTAAATGGAAATGAACCCAAGAAGCCGCAGTCCACCTCGAGTCTCTGCTGACCTTGTTTATCGCTCTCACCCATATGTTCATAATCTTCCTCTTTCAGGAGAAGTTTTGGTAATGGAGGGCAAGGGAGAGAGGTTTAAGAACTTCAAAGCATAGACAAACCTTTCGCGACCAAGGCGGTCTCCTTTCCCCCTGGCTCCTTTGATATTCAGTGACAGGAGATAGGAGTCTGGGAAATGATATTTCCCAGAATGCTCCTTGCCATTACATTTGTATTGGGTGTTCAGGACTGCCTTACCATTTGTAAGATGGGGGAAGGAAGAAATTCAACCTTACACACACACACACACACACACACACACACACACACACACACACACATTTCTTGCTCGCTCATCTCCTCCACTGCCCACCAACATCACTCCTTTGGGGCAATAAATGAACCGGAGCATTTAATATATGGAAGGCATCAATAAATAATATATCTTGGGAACCAAAATGGGATTCAAAATGAACACATAGGATCATAGAATTGTACAGGTGGAAGGAACTCTGCGGGTCAACTATTCCAACCCCTGCAATGTAGGAATCTTCACCAGATCATAGGTGGACCTGTGATCAAATATAGTCATTAATACACTGCTAAGCTCAGAGTTGATTACTGCAATGTGATCTATGTGGGGTGAGCCTTGAGGCACTCTGGCTGGTGCAAAATACTGAGGACTAGACTCTTGGTGGGTATGTTACTGCCAGCATATAACACCAATGCTTCAGTGCTCATGCTGGATGCTCAAAAATTATCAGCCCAACTTCAAGGTTGTTCCAGAGTGTTTCAATTATCAATTCAACTTCCCATTAGCTAAAGTGGTGCTTCAGGTTAAGAACAGTTTCAGGTTAAGAACGGACCTCCAGAACGAATTAAGTTCTTAACCCGAGGTACCACTGTATTATTATTATTATTATTATTAGTAGTAGTAGTAGTAGTAGTAAATCCATACACTCCCCAGACTTCTATTCCAAAACCTTCTGGGACAGTGATAAGATGCAACTTTAACAAAGTTGCCAAAAGCCATCCTGATCCCACAGGGTAGACTGGGCGTAATAAACAAATGACAATCACTTCCATTAATCAATTCATTAAAGGCACGCACAAAGTAAATCTTGCAAAAGTTCCACCTCACAGTTCCATCTAATGTAAAATCTCAAGAGACAAGAGAAAGTTTTTTAAAGACCTTCTTTTACAAGCCGAATGTGCTCATTGCTAAAATGGAAGATGCATCTGGATGCATGTTAATAATAATAGCAATAATAATAATTGAAAAAATGAAAAATGAAACCAGCCACCCCTTCAGCTTTTTTTGAAAGACTCACTGGAAATTTCCCTTTTTTCCCACTGGGTGCCTTTGATGTGCTGGCACATCAAAGGCAAGCAGAAAAGCATTCTCGGCTTTTTGCGTCTTTCCCACTGTGCAAAATGCGCATTGACCCACTTTCTCTCACCCCCACCCACCCTCCCTCCCTCCCTCCCTCCCTCCCTCTCTGCTCCGTGTCCTTGATTCATGTAGAAGAAAGACATGAAATCCCCTGATCTGGGAGCTTTCATTGTCTGTTCGTTTAGCTTCCACTGTGGGCTGGGGACCCAAAGGCTCTTTTGCAGGCGGCAGCTGCTTCTCTCAAGCAAACTCCTGAGTTACAACGTTCCTCAGCCGTGACAAACATATTGCTTGACGTTCATAGGAGCTTCGTGCCCGCCTTTGCCCAAGACATGCTCTGAGCACATTGACAGACCTTCCTGGAGCCTAGACAAGGGAAGCAAAGCCCCCAGCCCAATTGAAATTCAGGCCATTTTCTCATTCTTGTAACTTAAGTGAATCCCAAGCCTTTTGGTATCTGCTGAAGAGATGAGCTGGGATGGCAATGGGAGGAGGTTCATTTTGGGGGGGTTGGTGGGACTCGCCTCCTGTGAAATACACCTTCCATTTTGGAGAAAATTGGAGGGGGGGCATGATCCTGCAAATTACACTGAAGACCAATGTGACAGAAGGAGGCATTGTCCTTCCTTTGTTTTGGCTTTAGAGAAGGGCTGAAGCTTAGTGGTAGGTCATCTGCTTTGCGTGCAGAAGGACTCAGGTTCAATCCCTTGCATACCCAGGTAGAGCTTCTAAGCATCTTCTGCCTGAAACCCTGAAGAGCTACTGCTAGGCGGTGCATACCCATCAACTGCCCTGAAAAAATGGGACATCCAGGTTTTCTTCTCGCAAGACGACAGCAGCCAAAATGGCTGCCGTGATCTTGCACAATTTCAGGCTGTACATTTTCTGGGCATGGTGTTCCAAAACACTTGTTTTGGGGAACTGTGCCCAGAAGAAAAAGGCTTGGGGAGTGAAATATACTCAGAGTCAAGTGTGGATTTCATGCTCTTTATTCAGCTCATAGTAGTGAGGAATGGAAGTTCCCCCCGAAATGTCTGCTTTATATACATTATTTACACAATGGGCCCCATGTGATTGGCTAATTCCAGGATTCTCTGGTAGGCCAGTCAGGTTGCGGATTCACTTCCACTTGGAGTTGGATTGGGTGGCTCCTACGGACCAATCAGACTGCTGCATTCTGGATCCTATTATTCTAGGTCCAATCAGACTGCTGCAATCTGAATCCACTTGTTCTAGGACGAATCAAACTGCTGCATTTTGGATCCTATTCAACTCAGTACATAACAGCGAGCACACGATCTCATGTGGTTAACGTGACTTGCTCAGGACTGTGGCCCTGGAAGGTGGTGTCCCGGTTTGGGTCCGCTTCATTTTGGAGGCACGACAGTGTAGACCAGGGGTTGTCAACCTGGTCCCTACTATCCACTAGTGGGCATTTTAGGATTCTAGGTGGAAGCTGAATCCTCCTTCCATCTAGCACTGGTGGGCGGTAAGGAAACTTGACCATCCATAAACATGCATTAGTGGGCGGTAAGAATAAAAAGGTTGAGCACCCCTGGTGTAGACAATACTGAGCCAGATGTGCCTGACTCCTATCCTCCTATGATGTCATCAAGTAGTCAAGAGAAAAATGATGGGCTGCAAAGCCTAATTGGCTTCATTGCACTGGTTGCGATCATGGAGGCAGCAGCAGTAGGAACCCTGCTCCTTTATTTAGGTAAAGGTAAAGGGACCCCTGACCATTAGGTTCAGTTATGGACAACTCTGGGGTTGCGGCGCTTATCTTGCTTTATTGGCTGAGGGAGCCAGCGTACAGTATGTGGCCAGCATGACTAAGCTGCTTCTGGTGAAGCAGAGAAGCACATGGAAACACAGTTTACCTTCCCGCCGGAGCGGTACCTATTTATCTACTTGCACTTTGACGTGCTTTCGAACTGCTAGGTTGGCAGGAGCAGGGACTGAGCAATGGGAGCTCACCCCGTGACGGGGATTCGAACTGCAAACCTTCTGATCCACAAGCCCTAAGCTCTGTGGTTTAACCCACAGCACCACGCGTGTGCCTTTATTTAAATAAGCCAGTTCCCCAGAGAAACAACTGAACTGGAGATATTTGGCATGGAAATGGTTTAGGACTAGGATCCCTAAAAATGCCTGATCATTAGAATATTGCTTACCTCAGTGGTGGCACCTGAAGCACATTTGATTCATTGGGTTTGAAGGCTGATGATAATGTTGGTTTGTAAGAAGTAGTTGTGCTGGATGATATACTGGAATGGATGAGTTGAATAATCTAGCTGACAGATGAAGAATTAGAAGACATTAAGTTTCTTAATTTTTGTCTCACTCTTTTAATCTTTCTTTCTAACTTTCTTGTTCTTTCTTTCTCTCCCTCTCCCCCTTCTTTTCCTCTGGATCTATGTTTTTATTTTACCTAGATTAATGTTTTAGTTTTAAATAATCTTTGTATCTCTCTTTATAAAACACACACACACAGAGAGAGAGAGAGAGAGAGAGAGAGAGAGAGAGAGAGAGAGAGAGAGAGAGAGAGAGGTTTGGGGCTAGGGAGAGGTCTTCTTGGTAGCTGTACCTAATCATTAGAACCTTATCCTAAGGGGAGCCTTCAATGACCTTTCTTCCATGTCATGTCAATGTCTGGGGAAAATTTTGGGGTTTTTTGTTTTTTAAAAAACTGTATCAAGGACTTTTGGACCATTAGCTGCTTTAACCTTGATTATATTTTCTCTCTGTGGTGGGTATATTTCTTCTGGGCTGCTATGATTTTAATTGAGGGCTTTTAATTGTCTTTTATTAAGTGGTTTTAATTCCTTTATTTTCATTTTTAACAAATAAAGGAAACATGGTTATTTTATGATAGGCACCTTAAACTTTTTCAGAAAAGGAGCCAGCCTGACATAATAATATAATAATAATAATTTATTGTTTATACCCCGCCCACTCTGGGCAGCTTCCAACAAAGTATTAAAATGCAGTGGTCTGTTAAACATTAAAAGCTTCCCTAAAGAGGGCTGCCTTTAGATGTCTTCTAAAAGTCTGGTAGATGTTCTTTTCTTTGACATCTGGTGGGAGGGCATCTCAGTGTCGGGGCTGGATGATGGGGGTGGAGACGCTCCTTCAGGTATACAGGACCTTCAGGTATACAGGACCTTTAGGGCTTTAAAGGTCAGTAGCAAGACTTTGAATTGTGCCTGGAAACGTACTGGGTATGTCAGACTACAAACTGGGATACCAGGTTTCAGACCCCGACTCAGCTGTGATCTTGAGACATCACATACAGTCATACATTGTGTTGCGTTAGAATGTGCAGAGGTGCTGTATCATGTTCCGCACTTGCACAGAAGCACTGCTCTAGTTGCATCTTTTCGGCTTGTGAACACGGCAAACCTGGAAGTGTATACTTCTGGGTTTCGTCGCGCGCGCGCATGCACAAAAGCGTTCTGCGCATTTTGCGCATGCGCAGAAGTGATCTATCATGTTCCGCTCTTGTACAGAAACGCTGCTCTCATTGTGGACTTTTCAGAGTGCGAACAGCACCCCGGAACTGATCGTGTCCACAACTAGAGGTACCACTGTATCTCAGCCTAACCAATCTCTCAGGGTTGCTCTGAGGATAACTGAGAGAGAGAGAAGAGAGCCTTGACCTTTTCCGAAGAAACCATTTTGATTATTTATTTATTTTAAGACTCAAGTGGTATATAAATGTTACGAAATAAATACATATAAATGCAAAAAAATGATGCATGGTAATTTATTTTTATTTTTTTGCAAGGGAGGTAAGTGGTTATGGAGATCGTTTGAGAGGCCCTCAAACCCCACTTTTTCATTTCAAATAATTACTTGGGAAAACTCAGCTCAGCCCTCAGGTGCAACAGTTGGTTTAAAATACATGATAGCTTCTTCTTCCTTTTTTAAAACCTATTTTTAGTTGTAAGGGGTTTACACTTGCTTCCTCCCAGGTCTTTATCCAGCTGTTCGAGAGGCAGAAGGCAGAGAACTCTCACTGCTCTTCCGATTACTGAGTGCTAATTGGATTCGATCTCTTAATCAAAGATGGTGTGCTGTGAGAGTGTACAGAGCCTCCTAGGTTGATTCCACACTAGCCATTTCCTCCAGTATTGATGACACCCACCCACCCATTTATTCCAGCTGCACTCCCAAGTTTCTTTGAGACTGTTAGCCTTAACAAGATCTGCCTGCTATATCAGGTCCATGGCCCATGTATTCCAGTACACCTCCCAGGGCAGACCAGATGTCTGTGGGAAGCCTGCAAGACTGGCAGCCACCATAGCTAACAGCCATCAATAGTCTTGTCTTCCATGAATTTGTGGAACCCTCTTTTTAATTTAATTTTAATTTTATTGTTTGTACCTTGTCCATCTGACTGGGTTGCCCCAGTCACTCTGTGTGGCTTCCAGCATATTCCAAAACACAACAAAACATTAATAATAATAATAATAATAATAATAATAATAATAATAATAATAATAATAATTTTTATTTATAGCCTGCCCTCCCCAGCCAAGACCGGGCTCAGGGCGGCTAACAACCAATAATAAAAATGATTGATTGAAATACAACTTAAAAACAAGATTAAAATACATTAAAATGCAGCTTCATTTCAGTAGGAACTCAAATCAAAAACTTTTGGGGGGATGAAAACATCAAGTCTTCACTATCCAGACTGGTCTTATGTGGGCCAGGAAAAAAGCCAGGGAAGTCCCCAAATAGGAGTTCCATCACAGAAGGAGAAAGGAAAAAGGAAAGAGGGGAAGGGGATTAAACATTTTTTTAAAACTTCCCCATACAGGGCTGCCTTCAGATGTCTCATAAAGGTTGTGTAGATACTAATCTCCTTGACTTCTGATGGGAGGGTGTTCCACAGGGCTGGCGCCACTACCAAGAAGGTCCTCTGCCTGTTTCCCTGTGACTTCACTTCTCACAGTGAGGGAACTGCCAGAAGGCCCTCGGAGCTGGACTTCAGTATCTGGGCTGAACGATGGGGGTGGAGATGCTTTTTCAGGCTTCAAAGGTCAGCACCAACACTATGAATTGTGCTTGGAATCATGCTGCTATCCTAACTGAGGGCCACTCCTTCCTTTAGGTGTGGCTTCTATAGTTCAACTATACACTGTGGTGAAGTGCAATGGAATCTTCACATTCAAAGGCATGGAGGGGAAGGGCCATAGCTCAGTGGTAGGACATCTGCTTTCAGTGCAGAAGGTCCCAGGTTCGGTCCTCAGCATCTCCAGGTAAAGCTATCTGATTATACAGTGCAAGCTCCTTTCTCCACAAACATCCTCAGGACCTCTTCACCTGGTTTGAGTGCTTCAGCTGGGAGAGGAACCCTGGTTGAATCCCTGGAGATCCATTGCCAATCAATGTACACGATGCTGAAGTAGATGAACCAATGGTCTGACTCAGTATATGGAGTCTCTCTTGAAGAGGGAGAAAAATTTTGAGCAGCTGGAATGCAGATTTGTAACAGCACTCTATAAGATCGTTCCTTCTGACTTCAGTGGCCTCCAAGTCAAGACTAGGGAATGCCAAACCACCCTTTCCCCTTTGGATCCAATATATTCGAAGCCCTACAGCAAATCATTTTTTACATCAAACCAGCTTTATCGAATTTCTGAAGTTCTTTTCTGTGAAATGACCTTTTGGGATTTCACAAACTTTGGTGGCTGTTGTGTGCAGACTTTTAGCCCTTAAAAAAAAAAATCTATAATAAACGCCTGTCAGGTATTGCTGCAACAAGATAACATATTACCCCTACCACTGGGATCAATCAAACCCAAGTGGCTGGGATTCAATACGTCTTGTCTAAAGGATGTGAAATTTACTGAATAAATTAAGGGGGAACTTTGCAGAACCCTGGGCCATAAATTGGCTGGTAGAACTCCAACAGGCAGATTCTTCACGTGGAATGCAATGAAGAAAGTGTGGTCGTGATTGAGAATATACACACTGATCCTTTTGTTCGGAACCACATGTGATTATTACACTAGAACACCTATATTTCTAACCTGTTCCCTGGTAATACAAGCTGAATGACTATTACTATAAGCATGTAAATAGGCCTCTGTGCTAGGCTATATGCATAAATGCCAAAGGGCTTTCAAATGTGTGTCAGAGCCATATGCAAATATTACTATAATGCAGAAAAGGTAGTGGTGGTATCTGGGTAGGAGCTATATCTGGAGCAGTACTCTGAATAAAAGTTAGCTGAATCCCAGGCTATGGGGCTCAAATTTCTTAAGGGCTATCACATGGAAGATGGAGCAAGCTTGTTTTCTCCTGCTCTGGAGAGTAGGATTCGAACCAATGGCTTCAAGTTACAGGAAAGGAGATTCTCACTAAATATCAGGAAGAAGTTTGTGACAGTAAGAGCTGTTTGACACTTGAACGGACTCCCTTCAGAGATTGTGGACACTCTTTCCTTGGAGGTTTTTAAGCAGAGTGTCACGGTGCAGTTTACGGGTGGTTGAAGTCCCGGATGAGGATGTCGGGACTGGGGGCAAGACGGTGGGGTGGGAGCAGGAACGAGAGTCCAGAAGCCAGGAGTCTGGAAGCCAAGAGTCTGAGGGTCAGAGTGCCGGGAGTCTGGAAGCCAAGGGTCAGAGGATCAGGAAGCAAGGAGTCAAGAAGCCGAACGCAGTAAGGCAGAAGCGTGTTGCTGTGGCAAAGAGCCAAAGGGAAATACTGACATTATATCCCTTCCCGGGTCTTGCCACCAGGTGCAGTGAGTTACCAATTGGGTTCACCTGTGCGGCTGCACCTTGCCTCTCCAGAACGAACTTAGGAAAGCCCCAGTCCTACAAAGCCCTACTGGTCACAGGGCCTGGTTCCTGCATGCTCTCCTGACACAGAGGTTGGGTAGCCATCTGTCATGGATACTTTAGTTGAAATTCCTGCCTTGGGTCCCTTCCAACTCTATGATTCTATGAAGTCTCATCACTGGAAGCCCCATGCAAGGACTTCCACTTGTGCAATGGGGCTTTCACCCTCTCCTCTACCCCCTGCGACCCCCAGAATTGGCTCTGTGGGTTTGGAGAACCTTTAGAATGTTTGCTTTCTTTCTCCAAACCTTTATTAGGCATTACAGATATAGACCATCTTAAAATATCCATATACAAAAATTTTAAAACATGTACAAAGAAGCAGCCATATTAGATACTGTATATAGTAACAGATATTTTCATTGCAATTTCTTTCTGCTAAACTGTGCCATTCACCACTCTAAGAGATACTACTGACAGAAACTCAGCCACTCTTGCAGTTAGTTACCTTCAGGTTAATATCAGACAGATAGAGTCTGATATTTTCCATTGTGCCATGTTGTTAAGTAAAGGTAAAGGGACCCCTGACCATTAGGTCCAGTCGTGGCCGACTCTGGGGTTGCGGCACTCATCTCGCTTTATTGGCCGAGGGAGCCGGCGTACAGCTTCTGGGTCATGTGGCCAGCATGACTAAGCCGCTTCTGGTGAACCAGAGCAGCGCACGGAAACGCCTTCCCGCCGGAGCAGTACCTATTTATCTACTTGCACTTTTGATGTGCTTTCGAACTGCTAGGTTGGCAGGAGCAGGGACCGAGCAATGTGAGCTCACTCCGTCACTGGGATTCAAACTGCCAACCTTCTGATCGGCAAGTCCTAGGCTCTGTGGTTTAACAGTGCCACCCGCGTCAAACTACTCAAAAAGGGGGGTAACATGCATTTACATAGCTAGTTGTACAGTGGACAGTAGAAAAGAATATGTTCTACAGTGTCCAGCACATTCAGATAACATCCACAATGTCTATCATTTCTAGGGATGCTTAAATATCTGCCCTTAAAAGCTGAGGGGAAAACGTTCAGTTAGGCCGACACTGGGCTGGAATTATTAACTTTGAGATATAGGTGATCCTATTATCAGTTGTATTTAAACCATAGAACTTGGGGTAGCAGATATTATTTACAGTTGACTCAATGTTCTGTTTTTCAATATCCCTTAATCTAATTTGGATATTGCGATAAATATATTGCTCACTAGAATTATACAACAATTCCAAGTCAATACACCAATAGATCTAATTTTTTCTGTGTATGAGTTGGAGCCATCTGGATTTATAGGAGTCCTTAAGTAAGTTGGAAAGCCGACTCGAAGGTTGGGAATGAAAATGGCAATGCAGCCAGTATTTTATAGCGCTAGTCCACACCCAATATTCCATCATTTGTATAGCTAATTCTGCACACATCGTCTCATACGTGATTGAATTTGGGAGCCCAAGGATACGTCTCAAGAAACTAGAGTGCATCTTATGTAAATCACTATTGTATGCTTGTATCCATATTGGGGAGCAGGTGGCGCTGTGGTCCAAACCACTGTGCTGCTTGGGCTTGCTGATTGGAAGGTCGGCGGTTCGAACCCCCACAACGGGGTGAGCTCCCGTTGCTCGGTCCCAGCTCCTGCCAACCTAGCAGTTCGAAAGCACATCAAAGTGCAAGTAGATAAATAGGTACCACTCCAGTGGGAAGGTAAATGGTGTTTCCGTCCACTGCTCTACTTTTGCCAAGTGGCTTAGTCATGCTGGCCACATGACCCAGAAAAACTGTCTGCAGAAGCGGACAAACACTGGCTCCCTCGGCCTGTAAAGCAAAATGAGCTCCCCAACCCCAGAGTCATTTGTGACTGGACTTAACTGTCAGACATACCTTTACCTTTACCTTTATCCATATTGGGATCCCAAAAAGTAGCTGGGACGACACTTTAGCTTGAAAAATCTAAATGGCAGCTGGTGTAAATAGGTTACCTTTCTGAAAATAAAAGCAAGTTACTGCTGAGGAGGTCCACTTTTCCTGTTTTATAGCACTTGTGTGATGGTTTGAACAACATGAGTTGCTCTGGAATAAAATTCTGAGATATCTATGTATCCTTAGTTGCTGGATTTCTTCTCCTCTTATTACCGTATTTTTCGCCCCATAAGACGCACTTTTTCCCCTCCAAAAATGAAGGGGAAATGTGCCTGCGTCTTATGGGGCGAATGCAGGCTTTCGCTGAAGCCTGGAGAGCGAGGGGGGTCGGTGCGTACCGACCCCTCTCGCTCTCCAGGCTTCAGGAAGCTCTGCGCAACCCTCGGGAGACCGGCTCCGAGGGTTGCGCAGAGCTGCCTGCAATCCCGGGACCAGCGCAGCTCTGCCCGGCCACCGGGAGCCTGGGGAGAAGCTCCGCCCCGCTCCCGGTGGCCCTGCAGAGCTGCCTGCGCTCCTGGGACCAGCGCAGCTCTGCCCGGCCACCGGGAGCCGGGGGAGAAGCTCCGCCCCGCTCCCGGTGGCCCTGCAGAGCTGCCTGCGCTCCTGGGACCAGCGCAGCTCTGCCCGGCCACCGGGAGCCGGGGGAGAAGCTCCGCCCCGCTCCCGGTGGCCCTGCAGAGCTGCCTGCGCTCCTGGGACCAGCGCAGCTCTGCCCGGCCACCGGGAGCCGGGGGAGAAGCTCCGCCCCGCTCCCGGTGGCCCTGCAGAGCTGCCTGCGCTCCTGGGACCAGCGCAGCTCTGCCCGGCCACCGGGAGCCGGGGGAGAAGCTCCGCCCCGCTCCCGGTGGCCCTGCAGAGCTGCCTGCGCTCCTGGGACCAGCGCAGCTCTGCCCGGCCACCGGGAGCCGGGGGAGAAGCTCCGCCCCGCTCCCGGTGGCCCTGCAGAGCTGCCTGCGCTCCTGGGACCAGCGCAGCTCTGCCCGGCCACCGGGAGCCGGGGGAGAAGCTCCGCCCCGCTCCCGGTGGCCCTGCAGAGCTGCCTGCGCTCCTGGGACCAGCGCAGCTCTGCCCGGCCACCGGGAGCCGGGGGAGAAGCTCCGCCCCGCTCCCGGTGGCCCTGCAGAGCTGCCTGCGCTCCTGGGACCAGCGCAGCTCTGCGCCGCCATCCCGAGCGGGGCGCTAAGTCCCGCCCCGCTCGGGATGGCGGCACAGATCTGCCTGCCGTCGCGGGACCGCAGGCAGGTCTACGCCGCCATCCCGAGCGGGGCGCTAAGTCCCGCCCTGCTCGGGATGGCGGCAGAGATCTGCCTGCCGTCGCGGGACCGCAGGCAGGTCTACGCCGCCATCCCGAGCGGTGCGCTAAGTCCCGCCCCGCTCGGGATGGCGGCAGAGATCTGCCTGCCGTCGCGGGACCGCAGGCAGGTCTACGCCGCCATCCTGAGTGGTGCGCTAAGTCCCGCCCCGCTCGGGATGGCGGCAGAGATCTGCCTGCTGTCGCGGGACTGCAGGCAGGTCTACGCCGCCATCCCGAGCGGTGCGCTAAGTCCCGCCCCGCTCGGGATGGCGGCAGAGATCTGCCTGCCGTCGCGGGACCGCAGGCAGGTCTACGCCGCCATCCCGAGCGGGGCGCTAAGTCCCGCCCCGCTCGGGATGGCGGCACAGAGCTGCCTGCCATCGCGGGACTGGTGCACTTCTCCCCATCGCCAGCCCCACAAGCTCGGGGGACAGCGGGGAGGCAGAGCGTGCCTTCCCACTGTTCCCCGACCTGGTTCTTCCAGCCCCGCACCTGGGGGGGAAATAAAAATTTTTTTCTTTATTTCCCCCCCAAAAAAACTAGGTGCGTCTTATGGGCCGGAGCGTCTTATGGGGCGCAAAATACGGTACCTTTTCTCTAGTTCCCGGGAGTTAGAGAAGACCAGAACTTTTGTCTTCTCATAATTTATAGAGAGTTTGTTAATTTCACAGTATCTCTACCAAGGAGAGTAAACGACAATTCGAACTGATCCTCGTTGGTTGCATCATCCGCATACAGTAAAAGTGGGACTGGGTTTTGGATGATTTTGGGGGCCTGTGATTCTATTTTTTGGATATGCTCTGGAAAATCTAATACACTCAAATCTCGGTCCCTGAACACCTCCATTTTGGAACATTTTGGCTCCCAAACGTTGAAAACGTAGAAATAAATGTTCCGGTTTTCTAATGTTTTTCGGAAGCCAAATGTCTGACATGGCTTCCATTTGAGTGCAGGAAGCTCCTGCAGCCAATCGGAAGCCACGCCTCAGTTGCTGAATATTTCGGAAGCCGGACAGGCTTCCACAACGGATTATGTTCAACAACCGAGGTTTAACTGTAAAAACAAATTAAAGAGAAAAAGGGCAAGAATACACCTTTGTTGTACAGCTTTTGTGTTAGGGATATCAGAGGTGACCTTTGATATTGAGTTTGATTTGGGAGATGTTAAAAGAATATAAATTCTGTATTAAGATCAACAAATGTCGATCAATTCCTAACTCTGCAAGCTTCTCCCACAATATCACACGACTGACTGAATCAAAGGCACCACGGAGATCTACGAATGCTGCATAAATTTTGGACTGGTTTTGAAATCTGTATTTTTCAACCAAATGTATAAATATGAGACAATAGTCTAAAATGGAGCAGCCATTTCACCCTTGGCCACACCTCTAGTCTGTCCAGTTTGTTATCGTTGGTCTCCTTTCCATTCAATTCACTGTGCAGGTAATTAAATATAGATATGAAATACTGGTTCCATTTGGATTCTGCAATTGGTGGAACAACTAAATGGTCACCAGTTTTCAGGCCTTCATACACGAACAACTAAAACACTTTGTTGTTTTTGTTTTGGATAGAGTTGAGTAATTGGGACCATTTGGGGGAGGCATATTTCTGCTTCTTTGAAATGATGAAATGTCTGCACTAATGGAACATTCACCACAGGGCTTTTTTTCAGCCAGAACTCACCTGAACTCAATTCCGGCTCCTCTCAAGTGGGTGCCATTGCCATTATAAGAGATTGAGGGAGGCATTCTTGGTGAGTTCTTGTACCTCTTTTTCTAGAAAAATAGCACTGGTTCAACATAGTGTGAAGTTTGATTCCTAATTCTGTGGGGTGTGTGTGTGTGTGTGTTGAATTGCACATTGCATTTTAATTGCAATATTTTTGTTACCCGCCCTGGGACCATTTAGTGAAAAACAGGCTATAAGTATTAATAATAAATCAATGAATTGCATATGCTCTTTGAGTAGGGGCTTGGGGAGTTCCACATCATCTGAAACCAACTTCTCTTTAAAACAAAGAACACAAAAGACTTCGGCATCAGTAGAAAACCTAAATAAGCCTTCAAGAAATAGTTGCTATGCCCTTGGCAGCCAAAGTCCTTGATTCTCATAAAGCTTCTGTGCACTGGCTTAAAATGATTAGGAGTATGACATGGCCAAAATTGCCTTCGTACAGGCTTCTTACTCCGGAGATTAATGACAAACTTGGAGAACTTTATGTCACATGGGAAGAATTTATCTTTCTTCTAAGGAAATCAAAGATGTCTCTCTTCTGCTGGATCACATACGTGAAAGGTTTTTCTGTTCTTAAAAAAAAAAAAAGATGAAATACTGTCATAGGAGAGATCCAACATAAGCTTCCTTGCTCACTGAGTAAAGTCATACGAATGCATGGCTAAAACTCATTCTGCAGCTGGAGCAACCAAGCTAGACTGCCTAAGGGTGGCGCTGTGGTCTAACCCACTGAGCATCTTGGGCGTGCTGATCGGAATGTTGGCGGTTCGAATCCCCACGATGAAGTGAGCTTCGGTTGCTCTGTCTCCCAGCTCCTGCCAACCTAGAAGTTCAAAAACAGACCAGTGCAAGTAGATAAATAGGTACCACTGGGGCGGGAAGGTAAATGGGGTTTCGTGCGCTCTGGCACTCATCACGGTCCTCTGTGTGCCAGTAACGGTTTAGTCATGCTGGCCACATGACCTGGAAAACTGTCTGTGGACAAACGATGGCTCCCTCAGCCTGAAAGCGAGATGATCACTGCAACCCCATAGTCGCCTTTGACTGGACTTAACTGTCCAGGGGTCCTTTACCTTTACCTTTACCTTTACCTTTACCATTACCTATTCTATTCCTACCACCACTAGCTCTCCATTGGCTCAGGTGGAGAAAAGCCACCCCCAGTTCTGCTGTCTAAGATCTTTTAACTAGAAGATGGAACGTAGGACCTTGGACATGCAAGGCATATGCTCTGCCATTAAGCCATGGGTGAGGAACCATTTATTTTCAATGAAGGAACACTGAAACACGAGGAAAGCCATTTGGGACCTACAGCCAAAGCTGGATGCAAACAGAGTTTGAAGCTTTGTAGAATCACCCCTCCTTCTCTCTCTCTTTCTCTCTCTCTCTCCCCCCGCCCCAGCAGTGGAGCATATGCCCGTGCTGCCCAGGACGGGTGCGCTCCTGAGGGGGGCAGGGAATGCTCCCGAGGGGGTGGGGTGCGGAGGGTGCCCTCCCAGGCGCAGGATAACCACTTGCTTCCACTGAGTGGTGTGCGTACTCTGCAGCCAAGGGTGGAGCGTGCCACTGATGGCGGACATTTGGCACGCCGGCCGCCCACGACTGCCAAATGTCACCCCCTCAGCTAAGACTGGCTGACTGACCGAACCCAAAGGGTGCTCATCAATGGTTCCTCTTCATCCTAGAGAAGAGTGACTAGTGGGGTGCCACAGGGTTCTGTCTTGGGCCCGGTCTTATTCAACATCTTTATCAACGACTTGGATGATGGACTCAAGGGCATCCTGATCAAATTTGCAGATGACACCAAACTGGGAGGGGTGGCTAACACCCCAGAGGACAGGATCACACTTCAAAACGACCTTGACAGATTAGAGAACTGGGCAAAAACAAACAAGATGAACTTTAACAGGGAGAAATGTAAAGTATTGCACTTGGGCAAAAAATAATAATGAGAGGCACAAATACAAGATGGGTGACACCTGGCTTGAGAGCAGTACATGTGAAAAGAATCTAGGAGTCTTGGTTGGCCACAAACTTGACATGAGCCAACAGTGTGACGCGGCAGCTAAAAAAGCCAATGCAATTCTGGGCTGCATCAATAGGAGTATAGCATCTAGATCAAGGGAAGTAATAGTGCTACTGTATTCTGCTCTGGTCAGACCTCACCTGGAGTGCTGTGTCCAGTTCTGGGCACCACAGTTCAAGAAGGACACTGACAAACTAGAACGTGTCCAGAGGAGGGCAACCAAAATGGTCAAAAGCCTGGAAACGATGCCTTATGAGGAATGGCTAAGGGAGCTGGGCATGTTTAGCCCGGAGAAGAGGAGGTTAAGGGGTGATATGATAGCCATGTTCAAATATATAAAAGGATGTCATATAGAGGAGGGAGAAAGGTTGTTTTCTGCTGCTCCAGAGAAGCGGACACGGAGGAATGGATCCGAACTACAAGAAAGAAGATTCCACCTAAACATTAGGAAGAACTTCCTGCCAGTAAGAGCTGTTCGACAGTGGAATTTGCTGCCAAGGAGTGTGGTGGAGTCTCCTACTTTGGAGGTCTTTAAGCAGAGGCTTGACAACCATATGTCAGGAGTGCTCTGATGGTGTTTCCTGCTTGGCAGGGGGTTGGACTCGATGGCCCTTGTGGTCTATTCCAACTCTATGATTCTATGATTCTAAGACACCTGGGGCGGTCTGCCCCCACTGCACCCCCTTCCTCCGCCCCTCCCCCCATTTTCTCATTCACATACACTCTGCTCACCCCATCTTCCTCTCCCTGCACTTTACCTGTGCAGGGTACATGAAGTAGGACTGTAACAGACTCATAGCTGTCAACGTTTTCCTTTTTTTAAGGGAAATTCCCCTATTCTGAATAGGATTCCTCACAAGAAAAGCGAATAGTTCACAGCTATGAACAGAATGGGAAGGCTAGGAGAACCTCTTCCTTGGACAATGGCCTTGCAAGAAGGGTAGCTGAATCTTAGAACTATCTGGTAACTGCAGCCCACAGGATCCACTCAGTTCTTACAGCGCTCATAAAGGAGGAAATAAAGGGAGCTCTCTAGCTCAATTCTGCCTATGCTGATCACTTACCAACAGGCTTCTGAGCTCTTCATGAGTAACACAGCATAGGTGGTCATTTTTCAGGGTTTTCTGTTGCTCAGTGATAGACCCAGAGGTGAGGAGCCAATGGATTTTTCTACCAGCCTCCCTTTAAAGGGTTTCTTATGTTGGGTTGAGTGACAGCTGGCACTTTTTCAGTCAGTCAGAACACAAGGCCACGTTTACCAGGTAACCAGTGAGATACCTTTGCAGGATATGGGGGAGATGGACAACGGAAGATGGTTTTCACTTTTGGAAATTGCCACTGGGATTTCTCAGTCTTCCTGTATACAACATATATTGTCCTTGCGGATTCAGCAAATTGGGTGGAGGCTGTGTCTGGCTACTTGGATGTAAAAGAGGGAAAAAGGTAAAACAGCATGGGGTCTAGGCGGTAAATGTGGGGCAAGGTGGGGTAGGGGGTTGGAAAAGAGGAGCAGAAATCCATTTCCCCAAAGCGTGTTCAGTTCTCATTCAGCTGTTTTAGAGACACGCCCCCCCCCTTTAAGGTCTCAAACATTTTGTACTGGAAAACCCAGCCAGACGGGTGGGGAATAAATAATAAAATTATTATTATTACTACTACTACTTCAAACCTTCTTCTGTGGGAGTGGCGCTGATTTGGTTACATGAACAATGTCACTCAGAGCCTGAACATAGAAGGAATTAATACTAAATAATAATATGAATAATAATAATGTGAATCAAGATTGCTAGCCAATCAACTATTCTACTGATCTTACCAGGAAAAGCTCCTTCTACCAGGAAAGTAATAATAATCCAGCAAACTTCAGAGCTACCTTGATAAAGATGGTGCTGCAATTACATTTAATCTTTTCATTTGCTCTTAAGTTTTTGTAAGATGATTTACATTCATTTTAATGGACATGATTCAACCAAATGTAAGGACTCTTACATGCATTGATTTCCTTGGGGAGATTAAACACACATTGACATAAACGCCAATGGGATTTCAAAGACAGCTTCATTTCATCTGAGTGGGAGGGAATCTTATTTTCATTATTTTGTCATTCTCTCTCTCTCTCTCTCTCTCTCTCTCTCTCTCTCTCACACACACACACACACACACACACACACACACACACACACACATATCCCTGCAGGATCTGATCTCTTTCCGCAGGGCCTGTAAGACAGAGTTGTTCCGCCTGGCCTTTGGATTGGAGCCAATTTGATTCCCTCCGCCCCCTTTTTCTTTTTTCTTTTCCTTCTCCTGCAATGAGGCTCCATTTTAATATTTTAATGTTCCATTATTTTAATGTTGTATTTTATTTTTGTTTTTAAGTTGTAATCACTCATCTTGTTTATTATTGCTTGTAAGCCGCTCTGAGCCCGGCCTTGGCTGGGGAGGGCGGGGTATAAATAAAAAATTATTATTATTATTATTATTATTATTATATTTGGAGTCAGTAGATGAAGGATAGGATGAATCAGTAATAATATATAGGTACTGAAATATCCTGGGTTCTGTGAGTTTTCATCTACTGGCTCAGAATACATTTCTAAGCCCTACTGGAAGTGCTGTTTTTATTTTTTTATAAGTTACCTAAAAGCTTGAGATACTGCTCAGAGGACATGATGGAGGGGGTAGTACCATAGACAGGGCCTTTTCAGATATGGCACCCCACTTATAGAATCGCCTTTCCAGGGCGGCTCACCAGCCACCATCTTCGTGGTCTTTTCAGCACTAGGTGAAGATCTTTCTGCTCACCCAATAACTTCTATATTCTGGGCCTTTCCATCTTTTAATTCGTGTGTTACTTTGTGGGTTTGTTGACTTCTGTTTTGTTGCATTTACTTAGCTTTTGATTTCTTGGTAGGGCTGGGCATCCAGTCCAGAAAATCCAGATCATGAACTGAATCAGGCTGCTCTGGGATCTGCCTGGAGTGGGCTGTGGCAGCCCCAAATCTGCCCAGATCAGGTCAGGACCACCCAGAGTGATTTGAAGCTATCAAAAGTGATGAGGAGAGGGGAGATGGTTGGATGGCTAGATTGTATGGATAGTGAGGAACAAGGAGATGGTGCAGCCACAGAGTTTGGCCTCTCCTCTTCACTCAACCCTAGGGCTGTGCAAGGCCCTTGACTTGGTTCAGGGCCTGCGTTGGACCTCGATTGGGTCTGTAGGGTATGGAGAAATCCAACCCAATCAGGTTCACTGAATGATGAATACTTGCACCAGCCCTATTTATTGAGGGTAGTAGTATCTTCTTTCATATTTAAATAGCTCTTTTAAATTATTTATTGTAATCCACTTAGAGAAGTTTATGCTATGGGACATAACAAAATGCCATAAATAAATAAATTGACGTTCCAGCGTACTCTGCCTCTGGTCTTCACCCACCCTTCTGACTCATGATTATTAATCAACATAAAGGCCACTATTCAATGCAAAATGTCAAGGGCTTCCGGTAATAAACCAATAAAAAATACAATAGAACACTGTAGGTAATCAATTCAAGTATCAAAGAACCGATAAGACTGGTACAACCCATACAATCTAGCAAGCCATAAAAAATGTAGCATCTAGCCAAACTAGAAGATGTGCTGGAACATCTGAGCTGAAAATATGTCAGGATTGGTACCAGGCAAATTTCTCTGAGGTGGGCACACTTCTATATAGGGACCTTCACAACTGATAAAATCTTCTCCTTAGATTCAGTCATCTAGCCTCAGACAGAGGGAGAACTCTGAGGAAGAGTGGACTTTTGTGATGAACAAAGGATTCAGAGCAGCTCATAGGGTTGGGCGATATTAGGTTTTGAACACTGTGATATATCACTAGCTAAACATCACGATATACTGATATATGACGATGTCTGAAATAAGGATGTAGCTATATAGAGGCAAGCGGAGTAACATCCTGGCAACTGCTGCTACTTAGGGGTCAAAAACTACATGTTTTTTCTTACCTTCAGCATATGGTTACAACTGTTATTTTATAAAACAGAATGAAAGGGGCAGCAGGAATCGTGAGAGGAGGAGTTTTTCCCATATTGCGATGTTTTACATAGCACACACACACACACACACACATGCACACACACGGTGATATATCACGATATAGTGCCATGACAAATATTATGAAACTCTTATATGATGTGGACTTCAAACCAGTTTTGGATGATGTATTGATACATTGCCCACCCCTTACATGTGAACATAGGTCTTTTTGACCCTGAGCACAAATAAACTCCACCCATTGAGGGATCCAAATGAAATGTTATTTCGCCTTAATGGGAGAAAGATAGAAAGGTTTTTGGTAATATGGCTGCAACTCTTTCCCCCTCTCTAACCTGCCTTCTATAACCTTTCCCTTTTCCTTGATGCTGCCATATAAAGTTTGCTAATAAATATGTTACGAGCCACCAATGGCCCATATGTCTGTCTAGAAATATGCTTAATCAGATTAGCTGTAAAGCTAATGTTTCCCAAGTTCAGAAGGACTCCCTAGATGATTTTTATTTAATTTTTTTTTGCTTCCTATTATTGCATGCAAAGCAATACTGTAAACAGGAACAAATTGAGAATGAATACCAGAAGCTCCAATTGCTTCTTCACCTTCATAAAAGTTGCCGAGGGAGCTACCAAGAGGAAGGAATCACATTGAGACTAAAGTGAGTCTCAATCTTCTGGGAACCAAGGAAAAAATTCTGCTCTGTGGTCACATTTACAGCACACATCTAAAGCGTGCTAACTGCACATTTACAGTACATAGATTCTCAGCCCAATGTGGCTTCTACTTAAATAAGAGAAAAGTCATTTTTAGCTTTTGCCTAAATGGTATCTAGGCATGCATACTTGCATAATTTTGCATGCCACCGTTCCATAGTTAAAACTTTCTTTGGCGATCACTCGTAGCCAAGTAAGATTGTCTTCCATAAACACGGTTTTAACAGTGAGTCCGTAAGTGATTGTGGAGGCCACTTCTGGATCCATACATCCTTCCACAGTGGGGACAGAGGATTCCAGGCGGGAGTTGTTCATGATGACATCCTCTTAGCACATTTCTCCCTTTCGTCGTGAGTTCGAGTGTCTTCAAAGCCCATGACACCTTTGGTAAAGGTTGTTCTCCATTTGCAGAACTCGCAGGCAAGTGTTTCCCAATTGTTGGTGTTAATACTGCATTTTTAAAGAATTGCCTTGCAGAATTGCCTGCAATTTTTAAAGAATTGCCTTGAGAGAGTCTTTAAACCTCTTTTGTTGACCACCAGCATTACGGTTTCCATGTTTAAGTTCAGAATAGAGTAGTTGCTTTGGAAGATGATCATCAGGCATCCGCACAACGTGACCAGTCCAACAAAGCTGATGTTGAAGAATCATTGCTTCAACACTGGTGATCTTTGCTTCTTCCAGTACACTGGCATTAGTTCACTTGTCTTCCTAAGTGATGTGTAAAAATTTTCAGAGACACCATTGAGGCCACCATTCCATAATTCAAACCATGCTCAAGGTGATTTGCAACATGAAAAAAAACAGAATTACAAACATAACAAAAAGTAGTCGTAAAAAGCATCTAAAAGTAGGCTTTTTATTGATTTCACAGATTTTAAAATCTTGGAGATTGGAGACTACCCAATCCAACCTTCACCCTCTTCACACTGTAGCTAGCATTGCTTCAAGGAGTAAAGACACAGGTCCCGTTGACAAGGGTCGGTAGGGCTCTTTAATTACAGTGTCATAATATTTGCAAGGATGGCTGTGGATTCTAAGCCCACATGGCTGAAGCTAGCTCACATGGTCATTTCATCTCCAAGCCCCTGAAATTTGCTTTCAGAGCAGGGGTGGAGAACATTCTTCAGCCTGAATGCGAGTTACACACTGATAAGAGGAGCACCCACCCTGGTTGGCAGGAGACACCCAGGGATTCATGCAAAGACACAACAGGCAGCCTCATCTGGTGAGGTCACAAAAAAGTCAATTATTTAAAAATCCCAGGAATGATCAAATGATTTTTAACTGGCAATGCTGTGACTTTCTTTGTGCAAAGGATGTGACCTACAACTGTTTTGTGTCCTTTTTAAATATTATGAACCCTATGTGTTGTTGGTGTGTGAGGTTTTTTTTTGGGGGGGGTTCCCTACTTACAGGAAAGGGGTTCATCCTGCTAATGTTCTACCTGTCTTATAGAAAGAACAGATCACAGGATCCCTGCCAGTTGTCAGACACTGCAAATGCACCTTAAAAGTGCAGTACCATACATGTTTACACAGAAGTTCCCACTGAGTTCATAGGGACTTAGCCCCGGGTAAATGCATATATGGTTTTCCTGGTAGTGATGCATGGAAGTGAGAGCTGAACCATAAAGAAGGCTGATTGCCAAAGAATTGATGCTTTTGAATTATGGTGCTGGAGGAGACTCTTGAGAGTCCCATGGACTGCAAGAAGATCCAACCTCTCCATTCTGAAGGAAATCAGCCCTGAGTGCTCACTGGAAGGACAGGTCCTGAAGCTGAGGCTCCAATACTTTGGCTACCTCATGAGAAGAGAAGATTCCCTGGAGAAGACCCTGATGTTGGGAAAGATGGAGGGCACAAGAAGGGGACGACAGAGGATGAGATGGTTGGACAGTGTTCTCGAAGCTACCAGCATGAGTTTGACCAAACTGCGGGAGGCAGTGGAAGACAGGAGTGCCTGGCGTGCTCTGGTCCAGGGGGTCACGAAGAGTCGGACACGACTAAACGACTAAACAACAACAACAAATGCATATAAGATTCAAAGCCAACAGTAGAATCCTGGGCATGTCTACTTAGAAGTAAGGCCCACTGAGTTTAATAGGCTCACACCCAGATTGGTTACAAACAGCAGCTTAAAATGCCTAAGTTAGTACAGATGAACCTGATTTTTGCAGCAACAGTCCAAAAAATCTGGTTCAGATGATACTGGAAGTGGAAACATCCCTTGAAATTACTATGAAGGCAGCAAAAGGGCAAAGCATCTGATAGAGGATATCCTTCTCCACCCTCCCCATTGATTACCCTGCAGCTAATTAGCAGACTTTGCATTAAATAGTAAATATTGATTCCCTTGCTATCTCCTTCCTGCTGTGGAGTTTTTGGACACTTGTATGTCCATTCCCCCTACAAGGAAAGCACGTGTTAATGACTCTCACCTGCCTTCAGTATCAGAAGAACTAATTATACAATTGGGCCTGAGAAACTTGCAGATCGATCCAGGCTCGGTGTGTGTGCGAAAAGGCAGAGGTCATCAAATGCCATCAGTGGGGATCGGATGAGTTTTTGTTCCACCTGCTTTAGTAAAGGAAGTGTCCAGTTTTCTTGCTGTTTACTGTTAGGTCCGACCCTGCCTTTAGGCAGTGTGAAGCACCTGCCTCTGACAGCAGCTGCTATGTGGCCAAAAGTGTATGGTCTTCCCCATGGCCTTCTGGAGCCCTCTAAGCTACCCTGCTGCTCGCAGGGGCAATGGAAGATTCTGTCTTGCCTCTAGTGTTGAAGTAAGATTCAGCTGCCAGGTTTTTGCCTATTGTGCTTTGATTCACAAAGCAAAGTGTCTCAGGACAGCTCTGCCTACTGTATTTTTAGTGGTGCACCAGTCTGGGCACTCCCTACCCTGCCCTGCAAATCCAGCACTGTGATGGGGCAGTACAAATCGTCCAATGGAGGCTGCATGATGACAGTGTTATATTTGTATGTATATAGAAAGTTAAAAGTTTTCATGAACTGGAGCCCATTCCGTCAGGTCATGTCCAATACCACAGATGAAGTGGATTCTAGTTTACAAAAGCTTATGGCGGAATAAGGTTTGTTAGTTTTTACAGTACTACAAGACAGCAGTTGTTTTTACTGCTATGCAATTTCCTACTACTATTATGGATGTGGGTGGCGCTGTGGTCTAAACCACCGAGCCTCTTGGGCTTGCTGATCGGAAGGTCGGCGGTTCGAATCCCTGCAATGGAGTGAGCTCCTGTTGCTTTGTCCCAGCTCCTGCCAACCTAGCAGTTCGAAAGCACGTCAGTGCAAGTAGATAAATAGGTACTGCTGTGGCAGGAAGGTAAATGGTGTTTCCGTGCGCTCTGGTTTCTGTCACGGTGTTCTGTTGCACCAGAGGTGGTTTAGTCATGCTGGCCACATGACCCGGAAAGCTTTCTGTGGACAAACGGTGGCTGCCTTGGCCTGAAAGCAAGATGAGCGCCACAACCCCATAGTCGCCTTTGACTGGACTTAACTGTCCAGGGGTCTTTTGCCTTACTTTTTTTTTACCTTACTACTACCGTATAGTTAAAGCCATGGTTTTCCTGGTAGTGATGTATGGAAGTGAGAGCTGGACCATAAAGAAGGCTGATCGCTGAAGAATTGATGCTTTTTAATTATGGTGCTGGAGGAGACTCTTGAGAGTCCCATGGACTGCAAGAAGATCAAATGCATCCATTCTTAAGGAAATTAGCACTGAGTGCTCACTGGAAGGACAGATCGTGAAGCTGAGGCTCCAATACTTTGGCCACCTCATGAGAAGAGAAGACTCCCTGGAAAAGACCCTGATGTTGGGAAAGATTGAGGGCACAAGGAGAAGGGGACGACAGAGGATGAGATGGTTGGACAGTGTTCTCGAAGCTACGAACATGAGTCTGACCAAACTGCGGGAGGCAGTGGAAGACAGGAGTGCCTGGCGTGCTCTGGTCCATGGGGTCACGAAGAGTCGGACACGACTAAACGACTAAACAACTACTACTACTACTACTACTACTACTACTACTACTACTAAAGGCAGACATTCATCTGCTGAAAGCAAAAACAAGCTGTTAAAGTATGAAAATGCCATAATGGCAGGGTGGGCTGATGGGGGAGTGGAACAGACTGAAGAAAGGGGATGGAGGTAGCGTTGGAGGGGATACTGAGGATAATCTAGTCTAATACCGTGCTATGTGGGAATAACTCCATTGTGACTAACAGAGCAACCTTGTAATTGGAGGGTATGATTCTACCTGGGAAGCAAATCCCTTGTCTAGTACAAAAGCCCCTGAACCCCCTTCACCCCCCAAGGGGGGCAATAAGGTAGATGACCAAAGGACATACTGTATATCTCATGCCTATAGTTTTCAGATTAATTGCACACAAAATACTTGGGAAAATAGTTTCCCACCCACAAACTGTAATGACTTCTCTTGCAGGAAAACTATTGCAGCGATCCTTCTGAAATTTGGCAGTTTCATACCCCCAGAGAGAGCAACAATGCCTTCAAATTCCATCCAGTTCTGCCTCCAAAAGAGAAAATGTATACATGATTCACATACACCAAAATGTAAAGGTGTCCATTGCCAAAGTCCCTTTATATATTTTCCTGCAATTTGGCAGGCTTTGTGCACTCTGGCATGCCTGCAAATTCCACCCACTTCTGTTGCATATAGTTTTTGACTATCCAATAGCAAATGTGAGTGGGGGAAAGAAAGTGGACTCAGACCCCTGAGCTGAATCAAGCAGCCTCTGAACTGGTCCAAACTGCATTCAACTGACTTACAAAGTGGCAAATTGGGGTCTGAATGGGATCATGTGGAGAATGCACAGACCTAACACTTGCCTTGGAATAAGTTCCATTGAATCTGATATGACTTATTTCTGGGTAAACATATATAGGATTGCGCTGTTAGCAATAGAAATCACCGAGCCTTGAACATAGTGTTAATAGGCTTGCACATTATAAAAGAAGAAAGCCAATATAAGGGACAAAGTTGAGCACTTTTAAAGTCTCCTCATAAATAAATGCCTCGTAAATAATATTTTAATTCAATGAGATGCACTATGGGATTTAATTTGGATTTGATTTCATCGTCCAGTTCATTGTTTTTGTGAGCTCCTGATCCCTATATAGAGATTTTTAAAGCTTTTAAAAAGTTTCTTTTGTAATGACCTGCACGATGAAGGTATCTGAAGGAAGGGGGAGAGCGTGCTTCTATACTTGGTTAACTATTAAATTCTTAGATTCATTGGCTGCCATTGTAACATATCTCTTTCAATCTGTGTGTATATTACAGTATGTGTATCTATGAAGTGATGCCACTGCAATAAACGGCAAGGTGTGATAAAGGATATTTATCACTTGCTATCAGAATGCTGCTGGAGAAGAGATACCTCAGCGGCAATTGCTGCATTTTATTACACAGTTCTGCTACATCCAAGTTAATTGTGATCTCCACTGACCCACAACACATGGGGAGGGTTCATCAGGTAATGCATACAATCCAATATACTGTACTTCTCCGTGTATAAGACTATGTTTTTTTCTTTAAAAATCGTGCTAAAAAGTGTCGGGGGGTCTCCTTATACATGGGTGGTGCTTAGGGTGGGCATTTGATTGGTTGCTGCCGAGGCTGTCAGCGGCTATTGTGTGTGTTATTGATTGCTGCATCAATGGGTGGTGTTGATTGGCTAATGCCCCAAGTTGGGTGGGTGATTGGCAGCTTCTGCCAGCGAGGGGACAGAGGTGAGGCAGATTTAGTGGTGTGGGGGGGGGGTGAGTGATTTTCGGCAATCCCCCCTAAAGAAAGCTCAACAACCGTGGGTAATCCTCCACAAACGCTCAACAACTCTGTGCCATCTTCCCCCCCCCATTTTCTTAAATTTGAGTCCCCCAAAATAGGGGGTGTCTTATACATGAGGGCATCTTATAGACGGAAAAGTATGGTACGTGCCCAGAAACTGATGCTGAAGACTTTAACATTTGGCCATTGTATGTAGAAGTGGGATGTGCAGCCAAATGTTGCAGAGTGGAATGTTGTTGTTCAGGGTTCCAAAACACTGCATAGTTAAAACTATGGAACTTGATCCCATGGGAGGCAGCGATGGCCACCAACTTGGATGGCTTGTAGGGGATTAGACAAATCAATGGAGGATAGGGCTGATCAATGACTACTGTTGGATGATGGATGGCGGCTAATGGATTGAGGTTGAATCCTGACAAGACAGAAGTACTGTTCTTGGGGGACAGAGGGTAGGCTGGTGTGGAGGACTCCCTGGTCCTGAATGCTGGGGTGGCAGTGGGTGATTGAGTAGAGAATGAACAGCTAAAACGGCATATATTTGCCTAAATAGTGTGTGTCCTCATGGAAATGCTCTCACAGGCTCTTTGTACTCTGTCCAGTAATGCATTACCGAATAAAGCCTGACCAACTGGGAATTTGGTGCAAGCCTCTGCACTTGAATGCCAAAAGGGAATTTGCCCTGGTCTCAACCTTTGAACATTTATGATAGTGCTGTAGAGACAGAGATGATCTTTACAGAGCAAGGAGAATCACTCATCAATCCTTAGAGCATGAGAATCCCGAATGGCTGGTGGGCAAGAAGTTTGGGTTTATGCAACGTGATGCATCTTTCTCAATGAAGAACTGTGCTCCTGCAGTATGTACTGTATTTGTGAAGGAGGCCATCAAGAGATATTTCAGTACATTTCCGCCCCCCCTTTACCATGACCATCCAGCCATCAATCTGTACTTTACAGAGAGGTTTCATCACCAATAGTTTAAAGCAGCTGTTGCTGCCGTTTATCCATCATGCTGTGTTTTAAGGAAGGTGTTCCACATCTCTCAGGTCTCAAGGCCAGAGTGACAAGGACATAAAGTCAAATCCTCACCTCAACTTTCAGCAAAGCCAGCAAGTGCTGACAAGGTGTGATATTTCACAGTGTGTCTCTTCAGGCAAGGGAACCGTTTTAATAGCCCAGGCCTCAACAAGGCTGAGTCTGAGTTCATACTGTACCAGGATTCTCAAACACATTTTGAAAAAAAATAACAGCGCTTCAGATTTATGTTGAGAGTGTTAAGGATCATATTACCTACATTCTCTCAAACATCCTTACAACTTTCATAGGGACATAGGAAGCTTAATTATACCTCAGACTAATAGCTAATTTAACTCAGTATTGTCAACACTGACTGCCCCAGGGTTTCAGACAGGGGGCAAATCCTGGTCCCAAGCTGTACAGGGCTTCATAATATTATTATTATTAATAATAATTTATTTCTACCCTGCCCATCTGGCTGGGTTTCCCCAGCCACTCTGGGAGGCTTCCAACAAAAGATTAAAAATATATTAAAACATCAGTCATTAAAAACTTCCCTAAACAGGGCTGCCTTCATACACCAGAACCAGCAGTGATGAGATTTTTAAAAAAGATGTTTAAAATGGGTATACCAAAAAACAACAACCCTCTGCGATATTGTGGGGAAGGTACAGGGGAGTACCATATGCCCAGAGAACCTGCCATTGTGCCATGGGTGTGGTTGAGTCCACCGAACACATTCTCTTGACTTGCCCTTCTTATGCAGAGCTTAGACAAAATTTTATAGACCCACTCCTATGTCAATCTAGCTTCCTATCCGGAGAAAACCAGGTTTTACACTTGCTGAATAACGTCACTAGAGCTATAACTTCCTTGGTGGCCAAATTTCTTTTTTTAGCTTTTAAGTGTCGCAAGACTATAATTGACTGTATTGATATGGGGCTATCTGTTTAGCCCATTTTAGTGTTGGCTAAGTTCTAAAATCTTCCTGGAGCTTTTAACTGTGTATTGGCAAATGTACTTTATTCTGACTGACGGTCGAATAAAAGGTTGATGATGATGACTGAACAACCCTGAAATGTTTCTGTCAGAGATTAGAGGGGTAGAAACCCCAAATAAAATGTTTAAAGTGGTTTATGTATGTAAAAGCAGCAGTTACGATTCTTCATGTGCAGAAAAGGAAGGAAGATGTTCCCGCCAAAGGAGAATGGATAAGTAAGATATTGGATTATGCAGAACTGACAAAATTAAGAGCAATATCTAATGATGAGTGTTTTATGGAAGAACGGATGGACTACTTAAAGGAATAGTATGATGAACTCGCAAGCGGGATTTGAGCTATGAACAACAGAAGTAATTAGATTACAGTTGTATCTCAGGTTAAGAACTTAATTCATTCCAGAGGTCCACTCTTAACCTGAAACTGTTCTTAACCTGAAGCACCACTTTAGCTAATGGGGCCTCCAGCTGCCGCTGCACCGCCGCTGCACCGCCGCTGCGTGATTTCTGTTCTCATCCTGAAGCAAAGTTCTTAACCCAAGGTAATATTTCTGGGTTAGCGGAGTCTCTAACCTGAAGCGTATTTAACCTGAAGTGTATGTAACCCGAGGTACCACTGTATAATATTGTGGTTGCAGTTTAATAGAGAGAAGGTAGGGCACAGCAGGAGGGGAAGAACAACAACGCCATTGAAAACAGGGTGGAAAGTTGACAAAAATAAGAAAAAAGACAAAATTGTGTTTGCTTGTATATGTTAATTTTTTAAAAAATAGATAATTGGAAAAAAAACCAAAATGTGAATTTACCTTTGTGCAGTAGGCTAGTTCCTCATTCATGCATCTCTGTTCTCTAGCCATCCAAGCAAGAACTCGTGGGCACATTCCAGGCAGGCGAAGACACTCAAAGTGAGCCAGCGTGGTGTAGTGGTTAAGAGCGGTGGACTCGTAATCTGATGAACCGGGTTTGCTTCCCCGCTCCTCCACATGCAGCTGCTGGGTGACCTTGGGCTAGTCACACTTCTCTGAAGTCTCTCCTTAAGGAGAGTGAAAGGCAAGATAGCAAGTCCAAACTCTTCTTCTTTTTCAAAGAGGGTGTGTAACAAGCTTAGAGATGGATGTGGCTTCGAAGATGGTCCTGGGGGACAAGTGGAGAGGTCTGGGGCCCCTGGTCCTGAGGATTCCCATCCCTGTTACAAAACAAGCAGACCTTCTTGCTCATTCTTCCTGATCTAAGAACATCTGAAGAGCCTGCTGGGTCAAGCCAATGGACCCTCTACTTCTCACAATGCCCAAGCAGATGTACACGGGAAATGGGTGTGCAGGACCTGAGTGCAAGAGCAATTCTGGCCTCCGGTGGTTTCCAGCAACTGGTATTCAGAAGCATTGCTGCTTTCAACTGTGGAGGCAGAGCATAGCTATCATGGCTAGGAGCTAGTAGTATTTGACTTACTGTGTCCCTCTTAAGGAACTAAGGCTAAGCCTATAGCCTGCATCTGGGTCCTTTGTTCATAAGCACGTGGCACATTGTGACTCTGTCTTTCTTTCTTGCAGGAAACAATGGCATTCATGGACATCACGACCCCAGAGCCAGTGCTACACAGCTTGTGCTCCTTCAACAGTTTTGGTTCCTTTTGCCAAGGGGGTTGTAAGCAGAACCCCCAGCAGACTCATGCGGCAATGGTGCATCCCCCCCCCAAAAAAAAGCCACCTGCTGCTTGAAGGATGAAGGACTAAAAAGCCAGCTTGAAATGTGTTACTTTGAAGCACACGCGGACAATGACCCTGTATCGATGCGAGCCGTCCACTCAGTCTTTGTTTGCAAGGGCTTGTGAAATAAGCACAGCCAATTTATTCTGGGCGGCTCTGAAAGCTATTGATTTGGGATCAATACAGATCAATTTTTAATAAATGCTACATTAGGAGTGGGAAGACTGCCAGGCTGGACTGACCCAAGTTCCATCTAGTGCAGGGATGGAGAACCTCTCTGACCCTCCAGATGCTGTTGGATTCTAGCGCCAATCAATCTCAGCCAGAATTGCTAATGGTTAGCGATGATGGGAGCTTGAGTCCACCAACACTCAGAGGTTCTCTATACCTGATTTAGCTCATTATGCTTTTTATGGCAAAATACATAAAACATCCCAAATATCTCTGTTTTAGAGAGGCAATCCCTATTTTCTGGAAAGAAAATGTCCTTATTTCCATCCCTATTGTTACCTCTGAGGGATGCCTCCTTTAAAAACAATGTGAGTTGCTACAGTTGCTATTCTTAGCAGTTGGAATTGAGGTCCTACCATCAGCCTCCAGAAGTTAAATCTCAAAATGCAGACCAGATGCATTGTGTCTGGGGCAGGGATAAGAGAACCAGTCACTTTTGGTTTCTGCTCATTTCTCAGTTTTCCAGCCATAAATTCAGTTATCCACGTTTCCACACCAGCTTGCTATTATTATAAAGTCCTTTCAAAAATCCATCAGCATTTTAGTGCAGATTTCTCCTACTGCACACATTTTTGCATGCAATTCTGCCTGATATGGACATTGTCGCCAAGCAATTATTACATTACAATGAATATTTGTATGTTGTTTGTTTTTTAAAAAATAATATATGCATTTTCTGCACACTTTACCCTAGGATATGCATTTCTGTAGTGATTACTTGGCTGGAGAACTGCATTACAAAATTCGGTGAAGCACATGTTCCAAAGGATTGCTTTTTTTCCAGTTCTCATTCTGAAAAGTGTGAATTAGCTTCAGCTTTAAATATGAACTGAATCAAATTGCTCTCCATCTCCTAGTCTGGGTTTGATATTTGTGTGCACTGCACCATCCAATGGGCAGATTGCCATTTTGCAAACTGCAGTTGTAGAGCTTGTAGGATCATAGGATTGTAGGTCTTCTAGTCTGGCCCCCTTCAATGCAGGAATTTCAAGAATTATGAACCATTAGCTTTTCAATCAGTGGAAGTGAGTCTATCTCAGAATATATTCATGCATTCATTCAATTATGGCTTTTACATCCCGCCTAATCTCCATTTTGCTCAAGTTCAACTACATACTTCTTCCCTTCCTCGTTCAATCCCCTCAACACCCCTGCGTGGTAGGAAGGCTGAGAGGCATTGACTAACCCAAGGTCACCAAGCTTCATGGCTGAGTGGACATTGGAACCCTGGTGTCCCAGGTCCTAGTCCAACACTCTAACTACTACACCATACTGCCTATATCATTGGAATGGCCAACTACATGTTAAGTGCACTGGACTTGCAGCAAAAACACCTTTTTACTTTCTTGACCACTGGCTGGTCTGCAGCAGCTCCTCCTGGCTGTTTCTCCGGCTCCCGACACCTCTGCTCTTCCCGGCTGTTGTTCCCTCTGGGATGCTCCAACAGCTGGGCTGAGGTCATCTTTCGCTCTGCACGCCTGTCCTCCTCTGCATACAACCGTCCAGTAACATATTCCAGAGTCAGCTTATCAGTCTCTACAGACTCGAGGGAGTTGACCAGCATATCATAGCTGTCATCAAGGGAACTCAGGACTATAAAGACTTTGTCCTCTTCCCCCACAGGCCTCCCTCTTAAGGCTAGCTCCTGGAAACAGCCTGTTAGGAATTTTAGGTGGTTTACCAGGGAGTTCCCCGGTTTCTTCCGACACCGGTACAGTCTCCTGGTCAATGTTATCAGTGAGCCAGCTGTCTCTCGCACATGGACAGCCTTGAGGGCATTCCACGCCTCACTTGCCGTCACCTTATCAGCTACGTAGACTAGCTGGCTGTCGTCCACTCCAAGGATGATCATAGCCAAAGCTTTCTCATCCTTTTCTAGCTGGGCCTCTGCTAGTGCCAGCTTTTTATCGTCGTCCTCATCCTCCTCAGGGGGCTGCGGTGTAGTTTCCACCACCTTCCACAGGCCCTCACACTTGAGGAAGTGTTGCATGTGGACCGACCAGGTGCTGTAGTTCGTGACCGTCAGCTTCTCCAGCAACACGCCAGTTCTGGACTGCTCCGTCCCTGCAGCTCACCTCCAGCACCCACGGCTAGATAACTGCCACCTGTACTCTTGCGCAGCGGGAGTGTGCTGGGCCCATAACCCTGTCGCGAATTCCTTGCGGCGCTTTTAGCAGAAATGCTCAGAGTCCCAGGTTTTTCCAGTGCAGTCCTTTTAATGTGAGCTATATACAGGTATTTACAAAAACAGTCCATACAGAGTACCTGCTCCTTAAGGCAAACGAATACTCTCCACCACAGCACCACCACACCACACCACAGCACAACACAACAACCACAACCACCACTACTGTTGAACAGGCTTTCCTTTTAAAACAGGTGATGGCCAATCACATTCCTGTTGAGTCACTCTGACCCAGCACTTCACAGAGTATTGCATCAGCCTGTTGAAACCTGCAGACTTACTCATCATCCTGCGAATCCCAACAGAGACGTGAACCCGTTTCCCCAGATTACGAGACTACCGCTCTTAAGTCTACGTGTTTCTATAGTCAAAGGCAGAAATGCTTCTGAATGCCAGTATTGGAAGCCACAAGAGGGGAGAGTGATGTTCCACTCATATCCTTTTTGTGGACTTCCCAGAGGCATCTGTGTGGCCACATCCAGAGAAGAGGATGCTGGATGAGATAGGTCATTGGCCTGATCCAGCAGGCTCTTCTTGTAGAATCATAGAGTTGGAAGGGATCCCCAAAGATCATCTAGGTAGCCCCTAAAAATTGGTTTTTTTTATCCAGGAATCATTTTGTTCTTCCCTACAAGGAATCTTGCTCAAATGCTACTTAAGATAGCGCTGACACCTTGTGTAACATTAAACAATGATCACTCTGTTTGTTATAATAAAAAAAATTCCTTCCAGTAGCACCTTAAAGACCAACTAAGTTAGTTCTTGGTATGAGCTTTCGTGTGCATGCACACTTCTTCAGATACACTGAAACAGAAGTTGCCAGACCCTTCTATATAGTGAGAAGGTGGGGAGGGGTATTACTCAGAAGGGTGGTGGGAATGGGAGATTGGCAGATAGCTGAGATGAGCCTGTTGACGACTCTTAACGACTGTAATAGGTCTTACAGGAAAAGGCAAGGGGTGAGAAGGTGAGAATTGGCTTAGTCATGTATAATGAGATAAGAATCCAATGTCTTTGTTCAGACCAGGTCTCTCCATGGTTTTAAGTTTGGTAATGAGTTGCAATTCAGCAGCTTCTCTTTCCAGTCTATTTCTGAAATTCCTTTGTAGTAAAACAGCTACTTTGAGATCTTGTATAGAATGTCCTGGGAGATTGAAGTGTTCTCCTACTGGTTTCTCTGTTTTGTGATTCTTGATGTCAGATTTATGTCCGTTTATTCTTTGGCGTAAGGTTTGGCCTGTTTGTCCAATATAGAGAGCTGAAGGACACTGTTGGCATTTGATGGCATACACAATGTTAGACGATGAGCAATTAAATAGTCCCGAGATGGTATGTGTGATGTTGTTGGGGCCAGTAATGGTGTTGTCCGGGTGTATGTATCTGTATCTGTTTGTTATATTTCACCCTTAAGCCTTGCTTAGCCAAGCTCATTGTCTCCATCCTATATTTGTTGTTGTTGTTGTTGTTTTGTTGTTTTGTTGTCGTACAGGAGACTGCTCAAAGCTTTAATGGTTCGATCCCATTAGGCTCAGGCTCAGGTCTCTCAATCCATTTGTCTGTGATTTTATTTGATATAAAACACCCACTGACATTCCAATCTCCATTTTATGTCCTAAGCGACGGCAAAAGTTATAGCCTGACATGTTTATCATTGTGTAGCTAAGCCAATTATCTATGTGCTGGGCTTGCTATTACCAATGTACAGCAGTAATTAGGGTCACAAATGATATCCACAAGTTGTGGTGGTGTTCAAAAAGGCTTCCGTTTGCAAGTTTTGGAGTCGTCGAGATGTATGTTTGCCTTCCAGAGATTTCAGTTTAAATTTAAGCTTATTTCATGCAGCTCAGAAAACCATGTTCACTGTAGAAAACGGCAGGATGTTATTTTTCAAGTAGATGATGGTGTGTGGCAGGTGTGTGTGGAATGATTGACGGCCCAGTATTTAGATGCCTCAGTCCAGGACAACTGCCACTAACTTAAGATGAGTTAACTCAACATGGGTAATGAAATATACTCAGAGTCAGGAGTGGATTTCATGCTCTTTATTCAGCTCATAGTGGTGAGGAGGAATGAAAGTTCCCCCAAAATATCTGCTTTATATACATTATTTACACAATGGGCTGCACATGATTGGCTAATTCCGGGATTCTCCTGTAGGCCAATCAGGCTGTGGATTCACTTCCTGGAGCTGGATTGGGTGGCTCCTGTGGACCAATCATACTGCTGCATTGTTCTAGGACCAATCAGGCTGCTGCATTTTGGATCCTATTCAACTCAGTACATAACCGGTAACTTTAGATCTGAGCAGAACATGTTCAGAGGCAGTTGAACAAATGTTGAAAGGATATGCCTGGGTGCTGCTTCGCAACAGATCATGGTTTATAGGGAAATTGCACAAATCACAGTGGCCAAGTTGAGTCAAAACCATAAACCAGGGGTTTGGGAGTCTCAGGTCCAGGGGCCGAATTAACAATCGCAATCATCATCATCATCATCATGGCTAGAGATATTCATTTTAAACAAAAGATTCCTCCATTTCTCCACCCACTTTCTTCTTGAGCTCTGGGCATTCCTCTAGTCAGCTTGGTTTCATTTCTAATAAAACAAACATTTTTTATTTATTTTTTGCATTTTTTGGACACTTAAGGTCACAAAGCTCCTTAGGGAGCCCCTGATTCAACTTGAGATGCCATGCTAACAGTTTAATTCAACTTGGAAATATAGGAACCTTCCCTGAATCAAACTGATTCACCCCATAATTCATGGTTTGCCCAGAACTGATACACACCCTAAATACATGACCCAGCCAGTCCTCCTTGTGCCAGGAGAATTGGAGACCCATCTAATCCATCATGGCTCCTGAAGGAGCATTCCCTCCCCCTTTAAACTTCCCTTTAATTGATATGTATAGAAGTACAATTACAAAAGAAATATAATATTTCTGGTTGTGAATTATAGGCCAAGTCAGAGCACTGCCACAACCCGAATACAAATGGCTGTTTCATGCGTAGCTTCAGCATAAATAAGAGGTGGAAGACGAAACCCAGGGATAGTTAAACACAGCTCTTCATTTTGAGTAACGAGTGGTGAGCAGGAGCAGGTGACACCGAGACAAAAGGGAAAGGTATATTTGGAAAATATACAGATGTTGGTACTATAATTATGTCTGGAGTTTCATATTTGCATGCACTTTCCCCGTCTAGCAGTTGAATTAGGGTTGAATGGAGGAGAAAGTGAAGAGGAAATGGAACATGTTTGGGAGTCTCCTCTGACAGGGTTGCTTCACAAACATGTCCGTAGCCTAGCAACTACCGAGAAGAGTGATGACTTGAAGGGGCTCTCACGTCACAGGTGGAAGTTCTGGAACTCCTTAAGCACAAAGGTTTCAGAGGATCTTTCAGACTTTGATGGGCAAGTCAGCATGCATGCTCTCCTTAATTACAAAAAAAGAGGACTACCTCAGGTGGTGGTTGTTGTTGTTTAGTCATTTAGTTGTGTCCGACTCTTCGTGACCCCATGGACCAGAGCACGCCAGGCACTTCTGTCTTCCACTGCTTCCCGCAATTTGGTCAAACTCATGCTGGTAGCTTCGCGAACACTATCCAACCATCTCATCCTTTGTCGTCCCCTTCTCCTTGTGCCCTCAATCTTTCCCAGCATCAGGGTGGGGAGTCTTCTCTTTTCATGAGGTGGCCAAAGTACTGGAGCCTCAGCTTCACGATCTGTCCTTCCAGTGAGCACTCAGGGCTGAATTTCCTTCAGAATGGAGAGGTTTGATCTTCTTGCAGTCCATGGGCCTCTCAAGAGTCTCCTCCAGCACCATAATTCAAAAGCATCAAGTCTTTGGCGATCAGCCTTCTTTATGGTTCAGCTCTCACTTCCATACATCACTACTGGGAAAACCATAGTGTTTACTATACAGACCTTTGTTGGCAAGGTGTTTTACTATACGGACCTCAGGTGGTAGATTCCTGCTATCTGGAGTGGTGCCAGGATGTTGGAACACAGATAGTCTGAAGTGTGCCCCCTGGGCTAACTCCCCACCATCTCTCTAGCCTTCATCCAGGCAAGCAAGAGGCTTTGGGACTTTGTTGAGGATACATTCCACCCTGGCAAAAGCATACCCCTCAACTGTCTTGATAAAATCTGTTTCTTTTTCAAGCGAGAGCACAGTGCCCAAAGATATCGCATGATCTCATGCAGCAATCTTGCCCCCCCCATGTGCGTGCTTTGGGGGCACTGTGTAATATTGCACCAAAATGTGCATTTTTGGACATCATGAGAGCATGCCCCTGGAAAAACACATCTTTTGGGACCGCAATTTGGCACTGCCACATGACTTGCGTGATAGTGCAGTCATGGAAGATGTGCATCCCGGATTTTCACCTTGATGTGCTGGAGGGGGGCATGGAGGACAGCTGGTGGAGGGACCTCCTGTGAAGGGGCAGGGCCTGGTGGGTATCATGAGAGAGATATAGAGAAGCTTGGAATGTGTTCATTCTGTCCCTGTGCCTCATATTTCCTCAACCCTGCCCAAGGCCCTCATGATAGTAGAGAAACTGTCATCCTGGGAGTGATGCACCACTGACCTCATTCCTGGGAGTGATGCACCACTGACCTGAGGACCTCATTCACCATCCTCTCTGACTTGCTCAGCTCCTCCATATTAGCTTCTTTGTCCTCAAAACTTCTTGCTTGAGATCCAGGAGCTCACTGCATGGAACATACAGTGGTACCTCAGGTTACAGACGCTTCAGGTTACAGACGCTTCAGGTTACAGACTCTGCTAACCAAGAAATAGTATCTCAGGTTAAGAACTTTGCTTCAGGATGAGAACAGAAATTGCACGGCGGCGGTGCGGTGGCCCCATTAGCTAAAGAGGTACCTCAAGTTAAGAACGGACCTCCAGAACGAATTAAGTTCTTAACCCGAGGTACCACTGTACACCCAAAATTTCTCTCCAACAGGCATATAGTCACACATGTGGTATTCTATATCATACACTGGATATCCTCCACACCCCTGCTGATTTTCTCCCTGCATACCTGAGTTAATTCACTTTGAATGAGCCCAAAATCTCACAGCTGCCTAACCCACTTGTTATCTGGATGCTTTGTCCTTGGGGATTTCCCTCTTGCTCAAAGTAAGTTCAACCAAGGTTTGACTTTGAGTGCAAATGTGGGGAACTGGTTTTCCTGATTTTAATGCTAATGCTTCTGTCCCATTTTCTAAAGTTCCTTCCACAGGGCAGTACCTGTTACGCTATGGAACTGTGCCTTTTTGACCAATATACTAGCATGTTGAACTCAATTTCATTTACACCAGTAGGAATGATGAGGCAGAACAATGGATGCCACTGGGCAACATTGCTTGTCCTCCACCCTTTCCACACATACATGTTTCTGCTCTCCTGTCTTTAACTCATCAAAACAACTGGAAAGAACTGTATGTCGGTATACCACTCCAAATGCTGTAGCTTTACTCCCATGATTTTCTGCATAAATTGGATTGCAAATGGATTCCCCCCCCCCCCCCTGGAATCAAAGAACTCGGAAATGAGCATAAACTTCCACTACATTCTGCTAGATTTCCAGAAGTGGTTTTTACATTGTGTGAAAGCTCAACTGTAAAGTGGAAATTAACCGTAAGGCAAATGCCCCTCCCCAATCTGCATCCTGCATTTTACCTCTCAGAGACTGAAACTGGGTTAGCATATATGAATTTGTTCCTGTTCTTTCACCACTTCTCCTTTTGCAAAATTGAAGCCGGGTTCGGTAGATCATACATTTAGACCACGATTCACAGGATTGAGCTGCTCGAAGCTTGACCTTTCATTCCATTGATGTTGGGAAATTCACACTGTTGGCTCCTAAAATGGATCTGGTCTAAGAAACAACAACAACGAAAAAGACCCCCACCCACAAAAAAAAAAAAATGGTTTTGCAATAAAGATTTGAAGCAGTTAAAGTTAAATTTAAAGGAGGCCAATTGTTTCCCTTTCAGCTACCTCTCCCTCTTTATGGTGCTTTCTGCCAGTGCTCTGGTAATGGAACAATAACACCAGCACAGCAATTGCACAAGCAGGCAATATTTTATTTCCTTGTAATTTACACTGCCATGACTTGAAGTGGTATAGAGGTCAGACTTCCTCACTCGCCTTTTTTTGGAGCTCGGATGTGTGTGTGTGTGGGATAACCCTTCACGTTCTTTATGGGTATCTCAGCCGTAATCCTTGTCTGCCCCATTACTGTTATTCACCCTATTTCCCTAGACGCATTTAGTTAAATGGCTATCAACAGCAGACGATTAACGTAACGGGGCAAGGGGATGAGTCAAAACATGAATCAGACAATAACGCTGTCTTCGGCAGAGGAAAGGCTATCGACCAGCGTGACAGCTCCTGCAAGCTAATTAGCAAGGCAACGTTCCAGGGTAATTGTGGCCCGTAAAACGTCTTCATTCTGTTCCACCACCACCATCACTTTTGCTGTTTGCATTGGGACAGGAGGTGGGGATCCTTTTGCAGCCTGGGAGCCATGTTCACTTCTGAGCAACCTTCTAGGTCCCATAAGCCAGGGATGGTTGGGGCCAGAGGAAAAATTGGGAAGAGCAATCCACTCACAGGCCTTTCTCTGTTCTCCATCCAGACAAGGAAGAGACCTTATTGGAGTACAAGGACATGTTCCAAGCAAATTGCCTTGGTCAGTCCACAAGTAGAGTACTGTGTCCAGTTCTGGGTGCCACAATTTTAGAAGGATGTTGACAAGCTGGAACATCTGCAGAGGAGGGCGGCCATGAAGAAGAAGAAGAGAAGAAGAGTTTGGATTTGATATCCCGCTTTATCACTACCTGTAATGGTTCTAGGGGTTGCTCGCGCGTAAGCTGATGCAAACACCTGGCTGGGTTGCCTGAGTGAACCTTTTCTGTCCAGACAGCCACTCACCCGTGGCTGTCTCAATCGCTGGCAGAATCCATCAGTGGGCGTTTCTTAAACGTCTTCCAGCAAAGAAGCTCTTTGATGCCTAGTCTCCTCCTACTCTCTCTGCGCGAAAGCCTTCTGCGCAAGGAGGGCATAGGCAGCGGAGGAGCTCTACTCTCCCCACTGGTCCCCGGCAAGGAGTGATGGGACCACCTCACCGCTTCCCCCATCTGCCCTTCTCCACTGGTGCTACGCTGATTCTCTTCCCCGGAAGATGGACTGCCTCTCCCACTCCCGGGACGCTCTCCGGAATCCCTCTGGATTTTGCTCTCTCCCTCGGGCACTGATGGCAGTTCCCTGACACTACCCAAAGGAGTCTCAAAGAGGCCAGCATTCTCCTTTCCCTTCCTCCCCCACAACAAACACTATGTGAGCTGAGTGGGGCTGAGAGACTTCAGAGAAGTGTGACTGGCCAAGGTCACCCAGCAGCTGCATGTGGAGGAGCGGAGACGTGAACCTGGTTCACCAGATTACGAGTCTACCGCTCTTAACCACTACACCACACTGGCCTTGATGATCAAGGGTCTGGAAACCAAGCCTTATTAGGCATGGTTGAAGGAACTAGTATGTTCAGCCTCGAAAAGAGGAGACTGAGAGGAGATATGACTGCCATCTGCTGATATCTTAAGGGTTATCACATGGAAGATGGAGCAAGCTTGTTTTCTCCTGCTCTGGAGGGCAGGGCCTGAACCAGTGGCTTCAAGTTACAAGGAAGGAAATTCCGAATGAACACCAGGAAGAACTTCCTGACAGTAAGAGATGCTTGACAGTGGAACTGTCTCCCTCGGGAGTCTGTGGACTCTCCTCCCTTGTAGGTTTTAAGCAGAGATTGGATGGTCATCTGTTATAGATGCATTAGCTGAGATTCCTGCATTGTAGGAGATTGGACTAGATGACCCTCGGGATCCCTTTCAACTCTACCATTCTGTGATTCTGTGACTCTGAGACACAGCGGAGAATGAACGGGGCACCAAGCCTCTCCAGGGAGGACTGTAGCTTAGTGGAAACATGCACACATTGCACCACCAGTCAAGAGAGACATTGCTGGTGTAGGCTTCGGCCCAGTATACCTGAAGGAGCGTCTCCACCCCCATCGTTCAGCCCGGAGACTGAGGTCCAGCTCTGAGGGCCTTCTGGTGGTTCCCTCACTGCGAGAAGCCAAGTTACAGGGAAGCAGGCAAAGGGCCTTCTCCGTGGTGGTGCCTTCCCTGTGGAATGCCCTCCCTTCAGATGTCAAAGAGATAAACAACCATCTGACATTTAGAAGACATGTGAAGGCAGCCCTGTGTAGGGAAGTTTTTAATGACTGATGTTTTAATGTATTTTTAATCTTTTGTTGGAAGCCGCCCAGAGCGGCTGGGGAAACCCAGCCAGATGGGCGGGGAATGAATGAATGAATGAATGAATGAATGAATGAATGAATAGCTTGGTCTCCCTCAGGGGTAATAGGAGTCACAGCACTAGGCTGGAGGAGGCCAAAGTAGATGGACAAATAACCTAACTCTGTATGGCAGAGATTCTTACGTTCTCCTGCTTCTCAAAATGATCCTCAAAGAGGCATATTCTCATTCCTCCTTCAGCGTGAAGCAGGGTTTTTCAATCTACATATTTATCCCTGCAACCCGAAGTTCTTGGTAATTGCTGAGTCAAGTCACAACTCTGATAGTCGAAATTTGAAAACAGATGCAAACTCAAAGAGGCAATAAATAATGATATACTCAAAGCTTCAGCTGACGATTTATGGAGCTGGATGTAAATGTCTGTAATGGTAATCATGAAGAAGAAAAAAAAGAACCCTGCTTTGATTATACCCCAACCAACATTTCCAAATGAGATTCCAAATCTGGGCGACAGGGGACAGTGTGGGAAGCCAAGTTGTAGCTCTTATTCTTCTTATAGGTATAATTCTTGCTCATGACAATAGCAAAGAAGGTCACAGGCCTTCATGCCTTGTTAATGGTCATCCTGAAGACATCCATGGGAAGCTGGATGCTGGATTTAGAGATTAGTGAGAAACACAACTCAGTTCACATTTAGAGTTCAACTTACAAAATTGTTTCTTCTTTGAAACAATATGCAAACAAAAACACAGCCACCCTTCAAAATCCACAGTTCTTCAGGTTTTGCTTTGCTTTTCTCTGCATATAAAAGTGCACTGACTGGGGTAAATTATGCATAAAATGCATATATCGAATATAAAATGCATATAACACTTATCATATATGCAATCCAATCCATCTCACCCTGGCAGGGAGACGTTGAGACTAGCTGAGCTGTGTGCTAGATGCTTACACTGGATAGACAACTTCCAGGCCTCTCCAAATAACAGCATCTTCAGATAGATGCCTTCCTTCGGCCATCCTTCAATTAGAGGACTGTAGGATCCACACCCCAATAGCAGCTGCTCACACCCTGCCACATTCCAGTTTGGTCTCAATATCTGAAATGGCCTCTGTAAATTGTTGCCTTAATCACTGTTAATGACTTAAGGCTGGAAGAATCCTGTAGCAGAAACCCAAGGAACTGAATGACTCTCAAGACCTTTTTGGCATCCATTCTCTTATAAATGTCAAATCTCTATGAGCAACTGCTACCAGTGAGGTGTAGTGGTTAAGAGAGGTGGACTTGTAATCTGGTGAACCTGGTTCGCTTCCCTGCTCCTCCACATGCAGCTGCTGGGTGACCTTAGGCTTAGCCACACTTTCTGAAGTCTCTCAGCCTCACTCACATCACAGAGTGTTTGTTGTGCGGGAGGAAGGGAAAGGAGAATGTTAGCCGCCTTGAGACTCCTTAGGGTAGTGATAAAGCGGGATATCAAATCCAAACTCTTCTTCTTCTTCTTCTACCTAGGAACAAGCACTGGAGGAATGTGACGTTAAATTTTTCAATTCATTTGTCGTAAGTGCAAAACAATTGGCCTGTTTCCCCTCACTTCCTTTCTGTTGTCTCCATGCTAAGCTCAGATCTCAGATCTTACTCCTCCATCATCGACTTGAGGCACTCGAGCTGCTTCTATGTCATGTAATCCATCACTCACTAAATAATTAATTTACTCATGTAAGGACGACCTCTCAGGGTTTAGGGTTTCAAAGTAAGTAGAGCTGACAGTTGATATGCTATTTAAGGAAGGGATAAAAGAAGGGAGAAAGTAGTGGAAGGGGGAAGTCAACTTTAACTAAACACAACACTCCTCTTTGATTGTGTTCTTCCATTTGTAGCCAAGAGTTCAGCTTCAAAACAATTTCCGGAGTTAATGTCCTCTGGATGCAAGATTAGATCTTACGCCTTTGGAATTGCTTTAACCCGAAGTGGTGTTCAGGAACATTTAGCTGATGAGGTCTTCATGAGCCAGATACCAGGCGACGGGCCCAGGAGTTGCTCCCACACATCTCACTGCTTGCAAACAGTCTGCAAAGTGTCAAGCGAATTTAGAGAGCCAGCTTCATTCAACAATCAGTTTGGAAATGAAAGAAGGGCTCATGTGTTGGAGAGATGGGAGATCCCTATCAGAGAAGTCTGAGCTGTCCACTATTCAGTGTGGTAGCTGGTTTTGCTTCCACTAGTGTGCCCTAGGGGAGTGCTTGACTTCTTCATTAGAAATGAACAGCACTCCCTCTGCTCTGGAGCTGTTCTTGGGGTCCAAGGATTACAAATGCATGAAGGTGGTTTATGGTTGGTGGAATGACCCTGAGTGAGAGGCAGGGAAGGGGAGACCTTAATTGAAATACTTTATTGTCACTTGTACAACTTGTATACAGTGAGATTACACGGGCTAGTTCTCCTCTCTTCCAACACCATCTTCTTTGTCTTACTCTTATTAAGGTGCAAGTTGTTCCCGAGGCACCATATAGATATTTTTTGGACCTCCCCTCTATACGCTGATTAGTCTCCACCTGTTATTAAACCCATTATGGTGGTGTCACCTGCAAATTTAATAATTGCAGTAGATGGGTCAGATGATACACAATCGTATGTATACAATGGATACAGGTAGGGACTTAGCACACATCCCTGTGGTGTGCCAAGGTGAATCACCAGGAGAATAAAGGAAAGTTCTCAGAAGAGAAATGGAAAGGTCCACCACTTTCCATGGGTGACAAGAGTTAAGAACTTCATTTGAGAGAGGACTCTGCCTTTTCTTTTCTCTTTCTCTCCCAGTGCAGCACTGCCTGGGGCAACTTACCACCAGGTCTCCCCTGCCCCCTCAGGATTGGGGGTGCTGAACCCTATCCCAGTGGACATGGGGGTCTGTAGAGCCCTTAACCCCATGGAGTTGGCATGTCTAGTATGAATGGTACATAAGCTGAATACAACACATAAGGCTGTGAGACTGCAAACTAAATTTCTGGTACCCAGCTGAGAATTAACAAACAAACCAAGTGTGTATTAGATAATCAATTTTGAAATGATGACAACGGAAAGGAAACTTTGAAGCCAAGTCCACTAGTGCTTCATTTGTTACATTTGATTAAACCTCACACTGTTTTGGTGAATTATTCGCTCACCCTTGTAAAGGACCAGTGTGCTAAATCAGCCACAATCTTCGCCCTTTTCAGATGTTAGGACTCTTCTTTGTGCATTTACCGTATGCACAGATAGCAGAGAAGTTCCTCTCTGCAAGCTGTTGAAAGTCGCTGAATGTACAAGCAGACAAATTGAGGCATGGCTCCATGCAGTAAGGGTGGGAAAGAATTTCAACAAGGGTCACATTTTAACCTAATTCACACTTCCTGAAACCTGTGACCGAAATATATCTCAGATTCTGGAGAAATGCAAATTGCAAAGGGCAGCTGTATTTTTCTCACCAAATATTGTGTTCAAAAATACATATATCAGGGGAAAGTGTGCATAGAAATCCATATATTTGCGAAAATAGCAAAAAAAAAAGTTTCTGCAAAACATGCATTCAAAAATGTGTGCATTAGGAACACTACGCACTAAAATGTGTGCGCGCACACACCTGGCACCCAACAGATTGCTTCTTTCAAGCTCAATTTCAGCAGTGGGGGCGGAAAACCTGGTGGACACTAGGGAAGGTCTCTGTGAGCACAAATGTGTGAATGGGCATCATGTTCTGATCTCCAGATCTCCAGACAGCATGATGCATTCCTACACAAAGACAATGAACACACAGGCACAGATACGATGAATATATGGGAAGCTGAACCCTGGAGACATGCTCGACAATGAAGTTTTGTAGTTCCATTTGCTGCTTTTTATTGACAAATAAAAAAAGGTTCACTGTGTATCACAAAACACCTGATAGCTCATTTCATAACCTGACAAATTATTAGGTTATAAAGACCCAGGCCATGTTACAATGCATGCCACAAATCAAAGACAGTACAATTATCAAGCTAAGAGAGCTTGCAGGATTTTGTAGTTGCCTCTGAGGATATTTTGGGGTTCCTGGATTGTTGGGTGTGGTCTGCAGAAGCTTATTATTCCATGAAAGGACAATACATAGCAGATTCTTGACTACACTCACACAGGAAGTGGCATCAGTGTCATGTCCTGCTATGGGCTGCCCCCCTGCTCACTCCCACTCACCAATCTCCCTTCCATTAACCCCTTCCCACTCAATGCAGCTATTGAGCTTGCTTTTTGCCATCCCAACCCCATTTATGAAGCCACCTCTCTCTTTTATTCTGCAAGCCTTATTTGTACCCATTTTCAACTTCACCCTAAGCACCCACAATGCAGGGCTCTGACGCAACTTCTGGTTTCTACTGGAAGTTGCATCGGAGCACTGTTGTGACCTCCAGGCCTCTGAACACGACTTTTGGAAGAAACAGTTGGAGATCTTGTGAGGCCTCAGAAGTGCTGTCATGATGTCACGGGTGCCATTGGGCACCCGTAACCTGGGATGCAAGTCAGTGCCCCTGGTGTGGTGGCAGCGGATCAGAGAAGCACTTTCCTGTTTCACCTGAGATGTCAACGCAGGATATTGCATCCTTGATATTTTGACATTTCAAAAGAAACTGAATCAAGTGAGGGAGTCATAGTTTTGGAAGAAAGTTACTCCCTTGTTAGACTGAGCCATGTAGGAAAATGATCAGTGTTTCTGCAGACCTGCAATACATCCTGTCCACTCTGCTGTTTGCTTTATTATTCAGAATCATCATCATCATCATCATATGCTACCCATCTGGTTGTCCAAGCTACTTTGGGCAGCTTCCAAAAAATTAAAGCATCAAACACTTCTCTCTTCTTATCCATCCTGATGAAGAATTTCAATTCTTTCTTAAATTTTAATTTTAATATAGCATGTTCATATTTCAGGATGGGATGCAGACAAGGTTACTATCCAACCCTTGCACTGATTAGTCCTACTTAGCTTCAGGCTATTTCCTGTATCGTGGGAACTTCAGCCTACCTTCTGGGGCCACTATTGATGGACTCAGAAAGCTCACTCAATTCCCTGTGACCTTTCAGCTGGTCAAACTATTGCCCAACTGTTACTCCCCTCCCCTTAACAGCTCAAGATAGCTCTCAGCATTTTTTTTAAAAAAATCTACCTTCAAAAATTGACGTCAGCCCCCACCCTCTGCCCAGACATGCACACAGAGTTTTATGGATGGACATACATACTTGATGCAGCTTAAAAGACAGCCAGCTATTGACCGTTAGAAGACTTGGATCAAGCTGTTCAGGGGAGACGTGAACTGTGTAACCTTTTAACTCACAGGAGAGATGTAGCCTTCATCTCCATCCAAACTGTCCCTGATGTTTCCATGGAAATCTTACTGCTAACCGCAAGTGTGTTACCGAGGAGAGGGAACCGGGGGGGGGGGGAGAGACACAGCGTGGTGATGAGGGAAGAAAAAATTAATTCAATGAAGTTGGAGGTGGAAAAGGGAGAACAAATAAAAATAGACTCCAGAGCCAGTGCTTGGGAAGAGGGAGAGATAATATTTAATTAAACGGGTGAGCTGATGAAATGTTTTACGCATGCAGGCACATGCCTTGAAGGAGCTAGATGGCAGGGACAAGAGATCTCGCCTACTCCAACCCCCCCTCCTCGGACGTGCTCATTTTTATTTGTCAGTGTTGGAGGGATTTTGCAGGAAGGAACAAAAAGTCACACGGCTCTCCCTTCTGAAGTGGTACAATCCAGACACGGGTTCTTCAACTAGAACACAGCTAGGAGACAAATATGGGATTCCTGCATGAACATCTGGAAGAGGATATGCAGAGCAACTGACCACCACAGCTGAACCACAGTTTTCATTAAATAAAAATAAAAATCAAGGGTAGAACATTTGTAGAACCTGAGATATCAGGCAAAGCATGGGGGTACTACTCTTATTTTGTGGTTGAAAACTATCCTTGCCCCACCCTTTTAGTGTTTGCTTTGTCCCCATGCCTAGAAATATATATATATATATATATATATATATATATCTGTGGACCTCAATCAATTCTTGTAATGTGTCTAAAGTGGTGTGGCAGCAATTAATGTTTTTGAATCGAGGTGAGGAATCCTCATCCTTCATATCGTGGGCTATATTCCTTATGATCTCTGGCCATTGGTCAGGCTAACTGGCGCTGAGGTACCTCAAAATGCTTCGTTAGTTTTTGTATCTCCTGGCCACCCCTGTAGATGGGTGTCTGCACCCACTCTATGGAAATTTATCCTACCAGAAACTAAGGCATAGGCTCCCATAGGAGGCAGTGGTGGCCATCAGTTTGGGTGACTTTAAGCGATGATTAGACAAGTTCATGGAGGAGAAGGCTATCAATGGCTAACAGCAATGATGAGGTCATAGTCTCGTTGCTGAGCAACAACCTGCAGGGCTCAGTGGAGTTGGAGGCCAACCAAGCAGAAGAGTCTCTGAGGTGTATTTGCCTGGAGGCAAAGTCAGTACCTGAAGTCAGGTCCAGTCCTAGGGTCAGACAAACAGCAACCCACATGCTCAGATAGTCCAGGGGTCAGGGAATCCAATGATCATGGAGTCGAGGGTCAAGACAAGCGAGAAGCAGCAAGGTAGGGCCAGGAACTGCTAGCGTTTTTACCACCATCTGACTGCTGCTGGAAGCTCTGCTTAAGAAGGCTAAAGCCAGCTGGTTCTCATCAGCTCCTTCTCCTCTGAGTCCTTGAAGGTTGATCAGCTGTAGGTGGAGTCAAGCTGCCTTCTTCCCCTTCAGGCTGCTGTTCAGCAGGTGAAGCTGACTCCTGTCCCATGACAGATGGCTGTGCTCAATCTCCATGGTCGGAGGTTGTAATGCTTCTGAAGACCAGTAGATGGAAAGCACAGGAAGGGAGGGTACTCTTGTGCTCTGGACCTGCAGGCATCAGTTTGGTCATTGTAAGAATAGGAGACTGAATTAGGTGGGCCACTGGGCTAATCCATCAGGCTGAAGGAGCGTCTCCACCCTCATTGTTCAGCCTGGACACACAGGTCCAGCTCTGAGGGCCTTCTGGTGGTTCCCTCCCTGCGAGAAGTGAGGTTACAGGGAACCAGGCTGAGGGCCTTCTCAGTAGTGGCACCCACCCTGTGGAATGCCCTCCCATCAGATGGAAATAAACAACTATCTAACTTTCAGAAGACATCTGAAGGCTCACAGCACCACGCCACTCCCCGGCACCCGATCCGTAGCCTTTAAAAAGGCTCCTTCACGAGTTGGGAGGGCGCTAATGGTACCAGCCGAGTCCCCATGTCCACGGGCTCCGTGCCCGTGGTTTTTGAGGGTCCCCGCGTCGCCGGCGCGGTAGGACCCAGTCCCTGCCGAGCAGACTCCCTCCGGAGCTCGGAGGGAGTCCGCCATTCGGCGATGGCGCCAACCCGGAAGTCCGGCAGGGGAAGCAGGTAATAATAATAATAATAATAATAATAATAATAATAATAATAATAAATAATAATAATAATAATAATAATAATAATAATAATACTAATATCTTGCCTGATGGAGAAATCTTGCCACTATGTTACGACATTTGGGTCAGTCCTAATAAACCCAACTTTGAATTTAGGAATTTAGGATTTTTTGTTTATGGACCAACACTGGTACCTTTAAATATATATAACAGTAGCTTGAACCTGTGTTGGTTTAATCCCAGGCTCTCCAAATACTACCATACCGGAAGACCTGAGAGTTCCCACCAATTTCCTACCTAGATGTGAAATGTTCTGCCATTGCTTACGACAAAGCACAATATTAGCTTGAGCATTGGGAAATGTTGTCTCAAAAGCCTGTGTGGTGTGGTGGCTAGAGTGTCAGACTTGATGTTGTTGTTGTTTAGTCGTGCCCGACTCTTCGTGACCCCATGGACCAGAGCACGCCAGGCACTTCTGTCTTCCACTGCCTCCTGCAGTTTGGTCAAACTCATGCTGGTAGCTTCGAGAACACTGTCCAACCATCTCATCCTCTGTCGTCCCCTTCTCCTTGTGCCCTCCATCTTTCCCAACATCAGGGTCTTTTCCAGGGAATCTTCTCTTCTCATGAGGTGGCCAAAGTATTGGAGCCTCAGCTTCAGGATCTGTCCTTCCAGTGAGCACTCAGGGCTGATTTCCTTCAGAATGGAGAGGTTTGATCTTCTTGCAGTCCATGGGCCTCTCAAGAGTCTCCTCCAGCAGCATAATTCAAAAGCATCAATTCTTTGGCAATCAGCCTTCTTTATGGTCCAGATTTCACTTCCATACATCACTACTGGGAAAACCATAGCTTTTACTATACAGACCTTTGTTGGCAAGGTGATGTCTCTACTTTGTCAGCCTAGAATGTAGGAAACCAGAGTTCAAATCCCCACTTGGTCATGAAGCTGAGTGAGTCACAGCCTCTGAGCCTAACCTACCTCACAGGGTCGTTGTGGGGATTAAATGAAGGGGGGGGAATCATGTGCGGCACCTTGAGCTCCTTGGAGAAAAAGGCTGGAATATAAATGCCACAAATAGATAAATACCGAAATTTGCATGTAGGGCTCAAACTGCGCACTCAAATATTTGATGAAGCAATTGCCTGTCATTGAGGATGCTTTATGTTCTTTTCCTAATCTTCCATGTCATCATCCTGTTTTTCTCTGTACTTATTATCATTAATAAGGTTTCTTTTAATGCATTAGCTGGTTGCCAGCAAAGCCACTTTCAAATGCATTCGTGGCATTCAGTTCATAAAAGGAAAGATCAGCCTTTCATCTAACCTGTGGTATCTCACATCACTCTCCTCGCTTTCTCTGTTAGAAACAGCATCTTTCTTTCTCTTCCTCACAGTGAAAGAACATGTCTGCAATCTCCCAATGCAATCTGCAATACTGCACGGGCATCTGTGTATATATTATTCCCTACTGTAATTACTAACTGATTTAGATCTATTGATTTGTCCTAAACTGACTGTGATCATAAACATACGATGAAGCCGGTTGCCTTTAAGGAACCTTGAAATGTGGCATGGACCCATGACACACTTTTAATTGGGGGAAGAAAGTGTGTCATCTGAGCTTAATCCATATGCGTCGAAGCAGTTCATTTGTAGTGGCGTTTGAACTGAGTTTCATATTCTATTATCTGTCCATGCAGATGAGATGAGTGAGAAGAGCGACAACAAAGGGGTCAGAAAGTTATATCATCAGGTACTTCTGCTCTTTAAGATGCTGTCTAAAAAAAAAAAAAAAGACAGCATCTTAAAGACAGCATCTTAGACAGTATCTTAAAAAGTAGAGACATCACCTTGCCAACAAAGGTCCGAATAGTAAAAGCTATGGTTTTCCCAGTAGTGATGTATGGAAGTGAGAGCTGGACCATAAAGAAGGCTGATTGCCAAAGAATTGATGCTTTTGAATTCTGGTGCTGGAGGAGACTCTTGAGAGTCCCATGGACTGCAAGAAGATCAAACCTATCCATTCTGAAGGAAATCAGCCCTGAGTGCTCACTGGAAGGATAGATCCTGAAGCTGAGGCTCCAAGACTTTGGCCACCTCATGAGAAGACTAGACTCTCTGGAAAAGACCCTGATGCTGGGAAAGATGGAGGGCACAAGGAGAAGGGGACGACAGAGGACGAGATGGGTGGATAGTGTTCTCGAAGCTACCAGCATGAGTTTGACCAAACTGTGGGAGGCAGTGGAAGACAGGAGGGCCTGGCGTGCTCTGGTCCATGGGGTCACGAAGAGTCGGACACAACTAAACGACTAAACAACAACAACACTTCTGCTCTTTAGCAGGGGAGAAATTACCTCAACCCCCCCCCCCCTCTTTGGGAGAAAACTCACTTTGGTCTTTCCTAAGATGAGGAGGTCTGGGGATCACATGGCCAGGATATGGTTACCAGATTTTTTTCCAATGAATCCGGGGACACTGTTTTTTTTGTTTTTTTGTTTTTGGTTTTGGTATTTGACGCTGAGTAGCAACAGGGAGTCAGTAGTGGGGATGGTGAGGCAAAAGACCCTGGGCCCAAGCACACATGCATATTGTATAAAGGTGCAAAGCCCTTCTTTTGCACCCTGTGAAACATAAATGTGCAGAGTTTTTAAAAAACTTGGCAACGGCTGCCTGCCCACAACCCCCGAGCCTCCCCCGATTAATCAAAACAAAGGGGGGAGGGGGCAGGATATCTGTACCACCAGATATCCCTGGTTCCCCTTCAGCAGTGGCGGCAGTAGCGGCAGTCAGCAGCCCGGAGCCAGCCTGGTAGCGCAGTTGGCTCTGGCTGGCTTCAGGAGCTCCTCGCTGCCGTGGCACCCGTCATTTTTCCTCTCCGGAGGTCTCTATATGATGTGTTGCACACAAGACACATCATATGGGGACTTCCAAGCGAGGAAAAAATGGTGGGCATCATGGAAGCGAGCAGCTCCTGAAGCCAGCCAGAGCCAACTGCACTACCAGGGGGGCTCTGGGCTCCTGAGGCTGCCACTGCCACATTTCCCGGGAACAGATTTTCAAATCTTGGGACATTCCGGGGACAGAATTTGTCTGGGGACATATTTGCAAATCCAGGGACTGTCCCCGGGAACTGGGGACGTCTGGTAACCCTAGGCTAGGAGTGCCCACTGGGAAGGGGCATTCAGTACACTGGTGTCATAGATTCAGGATAAATCTAGAAATTAATACAGTGGTACCTCAGGTTCAGTACTTAATTCGTTCCAGAGGTCCGTTCTTAACCTGAAACTGTTCTTAACCTGAAGCACCACTTTAGCTAATGGGGCCTCCTGCTGCCGCCATGCCGCCAGAGCACAATTTCTGTTCTCATCCTGAAGCAAATTTCTTAACCTGAAGCACTATTTCTGGGTTAGCAGAGTCTGTAACCTGAAGCGTATGTAACCTGAAGCATATGTAACCCGAGGTACCACTGTAAATGCCAGGGTTCCAAATAGGGCTGCCCTATTTTGAGCAAAGGAGGGCGCATTTGCCGACTCCTATTTTTAACTATGGGTTGCTATGACGACTCTCATTTTACATACTCATGAAAAAGAGGACATGCCCTGGAAAAAGAGGACACATGGCAACCCTCCAATAGGGATATGGATTAAAGTGCAAGCTTCAGAGCTGTGCCACACAGGGAATTCCTGGGTTGGCATATGCAAACCAGCCTGGCTGGCTTAGTGTGTAGAGCAAACCTATTAACATGACAAAATATGTCGATGGGCTATCTGAGAGCATCCTTTAGCTCTTGAGTGAGATGTTACCAAGGTAATAGGGGGTGGGGTGTTTGAAGGGACAGGAAAAGGGAATTTTCAAGCAAGGGTTGCTTAGAAGGAGAAGCAGGAAGAGGAGCTGAGATCCATATTTGGAGGTGGCTGGCTGCAGATAGCCTGAGCTGTTGTGTCTTGAAATGGCTATGCTGGAAGGTCTGGACTCCCTCCTTGCCGACTGAAGATGTAGATAGGTGAATAAACCATATTTCTTAAAGCCATGACTTCCATTCTCCAAAGGGACACAGACCCTGGGTGGGCACCTGGGACCCCATGGGCTCTTGCTACCACTTGGCCGAGAGTGTGGGAGGCACACAACTTTGTAACACTAATTAGGTCAACTGGTAGCTTGGGCAAAGCAGATTTTTTTGCAGGGAGCCTCTGATTGGCACCGTCCCCCCAGCCTCCTTCACACTGTAGAGTTATTTGTTTGATCATAGAATCATAGAATTGTGGAGTTGGGAGGGACTCTCAGGGTCATCTAGTCCAAGGTCTCTTGGGTCTCTACCAGCTGAGTGATCCCTTCTTCAGTGTGGGCAGGTAAGGGAATTTAATAACTTAATTGATAGCCACCCTGAGGCATTATTAGGTTAGAGGCAAGTACATGCACACACACACACACACAATTTTTATTCATACAAATATTTATAGACTGCTATTTCATTAAAAAAATATAAGTGGTTTATGACAAAAATGCATAAAATCATGCAATAAAATCATAAAAAGTTACAAGCAGACATTATTAACAATTGTGAAAAAATGTACTCAAAATTGCCTGCACAATTTGGTGGAAACCACTTTTTTTTGGGGGGGGGGGCAATATGTCAATCTACACAGTTCCCACTTTACATAAATGATCATTTACCAAAAAAAAAAAAAAAAAAAATGTCTTTCAAACCTGATACCCCCCAAATTTCTATTATGATGATTTGGTTCACAACCAATTTTGTATCAAAAGCAGATACCTTCCATTTTATAAGCCAAATTGGTCAACTTATCAATTTCAACTATTTCAAGACCCTTCAAAATTCAATCCCATATAGGTGGAACCTTAGGGGCAGGTGAGATGTATTTCCATTGTCTGACACCCAGCTGCAATTAACAAGATTTTTCTTCTGTTCAACAACCATGTCGCCTACTATCAAATTAAATATTGCCAGCATCAGAGAGAGTATGAGGTCTGCCTCAATCATTAAAGTGATCTGTTGGAAAATAAAAATCCAAAAATCCTAGACATATCGACAACCACACCACATGTGCTAGGTGTGCATTTGCTGCCAAGGACTTTGCAACAAATTTTGTATCAATGAGAGATGCATTCAGAATAAAAGTGAAGAAAACATTTTTGGTTCAAGAGAAACTTTCTCGTTTTCAGCCCTTTGGGAGAATGCATAGTTTTGAATTCACCCTCTTCCCTTTGATTCATTTTCTCTCGCTCGTCGTGATTCATTTCCTGGCAAAATGCGGCAGCGTCGCCACGTGACCTCCATCTTTCACTGCTATATTTCAGTACTAAAAGTGAGCAGGAGCTTAAAATCTTCAGGGTTTGCTCTGCTACAGGATACCTTTGATTTCCAGGCATGATTGCATTTAATTATTATGGCACAAAGCAGCTGAGTCCTCCCACCCACTTATCAAAGTCAGATAAGTTGTTGTAACCGAAAGGTTGCTGAACAAAGAATGCAGCTTCTGAGCTGAAAAAATACCCCCCAAGCCTGCCTTAGGACTCACCAACAGTTTCATTTGCCCCATGATTTCTAGACTTGGGTCCAATAAGTTTTAATTTTGTCTTTGCTGCTTTTTCTGGGGGGAGGGAAATAGCTGTTTCCTGCTGAATCGGAACAAATATCATTCAGGTTTTCTTTGCAGGTTTGAGAAGTTAAAGCAGCAGTTCGCAAAAAAAAATTCTCTGCACCGCATTTCTGGAATAAACAATCGCTCATGCCACACCATTTTTTTTTTAATTGATAAGAAATACTTTGGAAAACAAAAAGAAACAGCTCCTAGCAGTGCTTGATTTGTAACATAGAACACAACTACTTTATAATATGATCACAGGACATCCAGAAAGTATAAAACGAGCCACATAAGAACACATTCCCAAATTAAGTATGTATATGAAGTCAGTGAGAGGTGTGAGCTTCCTTTTGCCAGGTAATCTCACTTCTGTTAGGTCTAATTTGAGACAAACGAACTCTCGTCTCATCAGCACAAACATGCCTTTCCCTTTTCTGATCTTTCATACCAGTCAGAGTTGAAAATCCTTGTTCATGACAATAAGTCATGGGGAACTGTAGAAGAATAGCCGGTGCTCTTAAAGAGAGGTGTGAATATGGTTTCTGGTTATATCTCCAAACAAATTATACTATACTATACTATACTATACTATACTATACTATACTATACTATACTATACTATTAACGGGATATGAATTTGCTGAATTAACTTTTAAAAAGGGATACAAGAACGGGAGACGTGAGGAAGTCGGGAAAATAAGCTAATTGAAAATGAGAAATTAAGAAAGAGGGAATTTTTGTTTTTTGTTACTATATCTTTTTTCTTCTTCTCTTTTTTCTTTGATGTGTTTAATGTTTTGTATTTTTGTATTGTATTGTTTTTTGTGATTTTGTATTTTCTTTGTCTATGTAAGCTTGTCTATTGTGAAAATTTAATAAAATATTTATAAAAAATATATATACTATACTATACTATACTATACTATACTATACTATACTATACTATACTATACTATACCATACTGAAATGTTTGATTGTCCTTAAATCTTCCTGCCACACTTGCCATCCTCTTCTGCAACATCAGGGTAGGATACCCCACCCCTTTGAGAACCACCATGTTAAAGGCTCAGTTGCTGTTGTTTAAAAAAGCAAACGTGCATACAGTGCTTTATATATACAGTGGTACCTCGGGTTACAGATGCTTCAGGTTACAGATGCTTCAGGTTACAGACTCCGCTAACCCGGAAGTAGTACCTCAGGTTAAGAACTTTGCTTCAGGATGAGAACAGAAATCGTGCTGCGGCAGCGGGAGGCCCCATTAGCTAAAGCGGTACCTCAGGTTAAGAAGGGACCTCCAGAATGAATTAAGTTCTTAACCTGGGGTACCACTGTATATATGAGGTGCTGGAACTCACCATTAAGTTGTTGCAGCAAGTGCCACACTTTTTAACAACGAGAAAGAGGCGTCTGTGCTGAGTACCCTTGAGTACCCCCTGAAAACAAATAAAGCACTGCATGTGTGCACACAAAACTACTCTCACACACACTTCCACTACTGATTCATTCATTCATTCAATAAAATTTATATAGCGTTTGATTGTGGCAAAACCTCTTTTTAAGCAGCTTAAAAGAAATCTTAAAATGGTCTATTTATATACTTTATGTATTTATATCCCACCTTTCTTCCAAGTTGGTATTCAAGGCTGCTTATAATGTTTTGAAACATCAATGGTAAAACGAAGAACAATAATCCAAAGCAATAATTAAAGTACATCACAAACCAGGGCTTTTTTTTAAAGGGGAGACTCACAGGAACTCCATTCTGCCACCTCTCAGCTGGGCGTCATTGCCATTCTAACAGAACAAGGGAGGTGTTCGTGGTGAGTTCTGGCACCACTTTTTTGAGAAAAATAGCACCGATCACAACATGTTTTTAAAACCAGCTGAGGCAGCTGAAGAGGCCAGACACCAGCTTGGCTACAGGTAGGTAACCGTGTTGGTCTGCCATAGTCGAAACAAAATAAAAAGAATCTGAAGAAGTGTGCATGCACACGAAGGTAAAGGTAAAGGGACCCCTGGCCATTAGGTCCAGTCGTGAACGACTCTGGGGTTGCGGCGCTCATCTCGCTTTAGTGGCCAAGGGAGCCGGCGTACAGCTTCTGGGTCGTGGCCAGCATGACTTAGTCGCTTCCGGCAAACCAGAGCAGCGCACGAAAATGCCGTTTACCTTCCCGCCGGAGCGGTACCAATTTATCTACTTGCACTTTGTGCTTTTGAACTGCTAGGTTGGCAGGAGCAGGGACCGAGCAACTGGAGCTCACCCCGTCGCGGGGATTCGAACTACCGACCTTCTGATCGGCAAGCCCAAGGCTCTGTGGTTTAACCCACAGCACCACCCGCGTCCCTTATATGCACACGAAAGCTCATACCAATAACAAACTTAGTTGGTCTCTAGGGTGCTACCAGCTTGGCTGTGAGTCCTTGAAGACTTGCTCCCTACCCTGCAGGTCTTTTCCCACCTGCCCTGGGAAGATGGTGCCCTGACTGACTCCAGCTACAAAAGCTGAGGCTGTTGAACAGACTTTTGGGTTAGGGTGTTGTTTGGGGTTTTTGTTGCTGGGTGGGGATGGTTGCTGTTGTTGCTGTTTCTTGTATCTTTAGATTTTGTTGCAATTTATGTGGAAATGGCTCAGATTGGTTTTGCATTTCTTACTGTTTTATTTATTTATTTTTTCTACTTTTGCTGTGTTGCAGTTAAGTATTCTTTTACATGGCGTAAGCCGCCTTGATCATGGCTCGAACAGTGGGAAAGCGGCATGTTGTTGTTGTTTAGTCGTTTAGTCGTGTCCGACTCTTCGTGACCCCATAGACCAGAGCACGCCAGGCACTCCTGTCTTCCACTGCCTCCCGCAGCTTGGTCAAACTCATGCTGGTATGAAATATACTCAGAGTCACAAAGTGATTTCATGCTCTTTATTCAGCTCATAGTGGTGAGGAGGAATGAAAAGAAAGTCCCCTCACAGTATCTGCTTTATATACACTATTTACACAATGGGCTGCACATGATTGGCTAATTCCGGAATTCTACTGTAAGCCAATCAGGTTGTGGATTCACTTCTATCTGGAGCAGGATTGGGTGGTTCCTGCCAACCAATCATACTGCTGCATTGTTCTAGGACCAATCAGACTGCTGCATTCTGAATCCTATTGTTCTAGGACTAATCAGACTGCTGCAGTTTGGATCCTATTCAACTCAGTACATAACACCCCTCCCCTCTAAGTTCCAGTCCTGCCCGGGAGGTCGCATTCATAGTCCTCAAGGTATGCCGGCAGCCTACGTGTGCGTTGCGGCCTGTGGTGTTCCCTGGTCCGGGCTCCAGGTTCTGGCTCTTGTTCCAAGGATGCTAGCTGTGATGGGCCTGTTTGGTCTGGCGCAACCGGCTCACTCAGTCGTGGTTCTGGTTCCGGTGTCCTTTCGGCCTCACGGGTCCTCTCTGTATTTACTGATTCTGCCTCTCCTGCTGGCTCCTCCTGGTCTATGGGCCTCACTGCCCCGCTGTTCCCTTGGGACTCCTCTGACCTTTCCTCCTCCTGGTTTTCTCCTGGGAATCGTCGCCGTATCTGGTCGCAGTGGCGGCGCCAGCATTGTCCCCCATCCGTTAGCACCTCGTACGACACGGGGCCAGTGACCCTGGTGACTGTGGCGGGTACCCATGCTGGGCCTGCCCCAAAATTCTTTGCGTACACTGGGTCCTGGGCCTCGAAGGTCCGGGGGTTCCTGCCTTCCCCCACCACTACCTCATCCTGAGCTCTATCGGGGTGAAGGCGGTCCAATCTGATTGCAAGGCGCCGACCCATTAGTAGTTCAGCGGGGATCCGGCCAGTCGTTGAGCTGGGGGTGCTGTGCTGTGCTAGAAGGAATGTGGCAAGGCGGTACTCCCAGTCCCCTTGCGTCATGCGGCGAAGGGTGTCCTTGGTGGTCCGCACCATGCGTTCTGCTTGGCCATTGGTGGCAGGGTGGAACGGCGCCGAACGGATGTGGCGGATGGCGTTCTGTGCTGTGAAGGTTTGGAATTCTCCTGACGTAAATGCAGTCCCGTTGTCTGAGACAAGAGTGTCATGGAGCCCGTGGGTTGCAAACAGCCTGCGTAGTACCCGGATGGCTGCGGACGTGGAAGTGGACGGTACCAGTGCGACTTCCAGCCATTTGGTGTAGGAGTCCACCACTATGAAGAATGTTTTCCCCTGAAAGGGGCCAGCGAAATCCACATGCAGGCGTGACCATGGTGCTCGGGCCGACTCCCAGGACTGGACTGTAGGTATTTTGATTAGTCCGTGACGTGCTAATTGATTTACTACCGGCAATTAGCTCTTTATGGCAGCTTCGGCAGGTCCGGCACGCTTCCTCTGCGCGATCTGCTCCTTCTTCTCCGTCACGCCCAGCAGAGTAAAACACAGCAGCAACCTGTCACTTAGTTTCCCACAAACACACAGAGCACAGTAATGTCCATTTACAGCTCTTTATTGCATCATTTTCTCAGATATTTCCAGGACTCCTCGCAGCCATGGTAAAACTGCGTCTCTCTCTCTCAACGACTAGAGAGGAACAGACAGGAAAGCTCCTCCCAGCTTCCAAATTCTGACGTCAGAATGCTGAGGCATCATGGGAACAACTTAACCTCTTAAGTTCCAACTCCCATACCCCCTCTGCCACACATTCTGACAATACCTGTGGAACATCCACGTAACTCTCAGGTTCACACTGTGCGAAACTTACCAACGCACCTGTGGCTTGGTATCTTTCCGGTGGAACACCCTTCGTTGTGCGACTGGATCGCCTGGGCACAAACTCAGATGTTACCTCTGATTCACTGCCACCAGGAACTGTTTCCTCAGCATCACGGGATTCCCCCTCTGACTTAAAGCGTTTTCGAATCCTCTCCATTACACTTACAGGAGAACTAGGTTCACTCTTAACCTCTCTTTTTACAACTTGTGGAGATGCCCCACCCTGCTCCAGACTTTGGTCAGTGACCTGATCGTCATCAGCAGACTCAACCTCTCCTTCCTCCCCCTCAGAATCTTCCTGTTCTGAATCAGAGAGACACTCTGAGAGAACATCACGCTTGACAGCAGGTTGTGACTTTTTATCCTGCTCATAGAACTCAGCGTGCTTGCTGATCAGTAACTTACTCTGATCACCTGATGGAAATGCGAACCTCCATGCATTCGCTGTTGGCTCATACCCACAGAAGATCATTTTCCGGAACTTGGATCCATCTGGCCCTTGCAACGCAGCAGATACTGGCACAGACGCATGTGACCCGAACTTGCGCAGAAAATGAATCTGGGGTTTCCTGCCATGCAACAAGCTAAACGGTGTGTCACCTACCGCTGAATTGTAGGTGCGATTCCAGGTGAAGCTTACATACTTGATTGCCTCCAGCCAAAACTTTGGTGGCAACCCAGAATCCTTCAGCAACACCTTTGCAGTCCGCACCAGAGCCTCACATCGTAGCTCTGCCTCCCCCCTCTGATTGGGTGAAGTCACTGTGTGACGTATCCCTTTCTTGCGAAAGTACTTCTTCAAAGCAGAACCTGTAAACTCAGCTCCCCTGTCACTTGTGACAGCCTGCACTTTGGTGGAAAACTTTTGTTCCACCCCCTCAATCCAACGTTTGATCAGCTGTGCTGCATCATCCTTGGATTTGAGACCGTGAGTCCAGGAATTCTGTGTAAAATTGTCCTGCATCGAGAGCAGAAACCTTGACCCTCCCAGACTTGGTTCCTTTACCGGACCCAACAAATCTATGTGAATTTGTTCAAAAGGTTTTTCGGTTACCCTATCCACTTTTGGGTAACTGCACCCTTTTACCTTTGCATGTCTGCATGCTTCACAATCCATTGCACATCCACATTCTACAATGTGGCAACCGTTAGCGACCTCGGGTAGCGTCTGTAGTTCTTCTACAGAGCCATGAGCTGTCCTAGCATGCCAAGCGTGTACACATGAATCATGATTGGGAATTGTAGCACGCAGTGCTTGTGCTTTCTCAACCTTCCCCTCACCCTCCAGAGACGTTTTAAGAATGAAAAGATCATTCTGCCCCTTTTTAACCTTGGCAAGCATCCTCCCTCCCTTGGAGATTGTGCAGACGTCATCCTCAAAAGAAACCTTGAATCCCTTTTTTAGCAAATAAGGCACAGATAAAAGACAGTGGTGTATCCCAGGAACAGTACAACACTCCAACGTTTCCTGTAAAACAGACATAAAGAGATTTGTCACGTTAGTCACACATTTTTTCTGTCCATTTGCAAACAGTACAGTTTTCCCGGCCGGAATTGCCTTGCAATTCCACCCCTCGACAGCAGGTGTCTCTGGAATCAAGTTGCGATTAGCTGCAGAGTCAATAACGAAACGAAACTCTGAGCCTTGCTCCCGGCTGTTTTCAAACAACGCCAAACTAGCCGTAATCTGATAAGTCTCTTCCTGGCACCTGGCACGTCCACCAGCCTCAGTCCCACGCCTGGTTGTTTTTCCAGACTGGCTGCCATGGAAACCCGACTGATTCCCATGGGAATTGTCCTTGAAAACATCCTGCCTTGCCTCTCTGCTCCGGTGGGGGCAATCTCGACGCAGATGTTCAGCTGACTTGCAAACGTGGCAACGACGAACTTCAGTGGAAAAATACTGCCCGGGGCTCCTCCCAGCTGGCCTGGCCCTCCTTCTTCCGGAAAAGCACTTTTTGCCAGATCCGCCCCCTCTGAACTCCACTCCAGCAGGCACAGTGGAAAACTTTTCAAACTTGCCTTTGGAACTTTCCGCCCCCCCGACTTGCTCACTAGCACTCCTTGAGGCTAAATCATCAGGAACAGGGACTGCAGCCATCTTTAGGCTCTTAGCTTCCATCTGCCCTCGGCCTCCTGCTGAGCCTTCACACAGACGTTTCAGCACTCTCCAGGCCTCACACGCAGATTCAATGCTTTCCAGGTGCTGTTGCAACTTAGCATGCACACCTGCTCTCAACATGCAGATCTCAGCTCTCACAGCTTTCTCTCTCTGCATCTTCTCCTCCATACAAACAGATTGCAGGGTCTCTGCATCTCTGTCCACCAGCCCTGCACTTTCAGCAGCAGTCAGTCCGCTTGTGGATGGCTCTTTCTTGCTTACATCCCACAAGCCAGTTGCCCAAAACCAGGCTCTCACCCTTCTGACCCAGATTTCCCACGACTGGGTGGTGAGGTCTTCAAGCTGTTCAAACGGAGCTTGAAACACCTCCTGGCCATCTGCCATCTTCTCCCGTTCTCCCAAGGGGGCCCCAAGCTGTACTTACAATAACATCAGCTCCTCTGGCTTTTCTCCCTGGAGAAACGATACCTCAGCTCTGCGCAGTTCTCAGCAACACAGGCACTCTCTGCGTCTCGCAGCTTGCTTGTTTGCTACTGCCTCCGCTTCCTGCCGTTTCTGCTCGACACCGCAGATCAAAGCCTTTTCAGCATGTCTCCCGTGACAGGTTTACAAGCGGTAATTTAGGGTCCATAACCTGTAGGTATTTTGATTAGTCCGTGACGTGCTAATTGATTTACTACCGGCAATTAGCTCTTTATGGCAGCTTCGGCAGGTCCGGCACGCTTCCTCTGCGCGATCTGCTCCTTCTTCTCCGTCACGCCCAGCAGAGTAAAACACAGCAGCAACCTGTCACTTAGTTTCCCACAAACACACAGAGCACAGTAATGTCCATTTACAGCTCTTTATTGCATCATTTTCTCAGATATTTCCAGGACTCCTCGCAGCCATGGTAAAACTGCGTCTCTCTCTCTCAACGACTAGAGAGGAACAGACAGGAAAGCTCCTCCCAGCTTCCAAATTCTGACGTCAGAATGCTGAGGCATCATGGGAACAACTTAACCTCTTAAGTTCCAACTCCCATATGGACTGGGGCCCTTGGGGGATCTGGGCGGGATTCTTGGCAGGCCTGGCAGTGTTTGACCCAGGCCTCTATCTCTCCATCGATCCCCGGCCACCACACATAACTCCTGGCAAGGGCCTTCATTCTTACTACCCCTGGATGTGTCTCGTGTAGGGCTGTGAGGACCCTTTTGCGGAGGGGCTGGGGAACAACGACTCTGCTTCCCCATAACAGGCACCCCTTGTGGGCCGACAGTTCATGTTTGCGGGTTGTGTAGCCGGCGAATTCTGGCCCGGGGCTGCTGCTGGGCCATCCCCTCCACACCCAGTCCAGGACCCGGGAGATGACCCTATCTTTCTTGGAATGGTGGGCAACTTCTGGTGCCTGAATGGGGCGGTCGGGAAGCAGCTCCAGGCTCATAACCTCTTCTGCAGGTGCTGGGTCAGGGCCTGTTTCCGGTAGTGGTAGCCTGCTGAGGGCGTCCGCATGGCCCATCGCCTTCCCAGGTCGGTGAATCAGTGCATACTGGTAGCTGGCAAGGAAAATTGACCACCTGAGGACGCGAGGAGACAGCACTTGGGGGGTCTGCTTTTCGGGGGCAAACAAGCCAAGCAACGGCTTGTGGTCAGTCACCACGGTGAAGGGCCGCCCGTACAAGAAATCATGGAATTTTTTTACTCCCTTCACGATTGCCAGACCCTCCTTGTCGATTTGCGAGTAGTTCCGCTCGGTTGCGTTGAGTGTCTGGGAAAAGTACGCCACCGGTACCTCTCTTCCATCCGGGAGTTGGTGCCCCAGGACAGCGCCAATGCCATAGGGTGAGGCGTCGCATGCTAGCACCACCGGCAGCCTCTCGTCGAAGTGTGCCAAGACAGAGTTTGAGACAAGCAAGTCCTTGACTGCCTGGAATGCGGCCTCCTGGCGCTGGCCCCACACCCAAGGGGCCCGCTTGTCCAGGAGTCTGTGTAGGGGCTCCGCTACCGCCGCCTTGTGGGGAAGGAAGGAATGGTAAAAGTTCAATAGTCCCAAGAAGGCCTGAAGTTCAGTCTTGCTCTTGGGCGCTGGGGCATCACAAATGGCCCGTACCTTGTCCCCAGTCGGGTGGACTCCTTCTGCGTCCACCATAAATCCCAGAAAGTCCACCTGAGGCACTCCTAGTAGACATTTTTCCCGCTTCACCTTGAGACCCGCCGTCTGGAAACGGTGCAGAACGGTGCGGAGGCGGTCCTCGAACTCCTCTGGTGTGGGCCCGGCAATCAACACATCATCGAAGAAGGGGGTGACGCCAGGAATCCCTTTAAGGAGAGAGTCCATTAGATTCTGGAATATGCCTGGTGCCACGCTGACCCCGAATTGCAGCCGCTTTACCCTGAACGCTCCTCTGTGCGTCACAATCGTCTGTGCCTCTGCTGTGGCTTCATCTACTGGCAGCTGTTGATATGCTTGGGCCAAGTCCAGCTTGCCAAAAATTTTCGACCCAGCCAGGGTGGCAAGGACATGGCTGACCACTGGCACTGGGTATGCGTGGGCCGTCAGGGCCTTGTTTATGGTACATTTGTAGTCTGCGCAGATGCGGACCGAACCATTAGGCTTGACGGGTGTGACGATTGGGGTTTCCCAGGGGGCATTAGGCACCGGCTCCAGCACTCCTTGCTCCACGAGCCGGTCCAATTCCTCGTCCAGACGGGGTTTCAAGGCGAACTGGACCCGGCGGGCCTTGAGCCTGACCGGTCGTACTGCGGGGTCAAGCTGTAGCGCAATGGGGGGGCCCGTATACTGTCCCAATTTCCCGTCGAAAACCCCTGGAAATTCCTTGCATATGGCGTCCACGTCCACTTGTAAGCTAGTGTGGTTCACCCCGGTGACAGCTAGCCCCAGTGGTCCAAACCATGCCAATCCCAGTAAGCTAATGTAGGGGCCCTTGACCACAAGCAAGTCCAGTTGCCGCGTCCGCCCTCGGTATTGCACCCTGAAGGTCCCCACACCCATTGTGGGGACCTTACGTTTCTGGAAGTCCCGTAGGGTGAATGGGGCCGGCCTGAGTTTGGGACCCCCAGTAGGACACAGTTTCCTTAAGGTCCTTGCCGAGATTATGGATAGAGTTGAACCCGTGTCAAGCTCCATGCGGCATGGGGCCCCCTCTATCTGCACCTCCACATAAATTTTCTCTACGTTGGGGTGGGGCAACTGGTATACCTGGCAGTCCGTGAGCTCCGTCGAGTTGCCTTGGTGCGTTGGGCCCCGGGACCTGGGGCTCTTGGGTTGGTCATCTGATGCCTGGTGTCGGGTGGGCCGAGCCCGACACACCCGGGCGATGTGTCCCGATTTTCTGCACTGCCTGCACTCTGCATTGCGGAAACGACAGGTCCTCCTCTCGTGACTCTCCCCGCAGCTTGCGCAGTTTCCTCCTTCTCGTCGAGGCAGCTGTGGTTTGTGCGCTGCTTGAGTGCGCTGCTGTACTCGGTGCACTTCCTCCCTGTCGGATCCTGAGTCGTCAGTGAGGTCTTCGTGGTGGACCCTCGGTTGGGATGGCAGGCTCGGCCGTGCCTCTTGCGTCGACCTCTCGGCAGCTTCCGTAGCCAGTGCCTCCTCCAGAGCGACCTGGAACGTTAGGTCCTTCTTAGCGTAGAGGCGTCGTTGCAGCTTCTCATCCTTCAGGCCACTGACGAGGCGGTCACGAAGCATGTTCTCCAGCTCTGAGAAGTTGCAGAACCGGGCGGCTTGGCGGAGAGAGGTCACAAACCCAGTTATGGTTTCCCCAGGGGCTTGTCGCTTTGCATAGAAGGCATTTCGACGAGCCACCACTGAGGGCTGCGGCGAAAAGTGCCCCTTCAGCTGTTCCATTATTGTTTTGTATGGAACAGTAGCGACGTCTTCAGGCGCAAGGAGAGCCCGGGCGATTTCAAACGTCTCCTCTCCGCAGACGCTGAAGAATATCGCCCTCTTCTTGGCGTCTTCTACGTCGGTGACCCCTTTGGCTTCTAGGAGGAAGGTGAAACGGGAGGCATACACTTCCCAGTCTCCAGATGCTGGGTTGAATGGCGAGAAGCTGCTGTCGGTTGCCATTCTGAGTTCCTTGTGTCCCGGAGCTGAAGCCTGGATACACGAGGCAGCGGTGCGGCAGGTGGCGGTGCTGCGGTGCTGTGTTTGGCAGTCAGCTCAGCGGGATCCCACCTTCGTCGCCAGTGAAATATACTCAGAGTCACAAAGTGATTTCATGCTCTTTATTCAGCTCATAGTGGTGAGGAGGAATGAAAAGAAAGTCCCCTCACAGTATCTGCTTTATATACACTATTTACACAATGGGCTGCACATGATTGGCTAATTCCGGAATTCTACTGTAAGCCAATCAGGTTGTGGATTCACTTCTATCTGGAGCAGGATTGGGTGGTTCCTGCCAACCAATCATACTGCTGCATTGTTCTAGGACCAATCAGACTGCTGCATTCTGAATCCTATTGTTCTAGGACTAATCAGACTGCTGCAGTTTGGATCCTATTCAACTCAGTACATAACATGGTAGCTTTGAGAACACTGTCCAAGCATCTCGTCCCCTGTCGTCCCCTTCTCCTTGTGCCCTCCATCTTTCCATCAGGGTCTTTTCCAGGGAGTCTCCTCTTCTCATGAGGTGGCTAAAGTATTGGAGCCTCAGCTTCAGGATCTGTCCTTCCAGTGAGCCCTCAGGGCTGATTTCCTTAAGGATGGATAGGTCTGATCTTCTTCCAGTCCATGGGACTCTCACGAGTCTCCTCCAGCACCATAATTCAAAAGCATCAATTCTTCGGCGATCAGCCTTCTTTATGGTCCAGCTCTCACTTTCATGCTGCATACAAATAAAATTATGCATGCATTCCTTTTCAGTGAAGGGCAGTGCTCGTGCCAAGGTTTGCTTTCTCTGTAAACTTGCAAAAAGTTTCCTTTCAGCAACTGTGCAAATAATAACAATAATAATTTATTATTTGTACCCTGCCCATCTGGCTGTGTTTCCCCAGCCACTCTGGGCAGCTTCCAACAAAGATTAAAAATACTTTAAAATGCCACACATTAAAAACTTCCCTGAACAGAGCTGCCTTCAGATGTCTTCTAAATGTTAGGTAGTTGACATCTGACATCTCTTTGACATCTGATGGGACATCTCTTTGACATCTGATGGGAGGGTGTTCCACAGGGCGGGTGTCACTACCGAGAAGGCCCTCTGCCTGGTTCCCTGTAGCTTTGCTTCTCGCAGTGAGGGAACCACCAGAAGGCCTTTGGCGCTGGACCTCAGTGTCCAGGCAGAACGATGGGGGTGGAGACGCTCCTTCAGGTATGCTGGGCCAAGGCCATTTAGGGCTTTGAAGGTCAGCAGCAAAACTTTGAATTGTGCTCAGAAATGTACTGGGAGTCAATGTACGTTTTTCAGGAGCGGTGTTATGTGGTCTTGGCAGCTGCTCCCAGTCACCAGTCTAGCTGCCGCATTCTGGACGCAATTACATGCTTCTGCAGAATGTGCAGGGTGCAATCACAGAATGTGCAAGGTGACTACTGAAATGAGCTGCTCAGTTGCAGAAGAACTGGCAGGATCCCTGAATTGAAGCGCTCCTGTTAGGGAGGAAGTTATGCTGTTACATTTTGCTGTGGGTCCCTCTTGTGCAATTTAAATGCAATGGCGAATTGTAATGGAAGCTGCACTTTTAGAGCCTTGTAATACTTTGTCATAATCTGCCCAATCATAAAGAATTTAATATGATATTTCTTAGCCCTAGTGAGCTATTTCATAAGATAATGGAGGGATGAAATGATATAGCAGGTTATCTAATCTACCTAGATGTTCAGTCTATATATTCACAATATACCAGTAATTATTTCAAGGACCTGGTAGTTTGCAATGATGATGATGATGATGATGATGATGATGATGATGTATATGAAACCAATCTGACTGAGTTGCCCCAGCTACTCGGGGTTACTCCCAACAAAATATAGTAAAAACACAATACAACATCAAACACTAAAAACTTCCTGGAATGAATACCCACCTTTTTAGCCTAAGGTCCCAGTGTGGGTTTTAACCAGTAAGGGCGTATCTACCTTTTGTCTCGCTCTTTCCAGACACACATCAACTCTCTGTGCCTGAGAGATTTTCATGGGGGAATCTCTAGGCCACCCCACAACCCCCCCAAAAAACCTGCTCAGTCATGGAGCTTTCAAGTGTGGACCATGCCTGGAAAGAGCAGAAGAAAGTGTGGATAAGCCCCACAGCACAACATTAAAAATAGTGTTAAACAGCTTACATTACAGAAATAAGGCAACACCTAAAAAATATGCATCCCAAGTCTCAAAAACAAGAGCAATGGGAGATAGAGCAGCCATCTCTCACCACCACTTTTGGGGAGCTATCTTCCAAACAGGAACCAGAATCATCGCAAAACAATGTATCTCACCAGTCCTGATCCTTGCATGTTCCATGTAAAGTGGTACCTCGGGTTAGGAACTTAATTTGTTCTGGAGGTCCATTCTTAATCTGAAACTGTTCTTAACCTGAAGCACCACTTTAGCTAATGGGGCCTCCTACTGCTGCCGCGCTGCCGCCATGTGATTACTGTTCTCATCCTGAAGCAAAGTTCTTAACCTGAGGTACTATTTCTGGGTTAGCAGAGTCTGTAACCTGAAGCGTCTGTAACCTGAAGTGTCTGTAACCCAAGGTACCACTGTATTGCAATAGATTCTGCTGTACAGTGGATGGTGGAACAAGGAAGTTAGCCTCACCTTTGCATTCCCTATATACCCTTTAATGTAAAGTGGGTCTTAAATTAGTAGTAATAGACTGTTGGGGATTGAATCCAATCATATGAGATGTCCACCATAAAAACCAGGAGGGACAATGGAACTTACACAAGTCTGCCTTGGACTTAGATATCTTGACTTGTGGAGTCCTCAGACAAGAACTTAATAAGAGCCTGCTGGATGAATCCCAAAGTGCATCTAATTGAACATCTGCTGCATCCTATGTTATTCATCTCAGGAATCTTGCTCTAAGAACCTAAGAAGAGCCCTGGCAGATGCTTCCTGTCAAAGGTCCATCTACTCCAACATCCTTTTCTCACAGTAGCCAACCAGAAGTCCACAAGAAGCCTGCAAGCAGACTCTGTGTACAACCACACTCTTCCTCACCAGCAGTTCCCAGCAAATGAAGGCAAATGATCTCCAACAGTGGGAGAACATAGCCATATTTGGGGGAGCACTCATCCACTCCTTGATTACACAGAGAGTATCCACAAGTCTGGTTAGTATATGATCTGGAGTCATATCTGTGTTGTTCAGATGGGTACAGATACCAGATCAAGGAAGGCATTGCTTAAGTTCATGCATCCTGCTGTTGTTCCCCTCTTCTCGGTACTCTTTACTTGTCAGGCATGGGAACACTGTCAACGACAAATTGGCTGAGAACAGCAGGCGGTCAGATACACTCCTGCTTATTAAACCTGCAGATGCACTTCTGTTGTTTGACAAAGTGTCAGGGCTCATTGCCCTGTCGCTCCTCCCGTAAAGATCTTAAGGCTTGTAAAAACTTCACAGCTGCCTCGTGAAAGTTGCAGGTACATCTTGGATCCTGGAATTAAGTTGTGCAATGCTCCTCATCTTTCTCCTGCCTCTCCTCTTAATCGCTTTCCTTTCTTAAAATAATAACTTGCAGGGCAGTGCTGGAGGTACAGCTTCTTCTTCTTCTTCTTCTTCTTCTTCTTCTTCTTCTTCTTCTTCTTCTTCTTCTTCTTCTTCTTCCTCTTCCTCCTCCTCTTCTTCTTCTTCTTCTTCTTCTTCTTCTTCTTCTTCTTCTTCTACATGCCCACCTCACTGGCAGGATGGCCAGTTCAAAAACTGCTGCAGCCCACACAGCGAGTTCTTTTCGTCGAATTTCCGAACTCATCTTTTTCAAAGGGGCAATTAAAGCACACCGACAAGGTCTGACAACTGGCGTCCAGCATCTGCTCTGCCTCTACAGCCAGACACAGCTGTCTGCTGTTCTATGAGAAATGCCGAAACATATAACCTGAGGAATACCAATGAACTCCTTCCTTTTGGAACAAACAGAGATAGGAAATACATTCCTCCTCCTCCCCAAAGTAGTTTAAGACAGCGGTGTAAGCCAAGTCAGGCCATTGTTCCACGCAGCTTGGGCACAGAGGTGTCTTTCTCAGCCCACAATATCTTCTAATGGTTAGAGGGACATTTAGATGGACATCAGGGTCCTTCCACTATGTTTCCAGCCCATCTTGGCAAGGGATGGGGGCACAGAGGACAACGCTTCCTCAGTTATTGTGCTTGGGTGCATCATTAGCGGTCTTCTGCCAAACAATGTAAATAAAATATGGATGCTCTCTGGACCTTTGGGGGAAAGGATTGCCTGGCAGTAATTGCATTGTTGATCTCAAACTCTACTGATCAGGCTTTGGCTACTCTGCTATAATGGTGATTTTGTTAGCAACATAGTTTTAATTTTGTAGCGTTGATTTCCAGCTCATGGTTAGTTAGGGGTCTTTTTTAATGTGGGTTCAAATATTTTAATAAATAATTGTGGGGTATTCAAAGGGCAGTCAAACCAACAATTCATTGTTTGCTAGATAGGTACATGATAGGAACAGAAGCTCAGAGATTTTTCCTGTACGTTTGCTAGAGAGAACTCTGTGAGAGACACTCTCACTGTTCCCTGACAGGGGGAGGACATATATATTTTTGCACTCCTTACCTGCCTGGGCACATCCTCTTATTGCTTCCGCTCTTCCTCTTCCTCTTCCTCTCATCTCCAAACCAGAAATGTGAGAACACGCAAAGTATTGGAAGACACAAGACCTACCCACCTTGGAAGAATGGCAGATGAAAGTGATGGACTATATGACACTGGCTGAGATGACCGGCAGAATCCGTGATCAGGGGAAAGAGATGGCGGAAGAGGATTGGAAGAAATTTAAAATCTATCTTAAAAATTATTATAAAATTGAGGAATGTTAAAATGTCGAGGTGTTGAGAAAGAAAAGGGAATCACAGCGACATAAGATTAAGTTGAAGGAAAGGTTAAGAGGACATACATTTGACAAAACCACTTAGAAGCTGCTGAAATAATTTTGGAAACTGGGATGCAGCAAGGGGAGGTATGGGGGAGTCCGAGAAATGAGGGTTATGAAAAAAGGTTATGAAATTATACATGTTTGTATGTCTTTTTATTTGTTTGTATTGTTTAAAAAATGTTGTAAAACCAATAAAAAAATTATATATAAAAAAAAAGAAATGTGAGAACAACTGATAAATCTGAGCTACAACTCAGACTGCATCTTAAGCTAGACTATATTATGTCTTTGTAAGTGTACAGTGGTACCTCGGGTTACAGAAGCTTCAGGTTACATATGCTTCAGGTTACAGACTCTGCTAACCCAGAAATAGTACCTCGGGTTAAGAACTTTGCTTCAGGATGAGAACAGAAATTGCGCAGTGGTGGCCCGGCAGCAGCAGGAGGCCCCATTAGCTAAAGTGGTACCTCAGGTTAAGAACAGTTTCAGGTTAAGAACGGACCTCAAAAACAAATTAAGTTCTTAACCCGAGGTACCACTGGATTGCCATTTTAAGCCTGCCTGAACAAAGCTGCTGTATCTGTTATCCTGCAACAGAAACTGAGTGAGTAGATGTTATTTTTACATTTTACAAGACTATGTGATTATTGTTTTGAAATGGGGAAATGCCAGGAGAATCTAGTCTGCCTTAAAGCATCCTGGATTACTTAAACTAACCTGAGGGAAGGATAATATCTAATAAATATATCCCCTCCTAGCATCTATACATATCCCTGCAATAACGAATATCAAGGAGGGCTGCCCTGAAATCTGTCCTCTGGTTTCCATAAAGTTTTATTCCTCAAGAGACTTCCATTTTTCTACTTCGTTCTCAGGGCACCTGAGAATAATAGATGGGTCCTTGGTCTGATCCAGCAGGGATCTTCTTCTGCTTCTCTCCCCCCACAAAATCCTAGATCCTCTTTCTGCAGATGAAGATGTTGCTCTCTATCAGCAGAGAAAGGGGGTTCCTTATTTTTTTTGCCATTTAGGGCCTGGAAGGCATGCATGGTTTCAGAGAACGGGGAGAATGGCCAGATTTCGATAGACAGTCCTGCCTCCGCTCAATGATAGAAAAATGCAACCTTTGCTGCTGATAGAAGTAGTACGACTCATGCTACATTTTGGTGACTAATATACATTAAAGGTAAAGGGACCCCTGACCGTTAGGTCCAGTTGTGGCCGACTCTGGGGTTGCGGTGCTAATCTCGTTTTATTGGCCGAGGGAGCCGGCATACAGCTTCTGGGTCATGTGGCCAGCATGACTAAGCTGCTTCTGGCGAACCAGAGCAGCGCACGGAAATGCCGTTTACCTTCCCACCAGAGTGGTACCTATTTATCTACTTGTACTTTGGCGTGCTTTCGAACTGCTAGGTTGGCAGGAGCAGGGACCGAGCAACGGGAGCTCACCCCGTTGCGGGGATTCAAACCGCCGACCTTCTGATTGGCAAGTCCTAGGCTCTGTGGTTTAGACCACAGCATTATACGTACAATAATTACCAAAATAATTATACATTCTTTATCAATCTTCTGAGAAAAATACAGAACCTTGAATGAATGAATTTTATTATTATGGTCACAGACATTTCATAAAGAATACTATTAGCAAACCAGTCCCTTAAGCTTAAGCCAAGAAATAGTATTCTTTATGAAATTGCATATCAGTATACGTATCAAGGCTTTGAGATTAGACCACTGAAGAAGCCTGGAAAGCTACCTTGGGAGTGTGCTACCTGCAAGCGCCAGTAAAAGGGCCCCATCAGGGGCGAACAGCAGCCTTACTTGCACTGCCAGGGCGAAACAGGTGCAAAACGCCGGCCCCCTGTCTACAACTTCATTAACATCCATCTACAACCTCACTAGCATCTCTCAGTATTGTGATCAACACCAAACTTACCCTTTGTGGGTATCTTCATGAACTTACCTTAAAAGATAAAGAAAACAAAAGACTGAGTTAAGCATTTGAAAAATCCATTGAAACCAGACATTATAAGTTCATCTTAAGTTGGGTAGCTCATAAGTCTCTGTGGCTTTACACAAGGTTTTGTATTTTTCTCAGAAGATTGATAAAGAATGTATAATTATATTGGTAATTATTGTATGTATATTAGTCACCAACGTGTTGCATGAGTCATACTACTCCTCTCAATGATAGGCAAATTGGGTAGAAAAGATAGTGTGGTCTCAGAAAGCTGGGAGTATAATTATAACTCCATCCTTCCCTCTCGGCTGCTCATCATATCTGACCAGCATTTAGCCGGTGTATGCCTGCACAGGAGAGATGGGGAATAAGTTCAATCCTGCTTCCATTTTAATAAGGAACTACCTAATTCACACTTTTCAAACCAATATGCCGACCGAAGCACAGCTATCCTCTGAAACTCACACTTCTCAAAATGTGGCATTGCTGTTCTCCCAACCAAATGCACATGTCACAGCAAAGTGTGTCTACAAATGCACATATTAATGTAAATAACATGCAAACTCTGCATTATATGAGGGGAAATTGCTTGCAAAAAAAATGTATATTAGTCACATGCAAAAATATGTGTATCAGGGTAAATTTACAGTATAATGCTGATGGGTTTTCAGGAGGATTATATTTCCAAATGCTTTGGAAATGTGGACAACTGAATTTAAGACTTGAAAGATAAGAAACAGAGATACGGAAATTGGCAGACACACAAGCAAACAGATATGGGTAATTTCTGGCCAGGAAGTTGGGTATGCAGTCATGAGGGGAGTGGAAGTGTAAAAACAAGGTTTAGGAGAACTATTACTCAGTTAATGATTTCAGTTAATGATTTCCTTTTCTCTGGTATAATTTTGACAATATTGCCTGACTCATGCAAGCATCTCTCTTTGATTCCCCTTGTGATGGGAAAATAAATGTCATCACATTCCCACCTTCAGAAGAGGAGTCCCACCATTATTCAGCTGTCACACTAATGGTCCATGGTATAAAGGTTCCCCGTGTCTTGATGTGAGCTCCTCTAATGAAAAGAACCAAAAATAAAGGGAAGTTGAGCTGATTTATTATTTTTTTTGAAAAAAAGAAGCAGAAGCAGTATCTTTGGATATGTATTTTATTTATTTAAACACTCATATACCATCAACACATATAAAATATTGAGGCAGTGTACCATGCAACATAACTCATTGTAATTGCAAAAGAAAATAACCATTAGAATGACTGGCGAACAAGAAAGTCTATATAGCTGCAAAGGACTGTTGACATAAAAATATATTCAAGAGATGCCTTGAAGTTGAAAGCAAGGATGCCTGCCAAATCTCTGCTGGAAGAATCTACCACAACATGCGACATGCCCAACTTCTAACTGAAGCCAATTGGGCCTCTGTAACTTCACCGAAAGTGAGAACAAATTTCAGTGATAGAGCTAGTATATAAATATGAGGAGGTATTGTGGGAGGAGCTGTTCTTATAAAAAGGTAAAGGTAAAGGAGCCCTGGATGGTTAAGTCCAGTCAAAGGCAACTATGGGGTTGTGGCGCTCATCTCGCTTTCAGGCCGAGGGAGCTGGCGTTTGTCCACACACAGCTTTCCGGGTCATGTGGCCAGCATGACGAAACCACTTCTGGCGCAACGAAACACCGTGACGGAAACCAGAGCGCACGGGAACACTGTTTACCTTCCCACCACAGTGGTACCTATTTATCTACTTGCACTGGTGTGCTTTCGAACTGCTAGGTTGGCAGGAGCTGAGACAGAGCAAAGGGAGCTTACCCTGTCGAGCGGGTTCGAACCACTGACCTTCCAATCAGCAAGCTCAAGAGGCTCAGTGGTTTGGTCCACAGTGCCACCCATGTCACATTGTAATTTGATAAGGATGCTGAGACCCCCACATATCTTCTCCTGGACTTACAGTTCTCAGAGTTCCCTATCCCTACTTAACAAATTGTAGCTGGCTTCACCTCACCCCCCAGCAAAGGCCTGGAAGAGAGGGCATCAAAAATGAAATAAAGATGTATGCCTTTCCTGAATGGCACCCCAGGATAAAGCCAAGCGGACAGAGAGGCAATCACAAGGCTTGCTTGACCTGCTTTTAATGCTCATTATTTCCAACAATCTTTTGAGTATGACTGGTGGAAGGACCATAGCTCAGCTTCCCATGTTCCTCTGAGATTAAGAAATGAGAAACAGGAGGATGGAGACTGTATGCCTCCTCGCCTGATCTTGGGTAGCATCTTCTGATGGTCAGCATGGTTGGACAAATTCATCCCAACCAGGAACAACCTCATGCAGCCCTAAGCAGACCCACAAGCGCACAAGCATCCCTGCTTGTGCTCAGTCTCCCCAGAAACACAAATGCAAAATGAAGATGTATGGGGGGGGGAGAGAAATAGGAAATAAATACTCTGCATGCAGCCTTTGGTTATGTATTGGAGGTTGTCTGCGGTATCTGGTACATTGCCTTCTCTCTCCCTCTCGAAATAAAAAAAAATCAGATTTGTGATTGAAGGGAGGAAAGGAAGAGCGGGGAGAGAGATTGAGCAAATACACATGGATGCCTTTTTCCTACCGATAAATATTCATAGGCTTTCTAGGTGCTGCCACTGTGACACACCGTGGGCTGGAGCGGAGCGCACACTGGCTTGACTCCCAGCTCTAATGCATACAGATGAGAACTTCAAAGAGCGGCTGCTGGCGGGATCTGCGCTGGGCAGAGGGAATGCACATTTATCCCTCATCAAACACAGTGCCATACCCCAGCGAGAGCTGCGCATTCCACCGGCAGAGAAGGGAGCGGTTGTAAGACATGCGTCTTTCCACAGTGAATGGCTTTAGAAAAACACAGATGTGGAGCACAGGAGATGACTGGCTTTCTGACTGCAACTATTTCTGCTCTCAGCCAAGAGACACCTGTGCCCTCTGCCCCATTGCTGATGCCCTATGTTAAACACCTTTGATGTTCCGCTTGCTAATATCACTCTTGGAGTCCAATCGCATGAGTGTCTGTTTAGTCGTACAAAAGGGTTTACTCCCAGCTAACAATGGGTGAATCTGTCAAATTCAGTTTCTCTCAGGTTCTTTTTGTTTTTCCTAAAAATATTTTTCTGGACTTCAGTTCAGTTATCCACATTTCCACATATGAAAGAGAGAATCCTAGAAAGAAAACTCGACAGCAATGTAGCACACATTTCTCCATATATATATATATGTGTGTGTCTTTGGGGCTGCACGTGCACGGACCTGCACTCACAATCGCACATCCTGATTTCCTCATCCTCCTCGCCAGCCCCACCGGTGAGCCCTCTTACCTCACCTGGCGGCATATATATATATATATATATATGGAGAGCCAGTGTGGTGTAGTGGTTAGAGCGGTAGTCTTGTAATCTGGGGAACCGGGTTCGCGTCTCCGCTCCTCCACATGCAGCTGCTGGGTGACCTTGGGCCAGTCACACTTCTTTGAAGTCTCTCAGCCCCACTCACCTCACAGAGTGTTTGTTGTGGGGGAGGAAGGGAAAGGAGAATGTCAGCCGCTTTGAGACTCCTTCGGGTAGTGATAAAGCGGGATATCAAATCCAAACTCTTCTTCTTCTTCTTCTATATATATATATTTGTGTATGCACATTTGCTAAACATGCGGGAGGGAGAATCAGAGCAGTTTCCCCTAATGCATATTTGCACCCTCATTTCACTAATATAGGCACACTTTCCCATAGTATATGCACCTGTGCACAAATTACTTGGCTAAAGAACTGCTCTGCAAAATTCAGAGTAGTGCAAATTTCAAATGATGGCTATGTTTTGGTTTGCAAATTTTGTCAGAAAGTATGTGTTAGATAGGTTCACATTTAAATACAAACTGATTTGAATTTCTCTCCATCCCTATCCTCATCTCCTGTCTGTGAGCTTCCTAGAGCCATCTGTGTTTTGTTGAGTTGTGTTGCTGTAATGCTATACAGTGGTAGCTTGGGTTACATACGCTTCAGGTTACATATGCTTCAGGTTACAGACTCCACTAACCCAGAAATATTACTTCGGGTTAAGAACTTTGCTTCAGGGTAAGAACAGAAATCGTGCTTTGGCGGTGCGGCGGCAGTAGGAGGCCCGATTAGCTAAAATGGTGCTTCAGGTTAAGAACAGTTTAAGGTTAAGAACGGACCTCCGGAATGAATTAAGTACTTAACGCGAGGTACCACTGTACTGCTATAAGCTTTTGGGTGGACATTGCCTGGAAAAAGGGCCTCAAAATATTTCCATTTAACTAAATAAGGTAATAGTGAGGGCGAGAGGCTTAGATATCTTTAAGGGCAGATTAGACAACTGCCCAGGGCATATATTCATGGCCTGCAGCCATGGCACCGTAGCTAAACCTTGGAAATTGCTCTGACAAGAGATGACCTACAGTATTTGGGTGGTTTTTAAAGAGGATCAGACAAATTCATGGAAGGTAAAAGCAGTGATAGTTGTGTTCTATTTCCACTATCAGAGGCAGTTACTGCTTCTGAATGCCAATTGCTCATACCCTCCAACACTTCTCCGATGAAAATAGAAACTTCCTATTCCACACCATTCAGCTTTTCTCCAATGAAAATAGGGATGTCCAAAGGAAAAGCTGGATATTCCAAGATCAAATCAGAAACCTGGATGGCTTTTCCAGGGATGTCCCTGGGAAATAGGGAAACCTGGAGGGAATCACAAGCAAGAAGAGTTGTAGCTGCCCTCAGCAGATGTGGATTTAGGGGAGCACAACCGGTTCAGTCACATTTGGCACAGAGCCATGGAAGCACCACAGGGGACACCATAAGTATGACTTAGAATGGCGTGTGAGAGGCAGGGGGCATTGAATTTTGGTGTTGCACAGGGCACTGCTGAATTTTCACACCCCAGAGTCCGCCACTGCACTCAGGTTCTACTTGTGGGTTCTCCAGGGGCATCCAGCTGGCTACTGTGAAAGCAGAGTGTTAAGAACATAAGAAAAGCCTGCTGGATCAGGCCAATGGTCCTTCTAGTCCAGCATCCTTTTCTCATAGTGGCCAACCAGATGCCTGTGGGAAACTGTGATAGCCTAGATGGACCTTTGGCCTGATCCAGCAGGGTTGTTCCTATGTTCTTATGATTGCAAAAGTAGCCCTCACACTTCAGAAGCAGAAGGCCTCTGGCTGGTGAGCAACTATGGGAAAAGGCTATTGTGAGCTTTATAGAAGCAAGAAACAGGAAGGTTAACTAGATAGGCTCTGGGACTGATCAAGAAAGCTTTAATTATGTTGCATATTCTCTGTTACCTTGAATTCCTACAACAGGGACTCATGCATATTCCAGTATTTCTTGAGATACCAAAGTGGCAAATGTTTTTGCAGGCATTATCCTCTCCGAAGAAATAAAGACGGGTTTGCTGTACTCATTTCAATTGACACTGGGAGGTCGACTGATTGTATTTTTGCCTAATTTGTGGGGCCATCTAGGACAGTATTGCAATGTTATATTGTTCTATTACTTTGTAAAGTGCACCGGGGCTGTATGGGAATTGCGCTTAAATGATTTGTTAATATTGCAAGTACAAAAGGAAATGAGAAGAAGGGAACCTTTGCCAGCCTCGGAAAGCTATAAATTCTGCACTGTTCAGGAGAGATAAAGCGATGCTGTGCAAAGCATTTTGAAAAGGGCAGTGGAAGCTTTATGGTGTAAACACATTTAATGCATCCCTACATTTTAAACAAAAGCAAAAGTTTGAAAATGCCAGCACCACCACATTAAACATATTACTGCCTCTGGATCCCTGGAGTATGACCTCTGCCTCTTTTTCAGCCCAAAACTCTGAGATTCCATAACTGATTACAATAAATCAGAGGCCAGGGTGTTTGTCAGAGAGCAATCCAATGCTGATCCAGCATTGTGGCTAGAACTATGCTGAAGACCAAAGGGACATTTCCATACTTCGTGTATCAACATAAAAGAAAACCATTACGAAATTGTGTGTTTATTCATTTATTGAATTTCTATGCCACTCGTCTTCTGAGGATCACAGGGCTGGATGGTTTCCTGTGTAGAATCTAGTAGAAGAGGCTCCTAAGCAGTTCATTTGTTAAGGTGATGGTCTTAGCTGTCCAACCAAGCACTGCTATTTACCGTATCCAAACAGGTTGCTCTGTTGCCATAGAGACAGAATCATAGCATCATAGAGTTGGAAACGTCATCTAGTCCAACCCACTGCAATGCAGGGATCTTTTTGCCCAACATGGGGCTCGAACCCATAACCCTGAGATTAAGAGTCTCATGCTCTAGTGACTGAGGGTGAGTCCCCACCTCACCTGGCTAGATGCCAGACCACACCTGGAGTACTGTGTCAAGCTCTGGGCATCTCAGGTTAAGAAGAATATTGACAAGCAGGGGCATGGACAGAGTAGGGCAACCAAGATGATCAAGGGTCTGGAAACCCAACCTCAGGAGGAATGGTTGAAGGTGCTGGGTATGTTTTGCCTGGAAAGGAGGAGACTGAGAGGAGAGGAGATATGATAGCCATCTTCAAATATCTCATGGAAGATGGAGCAAGCTTGTTTTCTTCTGCTCTGGTGGGTAGGACTCAAACCAATGGCTTGAAGTTACAACTAGTTTAGTTCTAACTAAACATGAGAAGAAACTTTCTGACAGTAAGAGCTGTTTGACAGTGGAATGGTCTCCCTTAGGTGGTTGTAGCCTCTCCTTCCTTGGAGGTTTTTAAGCAGAGGTTGGATAGCCATCTGTCATGGATGTTTAGCTGAGATTCCTGCGTTGCAGGGGGTTGGACTAGATGATTTTTGCATGGCTGGGATGCAGCCAATTGTTCAAATGTAAGGAGCAACACCCATTGGTCTGCCCCTCCTCTGGCCATATTAACCTTCCTGTGGCCTTCAGAAAGTTGCCTATGAGTACCATAAATGCAGCCCTTAGGCTGAAAATTCCCTTGACTTTGGGGGTTGACAATGGTGCGTTGGGTGGAAGCAGAGCTAATGTTCTTATTCTCACATCCATGTTCTGCTTATTCAAGTGTGTAATACCCCGAAGAGAGCACCCCAGTTCATGTATCCATCTGGCACCTGCTCATTAGCTTTCATTGTGCCGGATCCAATCCGACCTTTGCGCTGCTCTGCTTTGCTGAATCAGACCCAAACTTCTCTGCTGACTAATTCAATTAGTTTTCCTTTGACAAGGAGAGATGAGCAGGCGATTGATTTTGCAAAGGTTAATATTTCACATTGCCATGTCATCAGACCTGTTAATAACCGTCTCATGTTCCATTTGAACTATTTAAGTCATCTCTTTCAGGACTGCAAATTATATATTTAGAAAGCAGAACCAATCCATCTTGGCGAAAAAAAGGGCTTCATTCAATGCAAATCATGCACTATTCAGCAATGCTTAAAATTGTGGTCATTCTGCCCCCGCAAAGGGTCAATAACTACCTTGATAATTGCATACTTGCACTGCTGTTTGCCGGCTTTCAAAATAAAGACACTTAATTAGAATTCAGAGGACAATATGATCATTATGTGGTTGTGTGTGTACGTGTGTGTTTCAGTCTGTGCCAATGTTGCTTGGTGGGGCAGCGGAGGCTGATAAGACTAGTCTCTGACATTCAAATCCAAATCAATACTACTTACAAAACATTTAAGCTTCCGTGGGCAACATTGCCAGGCCCCGATAATTTGCGTCATTTTGCAAAATTATAGTTATGGATGCAGCAGGAGTCAGGAATTTGCTCTATTATTACTCATAACTGTGCTTTCCATTTATGCCCTCTCCCCCCGCCCTGCACACAAAACTATTGATTATGTAGCTGTGCTTATTCTGTTGCTATCTCCCCAGCTTCCTCCCCCATCACTTTTCTAAAGAGGGTAAAACATCGGTTGTCGGTGCAGGGCCCACAGGTGGACTTTAGCCCCTCCCAGGGGCCCAGGTGTCCCACCTCTCCACACCTTCCATGTTGAGAGTAGGCTTGGGAATGTTAACTATTGCCTCTCCAGCTGCATTCTTTAGTAAGATCAGAATCGCATTAGGCTGGGGGGCAGGGGAGAGAAAAAGCAAGACCAATAACAACTCTTTTCAGCCTAAACACTGGTGGGGAGGAAGCAACTTCAGTACGCATCCATGTGCATAGTTGTGTGACTACTGTGCCATGTGAATGGTGCTTGCAACAGTTTGCAAATGTGCCCACGAGTCCCAAATATTTGGCAGCCCCTGGCATTAAGGACTAACGGTGGAGTGGGCTGAATTGTTTTGCCCATTTGCTGAAGTCCATCAATATCAAGTTCCATAAGATATATAATAAGAGCTGCAATAGCTTTGAGAGCCAGTCTTCTTCTTCTTCTTCTTCTTCTTCTTCTTCTTCTTCTTCTTCTTCTTCTTCTTCTTCTTCTATATAAGATCATATAACACTGATCTTGAAAGACCTACACTGGCTCCCAGTACGTTTCCAAGCACAATTCAAAGTGTTGGTGCTGACCTTTAAAGCCCTAAAGGGCCTCGGTCCAGTATATCTAAAGGACACTGAGGTCCAGCACCGAGGGCCTTCTCGTGGTTCCCTCACTACAAGAAGCCAAGTTACAGGGAACCAGGCAGAGGGCCTTCTCGATGGTGGCACCCGCCCTGTGGAACTCCCTCCCACCAGATGTCAAAGAGAAGAACAACTACCAGACTTTTAGAAGACATCAGAAGGCAGCCCTGTTTAGGGAAGCTTTTAATGTTTGATGTATTACTGTATTTTAATTTTGTGTTGGAAGCCGCCCAGAGTGGCTGGGTAAGGCCAGCCAGATGGGCAGGGTAGAAATAATAATAATATGTTGTTGTTGTTGTTGTTGTTGTTGTTGTTGTTGTTGTTGTTGTTGTTTGGGTTTTATAAACAAGAATAATGTTAAACAAATAAGTATACCAAATTTTCTCATGTCATTTGTATATCACAAAAATAGCATAATAAATGTGGAAATATATCTACAACATGTGTTTCATTATTAGTGGTCGCTGTTTAAGTTCTTGGTTTATGAATTGGTTTAAACAATTAGGAAGAAAAAAAGGGGGGAAGAGGGGGAGGGGTTGGGGTCTGGTGGTTAAACTTCTATTATTCTACTTAGTGTGCCAGCCTGCTTCTTAAAGTCTTTCTGTGGTGCCCAAAAGCCATGGGAATGAGTTGCAGGATATTAGAAAGATCAATGCACATTTCTATTTTTGCAAATCACTTTTCTCCCATGTAATGCATGCTGAATGTTATTTTCACTGATATACACATTTTATGCAAATGCTTACCTAACATGTTTGTGTTTGCACAAAATGATTGGTTGGAGAACCACGTCATCAAATTTGGAGAAGTGTGAATTTCAAGGCATAGCTGAGTTTGGGTTCTCATTTTGGTTGAAGGCGGGGCAAATTCCTTCCTTTTCCCTACCCATGGGGGACACATCTCTTGAACACCATACACTCTTTGGCCATACTGACACCCCTATTTGCATACATCTGATATGAAACCCATCACGTTCTAGGAGACTATTTTTGATGCCCATTTTGAGTCCCTGTCCAGCTTTCAGCCAGCGCTGCCGTCTCTATCACTCATCCTGCTTACAGCATGGCCAAGGCCTTCCCCAAATGCATCACTTGCTGAGATGCTTGAACTAGCAATGCCAAGGGCAAAATCAAGTGCTCTGCAAAGGCATGCCACTGTCTTCTTGCTAACCTATAGGCATATTGCCATTTTCATGATTGAGAAGTGTGGGTTTTGGAATGGATTCAGACATGGGAGGCTCTAGTGCGGAAGGCAAGGTCTAACAACTAAGAGTATATACAATGGGATTTGTGTCCATAAATACACCAAACTTTGGAAATGAACACAATTGGGGCAGCTTCTTGGAATTTACTGCTCTGCTGATAATGGGAAGAAGGCCGAGGAAGGCCTCGTTTCCCATTCATTCGTGTTCAGTATTGAACAGATTCCCATTGCATTAAACATTATGGAGTCTTGCAGTGCTAAGATAATACACTGAATGTGCCCATTTGGGCTCTGCGTGCCATTAAACTAAATAGAATCATATTTCATGCATGATTTCCACCTGGTTATTCAGTGGTGGGTCCGAGAAGGTAGGAAGAGAAAGTGGAAATAAAAAATATTTTTTTGTCAGGTGGCATTTCCCTATGATTTTAAATGCCTTATTAAGGCACCCATAAGGATGAGCCACTCTGATGAGCTGGGCATATTAAGAGATGTTTCTGCCCTTGCTGTTGTTAATACAGACATTTGTATCCTGAACAATACAAGGAGAACCATTAAGATCCTCTGCAAATAACATAAGGAGCCATACGTTGTCTAATAAACAAAGTTTTTAAGTGCCGCTGAGAATGAGGAGGTATTGGGTTGGGCAATCGATCAAGAAAGGAACAGTCTGGCAGCAACTAAAGGTAAGCTTTAGGTGTTGCAGGAAGCATAGGAAAAAGTTTCAAAGGCAGCGGAGACAAAGTATGTGAAAAATGTACTCGAGGAATCCTAGTTACAGGTAGGTAGCCGTGTTGGTCTGCCATAGTCGAAACAAAATAAAAAAATTCCTTCCAGTAGCACCCTAGAGACCAACTAAGTATGTTATTGGTATGAGCTTTTGTGTACATGTACACTTCTTCAGATACCATACTTATTCAGCTCATACCAATAACTTAGTTGGTCTCTAAGGTGCTACTGGAAGGAATTTTTTTTATTTGGAGGAATCCTGTTGCTGGTTCCATTTTCCCTCTGTGCATGTGTCGTAGGGCAGCCTTCCAGACATCAGACAGATATCATCATATTTTTATTTCTATGCTTGTCGTTTAGTCGTGTCCGACTCTTTGTGACCCCATGGACCAAAGCACACCAGGCACTCCTGTCTTCCACTGCCTCCCACAGCTTGGTCAAACTCATTTTGGTAGCTTCAAGAACACTGTCCAACCATCTCGTCTTCTGTCATCCCTTTCTCCTTGTGCCCTCATTGTTTTCCAACAGCAAGGTCTTTTCTAGGAAGTTTTCTCTTCTCATGAGGTGGCCAAAGTATTGGAGCCTCAGCGTCAGGATATGTCCTTCCAGTGAGCACTCAGGGCTGATTTCCTCCAGAATGGATAGGTTTGATCTTCTTGCAGTCCATGGGACTCTCAAGAGTCTCATCCAGCATCATAGTTCAAAAGCATCAATTCTTTGGCGATCAGCCTTCTTTATGGATTGACTCTCACTTCCATATGTCACTACTGGGAAAACCATAGCTTCAACTATACAGACCTTTGCTGGCAAGGTGATGTGTCTGCTTTTTAGCATATTTGTATGCTATTTTTCCATAATTAAAGCCATGCTCAAGGCAGCTTACAACATGAAAAGATTTACATTATTACTAACAACCAAAGTAGTCATAGAAAATAAATAAAATACATCAAAATGCCAAATAGCAAGAACTAAAAATAAAGATACAAAAAATTAACATCAATAACAGCAGCAGCAGCAGCAACAACAACAACAACAGAAACCAGTGCTCCTATGCAATACCTCAATCCAAGGGTTTTTAGAAAAAAGGGTGGAAATATAAGCTTTTAACCTTTTAAAAGATGCCCCTTTGAGTTCCACAACTTCCCTTTTCCTCCAGCGAATGAATAGACCACCTGTTTGGTAAGTTAAAAATGGTTTACTTACAAACTCTCCAAAGGTCAAATTCGTATGTTTTTCGATAAATCAGTCAGAAAAGTTGTGCGGGCAGTAAAACTTTGTTTAGTTGCAAAAGTGGTGAAAGTTCCTAAATTATTGGCATAGGAACTCAAGAGAGATTTGTGTCTAAATTTCAGCAGTGAGCTGAACCTCTTCACATGCTGAGCTTTTTAGGTAGACTGGGGACACAAAGGCTTGATCACCCAGTCCCTCCTCAGGTGAGCTAAGTCTGGCAGGATGGCTTACTCTGTATTGGTTTAACCCCTTCACGCATTAATTAAACAGGCATGTTAGTAATATGAGGCTGGTTATCCCACAGAACATCTACACGAAGATGAGGTTGATGGTGTTGGAGGCCAGTAAGAGCTGTTTGGGAGTGGAATGGTGGTGGTCTCTCCTTCCTTGGAGATTTTAAAGCAGAGGATGGATGTGTCAGGAACTCAGCCTACACTCGAGTAGGACCCTGGTAGAGACATGTGCCCGACTGGCATGTTTCCTCCCTCCTGGTCGATTGTCCGGGAGCTTCAAAAGCTTTCTTTTGCCCGAACATCACAGTGACTGATGCCAACAGAAATCTCCACACTTAGGGATCCACAGAGTCTTTGCAGCTTGCGTGACAGACCTCAGCAACTCAGCATTTTGGCTAATCTACTTTATTTATATATAAACACACACGGAGCACTGCAACATGGCTCCCTCTCTCTCTAGCATCAGACAGCAAAGAGAATGAACAAAAGACAATAGTCCCACTTCACGGAACACAGTAACAGAAACATCCTGTCTCTGTCACTTCCCACTCTGTGGAGTCAAAACATACACCATCATGTGATAGACAAAAATCCCATGACTGCAATCACAGAGCAGGAATTCTAACAGGATGGCCATCTGTCATGGGTGCTTTTGTTCAGATTCCCGCATTGCAGGGGGTTGGACTAGATGACCCTTGGTGTAACTTCCAACTCTAAAATCCTGTGATTGTATCTGGAGGGCCACAAACTCCCCATCCCTGCTGTAGAGGGAGCCCCCTGCCCTGGATGTTGACTTGGGGTGGGGGCAGCAGGATAATCACAATCCCCTTCCCCTGAGTTACTAGCCAATGGAATTTTCTCATGAGAACAGCTCTACTTTGGCAGATATTAGCAGGAATCTGGTGAGAGCTGCAGGCTTTCCGATTATGATCATGCTATATTCCTGAACCTTTTGCCAACGGACGAACTCTAACGGACACAAATCCTCAAGCGAAAAGCGGGGAGAGTTTGTTTGGTCGGCCTACTTCAAAGTCACCTCTGGCACGCTTTAAAAAGTGTTTAAAAGGATATTTGATATTTTACTGTCAAATAATTTTGTTGTCAGGATTACAGCATGGCCGCTTGATATATGGCCTCATTTATGTGCTCTCTGGCTATAAATTCAACCCCATAAAAATTAATTGCAGGAGAGAGAGAGAGAGAAAGAAAGTTGAGCTGGCTTATTAAAGAGTTTCAGTTTGGGGGGGTGCATGGTTTGAATCCAGTGTGTGGTTGCCTGATCTGGGTACCACACATGAGGCCTTGGGTGCAGACCAACCAGCATGCAAAGTGATGGAACAATGAAATACTATGTTAGCATTAAATTGCTTTCTGAGCACTGGCTTTTAATACGGCGCTTCCATCAATAATTTGATAGGTTTGTTGCCTTTCAGGATATGCAAAACCTCTCATTTTGGAAGCTTTGGGTATTCACCACATCTAAAATAGCCACAGGTCTCTCTTGCTCATCCTCCCGTTCTCATATTGGCTAACCATGTACCTGTGCAAAGGTGCCAACTCCCTGTGGACCTGGGTGCCCGAGCACCCACAAGACTCCCCCTGAAGGGGACAGGCATCCACAAATTGGACACGGGGCCAAGTTGGCACTCCTGTGGGAAACAGGCAAGCAGGGCTTGAACACAAAAACACTCTCCCCTCCTGTGACCGCCAGCAACTGATACTCAGAAGTATTACTGCCTCTAACCATATAGACAGAGCCTAGCTATTGTAGTTAACAGGTAGAGCCTGGCTGTCAATGGTACCCCAGAGAAAGACAGAGAAGCTGGAGAATTTTGGTTTGATTCTAACACAAACATAGCCGATTCACTCTTCCCGAAACAATATGCAGCCAGAAATGTAGCTATCTTTCAAAACTCATTTTCCTGGTTTTCTTTTTTTTAAAAACGCAGTTCTCAAACAACAACAACAAAAAGTGTATAGAAAACTGTCTATTAGGGAAGAAGGTGCATGGATGCATCTATTTGTGAAATAAATATATTTTTATTTTTGCCATGCAAAGATGCAACCTATTGGGTAAAGTTGCTTTCAAAATGCATGCATTAGGGATAATTGCATACAAAAAAAACGGTATTTTAAGAGGAAAATCAAACTAAAATGCTGGCAATTTTGTAAAGTCTGTCAAGAGAATAAATCACAAACATCACTCTGCATGTGCAATAATTTCCTTGGATATTACTGTTTATGTGACAAGTGACAAATAAATTGAAATCATCACCAGCATCTCATTTCTGCTAGTGCTATATCCAGCCATTGCATACCCAAATACCCACCAGTGCTGTGGATCCCAGATTCTACGCTCAGTGGTTTTTAATAGCATCTCTCTCTCCGGGTTTATAGTTGGCACACCTGCTTGCTAGATGCCAAGAAGAGGTGCACACAGATCATCTTAGGTTTATAGCTCTGAACATGCTGGAGTCCTTCTCAAGAGATTGGCAGATCAATCAAAATAGGAGCAAAAAAAAAAAAAAAAAAGGGAGGGAGGAAACAGATCAGGACTAGGCAAGGCATGAGTAGCAGTTGGGAGAGGGCCTGACAGGGACTGGCTTTGAGATGCAGGGTTTGCCTTAACAACGCTGAGGTTATAAAATCAAACTCAGCAGGGCAGCAGCCTAGATTTATTGCATGTCATGTGGATCAAAAGTTAATGCAGGCAGTTGACGAATACTTGATACCCAGCAGGTTCGCAAATATAACAGTCCCCGACAGTGCAGTGTTGAGGCTTGCCAACTTAATTAAGTTAGGATTGAATGCCCATGGACAGCATCTCATAATAGCTGGCAAAAAAACAAAGGCGGGGTGGGATACTGGAGTGTCAGGTTTATAAGAGCAGTTCTTTTCTCTCTTGACTGTCAGGTGGCCAACATAAGCTGCCCCACACAGTCAGAGGAACCAGCAAGGCCAGCTCAAGACATTTTGCTGTCCGAGAGAGAGAACCATCAAGTGCCCAAGGGCAGTATTTCAGGGAAGGGGTTTTGAGCTCAGTGGCAGATTGTCTGCCTTGCATACAGAAGGTCCCGGGTTCAACCCCTGGCTTCTCTGGGTAGATCTGGAGAAGACACCTTGTCTGAAGCCCTGGGGAGCCACTACCAGTCATTGTAGACCAGGAAAGAAAGCATAGAAGGTAAGTACTTCTTCGTGCAGCTGTCCTGAACCCCTGGCCTACCTGGCAGCAGGTCAGTATGTCAAGTCCCTAGTCTGGGTCAATCCACATGTCCAAAATCCTAACCAAAACATCCAAGCTGAGTGTCAGCATCGCCCTTGAGCCAGTGCCACCGACTGGACTCATCCACTTCAGCCTGACTGGGCCAGGTGAGCTGGGGTAGCACTTCCAGAGACCACCTTCTGCACAGGAACAGGTCAAAGTGCTGTGGACTCACAATTCAGAGCTGTGAGCACCAGATTCACTCCCAAAGACAGTCATTGCACAGCAGAGTACAGCAGAGCATAAACCACTCGGAGAACAGCTCTGTAGAATAACTACTTTTATTCTATCTACAACTATCATACAAACTATATACAGAGCTAAATGGAGAAGCTGAACTGCACTGAGTGTCTGCAGCTGCTCTTAGCAGCAACCTTATCTATACAGAGATAACACTCTCTCTAACACTCAGTCTCTCTCATTGATGTGAGGCTGGAGCGGAATAAGTAGTGAGCAGAAACCGCCCCCCCTCCTCTCTGGAGAATCAGCAGAGAACATCAGCAGATTCTTGGAATGGGAGGGGTGAAACCTCTTCACGGAGGTCCCTCAACATGGGCAGATGAGCAGACACAGCACCTCAACTCTGCTGCCCTTTTGTACTTGGAATGCTGATTGCAGCATGTGACCCTCGCCTGTTCCAAGCCTGCTCCAGCTGAAGAATCACACACCTCCTTCCAGAGCTAGGGAGCCCCACCTGGCCAGGTAGTGAGCTGGGCTGTGGGCTCTTACTGTGGGAATGTTCAGGGAGGCAGGAGAGGATACATTGTTTATTGCTATCCTTCCTAACTTGCGCTAGCAAGTTCTATAACTTAGCAGAGTTTTAAACATTCCCCTTTTTAATGCACAGCGGGTAGCTGGTTGCAGGCTTGTTTAAGGTTCTCAATATGGATTCCTGGTAAGATCCCTAATTTTCCCTTGTAAAAGAATGAACACGCCACATTCTTATTTAAGATATATAAAAGTAGTTTACTCACAGCAACATCAGTTCACAGATGGCTCCCTGAAAGCAGACTTAGTTACAGATATATACATGTGAGTCTATTCCTATATGGAGATAGTCCCTTTGTCCTCTGTTGGTTGAAAGCCAACAGGGCATCTCTGGCTAAAAAGCTTCTTCAACGAAGAGAGGAAGTCGAAGAAGAGGGAGATGGCTTATTCCCTTGTCCTTTCATGTTACCTGGACGGGTAAGGTCACTCCCATCTCTAGTCACATGCAAAGGAAGTATGTCCCAGCCAGGAGGAAACAGGAAGTTTGTGACTGGCTGGACCAAACATTCCCTCGCATGTCCACTCTAGGAAAACAAGGAGTGCTGTACTTACTGCTACTTATGTATCACATCCCACACTTACCTGCCTCAGCCTTTTGGAGCACCTTGCCTGCTGTTCCCTATGCCTCAGAGCCCACCATGTTTGTGGAGACAGGGACCCCTCTGGCTCTGGTGATGGGTCCTGCTGCTCCGGTTCCTGTGCACCAATCCCCATCCCCACATCATCCTCTGTGGGGAATGGTTGGGCTATAAAACCTTTTTGACATCACAGTTGAAGACCTATGGGATCAGTTGGGTTTTGTAAAAAAATTGTTGGGCTGCTAGCTGCATCCGTGGGTTTGTCACCCATGGTACAGATCCTGCACTGAACATGGAGTTGACTCCAAAGTCCCTTCCGACTCAATAATTCTAAGGTTTTGTTTGAGTCCCTCCCGACTCAATAATTCTAAGGTTTTGTTTCATTGATTTTGATATGATTCTTGCAAGTCCTCTCAGAGCCTACAAATGTGATGCAAATGTTTTAAAAGCAAATCAAAGACAATGCAAAAATAGCACTATATTGCTGAACTGAGTTATATGAATTAGCTTTTCAATCTTACACATGTTTGCTCAAAAGCAAATCCTACTGAGTTCAATGAGGATTACTCCCAGGTAAGTGGGATAGGACTTAAGGACTAATTCTGTCTGAGCAGAGCTCTCTGTTGTACTAAGAAGACCAATGCCTTTTTCTAAGAATTATCATCGAATTTTCTTATTAAGGAAATGAAAACACAATTAACCTAAGCACCTTAATCTCTTGCACATCTTAATTTGCTGTGTTTCTGTTTTTCTGCTCAGAACTGCCTTGACCCCAGAATAATAAAATGAGACTTCCAAATCTGAGATGAGAAGATAGAGGCAGGATCAGTCAGAGCTGAGATAAGCAAGGAGCAGTGTTGAAGGATTTGTCTAATTATACATTGTTTCATGCTAACTTCCCTGAGCAGTTGGAAGTTCCAATGGCATCAGCCTTAAGAAAAGAGAGCTTGGAGACTTGTGATGTTTTTGTAAGATCTAGGGATGAGGAAAAGCATTGATTCCCATTCTCATTTAAAGCTGAATCCACCTAATTTGCACTTTCCAGAACAATGTGCAAACTGAAACACAGCCGTCCTTTGAAATTCAAGCTTCTATGTATGCTGCGATGCAGTTCTCCAGTCGATAGATGTGCAGAAAAATGCATTTATCTGAGTAATTGTGCACAAAAATGCATAATGTTATGAGTTTCTGGGTGCCAGACTCCCCTAAATTCCTGGGTCCAGACGGTGTTAGAATGCAATCAAGGCTGGGAGTTAAACTAGACTAGATTCCTAATTCGTGGACACAGCCTCCCATGTTCAGGAGATCAGCAGGGAGATGAGCCATTAAGAAAACAAAGGGAAGGTAATGGGCCACTAAGAAAGCAGATGGGAAATGGATGAGGGTGTTAGAAGACAAAGTCAGAGTTTGAGTTTGAGTTTGAGTTTGAGTTGAGTGTGATGTGATGTGACCTAGAGGAGAAAAGGTTGCAGGCTGTTAAAGGCAGCAAGCTGGAGAGGAGGTTAGAGCACAATGGTTGATTTCTGTTTGAATCCAAGGTTGCAGCAATGGGAGAAATAAGACTCTCTTGGGGTATTAATGCTGTGAACCTCTCCATTGTAGGCTCAGGTTGTATATATGTGTAAGTAGACCATATGCCATAAAGACACCACAGTTTCCACTGGGCCTCATTCCGAAAAGGAAACACAAATCCTGGGCAAGCACCTAGAACCCCTGGAATCTTGCATCACTCAGAGTTTGGGGTGGCATGCAAAATTATATTAGCGACTTTGAAGAAAAGAATCAGCAGCAATCTGATTTGAAGATTTGGAGAACTGAGCCTAAGTCTTGGGGAAAGTGTGCTGGCCAATGAACATGTGAATCTTCCTCAAAAAGTGACAGAGCTTTGGTTCACAGAACTGTAGAGTTGGAAGGAAATGCCAAGTGACATCTACTCCAACCCCCCCCCCCCACAACGCAGGAACTGCAGCAGTTAATGAATTGGAGAGTCCAAGATATGGCCCAGAAGAGGGAATAACTTTCTGTTGCCAGATTTCTGATAAAGCGTGTTCTCCCTAGCAGAGAGCACGTGTTGCGGTTGGGAACAGGCCACCCTCCAGTGACTAGGCAAATTTAGTTGAATCCCGACCATTTAAATGGTTAAACTGGGTTGCTGGGGTGTTTTGATTGTTGCCAATTCGGAGGAGGGGTCAGAGTCTATATATACAGGGGCCAGACGTTGGCACGGCCTCTTGGCCGTTTTGCATCGGATCACCCGCCCTCCCTCCCTTTAATAGGGGGGTTTTTTATTTAAGCTGATCACTTGACCTTGCTATGCCTGTCATGGTGTCGTTCGCCTTGGTGCGGGGGCACGGTAGGAATTTTGCCATCTGGCTGATTGGCTGGTGCCATTTGGTTTTTGCCTACTGCGTAGCAAATCGTCACAACTTGTAAGGTTGGCGGTTAGGCACTGGTTAAATTGGTGCTTGGAGGGGTAAGTGCCTACCCCTCCAAATGATGCGAATGGGAATTCCGTTAAAGGAAATCCAGGGGCTTGCCATTCTTTCGTCCTTGTCCCCGGAGTCGGACTTGGGCCGTGCAAGCCCCAACGGAACATGAGGGTGAGAGGTGTGGGTCTGTGTCCCAGCTTCATCTCTCACCCAATACTTGTTTCCCACGCTGGCTTCCGCTGGTATCCGGAAGGCCAGCTCTGTCCCTGAGGGCAAGGACAGATAGTCGGAACCAGTGCCTAAGCAACCACTCACATTTTTGTATTTGAATAAAGTTGTGGCCAAAATTATGCCAAAAACCTTAAACAAAAATTGATGTGTGAAGTGTGAATTATTGGGGGGCTACTGTGACTCAACACGCAACAGTATTAGCCTATAAAAGGAAAAATGGATTACTCTATGGTTATTGATTTTGCCTAAATAATATTGATTTATACTGATAATTTGATATTTTAAGCGCTATACTGTTCTTATTTTAATGGAATTTAGAAATTTACGGTCTGAGATGTACTTGATTTAAACGTAGTTTAATTTATTAATTTTATCTTGTTATACCTGTGTTGCTGTACGATGTATTGAATATGGGCCTATGGCCGTAATAAATTATCTATCTATCTAATAACAGTTGGATATTAATTTAGATTGAACATTTGACCACTTTTTTTTTTTGGATTTGGATTTGATATCCCGCCTTTCACTCCCTTTAAGGAGTCTCAAAGCGGCTAACAATTTCCTTTCCCTCCCCCCCCCCCACAACAAACACTCTGTGAGGTGAGTGGGGCTGAGAGACTTCAGAGAAGTGTGACTGGCCCAAGGTCACCACTTTGAAGAATTTTTGTATATACAACTGACAGGTGGACACCTGGAAGTTACTTTTATCTGTTTTAGACCTACAGTATTTTCCTTTCCCCCCTTACTTCCCTTTTTTTCTCTTTATTCAATTACTGTTGTTGTTGTTTAGTCGTTTAGTCGTGTCCGACTCTTCGTGACCCCATTGACCAGAGCACGCCAGGCACTCCTATCTTCCACTGCCTCCCGCTGTTTGGTCAAACTCATGCTGGTAGCTTCGAGAACACTGTCCAACCATCTCGTCCTCTGTCGTCCCCCTCTCCTAGTGCCCTCAATCTTTCCCAACACCAGGGTCTTTTCCTGGGAGTCTTCTCTTCTCATGAGGTGGCCAAAGTATTGGAGCCTCAGCTTCAGGATCTGTCCTTCCAGTGAGCACTCAGGGCTGATTTCCTTCAGAATGGAGAGGTTTGATCTCCTTGCAGTCCATGGGACTCTCAAGAGTCTCCTCCAACACCATAATTAAAAAAATTATTTTTTTGAATTCAATTACTACTTTCTTAATATTCTCTCTCGCTGTATTTTGGTAAGAATTGCATGCAGATGAAGATGAAGATGACGGACAGGTAGTGAAAGCCCACATGTGAGAGGGGGGAAGGGGAGCTCTCCCAGGGTAAGAGATCGGGGGGGGGGGAGGCAAATGGCCCCAGGTGAGAGATAAGTGAATACATCAGGCATCCCCAACCTGCGACCCTCCAGATGTTTTGGCCTACAACTCTCATGACCCCTAGCTAACAGGACCAGTGGTCAGGGATGATGGGACCTGTGGTGTGTGAAACACAGAGCAGTCAAATACAACATTCCTAGAGTGGGCATGTTTAGATATGTAGAGGGATGTTTGTCCAGCTTTGATAAACTTCATGTTTCCTCCTGTGCTGGGACAAACTTCCTCTACATGTGACCAGAGGTGGGCATGACTTTACCTGTGCAGGTAACAAAAGCACAGGACTAGCCACCACATCTCTCTCTTCTCTATTTTGCTTTCGTCAAAGAAGCATCAGCCTGAGATGCTCTCTTGGCTTCCAGCCAAGAGAGGACAAATGAACTATCTCCTTATGGGATAGATTCCATTTTTGTATATATTTTGTAACTTAAGTCTGCCTTCTGGGATCCATTTGTGAACAGAATAAACTATTTTTATACTTTTATACAAGACGGTGTATTGTCTATTCTTTTTTAGGAGGGAATAAAGCGACGCGGGTGGCGTTGTGGGTTAAACCACAGAGCCTAGGACTTGCTGATCAGATGGTTGGCGGTTCGAATCCCTGCGATGGGGTGAGCTCCCATTACTCGGTCCCTGCTCCTGCCAACCTAGCAGTTCTAAAGCATGACGTGCAAGTAGATAAATAGGTACCGCTCCGGTGGGAAGGTAAACTGCATTTCCATGCACTGCTCTGGTTCACCAAAAGCAGCTTAGTCATGCTGGCCACATGACCCAGAAGCTGTACGCCAGCTCCCTCGGCCAATAAAGTGAGATGAGCGCCACAACCCCAGAGCCGGTCACGACTGGACCTAATGGTCAGGGGTCCCTTTACCTTTTTAAAGGGGAATTACCAGGAAACCTATTTTGGAGGCTTAAACAAGCCTGGCAACAAGTTATCTGCTGTGTAAGTTTAAAAGGGGAATGTTACTCTGCTGAATTATAGAACTTGTTAATGCAAGTTGGAAAGGATATAATTAAACAATATATCCTCTCCCGGCTCCCTGAACATTCCCACAGGAATTGTAGTCCAAGACATCTGGAAGGCCAAAGGCTGGGGATGTGTGAAGTACATCCTTCTCTGTATGGGATAAAAGTTAGGATCTGTGAGAGAGGACTCTGTATTCATTTAGCTCTTTACTTTTCTTCTTTTTTCCTCTCTCCCTCTTTTTTTTTGTTTTTGTTTAGATTACCGTAGTTTAGTTTGGTATTTTTTTTATGTAACATGAAAAGTTTAAATAAAACTTTATTTAAAAAAGGAATATGCCACTAACTTGGTGCCACATCAGTGGTGTGGTTTTCACTGAGCTATCAAGGCAAGGGAATCCAGCCATTAATGGGGATGTGGTCTTTATGCTGGAGTCAATACCACTGCATGAAATAGAGGTTTTAATTTAATTGAATTGAACTGGTTTAATTTGAATGAGAATGGAAACCAATGATGATTTTTAAAAACAACCACCTCTTGGGAAATGTGGCATCAACATGGCCCAAGACACAAACAGAATAAAATGGGACTTAAAAACAAAAACAACACCCTTATCCCCCTCCCACTTAGAAGCCACCTGCCCTCTCTTTTCTCTCCCTTTCTCTTCTTTTTAATATAACATTTCTCCCAAAGCATTATTCATTTTGATAGCCAGAAACAGCACAGCGCATAAATAGGAGAAAGCCATTCATTTGTGAAAAATGATACCGAGCGTGACTGAGAAGATAAATTCTTCATGTAAGGGTAAGGGGGGGGGAGAGAGAGAGAGAGAGAAGAAGAAGAAGAAGGAGAAGAAAGTATGTTACAACTTTTCATGTCATGCATATCTTCTCGTTTTACATCGCCCTCAGCTACAGAGCAAGTATCTGCGCTTGAGTTAAGTGTTGGGCATAGACTGCAGATTTAAATATCTCTTGAAGTTGGCTTTAAAGGACTGGTCGTTCCAGTGGCTTCCCATCAAGGTTTTGAACAGGGCAGATGCTGGCCAATTCAAGGCAGTCAGATGTAGGAGCTGGTCATTTATGCATCACCACACACAGAGACACACACAAACACACAGAGACAGACAGACAGACAGAGGCAGAATTGCATAACATATGCATCTACTAATTTGTAGATGGCAGGTAAACATGATTTAAATGCAGCCACAGAAATATAGCAGCATGGAATTGTAGAGTTGGAAGGGAAGCCGAGTGTCATTTATACAACCCCCTGCAATGCAGGAATCTCAACCAAAGCATCCACGACAGATGGCCATCCAACCTCTGCTTTAAAAACCTCTGAGGAAAGAGAGTCCACAACCTCCTGAGGGAGAGTGTTCCACTGTCAAACATTTCTTACTGTCAGAAAGTTCTTCCTGATGTTTGAGTTTGAATCGCCTTTCTTGCAGCTTGAATCCATTGGTTTGGGTCCAGAGCAGGAGAAAACAAGCCTGTTCCCTCTTCCATGTGATAGCCCTTTAGATATATGAAGATGGCTATCATATCTCTTCTCAGTTTCCTCTTTTTCAGGCTAAACATACCCAACTCCCTTGACCATTCTTCATAAGGCTTGGTTTCCAGACCCTTGATCATCTTGGTTTCCCTCCTCTGCACACATATCGGTTTGTCCATATACTTCTTAAATTATGGCACCCAGGACTGGAGACATTATTCCAGGTGTGGTCTGACCAAGGCAGAACAGAGCAGTATTACAACTTCATCTTCATTCATTTATGTGGCTCGACTCTGAGGATCATAGGATCATACATGCATGTGTGAACCAGACCTCAATGTGCCAGTAATTAAATAGATGCAATTTCAGATGTTTCAACCAACACACCACTCTCCCCAACATTGACTAAGACAAGCATATGTGCTCCTAACCTTAATTACATCCTCAGTTCCCACAAGGCAAATTCTGCAGAAGCTCGTTAATTTAAACAAGGAATGTTCGTATGAACTCCTGGAAAAAAAGAAAGAAAAGAAAAATGGCAGAAAACAGGTGCTTTAATGTAATTTAGGAAGGATTAGACTCTCCAATTCTTAAAATAATGGCATTTGTATTGGGCTGAGAAGGGAGGGGAAGGGGAGAGGAATGGATAAAAAAGTTGGAATCATTGCAGCCTTAAGTAGCGGAAGAGGGGACGTTGTTCAATTTATTCTCCTGGCCTTTTGTGTTTTTCATGATGGAACGTGAGTTGTTTGCCCACGACGGGGCTGCAAATGAAGGGACCGGCGTGTGATTCAGTGATAAACAAAAACATCAGACAGTAATCAGGGGAATGAGAAATAGAATTACAAGCTCGCATTATTGCCGTTCCACTGGATTTTAACTGCTAGCCATTTTATTCTGCATACTCTATCAAAAGAAATGTGCATTTGGCTTGCATTGCCGATGACACTTTCAAGGTCTTTGCCTTCATTAAATTTTTATACAATAGGGTTTCTTAAAAAAAAGAAAAGTATTTGGGTGGGGGTGGGGGGAGGGAAGTCAAGCTTCTCTGGTTCAACCCAGCACATGGAAGAAGAAATGATTACATTGCAAGGCTGCTTAATAAAACAGAGGAAAACATGATGCCGACATTTTATTAGTAATCTCTGTTTTCATATGTATACATATTCCAGCCACACTTTTAAAGGTCTTCCTAGCAAACAACCTAGGCTGAATGAATAGATATAGATAATATAGGTATATGACAATGTTTGTAGATGGATGTGCATAAATGGATGACCAAAAAAAGACTGTTCAAGGTGAATTGGCAGACATGATTTCATTGCAAACCATCCTGAGCATTTTAATAGATATGGTGTAGAAGGGTTGAATGACTGAATGGCTATGGGATATACCAGGTATATGTGCTGGGCAGTCAAGGATGCATGCCAACTGAGCATCCCTCAGTGGAGGCACCACTGATGATGCCTCATCTGCTGATCATAGGCCCCACGATGATTGACAATGGGGAGGCTCAATTCTTGAATGAATAGGGCTCAAATTTATACTAGTGGTGTGAAACAGGGTTCTGTTTTTCGGAGTCATTCTCCAATCATTTTAGAATTTCAGTGGGTGAGGGGTTTGGGGCTTTCAACGTGGCCAAGAGTTGTTTGTGCGTGTTATCTGCAGCCTCCCTGCCTGCCCATATTTCCTGACTCAAAAAAAGACCCATTTACTTAGGGATGCGGGTGGGGCTGTGGGTTAATCCACAGAGCCTAGGACTTGCAGATCAGAAGGTCAGCGGTTTGAATCCCCGTGATGGGGTGATCTCCTGTTGTTTGGTCCCTGCTCCTGCCAACCTAGCAGTTTGAAAGCACATCAAAGTGCAAGTAATAAAGAGGTACCGCTCTGGCGGGAAGGTAAATGGCGTTTTCGTGCGCTGCTCTGGTTCGCCAGAAGCGGCTTAGTCATGCTGGCCACATGACCCAGAAGATGTACTCTGGCTCCCTCGGCCTATAGAGCGAGATGAGCGCCACAACCCCAGAGTCGGTCACGACTGGACCTAATGGTCAGGGGTCCCTTTACCTTTACCTTACTTAATGGATATCTTTCTTGGGGCTTTGACTGAAGTTTGGGCACCCAGGAAGACAGTGCAGCCTACCCTCCAATATTTTTTGGGATGGAAATAGGGACACCCCATTGCAGGAATCTTTAGCTCATTGTGGGGCTTGAACCCACAACCCTAAGATTAAGAGTCTCATGCTCTACCAACGGAGCTATCCCTCAGGGCAAACTCAACACAGCGCATCACTGAACTCTGGAACTTGCTCCCACAAGATTTAATAACGCCCACAAATGTCGGTGACATTAAAATTGGACAAATTCATGGAGCATAAAGCTATCATTGGCCTTACTAGCCATGAAGGCCATGTTCTGCATCTGCTGCCAGAGCTTCTGAATACCAGTTGTGTGGAATCACAAATGGGCAGAATACTGTGATACCCAGGTCCTGCTTGATGGCTTCCCACAGGCATCTGGTAGGCCACTGGTGGACCGGGACTAAATGGACCATTAGTCTGATCCAGCAAACTTTTCTTATATCTTCATGCATCCTGCCCACGAGAATTTCAGCAACTATTTTTCTTTCCCTTTGGTGATTTTTGAATTTTTGAATTTTCCTCTTTAACAGTTGGAGATTTATTTATTTTTCAAGGCAGATGTGCTTTTCTATTTTGGCACAGCACTAGTTTATGGTATTTGGAACCAACTTAAATTTCCAAAAGGTTTTACAGTGGTGCCCCGCAAGACGAATGCCTCGCAAGACGGAAAACTTGCTAGACGAAAGGGTTTTCCGTTTTGGAGGTGCTTCGCAAAACGAATCTCCTATGGGCTTGCTTTGCAAGACGAAAACGTCTTGCAAGTTCCTGCGGGTTTTTTTTCCCTCCCCCCCTTTTTCTAAGCCGCTAAGCCACTTATCAGCTGATCCGATAAGCTGATAAGCCGCTAAAAGCCGCTAAAAGCCGCTAAAAGCCGCTAAAAGCCGCTAATAGCGCTAATAGCGCTAATCTGCTAATCCGTCAATGGGCTTGCTTCGCAAGACAAAAAAAAACGCTAGACGAAGAGAATCACAGAACGGATTCTTTTCGTCTTGCGAGGCACCACTGTATAGGCAGCTCCATAAGAAACAAGGATCCACCCCAATAAATATGGCCAATGGCCAGGGATGATGGGAGCTGTAGTCCAACCACCTTTGGAAAGCACCACATTGAATATCTCTGCCTGAAAGCATCCCAGTCTAGATGTTATCAGGATAACGGGAAACTCAGCTCCAGTCTCTTCTCCCCACTCTACAAATTAACCGCCCCTTCGAGTAGGATTCATACTGGAGCCTGGAAATTTATGTGGGACATTCTCAACTGCTGTCTTCTTTTCCATCTGCTGACCAGTGGTTTGTTAATTTAGGAAAAGAGTGAGCTGCAAATGCAGCTTAGATATAACTGATCTTATAAACAAGCCCTGAAGGGAGAACCTGCCAATAAAATTATAGAAAATTCAGCCAGACGTGGGATTTATTACAGAGCAAGTTTGAATGATGTTTGTAACTCTAATATCTTATCGGAACACACTTTCCTGGCATTACCTTTGCCTATAAACAGGGCTCATATACCTGTGTGGTTTGTTCTCTGACAACCTTTTCCTAGCAAAGGGGTGGGTCACGACTGTCACACAACAGGATCGACCAACCTGCTTTGACAGCTCTTTAATCTAATGGGATACTGTGCATTTATCTTGCCTGATATGAACATGATGCGCCTTCCCTCCCTTGGGATTGCACATAATTCTAACTCTCCTGTCCCCAGTTTTCTAGACCTATGCACCAAACACTCCCACTGTGAAATTCTAGGATGATTGATACCTCCGAGTTTCTAACAGCCAATTGCTCTCTATTCCTAATAATGATGGCATATTATGATGAACTTTCTGGTGGTAAGAGCTGTTCAGCAATGGAACGGACCTTGGGAAGAGGTGAACTATGCTTCCTTGGAGGTTTATAAACAGAGTTTGGATGGCCATCTGTCGGGGGTTCTTTAGCTGCGATTCCTGCATTGCAGGATGTTGGACCAGATGACACTTGGGGTTCATTCTACTTCTATGAGTCTTTGGTTCTATGGTACCAGTGGGGAAAGGCTTCCTGTCCTTCTTTTGGGGCTTCTCTGAAGGCATCAGTGTAGTCACTGCAGGATGAACAATGCTGGACTAGATGGATATTACCGTATTTTTCGTCCCATAGGACGCTCCGTCCCATAGGAAGCACCTAGTTTTTTGGGGGGGAATAAAGGGGGAAAAATTCCTTTATTTCCCCCCCCAAAAGCAGGTCGGGGGAACCGAACCAGGTCAAGGAACAGCGGGATGGCGGCGCTGCGCCTCCCTGCTGTCCACCGAACTTGTGGGGCTGGCCGATGCCTGCCTGGCGTGAGGGGTGCTCTGCTTCAGGGCGCCCCGCACACCGGGCGGCAGGCTGCTATCCGCAGCGTGGGGAGCCCTGCGGGGAACTCCTTCAGGGCTCCCCACGCTGCAGATGTATGCTCGGTGCGAGGGGTGCTCTGCTTCAGGGCGCCCCGCACACCGGGCGGCAGGCTGCTATCCGCAGCGTGGGGAGCCCTGCGGGGAACTCCTTCAGGGCTCCCCACGCTGCAGATGTATGCTCGGTGCGAGGGGTGCTCTGCTTCAGGGCACCCCGCACACCGGGCGGCAGGCTGCTATCCGCAGCATGGGGAGCCCTGCGGGGAACTCCTGCAGGGCTCCCCACGCTGCAGATGTATGCTCGGTGCGAGGGGTGCTCTGCTTCAGGGCGCCCCGCACACCAGGCGGCAGGCTGCTATCCGCAGCGTGGGGAGCCCTGCGGGGAACTCCTGCAGGGCTCCCCATGCTGCGGATGTTTGTCCGGCGCGCAGCATGCTCTGCTTCAGGGCGCCCGCCCACCAGGCGGCAGGCTGCTATCCGCAGCGTGGGGAGCCCTGCGGGGAACTCCCGCAGGGCTGCCTAGGCTGCGGGTGTGTTCCCGAAGCGCCGGGCGCTCTGCTTTCAGGGCACCCAACGCTCCGGGAAGCAGGCTGCTATCCACAGCCTAGACAGCCCTGCGGGACCTCCCGCAGGGCTGCGTAGGCTGCAGATGTGTTCCCGAAGCGCCGGGCGCTCTGCTTTCAGGACGCCCGGCGCTCCGGGAAGCAGACTACTATCCGCAGCCTAGACAGCCCTGCGGGAACTCCCGCAGGGCTGCCTAGGCTGCGGATGTCTTCCTGAAGCCTGGAGAGCGAGAGGGGTTGGTGCGCACCGACCCCTCTCGCTCTCCAAGCTTCAGCGAAAGCCTGCATTCGCCCCATAGGACGCACCCAGATTTCCCCTTCATTTTTGGAGGGGGAAAAGTGCGTCCTATAGGGCGAAAAATATGGTAGTTTCCTCCAGCAGAGTCCTTGGTGTTTGGAACACAGGATGCTACCTCAGAGCAAGTCAGACCATTGGTCTATCCATCTCAGCATTCCGAGTGGCCTGGCAGGTCACATTTTATCTTGGTCCTGGGGGTGGGGTCAGGTGCCACCATTGGGTAGTTGATTCTGCACCAAGAGGAATGCCCACAAGGCCCTGCTGCCATTGGTCAATTTCAGCAGCAGGGGATGATCCAGCCTGCCATATGCTGGTTCATGGGAGTGGGCCCAGGGCCCACCTACAATGCTGCCCGTGCCAGAAAGCCAAACAGACCTATCTGAAGCCTTATGTGGAAAAACAGGGAAAGGGCCTGTGGCGTTTGCTCTCCTAGGTGTGTGACATCATACTGGGTTCATAAGGAAAGGGTTAACTAATTGTAAAATGCCTAACCAATAGGAACCCAAGGGGAGGAGTTGTTAGAGTTAGAGTTAGAGTTGTTAAGAAGTCAGTCTGGAGTTAGAGAAGAGAGGGAGAGGATAAGTCTGTGGTTTGGGTTAGTCTGATGTGAGAGAGTGAGAGAATCTGTTAAGAGGAGTCAGTCAAACAGTTGAGATAATTAGTCAGAAGGTATTAGGAAGGTACAGGCTGGTAAAGAAACTAAAGTTAAGAAACTGACAAGAATTTTATCTGAGAAACCATAAACTTGTTAACGCTTATAAAATAAACTTGTTTATTTGGTTCAATTTTAATAACTGTCTGGACTCAGTGTGTACCCGAGAGTAACGGGTTGGTGGCAGCGGGGAAGCGAGCACAGTGGTGGCACAGGGATCAATAGACCGTCAAACGTCCGGGGACCCTGTGTGATCACCACAGGGCCAAAGCACAGTGGTGGAGCATATGCATGGCTATATGTGTGGACCAACGAAATGTCAGGGATTTGGACCTGGAAACTTTTGCTTATAAATCATGTGCTTGATTATTGCAGCTCCTTTCTTTCCTCTCTGCCAGCAAACCAGTGGCTAACAGGAAGAAGCAGCTAGGACTGTTGATTGCAAATATTGTCTCACTCATTAGTTTGCTCCAGCTGTTCTCTATGTCCATTGGTGGAAGGAATGAGATTAGAAAGCCCCTTTAATTCTTTTCCATCTCCCCAGTTCTCCATCTCAGAGCAAAGCTGAATAGATTTCTTCCTATCCATTCCAGTGCCTCTATCTATAGTTCCCAAGTTGTCCCCTGTTTTCCAGCTTCTGACTTTTCTCTGTCAGCTGCCTTGGCTTCTGGAGAAAGCACAGAAGCATCTCCATCACTTTTGCACCAAGCTTGTCCCTATCCAATGCTGCTTGCTTATTGTGTCAGTGTCACAGATCCCAGCCAGAGCCTGGGGATGGGAGAAAATGGGATGTGCTTCACATTTAAAGATGAACCTATCCAATTTGCACTTTTCAAAACAATGCATGAACTGAAACACAGCCATCCTTTGAAAATTGTGCTTCTCCAAATTATACAATGCAGTTCTCCGGCCAAGTCATGTGGACAAAAAAGGATCTATGAAAGTGTGCATGTACTAATGAAAATAGCATACCAAAATGCATTGCATTTGGAAAACCTGCATAAAACCTGTGCATATTAGGAGAAATTTATATTGAAACGTCGATGAATTTTCAGGAGAACTTTAAAAATGAATGCACTGATGAGAAACTGTGCAGACCTGAATTTAAATTAGAAAAACACAAGAAACTGAAATTGATATATCTGGCCATCCATACACAACAAGCCCACCCATTTCTGCCTCTCTGTCTCAGCTTCTTTGCTGCTGCTGGGACCCTGACCCCCAGGCAATTAGCCAATCAACCTAATGTGATTTTGCAGTTTCCCAAATGTCTCTTACATTTAGCAGATCTTACCCAGTATCTGATCTTCACCACTAGTCCATTTCCCCCCACCCAGTTGCAGAAAGAGCTCCATTTCTGTATCAACTACAACCTTTCTCCCGTTCTAAGCCTCTCCTTCTAAATGCTTGCTAAATTTGTTGCCAGCATGCTGGCTCTCTTTGTCCATTTCAGAAATCAATTACCGTCAACGTGAAGAATTTCCCTCTAAAATCCCTAAGTGCCTGGCCTTTACTTGGTGTCAGTCCATGCCCTTTTCTCTTCCAGCACATTAGACTTTCAAGTCTTCTATTGGACATATCTCCTCAACACATCCTAATTTTTCCTTATTAGAAAAGGGGGAGGCAAGCACTGAAACCCTCTCCCTATCGCCCACCTTCTTCATCCACCATGCATGAAATAACTTCTTCATCTCCTTCTCCTCCTTTGAGAATCTCTTGAAGCCCTACTTTGGCAAAAAGGCATTCCTGACTCAGCTCCATTCTAACCGCTCAACTCTCTCCTAGAATCATAGAATCATAGAGTTGGAAGAGACCACAAGGGCCATCGAGTCCAACCCCCTGCCAAGCAGGAAACACCACCAGAGCACTCCTGACATATGGTTGTCAAGCCTCTGCTTAAAGACCTCCAAAGAAGGAGACTCCACCACACTCCTTGGCAGCAAATTCCACTGTCAAACAGCTCTTACTGTCAGGAAGTTCTTCCTAATGTTTAGGTGGAATCTTCTTTCTTGTAGTTTGGATCCATTGCTCCGTGTCCACTTCTCTGGAGCAGCAGAAAACAACCTTTCTCCCTCCTCTATGTGACATCCTTTTATATATTTGAACATGGCTATCATATCACCCCTTAACCTCCTCTTCTCCAGGCTAAACATGCCCAGCTCCCTTAGCCGTTCCACATAAGGCATCGATTCCAGGCCTTTGACCTAACCCAAGTCAGGCTTGAGAGTCTTGGGAAAGCATTTGAAAAATAACAGGGACAGCATCAGGATGTATCAGTAGGGGTGGGCAACCTTACTAGAAACTGAGGACCATGTTCTAATGGTGGAAAGTAATTGGCACTGCATACCAGTAGCAGGTCAAAAGCAGTCACCCATTTCCTTTTCACTCTCACTTTCTCTTTGTCCTATCATCTTTTCTCTCTTCCTCCCTCTCTCTCTTGACATGGTGGTTGAGTTATAATTTGAGCTGCAATCTCAGACATTTTGTTGGGGTTGGGTGGTTCTGGCTCCATACAAACCCCCACCAAGGCAACATTCGCACCATGCATTTAAAGCACTATGATATAACAGTCACTGCTTTCCCAAAGAATTCTAGGGGCTGTAGATTGTTCAGGATGCTGAGAGTTGGTAGGAGCCCCTTATTTCCAGAGTTCCCCATGAAGAGGGATTGGCTATTAAATCACTCTGTGTAAAAGAGAGTTGGTAGGTTGTAACAGAAAGAGTGGCCTTCGTTCTCTGTGTCAGTCCTTGGCCACATTCATACCATGAATTTAAGGCACTGATATCACTGTTAAACCTCTCTGGGAATAGTAGCTGTGCAAGAGGAATAGGGGTCTCCTAACAACTCTGGTTAAACCACAGAGCCTAGGACTTGCCGATCAGAAGGTCGGCGGTTCGAATCCCTGGGACGGGGTGAGCTCCCGTTGCTCGGTCCCTGCTCCTGCCAACCTAGCAGTTCGAAAGCACCTCAAAGTGCAAGTAGATAAATAGGTACCACTCCTGCGGGAAGGTAAACGGTGTTTCTGTACGCTGCTCTGGTTCACCAGAAGCGGCTTAGTCATGCTGGTCACATGACCTGGAAGTTGTAAGCCAGCTCCCTTGGCCAATAAAGCGAGATGAGAGCCGCAACCCCAGAGTCGGCCACGACTGGACCAATGGTCAGGGGTCCCTTTACCTTTAACAACTCTGCACCCTTAACAAACTATGTATCCCACAATCCTTTGGGTGAAGGTGTGCCTGTTACAAGCGATATCCTAGTTCTTTAAATGTATGGTGTTAATATGGTTTTCCCAGTAGTGATGTACGGAAGTGAGAGTTGGACCATAAAGAAGGCTGATCGCCGAAGAATTGATGCTTTTGAATTATGGTGCTGGAGGAGACTCTTGAGAGTCCCATGGACTGCAAGAAGATCAAACCAATCCATTCTTAAGGAAATCAGCCCTGAGTGCTCACTGGAAGGACAGATCCTGAAGCTGAGGCTCCAATTCTTTGGCAACCTCATGAGAAGAGAAGACTCCCTGAAAAAGACCCTGATGTTGAGAAAGATGGAGGGCACAAGGAGAAGAGGGCGACAGAGGATGAGATGGTTGGATAGTGTTCTCGAAGCTTCCAGCATGAGTTTGACCAAACTGCAGGAGGCAGTGGAAGACAGGAGTGCCTGGTGTGCTCTGGTGCATGGGGTCACGAAGGGTCGGGCACGACTAAACAACTAAACAACAACAAATGTGGCCAAGGACTCACAAAGGGAAAGATGGCTGCTCTCAGGTACGTCAGTGGTTTCTACTACAAGGCTACCCGCTCTGCTTGACTTGGTTGAAAAGCACCCTGCTTTAACTTAGAAATCTTCCCATGACCTCAAGAAGGACTGAGGCAGGGTTTCATCCACAAACATGCGTGAATGGAGTGGGTGGCAGAGGACGGAGGCAGCCAATGTTCTCTGTGGCTTTGCCTGATTCTCAAGAAAAAGCAAAGCTTACGCGGGAGAGAAAACCTGGCAATGTCTCCAAATGGATCAAATATTCCGAGCTTGATTCACACACTTGTCACTGATTTGACTGCGGACTATTAAGAAAGATGCAAAACTGGTGTAAGCTTCTTCTTCTTTAATCCTTTTAAGGCTGTCTAGTCAAAAAAAAGAGAGTTTCTTCTGCATGCAAGAATCCTACATAGAACAGATGGTGGTCCCATAAATAAATAATAAATTTCCTATCACCTTAGCGATTTTTCATCCCCAACATCTGTTGGTTGAGAGCATCTTTTTTTATTTATAAAAAGGGCCTTTTTTGTGGGTCTAAGAGACAATGAGCTCTTTTTAAAAAGAAGATCCTGGAAGGATGGATGTTACTCGTGACTCCCATAGACAGGACCATATGTAGTCTGTGCTGCACAATAGATGAAGTTTCTTCTATCGTCCCCCCTCCTCCCACATCCCACCCATGTGAGCCAGATTCAGTGCCAAGAAAAGCTGAAATTGGTGATTGATATACATTATGCAAATAAAGCATATTTGCATAATTTGGTTTTTTGCGATTTATAGACTTTTGCATATTCTCTTCCAGTTTTGCGAATCGTGGGGAAGGGTTGATGAGCAGGTGCAGAATTTGAAGCAAAACAGAGCAGGACTCTTGTCTGGTGCTGGGAACAGGAGAAGGAGGAAGCCGAGGGAGTGGGGTGGATTTAGTTCTGCCAGGCAGGGTGCAAAACGGGTGGTGGAGGAACAACATGGAAACTTAAGGAGCAGGCCCATCTATTTATTATTATTTGATTATTTGTTGAATTTGTATGCTTCCCTTCCTCCGCAGATCACAGGGCAGTTCACAGCATAAAAATACAAGACCCCCCCAAAAAAATAATTAATAAAAACAAGAACAAAACAAACCAGGAACCCTGCTCCTGGCATCTCTTCCTTGAAACACATTTAAAAGGAATGGTAATCAGTCAAAGGCCTGGGATGGAGAGGAATGTTTTCCTCTGGTGCCTAAAGGTGGGGAATGTGGGTGGCGCTGTGGTCTAAACCACTGAGCCTCTTGGGCTTGCCGACCAGTAGGTTGGTGGTTCGATTCCCTGTGTTGGGGTGAGCTCCCGTTGCTCTGTCCCAGCTCCTGCCAACCTAGCAGTTCAAAAGCACACCAGTACAAGTAGATAAATAGGCACTGCTGCAGCGGGAAGGTAAACGGCATTTGGTTTCCGTCACTGTGTTCTGTTGCACCAGAAGTGGTTTAGTCCTGCTGGCCACACGACCTGGAAAGCTGTCTGTGGACAAACGCCGGCTCCCTCGGCCTGAAAGCGAGATGGGAGCCGCAACCCCATAGTTGCCTTTGACTGCACTTAACCGTCCAGGGGTCCTTTACCTTTTATCTTTTTACCATAGTGAAGGGGCCAGCTCAGCCACCCTGGGGAGAGCATTCCTCAAATGGGGAGCCACTTAGCATTGTCATGACTGACATGAGGCTTTAAGGTTTAGGCAGGGAACATACCCAAAGCAAACTGGAGATGCCATGGACTGAACCTGAGAACTTTACCACTGAACTACAGCCCTATCATTAAGCTATTATATCCCCCAGCCCTACCTGGACACTCCAGGGACTGAACCTGGGAATGTTTTCCTGAAAAGCCCATGCATTCTACTCCACTTCAGCTACAGCTTCCATCCATGCATCTAAGGAAAGATGTGAATTGAGCTAGAAGTTTGGTGGGAGGGGTGTTGTATCTGTCTTTTGGTCCTTTAGTGTGCATCTCAGTGGCTGGCTAAACTCCTTCACATAATGAGATGCCCTAAGCTTGAATTTCAGTCTCCCCCGAGAGTGCTCAATATGGGAAGGATGGGTAGAATTTGATTTAGTTTGCATAGTTAAGCTGTGGAACTCGCTACCACAACTGGCATTGATGACCCCCAACTTGGATGGCTTTAAACAAGGATTGGAGAAATTCATGGGGGTACATGGTTATTGATGACTCCTAGCCATAACAGCTGTGCTTTGTCCCCATGGTTGGAGGCAGTAGCGCTTTTGAATACCAGCTGCTGGAAACCACAGGAGAGGAGAAGGCTTTTGTACTCAGGTCCCACTTGCAGGTTTCAAGGGCACCAACTTGGGTCTTAGCTTATGGGTGCCCAATGGCGCCCATGACATAATGTGACATCATGAAGAAACCGCAAGTCATGTCAGAGCCTCCAGAAGCTTGGCTCTGCCCTCGCTGGTCCTGGAAGGATCCTTTAAAAAAGTCCCATATGCTCAGAGACTTTGCGCCTGTTCACTGGGGGAGATAGGAAGCCCAGAGCACTTGTTCTTTAGATGTCCCTTTTACGAAGAGGCACGTAGTGAGACCATTGTTCCCCTGCTGGTGGGGCTTGCTGACCTCCCGGAAAAGCAAAAATTTGACCTTTTCCTGTTAGGCAAAGATCATAAGACGACCCAGATGGTCGCCAGATTCTGTGTACAGATCTGTAGGCGCAGACCATCCCCCGACCCAAACTAGTTCGTTAAGAAAATCCCCAAACTCAGTTCCGTGGGTGACTCTGGGTCATCTCTCTGTGGTTGCTTATCTGAAAGTTTTAAGTGTCTATACGCTTATCACATTTATACATTTTAAATTTATTGTTGTACATTGTTTTAAATGTTTGTTTTCCTTCTGGGATTGTACCCCCAAGTGTGTTTTATAAGCTGGTCTCTGACCGTAATAAATTAGCTATCTATCTATCATCTATCTATCTATCTATATCTATCTATCTATCTATCTATCTATCTATCTATCTATCTATCTATCTATCATCTATCTATCATGTCAGAGCCATGCGGTGTGGTGCTGAGTCCCCACAAAAAATGGTGGGGGCCCAGGCAACCAGGACCCCATAGAGTTGGCACCAGTGCAGTTTCCCCAGAGGCATCTAGCTGGCCACTGTGAGCACAGGATGTTCTTAAGTTGGGGGGGGATGAGAAATTGGGGGGGACCCAAAATTGATCGATTTGCACATTTGTTTGGCCATTGTGAGAATCATAAGCTGGACACATTGGACGTTTGGTTTGATCCAGCAAGGCTCCTCTTAAGATCCTGCATATGCCCATCCAAGATCCATCCAACACAGTATGTTCTTGCAAGACCTCAAAGGTAATTATGGAAATTACAAAGCTGAAGCGCTAACCAGGGTTCCCTGATAAATAAGTTTTCGCCTAAAAAAAAAAAAAAGGCATTTGAACAAATGGGTGCTCTCCAGTAGCATAATAGCAATGGCACAATCGATAAATTGCCAACAGTGTATGGCCTCGTAAAGCCCAAATTCAAAGTCATGAATTATAATCATCATTAGGGGAAATGACAAAAAGCATGAATCACGGCCCGCTCTGCCGCAGCGCACAGTGGTAAGTCTAAGGAGATGCAACTTTGTACTAATTACCGAAATGAAAAGATCTCCTGTAATAAATGCACCACAACATTTTATAAGCATGTATATATAAAAATATATTTCCAGAGCTGTAATCCCTACTAAGTGAAGGCATAAATTTAACTCTGAAGTGTTTCCAAGTTTTTGCAACTTTGCTCGGTGGAAGTTTACAAAAGTGGAATCTGAACCAATGGCGAAAGCCATGTTGCCAGATCATCATCCTGTGTCTGTGAGACACGAGAGAGAGAGAGAGAGAGAGAGAGAGAGAGAGAGATTAACCATACAGACAGCTTGGGCAGGTGTTTGGAGCAGGAACATTTAAGACAGGGGTGGGCAGACTTAATACTGGTCCTGGCAGACACAATATCTACTTTATTACTGGATCCCTGAGATCCAAAACCAGATCCAAAATAGTTGACCAGATGGACAGATGTTCACTAAAAAATAATAGTTCATTTTCCTGTCCTGAATCTTCCAATGCCTCTCATTGGATTTCCATGAGTTCTAGGACTACTGTCAGGCTTCAGGGAAATGGCTTCCTCCCCCCATGGCAGTAGATAAGCAGAACAAAGGAAAAGGAGTCTGCTTACCAGTTAGAAAGTTTAATAATCACAGCGAGAGAACAAAGAACACATCTCCTAGAAATGGCGGTGCTCCCAATTAAGGGACATTCCCCACTCCATCCCTATTAATCTATGTCACTCCTATGTCTTGTAATCTGAGCTTGTACCCTCTGCGCTGACTGGCGCTGTAGTCTAAGCCACTGAGCCTCTTGGGCTTGCTGATCAGAAGGTCGGTGATTCGAATTCACACGACAGGGTGAGCTCCCATTGCTTGGTCCCTGCTCCTGCCAACCTAGCAGTTCGAAAGCACGTCAAAGTGCAAATAGATAAATAGGTACTGCTCCGGCGGGAAGGTAAATGGCGTTTCTGTGCACTGCTCTGGTTTGCCAGAAGCAGCTTAATCATGCTGGCCCCATGACACAAAAGCTGTCTGTAAACAAACGCCAGCTCCCTCGGCCAGTAAAGTGAGATGAGTGCGGCAACCACAGAGTCGTTCGCGACTGGACTTAATGGTCAGGGGTCCATTTACCTTTACCTTACCCTCTGTGCTTTCTGTTCTGACACTTTCTGAGCTCTCCGGGACTTTGGGGAAGGGGAGTGAATACTTTCCAGAGACTGTGAATCTGTTAACTCTCTCTCTTCTAGTGTTTATTCTGCTAGCTGCTCCCTATCCAGTATTTCCCAGCTTTTGCTTTCTGAACTATGCCCCTCTGCAAACCACTATTCGAAATCTATACTGTCCTCTTGCTCCTGGGAAGATTCAAGAGGGGGTGGCTCCCACCATTCTTCCTCAGTGCAGCCCTCTTCAGCACAGTTCCTGACAGCTACCAGAGGAGGATTTAGGGCAGTGTAACTGGTTCCCTTCAGCACTGGGTGCTGAGACTAGGAACCGTCACAGCTATGACGTTGGGACTTGAGCAGAACGGAAGGCGAGATGCAGAGAGCGGGGAGCACCAATTTTTGGGCTAACACAGCGCACCACTGGAATTTGAAAGACCAAAGTCCCCCCTTGGTGCTACTTGATGCAGCTGTTGAGAGGGTGGATGAATGGATGGTTCATGACAGACTCCCTCCAAGCCTGATACACATACACAGAAAACTCAGTGTCCCAAGTACAGTGGTACCTCTGGTTGCGAACGGGATCTGTTCCCGAGGTCCATTTGCAACATGAAAAGAGTGCAACCCGCAGCAGTGCATCGCACATGCGCAGGTTGCAATTCCCCGCCTCTGTGCATGTGCATGATGTCATTTTGCGCTTCTGCGCATGTTCGAGTGGTGAAACCCGTAAGTAATCCTTTCCTGTACTTCTGGGTCACCGTGGGACGTAACCTGAAAGAATGTAACATGAAGCGGACGTAACAAGAAGTATGACTGTACTTGCCTGGGTTGCCTGGCCTTAAATCACAGTTCTGCTTTCTGGTCATACAGGACCAACAACATTTATCTGCTGTGCCTCAGGTCCCTTCCTGTCACAATTAAGAAGAGACAGATTTGGGCAAATTGTGGTGAAAAAAAAGGAGAAAATGTGCTTCAACAATATATGTCTGGCTAATGTCTGGATCCCAAGAGTGCTGAGCAATGTGATGGAGGCCAGACTGCAATTTCATTGTGGTACATAGAATGGAAATTATTATGGGTGCCACATAATATTTCTTCTGCATTTGCAAAAAAAATCAACCTTTTAGTGTGGAAGCACCTATACTATTGAACTCCCTGTCTATTGATATCAGGCAGGCCCCTTCTCTGTATTCTTCCTGGTTCCTGCTTAAAACATTTTTTGTTAGGCAAGCCTACCCAGATATATAGAGGGACGCGGGTGGCGCTGTGGGTTAAACCACAGAGCCTAGGACTTGCCGATCAGAAGGTCGGTGGTTCAAATCCCTGTGACGGGGTGAGCTCCCGTTGCTTGGTCCCTGCTCTTGCCAACCTAGCAGTTCGAAAGCACCTCAAAGTGCAAGTAAATAAATAGGTACCGCTCTGGCGGGAAGGTAAATGGTGTTTCCGTGCGCTACTCTGGTTCACCAGAAACGGCTTAGTCATGCTGGCCACATGACCCGGAAGCTGTACACCGGCTCCCTCGGCCAATAAAGCAAGATGAGCGCCGCAACCCCAGAGTCGGCCACGACTGAACCTAATGGTCAGGGGTCCCTTTACCTTTACCTTTACCCACATATGTAAAGTGTCAACATGTATTGTCACCTGTTCTTAATGTCTTCCTGATTTAAATTTTGACTGAACATTTTAGACAGTTGCGTTTACCTGTTTTCGCTGATAATTTTATTGTTTTATTCTTTTTTGTAAACTGCTCTAAGGTTGTTGTTGTTTTGGTGGTGTATATGCTTTATGAAATAAGCAAATAAATGCACACGTCAGTAGTGGTTCACCACAACTGTGTTTCTGATATTTAACATCTAACCACCAAGCAAATGGGACTGGGAATCTGGGAAGGAGAAAAATATTGGCTCTCATATTGATTTATGGCAATGTCTATCTAAGCCACCAAAGAGTTTATGAAAGAGCCCTCCAGACCTTTTGTAGTGGAGTCATCACTAATTAACACTTTGGGGACCTGATTGTGATCCAGAGATGTCCATTCCACTGAGCAAGATATAGTGAGGTTTTCAGCCAGGATCTTAAGGTCAAGGTGCTTCCCTGAATTCCACATACACAAAGCATCTCAACAGCTGTCTTGGGGAGAGGGTGAGGGGAGGCCTAGCAACCTCTGCCGAGCAATTCTTTCATTTTTATTTAAAGAGCAGGAATTAAATCATGATTAAACATTGCAGGGCAGAAAGTACAGAAATAGCAGCTTGGTGGGTGAGAGATATGAAGCAGGAGAGAAGTCACACCTTTAGTTATCTTGCATGTGGCTGAGCATGAGTTGAGGGATGTGTAATAATAATATAAACTAAAATTATAATAATTATTTTTTTTCAAATACTGTATCCAAACCACTTTTAATATTTCCGCCAGCATGCATGATGACATTGCATGTTCAGCACACATACATGAAAAAATAGATTTATGATTTGTGCAACACATAAGCACCTCATCTAATAATTCTTCATAGTAATAAAATCCACAATAGATTTTTATTGTGTTTTTATTTAAAGAACAAGAATTAAATCATGTTTAGGTTTTGATTAAACATTGCAGGGCAGAATGTACAGACATAGCTAACTGGCGGATGGGAGCTCTGAGGCAGAAGCAAAATAACTCTTTTCGGTATTTTGCATGTGACTGAGCATTAGTTTAGGGATGTGTGGTGGTGATGATGATGATGATGATAGTAATAATAATAATAATAATAATAAGTTTTAAAAATCCAAACCACCCTTAATATTTGTGCCTATATGCATGATGACATTGCATGCTCAATACATATGCAAAAATAGATTTATGATTTGTGCAATGCATAAGCACCTCACATGGTGATTATTAATAGTAATAAAATCCACAATAGATTTTAACTGCATAACACACACACCCCTCAAAAGCACGAGCATCTTTCTGACCTGTCAAATATTGATTTCCATCGTTGTTGGGGATTACATGCACACAATTGTCTCAATTATGCACCAGCTTCTGCACAGTGCCATTTTTTTTTCTTTGCAGAACCAACAGTAATGCCCCAAATATTACCGGGTTCTCAGGACACCAAGGGCTCATCCATCATCATCATAATTATTTTATTATTTATACCCCATCCATCTGACTGGGTTGCCCCAGCCACTCTGGACAACTTCCTATATATATATATATATAATAATATAATGTTGCACATAAATAGGCTATCCTATACAGCTATGGTTTTCCCAGTAGTGATGTATGGAAGTGAGAGCTGGACCATAAAGAAGGCTGATCACCGAAGAATTGATGCTTTTGAATTCTGGTGCTGGAGGAGACTCTTGAGAGTCCCATGGACTGCAAGAAGATCAAACCTCTCCATTCTGAAGGAAATCAGCCCTGAGTGCTCACTGGAAGGACAGGTCCTGAAGCTGAGGCTCCAGTACTTTGGCCTACTCATGAGAAGAGATGACTCCCTGGGAAAGACCCTGATGTTGGGAAAGATGGAGGGCACAAGGAGAAGGGGACGACAGAGGACGAGATGGTTGGACACTGTTCTCGAAGCTACCAGCATGAGTTTGACCAAACTGTGGGAGGAAGGGGAAATCAGGAGTGCCTGGCGTGGTTTGGTCAATGGGGTCATGAAGAGTCGGACATGACTAAACAACTAAACAACAACAACAAATACAGTGGTACCTTGGGTTCAGAACTTAATTCATTCCAGAGGTCCATTCTTAACCTGAAACTGTTCTTAACCCAAGGTACCACTTTAGCTAACGGGGCCTCCCACTGCCACTGCATCATTTCTGTTCTCATCCTGAAGTAAAGTTTTTAACCCGAGGTACTATTTCTGGGTTAGTGGAGTCTGTAACCTGAAGCATCTGTAACCCGAGGTACCACTGTAGAGGGCTGCCTTCAGATGTCTTCTAAAGGTTACATAGTTATTCATCTCCATGACATCTGAAGGGACAACGTTCAACAGGGTGGGCACCACTACCAAGAAGGCCCTCTACTCGGTTCCCTGTAACCTTACTTCTCACAGTGAGGGAACTGCCAGAAGGCCCTTGGAGGTGGACCTGAGTGTCCAGGCTAAACGATGGGGGTGGAGATGCTCCTTTAAGTATACAGGGCCAAAGCCATTTAGGGCTCTAAAGGTCAGCACCAACACTGTGCTCAGAAACCTACTGGGAGTCAGTGTTGGTTATATGGTCCTGGATGTCTCTCCCAGTCACCACCTGCTTGTTCTGTGCCTAGAAAGCATGGGTCCAAGTGGTTTTCCCTTTGTCCTGTACTCTCTAGGTATGGTACAAGAGGTTTTGCCTTTGCCATGCCTCTTCCCCCCAGAAAACAAATGCTTTAGCACTAAATGGGAACAAAAAGCAATTCACAGAAAACTTGGTTGCCATTTGTTCCCATTCAGCACCAAACCATGGGTTTTCCCGGGGGGAAGTGGAGGGGCAATGAAATATACTCAGAGTCGCAAAGTGATTTCATGCTCTTTATTCAGCTCATAGTGGTGAGGAGGAATGAATGAAGGTCCCCTCACAGTATCTGCTTTATATACACTATTTACACAATGGGCTGCACATGATTGGCTAATTCCGGAATTCTACTGTAAGCCAATCAGGTTGTGGATTCACTTCTATCTGGAGCAGGATTGGGTGGTTCCTCCCAACCAATCATACTGCTGCATTGTTCTAGGACCAATCAGACTGCTGCATTCTGAATCCTATTGTTCTAGGACTAATCAGACTGCTGCAATTTGGATCCTATTGTTCTAGGACCAATCAGACTGCTTCAGTTTGGGTCCTATTCAACTCAGTACATAACAGGCAAATAAGAAGTTGTTGATATTTACAACACTGGGGAATAATGCCAGTGTCAGGGGAATAGCCTATGTAGATTGATAAAATGAAGAAGCCAACCCAGAAACTAACCAGATCTGAAAGCATTAATGTAGGCGGGGTGGAAGAAGGCTTCGCCTGTGGCCCCACCCCTAACTTCAATTGATTGATTGACTTAAAAACTAATCCCCCAACAGGAAAACAATGGACTGGAGCCTTTGATGCTAGCCGTCTCAGAAACACCCTTTCCCTTTCAATGGAATAATCTGTTAGTTTTACGCCAAGAATTTAATAAACATGTTGAATTGGAAGCTCAGAAGAGAGATAAATATATAACTTTTCGTGTGAAACATATGGTTGATTCAGGCATAATTGCAGCAAAAATATTATTTCTTGGTACATTTCATATATCAAATCAAGGATTCAAATCAGCTCTAGTCTTCGCAACCAAACATGTGCCCTGTGATAAGAATATAAAACTGAAGGAGTGTGTCAGTTACCATTAAAATTAAAATTAGGTCCTTCCTTTCTGATGATCTGGATTGAATTGTTAAGTAGCACCGACCCCAGATCTGCATGGAAGGAAACAGCATCAGAGGAAGGGAAAGTCTTGGTTGGGTTGTTTTTATGCCCAGCAATCAAAGGGAGCAAGATATCTGCATCTCAACATGGTGGCTATTGAAGATCCAGTGGCCTTGAATTTAAATTGGACTCCTTCCTGACATTCTGCATTTGATCAGGTTTATATATGCTGATCTTCACATTCAAGAAACTGAAGAGCTTTTATTTTCTCTTATTTGGAGTGCCCTTACTTACAAACTAGGGGCTGTCCCTTTGCTTGTTTCACTTGCTAAACCACCTCTTCCCATGTTAACCCCCTTGACTTCCCTCTTCCCACCTCACACAGCTAACTAAGCTCCCCTTTCACTTCCTCAACTCCATTTATGAACCCATTTCTCTCTTCTGTTTTGCAGCCCTGTTCCAAGGCTCCAGCCCACTGCCCCCCTCCCTTCCCCACAGCCAATGCAATTTCAGATGTTAGTTTTGCTAATATATGCATTTTAATGCACCGTTATCCATAATAGATATATTTTTGTTCACATTCTTTGGTTAGAGAGCTTTATTGCAAAATTTGGCGCAGTGCAGATTTCAAAGGATAGCTGTGCTTTGATTTGCATTTGTTTCAGGACATGTGAATAGGAACTGAACTGAATTCCTCCCCTGCCCCTGGAAGGAGGTTGTAGTTTGAAAGCAAATTTAACAAAGTTAAAGAAGAGGACCCAAAATTTTAAAAAGATCAGAATGCACACATACAAAATTCAAGAAAATGTGTTGCACTTGGGTCCTCCTTGTCTGCTTCCCATCAAACATAAGAACGTAAGAAAAGCCTGTGGGGTTATGACAGTGGACTACCCAGTCTAGCATCCTGTTTGCATAGTGGCCAACCAGATGACTATGGAAAGTCCATAGGCGGGATCTGAGAACAGTGAAGTGTAGGTGGGTTCCCATGAGGCAAGACACAGTGACAACAGCAAGAATCTTTTTTGAATTAACAGAACTGAACAACAGGGACAAAGGAATTGCTTATATACATTTCTGAAGGCCTGGGCCACTCCCACTCCCAACGTGATTGGCTGTCTAAACTTCCAAACTGCAAATCATAACTCAGAATTTAAGGGCCAACGGCAGAAGCCCAAATCCTGAATGTTCTGTGATTGGATATCATGTATCGAATCTGAACACAGGGGCTCAGAATGCTTAGTCCAGACTCAAGCTCAGGCAAACACAGACCTCTGAATACCTAACAAACAGTACTCTCCACTTTTGTGGTTCTTAGCAACTGGTATTCAGAGCTGAGGAAGGCCTTTGACCTCATCAGACAAAAAGGGCTGTCCACACTGCTCAACAAGATAGGATGGCCACCTCAGCTTCACAAGATGATCATGACCTTCCATGAGAACATGGGCAGCACCATCCAGTATGACATCTCATCCTCAGATACCTTTCCTATCAGAAATAGTGCAAAACAGGCACTCATGCCAACTCTCTTTGGCATAGCTTTCTCCCTGTTGTTCTCATATACCTCCACCTCAACAGTGTATTTTCATTGAAGGAGTGACGGGGGTCTGTTCAACCCTAAAATCTCTAGCCACAAGTGTGGTGGGTCCTTATCTGAGAGATGTTGTTCACTGATGATGCATCCTTGAGACTGCCTCTTACAGTGGAGACCATCAAGGTTAGTAGCCCATAGGCAACTGGGTGCTGACTGTGAGGCCACCAGGTTGTGCTGGATGGGCCTTTGAACTGAGCCAGCAGAGTCCTTCTTATATTCTGAAATATTTAGCCTGTGTACTTATTCGCAGGACGCTATTTCTGTCCCCCACTTTCCCCCCTCATGCCTTGCCAACACAGGCAAAGAGAACACATGCATGGTCTATTTTTACGAGTCCACCTTGGCCATCCCTTAATAAATTATGCATTTTCAAAATGTTTTGCAATCTCTTCCCTTATTAATAATTCCCACGCACTTCCTATTGCTGAAGTCAAGCGTACATTTTTATGACTTACTGGCTGCCCCATTATTGCTGTCTGAAATATGTTTCACAATTAGTGGGCTCTTGGATAGGCAAATGGCCATTCAAATGGCATTTGAGTCTTTGGTGAGATGAGATGCACATGCAAAAACCGGGATTAAAATAGCTGTCATTTGGGTGGCGGCCAAGGGTCTGAATTAGAGACTGTAAAGAAGAGCTTTCCAAACTTTTCATGTTGGTGGCACCCTTTTTAGGCAGACATCATTCTGCGACACAGTAATTTAGTTTTGCTAGCAAACCAGAGGTTAAACTCACCCCTTTCCAGCCCTGGAAGGAGAGTTTGCGTGACACACACTGCAGCTGATACACTAATGTGTCGTGATACGCAGTTTGGAAAGCTCTGCTGTAAAGCTCTCTTGGCAAAGTAACACCTAGAGACCCTCCTATGGATACTCTCCAACATTCCTCAGATGAAAATAGGGACATTTCTCACTCCCCTGCAACTGACCTGCCTTTTTTACCCCTCTCACAGAGCTTTTCCTATCAGAAGAAGGGCAAGTACCACAACTACTACAACAACCTTCCCTCATCCTGAGAAAACCTCTTAATCCCGATTTTGTTTTATTCTTGGTAGATTAACAAAAACAAAGGCACATACCAAAAATAAATTTTTGAAAGGGGAAAGATTAGATGTGGATACACAATCTATATAATATAGATATAATAATAATATAGTAATAATAATAATAATAATAATAATAATAATAATAATAATAATAATTACCCCACCCATCTGGCTGGGTTGCCCCAGCCACTCTGGGCAGCTTCCAACACATATAGAAGCATAATAAAACATCAAACATTAATAATAACAATCTGATCCAATACAACAAAAAGTCACAATACTGTAACTTTAAAATAAACAACTTATAACAAGTGTAGTAATATTCAATAATCCGTTAGAATATACTAGTAAACAGTGAAATTAAATATCAGCAAATAATAATTAAACAGTTTACACTTAAGCTATAATCAATAAATATATTGGCAAGTCACAATGCGTAAAATACCACAAAACATACAAAATCATGTGAAAGGATCAAATTGAGAAACAAGGCCACTTATAAAATTTATTATTATTATTATTATTTAAAAATATCCCTGAACTCATCTTCTCTCTTCCCAGCTGGCTCTGCTGTTCTCAAGGTCATGGTCTGGGAAAATCTCCTAGGGCTGGAGGGTGGGGCAAGGCAGGTGGAAAAAGCCATTGCCTCATGGCCAGCAGAAAGACTCTCTCCCCTCACAGTTCTTCAAGACTCCTTGCACTCTGCTCCACTTCCCTTCCCACCCAGGGCAGCCCTGCCCTCTGCCTGCCCCCCAGAGCCAGTGTGTCACATGGGGCTGATCCTCATGTGTTCAGGGAGTTCGGGGAGGTGTCAGGCAGCAGTGTCTATGGAAAGGCCACAGACTCATCCTCCCCCGCTTTCAGGCTTCAGGGAATCGGCTTCCTCCCCTGTGGCCATCAATAATAAGATCAAACGAAAGGAACGTCTTACCAGTTAGATTCTTTAATAATCACAGTGAGAGAGAAAAAGAACATGTCCCCTAGAAATGGTGGTGCTCCCAATTAATGCACACTCAACCCCCATCCCTATTAATCTACATCACTCCTACGTCTTGTAATTGGAGCTTGTAGCCTCTGCGCTTTCTACTCTGACATCTTCTGAGCTCTCTGTGACTTTGGAGACTGAGGGTGAATGCTGTCCAGAGACTGTGAATCTGTTAACTCTCTCTCTCTCTTCAAGTGTTTCTTCTCCTAGCTGTTCCCCATCCAGTATTTCCCAGCTACTGCTTTCTGAACTATGCCCCTCTGCAAACCACTGTTCCAAATCTATACTGTCCTCCTGCTCCTGGGAAGATTCAGGATCAGGATCGGGGGGAGGAGGTGGCTCCCACCATTTCTCCTCAGAGCAGCCCTCTTCTGCACGGTCCCTGACATCCCTGAACTCAGCTGCAGCAGCACTGGTGGGAGATATAAGGACATTTTGGGATTAAATAAAAAACTGGGATGGCTTTCATAATTCCACGATTGTCCCTGGAAAAGTGGGACACTTGGAGGGTATGCCTATGTTATTAGCCATTTCCAACTTCAGTAGGCCCTGCTGGCAGCAGTGATAACTGAATCCATTGTACAGCCCTAGCATACCCTCCAACATTTCTCCGATGAAAATAGGGACGTCCCATTCCATAATGATAATTTTACTATTTATACCCCACACATCTTAATGGGTTGCCCCAGCCAGCCTGGGCAGCTTCCAACATAAATTAAAACATAATAAAACATTAAACATTTTTTTAAAAAATGATTCTGTATTCAGGATTGCCTTCAGACTGCTTGGGGTTTGCATAACTCCATACACTCCAACATTTCTCCAATGAAAATAGGGACATCTTAAGGAAAAGTGGGACATTCCAGGATCAAATCAGAAACTGGGATGGCTTCTGTAAATCAGGGACGTCCCTGGAGAATAGGGGCACTTGGAGGGTCTGCCCTATATGTTGCTGCCGCCATTATTACTGTCATTGTTATTGTTAATAGTAATAATAATGCTAACCACTTTTTAAGTAACAAACAATGACTCTCCCCAACCCAAACAATGAACTCAAGTAAAATGACACAGAAAATGAAAGTGAATCAAATTGAATTAAACATTAGGAAGAACTTCCTGACAGTAAGAGCTGTTCGACAGTGGAATTTGCTGCCAAGGAGTGTGGTGGAGTCTCCTTCTTTGGAGGTCTTTAAGCAGAGGCTTGACAACCATATGCCAGGAGTGCTCTGATGGTGTTTCCTGCTTGACAGGGGGTTGGACTCGATGGCCCTTGTGGTCTCTTCCAACTCTATGATTCTATGATTCTATGATTCTATGATTCTATGATTCTATGATTCTATGATTCTATGATTCTATTCTATGAATCAAGACAGCAAAAATACATCAAGAAACAGCATAAGAATACAACAGAGCTACAGCACATCTCTAGAAAAAAAAATTCTCATAAATATTAGCAAAAAAAAAAGTACTTACATTGAGGCTGTATTAATATTACACATATTTAAGCTGAATCAATTAAGCACTTGATTAATTTGTTAAAAAGCACAGTCCCTTAATTGGCCAGCATCCCTTGAGATAATAACATTGCAGTACGGTAGACGAATCCACTCGCTATATTCTCCCCCCAGCCCTTGAATTAGCAAAGCACCTTCGTTCCCTCTCTGCTGCAGATTACCTTTCCACTTCCCTGCTAAATTTGCTAATAGCATTCACCCAGTGACACCCAAACATGAAGACAAACAGGAAAATTGCAAATCCCCATGTAATCCCCCAAATAGGCAACATTTGCATAGGAGGTTTGTTAAGAGGTGTCGGCTCGCTAGACCTAAAGGGATTAGGGCTGCCTAGTAGGGCTGCGGAAAGTCAGTTTGCAAGAGAGAAGTCCTTATGGATAAGTCAAAGGCATTGGCTGCATTCCAGTGCATAGCTAAGTGTGCCTAAACCCATTGATTTAAGTGGTTTTGAGCACTCTTAACTCCAGGCTGCTTCAGACACATGATCCAGCAGACAATTAACTAAATATGGCAAAGGGGGGACATGTTGTTATGCAAACAATACTCAACGCCATAGATCATGCACTCTACGTGGGGCTACCTTTGAAGGTGACCCGGAAACTGCAATTAATCCAGAATGCGGCAGCTAGATTGGTGACTGGGGGCGGCCGCCAGGACCACATAACACCAGTCCTGAGAGATCTGCATTGGCTCCCAGTACATTTCCAAGCACAATTCAAAGTGTTGGTGCTGACCTTTAAAGCCCTAAACGGCCTCGGTCCTGTATACCTGAAGGAGCATCTTCACCTCCATCGTTCCAGCACTGAGATCCAGCACTGAGGGCCTTCTGGCGGTTCCCTCATTGCGAGAAGTGAGGTTACAGGGAACCAGACAGAGGGCCTTCTCGGTAGTGGCGCCCGCTCTGTGGAACACCCTCCCTTCAGATGTGAAGGAAAAAAGCAGCTATCCTATCTTTAAAAGACATCTGAAGGCAGCTCTGTTTAGGGAAGTTTTTAATATTTAATGCTGTATTGTTTTTAACACTTGATTGGAAGCCGCCCAGAGTGGCTGGGGAAACTCAGCCAGATGGGCAGGGTATAAATAAATTATTATTATTATTATTATTATTATTATTATTATTATTATTATTATTATTATTATTATTATTGTCAGGGGCTCAGGAACAGAGGCACAGGGGAGAGAGGAAATGGAGAGCGAAGGGGAAGAATCTGAGGGCAGCGTAGGGGAGTATGGCAGTGACCCGAGAGATTCCATGAGCTTCTCCAGCGAATCAGAAGATTCCCAGAAGGAGGCGCCGATGGTCAGGGCAAGGGGGGTCCCAGGGGGGACACACCAGAAACAAGGGGCCAGCGGGGACTCCCAAAGCAGCAGCTGGAAATCAGGACCAGCTTCCCCACCAGAGCGTAGTGGGGGGGAAGAGTCCCATGTGTCAGGGCCAGCGTCTCCTCCAGCAGGGAGAGAAGATGAGTCAGGGCTGACCACGCCTCTATCAGAGAGTGGGGGAACGGAGGAGAGGTCAGGTCCAGCTAGCCTCCCCGAAGGGGGAAGCAGTGACAGGAGCAGTGTAACGGTCAGGAGGAAGGTTGCCGGCTGGGCGCGCGCACCAAGTTCGAATGTACAGGCGCGTGGGACAGCAGAAAACCCAGATTGGGAACCAGGTCCTAAAGCCCGCCGGAGGCAGGGGGAAGACTCAGGGGACTCAGCGTCAGAAGAGTCTAGGAAGGGCGAGACCCTAGCTGACAGGCGGAGCCAGAGGAGGAAAGAGCAAAGGAAGAGGTGGAGCAAGGCTAGAGTCTTAAACTGGTGTCTGGGGGGAGGAGATTCAGACGGAGCTTCAGCGGTCTAGAGTTTCAGACGTAGAGCTGCACGCCGCGGCTGTGAAAGTGAAAATGAACTTCAATAAAGACTTTTGTATATAACAATGAACTGGCGTTGGTCCTTTGTGAGCTGGGACCTCGGGCAGCTCTGACAATTATCATCATCATCATCATCATCATCATCATCATCATCATCATTTGTAGAAGCATCGTAGCTCCTTTGTAAATCATCTGCTTTGCATCAGAAGGTCACCGGTTCTCCAACGTCTCCATGCAGGGCTGGAATCCTGGAGAGCTACTGCTGAACACAAGTGTTGATTATATTGAGCTAGATGGACCAATCTCATCACTTCTATGTTCCTAGGTGAGCCAGGAGTTTGGGTATAGCAAAATACACATTCAGGCAATACTTGATTGATACTTAACAACAAAACAATCTGTCCAGGATGACTGGTTTCCAAGTAGCCCCCTTCATACAGTAGCATATTATCTACAGGATCTTACAGACCCCAAATTTAGAAGAGCCTTATTGAGTTTGTGGCTGAATCTGCTTCCTTCAGCAGTACTTGAGAGAGTTGTTACATGAGAATCTCATTACAAAAATTGGATATCTCCATGTGGAGATGGCAGAGATTGTACTGATATTCACCCAAAGAGTGAATTGCTTCCGTATTACTGTTTCTGCCAGGGTGCTCATTCAATTTTTATGTGACTTTTCCCTCTGCAGATCAAGACAAGCTGGTGACAGTGAAAACTGCAAATTTCTTCCATTAAATAAGGGCCAGACGAACATTTTTTAAAAGACTCTAATTGCGTTTTAGGATATTTTTATCTGCTTGGTATTGTTCTTATGATTATTATATCTGTACAATAATTGCAACCGCTGGTGTTATTAATTTTATTTGTAAGTCACCTTTCCGTAGTTAAAACCATGCTCAAGGCAGCCAACACATACAAATTACATAATTGCAAACATAACAAAAGTGGTCAAAAACAATAAATAAGACATCAAAAAGTACACAACCGAGTTAAATAATTTTTGCATAAATCCTGACATCTAAAATAAAGATAGAAATAATAAATATCAAATATGGCAACAACCCTCTACCACAACAGAAACCCACAAACAATACCCCAGCCCAATATTCAGTTCAGTAGCTAGAGTCAGTCAGGGTTCTGCCTAAAAGAAAGAGAATGAAACACATTTGGACACAGCTTCCCAAATCCCCCCCAAAAAAGCACCAAAAAATTTGAGAGAGTGAGAAATAAAGCATAAGATTATAGCTGCGAGCAATTATATGAGAAACATCTGAGCCAGTTATTAAAACATATTGAGGCTTCTGAGCAACAAGAAATAATAATAAAAAAATCCAATTAAACCAACACTGCATCGCTCCATTGTCATAGTAACAGTGGCATGAAAGTTCACATCAAAAGACTGTCACGGAGGTGTCAGTCCATAAGCAGCCCAAATCCCAAGGAATTCATTCAGAAGTTCTAAAGAAGCTAATGAAAGAAACCTGCAGGGCATACATTTAATGGTTCCGTTGTTCTGAGATTAAGAGAAAGCAAAGCACCAGAGCTTTTAGTGGTATAAAGGGAGAATTAATTATAAGGAATGGCAGCTGCATGAAGCTGAAAGGTAGGCATGGACTGGCAGGGAACACCTCAGTTGGGGTGAAGAAATTGAGAACTTCGTGTGGTATAGATTGGCTTTTCCTAGTTTCTCCTAGAGATCCCCCTTTACTTAAGATCAGAGTGAGGAACTATCTTTTAAGCAGGTGAAGAATGTGAACCACACCATCTAAGAACATAGAGAATTTAGGAGAGCCTTGCTGGATCACTGCCCATATACTCCAGCATTCTGTTCCCATAATGGCCAACCAAATCCTCATAAGAAGCCCACAAGCAACCCTTGAGTGAAACAGTGTTCTCTCCATTTATGACCCCAAGGAACTGCCATTCAGAGGAGCATTGCCTCCATGAGTGGAGTGGAGGAACAATATAGCCATCATAGCTAGTGGCCTTATCCTCCATGAATTTATTTAATCCTCTTTGGAAATCGTGCAAGTGAGATGGCCCTCACCACTTCTTGTGAGAACAAATTCATAGAATCATAGAATCTTAGAGTTGGAAGAGACTCTGAAGAGCATCTAGTCGAACCCCCTGCAATGCAGGAATATGCAGCTGTCCCATAATGGGGATTGAACCTGCAACCTTGGCATTATCAGCGCCATGCTAACCAACTGAGCAATCCAGGTGCTTTCACTGAATATCCCACTGTGTTAAGAAAGCACTTTCTAAAATTTCCAACATTCAAAGTATCCTAACATCTGAATTCCAAGCTGCCATTTGGCAGAATGGGGAATTGGCCTCAGGTGGCAGGTGGCCAGGGGGTGGTAAAATTCCCTTCCAACCCTTCCCCCATGTCATCTTCTCAGAAGAAGAAGAAAAACCCAGGTTGCTTCACAAACTCAAAATAAGCAGAAAGAAAGTGGACTATTCTAAGGAGCTGTGGTCAGAATGGAAGAAGAAGAGGAGGAGGAGGAGGAGGGGGAGGGGGAAGGGGAGGAGTTTGGACTTGATATCCCACATTTCACTCCCCTTAAGGAGTCTCAAAGTAGCTAAAAATCTCCTTTCCCTTCCTCCCCCACAACAAACACTCTGTGAGTTGAGTGGGGCTGAGAGACTTCAGAGAAGTGTGACTAGCCCATGGTCACCCAGCAGCTGCATGTGGAGGAGTGGGGACGCGAACCCGGTTCACCAGATTACAAGTCCACCACTCTTAACCACTACACCACGCTGGCTCCCACGCTGGAAGTGAAATCATCCAGGCAAAATGCTTTTGATCTCTGCTTACGCAGCCATTTCATGATGTTAGCTAACCCTTCCCCAAGGAGTGGAAAAGAAAGACTCAAGCTATCAGATGGAATGCTGATCAAAGAAATATGTGTATACATGTAAATTTTTTTCTAGCTGATTTTCCAATGTGGCAACCTGGTCCTTTTAACTGAAATTGCCCATGACTGAGCCTGGAACCTTCTTCCTGCAAAGCCAGTGCTTTGTTCTTGAGCTCACTTTGGCAAACAAAGCTGAGTCTTACGCATGGCCTAAGTCTCTAAGTGTGATGTATGTCCCTTACTCACAAGGCACTGTTGGGCCAGGCATGAATGCAGATCCAAGCTTGACACAAATCAAACAAATGTTTAACTGAATTTCTAACGTGCACACACACACAAAAATCGCCTATTCTCCCAACGAACTGGTGAAATATACATTTTAAAAGCGGATTCTGTGGCCATCTCCAATAGCTGCCTGCAACGCTCTGCCTGGGAAATCCATTTGCCCTCCATCATGGCTCCCAGGACATATGCCTGGATGTTCCCCACCCCTGATACAACTAATGAGCTTGCAGGACACATTAGAGAATCATAGGTCACTCGCTAGCCAGCATTATGACATGTGTTGGTTCCATATAAATTATGTCACAGGCACATTTTGTAAAATCTTTCATTATTTCTGCGTGGCAGCTCCCATAGCGGTAAGGCAGGACACATCTCCCATTAGTAGGACTCAATATATTTTCTTGTCAGTTAATCTTGAAAGCTGGCCGCAGTTCCTCAAAAGGCTGGAACTTTCATTTCCTTCCAATAAATTCTTTGCACTAACGACATTACTGTCAGAGATGGGCTGGTAATTGAACACTTTCTTACCTGTTTCTACCTTGGCCCGCAGGGTAATGTTTGCTCCGTGCAATACAAAGAGGACATCTTCACTTAAAGGTACACAGGTAGAAGGTTTGGGAAAGACTCTCTGCCAAAGACAGAGCGTTTCTTTACATTGCGTGTCAAGACTCCAAAGCCACCCCCTTGTTGAGAAATAACACACACAAGGACACGGATATTAGGTTAACGTTATTGGGCAAACTTGGCCACAACTTTATTGATTACAGAATGTGAGCAGTATTGGCTTAGGCATTGAATGGACCCGACTATATCTGACTCCTGCCCGATGCGCAGGAAGTCCGGTAAGGGTAAACCACCAGAAGGGGGAGGCCTGTCGATGCATACCAACTCGAGCTCCCCCTGGTGTTCCCATCGGGGTCATGTCATGGCCCTAGCCCTGCCCCGGGATTCAGACAATATCAACACCCCCGAATTCCTTTAACAGAATACCCTTAAGCTTCCCCTCCCCTCCCCCATTATAAGGTCAAACAATGCCTAACCGCAACCCTAACAAAGTTGTGATGATTGCTACGAGGTAGGCGAAAACCTACCTCGTGCCAATTTGGCCAGTGCCAATTTGCCAAGTGGAAAAAATCCTACCAGGCCCCTCAATGGTGACCAACTGATGTCCATAAGAAGGCCAGTGCTTAAAACCTGCAAAATAGGGATGGAGGGTGGGTGATTGAGGGAGGAAGCGAGCCAAAGAGGAAGCCCTCCGGCTCGTGCCTCCGATTAAATGGCCCCGGCCATGACCCCTGGCCAGCGGATTGGCTGGCCAGGCTCTGACATGGCTGGGATCCCCCGGGCAACAGGGACTCAGTCCCCCACCCCCAGTGGGGAGTGGGTGGCCACGCAGTCCACCACAACTCCTCCCCACTGGAAAGTGGAGAGGATTTGTGAATGCTTAAATTATCCATGATTCCTGCATTGCAGAGAGTTGGACTATATGATCCTTTGAGTCCCTTTCAACTACTCTATGATTCTAGTGGAATGGACTACTCTGTAATGTAGTGGTGATCATCAACTTCAATAGGCATAGTGCTAAATCTAGTCTTAAGGGTGTGTTTGAATGCAGCTAATATTGGGGCATGGGGAGGAAGGACTGAAGGATTTCAGAGAAAATTTATGTTGTGTTCTTATGGACAATTGTTTTATGTTTTATATTGTTTTATTTAGGTGCTGGTTTAAACCTTTAAAGCCCTATACGGCCTAGGACCCTCATACCTATGGGACTGCCTCTCCTGGTATATCCCATGGAGGACCTTACGGTCTTAAACAAAAACATCTTGGAGGTCCTGGGATACAGGAAGGTTAGGCTGGCCTCAACCAGAGCCAGGGCTTTTTCGGCCGTCCCCCCGATCTGGTGGAACGCTCTGTCACAAGAGACTAGGGCCCTCTGGGACTTGACATCTTTCTGCAGGGCCTGCAAGACAGAGCTGTTCCACCAGGCCTTTGGCCAAGGCACAGTCTGACCCCCTCCTTTGGTAATCCTCACAGAACTCTAGCCCAATGGTTGCCATTAATTTGATTTTGAATTGATTTTAGAATGAATTGATTTTAGAATGCTGTGTTACTTTTATTGTTGTTAGCTGCTCTGAGCCCGGCTTCGGCTGTGGAGGGCAGGATATAAATAATTTTTTATTATTATTACTTTGCTTCAGGATGCGAACAGAAATTGTGTGGCAGCAGCAGGAGGCCTCATTAGCTAAAGTGGTACCTCAGGTTAAGAACAGATTCAGGTTAAGAACAGACCTCCAGAACGAATTAAGTTCTTAACCCGAGGTACCACTGTACCGTATTTTTTTGTGTATAAGACTTGGTTCCCCCCCCCAAAAAAAAAATCTCAAAAATTAAGGGGCATCTTATACACGGATAGTGTCTTCCTCCATTTTCTTAAATCTGAGTCCCCCAAAATAGGGGTCATTTTATACATGGGGGCATCTTATAGACAGAAAATATGGTAAATGTCCCCATCTTCTCTTCAAAATTCAAACTGGTTCAATGCTTGGGGAGGAAAAAAAGCCTTTTCTTTTTTGTAAATTCACTTAATCATGGGATTCTTTCAAGCTACAATATCATTAAACCCAAGATGGTCTGGGCCATCTCCAAATGTTGTCAGTGTCGAGAGGCAGCAATTGTCATAATTGGACAGATAATTAGCCAAATTATCTGCAGTGATGCTTCTTGGCATCCACAAGTATTTGCTGAGAGGCTGAAAAAGAACTTGAGCTATGTATAAAGCTGACATCGGAATGCCACCAGTTGACTCCAGATTAGGTCCTTGCCATGCAATACATTTGGGGCAAAGAGAAACACCACCCCCATTATTGTCTCTCATTTCCAAGTGAAAGAAGGTGACCATTTTGGTAGGGTTTTTGGTAGGCAGTGGGGACAGTGCTTCTCTATATGACTGGTGGGCAATACCACCACCCCTGACAAACAAATTCCCCTCAATGGCTTGCCTTCTCCATCCCACCCCACCCGTGTCCCCCTAGGAAGATATAGTGTCCTTCTTAGAAGGATTATGGGGGGAAAAGCAATCGACACTAGCCAGTGGCTTCAAGAAGTCCGCTGATATTTTACTTTAGATCTCAAGAGTCTGCTAGAGCATTTCCCTTACGACAGCCAGTTCCTGAAAGTCTGTTGGAATAAGAAGTTCCCCCTTCCTGATTAAATAATCCACTAGTTTCTTTTTCTACTAAGATCTGTAAGTTACAGATGGCCTGCCTGCTAGTAGAGAAATACTTTTGAGTTTTGTTCCTTTGTATATCCTTTTCTGGGGGGAGGCGGGTGGTGCTGTGGGTTAAACCACAGAGTCTAGGGCTTGCCGATCAGAAGGTCAGCGGTTCGAATCCCCATGACGGGGTGAGCTCCCATTGCTCGGTCCCTGCTCCTGCCAAACCAGCAGTTCGAAAGCTCCTCAAAGTGCAGGTAGATAAATAGGTACCACTCCAGTGGAAAGGTAAACGGCATCTCCGTGCACTGCTCTGGTTCGCCAAAAGCGGCTTAGTCATGCTGGCCCATGACCCGGAAGATGTACGCTGGCTCCCTCAACCAATAAAGTGAGATGAGCACTGCAACCCCAGAGTCATCCGCAACTGGACCCAATAGTCAGGGGTCCCATTACCTTTACTTATATATCCTTTTATTTACTGGTTTATGCAAGTCAGCAGCCACAACAAGCCAGTTCACAACCTCATTCCACCCCTGAAGTAACACCCACCCCCAAGGGACGGCTCCCATTCGTGTCGCCCCTTTGGGGCAGCCCCACCCCCAAAGCAGGCTGGCTTTATAGAGCTGCCCCAAAGCAGCTGGTACACACCTAACTGGAGCAGCAGGAGTTATCAATGCTACCTGCCTGTCCAGGGTCCTAGTTCTTGCACTGCTCTCCAGTAGCTCCAGGCAGTTCCTGGTCTGCTGGTCCAGGCAGATGGAGGAAGATGGAAGTCCCCAGGCAGCAGCTGCAGGTCTGTGTCTTCAGGCAATCAAAGCAGCATCACCTAATCATCATCAGGGCTCACGAGGAAGGAGTCTGGCTTGGTGGTAGAACAGCTGCTGTGCTGGTCCCGTGGGTTACCCGAGAGGCATGGTCCAAGTCCGGTCCGTGGTCAAGGTGCAACATGGAGGCAGTCCGTAGTAGCTGAAGCTGGATACAGGGCAGAGGGTCGGGTGAAGTCAGGAACAGGCATGAAAGCAAGGAGCCAGGGTGGGTCAGGAGCTCAGGCGGGAAAGCAGGACAGGGTTCAGACAGGAACTGGCAACCAACAATGTTGCTCCCGCAACTTGGGACTGGGGCTGACCGGCTTTTATCTGCCCCAAGGCATAGAGCGGCCCCGATCCTCTGGTGACTCGCCTCTCCTGGCCTGGAGGCGAGCCCTCCTCCTGCAGGAACTTAGTTCCCTCCGCCTCTCTGCCCTGAGCCTCTGCAGCTCAGGAGAGGCTGGAGGGTTACCGGAGCCAGAGGCAACCTCAGTTTCCTCTGATGGGGCTGAGAGTGGAGCACCTGCAGGCAATGGGTCCTCCATCACCTCAGGAGCCAGAGCAGACTCAGCTGGTGCCTGCACCTGAGGATCCAGCACAGGTGAGGACCCTTCAGGCTCATGCCCCAGTCCCGGCTCAGCTGGTTCTGGAGGCGGGGAATCCTGTGCAGGCTGGGATCCCTCAGGTTCAGCACCTGAGTCTGAATCCCAGGCCATCACAGCTGCCTTCGTACAGAAGGTCACAGGTTCGATCCCCAGCATCTGCAGGTAGGACTGGGAGAGATTTCCACCTGAAACGCTGCAGAGCTGATGCCTGCCAGTGTAGGTGGTACTGAGGCAGATGGACCAATGCTCTGACTTGGTAGAAGGCAGCTTCCTATGGTCCTAAAAATATAGGGGTGCAGTCAACTAAATAGGTGTACTATTTATTCTGTGAACTGCCCTAAGATCTTATGATGAAGGGCAATATATAAACCAATTAAATCAAATAAATAAATACTACTGGGAGCCAGCACAATGAATCATACTAAGGCAATTATGAGGGTTCCCCCTCTCCTTACTCTGCTCCCCCCATCAGCTTATGGGGAGGGGGTCAGGAGATTTTGATTGTCCCTATATATTGCAAATGATCGGATTTTGCATTCTCGCTTGGATGAGAGTCTCCAGACCCAAGATACACAACTGACTGGCTATAAATCTTCATCCATCAATGAAATGCTGATGAGCAAAGGAGAATTTGCAATCTGAATACAACTGAATGAGCAGTACATCCAAAGATATAATTGTGCATAGCCCCTAAGCTATGAATAAAGCATTCCTTCTGCATTACTGATACAGTTTCTAGGCTGGTAAGGTTAAACTAGATATAATTCCTCAGCATTTGGAGTCAGAAGTAAAAACTGTGACAGCACCTTTAATAAGGTGCAATATATAGTGCAAATATTGGTGAATGCTCCCAAATTTTGCAGCAAACTTTGGAAAGATGATCCCATCTCCTTTGGACTCTTTCTGTCTCATTAGGTAGGGTTTTTTGGTTTTTTTTACACTCAAGCTCTGCAGCTCTGACATGATAAATTGCTACCTTTGGTCTCAGCATGGATAATTTTTCCCCTCTTAGCTACTCACACAGCTTCCGTTCTCACACACAGAGGGAATTCAAAGCTTGGGACTAGCTTAAAAAAACCTAGATGAATAAAAACAAAGGGCAAGGGAAGGTGTTCTTGGCTCAGCAAGTGTCCATAGTGGAAGGCAGCTGATAAACTCTTCATTCTGAGGGTTCACACTGTGAAAAGGCAACTGGTTATCATGTTCTGGAGAGTTTACACCAGCTAGGACTCACACACAATTCCCCTGTGTCAATAGATGAAGCTTTCTCATTAAAATAACACACAAAACTGCTTTGTACATGGTAATCAAACCTTCCTTCTGCACACAGACAAGGCTGTCTGAACTGCAGCCTACAGAGTTCCTTCTCATCTTTGTGGTGATGAAGGTCTTAAATACTGTAGATCTCAGTAGTGAAGGAAGAGAAAGTCACTCAGTCTACATTTAAAGTGGATTGACCTAATTCGCCAGTCATGGATTTATATGTGGATCAGAACATAGTAGATATCAATTGGATTGTGCTCTTCGCTTAATTTTACAATGAAGTGTTGGTTCCCCAAAAGTGATGAATGAATTTATCATCCACTTTGTGCCAGGTGTGCCCAGCAATGGGAGCTCTGGGTGCCTGAGCACCCACAAATAAATTCTTGTGGGTGCTCAGCACCCACGCTGCAGGGCTCCCAAACAACTTCTGAGGTCTCACAAGGTCTCAGAACCTGACTTCCAGCAACACCAGAAGTCAGGTTCCAAGACCAGGGGGCAGGTGTGGCATCATGACATCACATTACAACAAGATGTCATGATGTCACAAACGCTGGGCACCTATAACCTGGGGCCCAAGTTGGCTCCTTTGCTTTGTGTTGCATTCCCAAGCAACACAACTCTGAGAAGACCCAGTCTACTCTGGTTCACTGGAACATCTGCTACTCTCAGAAGATCCATGGACACCTCTTAACAGTTTCACATCCTCTTGAATTCTTTCTTCATAGCTCTTTCCAACTTTTCCTTATGGTACTTGTTGACTCTTGGTCTCATGTCAGTATTTAGCTTTTGACGTATGGAAGTGATGTATGGAAGTGAGAGCTGGACCATAAAGAAGGCTGATCGCCGAGGAATCAATGCTTTTGAATTATGGTGCTGGAGGAGACTCTTGAGAGTCCCATGGACTGCAAGAAGATCAAACCTATCCATTCTGAAGGAAATCAGCCCTGAGTGCTCACTGGAAGGACAGATCCTGAAGCTGAGGCTCCAATACTGTGGCCACCTCATGAGAAGAGAAGACTCTGTGGAAAAGACCCTGATGTTGGGAAAGATGGAGGGCACAAGGAGAAGGGGATGACGGAGGACGAGATGGTTGGACAGTGTTCTCGAAGCTACCAGCATGAGTTTGACCAAACTGCGGGAGGCAGTGGAAGACAGGAGTGCCTGGCGTGCTCTGGTCCAGGGGGTCACGAAGAGTCGGACAGGACTAAACGACTAAACAACAACAATGACGATGGAACACACTTTCACAGGAGCCAGTGATGGCCACCAACCTGAATGACTTTAAAAGAGCATTCATGGAAGAGGGCTATCAGTAGCTACTAGCCATGTTGGCTATGCTTTGCCTCCACAGTCAGAGGCAGCAAGGCTCCTGAATACCCATTGCTGGAAACCACAGGAGGGGAGAGTGCATTTGTGCCCCAATCCTTCTGGCTGGTTTGCCACAGGCAGCTGGAGTCTGATGGCATCTGGATAGCCCCATTTCCACCCATCCCGGCTGTCTGGCTCTAATATCGCTGCATTTTGCTTTCTTGCTCTGAGATTAGGCCGCCTGCTTCAAGAGACAGGAGAAATTGGCCGCGGAATTACAGCAGAGTGTTTTTGGGTCTGAGAGCTGCATTAAGTCAAATTTCCTGCTATTTGACAATCTCAATTAAAAAAACCTGCAGCGGGATAAGAAGTGACAGCCATGTCCGGCAAGACAAATGTTTCCGGCTTTCTCTGGCTAACTGCTGATATAAACTTGGTGGTTTTAAAAGGAAAGATTTTATAGAGATACAGCTGCTGCTTTTATCGAAGGTGTCAGCACTCTGCTAGTGATAACGTCTCACTGAGTGAACAGCCATCCCTTCCCTGCCCCCTTTGCTAAAGCCCATAATAGATATTGTTAGCACGCAGATAAATCTCCGTTTATGTTAGGCTTGGCTACAAAGAAGAATTAGGTGGTGTTTTTCTAAAACACACAGGGCCGCATTTGTTACAGCCATGAACCCAGATTGCTTCAGGTTCGGGGAGGTGTTTTAGTGCACCATAAAGGCAAAATGGAAAAACATTGACTTAGGCGGAAAGAAGGTGGGAGGCTGGGAGGTTGCAGAGATGGGCTGGAGGAAATCTGGGTGCTGTGGACTCTGTGGGTGGTGGGCTGGATGAATTTCAAAACTGAATGGAACAGAACACTGGTCCCAACAGAGAGTGTCACGATTTGGTTTGTGCTTAGACATCTTTTCTTTCAGCAGATCCAAACCATACATTTAAAGCACACCCACCTTGAAATTTTTGGAGGAAAACTGGAATGAATAAAAGCATCAATAAAGGTAAAGGGAACCCTGACCATTAGGTCCAGTCGTGGCCGACTCTGGGGTTGGGGCGCTCATCTCGCTTTATTGGCCGAGGGAGCCGGCGGACAGCTTCCGGGTCATGTGGCCAGCATGACTAAGCTGCTTCTGGCAAACTAGAGCAGCGCACAGAAATGCCGTTTACCTTCCCGCCTGAGCGGTACCTATTTATCTACTTGCATTTTGATGTGCTTTTGAACTGCTAGGTTGGCAGGAGCAGGGACCGAGCAACGAGAGCGCACCCCATCACTAGGCTCTGTGGTTTAACCCACAGTGCCACCTGTCCTAGGCTCTGTGGTTTAACCCACAGTGCCACCCGCATCCCTTGTGTGTAGTAGGTTTTATCATTAACTGGGCAGGGCAGTAGGGGGGAACCAACATGAAAAACAAATATTAAAGAATCTGGGAGGCAGCCAGGATATGCAGGTCTGCAAACATTAGACTTTACATGTAAGCTCTTGGGAATTCTAAAGCGTGTCTGCCTGCTGTGTCAGGCTTGCTTCGGTGGGGTGTGCAGGGAGGCGCAATCCATGCGCCCAGCCTACATATTGGCCGTGCACACTGAGTAATCTTAATACTTGTAGTAGCATTTGCCAAAGTGTTTCGAAATTCTTATCGGTGTGACAAAGTGGAATTTTTGCAAAATAGCAAAACAAACAAAATAGCAAAACAAACAAAACAAGCACCTCCAAGATGAGCAGATTTAACTGTGGCTCAAGATTTATTGGACTGGAGCAAGCCAGAACTTTATCGCTCCCCACCTGCCAGCCAACTTTGACTGGTGGATGAGGCCGCCCACTGATCAATAATCATGCAGTATGCAAAAACAACACCCATTTTTTTTGTTACATGAGTGGTGCGGGCCTGATCCACGGAAACCAAAGGAAACGTACAATGCAAAACTCCTGCAATATTTCAGGTTTCCATGGTTGCAATCCGCTGCCCCTCCCCAAAAAAACCAACAACAACATGGAAATGAGTACTAGATTTCCAATAGATGATCTTACATTGTTTGCAGAGCATGTCAAAAATTGAATTTAACAGGTAAGAAACTGTCAGGAAGGTGGAACAAAGTAGGTATTATGTAGGTTTGCCTTTAAGCGCAAACTGATTGAATTCCTTCCCCATCCCTATCTGGAAGAGATCCTGATATCCCATGTACAAAATATTATATGAGTTCCTCCTGATGAATTTCCACTAAAACTTATTGTGGAGAACAAGGTGTAGCTAAGTTGAGTAATACAGTAATACCACTTTCCCCATGTAATTATTTCTTTTGAATGTTAGTGTGTGCTTAGCTGTGTGGCCTCTAGCTTTTTATAGCACACAAGCTCAGCCACCAAAGGAATGGAATCTCTGACCCTTTAGTGACATCTGTTGTCTTGATACTTGTTGTGTCAGCTTTCAGTTGTAGACAACCAAATCTAGGTTGTCTCAGGGATGTGACCTTATCACGGCAGACAGATGGTGAAAGCACTTTCAAGCCACATTAAACCCTTTTCCTCCAGCAGGTTTTTCCTCTCTCTTTCTCCTTTTTTTTTGTCCTGAACGTATTTATCTTTGACACCATATTTCAGTTCTACAGATGAAGAAGACCACTTGCCTGCAGTAGTCCAAGAACTCTGAACTCTTCTCTAATCACTTTCCAAGGCATGCCAACTGCAGCCTCCCAGTATGGGAACAAAAAGACTCCCTTCATTTTTTAAAAAAAAATGCTCTACATACATTTTTAAAAGCAAATCTCTCTCTTTGTGTGTGTTAACTTGCAAAAAGCATATATAGTTTCTCTAAAGTTGGGTAGAACCACTAGTTCTTCACTGCCCCATATTTTTCATTCCAATGTATTCTAAAATTCAATGTATTTATTCATTTATTGTGTTCATAGCCCAGTTTTTTCCTCCACAGAGCTCAATGTGGTTTAGATGGTTCCCCTCATTTAATCCCCACTATAACCTTGTGAAGTAAATTAAGATAAGAGACAGAGACCAGCCTAAGGTGAGTTTCATGGCCAAGTGGGGAATCAAGCCCTGCTCTCCCAGGTTCTAGTCTATGGGTAGGCAAACTAAGGCCCGAGGGCCGGATCCGGCCCAATTGCCTTCTAAATCCGGCCTGTGGACAGTCCAGGAATCAGCATGTTTTTACATGAGTAGAATGTGTGCTTTTATTTAAAATGCATCTCTGGGCTATTTGTGGGGCATAGGAATTCATTCATCCCCCCACAAAAAAATATAGTCTGGCCCCCCCACAAGGTCTGAGGGACAGTGGACCGCCCCCCTGCTGAAAAAGTTTGCTGGCCCCTGTGAATCTAGTCCAACACACTAATTACTATAAAACACTGCCTCTTTCTTTCAAACTGAACAAACTCAGATTCCATTGCTGAATTTGCTCCCCAACTGGCAAGTTGCTGTTGTCTCCAGAGCCCCACAAAGTGTAGGAAATCTCTTTAAGCAGTGGGACCTGTTGTTTTCCAAAGCAGACTTCCAGAAGTCTGTGATTGATCATGTGGATCTTTAGCCACTGGAAGAATTGCCATTCTGCTGCCAAATTGTCTCTATGGCAAGAGTGTCTCTATGGCCTCTCTGATTTTGTCTGCCTCCATCACTGATAATTTCTGTGTGGAAATGTCACTGATGCTGATGTAAACCAGCAAAAATAACTTCTATAGGAAGGAGGTGTAAAACCCTTCCTGCTATTTCAGTAGAAGTTTCCACCTCCCTGTACATTGGACTGGGACACAGAACAACAACAGGTGAGGTGAGCTTGGTTTGCGTAATGAGGATCTGAAATCCTTTTGGTTCATCACTCGTTCTTTATATCTGTATCAGCTTGCTCCTTCAGCCTCTTTCTTTCTTTTGACAATCTGACAATGATATTCTCAAACCAGCTGCCGGTTTGGAATTGCCACACCCTTCAACATCAACAATTGTTGGATCAATTGCACAACATTTCCCCCATTCACAAGCCTCTCCCTGAGGCTTCAGTGCAGCACACTCTTAAAGGTAAAGGTCAGTCTTGTGTGTCTGTGCCAGTCTTGACAGACTCTAGGGTTGTGCGCCCATCTCACTTAAGAGGCCGGGGGCCAGCGCTGTCCGGAGATACTTCCGGGTCACGTGGCCAGCGTGACAAAGCTGCATCTGGCGAGCCAGCGCAGCACACGGAAACGCCGTTTACCTTCCCGCCAGTAAGTGGTCCCTATTTATCTACTTGCACCCAAGGGTGCTTTCGAACTGCTAGGTTGGCAGGCGCTGGGACCGAGCAACGGGAGCGCACCCCGACGCAGGGATTCGAACCGCCAACCTTTCGATCAGCAAGCCCTAGGTGCTGAGGCTTTTACCCACAGCGCCACCCACGTCCCCGCAGCACACTCTTACTTTGGGAGTAAACCCCATGGAGCTCATTGAGACTTACTTCCATTGCATGAATTGCACCACAGTTCTGAACCACACTTGGTACACAGTGTTATCCCCTTTCAATTTCTCATCAGTTTGTTCATTCAGAGTCTCCACTTTCTGGAAGATCTGACAGTAATATCTCAGACTGCAGCTACCTGTCTAAGGAGCTAACCTTTTGTTTTTGTTTTTGCGAAACAGATCTGATCATTGTTGTACATTACACAACCATGATTGTTTCAAATTTGGCTTAATTATGCACCAGTCATCCCCTTCACCCAGTGATAATATTCTGATAAGCCCCATGAATGTCGAAGGCACCCAACTGAAATGATAAATATGCTGGTTTTGCCCTAGAAGCTGGAAATTGTAGATTATTTGTGGCATCTGTACTGTATACATATTAGGATGGACACAGTAATGGAAGATGGATTCTTGGGCCAGATGCAAAAAGGCTTCTTAAACATCTTGGTGGACATAAGGATCAATCACATTTATGCCCTAACCCTGAATGAGCCACCTTCCATTCACGGTTTATTCCTCTGCCCCTCTCTCATGCTCATTCCCTTTCTGTGCAAGTCTGGGGATTTGGAGCAGAAGATATTAGCTAGGAGTTTTTTGACAGACACCAGCATGATGGACTGCAAAGCAGCGTGACTGGTGGAAGAAGTGCAATGCTGCTGAACCACAACTGAGAAGTGGGATGGGTGGGTGGAGAGGGGGAAAGGAGCCAGCGAGTCAACTGGAGGGAGGAAATGTGTGTCTGCCTGGAATCCCTAATGAAGCCTGCTCTTTTCAACACAGTGCCAGGAAGTTGAAGTTGAGCAAAAGCAATATATTCTAGCACTGTATAGGTCAGTGGTGTAACTGCTCCAAAACAGCTGGCTAAGGGGGTGTTTATGCATATATCTGCTCCTCGCAAAAATATCTACCTTTCAAAACTCCACTTCTGTGCTTCACTGCTAGACAGGACTTTGGAAAGGGCACAGGACAGAATGAGCTATTGCACTCATGACCTGCTTGTGTGCTTGCTAGAGTCATCTAATTGGCCACTGTGAGAAAAAGGATGCTAGACTAGATGCACTCTTTTATATTCTTATGACTACTAATGGCTATTCCCCATGATAGCTGAATTTGTATGGCAGTATGCCATTCAATAAAACCATGAAATCTGAACATGGGGTGCTGGAGATAAACCTGCTTGGGTTTTGCAATCAGCCAGTGAGATCCTGATTTCTGGCCCATTGATAAGATAAATTACTGTGGGTTGAATGGAATGAGGGAAAGGACCTTTGTGAGGTTTCACCACACTTTGGAACTATCTCTCTCCCCTGGGAAATAAGAGCGGTTGGTGATGCAGGGTTTGGGAGGACTCAGCAGCCTCATTGTGAAGCTGTCGTTCCAGGGCTGCATCCTTCTTGTTGTTGGTTTTCATCTGTACATAGTGATTCCCACCCTCTGCAGACATGTCACATCTTGCGTCACAAGCTGAGGAGGTGAAAATTACGTAATGGTGCCCCCCAGGTTAATGGGTGGGCCTTTCCTCCACCATCTCACCTAATGGCTAGGTAAAAGAAAACAGCCAGAGTTGTGTGAGAGAAAGTTGGAAGAAGGCTAGAAGACATGCTTCATCTGTGCTGTGTGGGATTCAATGCTGTAACTAATGGAGAAACAAGATCTGCTGAGATATTAAAGCTGTATCCCTCTCCGTGTAGTAACTATGTGTAAATAAAACCATACATCCTACAGACACCACAATTTCCACCGACTTTCATTCCAAGGAAACCAAGCCTGGAAAATCTGGGTTCTCTCACTACTTCAATATTGGGATGGCTCCTTATATTCCTTGTGTTCGCTTTATTGACTGCTCTCCTGCTGACTTGTCATGTACTATTACTCGACTTCAAGGGGGTACAATGTGGTTTAAACTGCATTGTATTTTGTTATTATCAGTCATTGCCACTGCCCTGTGCTGTGATAGTGAATCCTCTCAGTTAATTGCATTTGGTATGATGAAGTATTTTCTTTTGTCTGCTAGTGATTGCCTATTTTCTTTGAGCTCAGTGACTTCACATCTCTTTATCTTTGAGCAAGAAGTGAAGGAACATGGCAAATTTTTCCTAGGAAAATCTCTCACGAAGAAGGTCCTTTGCAAAGGATCTGATCCAAGCCTTAAAATCATGACCTCCCACAGCTGTCTCAATCAGATTCCAAGCTGACATCCATAGAGGGTTGACTTCAGGGGACTTTCCATGCCTGTTTTGTGACCCCCAATAAGCTGTCCATGACAGACCACTTCCCAAGAGGGGAAATGACAGAGGCATTTCATTTTGCTTTGGCCAAAAGTGGAGACATTTTGCTCTCAAATATAGCGCAACTTCACTAGCCACTACACTTGTTAAACTGGTGTCTTGCTACCAGCAGACACCCCCAGCTAGAGGTGACACTAATATATTAATCAACATAAATTATTGCCTGCATTCCTGCTTGCTGTGAAAAAAGGCACATTATTTCAAATTACAGTGATCCAAATCATGGCAATAAATGCAATAAAAAAATATGAATGTAATTATTTAAAGTGTTTGTTTCAAAATTCAGCTTTATCTACAAAGGATGTGACACAAATTACAATGCCCTGAGTTACACTAAGAAAAGCTCTGGACTCCTTTGTCAGAGAAGACCAATAAACTGAACTCCAGACAAAGCATACCAGCCCTCAGGAAGGCTAATCAGAATTATGTTGGATGTCCCTAACAAGCAATATCCTTGTAGTATTGTTGGCCAGGGGGGCAGGGGATTCACTTCTGGGGGAATATTTTTTTGTTTGTTGAATTTGTAGGCCACTTTGTTCTTAAAAGAGCTCAGGGCATACATAGTTCTTCCCCTCTTCATTTAATCCCCACAACAACCATGTGAGGTTAGGTTGTGAGCCAGTGATTGGCCTAAGGTCACCCAAGGAGCTTGATTGGCTGAGTGGGGATTCGAACCTTGGTCTCCTAGATCCTAGTCCAACACTCCAACCCAACCTTTCTCAACCTTGGGCTTCAAGATGACATTGTATTACCATATCCTGCCATCCCTGACTGCTGCTCCTGCTGGCTACAGATGATTGGAGTTGTAATCCAACAACATCTGGAAACCCAAGGCTGAGAAAGGCTGCTCTAACCACTACACTACAGTGGTTCTCAGTAGTGGACAAGGCCAGGAGGAAAGAAAGTGTGCCGAGCTAGTTACTAGACCCATAGGAACATAGAAAGCTGCCTTATACTGAGTCGGACCATTGATTCCATCTAGCTCAGTATTGTCAAAGTAGAGTAGGGTAGGCTGACTGGCAGTGGCTCTCTAGCATTCCAGACAGGGGAATTCTCAGTCCTACCTGGCGACACCAGGGATTGGACCTGGGACCTTCTGCATTCAACAGAGATACATACTACTGAGCTATGACCCTTCCTCATAGGCTCGTATCTACACCCTCCATCCTCTACAAAGGCAAACAAGAAGGATTATCACACTCTGAGGTCACATTCTAACCAGGCAAAGTTACAGGTAGGTAGCAGTGTTGGTCTGCCGTAGTCGAAACAAAATAAAATAATTCCTTCCAGTAGCACCTTAGAGACCAACTAAAGAAGGCTGATTGCCGAAGAATTGATGCTTTTGAATTATGGTGCTGGAAGAGTCTCTTGAGAGTCCCATAGACTGCAAGAAGATCAAACCGGTCCATTCTGAAGGAAATCAGCCCTGAGTGCTCACTGGAAGGACGGATCCTGAGGCTGAGGCTCCAATACTTTGGGCACGTCATGAGAAAAGAAGACTCCCTGGAAAAGACCCTGATGTTGGGAAAGATGGAGGGCACAGGGAGAAGGGGACGACAAAGGACAAGATGGTTGGACAGTGTTCTCAAAGCTACCAACGTAAGTTTGACCAAGCTGTGGGAGGCAGTGGAAGACAGGAGTGCCTGGTGTGCTCTGGTTCATGGGGTCACAAAGAGTCGGACACGACTAAATGACTAAACAACAAGCATAGAAATAAAAATATGATGATATCTGTCTGAAGTCTGGAAGGCTACCCTACGACACATGCACAGAGGGAAAATGGAACCAGCAACAGGATTCCTCCAAATAAAAAAAATCCTTCCTGTAGCACCTTAGAGACCAACTAAGTATGTTATTGGTATTGGTAAAGTGCAAAGCAGAAGCAGTGAGGGATGTGGGCCTAGAGAGGGGAGGTATAGCTGGACAGAGTCCAAGACATCAGGCAAAGAAGCTTGGCAGGCCAGATTTGGCTCATTGGACTGATTTTCCCAACACCTTCCCTGCAAAGCTGGAGGATACCCAACCTGAAATAATGTTTATCTTATGGGAATAAAGGGTCCCAGTAAAGGTAGGAGGTGAAGCATCCTTAGAAGCCAAGTCTCAATGAGGAAATAATTGGGAAATGCCAAGGAAGAGAAGTGGATGGCATTCCCGTTTATCCTCAGCAAGTTCTGTCCCACAAAATCCCTCAGCTTTATAGCTGAAGTGATAGAAACATGTTCCTTCCACTTTGGAGGTCACTCCTTTTGATATTTGGAAGTCAGGGACACATAAAATTCTAGAGCTATGCTTTGTCCAGCTTCCTTTTTGCTTGCAATTTTACTCGGTTGGAAGATTGGAATACTTTTTATTCCTTCTGTGCTTTGTTCTGGGACCAGTTACATGGCTCTGAACAGATGCCCACTGTTTCTTTCTAAAAATCCAAACAGATGACATAGTCCATTCTTTTCTAGCTGGGTCAGGCTCACTTGGCAGCTAGAAGGAAGAGAGGAGAATTCAGAGCCTCTTCTACCTAGCACATGTCATTTGACCCTATCCCATACAGCCATTCAGGGAGCCCCGGCCATTTGCTTTGGGAAATGTGACATTTGGCCGTGGGCTTAATGGTGCCGTTTCCCTAAAACTGACAGGTGCATGAAAAATTCACGAGTTCCTCAGTGGAATTTTGCAGGGAAATGCTTGTAGTTCTCCAGCCCTTTTGGCTTGCTTGCATCAGTAAAGGAAGCATGGAAATAATTAAATTGCAACACGTTTATCTCAACACAGGAGGAGGTTAGCAACTACACACACACACACACACACACACACACACACACACACACACCAGAAAAGCCCCCAACAACCATCAAATGTTGCCTAATGTCTTTTACCAGATATATGTGATGGCCTGGGATTTGGATTCAGATTCGGATGCTGAACCTGAGGGATCCCAGCCTGCACAGGATTCCCCGCCTCCAGAACCAGCTGAGCTGGGGCTGGGGCTTGAGCCTGAAGGGTCCTCACCTGTGCTGGATCCTCAGGTGCAGGCACCAGCTGAGTCTGGAGGACCCATTGCCTGCAGGTGCTCCACTCTCAGCCCCGTCAGAGGAAGCTGAGGTTGCCTCTGGGTCTGGTAACCCTCCAGCCTCTCCTGAGCTGCAGAGGCTCAGGGCAGAGAGGCAGAGGAAACTAAGTTCCCGCAGAAGGAGTGCTCGCCTCCAGGCCAGGAGAGGCGAGTCACCTGAGGATTGGGGCCGCTCTATGCCTCGGGGCAGATAAAAGCCAGCCAGACCCAGTCCCAAGTTGCGGGAGCAACATTGTTGGTAGCCAGTTCCTGCCTAAATCCTGCCCTGTACCCAGCTCCAGCTTTTACAGGCTGCCTCCATGTTGCTCCTTCGGCCTCGGACTGGACTTGGACCTCCCCTCTCGATTTACCCACGGGACCAGCACAATATATTTGCTCTGATGAAAGAACAGTGAGTCATGGCTGTTATGCGATGGGAACCCTATTCATGATTTCTTATTCTGTCTTGTGGGCTCCCATGTTCAACAATGCAGAAAGAATCTGGGGGCTGCTCATGCTAGCATGGGCAATGGTCTGGGTCATGAGAGTTGTGGTCCAACAAGTTCTGGAAGGCACCAATTGGATGCCATGATGTATAGGATTGCAGTGAAAATATTGCCGGCATTTTGCTGCCTGCCCTCTTCACTTTGCAGTGGACCATTCTTCCTGCCCCACCACTGCTCTCCAGCCTCAAACTTTTGAAAAGAAATAGCCCAGTATTAGTTCTAAATGCATTCACTCTTCAATACAGATTTACAATGTTTACTTTGAAATTTACTGCGGTAGATTGCTTTTCAGAAAACTACAAAATATACCAAACACTTAATCCTGCAAGGAAGAAGTGATGAGTGTCTGTTTGATATTTGTGGAGCTTTGAGATTTATGAATAAACATTTCCTACCTAATAAGAAATGACTGCACTGCCTTTTTTTCTTGATAGGCATCACAAAGATCTGGTTGGCTACTATGAGAACAGGATGCTGGAATAGATGGGTCGTTGGCCTGATCCAGCAAATCTCTTTTTATGTTCTTATGATCAAAGCCTTTCCCCACACCCCATTAAATTTACCCACCTCCCCAATTCGGCATAGAGGGTTAATGCACAGTAGAAAGCTACTCCTTCCTGGGCTGGGACCTCAGCACACAATGGATGCACGAGTATTTCTATCATATTGTGGTCATTTAGACCAATCCTTCTAAATGCATCCTTAGAACAGAGCTAAACCTAATTCTGCTGATCTTCAATTCCATCCTCCCCTTCTTCTGTTCCCCAGTTCCTTATTTGCCCTCTAGCTAGTTGTAACTCCCAGCCTGCAGTTCACCTACCATGGTACCATAATCCATACCTACATCTCCATCACAACCGAAACGGCACACTTTAAAATGTGTAGAAATGCACTTCTTCATAGGACCAACCCTACCGTAAGTCAGAGTAAGGTGTTGGTAGAAGTTTTGGGTGCAGAAAATGATGGTGAGCTGTTAGGTGACAGAACTGTGTGTGCCCCATTGCCAGGCTTGGGCCACTTAATCTTCTCTGTTGCTCTCTGGGTGTGATGGGGACTTCTGTTCATCACCAGTGCTCAAGTGGCCTTCCGGGTACAGTTGGACTCCAACTCCTATCAACCCTGATCATTGGCCATGCTGGCTTGAGCAGATGGGAACTGGAGTCCAATATAGAGCCATAGGTTTTCTACCCTTTGCCTCAATGGATCTTGATCAGATTCATCAAGATGTTATATCTGCATGCCTCCCACACGACCATTATATATTTTGGTGCTCTTGTCCTGTGTGTAACATTTTACATCTGCCCCTGTTAAATTTTATTTGGTTGCTTTCGTGTTATTCCAAAGTAACATGTGTGGAGGTGGCTTCTTTGCTGTATAAATCCCCACGTTGATATTTAGGAGTTGTTCTGAAGGCTGCTGTTTGCAAGGATAATGAAGAGAGCATTGGCTTTGTGTGTGCCTTTGTGCTATAGACCTCCGATGCAAGCTGCAGAAAGTGTAACGGAACAAATTTATTTGCAGCCATGTAATTAGAGGGTATATATACTCTCCTCTTCATTCCTGTAATTAAAAGGAAACTTTTATTTCTCATTTGCTTTCCCAGAGGTAATTTTAGAGGGAGCATAATTAGAAAACTATATTACTTTTGAAATCAACACTTTTGTCCCTACACAGCTCTGGAGTGGAAGTGAGCCCCCTCCTACTGGTAATAAGGTTCTCTTCAGAATGGATTTTGCTATCCGGATTCCCAAAGAGTGTAAAAGAAGAGTCAATGCATAGGAAGGGCTGCCTTTGAGAAAAGGAAAAGAGAAAAAGGATCCGGCCCTGCACTTACAACTGCTTGGTTCAGCAAATAAATTGCTAAGTTGCAAAGACACTGAGAAGGGGGGGGGGAGAGAGAGAGAGAAATACCTGTCTTAAATGCAGAGGCAGAAGCTCTGAGCACATTAATCAACACACATCTGCAACGTTGTAAACTTACACATCTACCCTGTGTTATAATTATGTGTGGGAGCTGAAAGAGTTGGGGGGTGGCAGAGAAGAACAAGGCTCCTTGGCAACACAGATTACTTTCTACTTTGGAGCAAAAGGAGCTGGAAATTCTCTGGTTTTATTGAGAAGGTAGTAGACTTTGCTGCATTTCTCACCAAACAGGAAATCATTGAAGGTGACGGGTTGTATATCCAATGACTTCTGCTTACGCAATAGAATCATAGAATCTTAGAGTTGGAAGGGATCCGAAAGGTCTTCTCCAGCCCCCTGAAATACAGGAATCTCAGTTAAAGCATCCATGACAGATGGCCACTTCTTCTTCCTCTTCTTCTCCCCCCGTAGTGTGTGCCCACATTAACCCCATCCATTTTTATTTTTTTATTTTTAAAAATCTGCTCCAGAAATTTGTCCAACCTTCTGGAGTAGATTTGGGGTCATTTTGATGAGAAGGAAATGAAGTTTCGCTGCATGAGAAGAAGTCATTCTGGTGGCATATTGTAGAAAATAATAATAATAATAATAATAATAATAATAATAATAATAATAATAATAATAATAATAATAATAATACTTTATTATTTATACCCCACCCATCTGGCTGAGTTTCCCTAGCCACTCTGGGCAGCTCCCAATCGAGTGTTAAAAACAATACAGCATTTAATATTAAAAACTTCCCTATACAGGGCTGCCTTCAGATGTCTTTTAAATATAAGATAGAGGCTTATTTCCTTCACATCTGATGGGAGGGCGTTCCACAGGGCGGGCACCACTACCGAGAAGTCCCTCTATCTGGTTCCCCGTAACCTCACTTCTCGCAATGAGGGAACCGCCAGAAGGCCCTCGGCACTGGATCTCAGTGTCCGGGCTGGATGATGGGGTGGAGACGCTCCTTCAAATATACAGGACCGAGGCCGTTTAGGGCTTTAAAGGTCAGCACCAACACTTTGAATTGTGCTCAGAAACATACTTGGAGCCAATGCAGATCTCTCAGGACCGGTGTTATGTGGTTCCGGCAGCCACTCCCATTCACCAGTCATAGGGTCACAGAACTGTAGAGTTGGAAGGGACCCCCAGGGTCATGTACTTCAACCCCCTGCAATGCAGGAATCTCAGCATCCAAGACAGATGGCCATCCAACCTCTGCTTAAAAATCTCCAATGCAGGAGAGTCCACAACCTCCCGAGGGAGAGTGTTCAGACAGATCTTACTGTCAGAAAGCTTTTCTTGATGTTAGTTGCTTCCCAGCATTCCCCGCAGAAACCCGCTCTTTAAATTGGAGCAAAGATCAACCCATGGAAAATCTGAATTGACATTTGCTCCAATTCTGCTTTAAAGATCATGCTTCCCAATGAAGCTTTAACCATGAAGATGGGTAGGTGGGTGTAATGGGTTTAGGGGTTGCTCGTGCGTAAGTTGCCGCCACTCCTGGCTAGGTTACCTGGTTAACCCTTTCTGACTGAGCAGCCTCCAGCATCGTGACTGTCTCAGTCGCTGGCAGAATCCGTCAGTGGGCGTTTCTTAAACCTTTTCCAGCATAAAAGTTGTTTGACGCCAAGTCTCCTCCTACTCTCCCTGCGCGGAAGTCTTCTGCGCAGGGAGGGTGTGGGCAGCGGAGTACCCGTACTCTCTCCGCTGGTCTCCAGTGAAGAGTCTTGGAGCCTCCTCCCCGATTCCCCCACCTGCCCCCTTTCTACACTGGTGTTACGCTGATTTCCTTCCCCAGCAGATGGGCTGCCTCTCTCCCTACTGGGACCCTCTCCGGCATCCCTTTAGAGCCTTCCCTCCGCCTCTAGCTCCGATGGCAGTTCCCTGACAGTGGGAATGAAGAGCAACATATACAGCAGCTTTGCTCAGGCAGGCTTAAAATGGTGGTTGAGTTACAAAGGCATACTTAAGTCTAGCTTAAAATGTAATCTGAACATGGAGCTCAGATTTCGCAGATGTTGTCACATCAGGGAACCCTCAGAGAGTTCTTCCTAGCAAGTTTATGGGAAACTCTGTGAGCTTCAGCTTTTATCATGTGCCTATTTAGCAAAACATGAGGTAGGTAAGGTAAAGGACCCCTGGACGCTTAAGTGCAGTCGGATTTGACTCTGGGGTGTAGCACTCATCTCCACTTTTAGGCTGAGGGAGCCAACGTTTGTCCACAGACAGCTTTTCCAGGTCATGTGGCCAGCACAACTAAACTGCTTCTGGCACAACGGGACAACGGGATGAGTGCCAGAGTGAATGGAAATGCCGTTTGCCTCTGAAACATGAATTCAAAACATGAATGATTGGTTTGACTGCATTTTAAATATGTCACAAACACCACCCTGCAAGATCTCATGAGAGGTCAGGGGAGAAGCAAGCACACTCCCCGTCATAGACACACACACTACTAGGAAGAGTCACCCCATGCACAACGCTGTCCAAGGTGAGGTTTATGACAGAGCGCTTCCATGCAGCTTCACAAGAGCTTTGCAGCCCAACGGTAGAGTAATAAACACACTGCTTTCTAGCAACAGCCAGCGCTGCTTCCACAGTGAGTCACAGCGAGCTGAAGACAAGCTGGAATAAGACAAGTGCTATCTCATTCAATTGCACCCTGCCTGGGATTTTCCAGACAGTTCATAAGAATAAATTTGATTGTGTTGTTTTATTTTCAACCATGAGCTGGCTTGAGACCACTTAGGTGCTGAAGGTTTGAACTGTAAAATAAACAGCTCTACAAAGTACTATGTACAGTAAGTAAATATGGAAGGGCTGTAGCTCAGTGACAGAGCATCTCCTCTGCACAAAGGAGGTCCCAAGTCAAATCCACAGCATCTCCAAGCAAGATTGGGAGCATCCTTCATTGGAAATACTGTCAGTAAGCTTACAAACCATTGCAACTATGTGGTATTTAAGTTTTCAGCACAATAGAAAATAAATAATTCAGGAATGTGGAGCCATTTCTAAAGGATGCATTCCTCTCGGAGCAACTTGACAGGGCCCACATGTCCATGGCGGGTGAGACTAGAGGTCAAAGCTGGTGGAGCAATGAATGTAAATGTTATCTTTGTAGGGTAGGGTAGTTTTGACACATAAAAAGGTAAAGGTAAAGGACCGCTGACAGTTAGGTCCCGCTGCAGACGACTCTGGGGTTGCGGCACTCATCTCGCTTTACAGGCCAAGGGAGCCAGCATTTGTCTGCAGACAGTTTTTCTGGGCCAGCATGGCTAAGCCGCTTCTGGCAAAACCAGAGCGGTGCACGGAAATGCCTGCTGGAGAGGTACCTATTTATCTACTTGCATTTTTGGTGTGCTTTCAAACTGCTAGGTTGGCAGGAGCTGGGACCGAGCAATGGGAGCTCACCCCGTCACGGGGATTCGAACCGCCAACATTCTGATTGACAAGCCCAAGAGGCTCCGTGGTTTAGACCACAGCACCACCTGTGTCCCTAGATTTGACACATACCTGTTCTCCATCCAAGCAAGAAAGAGGCATTATCATCAGAGTTCAAGGACACATTGCAGCCAGGCAAAAGCACTCCAGGAGGGTTCAAAGCAGAGTTGGTGAAGGGTGTAGAAAAAGGGAGTGGGGATGTGGTTGGGGAGCAGACATTGCCTGTGGAGAGTCTTGGGGGCCAGAGTGAAAAGCCTGAAGCTCTGCATTTTGATCTCTGGCTTGAGGAATTCCACCCCTCGTATGGGCAATACTGGTGGCATGTTGTCAGTGGACAAGGGGGGAGAAGGCAAGTCCCCTAAATGTTCCCCTGGTGCCTCATTCCCAAAGCCTGGGAAGCTTCTGCCTGTGTTATGGAGGTGCAATTATCTGATGGATCCAAGAGCCCTCCTGCCACCTTCCCAAAACCTGCCTGGCTTTGGGAAGGCAGTGTCACTGTGGGTTAAACCACAGAGCCTAGGACTTGCCAATCAGAAGGTCGGCGGTTCGAATCCCTGTGACGGGGTGAGCTCCCGTTGCTCGGTCCCTGCTCCTGCCAACCTAGCAGTTCAAAAGCACATCAAAGTGTAAGTAGATAAATAGGTACCGTTCTGGCGGGAAGGTAAATGGCGTTTCCGTGCGCTGCTCTGGTTCGCCAGAAGCGGCTTAGTCATGCTGGCCACATGACCCGGAAGCTGTACGCCAGCTCCCTCACCCAATAAAGTGAGATGAGCATCGCAACCCCAGAGTCGGCCACGACTGGACCTAATGGTCAGGGGTCTCTTTACCTTTACCTTTAGGAGGGCTCTAGCATCTTGTCATAGGCCTGGTGCCTCCTTCCCAAAGCCCAGGAAGCTTCTGCCCAGCTTAGATGTCACATGGCAACCCTCCCCCCATTGCCCTCACAAGCTGGCGCCTGTGGCCCTAACTGTTCCCCTACAAAAAAGTTCACCGCACGCCACTGACCAATATTGAGTTAGATGGACCAGTGGCATGACTCAGTAGAAGGGATCCCCCTTTGCTCTTTGTTCCTGCTCGGCTACATAGATTCCAATCACTGGGAAGCAGCAGTAGGAAAGAGCTGTTGTCTTCAAGGACTGTTTGTGGGCTTCCAATAAGTGTTTACCTAGCTTATGGGGAAACAAGATGCTGAAGCAGTTTCGGTCTGATCCAGCAGTGCTATCTTCACATTTTGCAATGCCCAGAAGTTGATTTTGAGACACGCTTTCTTTGAACTACCTACAGGTGGTATTGAACTAAGTCTTACTGATTGAAATTAATGGACCTATCATAGATTTCAGTAGATCTACTCTGCTTAATGCCACCCTATCTTTGTGCCTGCTGCATCAGACTCTGCTAGATCTACCAATCCCTCTTTTGCTGGGATCCATTAATAGCATCTTCAGACCTGCTTCAAGTCACCTTACCTAGGAAGCCCATGGCCCAGTGCTGGAAATAGTAATAATAATGCCCCAATAGCAACAAATATATTGGCGCAGTAACATGAAACCCTCGGAGGCAGATAGTCTATTATGTTATACAGTCTGATGTCTGCATTCCTGTTACAAGTAGAAAGAAAAGACCAGAGTCCCCCCTTCTACCTTCCAATTATTACATGCCATTTCCCTGATAATGAAAAGGTAACGATACAAGTGAGTTCACTCACCATTTCCCCGATTTATTGTTAATTGCAACAGTATTTTGCTCTAATAAATCCTGCCATTTGGAATTTTCTTACGGATGCCAAATTCCTCGCCATAAATTCATCCAAAGAATATGCGCAAGTGCTGCATGGTGCAAAATGATAAAACTATTTCCCAGAGATTTATTGGACTGTTAGTGTTTTAACATCTGTGGCTTTAGACCATTAGTACTTTGCTTTCCTCTTTTTCCAGACTCTGACAATACACGAGGGCAGGTTTGATAGTCGATATTAAAAATCTAAGAGCTGCATGTTGTAAGGCCGCACAGATCATTTGTTCAGAGCTGTTTTCGGGACAAGCTTCTCACCATCTGTTGTTTGTGAGTTTCCTCGTGCAGGCGGGAAGCACAGCAGAAATGCTAAACTTGGTTGGATTTGATCAAACTGCCAATTTGGGGCACTGGAAAAAAATTGTAGACAGAAATCATGGTATAAAGTAACTGGTGGGACCCACAATATTGATGCACTGACTACTAGCCATGCTGGTTATGCTCTGCTTCAACAGCTGGAGGCAGTAGCATAGCTGTCAACTTACAGATTTGAAAATAAGGGACCAGCAGGCTTGAAAATAAGGGATCAGCAGCCAAAATAAGGGATCAACAATTACTTTGATAAAATACATATTTTGTTGCGTGCAAATGGCTTTAGATACCTATTAGGTCCATAAATTACCACATAGCATATATTCAACACAAAAAAACAGCAACAATTTGTTGTTGACAAAGCACAGCTGGACATAGAAAGGGCCCCATTACCTTCAGTAGCTTATTTAAGGGACATCATCAATAAGGGACAGCAGCGGGACATGGCGCTGGGATAAGGGACTGTCCCACCAAATAAGGGACACTTGACAGCTATGGGCAGTAGTGCTTCTGAGTACCAGTTTCTGGAAGCCACAGGATGGAAGGGTGCTCTTGTGTTTGGGTCCTGCTTGTATGCCTCACATTGTGGCATCTGGTTGGCCATTGTGAGAACATGATGCTGGACTAGATGGGTCACTGACCCTGATCTAGCAGGAATCTTCTTACGTTCTTCATAAACTGAATGAATTGAAATACTTTATTGTCACTTGTACAACTTGTATACAGTGAGATTACACGAGCACCCCCCACTCAGCTCTCTTAGTCTTAATTCCCCCCGTTTACTGGCATACACCCACCAAACCCAAAAGTCAGTTGCCCTGTTCTTATCTTTTCATTCAGCAGCCTAACAGCCCACGGATAGAAGCTGTTCTTTACCCTGTTGGTGTGACTAATCCTGCTTCTATATCTTCTGACTGAGGGCAGGAGATCAAGAAAGTGCCGGCCAGGGTGTGAATCATCCCTGAGAATTTTCCTCACTCTCCTGAAGCAACGTTCTTCCACTATTTAATTCAGTGGATTCACGGGACAGCCCATAATATCTTGTGCTGTATTCACCACCCTCTGTAGGTGCTTCCTATCAGTTGATGTCAAACCAGCGTACCACACCATGATGCAGTATGAAAGGACACTTTCTATTGTGGACCAGTAGAAGGAGATCATCCAGTGTTGATTGACATCGTTCTTCCGCAATACTCTGAGGAGATGGAGTCTCTGTTGGGCTTTCTTAACCACCTGGTTTTTATTTATTTATTTTTATTCTATTATAAAACAGCCCAATCCAGTTATTCAACTCACATGTAAAACTTATGTGGGGACTGGTGAGTATTATAGACTCTGCTTCCTTCACTTCACTTCCTTCACAAATCGTAGAAGGAAAGGTGTGATGGCCTGGGATTCCGAGTCTGAGAGTGAACCGGAGGAATCCCAGCCGGCACAGGAGTCCCCGCCTCCAGGGCCGGCTGAACTGGGGCAAGGCCTAGATGCTGAGGAGCCAGCACCTGTGCCAGATCCTCAGGGGCAGGCACCAGGTGAGACCATTCTGGCCCCAGAGGTGCTGGAGGACTCAGTGGCTACAGGTGAGCCTCCCCCGGGGCCCAGTAACCCTTCGGCCTCTCCTGAACTGCAGAGGCTTAGGGCAGAGAGGCGAAGGGAACTGGTCTCTCCCAGGAGGAGTGCTCGCCTTAAGGCCAGGAGAGGCGGGGCTCCTGGGGGCCGGGACTGCCCCCGGCCTTAGAAGAAGATAAAGGTCAGGCAGCCCGGTCCCAGGTTGCGGGAGCAACGTCGTTGTGGAGTACCTGCTTTACCCAGACCTAGATCTGCACTCCCGGTGTGCCTGTTCCTTGCCCGGCTTCCTGCTCCTGACTCTCCGGTGTTCCTGTTCCTCGCCCGGCTGCCCGCTGCTGACCCACCAGTGTTCCTGTTACCCGCCTGGCTTCCTGCTGCTGCCCTACCAGCGTTCCTGCTCCCCCGCCCGGCTCCCTGTTTCGGACCTCGCATCTCATCTAGTGATCGTCTACCCTGCTAGTGACTCTGGACTGAACTTCGGATACAGTATTAGTACCTTTCCCCCCTGGGACCAGCACAAAAGGTCTGCATTAGGGATCGTGATCAAGGAGAGTGCTGTTGAACTCTGTCCTTCTTGTGGGCTTCTGATTGGCCATTGTGAGAAAAGGATGCTGGACTAGATAGGCCATTGATCTGCTCCAGCAGGCTTTTTATACATTCTTATGTTATTGTGATCCTCTATAATAATAATAATAATTTATTATTTGTATCCCGCCCATCTGGCTGGGTTTCCCCCAAAATACACTAAAATATCACAGATTAAAAACTTCCCTGAACAGGCCTGCCTTAAGATGTCTTCTGAATGTCAGGTAGTTATTTATCGCTTTGACATCTGATGGGAGGGCGTTGCACAGGGCGGGCGCCACTACCGAGAAGGCCCTCTGCCTGGTTCCCTGTAGCTTTGCTTCTCGCAATGAGGGAACCGCCAGAAGGCCCTCGGCACTGGACCTCAGCATCCGAGCAGAACGGTGGGGGTGGAGACGCTCCTTCAGGTATACTGGGCCGAGGCCGTTTAGGGCTTTAAAGGTCAACACCAGCACTTTGAATTGTGCTCAGAAACGTACTGGGAGCCAATGTAGGTCTTTCAAGACCGGTGTTATGAATAACAATGTCACAGCTGGGCCACCAGCCAAAGCTGATGGAAAGCCAGTGAGGTCACTTATGCCTCCAGAGATAGTGCTGGATCCAGAAGTGTCCCCAAGTGATCATCAGAGCTGGCCCTCTCCTTGAGCCGAGCCTAAAGGTATCTGTTGGTACTTTGCAGTCCAGCATGCACAGTCCACTCTTGAAAGAGGGCTAAGCAATTAAAAGCAAGGACCTACAATGGTTGCAGCTTGGAAGGAGTCACTGGACATTCTCCCAGATTGACTTGAGTCGTATCCAAGGCTACATGATTAAATGTTTATAGGCAAAGCTATACACCAGTTTTAATAAGCTAACTACCAGCAGCTTAATGAAAAGCTTCTGCTGCATTAAGAGATAGGAGTCTTTCCAGGAATGTTCATCTTAGATTGATATGAACCTCCCCAAATTAAAGTACCTCTTTCCATCTGCAATTATCATGCTAATGACAGTCTCCATCTCCCAGCAGAGGAAGGCAAATCTGCGCCATTTCTTGGATTTTAATTTTGGATTACGTAGTCCTTCTTTCTTTTTCAGCTTTAGCATAGAGTTTGATATATTTCCAGAGAGAAAACTGGTTGTCTTGGCAATATCCTTTCTACTGCTAAAATGAGAGAAGTTTTGCTTATTTATTTTTTTACTCCATTGATACCCTGAGAGCACTGGCCACTTCCAGACCAATTCATCACAAATAAGGTAACGAAACAATGCAACTCAGATCCATAGCCTTTTGCTTATCTACCCATTGTCTGCATGCATTTGTATTTTATTGTATTTATTATGGCTATTTATATCATACTTACACACATCCATTTATTTTCACATGGATGGAGCTGAGTAACATTACCCAACCCTCAGCACACACCCAGCTTCCATTGATTTAAGGGTTAAGTTTCAAAGGAGCTTACACAAGTCCACACAAATGACACAGGCTCCTGTATGTGTGACATAGGAGCTTGGCAACTGGAGGAATCTGTATCACGTCAGGTTGACCAGAATTGAGAAGTCTGTGACCCTTTGGATGACATTGATCCAGCTCCCCATGAGCCCCAGCCAGCATGGCTAGTGGTCAACATCTGTCTAGTGGTCAATGTATATTGTACTTAAGACACACTTAAGATGTTTTATTTGCAGCTGTATAGCTGAGTCCCATGTGTTGATGTCTGCCAGCACTGCAATACTTTCAATCAGATGTTGTCATGGACATTCCTATCCACACCAAACACAACTATCTAAGAACAATGCACAAGTCTCCTGGTAAAACGCTCTGCACTTTGTGCATCTGCTCCTGCAGTGAAAACAGAAAAAAACAGAGGTGCTGAGCTAAAATTACCTCCCAAAATTATTTATGTTATTTGAAGATGGGGAATTTGGAGGTGGGGTGGGAGGATTAATATTCTCCAGGGGGGGGGATTCTCCAACACTTTTTGTGGTGTGTTCACTCCCACAGGAGGCAGTGATGGGTGCCAACCTAGATGGGTCCTCCTTGTGGGCTTCCCATGGACCACTGCTTGGCCACTGTGAGGACAGGATGCTAGACGAGATGTGATCCAGCAGGACTTTTCTTATGGCCTTATGTATTACATGACTGTTGTTAGCAGTGACGATCAGAGGTCAGCAGTTTGAATCTCCGCAATGGGGTGAGCTCCCGTTGCTCAGTCCCTGCTCCTGCCAACCTAGCAGTTTGAAAGCACTTCAAAGTGCAAGTAGATAAATAGGTACCGCTTTGGCGGGAAGGTAAACGGTGTTTCCGTGTGCTGCTCTGGTTTCACCAGAAGCAGCTTAGTCATGCTGGCCACATGACCCGGAAGCTGTCTGTGGACAAATGCAGGCTCCCACAGCCAGTAAAGCGAGATGAGCGCTGCAACCCCAGAGTCGTCCGCGACTGGACCTAATGGTCAGGGGTCCCTTTACCTTTACCTCCTTATATATCAGACAGGCATCATCTCTATTATCAGTTCAGCTCCTGCTAAAGACCTTTCTTTTCTAATAAAGATTTCATGTGGGGATTTCAGTTTTGGACAGTATCTGTATTAAGCTTCAAAGTTGCCCAGAGTGAATGGGGCAACCCAGCAATAATCATTGTCGTCATCATCATCTTGTTGTTGTTGTTGACACTAGTTTGAAAACTTGCCCATCTTTAGTGCAGACAACATGGACAGTAGCTGCTGCTTTAGATCATGCTATCGTGTACAATTGCCAACCACTATGTACAAAAGTATAGTGTGAAAAAGTGACTCCTGTGCAGTTCAAAGACTGTACACATGTGTACATAGCCTTCGTTTCTAGCTTCTGCTTCCAGGCCCTCTGTGGCGTTTGCCTCCTAGGATGGGTCATAAGGAAAGGGTTAAAATAGGTGTGATGTGATTGGCCAGTGAGAATGCAAGGGGGGAATAAAAGTTAGAGTGGGAGGTTTTGAAAGTCAGTTGAGGTTTGGGAGTTGAGAGTTGAGGTTTGGGAGATGAAGAAGGAAGAGGGAGGTTTAGGTGTGGGTTGGTAGAGTTGTATTGTGAGAGAGTGAGTGGAATTGTTAGGTGGAGTCAGATAGATAGTTGGAATAATCAGTTTGGAGTTGTTAGGAACTAAGAATAAGAAACTGACAAGAGAAAAATTAACTGAAACCATAAGATTGTTCCTGCATTTAAAAATAAACTTGATTGTTTGTTTATGTTAACAACTGACTGGACTCCGTGTGTCCCCGTAAGATACGGGGTGGTGGCAGCGGAAAAAGCAATCACATTGGCGGCACAGGGTCAATAGACCGTCAAACGTCCGGGGGCCCTGTGTGTGATCGCCACACCCTCATTTCCCCCAAAGCCCTGCTTCTTTCACCATGACTTTCATGAAAGCACTCTTGTATTCCACAGGTCTAGACGATAATGGCGCCTACAGAGCTTCATGGAAATGGCCCATTCTTCAACTTGAATTGATCCTCACAACCAAAGGCCCCCATGTTGCTTTTGCCCAGCTCCAATGCAGAAAAGAGTTTCCTCCATTTGATTCATTACAACAAGCTGAGCACAGCCATCTGATATGAAGCAGGTGTTTTGCCCCGGAATGGTTTCTGAGCACTCGACAACTAGTGTACAATCTTCCACTGGAAAAGAAAGAAATCTGTTGCCCGGTTGGTTGGTTTATTTTCTCCTGAAATCTTCTTTTCCTAATTAAACAGCTGGTTCCTTCTCAGCAGAGATAAATTCAGTTTACTAAATGGGATTTCAGAGGTCCGCATCAGGGTCTCAGTGGCCTAGACTTCTCGCAGATAACATCTGGAAAGTCAATTACTGCCTCAGCCAAGATCTATCGCACATAACATCTTAGAGACGCCAGAAGATTAACATGGGAAAGCTACTGTCCTATAAAGAAATTTCCTCGGGTGATTATCCAGCGGTTCCAATGAGTAATGCATGGGTAGGTGTCTTAGAGGAAAGACTGAAGATATTAAAATGCATTGCTACACTTCATCTAAGGCCAGAATAATCCCAAATCCACTCTGTTCATCTCAGGCAAGCAAGAGAGCCATAGAAAACACTGAAACAGGGTCATTGCCAGGCTTTGCAATGGGTGAACCAACATCTCTCATCACTACTGGGAGAGGTCAGAGAGACTAATGAGCACAGCAGCCTTCTGCAGAGGTAGACCTTCTGATTTTCCTCTCTCCTCTGCTCCACTGGTTGAATTAAATTTACACCGTAAGCTGCTTGGGGCAGGGACCTAATATTTACTTATTTTCTCTGTAAACACCTTGTACACTGATGGCAATATGTGACAACCTGCAATAATGTACGGCATGAACATTAGTTTTGATCCAAAGACTTCCTTCTGTAAGTGGAAGGCTTACAGTTCTCATGTAAAAGTTACCTTGAAAGTAAGAATGTGACCTCTCCAATTGTCAGGTTGCCAAATTCTGTGTTTGGGGGACAACCTAGAATTTAGGTGAGCCAAATGTGGTTTTATTTATTTATGCCCACATCCCTGGAAGTTCTGCTTTGAATATTGTAAAAATAACTCCACACACGTACACTCACATACATACTTCAATATAAATAAAAGACAAGTGAGTTGGAGGATTAATTACCCCACTGTCTAACAGAGACCACCATGCTGTAGAGGCTGACAAACGGTTCACAAAATGTTTTCTTAGTTAAGCGTTGGATCACAAGGGATAGCCCAGCAATTTGTCAAGCTGAATTAATGGATTTCTGGTAGGCGGTCTAGCATTTACATTTGAGTCAAATCGCAGGTGATCTTTGCTATATTGAGCTGTCTTCGTTTCCTCACTTAGACTCCCAGACGGCTGGTTATACTGGAGCGCCATGTCACGAATGCCCCTAGTCTTGATTTCCTGTTTGTCATGCTCTACTGAGTGAGGAAAGCAGCACAGTTGTAGGGGGAAACCAACCACAAAGAGTGCTTTATTTAACTAGATGGCCGTGCCTCTAGGGGTAACCAAAGAAAGTGACTTTGTCATTTTTGTTATTTTCAGTAATCCTGAAAGAGTGGGCAATAAGTTTTAATTCACCTTGCTGCAAGAAGGATATTTGCCAACACCCTGTTTTATCCAGTGCTTTTTTTCTGGGGGTACTCAATGGTATGCAGTACTGGCACCTTCCCCCCCCCAAAAAAAAATTAAAAGTGTGGCACTTACTGTAACAACTTCATGGTGAATACCAGCACCCCTTTTTCCTTAAAAAAAAAAGGAAAAGAGCACTGGTTATACCAACGCAGAAGGGGGAAAGGGTTCATTGTAAACATCTGCATTTTGGAGGTGCCACATCAAACTTCATGTCTGCTTCATTAACTACACAAAAGGCTTTGACTGCATGGACCACAGCAAACTATAGTGGGTTCTTAAAGAAATGGGAGTGCCAGACCACCTTATCTGTCTCCTGAGAAATCTCTATATGAGACAAGAAGCAACAGTTAGAACTGGGTATGGAACAACTGATTGGTTCAAAATTGGGAAAGGAGTATGACAAGGCTGTATATTATCTCCCTGCTTATTCAACTTACACGCAGAATACATCCTGCGAAAGCTGGACTGGATGAATCCCTAGCCAGTATTAAGATTGCCGGAAGAAATATCAACAACCTCAGATATGCAGATGACACAACCTTGATGGCAGAAAGTGAGGAGGAATTAAAGAACCTCTTAATGAGGGTGAAAGAGGAGAGCGCAAAATATGGTCAGAAGCTCAACATCAAAAAAACTAAGATCATGGCCACTGGTCCCATCACCTCCTGTCAAACAGAAGGAGAAGAAATGGAAGCAGTGACAGATTTTACCTTCTTGGGCACCATGATCACTGCAGGAAGTTTTTAATGTTTGATGTATCACAGTATTTTAATATTCTTTTGGAAGCCGCCCAGAGTGGCTGGGGAAACCCAGCCAGATGGGCGGGGTATAAATAAATAAATTATTATTATTATTATTATTATTATTATTATTATTATTATTATTATTATTATTATTACCCCCCCCAATCAACCAGGATTTAAATGATACGAACCTCTTACACTGCACAGGAAGCTCAGAGGGCTGCTTTGCAAGGTTCCCTGCAGATGTGTGACCCATGATGTACGTTCTATCCCTAAATAGGCCTATTTAGAAACTAGTCATTTTCAGTTCAATGCAGCTTACTCCCTGGGAATAGGTGTTAGGTTTGCTGTCTTAGTCATGTGTAGGGATGGACACCTCTCTCTTTACTAATTTCCTATGCATTCCCTCGTAAGTCCATGTTGCTGGCAGCTACTCATTTAGTAATATCTAAACATTGGCGCTCAATACACTCATGGTATGCTCAGGTGCTGCAGAGTCCTCCCCTCCCTTCGGTCACTTCACAGATAATAATTAACGAGCAGTTTTATAGTCCTTTTATTACAGCTTCATGTTGCGAGCAAAATACACAGCTCTCCGCAAGGAGGGCAGTTGCCTACTCTAAACCCTCCTTTCGACTTCCGCAGCAAGAAAGGTGCCAGCGGGAAGTTCCTCCCTCCCTCTGCCTCCCTTGTTCTCTGATTTGTTCAGATCTCTGAGACCGTGGGGAGGGGGTCCCCCACACTCTCGACTGATGTCTCTTCTAGCTGCTCCCTCCCTTCTGGTTCCCCTGTCCTTATCTTATAGCTAGGTAACTCCTCCCTAAGCTATTCAGCTTCTGTGTCGGTATCTGGCTCTCTCTCTGCTTCTGAAAACGCGGGAGGCAGGGTGTGTGTGAATATTCCCCCTCCTCTTCTGAGAGAAGCTGATCTACCTGCGACTGCATTCCCCAATCTTCAGGTCCAGACCAGTCCCAGACAGGTGTGGTCCATTGCTCTCCTTGAGAAATTGACCTGCCAGGTTCAGGATGGCCAGAGGCAAGATGGGTCCTTTATCCTTTTGCAACACCTGGCATTCGTTCATCTCCCATATGCATACCCTTCAACTGACTTGGGAAAACTGGGGCATCCCAATTTGTAAAGCAATAGCACAGTGAGCATTTTAGGCACCACAATCTCGCATGATCTCACACTGCTATAAAACCCTAAAAAACGTGCTTGGAGGTGGGGGAGAGACTGCAATCTCCTGCAGGTCACATGACTCGCACGGGAGCATGGCCCCGGAAGACATGCATTCCAGTTTTTGGCTTGGACATGTTGGAGGGTATGTATATGAGATGGAACGATCCATCAAGTCACCGTCCCTAGACCCAAGGAAGCAAACATCGGGAAAGACCTACTGGATTATATGTGTTATAATGTGGTTCTGAGGAGTGGTTTCAACTTTAAGCTGCTGCTCCACCTTTCTCCAAACAATGACAGACTAGCTGCTATTGTTGTTTTTTATTGTATTCTGAATTACGTTTATTATATGTGAAAAGGCCACTAAATGCATTTTTTAAAAATAAATAAATCAGTTGATTGTGTTCTATTCTGCATTCATCTTTGTGCGCAGCCCAGTGAGGTATTAAAACTGTTTTTTGTTTTTTTAAAGGAGATACTGAACCAGAAATATATTGTGTTTGTCTGGGTGTGGGTGTATCACTTATTTTCTCTTATTAAGGAAAGCTAGTTTCTTGTAAGGTTTCTGAAACCAATGGACTGTTATAGGCTTTTGCAATCGCCTCCTTCCTTCTGAAACAGATCTGAAACTAATTAGAACACACAAAGAGAGAGAAAGAGAGAGAGAGAGAGAGAGAGAGAGAGAGAGAGAGAGAGAGAGAGAGACCACCACCAAACACCAAATGGCAGGATTAAAAAAGGGGGAAAAACTGGCATTTTCCCAGACAATCCAATCATTTTTCATATGGGCCAAAGAGCTCTTCAAGCTTCTTCACCACACATCTGCCTCCTTCAAGAAATCCCCCTGCTGTATTTTCCTCATACAGTTGGGTCTCTTCCAAATGCACCTGCACGGAAAGCACCTTATTAGCAAAACACCAAAGGAGCCAGCCAGCTTTTTTGCATTTTGCATTAGCATCTGGCCCGTGAATGCTGTGTGGCGGAGCCGCCAGCAGTGAGATGTTCCGAATATGGCATTTGCAGGCCTAGTCGGAGTCCTCCTGTGTGTGAGACGTATGCGTGAAATGCCATTACCAGTCCTCAGCAGGCCATATCCGTGCCATCGCCTAGATTTGGAGGGCAAGCAAATGAGGGTTTAGTGCCGTGCTGTGCAAGATTAAGAGCTGTGCCAGCTTCCCATGCAAACCTCTCCCTCAAACTTCAGAAACGACAAGATGCTTGATGTTCGCAAAGCATCTCCCAGTGGTTTGCTTTCCATTTCAGAATAGTCCTGAAGGGGTGGCACTCTGAAAATATGAAACTGCCTTCTCTGCTGGGTCAGATCTGCCTAGCTTACTATTGTCTACCCTGACTGGTGGTGGTTCTCCAGGGTATCTGTGTGTGAAGGGCTGGGAGGGTCAGGGTCAAGGTGATATCAAGCCTTCAGGGAATTACGATCCCTCCCCCAGTGGCAGTCAAAAGGCAGATGACCAAAAAGAGTTATTACCACATAATTTATTCAGCTGATCAGAAGGTTGGCGGTTCAAATCCCCATGTCAGGGTGAGCTCCCGTTGTTCAGTCCCAGCTCCTGCCAACCTAGCAGTTCAAAAGCATGTCAAAGTGCAAGTAGATAAATAGGTACTGCTCTGGCGGGAAGGTAAACGGCGTTTCCGTGTGCTGCTCTGGTTCACCAGAAGTGGCTTAGTCATGCTGGCCACATGACCTGGAAGCTGTACGCCGGCTCCCTCAGCCAATAGAAGAAGAAGAAGAGTTTGGATTTGATATCCCGCCTTTCACTCTCCTTCAGGAGTCTCAAAGCGGCTAACATTCTCCTTTCCCTTCCTCCCCCACAACAAACACTCTGTGAGGTGAGTGGGGCTGAGAGACTTCACAGAAGTTTGACTGGCCCAAGGTCACCCAGCAGCTGCATGTGGAGGAGCGGAGACACGAACCCGGTTTCCCAGATTACGTGACTACCGCTCTTAACCACTACACCACACTGGCGAGATGAGCGTCACAACCCCAGAGTCGGCCACGACTGGACCTAATGGTCAGGGGTCCCTTTACCTTTACCTTTAATTTATTCAGACAAAGGAACACTGTCTCCATTAATGATGGCGTTGCTGCAAGTAAAGTCTCCCCCCCTCACTTCAGTCCCTCTTAATCTACGTCACTCCTAGTCAGTGCTTTCTATGTCTGAGATTTCTGTTCTATCATCCTGAGTGCTCATCTAGTTCTGGGAGAGGGGGGCTTAGGCACACTTTCCAAAGACACTGAGTCTTCCAGCTTACTCTCCCCCAGTGCTTCTCCTTCCTATTGCTCCTCCACGATATCCCAGCTCTTACCCTCATCAGCCTCTGAACTATGCCCTTCTTCAAACCACTGTTTGTTTGTTCAAACCATCTATACTGTCCTCCTCTTCCTGGGAAGGTGGGTGGGGGGCCCTCTCACCATTCCTCCTCAGTCCAGCTCCTGACAGTCAGGCCATTAGGAATGTGATGGAGTGGAGAAGGTCACAAGCCCACTCTCATGCTCCTCATGTTCTGGAGAATGTGCAGGGAGAAGATGCCCAAACAGTGTTAATAGGTGCATAGGAAGCTCCCTTATGCTGAGATAGACCACTGAACTATCTAACTTAGTATTGTTAAGAGTGAAGGACAGCGGCTCTCCACGGTTTCAAAGGGGGTCTCTTCCCCGATCCTACCTGTCCTACCCGGAAATGCTGGGGACTAAACCTGGGACCTTCTGAATGCAAAGTTTGAGCTCTCCTTTTGAGCTATGCTATGACCCTTCCTCAGTAGGAATTGAATAGGATTCATTGGTAGAGGGGATGTTTAATTCTTTCCCCACAATCACTTGTCTGCTAATATATATCCTCACGATGTCCTCATGGTGGGGATCCACAATCCCACTTTTGATAGTGTTCACACCTGCAAAACCTTTGGAGCATGTCCCTTAACTTCCCACTGAAACCTTGTGATTTTTGTACTGCAAATGTTCCAGCTGTGTGTGTCCTCGTTTTGTTGCACTATAATGCAAGATGGCCAAAATGTCAAAACATTTGTGAAGCATCACAGAACAGCTAATAAAGTTGAACCATGTATGGACATTGCAGTATACAGCCACCACAAATAAACCATCATAGTGTCAATGGTATGTTCCAGAATCGACCAGCAAAAAACTCAACAACGCCGTTATTGAGTTGCCACGGACTCTTATAACCACCCAGCCACTGACCAATGTCCTTTATGGAGTGGCGTTCCCTGCAAGGAGTCAGTGGATTTTGCTTTCCACAGCTCCTTATTCCCCGCCTTCTCTTCCTCCAGAAGTGGTGATCAATAACACTCTTTTCACATTGGTTCTTGTAAGCTGTTGAAACCGTTGTGAGTCTCCAAGCCCTACCGTGGGGCAAGAGAAATATTGATGCATGACAAAGTGCTGGGCTGGGAAATTTTCATTGTCACATTAATTGTCTAATGACAGAAGACATACAGTTGGCAAGACAGCTGCGTCAGAGGCTCTGATCTTTATTACCTCTTGAGGGAGAGATTCAAGTCGCCACAGGAGCTGGGGGCTCTCTAGTGGACATTCGTTCCGATCATGAAAGCAACCTCATAATTCAGAGCAGTTGTAGCAAAATTGGAACATTTGGTTAAAGGAGGGTGGCGGAATCCAACAGTGCCGGGGAAACGATAAATCAGGATGGAAGGCCAGAGAAGGGCCTCTGGGGTGGCTTTCGCAGCAGTTACAAGACTATCCCCATCTTCGATGCAAATCACTGTGCCATGCAGATATCCCACAGGGCTCCAGGGAGATTTTTCAGCCAAAAAAAGAACCCCAAAGAAGGAGCAAAGTGCAGGCAGAATAAACTGCACACAGTGAAAGAAATAAGCCAACTGCAAGACAAGAGTATAATTCAAATACTGTGCATATAATAAACTGCATTATCTGTGTTACAGTATAAAAAGAAAATCAGGCTTCCATACCAAGGTTACTCAAATTCTATACATAGTAAGAGTGATTTCTGTAGCCTGTGCAAATTTCTGCAAAATTTTTGCATTACGTCACTTTGTATACATCCCCCCCCACCCCCAATTAGTCGTTTGCTTTTTCTAACCACAGGGCCTGATTAATTTTGTTGCAGTTGTTTATATAAGAAGAGTTTGGATTTGATATCCTGCTTTATCACTACCCAAAGGAGTCTCAAAGCAGCTCACAATCTCCTTTCCCTTCCTCCCCCACAACAAACACTCTGTGAGGTGAGTGAGGCTGAGAGACTCCAGAAAAATGTGACTGGCCCAAGGTCACCCAGCAGCTGCATGTGGAGGAGTGGGGAAGCGAACCCGGTTCCCCAGATTACGAGTCCACTTCTCTTAACCACTACACCACACTGGCTCCTTTTAAGCCACCTTTTAGGATATAAATCCTCCTGGGGCAGCTTACAACCAAATGACACATTTAAAAAACGTAACATATTCTTTTAATGTATTAAAAACTCATCTGGATCCTTCACACAGGGCAGTTAATGGCAGATCACCAGGGGTGGTTGTGTCACAGAGTAGGAGAAAAGTTCCATTAAGACCCTGATGTGGTTTTCACCTGCCTGCCTGTCCTCTCCTGAAATCCATCCCACAATAAGGACAATGGTAGATTGCCTGGGGTGTAGGGAGACCAGTTGCAGCTGCTGAGATGGTTTTTGCTTGCTATTCCTCTCCTGGAATCCATCAGTCAGGGCAATCAATGGTAGATTGTCCTCTAGATGGGGGTGGACAGCAGAGCTTGAGGTAGCTCTGAAATGCCTTCACCTAAAGGAAGGATATGGGCTACCAGGCTATGGGTAAATAATGGTATGGGGAGCTTTCTGTTGTGCCCAAAATTAATTGTACTCAGAGTAGTTCCATTAAAATTACTGGAGTTGACTGTCTTAGATTCGTTCATTTAAGTAGGTATACCCTGAGTAGCACTTAGTTGGATACAGTCCCATCAGTGTTAAAGGTTTCCAAAGAAAACTGGATTATGTTATCATAAAACTATTAGAGGAGGCTACAGAAGTATCATGCATACAGATACCTGATTAATTTGATCTTTGTGAATTCCCCTGTGAACTGATGTGATCTGCACATCCTGGACTCATGTGTGAATTGAAACTGAGTTAACCACAAGCTTTCACATCCCCTGAACATTCAGATGAAGTTCTTCGGTCAAAAAAAGAGGTCTCAATATGGATTTAAAAATGTGTCCTTTTTTGTGTGTGAACCAGATGTCTCACATCTGCCTGCCCTCTCCATGCAGAAACCAGGACGATGCTTGTACACATGCCTGACAAATGAAAATATTGAGGGTCCCTTCTTGATCTTTGACAAAAGTAAGATTTTCTGTGGAAGAAGAAAGGGTAGTTTTTCCAAAGACTTTATAGTGTGGGATAAATTTCTCTTGGGGGTTCAAGTATGGCGATTCAAACCAAAGTCCCAACCGGTCAGACTTTATTCAGGAATTCATTATGGGACAGAGCCCTAGGAGTCTGCAAGAGCTTTCCATTAGCACACAAACTATATAGGAAATATGTTATTTATTTTATTGCCTCCTTGTAAAAACCTCAGGGTGGTTTTCTACATCATCTTTGCTTTTCACCCTCTAACCCAATTACTTTCTGCCCCCTCAGCATCTCAGGATCTCTTCATCCAACCACAGTCCCTGAAATGCAACTTTACTCAATCCATCTTTTTCACTGTACCAATCAGAATCCTTCTTGTACCTTATATGGAGCAGTTTTTCAGCCGATATGTTCTCTCTTCACTGGTTCTTGCCAGTTTTGTGGTCAGGATCCACATTTGCATATGTGACTCTGGCCTCACTGTTTATGAGTTTACAGAAATGCCACATCAATAGCTAGCTGAATAAGGTTGATGACATGTGGCAACATGCAATAAAACAAAACAAAATAAAATAAAACAATGACAACCTGGCAACTATACAATTGAAAGTGTTAAGCACAGAAACATCTTTGCTCTCTCTAATCCGGCATCCAAATTTCCTGATCTTTTCCTCCAGAGTGGCACCATTGCATTACCCATCCATCACTCTTTTAGTTTGGATTTTGTTCGGAAAACACGGTGTGAACACAGTCTGCTACAGGGCTTTTTGATAGTTTGCATGTGTTTTTCTTACAGGTTGTGATCCGGTTCATATGCAAAGTAATGAAATCAGAGAACAAAGGGGATTTCTGATGTGATTGCACAATCACATCCTGCTTCCTTTTTGGCTCCATGATTTATTCATTCTGCATATGTGGTGGAACACAACAATTTCCCTTTTTTTTAAAAAAAAAAAAAAGCACAACTATTTAAAATACCACCGAGGAGGCAGATCAGAGCCAACCCACAGAACAATAGCAGGGCAGTATATGAAATAAGTCTGATTGTCTGTAGTACCAGGGTTCAGATTATAAAATCTGTGTATGTGTTTTTGTGGGGGCAGGAGCAGTGGTTGGCAGCACTCAGTTTATGAATTCCTTTATTGGGGAGACCTAACTTGTAGCACAATCAATATTTTCAAAACAAGCAACCTTCCGAGAGAACAATTGCCAGTGGTGGGCGATGCCATAAGGCAAAAGTGGGTGTAGGTCACAAATGTAACCCTCAATTTTTTAATTTGGGTTTTGCTAGCTTTGCCCAGTCTCCCAAACCTTGAGGGCACAAATGCTATGAGCTAAGCAAATTTTTATTTCGGAGCAGGTTAAAGTTTGGGCAACTTCACGATGCACTGCAGTTTGAAGAAGAATGTAGACAAATATCAATGGACAGCCAAGGCCATCAGGAGCATGTAAAACAAGTCTGTTGAGGAATGGTTGGAAGAACTGGAAGTGTTAAACCAGGAGGAGAAACGTTTGATGGTGCGCAAGGCCACATAATACCCAAAGGACTGTCACATAGAGTGGGGGGAATCAAAGACTTTTTCTCTGATACTTCAGAGGGCAGAACTTGATGAGCTAGGATATGGGTGCTGGAGGAGACTCTAGAGAGTCCCATGGACTGCAAGAAGATCAAACCTATCCATTCTGAAGGAAATCAGCCCTGAGTGCTCACTGGAAGGACAGATCCTGAAGCTGGGGCTCCAATACTTTGGCCACCTCATGAGAAGAGAAGACTCCCTGGAAAAGACCCTGACGTTGGGAAAGATGGAGGGCACAAGGAGAAGCGGACGACAGAGGATGAGATGGTTGGACAGTGTTCTCGAAGCTACTAAAATGAGTTTGACCAAACTGCGGGAGGCAGTGGAAGACAGGAGTGCCTGGCATGCTCTGGTCCATGGGGTCACAAAGAGTCGGACACAACTAAACAACTACACAACAAAGGATATGGGTGAGCAGATTTTAGTAGATTATTAGGAAAAGCTTCATGGTGGAAAGATCAACTTGACAACTGGAACCAGTTACTGGGGGAGGGACTCCCCTTTGCTTTATAGCAAGCCAGTCATAGAATCATATGTAGAACTGGGAGTGACCCCAAGGGTCATCTAGTCCAGCCCCCTGCAAAGCAGGAATCTCAGCTAAAGCATCCATGACAAGTGGTCATCCAACCTCTGCTTAATAACCTCCAAGGAAGGAGAGTCCACGACCTCCTGAGGAAGCCCACTCCGCCGTCACAGCAGCTCTCACTGTCAGAAAGTTATTCCTGATGTTTCGTCAAAATCCCTTGGTTGTCATTTGAATCCATTAGTTCGAGTTCCTACACTCCAGTGAAGCCATAGGGGCTGCTGCAGTTTTCCTGCATCACATTCCCATCCCTATAACAGGGATGGGAAACTGTTGGACTATAGCTCCCATCATCCTAATAATAATAATAATTTATTATTTATACTCTGCCCATCTGGCTGGGTTTTCCCAGCCACTCTGGGTGGCTTCCAACTGAACACTAAAATACAACAACCTATTAAACATTAAAAGCTTCCCTAAACAGCTACAACAGCTGCACGAATTCTCATTGCAAAGTATTGGAAGACACAAGATCTACCCACTTTGGAAGAATGGCAGATGAAGGTGATAGACTATATGGAATTGGCAGAAATGACTGACAGAATCCGGGACCAGGAAGAAGAGTCGGTGGAAGAAGATTGGAAGAAATTTAAAGATTACTTACAGAAATATTGTAAAATTAATGAATGTTAGAATGACGCTGGATAGAAATTAAGTGGTTTCTAGCTGTAATGCTTTAAGAGAATATGAAACAAAGGTCTATAAAAGGGTAAAAGCTTAATGGTAAGGATTTGCTGAACTAATAAATTTAAGTGGAATACAAAAAAGGGAGGTATGAGGAGGTCCGGGGAAATAAGCTTAAGGAAAATAAGAAACGGAAAATTAATGTGTTTTTAACTGTTTTTATTTTGCATTTTTCTTTTTCTTTTTCCATTTTTATTGTAATGTGTGAAAAAATCTTAATAAATATCTTATATATAAAAAAAGCTTCCCTAAACAGGGCTGCCTTCAGATGTCTTTTAAAAGTAAAATAGTTGCTTATTGCCTTGACATCTGCTGGGAGGGCGTTCCACAGGGCGGGTGCCACTACCGAGAAGGCCCTCTGCCTGGTTCCCTGTAACCTCACTTCTCGCAGCAAGGGAACCACCAGAAGGCCCTCGGCGCTGGAGCTCAGTGGCCGCGCTGGATGTCCCTGCCCATTGGCCATGCTGGATGGGGCTCATGAGAGTTGAAGTCCAACTGCAGCTGGAGGGCCACAGGTTTCCCATCTGCGGCATATAAATTTATCTTTGTAAATTACCAACCACACATGCATGAGAAATGAATGGCTATTATATGAGGAGAGACAGTGTCTGTTAGGTTTGCATGAAACTGGGAAAGAAAGATGGCAAAAAACTACAAGTGGAATCAAAGCCCTGACATTTTATGAAAGACATCTGGGGGAGATCAGCCAACAACGCTTCAGTAAAAGGACTCTCTTACATCAACTTCACCCACACGGAGAGTTTCACCTCTGAAATGAAAGAGTTTAATTTGATAATCGTTTAATTTGCTCTAATTGGATTTGCATTAATGCAATCTGAAATTCATGACATTCACCTCAATTTGTTTAATTTGTTTCAGGCATTTAACTTTGCCTTTGCCAAAATGAAAGGGAAATTGACATCCCACACCAACACAGCGGCACTCCCTTGTTATTTTAAAAAGAAAGGCAATTATTCATCCAGTCGAACAGTAACCAAGTAACATGTCGACCTGATAATCCAGAGTTTGTTTTTCGTTCTGTTTGTTTTGGTGGTGTCCCCCCCCCCCTTTTTGGCACTTTTAGTCCACTCCATTGCCAAGGACGAACGAGATGCAATACACAATACACAAAATAAGAATGTCAAGTAATTATGAGGGAAAATAAAGGGGGGGGGAATCGCAATTAATAAGAATAATGGCAGCTGTTGTTGAGCAAGGCCACTGAGTTGTGCACCAAAGCACAAGCAAATTAGCTCACAAAGAGAAAGGGTTGAATTCCCCGCCCCCCTCTCCCCAATCTCAGTTTGGAACGAGCTTTCCTTTCAGATATTTCTCACAGAACAGTGGTGTCCAAACTTGGCCTTCCAGCTGTTTTTGGACTAAAACTCCCATCATCCCTAGCTAACAGGACTAGTGGTCAGGGATGATGGGGACTGTAGTCCCAAAACAGCTGGAGGGCCGAGTTTGGCCATGCCTGTCATAGAATATCCTAACCTTATTTACATAAGTTAACCATGCTGCCACCCCTCTCCTTCCCCTATGAAGCTGATTCAACCCACCTGGGATCCAGAGGCAGGAGGTTCCCAAGTTCCAACCCCATCAGCAACTGTTGCTATTAGACATTCTTAAGCTCCAGCCTTTGGGGCATCATCTTTGCCACCCTTTCCTATGCTGGTGCATATTAGGAGACCCTGTTCCTCTCATAGAGCTACAATTCCCAGAGTTCCTATGAAGAGGAAAAGATTGTTAAGTCACTCTGGGAATGATGGGAGTTGTAGACCATTTGGAGGGTCGCAGATGTTGGCTGCCACTGCCTAAGCGCAGGTCATTTTGAAGGCCATGTGACGCAATGGGTAGTCTCTTCCATGCCCACAGAAGTAAAGAAAGAGACACCACACCAGTGAATTTGATTTCCAAGTCACATGATTCATTAAAAAATAATAATAATCCTAAAACATGGAGAATGGCTATATTCATCTCTTTACCCTGGGAAACCAGGGGCTGCAAGCAAGCCTGTATAAGCACTGACAACATGTCACCATCTTCTTTCCCCACATTTATTATGGCATGCACACTGAACGCTGCATTCATCCTGGTTTCTTTTAGATAAAATATTAAACATAGCAAGTGACAAAACCATCTATGACGATGCGAAAACGGAAACCAGGGGTGGGGAGCAGCAGCAAGTCTCAATTTCAAGAATGTAAACTTGTCCCTTCCCCAATTTATATCTCTTTTGTTCCTATATTTAGTTTTCAAATATCTGATGATTTGGTATGTTCTTGCGCATGCTTCCATGATTTTATTTCACAAAGCACAACAAACAAAATTCTACCTACCTACCTACCTATCGATTGGAGTCATGCAGTGGCTCCAGCCCTATCCCAGATCCTGAACCAAACTGGGCTGTTTTGGGTTCACCCAGGATTTAGGTGGAGCGGGTTCAGTCTGCCCTAGGTTAGATCAGGTCCACGCAGAGTGATCTGGGACTGTGAAAAGGGGAGTGGAGTTGGGTAGCACATGCCCTCTGGGTGCGTCTCATTCTCCCTGCTCCTGAACACGTGTTTAATTAGGCCTCTGAACCCTAATTAAGCAAAGTCATTGATTTGGTTTGGGGCCTGGATTCAGTAATTCTCATTATCATCATCCAATTATTTCTATATTGCTTTTTGGCCCAGATCCCCAAAATGGGGGTCACAGCACTGGATAGATCCCAGACACATGGCCATTCCTGGCTCTAGAGAAAGGGTTGACACTCATTCTGGATTGGGGACACTCTGAAGCATTGGATAGGACCCCAAATCTAATTGGGGGAGCCATGCACAGCTCTACTTTCTATATTATGTTCATACTGTGTAGGAAAGAAAGAGCAAGAATCACCATCATAACATCTCTCTAAAAGCACAAAGAAATCCTTACATACAGCAAGTTTTTTTTTAAAAAACCCATGTTCCTAACATTGTGCTGCTCTAGTGCATCCTTTGTCAAACTGGTGTCCTCAACATGTTTTTGGACTACAAATCCCATCAATCCGGATCAGCTCGGCTGTGGTAGCAGGGGCTGATGGGTGTTTAGTCCAAAACCTACATGAGATGCCATGTTGGCAAAGGATGCTCTGGTGATATATGCCTCATCATTTCTTGGGTTAGGCTCCTGAGAATGAGATTAACAAGCCTTCCAAGTGCCCTGGCACAATGATAATGGGGGCAATATAAAGATCCTGGCTAGATTTAAAGGCATGCCTTAATTGGGCATATATCCCATCTTGTTTTATGACCACCCACTGAGATAATGATTTCATAGTGAGATAAGAATCGAATCTGCCAGGGTTAGGGAAGAGAGTGAACTGGCTCATATATTAAATGTTTGTACAGGACACCATTGGAAAAAATATACGGCTGATTGTATATATGCATGTTGTAGCCAAATATCCAGATCCCAGGGTGATTGACCACAAAGTGAGTCATCTCTTTGGAGCTGTAGCAGAACTATCCATGTCTGTCTGAGATCGGATGCTGGTGAGGAAAAGACTGCTAATTTTTGCCATCTTTGCCTCGGCAGGTCTATAAAGGCTTCCCTGCTTTCATCCCTTGGTGGAGGCATCCTGGCTAATTAGGATCCGCAGTCTGAAGTGTTCCCCAGTTGGGTTATGACTTATGGCAGAAGCTCCAACCAAGACCTTTGTGTGCTTTGGCCAATTAGGTAAGGTTAAGTGTTATGGATTATTTGGAAGCTGGGTGGCTATAAATCAAGAACCACAGTACCTAGAGAAGCAGGCGAGTATGAAGGAATGGAATAAGAACTGGCTGATCTATGGTAGAAGCCAAGGCTGGGGCCCTCAAGTGGCATGCAATCAAAAATAAATATAGGACCCTAAAGTAAACATAACTGCTGGTGAGATAAGGTTATGCTGATTGGGTTCCTGGTGACAGACACTGCCTTTCCATTCAGTCAACACTTCATAACAGCCCTTGTAAGTACTTATAATATGCCATCAGCACAGTGTTTTGAGTTCTACCAGGAGACCTTGTTGGTTATGCCACCAACAAGCTAATCCTGGGCTGCTGGAATTTATGAGAGGACCAGCTTGATGGCGACACCTTGGCTTGGATTAGTCTTTCCCCCATTGTTCAGCTGGTGCTAAGGTTAGTTGGTTTCTAGTGCCAGGCGAATGCATTTCATTTCCGCCAGGTCTTCTGAGTTAACAGCATTGGCCATTGCAGTGAAGACAAACAATGGATGGAGTAGCTCCATACACTGGATTTTATAGTAAAAGTAGTTGTCTTGTGAATGTATCATTGGTTTGCTTTTATGTAGGTGTATGTTGTGACCAACAGGAGGTCGATTGATGATGAAGAGTGGGATATGAATTGTGGCTGACGTCAAACCTTAGTCATGCTCAGAGTAGACCTCCTTTAATAATAATAATAATAATAATAATAATAATAATAATAATAATAATAAATGGACTGATGGAATTACATTCTATTGATTTCAGTGGGTCTAACTTTGTGTATGACTTAGTTGACCATTAATCTTTAGAAATAAATAAATAAAATACCTGAACATGACAGTCCATGAAATAAGAGACATTCACAGTGCATTTTTCTTTCCACTAAACATATTAAATGCAACACAACCTTCTCTTTACTAACACACTAGGAGGGGGCGTATCCCACTTTGCACAGAATCTTATCCAAAGTTAGAAGGGTTGTGCTGCATAAAAGGGACCCTGAAAAAATAAGACTGCATAAGATGATGCCTTCTGGAATTGTTCTGTGCAGTTCCCAAAAAACAGCAGCTAACTGCATGGGGACCACCATCAAGAAGGGATTTCCTTCTTCTTCTTCAAAGATCCTTTCAGTTTCTGCCACAGACTGTCCTTGTTCTTCAGCTTCCCATCTGCTGGAGGCAGAGACTTCTCCCTCTTTCGGATTTCTCTCACCAGCTTGTGAAAAACATCGTCGATGTAGAAATGCAAGGCAGCAGAGGTCTCAAAGAAAGGGCAGGCATACTGTCGGGCCAAGTTGACACCTTCCTCTCGGGAGACCTACAACAAAAATTAAGATGATCTTTGTCACAGAAATAAGCCCCAAGCAGAGATTGACTGTAGGTCTAGCCAGGTCAGATTCAAACAAATGACATCAAAGTATTCCTGCTATGGTTGGGGACCATCTATAATTTTTGTAGACTATTTTTGGATTCAGTATTCAGATAATCATCTGGAGATCAACCTGGAAACAGAATAGAATAGAATAGAATTTATTATTTATACCCCACCCATCTGGTTGGGTTTCCCCAGCCACTCTGGGCGGCTTCCAACAAAGTATTAAAATGCAGTATCTTTTGAAGCTCTAATATTGAACACAACATCTCCCCTGATCTTTTGGGATCAGTTTCAGTCAAAGAGGCCTGAAGACATGGACCAGGTACTTACAGAGGTACAGTCAACAACATATTCCTTTGGCCATTACCCATCATGGTGTGTTTGAGCTAGTTGGAGTGAAAGTTCAAGGAGTGGTAAACACTACCTTAACAGAGGCAGTAGCATGGCCACTCAACACAAAAAGTGCCCCCTAGACTCTGGGGTACTTGACATTTCAAATCCTGCCTTCTAAGCTTAAGTCCTCCCCCTTCCCCTGTTTCCAATTCTAGCACCCCAAGGTGGATATCAATAATGACAGCATATACGTAGTCCTACTCATGAAAGTATTGGAAGTGCCTTTCAGATGGACTTAGCTCCATCTAGGCTACCATTTTCATAACTGGAAACCACCTTGAGAGCCAGTGTGCTGTAGATGTTGGGCTAACACCAGGGAGACCATGAAGCTGCACTTGGGTGACTTGGGTTAGTCACCATCTCTCAGCCTGGCCTACCTAACAGGGCCAGCTATGGTGATAAAAACGGGGAGGGGGAGAAGAGTGGCAAATGCTGCATGGAACTCCTTTAAAGAAAGGTGGAATAGAAATATAATAATAAATTGAACAAACATAATAGTAAAATATGATGTAGGAAGATAGAGAGGATATAATTTTTTTAATTAAAAGAAAATCCATTTTACTATACAGTGGTACCTCGGGTTAAGTACTTAATTCATTCTGGAGGTCCGTTCTTAACCTGAAACTGTTCTTAACCTGAAGCACCACTTTAGCTAATGGGGCCTCCTGCTGCTGCCACGCCACTGGAGAGCGATTTCTGTTCTCATCCTGAAGCAAAGTTCTTAACCCGAGGTACTATTTCTGGGTTAGCGGAGTCTGTAACCTGAAGCATATGTAACCTGAAGCGTATGTAACCTGAAGCGTATGTAACCCAAGGTACCACTGTACATAAGAATATAAGAGTGTGCAAAGAGCAATACTGAATCAGGGCAATGGCTTATCTAGTCCAGCAACCTGTTTTCACAGTGGCCAATCAGATGTCTATGGGAAGCCTGCAAGCATAAGAGAACATTCCTCTTCCGTTGGTTTCCAGAGACTGATATTGAGAAGCATTGCTGCCTCAAACTTTGGAAGCAGAGCACTGCCATGATGGCTATTAGCCACCGATAACCCTCTCCTCCATGAATTTGTCTAATCTTCTTTTATAGCCATCTAGCTCCATGGCCATCACTGCCTCCTGTGGCCATGAGTTCCGTAGTTTAACTATGCTATGCACAAAGCAGTATGCTTTCCTTTATCTGCCCCGAGCACTGCCTTTTATGCGTCCTATTTATTTCACATGGAGCATACCGTTTAAAACTTTGGGAAAATATCTCAGCTTTCAGGTTACTCTGGGCAGCCCCGTGACCTCATAAAGTGGAGAAATATTTATTGGCTACCCCATTAAAATTCCAGTTGTGGCTTTTGCCAGCCTCTCCTCTGAAAATTACAAGTGAGATTAAATGGAACGCTGACAGCATGCGGAGGCAGTGATGGATGGCCTGCCATCTTTTAAGACAGCTAGTGCTGTGCTAAGGTCAGCTCCAGCACACCAAAAGGACGCAGGGGAGGGGGAGAAAAATGCCAGGAGTGGGGCACAACTTGGCAGGCACTGCCAGTCTCTGGGTCCCACTTGACAGGAGCTCGCATTTTTCTACATCACCTAGGGAGGAAGCAAGAAAGCAAACAAATCAATACCTTAACTGTGCTTTAGGGATACTGTGTGTGTGTGTGTGTGTGTGTGTGTGTGTGTGTGTGTGTGTTGGTGTTGTTGCATGCCTCCCCCAGTTCCAAGTGACAAGAGACTCCAGAGATGCTTGAACTTAGCCAGGACTTAACTAGTTTCCTTGGGATGAAGGTCAGCAGAGACTCTGGTGCCGTTAGGTTATATGGTTTTATTTACACATATGGTATATACAACATGAGCATCGGGTGGAAGGGCTCACAGAATTAACAATCCCAAAAGATCTTGCTTCTCCCTTAGCCACAACTTGGGATGCAGCACAGAGCAAGACATGTGCTTCTCTCTATTGCCAGCTTCTAACTCCCTCATAGGTAAAGGTAAAGGGACCCCTGACAATTAAGTCCAGTTGCAAGTGACTCTGGGGTTGCAGTGCTCATCTCACTTTACTGGCCAAGGGAGCCGACATTTGTCGCAGACAGTTTTTCTGGGTCATGTGGCCAGCATGACTAAGCCACTTCTGGCGAAACCAGAGCAGCGCACGGAAACGCCGTTTACCTTCCCACCAGAGCGGCACCTATTTATCTACTTGCACTTTGACATGCTTTCGAACTGCTAGGTTGGCAGGAGCTGGGACCGAACAACGGGAGCTCACCCTGTCGCGGGGATTCAAACCCCTGACCTTTCGATTGGCAAGCCCAAGCAGCACAGTGGCTTAACCCGCAGCGCCACCCTCGTCCCTCATACAACTCTGCTATTGTTCTTCTAGGTACAAGATAGCTGAAGGAGGTGGGGTTGGGAAAGCCCCTCCCCATTTGCTTCTATTGCGCAGAACAACTTTTTTGGATATGCTAAATTGTGGTACCTTACTAGCCAGCCAAAGCCACTACCTTGACAAAAGAGGCTGGTTTGGCAGGTTTGCTGTTAAACATTCACACTGATAAAGGGTTGCAGGTTTTGGAAAGGGTCCAGGGTGTTATCCAGACTGACCCCCCAAATTCACAGCAATATAGAATTGTAGATTTGGATGTCACCCCACGGGTCATCAAGTCTAACATTCCTTGCGTACAGGAATCACAGCTAACAAATAAACTGTGTTCCTTCCCTGCTTCTGTGTGTTGTGCCTCACTTTAAAACTTGGTCAAGAGCAGCATCAAACTCCCTACCTAAGTGTGTTTTGCTCAGAGAGTTATCATTAAGTAAAGCAGCTAAAACAGTCTGGCAGATTTGCAGGTTGGTCTCCGAAGTAGGGAGACGATAAATCTCTTCCCGCGCACGCCACACCTGCAGCCGTGGCAATCAGTGCTCTCGGCCCCATGATGAGCCGCCAGTCATTAAAGGCAGAGGGGTTGCCATGACGAGGCTTTCTAGGCCACAGGTGGAATGATAATTGGTACAAAGCTTCTCTTAAAGTTACTCTTTCAGCCTGGCTGCCTTTCATTAGCTATGAAAAAACCAGGCTGGTTTAACTCTCTTTATGGTTGAGGTCTATATCCTGCCTTAACTCTGGATCATGGAAAAGAGAGTAAAGTTTGGAAGGATCAAGATTAGGAATAGTACAGCTCTATTCTGCCTTGGTCAGACCACACCTGTAATATTGTGTCCGATTCTGGGTACCACAATTTAAGAAGGATGTTGACATGCTGAGATGTGTGCAGAGGAGGGCAACCAAGATGATCAAGGGTCTGGAAACCCAGCCTTATGAGGAATGGTTGAAGGAGCTGGGTATGTTTAGCCTGGAAAAGAGGAGACTGAGAGGAGATAGGATAGCCATCTTCAAGTATATAAAGGCCTGTTGCATGGAAGAGGGAGTATGCTTGTTTTCTCCTGCTGTTGAAGGTAGGATTCGAGGCAATGGCTTAAGTTACAAGAAAGGAGATTCCAATTTGGAAAAACTTTCTGACAGTGAGAACTGTTCGGCAGTGGAATAGACTCCCACAAGAGGTGGTGGACTCTCCTTCCTTTGAGGTTTTTAAACAGGTTGGATGGTCATCTGTCATAGATGCTTTAGCTGAGATTCTTGCATTGCAGGGGGTCAGACTAAATGACCCTCAAGGTCCCTTGCAACTCTAAGATTCTATGATTCTATGTTAAGACTCCTGGTAGTTCCTTTTCAGCCACATCTCTTCCTGCCCAACATATGGTGTCAGATGGTGGGGCAGGTTGGGGGAAATGGTCTCTTGGGCCAAATTAGGACCCCTGGCAGGCTTACCTCTGGGATAGAGAGAGATGGACAGACAGACAGACGGACAGAGACATAGAAATAGAGAGATGGAGTAAAAAAAAGTCCTGAGAGAAAGGATGGGGTGGCACTGGGAATGTGGTATGCAATCTTGCAATGCCACAAACATACCCAGCTGAGGTTCTGCCCACTGTCTGAGACTTTGCAGGTCCTCTGCCAGTCAGAGTAGTAAATGACATTGGGTTGGATGGACAATGGTCTAAGGCAGCCCACCTGAAGGAGCATTTCCACCCCCATCGTTCTGCCCAGACACTGAGGTCCAGTGCTGAGGACCTTCTGGCGGTTCCCTCCCTGCAAGAAGCCAAGTTATAGGGAACCAGGCAGAGGGCCTTCTTGGTAGTGGCACCCGCCCTGTGGAATGCCCTCCCACCAGATGTCAAAGAGAAGAACAACTACCAGACTTTTAGAAGACATCTGAAGGCAGCCCTGTTTAGGGAAGCTTTTAATGTTTGATGTATTACAGTATTTTAATATTTTTTTGGAAGCCGCCCAGAGTGGCTGGGGAAGCCCAGCCAGATGGGTGGGGTATAAATAATAAACTATTATTATTATTATTATTATTATTATTATTATTATTATTATTATTATTATTATTTCTTGAAACAAACAACCTTCTCATTTTCTCCTGGAAAGTCCCTGGAAATTTATTACCTTCCTCTCTCTCTTTTTGCTGCATAGCCCCAGCAACAATTTAACCAACCCTTCTGACAGGGAGTTTTATGAAAGAAAGCAGGCTAATTGTCATCTTAAAAGAAAAAAAAGGGGGGGCGGAGGATTACAGCCCATAACTCACATTTTATTTGCAAACCAAGAAAATGTTGCCCTTCCAATTATTGCCTGCCATGCACCAACAATCATGGACTTAACACTGTTTATACAAACCAGGTTTAAAACCACTAAATCAATCTGCAATTTAACACGGCAGAGATTAAGGAAAGGCACGCACACCTGCCGACCTGGTTCAGAAGTGACAGTTTTTACTCCTCACATTTTATCCCTCAAAGCTTCCCCTTGTCGAGGACAGGATTGATGGGGGAGTTTAAGGCAATATTATGCTAAAAAAAAATGTTTCAGGAACAGTGGCCTCAGGGCTGAAACACATAAGACACTTGGATCACCTTACAGCATCCCTGGATGGCTTCTGTGTCTAACATGAGCTGTGAAGATCTCAGCATCAATCATCAAGGAGAGTGATTAAGGGTCGATTTCTCCCCAAAGCATTTTGCACATTTTCGAAATTATCTGTAATCTATAAAGCTGTGCTGATTGCAATGCCGTCACCAACATTATTGATGATTGGAAGAGGGCTGCAAAAAAATGGTGTGCATTTTTTTAAAAAATGCTTTCATACCTTTAAGAAGGTAAATAAGGGACCTGTTTTAGGGGATATGGCATTGACTAGGATGAGACAGGGGTACAGTCCTCTATTTGAATGTTGGCGATCCCTGCTTTAGCCAGATGGCCTCTGGTCTGATTCAGATTTTGAATATTAGCAAACATGTATTTTAGTCCTGATGAAAACTGCAAGGTGTTGAAGGCTGGCTCTTTCCACTGGTGTGCTTGTGTGAGTGAGAAGCTTTTGATTTGTCTGTTGCAAGGAGAAAGCATCTTGAATGCAAAGGATTTGGGGGGGGCAGGCAGAGCTGAGAATGACAAGGGTTTGTGTACTTGCTTCAAGTCACCACCTGCCAAATTCCATGCTTCTGATCTCTTCTGAGTCAACCTCGGTTGGGGAGATCACAGGCAGGCTCAGGGCAATCTGTCAGAAAACTGGCTGTCACGTTTTCCAGCGTTAGGGCTCTCGTTTCCCCCAGAAATAGACTGAGTGTTTTAACATGACCATTTCTTCAAGAGCTGAACTTGTCACCCACAAGCTGTGGCTAATGCCACGCATGGCAACAGCTCCTGTAGTATAAATCTATTCTCATATGATTTAGCAAACATTTAACGCTACAGATTGTTCAAAGCATTTCACAGACATCACTTCAGGAACCATTACAACTCCCTCCCTTTAAAGGAAACCAGTGCTGTTGTTAGTGACCTTGCCAGAGTTCATAATTCTATAGCTCAGTAGTAGTGAATCTGCTTTGCATGCAGAAGGTGCCAAGTTCAATCCCAATCATCTCCAGTTAGGGATGGAAATGTCCTCTCTCCAAAATCCTGAAGAGCTGCTGTGAGTCGTTGTAGACAGTATTGAGCCAGGTGGACCAGTGGTCTGGCTCAGTACAGTGGTACCTCGGGTAACAGACGCTTCAGGTTACATACGCTTCAGGTTACAGACTCCCCTAACCCAGAAATATTACCCCGGGTTAAGAACTTTGCTTCAGGATGAGAACAGAAATTTCGCTCTGGCAGCACGGCGGCAGCGGGAGGCCCCATTAGCTAAAGTGGTGCTTCAGGTTAAGAACAGTTTCAGGTTAAGAATGGACCTCTGGAACGAATTAAGTACTTAACCTGAGGTATATGACAGCTTCTTACATTCCAATGGTTTAGCATACAAATTTCAGCAAATTTTAAAAATCTCCAAGTTCTTCTGCAGCCTAGATTGTAAACCATGGGTTATGAGCACGAACAGAAAGAACAGAATCCAGTACTCATCCAGCGACTTCATCGGCAGTGCAGCATCACCTGTTTGTGGTCCTTAATTGGCTCAAGCTAAGCCAAGCTATTTTCCGGAGAGGAAATATTCAGTTGCCTAGTCCAATTATGAATGAAATGGGGTAAGAAGGTTCAGATGTCACCCCTTTATTAGATATGGGCATGTGGGAGGTTGAGAAAATGGTTTGCTTTAAGACCACCTAGGAGCTTCAAAGCTGAGGTCACATTTGAACTCATGACTTTGAGGATCAAAATATTTTTCCTAACTATTATATATTCATCCAGAGCAAATTTTCACCAACCCTGGTCATTTACGTGTGCATAAATGCATAAGTGTGTGTATAAAGAAGACAGGCAGACAGACAGAATTAATTAGACAGCAGTATCATTGTTTGCCTTTTATCAGAAAACTTTTCATCATCTCAGATTTTCCTCCTCCACCTACTCCTTGATTTTTGTTCTCCCCACAGCGTGCTCTACAGCAGTCTGCTTTGATTCCCCCCTTCGTATTTTTTCTCTTCAAATGCTGAAAGGGAGAGAGAACCCAAAGAGAAAGGGGAGAAAATTAAAACTTATCGGAGGAAGTGATGTTTATCTCCTAGGTAGCCCTCTTCTTTAGCTAACAAAATCAGGTAGCGCACAACCACGGCATTCAGCACTTCCTGCTATAAGTCATTGTATTTATCAGATGGAACAGACATCAAAAAAGGCCTTTTGTGTGCCATTGAATTTCTATCAAGCCAGCGAAATCTTTGTTCCTGAAAAGGAATCCGCTATCAAGAGTTTTTATGCTACCCTTTGGAACTTCATTTTCCAGACCTGCTGATATGTCTTTGACAAGATGTGGCCCTATGCAACCCTTTTTGTCAGAACACACATACTTTCCCCTCTGCCTAGATGCTTCTTTTGTCCAAATTTTTCTTTCTTTATTTTAAAAAAACCCTAGTTTGCCAGGTGTGTCTATGCTAATACTAAGCGAGCAAATTTGCTTTCCCCTTGAATAAGCAGTTGCTTTAGGGATATGAAATCTCTACCAGTTTTATTTCTGTGTTATTTTATTGCTCAACAGAATGTGATGTGGCACAACTGGAAGACCCAATGGGGGCACATCTGCCAGGGCACAGATATCCTGAATTTTGTGTGTTTCAATCTAACATTGCAACATTATTTAAGAGCAGGCTGCGGCAGTTATTACCCCTCTACTACTATCCATACCAGGTTGCTCAACCATTGCTATTGTGTCTTTTCTTTTAGGAGATCAAGATAATCAGGTGACAGCAAAAACAGCAGAAAAGATTAACAGGGGCAATTAGAATAAGATCTATTATTTGATTAATTTTTTAACACTCCTCAGTTTTTTTTTTATTAACTGTGACATTTGTACTGATATAAACATCTAGAATGTATTTTGTATAGCTAAGCATTTAGCTCAGGCATAGACAAATTCGGCCCTCCAGATGTTTTGGGACTACAATTCCCATCATCCCTGACCACTGGTCCTGTTAACTAGGGATGGTGGGAGTTGTAGTCCCAAAACATCTGGAGGGCTCAGTTTGCCTATGCCTGATTTAGCTCTATCTTCAGTACATTGCATTTTATTTTATTTTACTGCTATGGCCAGTGGCTGATGCAAATTAAGATTATTCTGATCTCTCTCTTTAAGAGCAGGTGTGAGTGTGACATGACAGAGGCAACCAAGTACTGGGGGACTAATGGGGGGTGAAATTCTTCTAAATATTGGGGGACTGCTGTTGGTGGCACAATGTTCCTCTTGGCTCCTCTTCTTCTGTTGTCTAGCACTAAACTACGCATAGCATTTTCCACTAGACTAGACCATTTGGACAAGTGGAATGATGCCCACCAACTTCAATCTGCCCTCAGGTGCCCACCTGCCTGCCTTTTTATTTACATCCAGTCTGGAGGATGGCACTGCCTTTCAGCATCCTTCACCCCAGTCTCCGTGTATCCCCTCTGCTCTGTGAGCAAAATAGGTCTTGCCCATCTTGAGGAGGTCGCAGGCAGCTCCAGCTCTAAGCTGAAGCACCATCTTGCATCAAGGTCTGTAAGGAGCTCTCCTTGTCTGGACCAGACCTGCCTGTACTTCAGTATATGTAAAGGTCTGGGGAAGCTCAGGCCCAAGGGCCAAATGTGACACTCAAGCCCCCCCCCCCCCATCTGGTCCTCGGAAATCCACCACAAAGAGACAAGCCTCACTTTGTCTGCTTCAAACCCCATGCATCTCTGGATGAGTGAGTTCTTGAAGGAGCTGGGTATGTTTAGCCTGGAAAAGAGGAGACTGAGAAGAGATATGATAGCCATCTTCAAATACCTTAAGGGGTGTCACATGGAAGAGAGAACAAGCTTGTTTTATCCTGTTCTGGAGGCTAGGGCATGGACCAATGGCTTCAAGTTACAAGAAAGGAGATTCCGACTAAACATCAGGAAAAACATTCTGCTAGTAAGAGCTGTTCAACACTCCCTTGAAAGGTAGTGGTCTCTCCTTCATTGGAGGTTTTTAAGCAGAGGTTGGATGGCCATCTGTCATGGATGCTTTAGCTGAGATTCCTGCCTTGCAAGGGGTTGGACTAGATGACTCTTGGAGTCCCTCCCAACTCTACAACTCTGTAGTTCTATAATTCTAATGTCAATAATGCCTCCTGCTTCTCCAGGTGGAAGAGAGGAGTGTGAGAGTGTGTGTGTGTAGAAATTAGCCTGTTGTGCAAAGGTAGAATTTCCATTTGCTGCTTCATACATTTTTGCTTCTGTCTGCACCCTCCATGGGCGTGTGGCCTCTGCATGCTTGCCTAGAAGAGAACAAGGTCCTCAAAACAGTTCCCCACCCCTGGGGGTAATGAATCGACTCTACCTATTCCTTCCTGACTTGGTCTGCTAGAAGCAACTCAACCTGGTAGTACACAGGGGAAAAAAGCTTTTCCCTCTGCCATGTAGTTTTCTATGTGTGCGGATATTCAGTTTCCTACACCTCATTTTAAATTGCAGAGTCCGGACACAGGTCTCTCCACACACACACACACTCCCCAACATCTATATGTTCTTTGTGAGAGCCAGACCAAAGTCTGGCCCAAAACTCTGTACTTTTATCCCCAAATGTCCCTCTAGGCTGTTGTGGTTGTTTTCTTCACTTTAGATGATTTGTTGAAGGAAATAACTGACATGCCGGTTCTTTCATGTGCAATACAGGAGATTTGGGATTTGTAGTTTACAGCGTCAGTGATTTCCAGTACTAGCAAGAAACATCTGCGGTCGCATATCAATGTGAACAACTCTGGTAACAACTGAAATCCAATAAAGCGTATGGCGTTATTATTTGTTAGCCTTTTATTATGGAAAACTCTTTCACTGTGCACGCTATAACCTGATTTATGCCATGCCATTTATCAAGAAAACATCTTGCTATTATACCTTGTTAACCAGCAAAAGAGACCCTTCTTTCAACATTATGAGAGGGTAAGGCATGATAAATAATAAGCAGAGAAATAATTGTCAAGGCTTTTACAAATTGACGCATTGTGAAAATATGACATCTTGATGGCTTCTGTTGGAAAACACGTACAAGGTAGTAATTTCTAGATATGCACACATTTCCAGATTATTATAAAACGGGCAGAAAGAATTGGCGGGGGGGGGGAGAACCTTAATTTAGAATGCCTGTACAACATGTACAAAGTATTGTTCTGAAACTTTCAAGCAAAGTCACAAATAGGGATGTGTGGCAGCTGTTTCCTCATTTCTACAGATTTTGATTAATTGATTGATTGATTGGTATCTGCATTGGATTTGAATTGTTTTTTATGTATGTGCTTCTGTTGTTTTAGAAAGTTTTTAGGAAATACAAGCATAAATAAATGCACTTCTGAATAATGCAAATGCTGCCCATTGCTTTCCGTGGGGAGTACCTTGGGACACTGTCTCCATTCGTAAACTCTGCTACCTTTTGCATCAGTTTGCACATCCAGCTTATGTTGTCATTGTCATCATCAGCCCAAAATGTTGCATTGTGGAGTTTTCCTGTTCAGTGTCCCCTCCTCAGGTTACAACATTCCTTTTTGGCTTTCTGACCCTCCCACCCTCTCTGGGAACAGTGTGCCGACATTTTGTGGCTGCTGGGAATGCCATCCTCATTGGGCTGGAATTTAGAGCATGGGTTTTCCTCATGGGTTGCATTCCAGTGTGGTGTAGTGGTTAAGAGCGGTAGTCTTGTAATCTGGGGAACCGGGTTTGCGTCTCCGCTCCTCCACATGCAGCTGCTGGGTGACCTGGGGCTAGTCACACTTCTCTGAAGTCTCTCAGCCCCACTCACCTCACAGAGTGTTTGTTGTGGGGGAGGAAGGGAAAGGAGAATGTTAGCCGCTTTGAGACTCCTTAAAGGGAGTGAAAGGCGGGATATCAAATCCAAACTCTTCTTCTTCTTCTTCCTAAAAGACTTTGGAATTTCTCAAACATACTGGTAATTCCCTCGTCTGTGTGGATTGCTTCATAAGAATCAGCACTCAAAGGATTGAGATTGCTGTTAGTGAATATGACTGGAGTAAATTCAGTTAAAGCAAATTGGATAGAAGTGGAGAGAAACATTTTGGTTCGCAGGTCACACAAGCAGAACTACAACACCTGTGCCAGAAACTGAACCTGCAAGATTAAAATGGCATCCCTAAACACACACACACAGAGAGAGAGAGAGAGAGAGAGAGAGAGAGAGAGAGAGAGAGAGAGAGAGAGAGACGAGAAACTCTCCAATGGAAACCAAACAGCCATATATACTCCTTCAATTCAGGAAACATCAGCATATGAGCACTCAAATATCAGCTTTAATATACTAATAGTTGGCTTAATATGTAATATTAGGATCGCAGAAAGCTGTCGTAGGTCCACCAAACCTTTCCAGCCCTGGTCAGGGATTGAACCTGGGTCTCTTTGAATGCTGAACTATGTTGTGGTTCTGATCATGGGAATGAGAACTTGTCCCATGTGCTGCTTGAATGTCAGGCCTTAAATCAAGTTGCCTGTCCAGGGGCAACTGACCAAATTATGGGACAAATGAACCACGTTTTTTTTTGGGGGGGGGAGGGACAAGGTTTGCAACCTAAACTGGTTCTTCTGTGGGTTCTGTGGGGGGAAATTTAAAGAACTGAATTTAAGAATGGGAAATCGAGAACTTGAGAGAAACTGAAAGTGACAGATTTATCTTTACAATTTTTTTTAAAAGAGTAAAACTATCCCAGAAAAAAACAGGGATAGATAATAATAATATATTTATATCCCACCCATCTGGCTGGGTTTCCCCAGCCACTCTGGGCAGCTTCCAATAAAATATTAAAATACAGTAGTTCATCAAACTACTATTTTCGTGACAACACTCACGAAATTAAAAGACGCCTGCTTCTTGGGAGAAAAGCAATGACAAACATAGACAGCATCTTAAAAAGCAGAGACATAACCTTGCCGACAAAGGTCTGTTTTGTTAAAGCTATGGTTTTCCCAGTAGTGATGTATGGAAGTGAGAGCTGGACCATAAAGAAGGCTGATCACCGAATTTGAATTATGGTGCTGGAGGAGACTCTTGAGAGTCCCATGGACTGCAAGAAGATCAAACCTATCCATTCTTAAGGAAATCAGCCCTGAGTGCTCACTGGAAGGACAGATCGTGAAGCTGAGGCTCCAATACTTTGGCCACCTCATGAGAAGAGAAGACTCCATGGAAAAAGACCCTGATGTTGGGAAAGATGGAGGGCACAAGGAGAAGGGGACGACAGAGGACGAGATGGCTGGACAGTGTTCTTGAAACTACCAGCATGAGTTTGATCAAACTGCAGGAGGCAGTGGAAGACAGGAGGGCCTGGCGTGCTCTGGTCCATGGGGTCACGAAGAGTCAGACATGACTAAACGACTAAACAACAACAAATCAGGGAGAAAGTGTGCAGAAAAATGCATATAATCATGGAAATAATGCACAAATGCATTTATATTAGAGAAAATTGCTTGCAACTTGCTTGTATATTCAGAAAAATAAGAACAAAGCGTGCATGAATTTTCATGAATATTTAAAAAAAGGGGAGGGGGAGGTTGCAAACTGATAGGGCAATGAGATGAACTGAAGACTGTGAAAATGAGAAACTGACAGAGGTTATAAATACCAGATTCTTCTATCCCTTGTATCCCACCACTGTACACTCAACTTCTGCATGACCCATGCTACAACAGATATCCCTGCAGTAAATTCATTCCAATCTAGTCTAGTCATCAAGCTCTATTAACCAATAAATGACTTTTCTAAATGTAGCTATTTTGCCATATCAATTATCGACTCTGTGATATCTTACTTGAGCCACATAGGGGGGATATGAGTTTCTTGGCTATTATCCTTCAGGCTGAAGTTTTGTTCTTACGTTCTTTCCTGAGACTTTTTGAGCCTGTTCTAAAAGATGCATAAAATTATATGACAAATCCAAAGCTTTTGAGCAAGGGAAGATAATAACTGACATTTCAATTGACTAATACATAGTTATAAATCAAGTAATTTTATATTGCCACAGATTTATTCATCTGAAAAACCCATCGGAAGCAGTAGGGTTTTAATAATGATATTCACATTAAATTACTTTCCAAGGCTAACCTCCAGCTAATGCAACATTCTATGCCGTGCTTTTTATTATTAGAGAAAGAGAAATCTAACGAAGAAGAAAAATGGAACATGGCAGTTCCTTTTGAGCACTCCTTGATTTCAGGGTGGCGGGGAGCTTGTGCATGAGAAAGTTGCTGTTATGTGCCAATTGTTTCTAAAAAAGAGACTGATGTTGGCTCCCAAAACTAGATCTGAGATGAAGGTATCGTATTTTTTGCTCTATAAGACTCACTTTTTCCCTCCTGAAAAGTAAGGGGGAATGTGTGTGCGTCTTATGGAGCGAATGCAGGCTGCGCAGCTATCCCAGAAACCAGAACAGCAAGAGGGATTTCTGCTTTCATCCCTCTTGCTGTTCTGGCTTCTGAGATTCAGATATTTTTTTTCTCTTGTTTTCCTCCTCCAAAAACTAGGTGCGTCTTGTGGTCTGGTGCGTCTTATAGAGCGAAAAATACGGTAGTTAAAGCAATGCTTCCAGAGTGATTTCAGGGGCCAGAGAAGAAGGGTGATTATTTGGGGTAGGGTTTTGTACCCTACCTGTTACCTGTTCTTTCAGTTCAGTTCTTCTCAATCCCACATCAATTTTTGATGTATATTTCTTCATTTAAGAAAGTTATTATGAAAATTCAGCAGCATTTGAGTGTGAGTTTCTCATAATATTCATACAGTATTTTGTATGGCATTTTGCTTAATATATATTTTTTGCAAATCATATTTTCCATAATCTTTCCCAATAGAATGCATTTTGTATGCTATTTTCACAAATGTGTGCATTTTTAATGCCCTCTTTGCCCTACTATATGTATTTTGTAAAGGTAAAGGACACCTGGACAGTTAAGTCCAGTCAAAGGTGACTCTTGGGTTGCGGCGCTCATCTCGCTTTCAGGCCGAGGGAGCCGTCATTTGTCCACAGAAAGCTTTCTGGGTCATGTGGCTGGCATGACTAAACGGCTTCTGGTGCAACGAAACACTGTGACAGAAGCAGAACGCACGGAAACACTGTTTACCTTCCCGCCACAGCAGTACCTATTTATCTACTTGAACTGGTGTGCTTTCGAACTGCTAGGCTGGCAGGAGCTGGGACCGAACAATGGGAGCTCACTCTGTACTGGCGGAGGAAGAGGAGTGCAGGAGGAGTGTACTGCCCCTGGCAGTCCGATCCTCGTGGGGTGCCATCACGGCTGTTCCCCCACCCACACTTGGTGCCACACCCCTGTGGGCGGTGTGCCATGCCCCCAGGACACATGCCAGCCCCGTCCCCACCAACGTTCCGTCCTCCCAGTGCCGGAGTATGAAGCTCCGCCACTGCCACTCCATTGTGGGGATTCGAACCACCAACCTTTCGATCGGCAAGCCCAAGAGGCTCAGTGGTTTAGACCACAGCACCTCCCACATCCCTAAACACATTTTGTACACATTGTTTGGTTATAGAACTGCACTGCAAACTTCAGAGAAGGAGAGCTGCATTTCAGCCCACTTTTTTTTTAAAAAAGTGAATTACATAGGTCCACCTTTATATGCAAACTGAACTAAATTTCTCTTCCAATGCTAATTCCTCTCTAGAAGATACTAGAGGGGAAGAAGGAAGCAAGATGTCCTCAATCTGATTTGGTTTCACATTAATGGCAGTGAGAGCAAAACAGGGACTATGTGCATATGATAAATAAAAAAAAAGAATTTGGGATAGGGAACACAAAATGGTTTCCAGCCAGGAGAGAGAATAAATGCTGCTGGCAGTCAATGAGGTCAATGAGGTAAAAAACTGTCCTTGTTTGGATTCCCTTCCCAATTCTCTCCCTCTCCCATCTGTTACCTTTTCAAGGTATACTGAGTTATGGTGGACCTTGGACCTTGGTGGACCGTTGAAACCTCGGGTTGCGAAAGTGGCAAATCCGGAAGTCTTTTTTGCCACTCGTGCATGTGCAGAAGCACTCTATTGTGCCGCATGTGTGCGCAGAAGTGGCGCCTCTGGATATAGATTTTTCGTGGTGTAAACGGACCCCCAGGATGAATTAAATCCCTATCCGGAGGGTCCATTGTATGGGCAATCTATCTGGAAGATAAATTGTATTTCAAGGAGTTAGTGATCTGACATAGTTACCCTTCCTGCCTCTGTTCCTTCCCCCTCCCTGTCTCTTGTTAAGTTCTTTGATGGCATGAAGAACAGCCTTTAATGCGCTAATCAGTTGGGAGGAAGCGATAGTGCTGGGTACCTTCTTTGGTGTTGGACATTGTTTTGAGAAAGTGAGGCATTGGAAGGGGGTGGCTAACGAATAATCTGCATGTAGAAGAAGAGAAGAAGAGTTTGGATTTGATATTCCGCTTTATCTTTTTTTTTTAATAATTTTTTATTGGTTTTACAGCATTTTTTAAAAAGAACAAACAAACACAAAAACAAAACAAACATACAAAATACTTTCAAAGATATTTTCATAAACCTCTTTTCTTGGACTTCCCCATACCCCCCCTCTCTGCATCCCAGTGTCCATATTTGAACTAGCAACTCCCAGTTGTTACTTTCTAATCTCTGTCATCTTAGTCCTCCTTTATCATCTAACCTTGTATCCCTGTACCCTGTTACTTCTAGCAACCACAACATTTTAACATTCGTTGAGTTTGTAGTAGTCCTTAAGATAGCTCTTAAATTTTTTCCATTCTTCTTCCACCATCTCTTTACGTTGGTCACGGATTCTGCCTGTCATCTCAGCCAGTGTCATATAGTCCATCACTTTCATCTGCCATTCTTCCAGAGTAGGTAAATCTTGTGTCTTCCAATACTTTGCGATGAGTATTCTTGCTGCTGTTGTGGCATACATAAAGAAATTTCTATCTTTCTTTGTCACCAATTGGCCGACAATGCCCAAGAGAAAGGCCTCTGGTTTTTTGGAAAATGTACATTTAAGTACCTTTTTCATTTCATTATAGATCATTTCCCAGAAGGCCTTTATCTTCGGGCATGTCCACCAAAGGTGGTAAAAAGTACCTTCAGTCTCTTTACATTTCCAACATTTATTATCGGGCAAATGATAGATTTTTGCCAGCTTGACTGGGGTCATGTACCACCTGTATACCATTTTCATAATGTTTTCCTTTAAGGCATTACATGCCGTAAATTTGATACCGGTGTTCCATAACCATTCCCAGTCATCTGACATAATGTTGTGTCCAACATCCTGCGCCCACTTAATCATAGCAGATTTAACTGTTTCATCCTGTGTGTTCCATTTCAACAGCAAGTTATACATTCTAGATAAATTCTTAGTATTGGATTCTAACAATTCGGTCTCTAGTTTTGATTTCTCCACTTGGAAACCGATTTTCCTATCCTGTTTAAAAATTTCCATTATTTGGCGATATTGAAACCAATTTTCTACTTTGTGCTTCAATTTCTCCTGACTTTGTAGTTTAACCTTGTCTCCATCCTGTTCTAAAATTTCCCAATACTTCGGCCATCCGACCTCCATATTGAGTTTCTGTCAGGGAACTGCCATCAGAGCATCAGGTGGTGGAGGGACTCAGGCAGGATGAAAGAGACTCAACTGCTGAAGCAGGGACCAGCAGGGGGAGGAGTGGGTCTCTGAGGGAATGCGAGCAGGAGGGAGGGCTCAGGGAGGCTTCCAGCGAAAACAGTGGGGAGGTATCGGAGTCTCCCATAGGGAGACCCATACCTCGCAGGAAACTGTCACGCCGTGAGTCCAGGAGACGCGTTTCCGTTAAGGAACTTCTTTGTTGGAAACGCTTCCGCAGACAGCCACTGTCGGACTCTACTAGTGACTAGAGCAGACATGTCTGAGGAGCTCCGTCACACACGGAGGTTTGTGGGGGCGCACAAACTCTGAGGGAGCACGTTTTCACGCACAAGCAGCTAATCAAACCCTCACAGCAGTCCGACAGTCTTTGTACGCTGCCTGTGCAAGAGAAGGCATCATGAGCGAACCAACCGGAACCGGAGGAGCAGGGGCTGGAGCTGGTCCAAGCTTGGAAGATAGATACCGAGCGTTGGAGGTTCAACTGGCCCTGCAGACGGCGAGGCTGGAGGAGAGAAGGGCTCAGGATGCAGACAAGAAGGGGAGAGCCACTCAATTCCCCAGAAAGGTACCAGGATTGGTGCAGAAATTTGGGGGGGACCCCAAGGACTACCATGCTTTTAGGACAGAGATGCAATATGCCCTTAATGTGCAGTTCGATGAGTTCCCTGATGAGGAATCGCGAGTTGCTTTTGTAATTGGGCATCTTGAGAAAGGGGCTAGAGACTGGGTGCGACCCCTAATGGCAACGCACAATGACATACTAAAGGACACAATGAAGTTCTTTCGTGCAATGGATATCATGTTTTCCAGCGATATTGAGGAAGGGGTGGTGCGCAGACAGCTAATGGCTTGTAAGCAGGGGAGTCGATCTGTCCGTGAATATTGGACTGAGTTTACCATGCTGATTCACAGACTGAGTTGGGATTTATCGGCGGCACCCGTTCAAATGCTATTTGAAGAAGGTCTTTCTTCGGGGGTGAAAGACGAGCTGGCACGGAGCCCCAGGGCGGAGTCTATGGATCAGCTGACCAAATCTGCGCTGACCATAGGAGCGCGGCAGGAGGCAAGAGCTTTGGAGAGGCGGGAAGGGAGAGGGGAACGTTGGAAGGAGTTCCGCATTCCAGACATTCCTGAGCCAGCTTTCCCGCCGGCAGAGCCGATGGAAATCGGAACAGCGCGCGCGCGCGCATTTTCAAAAACCAGCGAGGGAGCTAAGAAGGAGGGAAAGGGCCCCCGGAAATGCTATCTCTGCCAACAGCCAGGCCACTTTGCCAGAGTCTGCCCCCAGAGGAAGGAATGGCAAGGGATGGTGGGAGCTGTTGAGGGGGGAGAAGAAGGGGGAGCGGAGCAGGTAAAAGCCAACGCCTGGTTGCCACAATTGGGGCACTGCAGCCAGGCCAAAGAGCAGTGAAAGTGCCCGTGCCAGAAGCTCCTCGACCTGCTCTAGTGATTGAAGTGTCGCTAGAGCTGCAGAATGGGCACCCCCTAAAAATAAAGGCGCTATTGGACTCAGGCAGCTCCTGCAATTTTATGAGCAAGGAGTTTGTTGCTGAACACCAGATACAGACCATCCCTTTAAGCAACCCCCTGCAGGTGACCACGATTGATGGCAGGGAGTTGTTGGGAGGAGGAGTCCGCTTGCAGACTGTCCCAATGATAATGAGGGTGGCAAGGCACACAGAACTGATAGCGTTTAATGTGGCCACCCTGGGAGGCGCTCCCATTATTTTGGGAATGAGCTGGCTAGCTCTACATGATCCGCTGGTTGGCTGGCATCAAAGAGTGGTGTCCTTTGGTTCAGCACATTGCCTAGAACACTGCAAAGGGGAGAAGGGTTCAGTAGGGGCCCAAGCCACCCTAGCAGGGACTGAAGTAATGGGAAAGGTGAAGGTACCACCACAGTATGCAGATCTCAGCGACGTGTTCAGCGAGAAGGAAGCTGACCAACTACCACCTCATAGACCCTTTGATTGTCAGATCAATTTACTCCCTGGAGCACAGCTTCCCGTGGGCAAGTTGTATGCCATGTCAGACAGGGAAATGCAGGAGTTGCGAGGGTTCATTGACAAGAACCTGAAGAGAGGCTTCATCAGAGAGTCCAAAGCAGCAGGGGGGAGCCCAGTGTTCTTTGTGGACAAAAAAAATGCGGACAAGCCGAGACTTGTATGTGATTTTAGGCGGCTGAATGCAGTGACTGAACCGGTGGCGTTCCCTATGCCCAGAATTGATGATATTTTGACCATGGTGAGGAAGGGAAAGATTTTCACAAAGCTGGATCTAAGGGGGGCGTACAACCTGATACGCATAAGGAAAGGGGATGAATGGAAAACCACCATGTTTACCCCTTTGGGGGCGTTTGAATACCTCGTTATGCCATTTGGATTACAAGCAGGCTCCGCGTGTTTTCAATCTTTTATGAACCACGTGCTGGGCCCTTTGCTCTACAAGAATTGCGTTGCCTTTCTAGATGATGTGTTGGTGTATTCTGAGAATGAGGAGCAACATGTGAGAGACGTCAGAGAAGTGTTGAGCAGACTGCAAGCCAACAGGCTGTGGGTCAAACTGGAGAAGTGTCGGTTCCATACCAAGGAGGTGGAATTCCTGGGGTACCGCCTGTCAGACAAGGGATTGGCCATGGATCCCGGCAAGGTACAGGCAGTGCTGGAATGGAAAACACCCAAAACCAAGAAGGATGTGCAGAGGTTCCTAGGGTTTGGAAACTTTTATCGTAAGTTCATCCGCAACTTCGCCCATCTGACGGCGCCCATCACTGACTGTCTCAGCAGTAAGAAGAAGTTTGTATGGACGGCGGAGGCGGGGCGAGCGTTTGAGGAACTGAAAAGGGCCTTCGCCTCTGAAGAACAACTTCTGCATGTGGATTTACGAAAGAAGCTAAGGGTTGAAACAGACGCATCTGACAGAGCCATAGGGGCGGTGCTTCTTCTGCAGCCGGGGAAGGAGGAGTCGGAGTGGCGTCCGTGTGCCTTCTTCTCGCGGAAGCTGAACAAATCCGAGAGGAACTACACGGTGTACGACCGAGAACTGCTTGCTATTCATGAGGCGTTCCGGAGATGGAGGCATCTGCTAGTTGGTGCACAACATAAAGTGCAAGTGTGCACGGACCATAAAAATCTAGAGTACTGGAGAACGGCGCGAGTGCTCAACCAAAGGCAGTTGAGATGGGCCCAAGAGTTCTCCAAATTTAACTTTGAGATTTGTTATGTGCCAGGCCCAGAGAATGTTAGGGCGGACGCTCTCTCACGCAAGCCTGAATATTTGGAGGGGGAGGGAGCACCCGAAGAAACCCATATCATTCCAGAGGACCGCTGGGTGTGTGGGGCGACTTTGGTGGGGCAAAGGGAATTGGTAGAGGGTACGGTGCAGGATGCATACGCCCAGGGGAAACTCAGGGATCTCAGAGGGGAGGAAGACAAACCCGGTGGTTTTGAGGAGAGAAATGGGGCATTGTATTATAAGGGAGCGTTATATATACCTGAAGGGGAATTGAGGGAGAAAGTACTCAAGCAGCTGCACGATAGCCCCACAGCAGGGCACTTTGGGCAACACAAAACCATGTGGCTGGTTACCAGGGAATTTTGGTGGCCCAAGGTCAGGGAAGATGTGCGGGAGTATGTGAGAGGGTGTGAACAATGCCAAAGAGCCAAGGGGGAGAGGCAGGCGCCGGCTGGTTTATTAGAACCACTGCCCACACCTGAGAGACCGTGGGAAGCAGTGGCAATAGATTTCATGACTGATCTGCCAAGGTCTAGAGGGAAAACAGCCATCATGGTTGTAGTAGACCTGTTAACTAAAATGGCCCACTTCATAGCCTGCTCACATGCGGTTACAGCAGAAGAAACCGCCAAATTGTTTGTAGAGAATGTGTTTAGGTTGCATGGCGCCCCCTTGAGGGTGGTTTCAGACCGAGGGAAACAATTTACTTCCAGGTTCTGGAGGAAGCTCATGAGCTTACTGCATGTAGAGGTTAATTTCTCGACGGCCCGTCATCCTGAAACCAACGGGCAGGCGGAAAGAGCAAATGGGGTTCTCCAACAATATTTGAGGTGTTATGTTAATGACAGAGAGAATGATTGGGTGGAGAAGCTGGCGTTGGCAGAATTTGCCTACAACAATGCAGAGAACGTGTCCACGGGGATGAGCCCCTTTTTGGCTAATCACGGGTGCCATCCCAGAGCCTTCCCAGGGGGGGAGGGGGAGAACTGGAGCGTTCCAGCTGCAGAACAGTTCGTGGAAGAAATGGAAGCAATCCATCGCCAGCTCCAACTCAACTTAAACAGGGCTAAGGAGGAATATAAGAGGCAAGCAGACAAAAACAGAAGGGAAGGTGAAAGCATCAGGGTGGGGGACCAGGTGTGGCTGTCAACCCAAGGGTTGCCATTCAAAGGAGGTTGTAAGAAATTAAGACCCAAAAGGCTGGGTCCGTTTGAAGTCATACAGCAGGTCAATCCAGTGGCTTTCAGGCTCCGGTTACCGAACCACATGAAGCTGCACCCAGTTTTTCACAGGTCGTTGCTGTCACCGTATAGAGGAGACAGTGAGGGGAGGGTCACTAGGGGACCAGCAATGGAGGAGAAGGAACACAGCTACCATGTAGCGGAGATCCTCGATTCCAGGTGGAAGGGAGATCAAGTAGAGTATTTGGTAATGTGGGAAGGGGAACCGGAGTCGGAAAACACCTGGGTTAGGGCAGAAGATGTCAATGACGAGGTTTTAATAGAGACTTTTCATCAGAGGTTCCCACGTAAACCTCAGCCTGTAGCGAGGTTCCGAAGGGAATACTTTGCCACCACCGACGAGGAAGAGGAGTTGGAGGGGTTCCCAGATTCTGAAGAGGAGGAGGATTCAGCTGGCCAGGACGACGATCGATGGAGAGAATTGTTCGAGACGTCAGAAGATGAGGAAGATTCGTTTCGGGGTTTTAGCCCTTCACCTCCCAGGGGGGAGGAATTGGGAGGGGGTGAGGGGGGCCCTGGAGGGGAGGTGGATGTCAGGGAACTGCCATCAGAGCATCAGGTGGTGGAGGGACTCAGGCAGGATGAAAGAGACTCAACTGCTGAAGCAGGGACCAGCAGGGGGAGGAGTGGGTCTCTGAGGGAATGCGAGCAGGAGGGAGGGCTCAGGGAGGCTTCCAGCGAAAACAGTGGGGAGGTATCGGAGTCTCCCATAGGGAGACCCATACCTCGCAGGAAACTGTCACGCCGTGAGTCCAGGAGACGCGTTTCCGTTAAGGAACTTCTTTGTTGGAAACGCTTCCGCAGACAGCCACTGTCGGACTCTACTAGTGACTAGAGCAGACATGTCTGAGGAGCTCCGTCACACACGGAGGTTTGTGGGGGCGCACAAACTCTGAGGGAGCACGTTTTCACGCACAAGCAGCTAATCAAACCCTCACAGTTTCTTCACTGCTTTAGCCTCCACTGGTGACACCCATCTAGGGGTTTTATTTTCCAATAAGTCTTTGTATCTTATCCAGACATTAAATAATGCTTTTCTAACAATGTGATTTTTAAAGGTACTGTTAACCTTGTCATACCAAAGATATGCATGCCAACCAAAAGCATTATTGAAGCCTTCCAGATCCAAGATGTCTGTATTCTCGAGGAGCATCCATTCTTTCAGCCAGCAAAACGCTGCTGCCTCATAGTACAATTTTAGGTCCGGCAGGGCAAAACCCCCTCTTTCTTTAGCGTCAGTCAGTATTTTGAATTTAATTCGGGGCTTTTTGCCCTGCCAGACAAATTTCGAAATGTCTTTGTGCCACCTCTTAAAACATTCCATCTTATCAAGAATCTGCAAGGTCTGAAACAAGAATAACATTCTAGGCAATACATTCATTTTAATTACTGCAATTCGGCCTAACATTGACAGTTTCAGATTTGACCATATTTCTAGATCTTTTTTAATCTCTGACCAACATTTTTCATAATTGTCCTTATACAAATTAACATTCTTAGGTGTTAAATAAACCCCTAGGTATTTGATTTTCTTGACCACTGTCAAACCTGTTTCCTCCTGAAACTTCTCCTTTTCCATATCTGTTAGGTTTTTCCCTAAGACTTTAGTTTTTTGTTTATTCAACTTAAATCCAGCCACCTGGCCAAATTGTTGAATTATTTCTAAAACCCTTTTCGTACTAGTGTTTGGCTCTTGCAAAGTCAATACTAGGTCATCTGCATACGCTCTTAACTTGTAGTGTTTAGCTCCAACCTGCACACCTTTGACCTGCTGGTCATTTCTTATCATATTCAGCAACACCTCCAGAACCGAAATGAAAAGTAATGGGGAAATTGGGCACCCCTGCCGAGTTCCTTTTTCTATCTTAAGTTCCTCAGTCACAACATTATTTACAATCAGCTTAGCTTTTTGTTCGGAATATATTGCAGCCATACCATTCTCAAAACCCTGGCCTACCCCCATCCCATGAAGATTCTTCCTCATAAAACTCCAAGAGATATTATCAAAGGCTTTCTCCGCGTCCACAAAGATCAATACTGCTTTAGTGTTTATATTCACCTCCAGCTTTTCCAAAATGTCTATTACATTCCTTACATTGTCCGCTAGGTGTCTTTTAGGGAGAAAGCCTGCTTGGTCTTTATGAATCTTCTCCATCAAAACTCTTTTAAATCTTTTTGCCAAAATGTCTGCAAAAATTTTGTAATCCACATTAAGGAGTGATATCGGGCGGTAGTTCTTAAGTTGGGTCTTTTCAGTCTCTGACTTTGGTATGAGTGAGATATATGCCTCTTTCCACGATTCAGGTGCCCTTTTTCCTTCAAGGATCTCATTACAAACTTCTCTTAATGGTTGAATCAACCATTCCTTCAACGATTTGTAGTATCTAGAAGTCAGTCCATCTGGTCCCGGAGATTTGCCCAGTTGCATATTCTGAATGGCAGCCTCTACCTCTTGTTCTGAGATTCTCTGGTTCAAATCCATCTTACTTTGCTGAGAGATATTTTGTAATCCATATCTTCCAAGGAATTTGTCTATATCTTCTTCATTTTGCGGGCCTTGGGTGTAAAGTTTTTTGAAGTAACTTAGAAAGCAATTTCTAATTTCGTTAGGTTTAGATATAGTCTTTCCATCAACCTCTAGGCTTGTAACTGTATTTAGTTTCTGCCTTTTCTTCAATTGCCATGCCAAAAGTTTACCGCATTTATTTGCTGATTCAAAAGTCTTTTGTTTCATTTGCTTTATCTTCCATTCAATCTCTTGGTTCATCAATTCCATATATTGAGTTTGATATAACTTAATCTCTCTTAAAATGTCCTGAGACTTTGGTTTTGTTCTTAGTTTCCTCTCTCCTTCCTTTATCATTTCCAAGATCTTCTCTTTTTTCTCATTTTGTTTTTTCCTCTTTATTGAATTTTGTTGAATCAAAAATCCTCTCATAACAGCTTTACTTGCGTCCCAGATCACTCTTTTCTCCACGTCAGTCCTCAAATTTATTTCAAAATAGTCTTTTAAGGTCTTTTGGGCCTTCGTGAGAATCTCCTTATCTCGAAAGAGGGTGTCATTCATTCTCCATCTAAATTGACCGGTTATTGTGAGTTTCATCTCCATCTTCACGGCGTTATGGTCGGAGCAAGTTTTTGGGCAGATTTCCACTTTCTTAATCTTTGGAGCCAATCCACTAGTAACCCAGATTTGGTCAATTCTGGTCCAGGTCATCATTGCTTGGGAGAAGAAGGTTCCCTCTCTCTCCAGAGGGTTCCTTGTTCTCCAAATGTCTATCAAGTCCATGTTTTCTGTCATTTCAAAGAAAGTCTTGGGGAGTCTCCCTTCTTTAGTGACTGTTAGTCTTTGTGCCTTGTCCATATTAGTGGAGACCACGCCATTCATGTCTCCCATGATTATCATATTATAATCCAGATAGTCCGTCAAAGTTTCATGAAGTCCCTTAAAGAAGTCAGATTTGCCTTCATTTGGTGCATAAATTCCAACAACTAAAAGTTTTTCTCCTTGTACTTGTATCTCCACAGCCAGATATCTCCCTTGTTCATCTTTAAATATCATTTTTGGAGCCCATTTCTCCTTCACATATATTACCACTCCCCTCTTCTTAACTTTGTCTGATGAGACAAATTCTTGTCCTAACCTTTTATTTGTAAGTAATCTCCTGTGGGCTCTAGTTATGTGAGTTTCTTGTAAACATATCAAATCCAATTGTTCTCTGTTCAAAATATGAAATACTTGTCTTCTCTTCAAAGGCCCATTCAGTCCATTACAATTCCAACTAAGGAATTGCAGAGCCATCTTGTTATTTTCTTAAGGCTCCTCCAACAGCTCCAAGTTGTTGCTCTTCTTCTGACGGTGGTGGTTTTTGTCCAAACGAGAGATTCAGGATATCCAGTGCTCTCCTCTGTTCTGCAAGTACATCCACAGTCCCCTTCTGTAGGTCCTCCTGATATCTTGCCAGAAATTTGTCTTTATCTTGAATTGTCTTTATTTTCACTTTCTTTGCCTTGTAGTCGAATGACAGTCCTTGTGGGAATTCCCACCTGAAGCGGATCTGATTTTTCTTTAACAAAAGCACCAAATCCTTGTAGAAGTTTCTTAAGTCCAAGATATATTTTGGTATGTCTTTAAAAATCTGTACTGCTGAATTTCCAATTTGGAGGGCTTTTCCAAAGTGTAGTCCTAAAATTTTATCTCTTTCCTCCTTAGATCTGAGTGTGATCAAACAATCTCTTGGTGTCTTTCTATCTTGCTTTTTGCCGAGTCTAAAGGCAGTTGTGATTTTAAAATCGTCTTCCTCCAAGTCCCAGCAATCCGCAAACTCCCGTGTCAAATATTCCACAAGGTTGTCACTTTCATTCTCCGGAATCAGTCTTAATTTTAAGTTTCTCTCTTTCCTCTGTAACTCCCACAAGGCCAAGGTTGCATCATGCTCATAGACCTTCTTGGCAAGTGGCTCTAATTTCTCCTGCGTCTCTCCAGCTGTGGCTTTGGCCTCTTCGGCAATTTGACGCGTGGTGGCATTTTCCTCGACCAATTTATTTATAGATTCTGTATTCTGGTTTAATCTTGTTGATATTTCTGTTAATTTTTGTGTGTTCTCTGAAGTCTGTTTTGTCAAAGACTCCAGAGTCTGGTTTATCTTAAGCAAAGCTTCTGTCACAGCTTCCATAGAAACGGCTGCTCCTTTGTCCTGTCCTGTTGTTCCAGCTAGTCCGGCTGTTACGCCTAAGATCGAACCTCTTCTCTTTGCTTGTTGCAGCTGCAGCTGTTGCTGTTGTTGTTGCTTGGTCTTGGCTCTTGTAGTTATCTCTTCTTGTGGCCCACTCATGTCAAGGTCAATTCCCACGGGATTTATTCTCCCTTGGAAAATTCCACTGTCTTAGGCCGTGCTGGACTTCACTTTATCCTCTAGAGGGAGCAAATCAAAATGGCCATAGAAGGAAATTTCAAAATACATGAACAAAGGAGACCATCCAGGATGTAGAAAGAAAGGAGATTAATCCAGTCAAAATCAATGTTACTAAAGTCTTATAGCTTCCAATTGCCACAGTTGCCCAATATACTGTTTATACTGTTTCTTCTTAAAATGTACAAAAGTCAGGCACTGTGGAAACTTTGTATCAAGGTGTCACTTCACAGGGAAAAGTCAGCTCAATGTACTAAGAAGGCAGACCGTTTCAGACTTTCAAGTAGATAAGATAACAGAGGTTTTTTCCTTCAAATAAGTCATGCAGTTAATGGTCAAATTCGCCTCCCCTCTGCCCTGCTTGCTAGAGGGGAGATCAAAGGTTTAAATGTCCGGTTTAGCTGATCAAAGGATGAATTTAAACGGATGCAGGTTTAGAGCTCCGTTGCTTTCACTTTCATGCAGTCGGGGGGAGGCAGACTTCCTTTGTTTAAATCTCCCCCGTTTTTAGCCCAATTTTTAAAATTAAGAAAAGTCCCAGTTATTTTTCAGTTCTTACTCACGGGGAATCAGTCCAAATTTCTTTTCAGGAAGGAATCGGCGCTCTCCGCTTATGGCGACGCGGCTTCACTTCGCAGGCTGGGTAGCGACTCTCAGCACCGCGCTCACTCCCGATGTCGATCCGTAGCCTTTAAAAAGGCTCTTTCACGGTACCGGGGGGCGCAAAGGTGCCCACCGAGTCTCCTTGTTCTCAGGCTTCAGCGCCTGGGATTTTAGGGGTCCCCCGCTTGCCGTAGCGGGTAAGACCCGAACTTGCGAAGCAGTCCTTCTCCGGAGCTCGGAGGTAGGACCGCCATTAAGCGCTGGCACCGACCGGAAGTTCCTAGTGCCTTCCAGATGTGTTGGACTACAATTCCCGTAATCCTTGGCCATTGGCCATGCTGGATGAGGCTGAGAGTAGTACAAGAGAAGAGTTTGGATTTGATATTCCGCTTTATCACTACCCAAAGGAGTCTCAAAGCGGCTAACATTCTCCTTTCCCTTCCTCCCCCACAACAAACACTCTGTGAGGTGAGTGAGGCTGAGAGACTTCAGAGAAGTGTGACTGGTCCAAGGTCACCCAGCAGCTGCATGTGGAGGAGCAGAGACGCGAACCCAGTTCCCCAGATTACGGGTCTATCGCTCTTAACCACTACACCACACTGGCTCTCTGTAGCCAGTAGTGAATGATCTGCACGTAGCTAGTCGAGCAAGCCACACAGGCTTGTGTGGTTTGGGGATCGGATGGTTCGGGGCAGAGTTTCTGGGAAGCTTGTGCATGGACTGATCGGCTGTGGGGCTGTGCAAACTGAGGCTACCAGGGGGAGTCACTTTGCTGCTCCTTGAGGGCTTCCAAGTGGCAGATCGAAGTGCTTGCTTGATATCCATATATTGCTTGCTGTTTGAAATCAAATCTTTAATCTTCTCACTCACTTGTGCTTTGTATTACTTCCAAATCTCCTTTTAAAAGAACCACCTTGCATTTGGCAAGACTTCGGACCAAGACAGTGGCCAACTAGGTGCTTATGCCCACAAGCATAACCTGAGCGCAGCAGCACTCTCCCCACCTGCAATTCCTAGCATTCATAGTCATAGTGCCTTGAGCCATTATCATTAAGGATAAAATCAATAGCACTTTTAAAGCAGATATATGTCTGGGTAGGTTAGTTCTTGCGTCCCTGACAACAGCAGGACTGCTCTTGCATTTGCATGGTCAGAAGCAGTCCAAAAGGTTGGGTTAACCCACAGACCCATAATATGAGTAACACAACTCATATTATGGGTTGCAAAGGCTATTTGGTAGCCTATGCATCTTACTAGATCATATATATTTTTATTTCAAGGCGTTTTCTCTAGTGGGGGCTTCTAAGTGGTTTCTTTCCCACTGCATCCTTTGTCCAGTTAAATATGTCCCTGCGCATTGCATAGGAAGGAAGCCTGCTGACGCCGTGGTGAATGCCATGAATCTGAAAAAAAAGCACTCCTGACATGTCCGACATAAATTAGTCATATAAAAGGCATCATTGCTAAACTGTCTGAACATAAAACAAAGTTCACTTAATATTGCTGAATGAGCTGCCCTGATAAGAGTCCTCTAGCTGTCCTTATTCCATCAGTAACGGGAAGCAGGAAAAGAATTATGATGGGGACAGAAGCACAGAGCATTATGTTTCTCAGCCGAGCAGAACCTAGTGGTCCAAATGTAGGGTCCAATCCTTCATTCTGTGAAGTTCTTTGAAGTTTTGGGGGCCCTTTCTGCTGTAATAGAAGTTGTTGAATGGATTCAGCTTGTTGTTTGGGCTGCACCATGTTTGTGCGAGAGAATGAGCCAGAGAGAGAGAGAGAACAGTGAAAGGTGGAACAGGGATGGGGGAGTTATTCTATATATTTCTAACTATATTTCTCCTAATGCAATGTTTAAAGATGGACTTGTAGGTTCCTTCTTTGGAAAAATGTCTGAGGGATTTTGAAAACTGATGTCATGATTGTTTATCTCAGTGAAGACCTTACTTGGAAAATCAATACAACCCAGATGGTTAAGAAACCCCAACAGAGACTCCATCTCCTCAGAGTATTGCGAAAGAATGATGTCAATCAACATTTGATTATCTCCTTCTACCGGTCAACAGTAGAAAGTGTCCTTTCATACTGCATCACGGTGTGGTATGCTGGTTTGACATCAACTGATAGGAAGTGCCTACAGAGGGTGGTGAATACTGCACAAGATATTATGGGCTGTCCCGTGAATCCGCTGGATGACATCGCGGAAGAACATTGCCTCAGGAGAGTGAGGAAAATTCTCAGGGATGATTCACACACTGGCCGGCACTTTCTTGATCTCCTGCCCTCAGGCAGAAGATATAGAAGCATGATTAGTCGCACCAACAGGGTAAAGAACAGCTTCTATCCGTGGGCTGTTAGGCTGCTGAATGAAAAGATAACAACAGGGCAAGTGACTTTCGGGTTTGGTGCGTCAGTAAACGAGGGGAATTAAGACTAAGAGAGCTGGGTGGGGGTGCTCGTGTAATATCACTATATACAAGTTGTACAAATGACAATAAAGTATTTCAATTTCAATTTTGAACAAATTATGCACAGTACCTACAAGTATGTGATTCAGTACCTACAAGTATGTAGGTGCTTGTAGGATTCAGTACCTATAAACAGGACTTTGTTTCAGCAAGAGCTCACCAGAGCTCAGCTCCAACCCCTCTCAGATGGGAATATTGCCTTTCTAAGTGATCAAGGGAGAAATTCATCACGAGCTCTAGCACCTCTTTTTCTAGAAAAGTAGCATTGCCTACAAGTATATGATACAATGAACTTCTCCATCAGGGATGAAGATCTTGTGGCTCTCCAGATGTTCTTAGACTGCAACTCCCATCATCCCTGACTACCAGCCTTGCAGGCAGCTGTGTATAGGAGTTTCAGTCCAAAAATATTCAAGGAGAAGGTACGCCAAACATCAACAGAAGCCAGCTCCAGCCTTCTAATCAGAAATGGAAGTATGCAAAAGATCCTCTTCAACTAAAGTTCAATGAAAAAAATTCTAATATTTTATCTTCCCAAAAACTCCTTGAGAGTTTAAGCCAGGCAGAAGCATCATTAATGTTATTTAAACATTTCACATGGTTTGAAATTCAGTTCAGTGCTAGAAGTGTATGGGGCACCCTCAGAGAAATGTTCCCTGGTATTCTGAAAACCATTGGTATTCCCTGAGAATTTTCCAGAGGCTGTGGCCACAGAGAAACAGTTCCAATATTTGTTTGGATTTTGATGTATGCAAAGCATATATATCTACCTACATAAAGCATGTCTCTATTTCTGAATAAACACTCAACAACACAGTACAATAGTTAAAAACATTATTGCAGCCTTTGCCAACCTGGTGGCATTCAAATGCTTTGGACTACAACTCCCATGATCCCTAGCCAGTAGTTGTTGTCTGAGACATATGGAGACCACCAGTTTGGAGAAGACTGCATTATAGCAATTAGCAGGGGCATCAGCCAAGAAAAATAATTCAGTAGACAATGCAACACAGCTTGTAAACAATTTTAATATTTCATGGCATATCAAAGAAGCCCATGCTGAGAAAAACAAAATCAATTGCAAAACTGAAAATGAGAAAAACAAAATCCCAATAAACACAAATTAACAAAAATCGAGATGGGCAAGGCCATACTGTTGACCTTAGTTGACCCCCATTAGAGGTTAATTACTACATGATCAATATGTCTTATGAATAACTATGGACACAAGTAATCAATAGAAAGTGATAAAAGAAAAAGTAATCAATAAGCATTAGAGACCAGAAGGAAAAGGAAGAGAACAAAATATCACTCTCTAAGAGTCACTGGGATTTTGGGCTTTGGTGAGGCCTGCATACAATGATGGAAAAACCTTCCCTTGTATCGGATAATGAGCTGAACTACTGAGATACATACACACACACACACAGAGTGTGCCTCCAAACAAACAGTAATGGGGGTCCAAAGTTTTCTCAACTTTCCCAGGAGCCTTCAAATACCCACTCAGTCATGAGCCTGGGTTACAGGTAGGTGAGGGAAGTATTATGATTCATGAAGTGCCATGTTATTTCAGATAGCTCGGTAGATAGAGCATGAGTCTCTAAATCTCAGGATTGTGAGTTTGAGCCCCACACTGGGCAAAAGATTCCTGCCTTGCCTGGAGACAGGCAGTCTGGCCGTACAACCACAGCAGTGACCAGAGGGGTGATGACCTCTGGGAGGAGCACAGAGAGAAGAAATGTCATGGTGCACCTGCAGTAGCACAACCGGATGACTTCTTTTGTGCAACAAAACGTGTCTCTCCTGTATTGGTCTCTACAGCCACAGCAGGCATGGTAACTATCCAACAGTTTGACTTCACTCCCAAAGGCACACTCCTCTGTTCTACAGATGCCATCTGCCACCAACAGTGAAGGCAGAACATAGGATTTCTAGCCAATGAAAGCCTCATCCTTCATTAATTCGTCTGATCTTCTTTTAAAGCCATCCAAGTTGAGGGAAACTGCAAGGGGACAGTTTCTCAGAGCAAAAGAAATTGCTGGATTGTATCCTTAGCTGGACGCGGGTGGTGCTGTGGGTTAAACCACAGAGCCTAGGACTTGCCGATCAGAAGGTCGGTGGTTCAAATCCCCGTGACGGGGTGAGCTCCCTTTGCTCGGTCCCTGCTCCTGCCAACCTAGCAGTTCGAAATCACGTCAAAGTGCAAGTAGGCGGGAAGGTAAACGGCATTTCCGTGTGCTGCTCTGGTTCGCCAGAAGCGGCTTAGTCATGCTGGCCACATGACCTGGAAGCTGTACGCCGGCTCCCTTGGCCAATAAAGCAAGATGAGTGCCACAACGCCAGAGTCGGCCACGACTGGACCTAATGATCAGGGGTCCCTTTACCTTTAACTTTATCCTTGGCCGGAAAAGGATTTTACCTTCCTCGTCACATTCAGCTTCATAACACCCCTGTGGTTGTCACAGGTGGGTAGCTGAGGCTTAGGAACATAACTTGCACAAGGCCACCAATCGAGTCTATGGGTGAGCAGGCTTTTAATGTAACTTTCCTATGCCTAATGGTCAATCTCCCTTTCCATTGAAAACACCCAGCTCTTAAATGTAACGATTTCTCTTGCTTCACGTCTCACCTGCTCACAGCCTTTTGTGATTAATTTGTTATTGCAATCCGTCAGTTTGCATCTGGACATGAGGAACAGAATGACACCCATATCTGAATAAGTTTTCCCCAGGGTTTTCATATCACTCTGTCCCACCATTACCTACGTTATCTAAATTGCCTGAACATGTTTGTGCACAACTAATGGATAATATTGTAAGAAATAATGCTTTGGTGAGACATAAATCTGGGTTGCAGGCCTTCCTGTTCCATAAAGAACGTGATAATGGCCTTTACGCATCATTTGTTTATATCACTGCAAAAGGCACAGTTGGCAAGGCATGTTGCGAAACTGACAATACCTTTGGTTTGAGCTAGCCGGTTGTAGCCTTTAGTTAACACCTGTAGCACCTCTGTCTCCATGGTCCCTTTGGTAATTTTGGATCAACTTAAGGTTGCTCCAAAACTGGAACGTGTCCAGAGGAGGGCAACCAAAATGGTCAAAGGCCTGGAAACGATGCCTTATGAGGAACGGCTAAGGGAGCTGGGCATGTTTAGCCTGGAGAAGAGGAGGTTAAGGGGTGATATGATAGCCATGTTCAAATATATAAAAGGATGTCACATAGAGGAGGGAGAAAGGTTGTTTTCTGCTGCTCCGGGGAAGCGGACACGGAGCAATGGATCCAAACTACAAGAAAGAAGATTCCACCTAAACATTAGGAAGAACCTCCTGGCAGTAAGAGCTGTTCGACATTGGAATTTGCTGCCAATGAGTGTGGTGGAGTCTCCTTCTTTGGAGGTCTTTAAGCAGAGGCTTGACAACCATATGTCAGGAGTGCTCTGATGGTGTTTCCTGCTTGGCAGGGGGTTGGACTCGATGGCCCTTGTGGTCTCTTCCAACTCTATGATTCTATGATTCTATGATTCAATAACCCATAATATAAATATCAGTGCAAGGCACCTCAAAGTACAAGCAGCCCCATTCATCTGAACAAGAGTGAAATGCAGGTACACACTTTTTATATCAGGCAAGCTTGAGTTTGTGACTTCCGAGATCAACTAAGCTAATCTGCATACCATGCATTAATGTGCAGATAGATAGGTAGCAGTTTATTAGACTTCACATCTCTTTCTTGTCATCCTATAATGAAGAGTGTTCCAGATTTTACTGGAAAACACAAAAGCGAAGACTGCTTTTCTGGCAACTGAGGGAAGGGAGAATACTCTTGTGCTGGGGTCCGGCTTTCATGCTTGACCACTGTGAGAACAGGATTCTGGTCTACATGGACATCTGATCCAGCAGGCTGTTCTTCTGTTCTTATGATACTTATATTTCCCACATTTTAAGTACATTGTGTATATCTGACTTTATTCATCAAAAGGAATTTATAACCTGCCTTGTTGGGTACATTATCAGCTGACAATGACCACATTCAAGCACTGTGATGGTGTGAATATGGCCCAAGTTGTTTCTTTCACATTGTAGTCATTTGTCACCTGCATCCACACAGTGTCAATTCCCACCAGGATCTTTCAAAATTGTAATAATTGCATGTTAGTAATTCCTAACTAGGATCTCTGCTGAGGTTATGGGGATGCAGGCGGTGCTGTGATCTAAACCACTGAGCCTCTTGGGCTTGCTGATCAGAAGGTCAGCAGTTCGAATCCCCGTGACAGGGTGAGCTCCCGTTGTTCTGTCCCAGCTCCTGCCAACCTAGCAGTTCAAAAGCACCCCAGTGCAAGTAGATAAATAGGTACCGCTGTGGTGGGAAGATAAATGGCGTTTCCATGTGCTCTGGCTTCCATCATGGTGTCCTGTTGCGTTAGAAGTTGTTTAGTCCTGTTGGTCACATGACCAAGCTGTCTGTGGACAAACACCGGCTCCCTCCGCCTGAAAGCAAGATGAGCGCCGCAACCCCATAGTCGCCTCTGACTGGCCTTAACCATCCAGTGGTCCTTTACCTACTGGACCATCCTGACCCTCCTCAGGGCATTCTGGACAGCTGTGGGGCTCAATGGCCACTCTCCAATGAGGAGAAGAAGCACAGTTTGCTGACCTCAAGCAGGTCTGAAGGACCAGTCAGAAGGTGATCTGGAAACCTTTTAAACTCATCCTCTCCCTGCCTTCCCATCAAGTCTCTGTAAAGCCTGCAAGATAAAGGTCACTTAATCAATCTCCTGGGCTCCAGCTGGCCCATCTCAGCCAGAGGCAGAAGTCTTAAGATTGTACTGTCTCCAGCTGGTATAACACAAGTCAGTCAAAGCCCAACGAGATCAATTATTCGACTTCTGGTGTGTGTAAAAGAGTGGACTGTTTCTCAGCTTCTCCCTACCCTACAAGGACATTGTATTGCTGCCTGGGGTAGGTGAATCTTGCTTCCAGGGTTTTCCATGTGAAAGAATTCTTTCTATTGGGATAAAAATTAATGGGCAGCTCTTTTGATTCTATGATGATCCCTTGATGTTTCAATGGAATTATGATTCTGGTAGGCTTCTGCAAGACCCATATTTTCACCCAAGCGCTGCTGTTGCGGCAAAATGTATCGAGGATTCATGCATATGCGGACTCTTTGCAGAACTTTCCTGCATCATTTAATTCATGACGTTGTCTTTGCACCTTTAAATGTCACAGTGCAGAATATTTACCCAGTTCTACCTGGGATGCCTGACCCGTTCATATCACCTGGCATCTCACGCTCTTTGAATTAAAACTCAGGGTGGTGATTCTTGCCCTCCCTTGTTAAGGCCTCTTGTGCATGAGGGGCAGGAAGAAAGGTGAAATGGGGGAGTCTGGAAAATCCCATCATAGAAAATAAACGCTGAAATGTCCTTGGCACACTCATATTTCACCAAATAGATCAGGCGACAAAATCCCACGATAACTCACCTGCCATGACAAAACCCATAATGAGAACAGAAAATTGGGCCAATTCATTTATTCACCTGACACAGATTGCGACTCGTGAGATGGTGGAGTGGCAAAAAGAGAGAAGTTGCAGCATGGAGTCAACCTACTCATGTAATAATCTCCCTCACATAACATTCAGAGGTCTGTGTGTGCCTTACCAGACTATAATAAAATAAAATTCTGCACCTAGGCAATCCAGATTCTGCAACAAGAAAAGTGGGATTGGGAAACCTGAATAAATGATTTAATTAGAGTGAATGTGCATATATTATGCAAGTTTTGTGTAACTTGCTATTTTTTACTGCTTGCTTTTCATAACTGATTCTGGGATATTTTTTTTCTAATCATGGGGATGGACAATGCATTGTGCTTGGTACTAACAGCTACATACATACCAAACTTTTAAAGCACACGCACATTGGATACAACACCTTATTATTAGTGCTTATTATTATTATTATTATTATTATTATTATTATTATTATTATACTTGTTGTTCGTATCATATGTCTCAAGGTGATTTACAATGCAAAAATGATGCACACTAAATAAAGAAACCAGATACAAAATTCAACAATTGAAATGCAGTGAACGTGTCAGCTACAATGATCATGCTAGCAACTTGTCAATGGGGGAAATGCACACAAACCTGAGCTCCAATTTCATTTTTGGCTCTGGCCAAATGTACATGCAAGGTACAAGTAAAGGTGTTTCAGGTTTGCATCATTTTCTTATGTGGGGAGCACAAAAGCCCTGAACATACAAATAAAGTCTATCTGGACAAAGTCCAGGTTGGAATCTTCTGATTGACATCTAGTTTGCTTCCTGCGACATGATGTTTTTCTTTCTTTTCCTTATTTATGTATTTACCATATTTATAACCCAACTCTTCTCACCAAGGAGCTCAAGGTGGTGTACATGGTCCCTCCCCCCTCATTAATCCCCACAACAACCCTGTGAGGTAGACAAGGCTGAGTTGCAGTGACTGGCTCCCAAGGTCACTTGGGGAGCTTAATGGTCAAGTGGTGATTCAAACTCTGGCCACCCAGGTCTAACACACTTGTGGTGCCCTGGTTTCAGCTCTTTCAGCTTGTTGAACAATTAAGTTTAATTGGCAGTCTAATGCCACAGGGTCTCCCCAAGGCACAAAATCTTTCCCCACCTTTTCTCCCTTTCATACCTCCCCCTTCACAAAAGGGAGAGGTAGTTGCCAAAGGTTTTGGCTCAGTTCAGTACCAATTTTCTGAGAATCCTCCAATAAAACAATCTCTCAAAGGACCTGTTGATGACATTTTACCATTGTACTGTTGAGAGTGTATTAACTTCTGGTCTGTGTGTGTGGTTTGGGAGCTGCCGGTCAGGGAAAAAAAAAATGCTGTCCAGGGTTGTAAAGACTGCGTAGAGAATAATTGGGTGCACTTTTCAAATCTACGCTTCCAGGTGCCATATGAAAGCTGCAGAGATAGCGCAGGATAGTGCGCACCCCAGAAATCATCTCTTTCAGCTTCTGCCTTCTGGAAGAAGGTACAGGGTTATAAAGACTAGGACTAGCCGCCTGAGAAACAGTTTCTATCCAAATGTGATTTTGGTTTTAAACACAGTGTAAGGTAGTCTCTATGGGAGTATATTGTATTTAATTAGGGGGTATCAGAGTTTTTAGGGGGCTAACCAGGTTGGGATAGCTGGGATAGCAGGCTTGTTGGTTTTTTAATGTATTACATAGATTTTTTTTCAATTTGTTGTTCTGTATGGGACAATGACAATAAAGATTATCGCATCGTATGAAGCAAACAAGTAACAAGGCTGGCCTTCCCAGTCTCAGCGCAGCCTCTGTCTATGTGCATAAGAAGCAAGCTACAGAATAAAAGAAGATACCATGGCTGCAATCCTGTGCACATGTTCCTGGGAGGAAGCCCCAGTGAACTCAAAGAGGTTTACTTCTGAGCAGGCATAGATAGGAGCACATAGCACTGTTGCAGCACATAGGATTATACTGCAACTCTATTTATCGCTGCCCCAAACGAGGCTCTTCTATGAGATGGAAAACACTGGATTTTGTTGGTTATAAACTGCTTTGAAATTGTAGGTAGAAAACCCCCAGAGGGAGGGAAAATACACCAGGAATCTGTGAAACGACCTCTGCCACCACATGTCACATTGAATCAAATTGGCTATCGCTGTGCCGTGTGCTGACAGCACATTACGTGATGAGATTTGACATAATTTGGAGGAAAATATGGAGAGGAAATGTAACCTTTCCTGACATGTATTACATTAAAGCATCAATAGCATGAAGAACTGATAGCAGATCCATCTTCCTGGGGAATTAGACTCCAGAGAAGGACTCTTAAAGAGTGGGCAGATATAGATGCTGGGCGAAAGGTGTCCCCCAGGGTAATAAGGCAGATATTCTATTCACTTTCAAGGATACTTCCTGCATTGCAATTTTTTATTATTATTATCCTCAATATTTTCCAGCACTGCAAGATCTCACCTGCTGCACAGAGATGCAAACAGCTTCATTCACATCTATGTATAGCAAGAGATAAGGTCCGTTTGGAAATTTCACTTGGTTCAGATTTCATGCTGAAAGTTTTGGCATCAAGAGGAATTTTCAGTGAAATACTCAATGAAGAGGAAACGACTCATATAGAAACACCATGTACAGTGGTACCTCTGGTTATGTACTTTATTCGTTCCAGAGGTCCATTCTTGACCTGAAACTGTACTTAACCTGAAGCACCACTTTAGCTAATGGGGCCTCCTGCTGCGGCCGTGCCGCCGGAACACGATTTCTGTTCTTATCCTGAAGTAAAGTTCTTAACCCAAGGTACTATTTCTGGGTTAGCGGAATCTGTAACCTGAAGCGTATGTAACCCGAGGTACCACACAGTGGGAAAGAACCATTTCTTATTGAGGGAGGGGGGCTGAAAGGATGTGGGATGTTTCTTATATGAAATCAGATCATTTGGTACTGTCCATACTGACCTGCAGTCACCCTCCAGGGTTTTAGTCAGGGATCTATCCCAACTCTACCTGCAGATTTCAGGAACTGAACATGGTATTTCATGCATGTAAAGTAGATTATCCACCACTGAATCACACCCTTTCCAAAACCAGTATTAATACACTCTCTATACCACCAACATGAAGCCAGCAGAAGTCACTATACAACCAGCAGGAGAAAAATGCTAAGTCCCAGAGATCTGGAATGCATAGCTGGGAAGAACCAAAAAATTCCATAATCAAGGCAACTGGTGTGTTTCTGCAGAGGATATTCCATGGCCAATATGTGTCTTCACTGGCTCGATTGCTTCATTGCTTTTAAATATTTAAAATGTTACGCTGCAGGGAGAAGCCATTACTCACTGGTAGAACACATGCTTTTGCATGGAAAAATTCCTAAATTTAATCCCTCGCATCTCTAGCAGATAAAAGAGCTGGAGAAGAGGAGACTGAGAGGAGATGTGATAGTCATCTTCAAATATCTAAAGGGAAGATGAAGCAAGCTTGCTTTCTCCTGCTCCAGAGAGTAGGGCCCAAACCAGTGGTAAGAGCTGTTTGACAGTGGAAGAGATTCACTTGGAAGATGATGGACTCTCCTATGTTGGAGGTTTTTAAGCAGAGGTTGGATGGCCATGGATGCTTTAGTTGAGATTCTTACATTGCAGGGGATTGGACTAAATGACTCTGCAATTCTATGATGAGGCATTGAGTTGGTGTACAGCAGTAGGTGGGTGGAGGTTGCGCAGCAGAGGAGGAGACCCACAAGTGCAGGAGGACAGCGGACAGCTCTTTGTAAGTGAGATCTGCTGCCCCTTCAAGCTGTCTGGAGCCTGTTTCCCTGAGACCACAACTTCACCTCATCTCATGGGTAGGCTAGCCCTGAGTAGAGCAGGCTTCCCCATACTGCTGCCCTGCTGATGTTGTTGGACTGTAAGTCTCATAAACCTTGCCCATTGCCCATGCTGAATTGGGCTGATTGGGGTTGGAGTCAAATACATCTGGAGGACACAAGTCTAGAGATGGTTGGAGTAGCCTAATAGACTAGAGGCTCAACTCTCAATTCAAAACATGTTTTTTAATGCATTTGACCTATAGAGCTTCCCATGAATGGGAGACTGAACTTGTTCCCATGGTTCATCATGATCCTTGATAGCATCTGAGATCTTGAGTGGTCACAGAAAGCCCATAACACATCATGAAAGGGGTTTTGTGATATATGAATGAATGCACAAGTCAATATAATCCATCACAAGGGGGACACACCGAGAAGAGTTAGTTGCAACTAATACCTATTGGAATCAATAGGATTTAAATTAATCGTATTCCACTGCTTTCAGTTAATGGGATTAGCAGCACAATCCTAACCATGTCTACTCAGAAGGATTTGTTGCTGAATATAATGGGGGTTTCTCCCAGGGAAGTGGGGTTAGGATTGCAGCTTTAGTCATCATTGACTTCCGGGGACTACGCGCAACCTCTCCCATTTGCCATTTAATTCTTTCAGCCTGTGTGAGAGTGACTCTTATTTAATGATAAGACCCAGGTTAAACTCCAAATTAAGATATGGTTGGAGATTGCAAGTCTACCTTCCCACCCCCTAATGTGAATTTTAATTAATATTATAACTGAAGGGGAAATGTAACTCATAAAATGTGTTCATCCAAGTTCTCACTGCCTCGAAGCTGAACAAATAAATGTGGCTGAAATTCCATCAACGGAATACTTCAGGCACTTTCGGCTGCTTGCTTTTGCTATAGAAAAAAAGAAGAAGAAGGGTCATTTATCCCATTCCATTTTAAATGTGGTGCTGTCAGAGGTTGCCTGCCCTGAAGACTGTATCCCTTGGACAGCAGAGCTACAGAATGACTCCAGAAAGCAAAAGTAATTCAACAGAGTTTCTGGGAGCCAACATTGTTACAGGAAATAAACACGGACCTCAGAAATGGGAGACACAGATCCCAGTACAGCCAAAAGCTTTCTGGGTGGCACGGTCCAAGAAACAATTGCTTCAGCTTCTTAAACCTGTAAGTAAACCCCCAAGTAATATCTGCACCAAATTTTAGCAGAGGTGAATTGGGAGCTATCATTCGGGGACAAAGGTTAGTGAAATTCCTTAAGAAGGCTGGCATGCCCATACTCCTAAAATCTGTAACACAAGGGAACAGCTGTAGCCAAGTGGTATGGTATTGTTGTGCATGCAGAACATCACAGGTTCAACTCCCAGGATATTAATACAGTGGTACCTTGGGTTACAGATGCTTCAGGTTACAGACTCTGCTAACCCAGAAATAGTACCTCTTAATAGGGTTAAGAACTTTGCTTCAGGATGAGAACAGACGTGTGGCAACAGCACGGCAGCAGCGGGAGGCCCCATCAGCGAAATCGCACCTCAGGTTAAGAACAGTTTCAGGTTAAGAAAGGACCTCCAGAATGAATTAAGTTCTTAACCAGAGGTACCATTGTATATACATTGTTGTAAGTTGGGGGGATTTCATTGTTGAAGGAGCAAGGCAAGTCTCTTGGTGAATTAATGGGCCCAAACTATGGGTTTGTTCATGAAAGGAAGGAAGTTGCTCTGTTTCAGAGGGCAAATGGATTGGCCCCCTCCCTCACCTGTCTGGTAGTGAGAAAGACAAAAGTCAGTAAGAGAGAGGGAGGCGAGGGCTGGGCTAGGCGTATGAAATAATAGAATCATAGAATTGTCAAACTGGTCATGTATTCCAACCTGCTGCAATGCAGGAATCTCTACTAAAGCATCCATTGATGATGGCCATCCAACCTCTGCTTAAAAATCTCCAAGGAAGAGGAGACCACCACTATGCAAGGGATGCCATTCCACTGTCGAACAGCTCTTACTGTCAGAAAGTTCTTTGTGATGTTGCGTCAGAATCTCCTTCCATGTCACTTGAATCCATTGGTATGACTCTGACCCTCCAAAGCAGGAGAAAGCAAGCATGCTCCTCCATGTGACAGCCCTTCAGATATTTGAAGATGGCTATCATATCTCTTATCAGCCTCCACTTTTCCAGGCTAAACACACCCAGCTCCTTCAACTGTTCCTCATTAGGCTTGATTTTCATACCCTTGATCATCTTGTTTGCCCTCCTCTGTACACGTTGCAGCTTTTCAATAAACTTCTTAAACTGTGGCACCCAGAAATGGACACAAGTATTCAAGGTGTGGTCTGACCAAGGGAGTGCTCTTTTTCTAGAAAAAGAGGTGCTGGAACTCACCATGAACATCTCCCTTGTTCTCTTATAATGGCTTTGGTGCCCACCTGAGAGGTGCCAGAACTGGGTTCCAGTCAATTCTGGCTGGGGGGAAAAAGCACTGGTGGTACTATTATTTGCCTTGATCTGGACACTATACTTCTGTTGATGCAACAGGCTGTTGGAAGAAGCCAGAGAGTGCGATCAATGCCTGATTTCTGCTGGAATCCAAGGCTGTGGCTACGGGAGAAGCAAGACTTTCTGGGGTGTTAAGGCTGTGAGCCCCACCATTGTTGGCTCAGTTTGTGTATCTGTGTAAATCAACTATATATCGTAAAGACCACAGACTTTAGGAAACTAATCCCTGGGTGGTAATAATAATAATAATATAATTATAATTTTATTATTCATACCCTGCCCATCTGGCTGGGTTTCCTAAGCCACTCTGGGTGGCTTACAGCACATAAATAAATTGTAAAACATCAGACATTAAATTTTTCCTGACACAGGGCTGCGTTCAGATGTCTTCTAAAAGTCAGATAGTTGTTTATTTCATTGACATCTGATGGGAGGGCGTTCCATAGGGTGGGCACCACTACCGAGAAGAGCCTCTGCTGGTAAGCGCCTGGAACCTCTGGAATTACTTGTTTCTGTTCAAATACTCTTTTAAGCAGCTTGCGTTACGACTATCTTCTGCTCAAAATGTTTATTTTATACAGAGATCTTAAATATATTTTTTTTCCAAGTGAATTTTTATTGTTTTCCTTACATATTCTTTTTCAACAAATTGTAATAGCACCATACATTCCCTTTGACTCTGCTGAGTCACGACCCCCCTCCCTCCCCACAACTGGTATATTTATCCTCTTTCCATCACACACATCATTCTCAAATTAGTACTATTATACATTGGAGGTATTATGTCAATCCTGCTAGTGTCTTGACCTCTTTACAATTCTTCTTTAAATATTCAATAAATTTACTCCAGTTATTTTGGTATCTTTGATCTCCCTGGTCCCGGATCCTCCCTGACAGTTTGGCAAGTTCTGCATATTCTGTCAACTTCGCCTGCCACTCCTGTATAGTTGAGATCTTAAATATATTTAGGCTTGCAGTTATACAGACCTACCTAGGAGTAAGTCCCATTGAACTCAACAGGCCATATTTCTGGGTAGATATATCTAGAATTGTGCTTTGAATGCCTACAACAAAAGAAGCCGTTCATTCATTAAGAGTAACAGACAGTGATAATTGCGCATTAAAAAAAATTACTCTAATAACTATAGTGACAATAGATTCAAGAGTTGGCATTTTAGTTCTGAAAGAGCTATGAAACTGTGCAGGAACAAAAGAAGAAATAAGCAAACTTGCATTCCACTTTTTGCCATAACTATTTCAGGTACTATATCGGACCCAGCCTGCCTCATTACCAGCAAAAGAAAATAACTTCTGTGACATATTGTGTAAGCCATTTTCTGCGATAGCTCCCCCTTTATGGAATTCTGTGCCCTGGGAGGCTCATGTAGCGCCATCAATATATCTCTTTAGGTGCCAGGCAAAGACTTTGCTCTATAACCAGATCTTTGTTTTTAACTAACTGTGGCTTTTTTGAAACGAGTGGGATGTTTTTTTTTAATGTATTTTCCCTTTCTTGTTTGTTCTGGGCAAGATAAAGCGACTAAGAAATCATAACAGCAACAGCAGCAACTGTGTACACCACATTGAATGTTACTGTTGCGTGGTTTCCCCAACGAGTGCTGAGTTTTGCAGTTGTCAAGAGGGAGAAACAAAAGCACCTCTCTGAAGAATGCCAGCAAGCAATCTCTTGCTGCTAGCACAGCTACCATTTTGTTGTTTGAGGAGCTAAAATCTCGCTTGTCTAACACAACATGCCCATGGACCTGCAATGACTCTTTTTAAAAGAGTCCATTTGAAAGATCGCATTGCCATTTTTGTTGTTTTACTGGGTGGGACCAGAGGCGAATTGGGCAGAGAAGTAAATGGGAATTTTACCACTTTACGCTAGACTAGTTTCTACGCACGCATACACGATCCCTCTCTGTCCTCCATCGAAGGCCAGCAAGAAGCACTTTTAACATTCAAGGACATGTTCCAGCCAGGGGAAAAAACACTCAAGAAATAGGAGTGGTGATGACAGGTGTGGCCCAGGAAGGAATGTGGTGTGGGAACAGCCTCAAGGGCTAAATACAGAGACCTAAAGGACTGCATTTGGCTCCCAGGCTTGAGATATCTCCGCTCGCTGGACTTGATGAACATTTCATCTGATCCAGCAGAGATGTACCTTAACTAGACTTCACGTGCATCTGAATTGCCCCTAATTGCCGAAAGCTTCTAGTGCATGTAAAATATCCATGCAGAAAAAGGCGTTGAAGTTTATCTCTTTGGAAATGCAATTACCTTGCATTTTGCATGCCAGGCTTGCTGTTTATAAGTCCATTTGAATATTTGTTCCTCAAGACAGTGCTTTTGAAGCATCAGGTGTCGTCGCGATTTCTATCATTTCCGCACACCCTCCACCCCACTCCTCTCTCCTTTAATAGAGACAAGCTAAATGTTCTCTTATTACCATTGCGAAGGAGGCCCATTAAATATTAAAGAGATGCCTCACTTCTTATTTGGCTGGTTGGCCTTTTCTTCGTTATTTAATGAAGACGATTGCCTCAAATGACGGCTGTGAAATATTGACTGTATTAATTATAAAGGAACATAATACCCAAAAGCTGCTCAGCTGTAACTGAAAACACACACACACACACACGCACACACACACACACACACTTGGCCCTAGAGTTTGCTTAGGAAAGAGTGGCCTACAATCTGGGTCCTTGAAAAGAGAACAAGGCAAATTCACACCATACATTCAAAGCAACACGCTTAGACTACTGCTATGCGCTCTACTTGGGGCTACCTTTGAAGGTGACCAGGAAACTGCAACTAATCCAGAATGCGGCAGCTAGACTGGTGACTGGAAGTGGCCGCCGAGACCACATAACACCGGTCCTGAGAGATCTGCATTGGCTCCCAGTATGTTTCCGAGCACAATTCAAAGTGTTGGTGCTGACCTTTAAAGCCCTAAACGGCCTCAGTCCTGTATACCTGAAGGAGCGTCTCCACCCCCATCGTTCTGCCCAGACACTGAGGTCCAGCTCCGAGGGCCTTCTGGCAGTTCCCTCACTGTGAGAAGTGAGGTTACAGGGAACCAGGCAGAGGGCCTTCTTGGTAGTGGCACCTGCCCTGTGGAATGCCCTCCCAGCAGATGTCAAGGCAATAAACAACTATTTTACTTTTAAAAGACAACTGAAGGTGGCCCAGTATTGGGAAGTTTTTAATGTCTGACGCTGTATAGTTTTTAATATTCAGTTGGAAGCCACCCAGAGTGGCTGGGGAAACCCAGCCAGATGAGTGGGGTACAAATAATGTTGTTGTTGTTGTTGTTGTTGTTGTTGTTGTTGTTGTTGTTGTTGTTGTTGTTATACCATTTTTAACAACCATGGCTTCCCCCCAGGAATTCTGGGAGCTGTATCTTCGCAGAAGACCTTCCAAGTGTCCCTGTTTTCTAGGGGCGGTTCCAGATTTACAGAAGCCATCCCAGCTTCTGATTTGATCCCGGAATGTCCCACTTTTCCTGAAGACGTGTCTATTTTCATCCGAGACATGTTGGAGGGTGTGGAGTTATGCGGTATGGAATTATGCGATCCCTGAGCCAAGGAGATAAGTAACTATACAACCTTTATTTTTTATTTTTTTATGAAGATTTTTTATTGCGTTTCTTTTCATAGGTTAACAGATTTGTTTACATGGCAACATACAAGAAACATTTTATATATATATATATATATGAAGAAAAATAAAAAAGGAAAAAATATTAAGAAACTTTTCTTAACGTCCTTCAACAGTTCACTTTTGGACCTCCTCACATCCTCTCAGCATTGCATTCATTGTTCTAGCCAGTTCAGCAATTTGTTATCTTGTTTCCCATCTTATTATACCTTTAAATATATTATGTTACCAATTTCAAAAATTTATAATTTAGTTTTAACACTCTTAATAAACATAATATTTTGTTTCTAATGTGTCTCGTTTTTTTCCCATCAATGCTTACTTTATCATTTGCTTAAAATAAATTGCAGAAGCATAACGTTTCTTAATCGTGCGCTATCTTAACATTCAAACAACTTATAATGTTTTTGCAAGTAGTCCTTAAATTTTTTCCAGTCCTCCTCCATTGTTTCTTCGCTCAGATCTCGGATTCTGCCAGTCATTTCTGCCAACTCCATGTAGTCCATCAGCTGCGTCTGCCAGTCCTCCAGTGTGGGTAAATCTGGTGTTTTCCAGAACTTAGCGATGAGAATCCTAGCTGCTGTGGTTGCATACATAAACAAGGTTCTGTCCTTCTTTGGCACCTTCCGGTCCACCATGCCCAGGAGAAAGGCCTCTGGTTTCTTAGAAAAGGTATATCTAAATACCTTTTTCAGCTCATTATGTATCATTTCCCAAAAGGCCTTTACTTTCGGGCAGGTCCACCAGAGGTGAAAGAATGTCCCTTCTGCCTCCTTACATTTCCAACACTTATTATCAGAAAGATGATATATTTTAGCCAACTTGACTGGGGTCATGTACCACCGGTATACCATTTTCATAATGTTCTCTTTTAAGGCACTACATGCCGTGAATTTCATACCGGTGTTCCATAACCTTTCCCAGTCCTCAGACATAATGTTGTGTCCTACATCCTGTGCCCATTTTATCATAGCAGATTTAACTGTCTCATCCTGTGTGTTCCATTTAAGCAGCAAGTCATACATCCTCGAAAGTACCTTAGTCTTTGGTTCTAGTAACTCCGTCTCCAGTTTCGATTTCTCCAACTGGAAACCCACTTTTTTATCTATTTTGAATACCTCTTGAATTTGAGCATAATGTAACCAATCTCGCACCTTACCTTTTAGTTTGTCCTGGCTTTGGAGCTTCCAATTATCTCCAACTCTTTCAATCAATTCCCAATATTTTGGCCAGTAGGCCTCCATATTGGGCCTTTTTTTAGAAATCTTGGCTTCCACAGGTGATAACCACCTCGGGGTCTTACTTTCTAATAGATCCTTGTACTTCATCCAGACGGCAAAAATTGATTTTCTGACAATATGGTTTTTAAACAATTTATGAATCTTCGCCTTGTCGTACCACAAATATGCATGCCAGCCATACACATTATCAAACCCTTCCAGATCTAGGACATCGGTGTTTTCCAACAGAAACCAATCCTTCAACCAGCAGAAGGCTGCAGCTTCGTAATACAACCTTAAATCCGGCAGGGCAAACCCCCCTCTATCTTTTGAGTCAGTTAGTATTTTAAATTTTATTCGGGGCTTTTTGCCCTGCCAGACAAACTTAGAGATATCCTTCTGCCATTTTCCAAAGCATTCCATTCTGTCCACGACCTGAAGGGTTTGAAATAGGAATAACATTTTTGGCAAAACACACATCTTTATAGCTGCGATTCGGCCTGACAAGGTAAGTTTCAATCTTGACCATATATCCAAGTCTTTTTTAATTTCCAACCAACATTTTTCATAGTTATCTTTGAAAAGATTTAAATTTTTAGTAGACAAGGATACTCCCAGGTATTTCACTTTTTTAACCACACTTAGCTCTGTCTCTTTCTGATACCCCTCTATCTCTGTAGGTGTCAGATTTTTAACCAAAACCTTAGTTTTTTGTTTGTTTAACTTAAATCCCGCCACCCGACCAAACTCCAGGATAAGTTCCAAAACTCTTTTTGTGCTAGATTCTGGCTCCTGTAATGTCAAGACTAAGTCATCTGCAAAAGCTTTCAGTTTGTATTGTTTCGCTCCGACCACTATACCTTGCACCAACTGGTCCTCCCTAATCATATTCAGCAATACCTCCAGAACAGAAATAAATAGCAGAGGGGATAGAGGGCACCCCTGTCGTGTCCCTTTTTCAATTTGGAGTTCCTCCGATACCACATTGTTCACTATCAGTTTAGCTTTTTGTTCTGAATAAATTGCTTCTAATCCATTTTCAAACCCCCGCCCCACTCCCATCCCTTTCAAGTTCTTCTTCATAAACATCCAAGAAATGTTGTCAAATGCTTTCTCCGCATCAATAAAGATTAAAGCAGCCCTTGTGTTTCTAATTCGCAACAGCTCCAATATATCAATAATGTTCCTGGTATTGTCAGACATATGTCTACCAGGGAGAAAGCCTGCTTGGTCCTTATGAATTACTTCATTTAGTACATTTTTAAGTCTACTTGCTAAAATGTCTGCAAAAATTTTGTAATCCACATTCAGGAGTGAGATGGGACGGTAGTTCTTAAGCTGAGTCTTTTCCCTTTCTGACTTGGGAATCAATGTGATAAATGCTTCTTTCCACGTTTCCGGTGCCTTCCTCCCCTCCATGATCTGGTTACAAACCTCCAACAACGGTTGTATCAAGAAATCCTTCAAAGTTTTATAATATTTGGAGGTGAGTCCATCCGGGCCTGGAGATTTGCCCAGCTGCATGTTTTGGATGGCACCTTCAATTTCCTGTTGAGTTATTTTGCTGTTAAGAATTGATCTTTTATCTTGACTTATTTTAGGTAGTCCATTTGTTTCCAAAAATTGATCCATTTCCGATTCTTTCTGAGGCCCCTGTGCGTAGAGCTCTTTGAAGTATCTGTGGAAGCACTTTCTTATTTCTTCTGGTTTCTGAACTATTTTTCCTTGAATCTCCAAGTTTGTAACCGTATTTAACTTTTGTCTTTTTTTCAACTGCCAAGCTAGCAACTTTCCACATTTATTTGCTGATTCAAACGATCTCTGCTTCATTTGTTTGATTTTCCACTCAATCTCTTGATTGATCAGTTTCGAATATTGTGCTTGATGGAATTTGATCTCTCTTAGCACCTCTTTTGACTTCGGTTTGATTCTCAACTTTTTCTCTCCTTCACTTATTTTCTCTAAAATTTTTTCTTTTTTTCCATTCCAATATTTTCTCTTTATCGAATTCTGTTGTATCAGAAACCCTCTCATTACAGCTTTACTTGCATCCCAGATTGTTCTTTTCTCCACCATAGTGTTCAAGTTTATTTCAAAGTAGTCCTTTAGTGTTTTTTGGGCCTTCTTCACAATCTCTTGATCTCTTAACAAGGTGTCATTCATTCTCCATCTGAAGGATCCAGTTGGGAAAAGTCTCAGTTCCATTTTTAAGGCATTATGGTCGGAGCAGGTTTTTGGGCAGATTTCCACTTTTCTTGTTTTCGGGGCCAGCCCTCTAGATATCCAAATTTGGTCGATTCGTGTCCATGACAAGTGGGCCTCAGAAAAGAAGGTTCCAGTAACTATACAACCTTTAGAAGACATCTGAAGGCAGCCCTCCCTCAGCCTAACCTACTTCACAAGGTTGTTGTGAGGGTGAAATGAGCAGAGTGGGGATCATGAATGCCAGATTTGACTCCTTAGAGGAAATGAGGGATGTGAATGCAAAAAAAAATAATAATACAAAAATAACCAAGTATGGGTTTTTCCCACTCCACAACTGCTAACATTTCCATGATTACTTGCCACTGGGCTCATTTTGAGCCACATTAAATCCCAATTACCTGAGGAAAATACGTATCCTATTCCTGAGTCATAAAAGAAAGAAAACACACACCCCCAACCTATCTGCTGTGTGATTTCTTTCAGAGCTTTACTTTGCTGAGTGAAATTTAGATGGTTTTGTTTTGATTCCTGGGTCCTTTGGCCCCTGTGAAATATTTTATAGATTTCCAGTTGTTGGTTGTTTTATTTTAAGGGGGAGGGAGAGAAAAGCAAGACCCCCAACACTCCACCTCTCGCTGCCTGACCTCCCCATCCCAGCGAATCTCCTTTCTGAAATATAATCACAGAACGCTGAATGAGTGCCAAAGAAATTCCAATTACTGCACTGGCGATAACACCACTAGAAAGCTTTGAATAATTAACTGATTATTGTGTACAGGGGCTTCATTGGGATTTGTAATTTGCAAAACTTTTTCAATTATTTAGCCACATAATGTGGAAAAAGAGGGTGGGGGGAGAGGCAAGACTGAGAAGAAAATTGAAAATCCCATTAGCTTGTCCCACCTTTGTCCGATATGCCAGCTTAAGAACCTTTTGTACTTGAATGTACAAGAAGACAAGACATCTCTGAGACAAAGCTGCCAGACAAGTGCAGCTGCCTTTTTTACTTACTAGTCGACACGTAGAAAACAAGATTTGTCTTCCTCGATCAAACTAAGGGTCTTTTTTTCTTTTTATGAACACTAGGAGAAAGCTGCTGGGTCAGGTCAAAGGCCCATCTAGTCCAATTTTATCTCCCTCACAGTTACTCACCAGAGGCAACTCACATGGAAGACATGAGCACAACAGCTCTCTCCTTGTGATAGCCAGCAACCTCTATTCAGAAGCAGACTGAATGTGGAGGCAGAACACAAAGTAGCCATTGATATCTCCCATGAACTTGTCTAATTCTCTTTTAAAGGAGTGGAACAGGCAGGGGCGGTCATTGGTAATATGGCACCCTGAACAAGGACAACATTGGATACCCCCTCCCCGACTGAATATATGTTATTTTCACAATAGTTCCTTTTTTTTTAACAGTTGCTTTTTACGAATCTTCTCAGTAGGTACCTTTATAATTATATAATGGTTGCTGTTGTTATTCTTATTTTGTGCCCCCTTGGCTCAGCGCCCTGTGGGACGGAACTTCCTGCAGTGCCCTAAATCTGGCATTGGACCAGGGATGTTCCTGAAGGCCAGACAGAGAGGGCTGGAGATCCATATTCTTCCCCTCTGCCTGAGGTTCCCCGTCCCTGGTCAAAACTATTATTGTTGTTGTTATATATTTATTTATACCCTGACTCAAGGTGGTTTACAATAAACATTAATAGAATTAAAACCACACACACACACACACACACACACACCACACACAATTAAAAACATGCATTCACAACAAAAACAACATGGCACCAGGGCTTTCAGTAAAAGCAGCTGGCTCGCCAAAGCCTCTTGGAATAAGAATGTCTTCACCTACCAGTGGAAAGACAGCAAGGAGGGAGCCAGTCTGGTTTCTCTAGGGAGAGAGTTCCAAGGTCTGGGAGCAGCCACTGAGAAAACCCTCTCCCATGTCCCTACCAAGGGGACATGCCTGTGAGAGTGGTGGGACTGAGAGAAGGGCCTCCCTTGAAGACCTCAAAACCCAGGCAGGTGCATATCAGAGAATATGGTCCTTCAGATAGCTTTGACCTAAGCTGTACAGTCGTACCTTGGTTCTCAAATGCCCTGTGACTCAAACGTTTTGGCACCCGAATGCTGCAAACCCAGAAGTGAGTGTTCCGGTTTGTGAATGTTCTTTGGTACTCAAACGTCCAACGTGGCTTCTGCGGCTTCCGATTGAGTGCAGGAAACTCCTGCAGCCAATCGGAAGCTGTGCCTTGGTTTTCGAACGTTTTCAGAAGTCGAACAGACTTCCGGGATGGATTCTGTTCAAGAACCAAGGTATGACTGTGTAGGGTTTTATAAGTCATAACCTGACCTTTGAATTGTGCCCGGAGACAGAAAAGTAGGCAGTGGAGCTCTTGCAGCAAGCGAGTCATATGCTCTCTATAGCCAGCCCCAGTTCTTTTTTATTACTACTAGTACTACTACTACTACTACTACTACTACTACTACTACTAATATTTTATTATTTATACCCCTCCCATCTGGCTGAACTTCCCCAGCCACTCTGGGCAGCTTCCAACAAAATATTAAAATACAGTAATACATCAAACATTAAAAGCTTCCCTAAACAGGGCTGCCTTCAGATGTCTTCTAAAAGTCTGGTAGTTGTTGTTCTCTTTGACATCTGGTGGGAGGGCATTCCACAGGGAGGGCGCCACTACTGAGAAGTCCCTCTGCCTGGTTCCCTGTAACCTCACTTCTCACACTGAGGGAAGCACCAGAAGGCCTTCGGTGCTGGACCTCAGTGTCCAGGCTGAACGATGGGGGTGGAGACGCTCTTTCAGATATACTGGGCCGAGGCCATTTAGGGCTTTAAAGGTCAGCACCAACACTTTGAAATGTACTGGGAGCCAATGTAGGTCTTTCAAGACCAGTCTTATGTGGTCTCGGCAGCCGCTCCCAGTCACCAGTCTTCTTCTTCTTTTTCTTTGAAGATTTTCTTGTTTTGCAAAATAATCAAACAAGGAAAGGTACATATAGTCAGCTCTTTGAGGTGGATGAAGTTATTGAGCACTTTCCAAAGGCAGCCCCACGTAGAGCATATTGCAGTAATCTAAGCATGATATAACTAAGGCCTGAGCCACTGCAGGGCAAATTAGCCCTCCAGTTGCTTCCTAGAGAGAGCCTCCTCCATCGAACAAGGGATTACACTGAACGACTGCTAAGCACCTGCCTTACTGCCAACCTAAACAAAAACAAGAACCAGACAGGGTATGCTTTGAAGCATCTGGGAAAGAAACACACAGACATGCTTATATTACAGCTTCATTGCAAAAGGGAGCGAGAGGGGAGAGCACAGTTTCTTCTTGTTGTTTTCTGAAAGGAAAAGCCATGGTGAATGTAAGCGGTTTGACCTTTGCTGAACTGATGCCATTTCCTCTCTGATAGTCATCAAGTTTCAACTAGGAAGAGCACGACTTCAAATAAAGAGTGTGGAATAAGGCCTATTATGGCAGCAGGGCTTCCTCCCTCCACACAAGAGACTGATGGTAACAAATTATAAATCAACATAACCCCCCGCTTTTGCCTCTAAATTATTGAGTGGGAAACTAAAACCTTGGAGAGGCTTAAGCAATCTATCAGTCGCTAAGCTTGTGTTGGAAAATTAGCTCGTGATATGTAATGATCTTTCCTATACATTTTAATTCCTTTTAACTGTTTAAATAGAATTTGAGTAATAGCTTCTTAATGTTCACCACAGAAGGTAACTAAATCTTTAATGGACTCTCGTTGCAGCCAACTTAATATCATAATTTAATTGAAGATTGCACAGGCACGCACACACAGGAATAACAGCCATATTTTTGTCAACCTTGCTTTCTTAAATATTTAGATTTACCAAGTTAGTCATGGGTCCCTCCACCCACTCGCCACAGAACTGTAGGTTAGCTACATAGTGTTGATTTTTATATCTCTCTGAAGTGTACTTTATGCCAAAATGCACTATTAGGTCCATAACTTAATAATGTAAGAGGCATAGCTGTCAAGCGTCCCTTATTTGGCGGGACAGTCCCTTATCCCAGCGCCACGTCCCGCTGCTGTCCCTTATTGATGATGTCCCTTAAATAAGCTACTGAAGGTAATGGGGCCCTTTCTATGTCCAGCTGTCCTTTGTCAACAACAAATTGTTGCTGTTTTTTTTGTGTTGAATATATGCTATATGGTAATTTATGGACCTAATGGGTATCTAAAGCCATTTGCACGCAACAAAATATGTATTTCATCAAAGTAATTGTTGATCCCTTATTTTGGAGGCTGCTGATCCCTTATTTTCAAACCTGTAAGTTGACAGCTATGGTAAGAGGAGCCTGACGGATTAGGTCAATAGCCCATCTAGTCCAGCATCCTGTTCTCAGAGTGGTCACCTAAATGCTTGGATGAAACACACAAGCAGGATTCACGCACAAGAGGCTTCTCCCCTTCTGTGGTCCACAGCGACTGGTATTCAGAAGCATTATGGTCTCTGACCACGGAGGACCTAGTAGCCATCAACAGTCCTCTCCATGAATTTGTCTCCTGCTCTTTTAAACCCATCTAAGTTAGTGGCTGACATTATCATCATAATTTATTATTTATACCCCGCCCATCTGGCTGGGCTTCCCCAGCCACTCTGGGCGGCTTCCAAAAAATAGTAAAATACTGTAATACATCAAACATTAAAAGCTTCCCTAAACAGGACTGCCTTCAGATGTCTTCTAAAAGTCTGGTAGTTCTTGTTCTCTTTGACATCTGGTGGGAGGGTGTTCCACAGGGAAGGCACCACTACCGAGAAGGCCCTCTGCCTGGTTCCCTGTAACTTGGCTTCTCGCAGTGAGGGAACCGCCAGAAGGCCCTCGGTGCTGGACATCAGTGTCCGGGTAGAACAATGGGAGTGGAGACGCTCCTTCAGGTCTACTGGGCCTTTGAGGTTGTTTAGGGCTTTAAAGGTCGGCACCAACACTTTGAATTGTGCTCGGAAACGTACTGGGAGCCAATGTAGGTCTTTCAAGACACTGTCTTCTGTGGGCGTGCGTTCCATAGTTTAACTATGCATTCAGTCCCCTCTCTTTCCCTTTTGACTTGTCTATTTAAATTCCGTAAGTCATCACCAACTCAGACCACAGATAGCCATTACAGGAGAAACATAGGGAGTGCGTAAAATACCACTTGAAAGTTTACCACTTCTGTTCTCCCCCACCCACCTCAAATCAATTGCACCTGCAGTATACATCAATCACCAGAACATAGGAGGAAACAGCAGATCTGCACTCAACAACCAACAACAGAGCTCAGGTGGAGAACCAGTGTCCCACTAGAAGACTAGTCATTTTGAGATGACCCCTTAGGGAAAAAGCAATTCATTGAGTTTAGTTTTCCTTCCCTTTCTTTTATTTGTACTTGTACTTGGCCATAGGTGAATCTGTCCGTTTTGGTTTCTGTCTGTTTCTCATTTTTCCAGTCCTAAATTCAGTATGTCACATTTATGCTTCCGTCTGATTATTATTCTTTTTTAATAATAATAATAATAATAATAATAATAATAATAATAATAGCTTTTTCTGTCTGATTATTATTCTTAACCCTCATGAAAATTCATCAGCATTTGAATATGAATTTCTCCTAACATTTTGGTAGACAATTTTGCCTTATTTTTTTGGAAGCCCTTTCTCCAAATATAGTGCACGATTTTACATTATTTTCACTAATATATTCCTTTTTGATGCAAAGGTAAAAATGTAAAGGTAAGGGACCCCTGGATGGCTAAGTACAATCAAAGGCGACTATGGGGTGTGGCACTCATCTCACTTTTAGGCCAAGGGAGCCAGCATTTGTCCACAGACAGCTTTCTGGGTCATGTGGCCAGCATGACTAAACTGCTTCTGGCACAACGGGACACCATGATGAGTACCAGAGCGAACAGAAATGCTGTTAACCTAGGAGAGAGCAACGAGAACTCACCCCGTCGTGGGGATTCAAACTGCCAACCTTCTGATTGGCAAGTCCAAGAGGCTCAGTGGTTTAGACCACAGCACCATCCAAGCCCACTCATTTTGCTGCAAACTTTACCCTTGCATATGCGTTTTCGCACACATTATTTGGCTGGGGAACTGCATTGAAAAATTCAGAGTAGCAAAATTTCTGAAGCATGGCTGTATTTCCGTTCATATCCTTCTTCCCCGAAAGCGTGACTTAATGTAAATGCAAACTGAATCAAATTTCTCCGCCATACATTTTGCACTCTCTGGACCATGGGTGACTTTTAAAAAGGACCTTCTTTTGCCTTGTGGTTTTTAGAGCTGGGAACATTAATTGAAGCTATGTGAATATCTGGCATATCTCAGCCATTCCCAGGTGCGAAGCCAAGTCTGAAATTCACATTGCATTAGGGATGTCCAAGATGGCTTGAGATGTGCGATTGACCTCGCTCACAGTTGGTTAGTTTCCAATCCATTAGTTCACACAACTCACATTTTTCACTTCATTACTTCACAGTTTGTTGGTTCATAATTTTTCTGTCTGTTACAATCAGCTTTGGTGTTATACACGATAGAGGTTAAACAAAGGGCAGATAGGTATAATTAAACTTTTGGTGGAAGGTGAGAAAAGAGTGAAACAGCAGAAACAAATAGTGTGATGTCTTTGGACCAGCTGTTTAACCCAAAGCAAAAAATAAAATAAAAATGTTAATTTTAAGGGGAAAGGAAATGTTGTTTGTCTAGTCTTTTGCTTCTCTTGAGACTCTTCAGTTTAATCTGTAGTTTGGTCTGAGATTTCTCATTAGGTAAAAATCAGTGACAATTTAGGACTTGTACCAAGTTAGATACTTGGTTCATCTAGCTCAATGTCAGGAATGATTGGTGGGTGCTAGTAGAGATAAGAGTCTGGGAATCCAGCCATATTTACAAAGATTTATTGGTTTCTTCAAGCTATATACAAGAGCTCAAAAGTCCGTCTCCATCATGGTGAGTCAGTTGCCTCAACTGAAGAGGCTTTCCATTTTCCCCAGCATATCCATTTCCTGAGCCCAACCCCCTTCCTTCCTCTGTTACGCGAATGGCTGGGCCCCGGAAGTGGCTCCCCCCTCTCAGATTCATTGCCTCCTGACAGCCCTTCGTCACCTTCCTCGTCCGAGGAAGAACAGCTGCTAATTAAAGGAGCCTGATCTCTGTAAGTCCCCATTCTCTCCCCCTTCTCTGCCTCCAATTCCCTGACACTCAGTCTTGTCAACACTGTCTACAAGTGGCTTCAGCCAGGAGTCTCCCCCACCCTGACTTAAAGACACCAGTGATTGATGACATTTGTCAAAAGGAGAGAAAAAGAAGCCTGCTGGTTTAGCTCAGTGGCCCAGTTAGTCCTCCATCCTGTTCTCACAGAGGCCAGGCAGATTGTAGCACCCTGCTTGTGGTTAACGCTTAGCTGGAATGAAATATTCAACGCAGCAATAGAGAAATTAAAATAATAATTTATTTGTCAGACAAATAAATGAGAGACACAGTGGTATATGGATACCAAAGCTCTGCCCTTCCAGCCCTGATGGCCAGCACTTATATTCCCTCAGCCCAGCCCCCTTGCTCCTCCTTTGGCTGCCTCTGTCCAATCAGCCTGGTTGAAATTCCTATTGGCTGTTTGCTAGAACCAATCATAAAAGATACACCCATTTCCTATTACCTTTTATGGGAGACAAAGAGCTATATTTCCTTCTATCTATAAATGTCAGACAAGTAGCCATATATCTTACATTTACCTCGACCAGACACCTTAATTACCAGATAACCTTTGGCCCCTGTTGCCCTATTCACTGCAAAACAGATGGCTAAAGCAGATGGTGTATGGTTTTTAATTTTTATCTTAAAGAGATCTTGGGTTCACCTTCTCACACACCATCAATGAAATAAGAATCTAACATAAGAATCTAACATTTCTTACTTTCTAAATCCTTTGCATAATTACATTTAAGCCAATATATTTCATACATAACATATATAGATTTTTAGAAGAAAAGGAACTTAGTAAAAAGGAATTTAGTAAAAGCTAAGTTCTCTAAGTTCTCTGACGCTTCAAAGCAGCTTCAGAGAGAAGCCTCTTTCCTTAGCCAGCTGCTGTTTCTATTAGCTCTTGCCCTTTTAACCTTATGAAAATATGACTCGAGTCTTCTGTTAAACAATAAAACTTACTATTTACCAACTCTTAATTGTGTTTTTTGCAGCTTGATTGTATTCTGTAATTTGTATGGTCAGTGTGACCTTTTGCTCCTAGCCTGTAATTTCCTTTTACAACCCTGAGGCACTCGTCTCCTGCTAATGCTAATACAAATCAGAGGGGCCCTTAAACAGGAAGATAAACAGCTGCCAGAGTATTCAGCTGGTTTCTGCCTGGCATGAGAGATACAAAACATTTGCAAATATATTTTTTAAGCTCATTTTAAAATGCAGGTCTTCATCAGATGCCTCAAGATGTCTCTGGGAAGACCGTGTCCTGACCCCCAGAAACTGAGCTGTGACTACTCAAGGTTTTCCAATTCACTTTTATTGAGAAAAAGCTTCTGGTGCATTATCCCCTCAATGCACTTCCGACAATACACATAGAAAAGGATAATACTGGCCCCAAAATGGAAAGACAATAAGATACCAGCCAAAGAAGAATGGCAAGGAAAACGGATGGAATAAGCTGAAATGGTGATGCTAACTGGAAAACTTAGAGACAAGGACATTGGAGATTTTTAAAAAGATTGCAAACCATTTTTGTTGTACTTACAGAAACATTATAAAGTAGTGGACTCAGGTTTGAGAAAACACTTACAACCAACAACAAACAGCAAAATTAAGATGTAATAACAAAGCATAAGAGGTAACTTGAAAACAACTATGGTACAAAAATGATAAGAATATAACAATATTTAACTTAAAGAATGCAATATTAAGGTAGAACAAAATAAGCAGGAGAAGTAAATATATAAAGATCCAGAAGAGGAAGTTGAGGGAAGTCATGGGGGTTGGGGGAGTTTGGGAATTATACTTTTTACTTTTTCTGAGATAATGTTGATTGTGATGAATATAAAATTGTAAAACTTAATAAAAAACATTTTAAAAAAATTAAAAAGGAAAAACTTCTTTTCTTTTCTTCATTCATTCATTTTGCTGCACAATACAGGCTTTTCTAATCGCCTTGTTTATTATCCTCACTGCCAAGCTATGCTAAGCTTTAGCAAAGTTGAACCAGACTTGTGCATCTCTCTGTCCTGGCTCTAAACACCAAAGGGGCAAAGAGAGGGGCATTCTCTCAGGCTTCCTCTCTGCCTTATCAGCAACCACCACCTCTACTTCCAGCATTCCCCACTCCTTCTGGATCAAGGGCATGCAGGTAGTGCCTCTCAGGATTATACTTCCACCTGTAGGGTACTCAACCTCCCCTTCCCCCTCAAAGTGGCTGGATACTCTCTCATTATTACATGCAGGGATGCCAGTGTGGTGTAGTGGTTCAGAGCGGTGGACTCATAATCTGGTGAACCGGGTTCACGTCTCCGCTCCTCCACATGCAGCTGCTGGGTGACCTTGGGCCAGTCACACTTCTCTGAAGTCTCTCAGCCTCACTCACCTCACAGAGTGTTTGTTGTGGGGGAGGAAGGGAAAGGAGATTGTTAGCCGCTTTGAGAATCCTTAGGGTAGTGATATAGAGGGGTATCAAATCCAAACTTCTTCTTCTTCTTCTTCGGTGCCCGCCTGTCTGTGGACAATTGTCTCTGCGCTCTTTCTTCTTGCACCCTTAATGCACGCCACATTTTGGGAGAAGGGGGGGGTCAGCTAGCTGCTCTGTCTCCCCTCCACCTTCTCCTAACACTGCATAACTCTACTGGCTGCCTATGTCTGAGCTATTATCTCCCTCCAAGCCCTGCTGAAAATCAAGACTGCCTTCCTCCTCTCTGGAAGCTACAGGAGAATGGGGGGGGGACCCCCACCATTCTTCCTCCTCTTCAGTCCAGTCCCTCACATCCTGTCTCTGACAGCCCCTGACAGCTGTCAAGCAGGACCAGATGCTTGTAGAAAAGCTGGAAGTAGCACATGAGCCCATGAGCACTCGCCCCACTCTGCAGTTTCCGGCAAGTGGTATTAAGAGGCATATTGGTATTAAGAACATAGCCATCAGAATCACCTTCCATTGATAGCCTACATAAATTTGTCTAATTCTCCTTTAAAACCATCCAGGTTTGGTGGACATCACTGCCTCTTGTGACAGCAGGTTTCATAGGTTAACTGTGAACCACGTGAAGAAGTACAGTGGTACCTCAGTTCTCAAATGTCATCTGTTCCGGAAGACCGTTTGAGTTCCAAAACGTTCGAAAACCAAGGCGCAAAGGACTGGCTGCAAATGCAGTTGAGTAAATTGGGGGGGGGGACCACAGCGGAAGCTGTTCATCTTCCAAGATGCGTTCGAAAATGGAAGCATTTACTTTTGGGTTTTCAGCATTCAGGTTCCGAAACGTTTGTCAATGGAGACGTTCAAGAACCGAGGTACCACTGTAGAGTGGTACCACTAGTTATGAACTTAATTGATTCCGGAGGTCCATTCTTAATCTGAAACTGTTCTTAACTAGAGGCGTGCTTTCACTAATAGGGCCTCTTGCTGCCACTGCACCACCGGCACACAATTCCCGTTCTCGTCCTGGGGCAAAGTTCTCAACTCGAGGTAACTCTTCCAGGTTAGCGGAGTTTGTAACCTGAGGCGCTTGTAACTCGAGGTACCACTGTATCTTCTTCTATCTGTCCTGAATCTTCCATCATTCAGCTTCATGGGCTGTCCCCAAGTTCTGTGGCAGTGCTTCTTACTTGCATTTTCAGTTTAGACATTCCAAATCTCCACCCGCACCTCCAATTATCACTAGAACAACAAAATCCAAGAACTACTCAAACACTGCCCCATAACAATGCAGAGAAAGTGGTGGCCAAATGCTTCTGCCAACCTGGCAGTTCGAAAGCACATCAAAGTGCAAGTAGATAAATAGGTACCACTCCAACGGGAAGGTAAACGGCGTTTCCGTGCGCTGCTCTGGTTCGCCAGAAGCGGCTTGCTGGCCACATGACCCAGAAGCTGTACGCTGGCTCCCTTGGCCAATAAAACTGCCTGAGGAGAAACCTCCCAATCCATTCTGAAATATGGTTTGGGTGAAACAGCTGTGTGGTACCCTCTCCTTGCCCACTGACACACCAGCAGTGCAACTCTTTAAGCAACAGTCTTCCCTCAACTTTCCTCAGATGTTTCCTCAGAAGAGAAATCTCCACATTTGCTTTGAATGGTGCTTCAGGCAACACCATTGGAAATATTGCAGAAAGTGCTCGTGAAGTTTGTAGGCTATGTACTCTCTCTACAGGTTCCTCCTTCCCTGCCGGAATAGAGCTATGTCCACATTTGTTTAGAATTTCACTGTTCATTTTGCATTGTTCATCTCAGGTTAGTATTCCACTGTTTAGCTTATTTTTAGCCATCTGCCAGTAGTTAGTATAATCCACGTGACTTTTTATTTCAGAGCTCCCTTCTATGTCTGCACAAACACCTTGGTGGTGGGACAATGAGCTCTCAGGTTGCAATTCACCACTCAGAATCTTTTGCCTTCCATTTGATTAGCCATAACTATTTGCTGCCATTCAAGTTTATGACCGTGCTGTAAAAGATGGCTTAATGGACCACTAGTCCTGGGTGGGAAATTATCCCATTACAGAAGCGCCAAGGATATAAAATTAGCGGAGACAGCCGATTCCCTCACTTGATAGCCACGTGCAACAGTCCACAGACCAGAGTGTTTGAAAAGAAAACACCAGCTTGGCCCCCTGATCCGAAATCTGCTGACTTGGAAGTAAGAAGAGGGCAATATGGAACTCTTCATTTTCTTTCTGATGTTTTGATGGCGATGAAGATTTGGTTTTCTTTGATTCTGCCAAATCAAAGCATGCTGGAAGCATGTTCTGGAAGCATGCTGCCCAATTTTCTGAGTGAGGCTCAAAGAGGCTAGACCTCATTGTGCATGCAAGGGGTGCAGAGCTGGTGCCAATCCTTTGGTGCATAATAGAAGCACTCTTTTCCCATTTGGGGGGGGATTTCAACTATTTTGGGAAGGTTGGGGTTGAATGTTGGGGAGGACAAATTTGATTCTGATTGCATGTTAATGAGAAATTAAATAATTTGCACTTATCAAACCAATATTTGAACCAAAGCACTGTTGGAGGCAGCAATGCCAGCTGCTGGGAAGAAGGGAGAGTGTTGTTTAAATTAGTTCCTGCTTGAAGGCTTCCCATAGCTGATCTTTGTTCCATTCTACAACTCTTGGTGTGAACCTAGGATGTGGTCATCTGTGCCAGTCTAAACAACAGCCTGTTTATGCCTTCAGAATACAGCCTTTGGGGAGTTGACAGTTCCAGACTTCATGCAGGCAAACTGCAGGTTTAAATTATCCCTCGCATTAAAAAGTGAGTAAAAATACAAACCCCTTGCAGCTAGAAAGCTAGCATATCAGGGGAAAGTTTGAAGTCTGGTATGCTAAGGCTGGATTGCTAACATGAGTTTTAACATGGAGGGATCTTTTTTCATATAATATGAAGTTGCAGTACTACCTACAACTTCCATTACCAATTGCTGCGATGTGATGCAAGCAACAGTATCATTTACAGGTGGGTGAGTTGCAGAGCAACATTACACACACAGGAGCAGACAGGATCAGCAAGAGGGGTGGGATTTTGTCCCACCTCATCATAAGTTCCTGCAGTGGCGTAGCGTGGGTTGTCAGCACCCGGGCAAGGCAAGTAATTTGCGCCCCCTAACCCATGGATTTTAGCAGGGGGCAGAGAGCTGCAAGTACGAGTGCGCGCCCCCCCACGTTGCGCCCGGTGCGGCCGGCCCCCCCTGCACCCCCCATGCTACGCCACTGAGTTCCTGATAGGGAATCGTGATGCTTGAAGGAAGGACTGAAAATCTCTTTAAAATGCGTGCCCCAACTTTGTACAGTGGCTAAAACTGCACACCAGTCCCCAGGAACACCCTCTCTAGAAAGGCTGGGTGGATATCTGGATCAGATTGCTTTTGCTCCTTACATTTGCAGGCGCTGAAAACAATTAATTAAAGGATCGCTGGAATAAATCAATAAGTTCATTAATCACTGTTTAAAATGTATGTGTTTGGGGTTTTTTATATCTTTAAAAAGCCCCAGGTTTCATCACAGTTATCACCCTTGAAAGCAGGATTTGTTTTGTTTTTTAATACTGATGAACCTATTGGAGCCTGCCCCCCATCTATGTATATATTTCAAGCAGTGAAGTACTGATGGGTTTTTAAGCAATAAGTTACAGATATTTGTTACATTTAGAAAGTGATGTGGCTATGCTATCTTTAGGCTAGAATGGGGTAGGTGCTACCCTGAAAACATCCTGGCCCTCCAGCCCTCTCTGTCCGGCCCTCCAAACGCTACCCAGGCCACACCCCTCAATCACCCTCCATCACAGCCCTGGTTGGAATGGGTGGTCAAACCCTGCTAATGCCTTTTGCTTGCCTGAATGGAGGAGACGGAGTGGCACGTGCATGTGTGTTGAAGCTAGTTTTCTAACACAAAGGTAAAAATTGCATTTTTGTTCTGCTAGCTTTGCTTCTGGGTCCGCCCACCATGAGCTCAAAAGGTTGCCACACCCCTTGGCCTGATAGAGGTTCCCACATCTACTTTACACCCTTTTGTTTAGAGCATTCCAGACACTCCACATGCCTTATGATGCAGTGGTAAAGCATAACACAAATAACCAGGGATGGGGAATGTGGCCTCCATTCTGACAAATGTTCCCCTCCACTAACTGCTGTTTCATGGTGCTGGTTGCAATTGAGCTTTACCCTTGTCCCCAGTTCCATAGAAACTAGAGTAGGACCTTCTGCATTCCCCTATTGCTTCACTTGCAGTTTCCTGGAAGAAGAAGAAGAAGAAGAAGAAGAAGAAGAAGAAGAAGAAGAAGAAGAAGAAGAAGAAGAAGAAGAAGTAGTAAAGGACCCTGGACAGTTAAGTCCAGTCAAAGGTGACTATGGGGTTGTGGTGCTCATCTCGCTTTCAGGCTGAGACAGCCACCGTTTGTCTACAGAAAGCTTTCTGGGTCATGTGGCCAGCATGACCAAACCGCTTCTGGTGCAACGGGACACCGTGACAGAAACCAGAGTGCATGGAAACGCCGTTTACCTTCCTGCTGCAGCAGTACCTATTTATCTACTTGCACTGGCGTGCTTTCAAACTGCTAGGTTGGCAAGAGCTGGGACAGATCAATGGGAGCTCACTCTGTTGCGAGGATTCAAACCACCAACCTTCCAACTGGCAAGCCCAAGAGGCTCAGTAGTTTAGACCACAGAGCCACCTGTGTCCTTGTTGTTGTTGTTGTTAGGCTGCCCCAGTCACTCTGGGTGGCTTACAGTACGTATAAAAACAGTAAAACATCAAACATTAAAAACTTCCTGATACAGGGTTGCTTTCAGATGTCTTCTAAAAGTTGTGTAGTTCTTTATCTCCTTGACATCTGATGGGAGGACATTCCACAGGGGAGGCCCTCTGTCTGGTCCCCTGTAACTTCACTTCTTGCAGTGAGGGAATCAGGAGGAGACCCTCGGAGGAGGACCTCAGTGTCTGGGCTGAATGATGGGGGAGATATATGTGGCTGAGACATGCTTTCTGCCTGGTACATGTTAGCTGCATTTCAGATGGTGGACTAGATGACACTTGGAAGTCCCTTCCAACTCTACAGTTCTGCAGTTCTGCGATTCTACATCCAAATAGCATATAAATGGCATTGAAAGCAATGGATCCCCCCCCCCAAATAATCTTCCTAGTGTTCGGTGGTAATTCCTCCTGCACCTATCTCTTTGCATTAATTTCCTTGATATGCATTAAAGCATATCAGTGATATCCTCTTTTTACAGATATCAGATGGACATTCATTACTTGATAGCTTTACAAAAACCACTGGGGGCTTTGATCATCAAATGAAAATGACCACAGCTCATTGCAATCCCATTTTTGCTTTAGTGCCGCACACTTCATGAAACAAAAACCACAGACTCCCTATTTATATGCTTCTGAAACCTGCTAATTAAATTACAAGAAGGAAATAGGTTTTTCTCTTTCTGCACGATATTAAAAAATCTACCACCCTATTTCAAGTCAAAGGCAGGGAGAGAGAGAGGGAAATATCAAGGAACACTGTTAGAGGTCTCCCATTGTCCCCTACATGCACTTATTTTTTTAATAATATCCTCTCCTTCTTACTGTCAGCTCTTCTATGATAAGCAATTATTTTCTTCCTGTAGACATCCTACATTAAAAATGTCCCGCTGTTTGGATGAAAATATCACACATTTGCCTTCCAACAAAGAGTAGAATAAGTTTAAGCTTTTCATTTAAGAAAGAAAATATTCCAATCGAAACTTGGTGCATATGCAATGTCATATACATAATTTCAACTTTTCAGTCCAACACTGTTATGATATTGTAGAGTTGGAATAGGTTCAGAAAAGACAACCAAAATCATCAATGGGATGAAGAGACTCTCCTATGTTATGGCCATAGTTCATCGGTAGAGGATCTGTCCCAGGTTAAATTCCTGGCATCTCCAGGGAGTTTCAGACTTTGGAGAATCACTGCCAGTCAGTGTAGACAATACAGAGATAAACTGACCAATGGGTCAGACTTGTTATCAGTCAATTTATTGTGTCCCTCTGCTCCTACATTCATTGTATATTTAGCTCAGCCCTAAGCTCTTTCGTGTGCATGCTTGCTCCTTCTTTTACAACCATCCAAATGGAATGGAATAAAATGGGGAATTTGTATAGAGAGGTGGAGTAGAGAGATGGGGGGGGGGAAGAAGGTGGAAAGAGAAGGAAGAGGTAAGGAAGGAAGGGACGTAGAGAGGAAAGAAAAAAGGGAATACAGTGGTACTTTGGTTCTCAAACCCTTTGGTACACAAACAACTTGGAACCCAAACACTGCAAACCCAAAAGTAAATGTTCTGGTTTGCGAACTTTTTTCGGAAGCCAAACGTGCTCCGTTTTGAGTGCCACAGTGTTAAGCTGAAGTCTGTCTAATTTTGCTACTTATTTTGCATTTTTGTTTTTGCAGCTTTTATGTTTTGTTTTTGTGACACTGTGGAACCCAATTCAGCTGTTGATTGAATGATTGTGTGACTGCAGTCCATTGTTTATTGCTTTCATTTTATGGATCAATGGTCTCGTTAGATAGTAAAATTCATGTTAAATTGCTGTTTTAGGGGTTGTTTTTAAATGTCTGGAACGGATTAATCCATTTTGCATTACTTTCTATGGGAAAGCGCGCCTTGGTTTTGGAATGCTTTGGGTTTGGAATGGACTTCCGGCAAGGATTAAGTTTGAGAACCAAGGTACCGCTGTAAAGGGAAAAGAAAAGCATGGGAAAGAAGAGAGGAAGGAGGGAGAAATTAAGCTACAAGGAAGACCTGAAAACAAGACGGCATTAAAGCTGGCCTACTAGGAATAGAAGCCTACCTTTGACCTTGACATGTCATGGGCCGAGAAATCTTTTTTTTCTCTCTTTCTTTTGTCCTTCAGCATCCCACTGGAATCCAAGCCCCCACTCCTAATCTAAGCAGAAGCTCGCTTGAGGGTTCGGAGCACTTCAGCTAAGTGACTCTGTCTATTTCTCATTTTAATGTCCTCTCGTGCATCATTATTTACCTATCACCATGAGTGTTAATGGTGCTGAACACCAGGCCATTTTCGCTGGACAAATAGCGCTATTCACTTGAAAGGCAGAATGTGAAAATGATACAGTACAACTCCGCTTGGAACAGATGCAGAATGGTGCATGGTCAGCTGGGTGCAAATGAGGCGTGAGGCGGTGGTTGTTCAAAAATGGATTTTTTAAAAACAGCAACAACAACGGGGGCGTATTATTTGCAGGAAGGCAACTTGGTGCAAGTTGCCTGGTGACAGGCTATTCCAGAGAGGGAGGTGGCAGGGTCCATTTCCCAAATTTAAAGACCAAAGGACAGTGACTCAGCTGAGTAAACTGAGCAAACAAGCCAGGATTTACTTTGGCTTGAAGTCCTGTGTAGACACATACGGACATTAGTCTCAGTGAAATCCCTGGGCCTTACTTCTGAACAGACAAGATTTGAATTGTGCATTATTGTAATATCCTTCAGTCTTGGTGGAGTGAGTCTAAACTACTGTGATAGTTCTTTACAAAGATCCATTATATATGTGCTTTTCTTTTTATCCCTTTTAACATTTCCCCCTTTTTTTGTTCTTTAAATTTCCCTGGAGAATACATTATGAATACCTATATTCTAGTACATACACAACAACTTGTAAGAGTACACATTTGTAAAACACCTTCTTAAGTGATCCACGTTAGTACCAACCTTTGGAACTGGCATTTTGTTTTCTGGAGAATTTGTGAATGAAATTAAGCTCAACCATTTTCCCACAAATGTGCCTTGTTCCTCTCGTCCATCTTAATTTGTGAATCTATTTTCTCTTAAGGGCAAACATTCTCTTGCACCAAACATTCAAGTTCACACTTTTTAAGTCCTTCCAGAATGTGGCTATAACCATAATATATATTGATTTCCTTTCCTTTTTAAATTTTGCTATTTTCCCATGGACATTTATTTAACATATGGGTGGCATCCAATGATAGTCCTACCAAGAGTAGACACACTGAAGTCAAGAAACCTAAGTTATTTATGTCCATCGATTTCAAAGGGTCTACTCTGGGTAGAATCCAACTTTGTTGAATTCAACTCCACGTATTGAAAAATGTGCCTACTCTTCTTTTACATAGGATGTCCAAGGCATCTAAAATTACTAAAACCATCAGAAAAGTGGAAACGATAATAGCTAAGCATAAAACACTGAATGATATCCAAATACCTAGCAGAATGACCAGCAGCTTAAATACTTCTTCTTCTTCTTCTTTGGCAATCACTCATAGTCGAGTAAGATTGTCTTTAAAACTTAGTTTGTAAGTGACTGTGTAGGTCAATTCTGGATCCACACATCCTTCCACAGTGGGGACATTGGTTTCTGGGCGGGAGTTGATCACGGTGTGGATTTGCCAAGTGTGCCTTCCTCTTAGCACATTTCTCCCTTGCATCCTGAGTTCAAGTGTCTTCAAAGCCCATGACACCTTTGGTAAAGGGTGTTCTCCATTGGAATGCTCGCAGGCCAGTGTTTCCCAATTGTTGGTGTTTATACTACATTTTTTAAGATTTGCCTTGAGAGAGTCTTTAAACCTCTTTTGTTGACCACCAGCATTACACTTTCCATTTTTAAGTTCAGAATAGAGTAGTTCCTTTGGAAGACAATAATCAGGCATCCGCACAACATGATCAGTCCAACAAAGTAGAGAGGCAGAGGCAATAGGAGGACATATCAGGAAAAGGGAATAACTTTCCATCAAGCTAGCTATTGTCCACACTGACTTGCAGTAGCTCACAGGGATTTTACATGTGATGTATTTGCCAGCCCTGTCTGGAGATGCCATTGTATGCAACTGGGATTTGCTGCATCCAAAGCAGATGTTCTGCCACTGAGCAATGGACCGTTTACCTCCAGAGCAGCTATACTGCAGTAATACTAACGAGGGACATCAATCAGATGCCCTGAAAACAATTAAAACCCTTCCCTACAAAAGGAAACGTCTTTCTGTAAAAGAAGGCCTGCAACTGGAGGCCAAACGACAGAGAAGGAGCGAATCGGGCATTCCTAGGAAGGGCGGTCCAGAGCTCAGACATGACAGAGGCAAATTTAGGGAGGCACAACCTGTTTGCCTGCACTGGGAACCAAGCTGAGAGGGTCTGCAAGGGAGCATCGCAGTGGCAAACTTTGGACTCTCAAATTTCAGTAGTGACCTGTACAAAGCTAAAATTGGGTGCCTCTCTCCTCACACGTTCTGTCCCACAGCATTGTTTTGGAATCCTCTACAGTGCAGCACAAGGGATGCAGATGGCGCTGTGGGTTAAACCACAGAGCCTAGGGCTTGCCGATCAGAAGGTCGGCGGTTCGAATCCCCGCGATGGGGTGAGCTCCCGTTGCTCGGTCCCTGCTCCTGCCAACCTAGCAGTTCAGAAGCATGTCAAAGTGCAAGTAGATAAATAGGTACCACTCTGGCGGGAAGGTAAACGGCGTTTCCGTGCACTGCTCTGGTTTGCCAGAAGCGGCTTAGTCATGCTGGCCACATGACCCGGAAGCTGTACGCCAGCTCCCTTGGCCAATATAGCGAGATGAGCACCGCAACCCCAGAGTCAGTCACAACTGGACCTAATGGTCAGGGGTCCCTTTACCTTTACCTTACACTGCAGTGCTACCCTAAAACCTCTTCTGGGAGCTGCACCAATAATGAACAATGGAAGATGAAAGGCAGGTGGAGGTACCAAATTTTGGCATGGTGCAGGGTAGCCCAAAGTCTGCCACTGGACCTGACCTGAGAAAATGTGCTGCCAATGACCTATCAGAATAACCTTCAGAAGGGAAGCCTTCTGAACATGTGTAGGCTGTCCTTGTACTCTGGAAACGTGAGCACAAGGTGTAGACTCAGGAAGAGCCACAGAGGCCTGTTCTTGTCCTGTTTTTTGGTTAGCCTATCTGATGCCATTTTGCTTCTGTAAAAAAACTGCTTTAGAATTTAGGAGGGTGAGCCACAAATATGTGAAGACCAGATAACGTTGCTAGGCGATTTTCAGGAAAACCTCCCTCTGCCAGGCAGCTGTCCCCTTCAAGGTCTCCAGACAAGTGTCCTATTTTGATCAGCACAAGGAACCTCGAAAAGGGGAAAGGGAGAGGGTATGCCTGTAAAAAGTATGAACAAAGGCTATTTGGCGTAGCTTCACCATCACACTGGTGAGTGTGGCTCGCCCGCTCTGTTTTACACAGCTGAATAAATGAGTGATTATGGGAATCTCCTCTGTCTATGGCATTTATTGGCTTTTCAGTGACCAAGGAAGGTAGCGTGGGCCCAATTAGCGGACACCAACAGTAGTGTGCAACAGCTCCATGGGCCTTGTGTGCACAACCACAGTGTCTCTCCCCTCGCAATCTTAATTGTGTGAAAAGCAGTGCCTGGACAGGGCTTGCTTCTTTCACAGATTCATGAACCTTGGTGGATGGCAGAGAGCATGTAGGCAGGAAACTGTTTTGGGCTCTTGAAACACAAAGGCATATTAGGATGTAGTTCCGTTCCACCTTTGGAACAGGCATGTGGAGATGTTGTATGTCACATGTCTGTTTACTTCCAGCAGAGTCTGCTGGGAACTTCAGTTGCATATAGCTTTTGCCTATGCTTTTTGCTTGGACACGAAGGGAAGCAGACATGTTTTTCCTTTGTCCTGATGCTGAATAAAATGCTTGCAAATACGCTTATATATGCCTCTGTCTGCTACTTCCATTGCAAAGAGTTCTTATCTCTGCTAGCCTGCATGCTCAGTCTCTAAAGGTTTCTGAGGATTGGGTTGCAGCTTTTGATGCTGTTCCAAGAACCAGAGTTCGCCCAGCTGCCGGCCGGTGGGCTGGAGCCAGCTGGGGGCCTGCCAATTGCCCCTGTCTCCCAGGACACATCCCAACAAAGCATGGATTTCAGTTTCTCTCCGTTTCTTTCTAATTTCAGTTCTCCACATTGCCACACCGGTTGGTGACCTATTTGTTCTCGGAAAGTCCTCACGAAAATTCATCAGCACATCCACAGGCAACCTTGCCTCATTATACGCATGTTTGCAAAGCCTTTTTTCCAGTATAATGCATTTTAGTTGTTTTCACTAAGGTGCATTTTATGCCTTTTTTCACCACATTTTTATGCATTTTATACCACTGTATATGCATTTTTGTTCATATTACTCAGCTGGAGAATTGTGGATTCCCAGGGATGGCTGAGATTCTGTTTCTGTATTTGGGGGGGAACTGTGATCTGGGTAAGTTCATCTTTAAATCCAAACTGAATTGAATTCCTCCCCCCGCCCCCGCAACTCTGATGCTATTGCTACATCTTAAAACCACCATTTCAGGAAATTTTCAGGGTTTCTCCTCCCACACGCTTAGTTAAATATTTTGCTATATAAACCTGCTTATACCTTCCTTCTCTGCACACCCATCCTCTGCAACAACACACTTCCTTCTCCAAGAACACTGTGTGAAATGAATTAATTTCTGCCTCACTCATTTCCAAGTAAACACCCAGGGGAAATTGTCTAATATCAACCAGAACATTATTGAGAAGAATTAGTATGTGGCAATGTAATAAAGGATCATATTGAAACAGGCATTCAGCATGCAACTGGGTAAGGTCCCAGGGCAGGCTGCAACATTAAAACACAATAGTGAAAACAGTTTAATACAGCTTGCAATCTCAAAATATAAGGTTGGGGCCTAAAAATATAGACCTCAAGAGTCAAAAATCAGGGTCTAGAGTCAGGGGCATCTTACCCATTGAGGCTAGTGGCACGGGGCGCCAAGTTCTGGAGGGCGCCAGGGAAGAGATGGAAGCTGGACGTGGGGCCTCCTGGCATCAGCTCGCCACCCTTGTCCGCCTCCGCCATGCCACCTTGGCACGAAGCGGCTAGCTGAGCTGGGAGGCGCCACGTCCAGCCTCCGCCCTCTTACTGCTGGAGGAGCCACCATCCAGCCGCTACCCGCCTCCTCCAGCCCTGCCAGCAGTGCCAACCTCCCTAAAAAAAGGTCAACAACTCTGGGAAATGGGGTGGGTGGGCACCGGGAGGGAGCTTTGCGCCATGGCTCCGGATATGCTTAAGACAGCCCTGCCTAGAGTGGCAATCTCCCATTTGCCCATGTTCAATATGTGTGTGACCGAACTTGGAAGGGACCCAAACACATCACAAAAAGAGGGGGAATGGGGCAGGGCTGGGCGAGGGCAGAAAGGGGTGTTTGCAGGCTTTTCCCATGGTGTTTCAAATACAGTCATACCTCGGGTTACAGCTGCTTCAGGTTGCATCTTTTCGGATTGCAGACCGCCAAAACTCGGAAGTACCAGAACGGGTTACTTCCAGGTTTCGGCAGTCGAGCATGCACAGAAGCACTAAATTGCACTTTGCACATGCATAGAAGCACCAAATCCCAACCCGTGCAGACGCGCAGACACGGGTTACGAATGCTGCGGGTTGCGAACGTGCATCCCACATGTTTCACGTTCACAACCCGAGCATCCACTGTATACATGATTTCACTTACATGCGCAGTGCCTCAAAATGTAACTCCCATGTAAATGTGTGGTTGCCTGTACATCATTCAATGGAAGCTGTCCTGTGAAGATGACAGGCACACTTCTGTGGGGAGCAAGTTACATAGCGTGGGGTGACCACAGAAAATGCCTTATACACCCCGAACCTGAGCCTCAGAGTGTAGAGGAACTACCAAGAGGGTACCCTATGCTGATCTCAGCAGTTGAGAGGCTCTGTGGGGAAAGAGGTGGTCTTTCAGCTACTTGGGGCATGATTCATTTAGAGCTCTGTAGTCCTGCTTTCGTTGTGGTATAGCACAAGAGTGCCCTTCCGGGTGGCAAAATGCAGTAACTTGGGGAACAGGTAATGGAATGGAATGGAATGGTATTTGGATAATCCTGTACACAAATAAGCTATTGAATTGATGGTATGTTGCAGAAGACACAAGAACCCACCAGTCTGGAGATGTGCTAGCACGTACACATATACGTACACAAATTCTTACGTCTGCAGGGAGGAAGTGAACAAGAAAGAACACCTAATGCAGAGGTGCAGGCCAAAGGTTGCCTATTTTTATGACTGCAGTTGCTAACTGTAAACTTCACTGTTGTCATGGTAAAGGAAGTAAAACAACAACCCGGGATTTAGTAAAATCAAACATTAGCTTGAGAAGTTTCCTGTTGGGGCTTGAAAAGCTGCATAAAGCATCATTCTCCCTTGTTATTTATCCTCTTTCTCTGGAAAGATTACAATCAATATCATCTTCTGTGTAATTTTATCCAGGTTGTTGTTACGGATTACTTCTTTTTTTAAAAAAAAAAGTATGACGGAAAAATTGATTGTTCTATTTTTAATGCTGATTTTTATTTTTATATTTATTTATTAAAAATTTAAAAATACAGGTAACAACACGACAAGATCTCACTAATTAAAGTTGCAATTCTATATCCACATCCCTGGGAATAAAATCATATTACTTCTGTGTAGATATTTATTTATTTGTTTATTATTAGTATTGCACTGTGTAGCATTGTATAGAGTTGCAATGAAAGAGGAAAATGAAACCCACCGATTATAGTCCTTAATATATTATAGTACCCTTGAGGGACAATTAGAGCAAAAACAACTTTATAAAGAAAATATATATCTGTGTTAAAATATTTCTACACCAGCTTTGATTGCATGTGTAAAGGTGATTCACAATTAAAAAAAAAAATCATTAACACCCCCCATCGAAAAAGATGAGTATAGAACCAGTGCAAATTGCAACAAACTAGTATCAAAGGCTAACAAAGGCTAAGTTTTTAGAAGGCACTGAAAGGAAAGACCTGCCAACTAGAAACTATTGGGATGTATAAACTATGGACTTAAGTTTAGATGTAGATGTTGTATAGCAGTATCCTAGTTTTAAAAAATAACAACTACGGTATACTTCATTGGATTTTTTTTCAGAGTTTTGAGAGGTTTCTAGGAAAGCGAAGACAGGACCACACACAGAAGAATGAGACATTTTGATTTTTTTGTCCTGGCTGGCTAAATTTGCATAAAATCGTGGTGTCTAAAACATTTAGTGATCCTCTGCTCTTTAGGTTGCTTGGGAGATATCCAGTTCTATGCTATACATGATTTCACTTATATATACAATTGCTTAGGAAGGTCTCGTGCAGGAATCTGTTGTCACTAAATTCAGAAGGACTGCTCATTAGCTTATTAGCCATGGGAGAACTGGGGTAGGACTAACCCCATAGGCAATGAAGGCAGAATATCTGCATCAGAAGTAATTGAATGAATCCACTGGACTCAATACAGACACATAGCAGAATTACCTGTCACAAATAGAGGCTAACTCTGCCTCGGGGGCAGGAGGCGGAGGTGGAGAAGCTGAGGATGGACACTTTGCAATCACAGGAACCTTTAATTAATTCACTGATTAATTTCTCTCGACACACCAGCAGTTCTCTCTAGCGATTTTGCTGAAGTTCATAACCAGCCCAGTTTGGAATGCAAATGTGCTTGGCTTGTGCTGTCCAGACGTATTCTGAATCAAGCAGTGTTCCCCGCAAAAGTTATTCTCCGTATTAGAATGTAAAGCAAGACACAGAATGATCCATAACTTAGGCAAAGTTGCTTGTGTGCTCTCTTAGGCTCTTCTCCAAGCCATTATCTGTCTTAACTGTTTATAGTGAGGCTCAATACTTTCCTCTCGGAAGCCTCTGTGTTTATGCAAATCACACGCTTGCTAACACAGCTCCAATAGCTCACAAACATATACTGTTGTGCAGAACATCTTACTCCTACAGGTACACCTATTGAAATCTTGCTTGACATGGCTGCCAGGAAGCCGAGTCTATCCAGATTTCAAATCCCCACCTACCCACATAGTAGTTATTTTCAAATTACTAACTTGTGGGCTATAAAAATTAGGTCTGTAATGCTGGATCTATGGTGATTCATTCACACAAGCAATTCACCACTTGATGCTCATCAAGCTATGATGTGCACATGTGAAGCAGGTTCAAGAGGTTGATTATGATATTTGAGAGGCTAACAGTGATAAGACAAAGCATGTTCTCCTTCATGGAGAGCATGTGTTGTGGTGGGGGCCGCCAGGACACTCCAAAGTTGGGGGCGGGCTAATTGTTTGTTGGCCACTGATGCGATTGGGGCTTCCCTTGTTGTTGGGAAGAAGTTAATGTTGCCATTTGTTGATTGACAGCCAGAAATGCTAAAACTCCTTGCACGTTGGCTAGGGCTTCCTCTTTTCGCCCGTGCATCGGATTGCCCGTTCCCCCCCTCCCTAGAATTAGGGTTGTTCGCTTTGACCTTGCTATACCTGTCATGGGGTTGTCAGCTCTTGGGGCAGGGGCCTGGTAGGAATTTTGTCCATCTGGCTGATTGGCTGGGGCCATTTGGTTTTTGCCTACTGCGTAGCAAATCATCACAACTTGTGAGGTTGCGGTTAGGCATTGGTTTATGGTTTGGTTGGTTGAGGGGAAGTGGTTGAGTGCCTGCCCTTGGTAGGTTGAATGCCTGCCCCTCTAATGCTGCTGCTGCAAGGGATTCCGTTAAAGGAATTGGGGGCTAACCATTGCTTGTCCACTCTGTCAAGGGGGCTTGGGCCATAGCAATGAGCTCCTAAACGGCTTCGGCCCAGTATACCTGAAGGAGCGTCTCCACTCCCATCGTTCTGCCCGGACCCTGAGGTCCAGCGCCGAGGGCCTTCTGGCGGTTCCCTCATTGCGAGAAGCAAAGCTACAGGGAACCAGGCAGAGGGCCTTTTCGGTAGTGGCGCCCGCCCTGTGGAACGCCCTCCCATCAGATGTCAAAATGATAAACAACTACCTGACATTCAGAAGATATCTTAAGGCAGCCCTGTTCAGGGAAGTTTTTAATGTATGATATTTTAGTGTTTTTTGGTTTCTATGGAAGCCGCCCAGAGTGGCTGGGGAAACCCAGCCAGATGGGCGGGGTACAAATAATAAATTATTATTATTATTATTATTATTATTATTATTATTATTATTATTATTATTATTATTATTATTTGGGGTGAGGGCAGGTTCCCTGCTCCGCGTAACCCCCAAGTGTATTCCCCTATTCTGACTTTTGCATTGTGCAGAATGTCAGTCTGTCCCCCATGGTGGGGGCAGATAGTCGCAACCAATGCCTAAGCAACCACTCACAAATTTGTATTTCAATAAAGTTGTGGCCAAAATTATGCCAAAAATCTTAAACAAGAAAATTCTGTGTGATGTGTGAGTTATTGGGGTGGCCCTGGAGACCTCGACATGCAATAGCTTGATTCAGGTGGGAGGAGGGTGGGCCAGTGGGCCAGTATATACTTTGCATGCAGAATGACCGAAGTTCAATATCTGGCCTCTCCATGTTGTTGTCGTTGGCATCTGCCTGTCAATGGAGTGCACCTCTGGGGGTGAAGTCAAACCACTGTGTTAGCAGTACTGAAGTAACCTCCCTGGGTGTGGCGATCACACAGGGTCTCCGGATGTTTCACCGTCTATTGATCCCTGTGCCACCACTTTATTTCCCGCTGCCACCACCCAGGCCCTACCAGGTACAATACTGAGTCCAGTCAGGGTTAAATTGGAACATAAACCCCCGTTTATTTATTGCATTTTAACAAGCATGTGGTTTCATAAACGGTATCGGTCAATTACAATCCTAGGGTGGCTATCCAGACCTATAACTTCCACTCCCTGCTCCCACTCACTAAACCACCTCTCAGATATTTACTTGTCTTCCTAGCTCCTAACTGTTCTTGACTCAGCTTATTTCACTACACTAACTCAACCTACCCACAGACTCTATCCCAATTCACTCCCACTCCAACCAACCACACAACACCCAACGAACTCCTCCCTTTGCCCCTCCCAGAGGTGATTTTATAGTCCCTCTGACTCCACCCCCGGGTCCTGATTGGGTAATCTGTTTAACTATTTCACCTCCAGCACTCTCATATGTTAACATCACACTGGGGCACAAGCCTTGGCAGTGTGTATGGAGGTCCTGAGCTGCCCAGACAAGACGACCCACCTCTCGACTTTACAGATGTAGTCCAAATGTAAACCACAGCAATATGTTTGGCACCAGCTTGGTTGCAGGAGTTGCCAGCTAGAGATGTACAAGGTGCCATCCAGTCGTCTTAGGGACTCCACTCAAGATTTGTGCAGGGTTTCCTCCTTAACATTTTCTTCTCCCATAGATATCCCTCAAGGCAGTGGAGATCAGGGCCGGATTTAGGTTTGATGAGACCCTAAGCTACTGAAGGTAATGGGGCCCTTTATATGCCCTGCTGTCCTTTGTCAACAACAAATTGTCGCTGTTTTTGTGTTGAATATATGCTATATGGCAATTTATGGACCTAATAGGTATCTAAAGCCATTTGCACATATCAAAATATGTATGTTATCAAAGTAATTGTTGAACTTATATTTTGGAAATGTACATCCAGTTTTTTTCTCCTTTAAATTTTTTTGGGGCCCCCAAGAGAGTGGGGCCCTAAGCTATATCTTGTTCTGCTTACACAGTGGTACCTTGGGTTACAAACGCTTCGGGTTACGTGTTTTCAGGTTGCGAACTGCGGGAAACCCGGAAGTACCGGAAAGGGTTACTTCCGGTTTTCTCCGCTCGCGCATGTGCAGAAGTGCTAAATTGTGCTTTGTGCATGCACAGAAGTGCCAAATCGTGTCATGCGCATGTGCAGATGCAGCGCTGCAGGTTACAAATGCTGCGGGTTGCAGACGTGCCTCCATCACGGATTATGTCTGGAACCCGAGGTTCCCCTGTACGTAAATCCGGCACTGGTGGAGATTTAGGGTCAGAGCTTATCTTCTCCTAGATGGGCTACCTTTCTAGGTTGATGAGCCCCATCTGCCCCTTGACAATCTATGTAGTGATGGGAGAACTCCTGAAAAGCTGGTGTTGCTCATTGTAGACAGAACTGGGTAGGCCAATGGTCTGTATCATTATAAGGCATTATATTCTGAGTTAACTTAGCACACAAAGGAGTTAGAAGTGGTAGCTGCTTATGCTAGTTGCCCCCTGCCCCCCCCCCCGATGCCAGCCCTGTTTCCCTCCATGAATTGGAGGTTGATCATCTACAGTGGGGATGTGAACTCCACACAATACGGAACCCTGGAAAATTATTCAAATACCTAAGGGTACAGTCAATTAAGAGTTGGATGTTCTGGGGGGGGGGGAGTCAAATAATGCTGTTAAACAGAGAGGGGTAATAATGGATCATCCCATCTGCTAAGGATTGAGCAAGAATCAGCAACAGTACATGCAAATGCTAAAGACAACATTTCTCATCCACAATTTGCACAACTAAAGTCCTTAACGATGGTGAATATTAGGAAGCGTGTTGCAACCGTAAATAAATAGTCATTCTTAACAACAGTTTTGACGTGTCTTTTATGCTTACAACAATTTCTTACGATATCTGATTAAACTGTTACGCTACAACGATCAACCCAAGGAAATGTCAAAATACATATTGTTTGTATCACTCAAAGCAAACCTAAAGAAAATAAGGGGGGAAGGAGAGCAAGTGAAATCCTAACAGGAATGACGGTGTTTCAGAAGGTAGGCTGATTAAAGTCTAATTAGCATGTGTTATCTTTGAGTGATACAACTTCCAGTACCTGTGAGCTCTGATTGTGCATCAGAGCAGGACATTTCTGAACATTAATGATGGCAGCTCTGTTCTGGAGGTGCAGAACAAACAGTATTAAAGAATAGATTGGTTTTGACTTCATTCTCATGCAAGTATTATTAAGGATGACGCTGAAATCCACTTCCTCTGGAATGCAGGGACCACACTCAATTCAGTATGTTTGACTCGGTACTAGGGTGTGCATGTGTATGTGAAATCCAGTTCACCTGATTTGCTGCTTATTCTGCAACATCAGTCAGTTGTAGCTGGTGTCCATTGGGCTTGGCAGGACTGCTAGGTACTCATAGGGGTATGGCCAACTGTTCTGGTTTTCTTCCCATCCTTTTTCCTTTGCAAAGTGTGCTGTTGACATTCCTTTCTCTGTCTCACTTCCCTTGCCTCTCCTATCTCCCAAGAAGCTTGAAGGATATGTTTGTATTTACACTCCAATGTTAACTGGAACAACATCCTTTAATGACTATTTGTGCCACTTTCAGGGTTAGATAGTGTTTCTTGTTTATGGCCTGGGGAGCATAAGGTTGTAAAATGCAGGAATCTTGCACAGAAATCAAACCTTTCCCTTTGTGCATTCTATCTAAAAGGTTAAATGCAATTAAAGTGAAATGTTATTAAAATAAAAAAAATATTCTAGTTCTTATATCATGGGCAGTTAAGCATTGCAGTTGGAGCGACTTTTAGCACCTAATTAAACTGGAAAGGGTCTTACTTTGCTTCAAGAAGGTTCCCTCTGGTCGCAGTTGATTGTCTGCTGGGAGAAATGTTTGGCATGACCATAGGAAGCCAAGCATATCCAAGTTTCAAAGTCCCATGACCCACACAGTAGTCATTTTGAAATTGCTAGCATGGGGGCTATAAAAGCTTGGTATATATGGTGCTGGATCGATGGTGAGCCATTCAGGCAAGCAACTCACCACTTGAAGGGCTCATTCAAGCAATGATATGCATTTGTAAATCAGATCTAGAGGATCTGAAAGGCAAATGGTTAGGGAAGCCTGGGGCTTTTAGGAGTTCCAGGAAGGTGAAAAGCACAAGCTATAACATATGGCAGTGGGAAGATTCTTTGTTCTTTCACAGTTTCACTACCTTATGTAACAAGATTTAGTAGCTTGTGGTTAGTGTCATAAAACCAACAGATTTAGGGCACTGTAGAGCATCTATTTTGGGGCAAATGATATGAATCTCCAGGGTTCAGGCTTATTTTAGGAGATAGAAATAGGTCTGCGAATTCAGAGGTTTCTCTACCAGATGTTCAGGGAGCTGAGCTTATCCAGATAATGTCACCGAGGCAGCAATAATAACTGCTTAAGTTAGCAGAGACTTCACAAATGAAAAATAAGATGATCTCAGCGAGGTGTTGCTCTGTGATGGTGGGAAAGTAATGCACAGGCTGGGGAAGCCATTTCGAACTCCAGTTTCCAGCAAATGCAGTTTTGTTCCCATGAATATCTATTTTAGTAAAAGAGACTTTGCCGGGGTTTCATTGCAAATTGACACAAAGGAGGTTTGAGCAAAGGGCAAAGCCTTGTCTGATTCCTCTGAACCTCTTCCCCGGAATATGTGATAAAGAAAAAGAAATGCATCCATTTTAAACTAAATGGACAAGGGCTCAAAATTATAATAGCTAGGGTTTCTCAAACATACAATAGCCATGTACCCCTTTGGGGTGTTTCGTCTTACCAGCTTACCCCTTCTTGGGCAAATATAATTTTGGGGTGGTTTTGATGCTACTATTTTATCTCTTTATATGCAGCTAAAATGACTATGATAAAGTAAAATGAAAAAAATATGCAATGTACCCTTTGAAACCCTTCTGTGGAGCCTAGGGGGTATGCACCTCACACTTTGGGAAACATGATGCAGTGGATAGGATGGCTGAGCTTTGACATTAGTTCAAATCTCTTCCCAGATAATCTGAATAGTTTCAGGGCATTCCTGTCTCTCATCTTATCCAAGTCCATTAGAGTTTATTTCTGTGCTGCCTTTTGATCCCCTCCCTGCCAAAAAGCCCTCGAGGCCGCTCACAAACCTTAACAAATATACAAAATTCAAGCTATAAAATAATCTTTTCCAAATCTAACCAGTACCTTAAAGCACAACAATAACATCAACAAATAATAATACCCACATACACCCATCCCTTCCTTAAAAGAAGAGATCAGTCTCCCAGCCCTTAAAAAATGACAATGAAATGATGAGTAACCTCTTCAACAACAACCTGCCTTTCAGCATATATGACACCATAGTTTAGGAAGGATATTGACAAGCTGGGAGTAGTTGTAGTCTTGTTGTTATTATTATTTTCATGTGTGTAATGGCTGTTTGCTAGACACAATAAATTGAACTGACTGACAAGCTGGAAGGCGTACAGAGGAGGGCAACCAAGATTATTAAGGGGCTGGAAACCAAGCCTTATGAGGAATGGTTGAAGGAGCTGAGTATGTTTAGCCTGGAAAGCGGAGACCGAGAGGTGAAATGATTGCCATCTTCAAATATCTGAAGGGCTGCCATGTGGAAGATGGATCAAGCTTGGTTTCTCCTGCTCTGGATGGTAGGACACAAGCCAGTAGATTCAAGTTACAGGAAATGAGATTCCAACTGAACATCAGGATGTACGTTTTGACAGTAAGAGCTGATTGACAGTGGAACGGACTCCCTCGGGAAGTGCTGGATTCTCCTTCACTGGAGGTTTTTAAGCAGAAGTTGATTGCCCATCCAACTAGTTCTCCCACTTCCCACAAACACAAGCATGTGCTTTATCTGGGATCACATCCACACCATATATTTAAAATAGACATTATTTGTACAGTGGCACCTCGGGTTACAGATGCTTCAGGTTACAGACACTTCAGGTTGCAGACTCTGCTAACCCAGAAATAGTACCGAGGGTTAAGAACTTTGCTTCAGGATGAGAACAGAAATCGTGTGGCGGTGGTGCGGCAGCAGTGGGAGGCCCCATTAGCTGAAGTGTTGTTTCAGGTTAAGAACACTGTCAGGTTAAGAACGGACCTCCAGGACGAGTTAAGTTCTTAACCCGAGGTACCACTGTATTGCATGACATAGCTCAGTATTCCCTCGAGCACATGGGTCTCTGTGCAAATCCTTTGCAGTCAACTGCTTAACTTTTCCAGGGGTAGCAAACAGCACTTCTTCTCAGCCTCTTAAATTCCAATTTGTCTTTAGAAGGTGAAAAGATAAACCCCTTGTTCCCGGGGATAACAACACGACATACTTAAAAATGACAAGACCTACTTAAAGGAACAGCCACAATCATTTTACCAGGGCTATCAGAAAGGCGAAACATTATTTCAAACTAATAAGCTTGCTTGTTGCAGTGAAGTTCCCCCTGATGTGTCATTTTAATTGCAGATTAGTCTTGTTCCTGGACCGCCATAGATAGATTCGCGAGACAGACAACATACATCATTAATTGCATTGTGGAGGGGGACTGCATATCAAACAGTGGCTTTGTCTGACCCGACTCCTACACCCTGTCTGATTGTTATGAAATTGTTGTCAAATGCAAAACAATGCTAAGGAACACTGGAAGTGAGATTACTTTTTTTCCCCCTTCTCCAGGCACCGTAAATAATATTATAATACATGCAAAAATTTTACAGCAGCATCCAGGACTGAAGGATGAAAAGACACTGGTGAGAGCAGATGTGCTAGTTATACCACCCTTGTTGGGTTCTGCCAGGGTGGGAATTCCAGTGTGGGTAACTGCCTTTTGCAGTTTAGCTGGATTTTTAAAACCTTCTACAGCAGAAAAAAATAAATGCATTTTTTTTGGAGGAGGGAGAGGCATTTTGCTACCTACCCCAAGCCAAATTTCAAGGTGTCTTGAGGTGGCAAATAGGATCGTCCTCAGAAGGCGGTCCTTTTTGTGACTGGGCCCCTGGACACCTTAAAATTGCTTACGTCAATCATTTTCATTGGATTTTCTTTGCTTTCTTTTTTTTAAAACTCCAATACAAGAATTCAATTGCAATCCTTGGGATTTATTCCTCTACTCCAACACTTTTTGAAAGAAAAATATACAGGGGAGAGCTGCAAATGGCTGAAATATGGGGGGGGGGGTTATTGCTATGCAACAATATTCTATATTATACATTTACCTCTGTGTAAATTAAGAACATAAGAAGAGCCCTGCTGCATCAGGCCAAAGGCTCATCATAGTCCAGTGGGTAACAGGAGGCCTCAGAAATGCACACAAGAAGACTATGAGCTTAACAATGCTGTGTTAAGCACACACACTACACTTTCAGCAGTCAGCTGCAGAGGTTTATGGCACCACGGACCAACTGGTTCTTTGGCATAACCCCTTAGTTCTCATCCCATGCTGTAGTCTTTGGTGAAGTCTACGAGCATGTAAAGTAAGTGTGGGACCAGCTCAAGAAACCTTGCTGCCTGAGGCCAATGAACCTCATCTCCCACCTCAATACTACATATAGAAGCCAACTGAACTAGCAGTTGGGCTTCAGCGCTGGTGATTCTCCACCACACACGAGGTAGCAGAGCAGATTAGGGGGTGACCTCACCACTGCCTCCCCTCTCCGATCTACAGGTAAGCCACCCTCATGCTAGTAGCAGGAGGACAGGCAAATGCTTCTGCCTTGCCCCACTGACTGCTTCTGCCATGCCTACTGGTAAAATTGACACCATGTAAATAAAACGACTGCATATTCTTCCTCTTCCCCACTCCCTCTTTTTCTGTTACCTTCCTTCTGTTGCATTATAGAGGAGGAGACTTTTTACACCTTGCACCACACTGATGATGTGCTGCCATAATTTACAGTTAATAGATAATGGCTTGTATCCAGAGTACTGTGAGCTTTTGGGTTATTCCAATGGGGCTCTTCTTTTGGTCTGATGAGGAACTTTGTGGTGTTGATAGGAGGGAGACAAGAGTTGGAGGAAGGATGGCCAAGAGGCAGGAGGCGAAAGGACATGGCGACAGCTTCCAACTAACTCTTCAAATATCCAAATGGCTGTCACCTGGCAGGTGGAGCAAGCTTGTTTTCTGCTGCTCCAGAGGGGAGGACCCAACCAATGGATTTAATTGGCAAGAAGGAAGATTACAAATAAACATCAGGAAGAACTTTCTGATGGCAAGAGCTGTTCAACAGTGAACATGCTACCTCAGAAAATAGTGCACTCTTCATTACTGGAGGGTTTGAAGAAGAGGTTGGGAATTCTTTAGCAGTGATTCCTACCCTTGGAATCCCTTCCATCTCTACAGTTCTATGATTCAGTAACTCATTTCACCAATGCAAGGCTTTTCACACATGCAATAGAACCTCTTCCCTTTCAATGAGCAACATTCATTTTCTAATTAACCGAAATGCCACATGCTGGACAGATGATCATTTGTCAGAAAGGCTGGTTGATGTTCAGACTCTGTTCACACCTGCAGTTAGAGTGGCATTCTGCCTGCTCCAGAGCCAACCCTTCGTATTATTCATTTTTAAAAGCGGCAACAACTTTGCTTACCTGCCGAAACTCCTTGAGATCAATTTTGTTCCCCACCAGCACCACGGGGATGTCATAGGTATGCCGGACACGATAAATGAGCTCCTTGAATTCTGCAGCTTCTTGAAAGGACTGTCGGTCCGTGATGGAATAGCAAATAACGAAGCCCTCTCCACCTCGCATATATTGGTCTCTCATGGCCGTGAATTCTGCCTGCAGAGTAACATTGAGATGCTATATAATTTAGCAAGCAAAATAAAGAGCCTATGAAGAACAGAGTTGCTGAGAGTGTGCTTCTAAGGTAATTTTTCCTCCTTTTTTCTATTTCAAAAGTGATTATGTTTACCGTTTTAACTAGCAGAAAAAACACAGGTGATTCACTTCTAATATTCATAAGGCATCCAGGTCTAATCCTCCACCCTTCTTTCCCTTGAATCATTTTTGTTTGTCTGGTTTCTTGCGGTAAATAATGCAAAACGGTTAGCTGATTTTATTTTATTTTTAAAAGAAGAATATTTGAATTTGGATGTTTTGCATATATGTTTTTCTTCTTGTTTTTTGATTACTGTATTTTTCGCTCTATGGGACGCACTTTCCCCCCTCCAAAAATGAAGGGGAAATGTGTGTGCGTCCTATGGAGTGAATGCAGGCTTTCGCTGAAGCCTGGAGAGCGAGAAGGGTCAGTGCGCACTGACCCCTCTTGCTCTCCAGGCTTCAGGCAGCTATCCACAAGCCCTTGGAGTGCAGCTGGAGTTCCTGCTGGGCTCCGAAGGCTTGTGGATAGCAGCCTGAAGCCCGGGGAGTGCAGCGCCAACTCCTGCTGCGCACCCCGGGCTTCAGGCAGCCATTCGCAAGACTTCAGAGCCTGGCAGGAGTTCCCGCCGGGCTCCGAAGGCTTGCGGATAGCAGCAAACTCCGGGAGCAAAGGTGAGGTTGCGTGAAACCTCACCCCTGCTCCCAGACCTGTTCTGGGGGCTGGGGTCAGGGGAAGCTCGGGTTTCCCCTGCCCCAGCCCCGCGGCTAAAGAGGAAGCCAAGACAGCCAGGGGGATGGATCCCGCTCACTGTCTTGGCTTCTTTGCTCTTTGGGGCTGGGGGGGATATATTCCCCCCCTAAAAACTAGGTGCGCCCTATGGTCCGGTGCGCCCTATGGAGCAAAAATACGGTATGTCCGTCTCTCTGCAATAGAGTCCAAAAAAAGGGAACCCAATAAAGCTCACCATTATTACAGTTTCACAGACCTGGAGGGCTTTTGAGGTTATATGAAGCTGTCTCATTCCAAATCCATTCATTTCATAGGAAGTCGCTTCATACTCAGTCAGGCTATTGGGCCATCTAGCTTAGCATTATCTGCAATGACTGGCAGCAGATCTCCAAAGTCTCAAGCAGGAATCTTCCACTGCCTACTATGGGAAGATGAGGCTTGGACCTGGGACATTTCACATACAAACATGGGCTCTACTACTGAGCTATGGAGCTTCCCAATGATTCTCTCTCTCTCTCTCTCTCTCTCTCTCTCTCTCTCTCTCTCTCTCTCACACACACACACACACACACACACACACAAAATAAGCAAAGCTGCACTTCTGTCCTCTGCATGGAGAAAGCAGAATGGGACTTTGCAAATTACGGCAAATCAATTTGGAAATAACATAGACGTATTGTGTATGGGGCATGTTCCAATTCATGAAACCCTTTTCAAACCTTGCATTTTGAAGAACTGCCCTCTTTAAGAAGCATTCTCTATATTTGCTATGTTTTCAATTTTTTTTCAGAACAGAAAACCTTTCTTTCTTTCTTTCCAAACGACAGCAGCAAGCAACACTTCTTTACTAATTAAGCAAAATGCCACATTCGTAGCAGGGAGAAATCAAAGGAGACATTAGCATTCAGGATGCACTGAATATGAGCCACATTGTTATCTCATGTACACATGAACCACAGGAAATGTAATGCTGAAAGTGCTGAACAGTATATTGTGGAATAGGCAGGTCCCACACAGGAGCGCCAAGTGAAGTTTTGTGTTTAAAACACTATCAGTATCATTGCACCAAGGGGAGAGGATTAAAAAAGAAGTCTGGATTGGGGTGGCCAATATCTATGCTTCAGAGACAACTTCATTCTCCAAAAAACACTGTCCTGGACTGGAGATCCAAACAGCAACCTAAATTGCCCTACAGAATGGTCATGTTCAAAAGTTAGAACCCAGAAGACTTCACAGATTTTGTGTGCATTCATTCAGGTAGCCTGAGGTCATCAACCGGGGATGGTGAACAAGGAACATGTGCCACACAGAAGATTCCGCTCCATGAAATTGGTTGGTGGGGGCTCTTCTGTTTTTCAAGATTGCACAAGAGATCATTAGGAAATACAAAGGAAATCTTTGCTACTTTGACGGCAATGGTCCTGGGGAAGTACAACCCACTGACATGCGAAGGCTCTTTATATTCAACTAGAAGGCAGGAAAGGCAGAATTCATACTGGAATATTTATACAGAGACGCCATCTGCACAAAACAGCTGAACACTTGTAGGTTGCTGGTTGCCAGGGCAAGCAAAGCTGAAATAGCAGCACTCGGAAAACATGATTTTGGTCTTCTCATTTTTCTTCCCCTTAACAAAGTTTACAAAGGGAGATGGCAAATGGGAAAATGGATGAAGACAGCAGACAGCAGGTGGTATCTAGGACATGTGCGCAAGCAAATGCCATCTGTTCCTGGGCTTAAAGACTGAAGAACTGGACGAAGGATGTTCCCAAGAAAAGACCAGGCAGGCAACCGGCTGACAGTCTCCTTGGGACTGCTCCCAATTTTAGGGTTCTCTGAATTGGTTCCATTTCACAAAATCAATACCCCTACCCACATCAGCTCAAAGGTACCAGTAAGTCCCACACAGTAAAGGTGTTTTGGGTTGCAACCTCAATAGGCGAATCTACCTATGGCTTTCCCAAGTCAGCATTTTTATACTTTTGCACACAATTCCATTGTGTTTCTTTTATATGTTAAGCTAAAAAGTCTCTCAGGTGGGAATGGGGAACCTCAGACTTGGAAGCTTTATATGGCCCCCAAGACTCGACCTAGGCCACATAACTTTCTGAGCCACATCCCTCACTTTTGCACCCTCCTTGAGAACAGACCTTAGGTTGCATAAGCACAATTTTGCATTAGTGTCTATGATGAACTGTCCAAGGTTCTGATTATTGCCTTCACTGGAACAGACATGCCTAGATGCTATGTGTTGCAGGAGTTGGGAACCTCAGACCCAGACTCCAGACCCCTCTATTTGGCCCTCAAGACTCTCCCCAAGTGACACACTTTGCCTGCTCTACTTTGCACCCTATATTCCTGGCTGGAATATATCCTTGAACTCTGGCCATGCTTCTTGCTTGCTTGCCTGGATGGAAGATAGAGGGGTACATGTGTGTGAAGAAACTAGCCTAATATACAAAGGTAAAATTTACATTCAGTCTTCCAGGTACTTTAAAAAAAAAATGTAAAGTGTATTTTTTCTTGAAATGCACATTTACATGTGTATCGTGATATGCTCAAACTGTGAATCACGACTTTTGGAGAAAGCAAAAATTCCACATTCCTGAATTGCAGACCAGATCATTTCTTCTAGGAATATGAAAATATTGAGTTCCTCCAGCCTTGGTTCTGGATTCATCCCTTAAACAGAAGGGGTGGCGGTGCTCCTTGCCACTTGCAGTAAAACAGTTCTCTGCAACAGTGTCCTGCTTGGCAAATTTTGTCTTTCATATTAATGCTAATGGATTTTTCCTTAAGGAGAAACACCTTGATCATTTTCTCTTAGATGCAATCAGTGGAGCAAGATTCACTGTTGAATCTCCTTAAAGAAAAATAAAGTAAAGAAGAAATCCAGCTTCATTTGGTTTATTGCACACTATAAACTATGTGCTCTCTTCTCATCTGCATGCAGGATAGTATAAAATGGATTTTCACCTTAAATCACAAAATGCATCATTAATAGTAAAGGGAACGGATTAATAGCTCAGTCATTATGTTTGAGGAAAGAGCAGAAAGGACTGGAAGGAGAAGAAAAGGTCCTGAAGGAGTTTGAAGGTGATAGCTTCTTCTGGTATTGAGTCCCTTGAGACCTGTAGATCTTTTCTTACTTTGTCCTTCTCCTACGCTCCCCTTTCTGAACAAGGTATCTATGTATAAAAGTGGGATTTTAACATTTCATTGTTGTCAACATCTCATCACACTCTGGTATAACCAAGAAGCAGGATAGAGAAGGCAAAAGCTCCATTGTGGAGAATCTGCTTTGAATGTAGAAGATCCCAGGTCCTGCCCCAGGAATGCTCACTAGATTCCACCAGGGAATAGTCATACCTCAGTGGTACATCTGTGTGCAGAAGGTCCAAGGCTCAATGCCTGACATTTCCAGGTAGGGCTGGGGATGTCCCCTTGCGTGAAAACCTGGTGAGACATTGCTAGTCAAGGTGGACAATGCTGAGCTAGATGGACGAATGGTCTATTTCAGTGTAGTGAAAGACCTCCGCTCCATGATAGAGCAATTTGCATGCAGAAGATCCCTGGTTCAATCGCTAGTATCTCCAGGTAGGGCTGTGAAAGACTCCTGACTGTAACCTATCAATGGTGATATGTGGTGTGTCATGTAAAATTCCAATTAAAATAACATGTTGTAATTATTACCATCCAGTGTTGGAAATGTAGGTATTGAGTGAGGATTTACCCCTCCCAAGCCTATGATGAATAGCTAGATAGATATAAATTTGCTTGAATATCATTATATTATCATCATCCATATCTAATTAATTATTTGCAATAATTAAATAATAGTTTTCTCTTGGCATAATTTGCCTGTAAATAAACATCCACACTCAACAGCTGATACCATTTCCATTGCACCACTGAAGTGACATTTCCCCCCAAACACCAACCTTGGAAAGAAATACTTATTTTGAAGCAATAATGCAACAGGTGGGAAAACAGTTTGTGAAAATTATTTTAATTTTATTAGAAGGCATTTTAAAATATAACTATTGCCCAGAATACAATTTTGTGGAAAGCTGCAAGCAGCTTGGTTTGAAATATGATTTATATATTTTCTTGTAAATACTGAACACACTTCACTGTAGATTGTTCTTCAGGTAGTCATGCAAATAGGACTTTTACCTCTATTAAAAGTGTCCTGATTGCACTTAGCCACTACGGAACTGCACTTAACCCTTGTAGATTGCCAAAATGTTCAATATCATCATAAAGGCTTAACTCACTAGATATCCATTAAGATAAACATCAAATGCGTTTACTTTCTATAACATCTTTGAACACTGGAATGCAAAACATTAATTAGCATCAATAAACAAGAGCCTACAGAGACAGTGCAGGACAGATGCAATGATTGCCATTATCAATGTTCAATCTCAGGGAATATGATGCTTCAAAGGGGGGAAAGAAAGCATCCTAGCTCCCTGCCAGTGAGTTAATAAGATCTACCTTCTGTTTCCCATTCCTCTGACAACAATAACAAAAGCAAATGGGAGTCTCTGTACCTTGGAACAGATCCTCCACAACTGTTAGGTACATTTTCAAACAGTCTCTTGATCTCCTGTTCCTCTTCTAAATGCTTTCCCTAAACACAGTCACGCAGCACACTTTGCTGACTGCACATTGGTGACTGCCAAGGCACTGTCTAGCCAACACCCATTGATGTTATCAGGCAGAACCTGGCAGTTTTGGGGAATGTGTCTCTGTGTTCAGACTGGAGTTCTTACCTACAGAGGTGGTGGTGGGAAACCAACGTGGCAGCCAGGTGTCCTGGGCCTGGGGGTTAACCCAAACCACACCGTCCAGGTCTGGTCCCAAATCCAATAATTCAACAAGGAGTCAGTCCAACAGGGACAAGGCAGGAAACCAGGCTAGGTCAGGCACAAGGTCTCAGGCAGGTTCCAACAAGCAGCAATGTTGCTCCTGCAACCTGGAGCGGGGTCCAGCAGCCTTTTATCTCTGACGGGGTAACGACCGGTCCTGATCCCCCAGTGACTCACCTCCCTGTTTCACCCGAAGGTGAGCACTCCTCCTGAGAGTACTCAGGTCTCTCCTCTCAGACCTGAGTCTCTGCAGCTCGGGAGATGTTGGTGGGTTACTAGACCCAGAGGCTGCTTCAGCCTCTCCTGGTAGTGGAGCAGCTGTACGTGATTGCCCAGCAGAGGGCAACAAGGTAATCCCCACATCTAGAGCCAGGGCAGGCTCAGGCCCCTGATTCGGCCCAGCTGGTGCTTGTTGCAGGGGAACCTGTGCAGACTGGGGCTCTTCAGAATCAGGCCCCAGACTCGGTTCAGATGCTGCCTGAGGCAGAGGATCCAGTGCAGACCGAGACTCCTCCGGCTCCGAGTCCGAGCCCAAGTCCCAGGCCACCATACCAGGTGGTCAAAGACTTTCAAAAACGGGTGGTAAGTCTCACACTCAGCATCTGACTGCTGCCCTCCAGTTATTTCTGACTGGGCCTCCCCTGAGTTCTCCCACCAACTTTTGGGGGGCAAATGGCACATTTACAAACAAGAGAAACTGTTGCAGGCACAACACATACAAAGTCAGGGACTGGCTGGGTGCAGTGAAGTGGTTGAAGCTGCCTGACCAAGAACCCCCCAGGGAAAGCACAGAGGGAGAGGAATTGGATCCTGCCTCCTGGTGGTGGGAAACTGGCCACACCCCAGAGGAGGGGGGAAAGCTGGGAAGAGCTGGGAGCTTGGAGAAAGATGAAGGGGAGGAAACAGGCAGGTGCACCAGCCCACAGGAAGTAGTCTTGGCAGCTCCTCCACAGAGCCACCCTGACAGCCTGCAAGCTTCCCCCTACCTTCCAGAATAAGGCATCTACTGCATGTCACAGAGCAGAGAGCCAGAGAGAAACAGAGAGGGCCCATTGGGGCTCGTGTGGACAGAGGGAGGATCCTGACACAGAGGGCTAGAGTGAGTGGGGGGAGTTACAAGACAATCTGGGCAACTGCTTCATCTTCATCTAAGGAGCAACCCTTAGAAGTCTCTATGTATTCTGTGTTAGAAACTAACTGTAAGTTAGCCATTGCGTCACTGTCTTTTTCTGTTCTGTGAATAACCTATTCTCCCTATCAGCTCCCTGACATGTGCACACACTGCAACCAAGCACGCTATTGGCTACAACAGAAAGCATCTTTCAGACCTAAAAGTAGGAGGAGTGGAGCCTAAGGGCGCCAGGAAAGACCTCTGTGGGGGCACATTTGTCCACAGGCACCATGTTGGCAATCACACCCCTCCACAGGCCACACCTCTTGTCCCAAGGCCACACCTCCTCAACAGCTTGACCTCCTTGAATGCTTTTACCTGGCTGGAACGCATTATTGGCCTAGAATAATGCCTCCTGTTTAGCAGGAGAGATGATAGAGAGAGATGTGTGTAGAGATCTCTGACTTTTGCATGGCTGGAGTCTAGACTACTGTACAAAGCTAAGAGTCTCATCCATTGTTCTGCCCTTGTCCACTACCAGCATGGGGCTCCTGGAATGTTCTCCACAAGTAACAAAGTTTCCCATCCTTGGCAGGGGTCAGCAAACTTTTTCAGCTGGGGGGCAGTGCACTGTCCCTCAGACCTTGTGGGGGGCCAGACTATATTTTGAAAAGGAAAAAAAAATATGAACGAATTCCTACGCCCCACAAATAACCCAGAGATGCATTTTAAATGAAAGGACACATTCTACTCATGTAAAAACACACCGATTCCCAGACTGTCCATGGGCAGGTTTTAGAAGGCGATTGGGCCGGATCCGGCCCACGGACCTTAGTTTTCCTACCCATGTTTTAGAGCAGCGGTTCTCAACTTGTGGGTCCCCAGATGTTGTTGGACTACAACTCCCATCATCCGTGAGCTCTGGCCTTGCTAGCTAAGGGTGATGGGAGCTGTAGTCCAACAACATCTGGGGACCCACAGGTTGGGAACCGCTGTTTTAGAGGAAGGGGAGTTCTCACCTTACAGGACCTTTCCCTCTGCCCTGGATCTTAAATGCCTCATATATATATATATATATATATATATATATATATATATATATATATATATATATGGGGGGGGGGGCTTCCCTTATTTTTCCAGTATCCTCATGCACACTCTGTGGCAACTTTCATTGGCAGCTCAAATTGTCCAGGCAGCGAAACTACTCACTTGTCCAGCAGTGTCCAGAATGTCCAAATAAGCAGGTTCATCATCTATACGTACTTGTGTTTTATAAGCATCCTCTGCAAGGGGAGAAGCATAAGAGAAAGGAAATAAACCATATAAGCCGGACTGCAGGCATTCTAAGCTAAAGGAAGAAAAAAGACAAAGTTGGGCAGCAATGCAACTTTACTTTCTGCAACGAGAAAGGAATAATTCTGCAACATGCATGAATCACGGAAATTTACTTGCATAATTCATTCTTCTTATGGCAACGGAGTTGGGGGGGTGGTATGTGCGCTACAGTCTCCTATAGATAAGACACCTATAGAGTCTTTTCAAAAGTGCCCTCCTCTTGCTGCTGCAGAATGCACTCTCCCCAGTGAGGCTGCTTTGTCATCTTTTATTATTTGTTTATTAAGTTTATATACCGCCATTCATAGGAATATCACAGGGCAGCTCACAACATAAACATATAAAATGAGAAGACAGAATGCCTAATTAAAAAAAGCACAAGCACAAAAACAAACCAATAATCCTAGGTGAAGTGAAGGCCCAAGACAGGTGTTGATCATAATCTGAGCTGCGCACAGGTGGGCTGAAGCGAGCTACCACCATTCCTGTGGAGCCTCCTTTTATTGAGACAAATATGCAAGCTAGGCAGATCCATTTTTGGGCTGTGACCTTTACACATCTTCCGTCCCGAGATCGTGGGGTGGTACAAGGCTATTTCGGCACCTGTTCCACAGCGTCATTTTCCCCTTGCACTGTGTATGATGAATGGAGACAAAGGTCTCATGGAAAAGGGTTATAGACAGGACACCGCTGACTGCCGAGACCGCAAAAGGTCAGACATAGGAAACAATGTTCCAGACAGCCATGGCTTGTCTGAGGGGGAGTTTTTCCTGCACCCCAGGGTCACGCGTGCAGGCAGATTGTGGCTGCCTGCTGGTGGGGAAGTGTGCTCCCTCCGGACCCCACTATCCACTCCGCGATATCCCTACACCTGGGGTCAAGGTACTGCTCTATTTCAAATGTTTGATGAGATGAGATGTTCTTTTATGCCTAGCTGATATTTTTTTTCTGCTGGGGTGTTGTAGCTTTCATAGAATTCTAGGAACCTAGAAAGCTGCCTTGAGACACACTATTGTCCCAACTTGCTCCATATTGGCTAAAGTGGCTGGCAGAGGCTCTCCAGGATTCCTAGACTGAACATATTCCAAGCCCTACCTGAAGATACCAGACTTTGAACCTGGGACCATCTGCATGCAAAGTAGATGCTCCTCCAATGAGCAACGACACTTTCCTAAGCAGCTGGTGAAGGCTGAACATTTGATCTGTGGAGAGGAGGAAAGTGTGCTTCATGTCTCATCGGCTGAAAAGCAGCTGGGGGTGTGTGTGTCAGCTTTGGTTATTATTATTTAAAGAAAACCTTTAAAAGTTTGCTTCCTCAGTCTATTACTTTTTCGGTTTAGCAAATTGGCTTTTATGCATGCATAACATTAAAAAGAAATTCTACACAAACTGTTGCCTTCCCCCCATAGTCATAGGCTGCTGTCTTCCAAGTGGAAAATAAGCACCAGCTAATATTTGTATAGATTATTTTGCTCCACTGTATATTTCACGCCCCGTCTTGTTATTCATATTTTCTTGTTAAGGTTAAATGGAGCCGAAGCGTCGGACAATATTTATACTGCAACATGGGCTGCAAATTATCTCTGTTGTTTAATTAAACAACAATGCAAGACAGGCGGTGTGTTTATGGTGATGGATGGTGTGCCTCGCTTGCGCAGTGAGCTGTGAGGTGAGGAGAAGGACCGGGAGTTCCCAACAACATGCCTGAGAAAGACCATTTATCAGCGGGAACATATGGACAGTCAGGTCCTATGTTACAATTCAAACTAGCCCTCTGCACCTAAGAGCCCATCACTTGGGCTGCCTGATATTTGGTATCCCCAGACTGCCCCTGCCCCTTTAATCTATCCTGCTCACACATCTGTCTCAGACTTAAATTTGAGAAGTTGTCTTTATCTATCCTCTTATAGATCAAAGGAGCTAGACTAGTTACTTAGACTCGAACTAGAAACATTTATATCCCAATTCTGTACTTCCTACAATCAACAACTTTGCCATTTTATTACCTACAAGCATCTCTCTCTGTGTGTGTGACTGCAACAGGTAAAATCTACTCTCCAACCAGTATTTACTAGCCAAATGCTCCTCATTCTGCATGCAAAAGGGTTTCAATAGTTAATTGGCCCTGTTACCCCCATGCATTAAAAAAAAATCATGAAAACTGATGAAGAAATAAGGAAATTGAACTTAAAACTAATACGAGGAACTGAGAGAAACCATTATTGGTGGATCAGCCCATCTCTAGCCATAGCTGCCTGGTCCCATCACCTCCTGGCAAATAGAAGGGGAAGAAATGGAGGCAGTGAGAGATTTTACTTTCTTGGGCTCCATGATCACTGCAGATGGTGACAGCAGTCACGAAATTAAAAGATGCCTGCTTCTTGGGAGAAAAGCAATGATAAACCTAGACAGCATCTTTAAAAGCAGCTTGCTGACAAAGGTCTGTATAGTTAAAGCTATGGTTTTCCCAGTAGTGATGTATGGAACTGAGAGCTGGACCATAAAGAAGGCTGATCGCCGAAGAATTGATGCTTTTGAATTATGGTGCTGGAGGAGACTTTTGTGAGTCCCATGGACTGACTGCAAGAAGATAAAACATCTCCATTCTGAAGGAAATCAGCCCTGAGTGCTCACTGGAAGGACAGATCCTGAAGCTGAGGCTCCAATACTTTGGCCACCTCATGAGAAGAGAAGACTCCCTGGAGAAGATCCTGATGTTGGAAAGATTGAGGACACAAGGAGAAGGGGACAACAGTGGACGAGATGGTTGGACAGCATTCTCGAAGCTACCAACATGAGTTTGACCAAAGTGCGGGAGGCAGTGGAAGGCAGGAGTGCCTGGCATACTCTGGTCCATGGGGTGATGAACAGTCAGACACAACTAAACGACTAAACAACAACAACAATAAGGATTTGAATTATTACAGCAATGTCCCAATGTGTAGCTAGGACTACATGCTGCCATGATCTACATACTTTCCATTTCAGAAGAGGGAAATCAATCTTACTCCAGGTTCTATCACACCTGCAAAATATCCCCTCCCTTTGAAATCAACCAGCAGTGGCAGTCAAGTAGGACCAAGTGGTTCCTGTTATACAATATTGTTTTTGTTATTGATTTTTCTTTGACACACATTAGCATTCCAAAGCACAATCCCTCAAAGATGTTGATGGAGCAAAGCAGCCCATCTTCATTTGCTCGGTGTCTCTGCTCTTTAGTCTATACAGCGCTTAGTTGGTTAATTAGAATTCTTGGTGTTGAGCTTTGATTAGCCACATCTTAAAATCTCCTAGGAGCCAAGTTGGGCCATCTTCCCACCGTAGCACACTCAGGCAAGTGTCACGTTACATGAAGGTTTCTGTCAGGCACCACAGGGAGGGACCATAAAACCTGCTTCGCATGCAGAAGATCTGAGGGTCAATCCCTGGTGTCTCCAAGCAAAGAATTGGGTAGCAGAGAATGGAAGAAAGCTCTGCTTGAGAACTTGGGGAGCTACTGCAAGTCAGAACAAATAATAAAAAGCTAGATGGACCAGACTTGTATCCTACGTTCCTGGTTTCATGAAAAATGTTTACAGTATCTGGGACATTTTAGTTTAGAGAAAATGTGAATTAGAGGCAACATGAGATACGTTTACATGGAGGAAGTGTAGAGAGAGAAAAGTCTCTCTCTCTCTTTCATAACATTGGAACTTGTGGACATGCAATGAAGCTGAAGATTGGATGATTTGGGACAGCAACACAGCACATTGCCAACAAAGGTCTGTATGGTTAAAACTATGGTTTTCCCAGTAGTGATGCATGGAAGTGAGAGCTGGACCATAAAGAAGGCTGATGGCTGAAGAATTGATGCTTTTGTATTATGGTGCTGGAGGAGACTCTTGAGAGTCCCATGGACTGCAAGAAGATCAAACCTATCCATTCTGAAGAAAATCAGCCCTGAGTGCTCACTGGAAGGACAGATCTTGAAGCTGAGGCTCCAAGACTTTGGCCACCTCATGAGAAGAGAAGACTCCTTGGAGAAGACCCTGGTGTTGGGAAAGATTGAGGGCACAAGGAGAAGGGGATGACAGAGGATGAGAAGGTTGGACAGTGTTCTTGAAACTACCAGCATGAGTTTGACCAAACTGTGGGAGGCAGTGGAAGACAGGAGTGCCTGGCGTGCTCTGGTCCACGGGGTCATGAAGAGTCGGACACGACTAAACAACAACAACACAGCACATAGTTAACACTTTGGGACTTGTTCCTACAGGAGACAGTTAAGGCCAACTTAGATGGATTTTAAAGAACATGGGCCAAATTCATGGAAGATAAGGCCATTGATGGCCACTAATTCTGACGGCTATCCTCTGCCTCCACAGCAAGAAGCAATATGCTTCTGAATACCAGTTGCTGGAAACCACAAGGGGTGAGGGGAGTACTAATTTTGGACTTCCCAGAGGCATCTGGTTGGCCAGAGAAGGCTATTCTTATGCTAGATCAGTTTATAATCTTTGGGAAGGTGTGGTTTGGATGTGGTGATGCAGCAAATGACCAGATTTCTTTGAATTGGCCTCTGATAATTTCCAACAGCCTTTGCGATTTATTCCAATATATCTTGAATCATTAAGCAAATTGATCCTCATTACTGTTATGGCAACTATATAAATGCAAATCAAGCTTGGCATGGGAATGTCTTTCTCTCTGCTATCTATGTATTTTTGTATTTACTTTTACTGCTCAATGGCTCAGAAGTTAATTCCCTTTGAAAAGCAAATTGTACCATTGGATATTATATTAAAATTAATTAAGTCCTTGAAATTCAATAGGTACTACACACAGCTGAAGTACTTAAGTCACCGATAAGGAAACAATACACATGCAAATAAATAAAACAAATTACCAAGCGGTATCCAGAGTAATAAAAAATAAAATAAAATACTGACACTGCTCTAATTCTAAATCTTCCCCCTATATTGCAGAGGTCTGGCATGCTCAACCTCTTTCAGTAGGCCTTACAAGACATTCTCCAATTCTGTTTTCTTTCTAAATGTGTCAAGCAGATTTCATGCATTTGAAGCACATTTCTGGAGAGTTTCAGTTGTGGTTTCAGTGCTGGTCTTAACCCATAAAGACTTATGCAGCTCAGGACCTCAGTCGTTGATGGAAAGCATCTCTCATCATGAATCTACCCATCTCCCATGATCAACATATTAAGTCCTTGTCCAGGACTTGTGGGAAGAGAGGCTCTTTTCAGTTGTAGCCCATCTGTGGAATACTCTCCCTGATAAGGCCTGATAAGGCCATGATCATATTTTCTGCACCAAGTTAAAATGTTCTTCTACTCGCATGCATTTTTTTATGTGTGTGGATTCGACTGCTGCCTCATTGGATGGGTTATATTCTGCATGGCCGTCTTACCATAGACACTAGGGGTGCAGGGCACACAGGCGCCGGGCTCTCAGGGGCGCCAGGCCAAGAGTCTGGGGCTCGAGAGTTGAGTCTGGGGAAGAGCCCATCCATTGGCCAGAGCGCCACAGCAGGCTCTTCTCATAGAATCATAGAATCATAGAATCATAGAGTTGGAAGAGACCACAAGGGCCATCAAGTCCAACCCCCTGCCAAGCAGGAAACACCATCAGAGCACTCCTGACATATGGTTGTCAAGCCTCTGCTTAAAGACCTCCAAAGAAGGAGACTCCACCACACTCCTTGGCAGCAAATTCCACTGTCGAACAGTTCTTACTGTCAGGAAGTTCTTCCTAATGTTTAGGTGGAATCTTCTTTCTTGTAGTTTGGATTCATTGCTCCTTGTCCGCTTCTCTGGAGCAGCAGAAAACAACCTTTCTCCCTCCTCTATGTGACATCCTTTTATATATTTGAACATGGCTATCATATCACCCCTTAACCTCCTCTTCTCCAGGCTAAACATGCCCAGCTCCCTTAGCCGTTCCTCATAAGGCATCATTTCCAGGCCTTTGACCATTTTGGTTGCCCTCCTCTGGACACGTCCCGGTTTGTCAGTGTCCTTCTTGAATTGTGGTGCCCAGAACTGGACACAGTACTCCAGGTGAGGTCTGACCAGAGCAGAATACAGTGGCACTATTACTTCCCTTGATCTAGATGCTATACTCCTATTGATGAGGCCCAGAATTGCATTGGCTTTTTTAGCTGCCGCGTCACACTGTTGGCTCATGTCAAGTTTATGGTCAACCAAGACTCCTAGATCCTTTTCACATGTACTGCTCTCAAGCCAGGTGTCCCCCATCTTGTATTTGTGCCTCTCATTTTTTTTTGCCCAAGTGCAATACTTTACATTTCTCCCTGTTAAAGTTCATCTTGTTTGTTTTGGCCCAGTTCTCTAATCTGTCAAGGTCGTTTTGAAGTGTGATCCTGTCCTCTGGGGTGTTAGCCACCCCTCCCAGTTTGGTATCATCTGCAAATTTGATCAGGATGCCCTTGAGTCCATCATCCAAGTCGTTGATAAAGATGTTGAATAAGACCGGGCCCAAGACAGAACCCTGTGGCACCCCACTAGTCACTCTTCTCCAGGATGAAGAGGAACCATTGATGAGAACCCTTTGGGTTCGGTCAGTCAGCCAGTTACAAATCCACTGAGTGGTAGCATAGTCAAGACCGCATTTTACCAGCTTCTTTACAAGAATATCATGGGGCACTTTGTCGAATGCCTTGCTGAAATCAAGGTAGGCTACATCCACTGCGTTCCCTTCATCTACCAGGCTTGTAATTCTGTCAAAAAACGAGATCAGGTTAGTCTGACATGACTTATTTTTCAGAAATCCATGCTGACTATTGGTGATCACAGCATTCCTTTCTAGGTGCTCACAGACTGTTTGCTTAATGATCTGCTCCAGAATCTTCCCTGGTATTGATGTCAGACTGACTGGGCGGTAATTATTTGGGTCCTCTCTTTTCCCCTTTTTGAAAATAGGGACAACATTTGCCCTCCTCCAGTCTGCCGGGACTTCGCCTGTTCTCCAGGAATTCTCAAAGATGACTGCCAGTGGTTCTGAGATCACATCTGCCAGTTCTTTTAATACTCTTGGATGCAGTTCATCTGGCCCTGGAGACTTGAATACATCTAAACTAGCCAAATATTCTTGTACTATCTCCTTAGTTATTCTGGGCTGTGTTTCCTTTGCTGAATCATTTGCTCCAAATTCTTCAGGTCGGGCATTGTTTTCTTTATCGGTGAAGACTGAGGCAAAGAAGGCATTGAGGAGTTCAGCCCTTTCTGTGTCCCCTGTTTGCATTTCACCATCTTCTCCTCTGAGTGACCCCATTGTTTCTTTGTTCTTCCTTTTGCTACGAACATACCCATAAAAGCCTTTTTTGTTGCTTTTAACCTCTCTAGCCAGCCTGAGTTCATTCTGTGCTTTAGCTTTTCTGACTTTGTGTCTACACGTGCTGGCTATTTGTTTGAATTCCTCTTTGGTGGTTTCCCCCCTTTTCCATTTTTTGTACACATCCTTTTTTAATCTTAACTCAGTTAAAAGTTCTTTAGATAGCCACCCTGGCTTCTTTAGGCACCTTCCATGTTTCCGTCTCATTGGTATTGCCTGACGTTGTGCTTTTTACTATCTCCCTCTTAACAACTCCCAGCCATCATGAACTCCCTTTCCTTTTAGTATTACTGTCCATGGGATCTCACCCAGCACTTCCCTAAGTTTTATGAAGTCGGCTTTCTTAAAGTCAAGAAATTGAGTCCTAGTATGCTTGGCTGCTCCTTTCCGCTGTATAGTAAACTTCAGAAGAGCATGATCACTCACGCCTAATGATCCTTCCACTTCTACCCCACTAACCAGGTCATCAACATTGGTTAGGACCAGATCTAAAATGGCTGTTCCTCTTGTTGCTTCTCCCACTTTCTGGACAATGAAGTTCTCTGCAAGGCCAGTGAGGAATCTGTTTGACCTTATGCTCTTGGCTGAGTTTGACATCCAACAGATATCCGGGTAATTGAAGTCCCCCATTACTACTATCTCCCTTCCTTTTGCATGCTTGGCCATCTGTTCCAGGAAGGCATCATCTATGTCCTCCGTTTGGCTTGGGGATCTATAGTAAACTCCCACAATGAGGTCTCTGTTATTCTTCTCTCCCTTAATTTTGACCCAAATGCTCTCACTTTGGCTTTGAGGTTCTAAATCTTGGATCTCTTCACAGGTATACACATCCCTGACATATAACGCCACTCCTCCTCCTTTCTTGTCTGGTCTGTTTCTCTGAAATAGATTGTATCCCCCCATTATTACATTCCAATCGTGGGACTTATCCCACCAGGTTTCAGTGATGCCTATTATGTCATATTTAGTTTGCTGTACCAAGAGCTCAAGCTCATCTTGTTTATTTCCCATGCTTTGCGCATTAGTGTACAGACATTGAAGTCCATTAATCATTCCCCCGTGTCTCTTATTTAAGGATTTTTTCCTCCCACCACTAGGTCTGCGTGCTGTTTGCTCCATTTGGTCTATGACATTTGAATGATCATCTTCGTCAATTGATAGACTCCTACCTTCAGGAGCACTGTCTCCCTCCCCCACATTAGTCAGTTTAAAGCCCTCCTGATGAGGTTTCTGAGATTTTTGGCAAAAACATTCCTCCCAACCGTTGTGAGGTGCAACCCATCGCTTGCCAGAAGTCCATCTTCAAGAAACTGCAGTCCGTGATCTAAGAATCCAAACCGTTCCTGTTTACACCATTTGCGAAGCCAGCTGTTCACTTCCACTATTTTCCCCTCTCTCCCTGGGCCACGTCGTTCAACTGGGAGGACAGATGAGATGACAATTTGTGCATTTAGTTGCTTCAATTTCCTGCCGAGAGCCTCGTAGTCTCTTTTGATCTTCTGGAGGCTATTGCTTGCAGTGTCATTGGTTCCCACATGAACCAAGAGGAAGGGGTATTCGTCAGTGGGTTTTATGATTCCTTGCAGTCGTTCAGTTACATCTTGGATCTTAGCCCCGGGGAGACAGCACACTTCCCGAGATATCTTGTCAGGCCCACAGATCACTGCTTCTGTTCCCCTCAGTAGGGAATCCCCTATCACCACTACACGCCTCCTCTTAGGTTTGGTCGGGGTTCTTCCGTGAGCTGTCCGTTCCAAGGTCGCCTGCACATTCCCTGAGGACTGACTTTGCTGCTCGTCTTCATATACCTGATCGACTGTAATGAGGGAGAGATCCTCAAATGGAGTCTGCTCTTCGTCTTCCATGCTAGGGGAGAGGACCTCAAAGCGATTGTGTATTTCTAAACAATCAGAGCGAACCCTGGGCCTCCTACTTCTTTGAGTCATGTTTCTCCATATATCTGGCTCCTGTGTTGGTGGACTAGCCTCCTTCTCAGGGGAGTCCCCTGTCTCCTCCTTGGTGGAGACGGTGTGCTCTGTTGCTTCCAAGAAGAGCTCCAGCTCTCTAATTCTTTGGAGCATAGCTACACGTTCCTCCAGTTGCTGGACTTTGCCTTTTAAGAGGGCAATCAACATGCAATTGCTGCAGGTAAAGCTGCCTGCAACCTTTGGCAAGATGGCAAACATTGCGCAGGAACTGCAGGCGACTGCAGCTGTTCCCTCCCCCTCCATCCTGAGAACGTGTCGTTCGGGGTGGCTACAGCGGTCCTCCATCATAAAAAGCGTGAACACAGGACAAATAACTCCCCCCACAAGAAAAAAAACACCTAGGTCTCCCCCAACAAACGTTTGAGACTGTTGTTGTTGTTGTGTAGTCGTTTAGTCGTGTCCGACTCTTCGTGACCCCATGGACCAGAGCATGCCAGGCACTTCTGTCCTCCACTGCCTCCCGCACCCTGCCCCCTCTGACCTTTGCACAGGGAGAACAGCTAATCAGCCACAAAGAAACACACACACACAAGAAAAATCTTTTTTGCTCCTTCTTCAACTGCTGCCCTGCTAGGTCTGATAAGCTCCTCCCACAGCTAATCCCCTTCTGCTTGGGCGGCTCTGCGCCACAAGTTTGGGGGTGACCGAGCCAGTGAGACGCTGAGGCGGCTGGCCGGCTCTGCCCTCCTGCACACCTGGGACTGGGCAACCTGGGGGAGGGGGGCACTGGACGGATCTTTGCACCCCAGCACCACATATGCTTAAGACAGCCCTGCCAGAGTCATTTCCCAAACACTTCTGGGCAATTGGATACATACCATGATGCAGGGAGTATTGCAGTCCAGGACATGGTCTTCCTTCAAGGCCTTCTGGTCTCAAGCCAGGGCTGGCCCATGCCTCCCCACAGCTTGGAAGAAGGATGTCCTTCCATTTCTCATCTTCCTTAAGAAGCAGGGGTTAGCAGCTAAGACCATGACCTTGCATGTGGCTGCAAACACCTTCTGGGGGCTCTCCAACCCATGTGAGCATTTTCATATATGCAGGCTATTAGAAGGATGGTCCAGGAGTCACCCATCAGTCCTAAACACCAGGAGACCTCTTACATATGATCTAAAAGTTATATGGAAAGCACTGAGCTTCATCTGCCGGTCAAAATCCTCCTTAAACTGTGGTGCCCAGAACTTGACACTGGACTCCAGGTGGGATCTGACAAAAGCAGAATAGATTGATGTTATTATTCCCCTTGCTTCCCCTTGAGGCAGCCGGCCCGCTCCGCCCTCTTGCATGCCTGGAACTGGGCAACCTGGGGGGGGGATGTCAGGTGGATCTTTGCACCCCAGCACTGCATATGCTTAAGACAGCTCTGGTTTTCAGGGAGAAAGAAGAGAAATGTCTATTTACTTTTTATTTTCACACAAGCTTGAAACACCTCTCGGTGTAAGCATAGGCTTTAATTGATCTCCCTGAAACGATAGTAAGTGAATCATTGCCACCTTAATCTCCATTCAGTAGCAAAATCACAGGGTCGAAAGTGGAAAGAAATTGCTACCTGCTATTCTGGTGCAGAGGGGGAACTGGTTCTGATTAACTAGGAAAGCCTTGCTCACGCACACACCTTTGAAGTGAGTGACATTCCCCCCCCCCCCCGCTTCAGCGGAAATTCAGCTCTGGAAGCATTAATTATTATTATTAATGTCTGCGTGGCAAGTGGGTTCATACTGTGTATGTTAGAAATGACTCATGTTTTATGCGGAAGGGGGTGCCTTCTGAAGTCTTGCGTTTTGCTTTGAAGCGTGTCTTGCAACGAGCTTAGATCCCTTATGCTTGCTATGGGTGTCGACAAATTGGAACAGGTTCTGAGGAAGACTACAAAAATGGGTGGGGGGCTGTCCTATAAGGAAAGGTTGAAAGAAAGGGATCTGTTTAGCTCAGAAAAGTGAAGATTGTGGGTGGGGAGTCATGACTAGGAATTGGTGATGCAGTCAGTTTCGGTTCATTTTGCCTTCTAATCCCCCCCCCCCCGCCCCCAATTTTCAGTTCTCCGTATTTCCCCGAAAAGGCCTCCTGAAAATTTACCATTGTTTTAGTGCAAGATCACTGACCACCTAGGTGTGGTGGCATTGTGGGATGGCGAAGGCTTCCTAGGGACCTGGCAAGGGAGTCCCAGGGATTGGAGTCCTACCTGAGCAGGCAGAGTGGGCATAATGCCCCCTCTATTTATTAGATAGGTACGCAGGTGATGCTGTGGGTTAAACCACAGAGCCTAGGACTTGCTGGTCAGAAGGTCAGCGGTTCGAATCCCCGCGATGGGGTGAGCTCCTGTTGCTCGGTCCCTGCTTCTGCCAACCTAGCAGTTCGAAAGCATGTCAAAGTGCAAGTAGATAAATAGGTACTGCTCTGGTGGGAAGGTAAACGGCGTTTCCGCGCGCTCCTCTGGTTCGCCAGAAGCGGCTTAGTTATCCTGGCCACATGATCCAGAAGCTGTACACCGGCTCCCTCGGCCTATAGAGCGAGATGAGCACCACAACCCCAGAGTCAGTCAGGGGTCCCTTTAACTTTTTTCTATTAGGTGCCAGATCCAAGCCTGCCTGCCTTATTGGCCATTCGGGGCTGACCTTGGGGGCAGGACTGACAGAGCAGATAGGCTCCCCTCAGGTTTGTTCCTGGTTCATTTAAGCAACCTAGACCTGGACCCTTTACCTGTTTCTTCCTCGCCGAGTTGCCTATGTCCATATGCCCTGTTGGGGCCCGAGACTGATAGCATCCCCCAGGCAACAGATCTCTGCAGGGGTCCCCCAATTTAATGTAAGTTTTTGGAAACCCTGCTGTCAGATTGACCCATGGTGCCACTTCTGGCAAGTGGGCAGGACGTTAATGATTATCCAAACCTCTTTCATTTGTAATCTATAAAGTTGTGGCCTGTATCAATTCAAAGTCATTGTATGTCAGGCATCCCCACACTCGGTCCTCCAGATGGTTTGGGACTACAACTCCCATCATCCTTAGCTAACAGGACCAATGGTCATGGATATGGGAATTATAGTCCCAAAACATCTGGAGGGCCGAGTTTGGGGATGGGTCAGAGGAGGAAGTACATAGCTTTGGCTTGCAATTGCTTCCCTAATACAGTGGTACCTCGGGTTAAGTACTTAATTTGTTCCAGAGGTCTGTTCTTAACCTGAAACTGTTCTTAACCTGAAGCACCACTTTAGCTAATGGGGCCTCCTGCTGCTGCCGTTCTCATCCTGAAGCAAAGTTCTTAACCCGAGGTACTATTTCTGGGTTAGCAGAGTCTGTAACCTGAAGCGTATGTAACCTGAGGTACCACTGTACACCGTTTCTTGTATGCGGTTTTGCCTAATATAAATTTTCCTTTTTTCTCTCTTTCTTTCTTTTTTGCAATGCTTTCATCGTTCAGAATCAAAATACTTTGTCTCAGTTCTTTAGTTCTCACAGAAACAGAGCCTGGCAACGTGGCAATTTATTTTCACATATTCTCACCCAGTTTCCTTCAGCACTTTCGTATTCCTTCCCCTCCTCCCTCCGCTTTCTCCCTTGTCTTCTCTTCTGCTGAAATTAGATTGGAAGCCCCAAAGACCAGGGACCTTTAACTTGCTTCTGTTACTGTAAGGTGCCGTATGCATCAAAGGGCTGTGTGTGTGTGTGTGTGTGTGTGTGTGTGTGTGTGAACAACAAATAACTCCACAAGATTCTATAGCAGTAGGGAGACAACATGGGTGCTCCCAGCAGCATCTATGACAAGGATCGCTTTCTAAAAACCTTTCTGGGTAAGAACATGATACAAGAAGTGGCCTGCTGGACCAGGTCAAGTGGCAGTCCAGTGCAGAATTTTGTGTCCAGTCAGATGCCTTCAGATAGCACACAGGCAGGGGAGAAAAAGTAGCAACCCTCTCTCAGGGGCGTCGCAAGGAGGGTGCAGGGGTGCGGTTCGCCCCGGGTATCATGCCTAGGGGTGGTGACAAAATTCCCCTGGGCGGATTGGCGTGGTGGCACGCGCACCCCCCAGCAGGTGTTTTTCACAATTGGCACGATTGTCGTTGTGAAAATCCACCCGCTGATCATGCAAATATGCTGGGCGATCAGCCTGGAACCCCCCCCGGCAGGCAGCGTTCGGATCCCCGGTGGGCACTTTTATGCAATCAGCAGTCGGATTTTCATGGTCTGTGGTTGGCGCTAGCACCCTCGGCTGGCGGTGCTGACCTAGTTTTATGTGATCGTTGGTCAGATTTGTGCTATCTGTGGGCATATCTGTTTTGTGGACAACCTTCCCTTAAAATAAGCTCAACAACTTTGGACAACGTTCCCAAAAATTGCAATGTAGGGCAGGGGTGTGACAAAAAAAATGTTTGCACCCGGTACCACCGGAACTTGTCTACACATCTGCCCTCTCTCCTTTTCTTATTGCCAGCATCTCTCAGCAAGCAGGGCAATTGGTTGCTCTCTCTTTTTTTCTGAGGATCTCCTAACTGTTAGAAAACGCTTGCAGATTATTCTAAAGCAACTTTCTTTGGCTTGAGAATTCTTGGGTAGCTGAATCTCCTGCCTAAGGGTCTCCATTGCTCTTCCTGATGGCTCCACTGTCCAAGATGGTTGGGCTGCAGGCCACTTTCCTTTGGTGACAGGTTAATGGATTCTCCATGTTCAGAGGCACTACTTCCCCAGATGTTATGCTACGGAAAACCAACAGAATGGTACACCCATAGCACCTTCATACTTCATGTACCTTACATTTATTAGCATTTATTTATAAAAGTATTTATATACAGTTAAATCGCATAACTAAGCAGTTTATATCTTGGCAGTGAGTTCTGGAAGACCTGCTCCTTGCCTTGCAGACCACCTGGCCTGAGAGGGAGGGCCCGGACTGACTCCAACTACAAAAGCTGAGGCTACTGAACAGATTCTTGGGTTGGGGGATTGTTTGGGGGTTTTCATTGGGTGGGGGTGGGGCTGTTGCTGTTATGGGTATTAATCTTTTGTATCTTTATTTTCAGTCTTCGGGTGATTTATGAGGAAATTGTTTAATTGGTTATGTCCTTTTTGATGTTTTATTTATTGTTTATGACTATTTTGGTTACGTTTGTAATTATATAATTTATTTCATATTGTAAGCCATCTTGAGCATGGCTTGAACTATGGAAAGACAACATACAAATAAAATTATGAATGTATGCATCTACAACATGTAAAGATAAAAAAACATACAATAAAAAACCATTAAAAAATTAAAAGTAAACAAAGCTTTAAAACTAGCATCAACAAGCCATTGTTGGAGATGTACTCTTCATTGCCTATATACAGTAGGCCTGGCAGACTAGAAAAGCTTTTAGCAGGCATTTATAAGTTGGCAGAAGGGACATGGGTGGCGCTGTGGGTTAAACCACAGACCCTAGGACTTGCCGATCAGAAGGTCGCGGTTCGAATCCCCGTGATGGGGTGAGCTCCTGTTGCTTGGTCCCTGCTCCTGCCAACCTAGCAGTTCGAAAGCACGAAGTGCAAGTAGATAAATAGGTACCGCTCCGGCGGGAAGGTAAACGGCATTTCTGTGCACTGCTCTGGTTCGCCAGAAGGGGCTTAGCCATGCTGGCCGCATGACCCAGAAGCTGTACGCTGGCTTCCTCGGCCACTAAAGCGAGATGAGCGCCGCAACCCCAGAGTCGTCTGCGACTGGACCTAACGGTCCCTTTACCCTTTACCTTTACCAGTTGGCACAGAATTTGTATTGACAGAGTTTTGTGCATAATTGGGCTTGCCAGGAACATGCAGGGCCGATGCATGTGAGAGGAGAATGGGAAATACTGGAATGCTTCATGTTTGCAATTGCATAGGTACGCCTTGAAGGTGTGCAGTGCGCCGACTGATGTAAAATACCCTGTGCATTAAAAAGCTTGGTGCCTGTGATTAACGGTGACACTTGATGGTGTGTATCTCTTGCGCTCCACTAGCTTTCCCTTTCCTTAAGCTCTTCAGGCATGAGTGATCAGTGCTGACATGCAATTGTATTTCTGAGCCAAGAGGGACTGGCTAAGTGTCCCAAAGGAAAGTTACCAATTAACCCCTAACCTTGGAGAAGTGGTATTGGAAGTGAGTCTGGAAAGGGAGAGAGGAAGATAGAGAGCTGCACAAAGAAGAGAGAGAGAGCGCGCGCAAGGATGTGCAAAGCCTCCTCTATTGTTTCCACAAATATTTCCCTGTTGTCAAAAGGTGACATTGCATTGATAATTCAGGACAATTATCCAGGCAGAGGAGAGAGGATCAGCTGGTTCACAAGGACAAAACACTCCACTTTGTTCGATCCTAACAGTAATGTGCATTTCCCCCCATTATGCAATCACATAAATGTTTATTTAGAAGTAGGGATGGGGTTTTCTGCTTCTATCTACTCCTCATTTCCCCCTGCCTTTACCAACATTTGCACATCCATTTGGATGACTGACTGAAACCTCGCCAGCATTTTAGTGCTAATTGCATGTTTGCATGTTAAATTAATATGCACATTTTTGCAAAACAATTTCCTCAAATATAATGCATCTTTGTGTGTTCTTTTCACAAACACATGCATTTTACGCATGCTTTACCCTAGCCTATGATTTTTTGCACACATTACTGCAGAATTGCAGTGCAAAATTCGGACCAATGCAAATTTCTAAGAGGGGCTATATTTTGCTCTGCATACTGGTTCAGAAAGTATAAATACAGTGGTACCTCAGATTACATACGCTTCAGGTTACATACACTTCAGGTTACAGACTCCGCTAACCCAGAAATAGTGCTTCAGGTTAAGAACTTTGCTTCAGGATGAGAACAGAAATCGTGCTCTGGCGGCGTGGCAGCAGCAGGGGGCCCCATTAGCTAAAGTGGTGCTTTAGGTTAAGAACCGTTTCAGGTTAAGAACAGACCTCCAGAACGACTTAAGTACTTAACCCAAGGTACCACTGTAATGTAGGTTCCTCTTTAAATGTGAACAAAACAAAATTTGTCCATCAAATTTGGAGGTTTTTAAGCAGAGATTGTAGGGTCATCGGTCATGGTCCCTTCCAACTCTCCAGTTCTATGATTATGCATTTGTGTATGTTGTTTTCACTAATTTTCCATTAATTTAACTGGTACATTTCTGTACACAATACTTGGCTGGAGAACTGCATTGCAAAATTTGGAGAAGTCAACATTTCGAAGGATGGCTTTGTTTTGGTTTGCATATTGTTTTGAATCAGGTAAGTCTGTCTTTAAATGCAGACTGAATCACATTCCTCTGCCATCTCTATCACTCAGAAAACTTGTTCTCTTCCAGGTGCCCACTGAATGTCATTGGGTGCCATCAGCCCCATCTGGCTTGGCCAATAATCAGGAATGGGGGAAGCTGCAGTCTACCAACATCCAGAGGCTATTCATCCCTGTGTCATTGTGTTAAAGGGTGGCTCACAGAATGTCCCTGCAAATACAGAATACAGCAATAAAAACATTCACTACTTGGACATCTGTATTCACCCCCTCCCAAAGCAGTCTCTCCCCCCCTTTTCTGGCAATCTCCATTCTTCCAGTTTCTAGAGAACTGGAACACATCCCAGAGGAATACTGAGAGCACATCATTTCCATGTTTCAGATTCCAAAAGTCTTTGAAGATGGCCCCCAATATCATTCTTCTCATGACCCTGACTCCAAGTGCTTCTCAAGATGCAGAACCTCCTGACATGTTATTGTTGCTTAAAATTAGCTGGCTGCTTTGCTGTCTAATCTGCATGCCACCTGACTTTCATGGATTTGGTTTGAGATCAGTTACATGGCTGTTGAGCATCTTGGCACCCACCCAGTTTCTTCCCCCTCCTCCTCCTCCTCCTCCTCCTCCTCCTCCTCCTCCTCCCTCCATCTCTCTAGCTACACTAACGCCCAGCAACATTGCCAAGTAACTGCTCTGAGTGCAAAATCATTAGTTCTCCATTTGTTCGGGAAGAAAATTGTTTCTGCCGGTGCTGGGAAATTGTTTCCCCATTGCTATTAAATAGGAAATGTACAATGGAAATCATTTCATTTTCTTCCAGGGATGTCCTCTGGAATTGTCGCCACATATGGTTTAGCAAGTCAAGCAAGGAACGTTCTTCTTCCAAGACCACCTCTCCTTCAAAATTATGATTCTGCTAAATGATGCAGTTGGGCCAGGGATTCTTAATGAGCCGCATCATTGAAAATCTGTTGTGAAAATACATGCTTATTTGGGTAAAAACAATGCCCCATCTAACAATATTGTTGACTCTAACAAGTGTAGTTGCTACTGGGTAATAGGCCAAAAGAGAATAACATCACCACATTTCCTCAAAGAAATTCAAGAAATACATTGTTCTCCCCCCCGCCCCCCAATTTTATTCATTTCATAACTTTTAGACATCACTTGATTGTTAAAAAAAGACCCACAAAGCAGCTTACAAATAAGATAAAATAATAGAATTGTCAATAAGAAAAAATAATAATAATTTAAGACTTTCAGATAGTTAAAATAACAATAGACCAGGGGTCGGCAAACTATGTTCCGCGGGCTGGTTATGGTGCACCGGTTTAGCTCCACACGGGGACTGACTGGGTGGGCAGCAATGGCTTCCTATTGGCTGCAGGATAGGACTTCCATGGCCAATAGGAAGCCACAGATGCCTCCTCCCCCCCCTATGGCTCCGAAAGCCAGTGGGTCAAGAGCGGTGGGTGATCTGGCCCTCTGGTGGAAAAGTTTGCCTACCCCTGCAATAGACTAAAAGCAGATTGAAACTCGCATCAACTTTCTAAACGTCTGGGTATGCAGGTGCTGCCACGCTAAAATATCTATTTCTTACTAATGTGGAAGACATATTATTATGTGGCACCTGAAACAATGACAGTTCTTCAAACTGAAATGTTTGAATGGGCATATGTTAATAATAATAATTGTAATTAAAACTTGATTTGATTGCCTTTCACCGATGGGTAAGGCAATCTCGCTTTACTTCAGTATCACCTATGGAATGCAACAGGACTAACTTCTGAGTAGGCATGGCTAGGACTCAGGGACAGGCCTAAGAAAAACTGGACCTGTCATTGGTAGATAGAGAGAATTGGTCACATAGGTTAATAGATACCCCTAATCTCCAAGAGTGGCTCAGACTGTTACATGAGTTCCAGCAATCTTTTCCGAATTTATGCAAATAAACCCCAATGCAGTATTCAAAACTCCACGCAAAATTGGAGAGAACATGCAAAGGAAGCTTATGCAAATGAGCCTGCTTTGCATAATTCCAATCACAGATTTTTGTCTGTGATCCCAAATTTCGGATGTTTTGCTACAGAGAGTTGGCTCAATGGTTATATTTGAGAGACAGGCAGACAGGCAGGCAGGCAACTGGGGACCAGTAGATGGAAGCATTAGTCATGTTTTTGGCAATGCAAAACTAAAAATAAACAAACACCACCAATCTGAATTGCTTTCTGAAAATACACTGATCTGAAAAAATATGCTAAAATAAATGTACAGAAGTCAACATATTTCTTCATTGTGGGGAAAACACTTTAAGATTAGGCTGTCGTCTCATACAAAATTCTGGTATCTGGGCAGGTGCTGAGATGGACAGCCTGAGCCCTATATCAGATCTAGGGGTGGAACTGGAGGATTTTTCAGCAATTTGCTATGAGCATAGAAGCAGAGCCTAGGAATATTTGGAACACTTGCAGGCAGAGCCCAGAATCTGGAAGCAAACACAGAGATTAACCCCAGGACAAATTCATGTACAGTGGTGCCCCGCAAGACAAATGCCTCGCAAGACGAAAAACTCGCTAGACGAAAGGGTTTTTCAGTTTTTCGTTGCTTCGCTAGACGAATTTCCCTATGGGCTTGCTTCGCAAGACGAAAACGTCTTGCGCTTTTTTTTAAAAGCCGCTTGAAGAGGCGCAGTTGCGACGGACCGTGCTTTGCAAGATGAAAAACATCGCAAGATGAAAAGATTCGTGGAACGAATTCTTTTCGTCTTGCGAGGCACCACTGTAGTCACCTAAAGTAAACAACAGCTCCTTGACAGGGACAACCTGGTCACATTAACTCATGCATAGCCTGGACTACTGAAATACACGTTATGTGGGGCTGCCCTAGGGTCTGGTCTGGAAGCTTCAGCTACAGCAGAATGCCCCGGCTAGACTGGTGATGGGAACAACCACCAGTAGTGTTAAACAACCTGCACTGACTTCCCATCTGATACTGGGTCATGTTCATGGTTCTTGTACCAGTGTCGAAGCTGCTGGACAACTTAGGCCCAGGGTATCTTAAAGACCACCTTGCCCTGTATGTTCCAACTGATCACTAAGATCATCTGGGGGAGATCTAATACTGGTCCTCCATGGCCCAGAAGCATTACTTGTGTCAATGAGAGTTGTGACTCCAGCCTAGTGGACCCAACTTTATGGAACTACAGTCAACATCCTTGCCAAAATTTAGATGTCAGGTTAAAATGATTTTACATCAAGAGGCCTTTGCATCATGAATACTGCCCCAATGATGTTTTAATCTAAGTTTTAAACTCTGTGCTAACCAATTAACTAAACATTTTCAGTATTATTATTATTATTATTATTATTATTATTATTATTATTATTATTATTAAAATTTGTATGCTGCCCTTCATCCGTAGATCTCAAGGAGATTCGCAACACAAAAATACAAGATAAAAGCACAAAATACATAACAACCACCACAAGCAACAACTCCCTTCCTCTCACACCATCCCACAAACACATTTGAAAGGTTATAGGATGTTAATCAGCCCAAGGCCTGGTTGTAGCAGAACGATTTCGCCTGGCACCTAAAGGTGTATAATGAAGGTGTCAAGCAAACCTCTCTGGTGAGAGCGTTCCACAAATGGGGAGCCACCACAGAAAAGGCCCATTCCTGTGTTGCCACCCTCCAGACTCCTTGTGGAGTGAAATATGAAGAAGGGCCTCAGAGGATGTTCACAGGATCCAGGTAGGTTCATATGGAGAGAGGTGGTCCTTGAGGCATTGCGGTCCTGAGCCCCAAACTAGCTTAAGGGGGTTGTCTTAGCCTCTCTACTTTTCTGTCAACTAGTGCAAAAGCAAAATCTCCACCCCACACCCCACCAGTTGTCTGGGTGTTCTGTTCTCAATGAGCCTTTCTTTCCTGCAGATCTGAAGTGTGAAAGATGAGGAAATGGTTAAAGCTCAAAGAAAACGGAGTGCAGCAAACTTCTGTCTTTCATTCTCTTAAAGCCATCTCCTTTTATAGCCAGATAAATGTTTGCTCTCAGCCATCTGTCAGCACCGAATGCTCAGCAATGTTAATCCAAAGTGATGAATGTGCCCTGTGGACATCCAGAAGGGTACCTCTGGGGTCATTACTCACTCTTCCCTTTTAAAGGTGATACTAGGAATTTATAACAATGCCCACCATCTTTGGGATCAAGCAAAAGGGCCTGATGGACACTGACATCCGATGTTGCTGTTGCCACAGAATGCTGTTGCAGCGGCAATTGCAAACCAATAATTCAGAGGACTCAAAAGACACAGGGTTACAATTTGGTCTGGCCTTTCCTTGATAGCATTGTGGGGAAGGCTGGGAAAACATATCACATTTCTAGAGGAGTACAGAGCGGGAAAGGAGACACAATACGGGAAATGGCTCAGGATTCATCTTCCTGAGAATCATAACAAACAAGCAGGTTTTCTAGTCCTTACTATGGTTGCAAATATATATTTGGAAGCTTGGGGATGGGGCTCTGGTGCTCTCAACAACTCCTGGCCTGAATAAATTAATGACTTATGAAAGAAAGAAAAACAGTTTCTGTTATGGAATGGAAGTTAAATTCTCAGTGCTGACATTACACACAGGCTGGAAAATTCAGCTTTCTTAGGTGTAGGATCTAGATTGTTTACATGAAAAATTATAAGCTTCCTCCCCACTTGACCTTGACCAAGCTTTAAATAAAAAAGCGTTTTTGCCAACGGGCTTTAAAAAGTCAATGGGCTTTAAAAAGTCAATGGGCTTTAAAAAAAGATTCAGATACTCAGAGAAGGACTATTCTAAACCGTTTCATTCAGTCTTTTATGAATGACTTGCAGTGTTTCTGTTGGTCAAACTGTGAGCTGATATGTATACAGAAGTTTCATCCTTTTTGCTGGCAGTTCACACTTAGTAGCTACATCAGAGGTTGCCCTCAAGGAGCCCATGGGCTCAGTGGTGTACTTGAGGTCTTCCCCTGGTGCCGACAAAGTCTCTGACGCACCACACCATTGCCTCTTGGGTCATGCAAGAGGTGCTGAGCGTGGTTACCCTGTTCTCCTTTGAAAAGTACATAGAGCTGAAGAAGGAAGTGGCAAGAGAGTCTCCCTTTCCAACTTCCTCTTTAATGTGCTTTTCAAGGCTTCTTCTAGATATGACTTTTACATAGGTCCTTAGGAAATGTGAAGTGTTTGCATGGCTGTGCTCTAGCTCCTTTTCTGTTTGAGGGGGAGCAAATCTGAGGGGAAGAGGGAGAGAAATTGCCAGAGCAGGTGGTGCCAATAGGACTCACTCAACAATCCAAATGTGCCCACAGGCCTAAAATGCCTGCCTCCCCTTGATAAACACAAAAACGCTGGATTCTGAAACACCAACTTGAAAGCTAATTTTACTGCTAGGCATCTCCCGAAATCCCCGGCCAAGTAACTGCCATTTTGAATTTTTGAAGGTTTCACAAAGTTCACATTGGAAACTTTGCCTATTGAACCTTTCCAATATTCAGGCTGCACACAGGTGTTGGTAACAAACTGCTTTACTTAACTGGGTTATATACAGCTCCCTGACAGGACCCTAAAAGAAGGTCTAAGCTGAGAAGGAAGAGCATGGAGTCTGAGTCACACACAGCAGCATAGCCAGGGGTTGGCCAGGTTTGTCCCTGCTAAGGACGCAGGCCTGGGAGGTACACAAAAAATGTGCCTTTCCACTTTGGCTCAGAGTGACTAGGAGCCCATCCACTAACACGCTCCTTGGACTGCTCCTCTACTGCCCTGGACAGCTGGGTGCCTTTGCGGAGAAATCTGGTTTGGAGCACAAAAGGTGTTGAAAAGCAAGCTTTTAAAGTTTCTGGCCCATGGCTTTGAAGAGTGCAAGGGAGCTTAGATATGCCTCTGCTCATACATAAAGGGACTGTGCAGTTAATTCTAACACAATGGCCATGAATCATTTCAACCAGGGCTATAGCTTTTCATCTGCATCATTAGCAGATTAATCAACTAAAAGTTGAGTTCATAAAACACTGGGTACCAATATGCAAGCATGGTCATGATCACGGTCCCCTTCCCCTATTTTTCGAGGCTATTTTAGTTCCAGTGTGTTCATGATGTACTAAACAACAAGGAAATCCTAAAGGGAGCCATTTCTTCAAACCACATGTAGTAGCTTTGGTTTATCATGCTGCAGGCAATCTTGTGCTCCCTTCAGAATTTCGAACGTGGAAATGATATTCAGGTGCCGATTTATATGCAAATGTATTTCCATTTAATTGGTTAATTAATGAGTCACTTGGATAAAGGGGATGCAATCAATGAGAAACCTTTCCAGCAGTTAGAAGCCCCATTTCTCATTGCTCCACGGCCCAAAGTGCTGGTGTAAGAAAGAGGGTTTAACTTACCTATGGTGGGATCATGGTAGTCGGGGAAACGGTGGCTGATAAACTGCATTGTCATCGCTGGGGAAACAGAAAGAGATGGAAACGATGAGTCAATGATTAGCAGCTGTGATACGCAGCTCAGAAAAACCAAAACCAAGTAGTTTGCATTTCTGAATAACTGAAAAACAGAGTGCAGCCCTATACAAGGATGGAGTTTTTTTGAAAATCTCAATGGCAGATTTTTTAAAAAATTCCTGACTCACACCTTGACCTTGATAAGAAGTGAGTTATATTCCCTCCTCAGCTCTGCACTTCGTTAATATATTTGTTATTGTACACATTTGTTTTCCTACAGTGCATGCTCCAGTTATCTCCCACTTGGACTACTGAAATGCACTCTACGTGGGGCTGCCTTTGAAGGTGACTCGGAAACTGCAATTAATCCAGAATGCAGCAGCTAGACTGGTGACTGGAAGTGGCTGCCGAGACCATATAACACTGGTCCTGAAAGATCTTCATTGGCTCCTAGAATGTTTCCTAGCACAATTCAAAGTGTTGGTGCTGACCTTTAAAGTCCTAAACAGCCTTGATCCTGTATACCTGAAGGAGCGTCTCCACCCCCATCATCCAGCCCGGATATTGAGGTCCAGCATCAAGGGCCTTCTGGCAGTTCCCTCGCTGCAAGAAGTGAAGTTACAGGGAACCAGGCAGAGGGCCTTCTCGGTAGTGACGCCTGCCCTGTGGAACGCCCTCCCAGCAGATGTCAAGGCAATAAACAACTAAAGACAACTGAAGGCGGCCCTGTTTAGGGAAGTTTTTAATGTCTGATGCTGTATTGTTTTTAATATTTGGTTGGCAGCTGCCCAGAGGGGCTGGGGAAACCCAGCAGATGGGCAGGGTATAAATAATAAATTATTATTATTATAAAGTGACCAGCACACACACATATTTCATGAATATCCATAAGTTGTCCAGACTGGAAATGAAAGAAAGTTGCAGACAAAATCTTCAGCCTAATGCTTCTCACTCCTGTTTTCAGTAACCTACAATACTGTATGCAGTGGTGCCTCGCAAGACGAAATTAATTCGTTCCGCGAGTTTTTTTGTCTTGCGGTTTTTTTCATCTTGCGAAGCATGGTGTCGGAAAAGATTTGGAAAAGCTTCAAAAATCACCAAAGTCTTCAAAAACCTCAAAAAAGGCTACCACACCGCGTTCTATGAGTTGCTCCTCGAAGTCAAGTCGCAACTGTATTAACGGTTTTAAGAAAAAGGAAACAAACTTGCAAGACGTTTCCGTCTTGCGAAGCAAGCTCATAGGGAAAATCGTCTTGCGAAGCAACTGAAAAAACCAAAACCCCTTTCGTTTTGCAGGTTTTCCGTCTTGCGAGGCATTCGTCTTGTGAGGTACCACTGTACTAGACGAGTGATGTTATGCAACCTCTGGAGCTGATTGGCTCAACTGACTGATGGGTATGATGATGTGGAATAGCCATGGATGTTCTAAATGGTCAGGAAGACAAGGGGGCCAGAATGTTTGCAATCCAGTTTCTACCAGAAAATAGAGGTAGGGGAATAATTTCTCTAGGATTGAGAATTTACACAGGTCCCAGAGTACAGGTGAGGAACCTTCTCCCCAACACCTGCCAACCCCTATTCACTCAGGTAATCTGTTAGGGGCAAAAGGTTCACAGAGGACAGAGTCAACACCAAAAGCCACCTACGCAGGGAGTTCCAAAGTGTAGGTACTGTCACGCTGGATTCTCTGCATTAGCAGAACAAACATGACATGGCATTGGGGAAAGCACCAGTTCTGCATTTTATTAATAGTTTTGGATTGTTACTGTAACGATAATAAATTAAAAACCTTAAAAACAGACTGATGCAGAAATCTTGCCTTCAACAGATGTCACAGAGAAGAGCAAGTACAGTGGTACCTCGGGTTAAGAACTTAATTCGTTCTGGAGGTCCGTTCTTAACCTGAAACTATTCTTAACCTGAGATACCACTTTAGCTAATGGGGCCTCCCACTGTGGCCACACAATTTCTGTTCTCATCCTGAAGCAAAGTTCTTAACCCAAGGTACTCCTTCCGGGTTAGCGGAGTCTGTAACCTGAAGCGTCTGTAACCTGAAGCGTCTGTAACCCAAGGTACCACTGTATAGTTTATTTTTCAAGGACTTTGTTTCCTGATGTTGGAATAGATGGGCCTTTGGCCTAATTCAGAAGCATTCTTCTTATGTTCTTAGATTCAGTTAAGCATATTATTGACTTGTCTACCTTCCCTTTAACTAAAATACAGTGGTACCTTGGTTCTCAAACAACTTGGAACCCAAACACTGCAAACCTGGAAGTGTTCCAGTTTGTGAACTTTTTACAGAAGCCGAACGTGCTCTGTTTTGAGTGCCAGACTTCTCTTTTGAGTGTTACGCTGAGGTCTGTCTGTTTTTGCTATTTATTTTGCGTTTTTGTGGCCCTTTTTTTGTTTGTTTTTGCGACTATGTGGAACCCACTTCAGCTACTGATTGATTGTGTGACTGCATTATATTGTTTATTGCTTGCATTTTATGGATCAATGGTCTTGTTAGATAGTAAAAGCCATGTTAAATTGCTGTTTTAGGGGTTGTCTGGAACGGATTAATCCATTTTGCATTACTTTCTATGGGAAAGCGCCCCTTGGTTTTGGAATGCTTTGGTTTTGGAACCGACTTCCGGAACGGATTAAGTTTGAGAACCAAGGTACCACTGTATTAGTTAATTTCACCATTTTTCCAAATGCACAGAAATTCCAATCACCCCTGCAGCTGGTGTGGTACAGTCCATTCTATCACCGTGGAGAACCTACAATTCATTCATCCCTCTGCAGGCCTCAGATGCCAGCAGGGCAAGACTATGAATATACAAGACTGTCGCTGCCTACTCACATCATTCAAAATGCATCTCATCTGTCTTCTTAGCTTTATTGCTGTCCCTTGTAGCACAACCCGCCCCCTTGCAATCAATAAAAATCCAGGTAGCATGGAGTGCTCACAAAGCGCGCGTCGTTCAGCCTTTTGGTAGCCATCATTTATTATATATATGCACACGGTTATTGCGCCAAGTCTTTCTGATAGGAAATCAATGGCCAGGAGAAGAATCATCGCAAACTGCAGAGAAGTCCATCAGAAAGTTAAGGCATGAGCTCCCACCTGGCTGCCCACGAGCACATTTGATACATTTTCTAAAAGTGAAGGGAACGCAACAGGGATTTCAACCCCGGAGTATCCCCAAAGTCGGTAGCTGTGATTGTTTAGAAGATCACAAAGCTCCGGTGTCTAGGAGGCAAAAGCAGTGAGGATCCCAAAGCATTTTGTGCATTTCATTTTTTTTAAAAAAACAGCATTGGCTTGAGCAGTTTATTTATTCCATTTTATTTTAATGTTTTCAGGCTGCCTTTCTGGGCAAAGCCCTCCCGATATGGCTTGCAGAGCAGGGAGAGCAAGCAAAAAGCAGTTACAATATTCAGTAAAATACAATTCAATGAAAGACCATCATTTTAAATAGCAGTTAAAAAACATATATCCCGCAATCCGGCTCAATGTTCATTTTTTAAAAAATAAAAATAAAAAATCCAATGAAACCATCAGGAATTACGTGATTTAAAACCAGTAATAATATAGCCATTTAATAATCAGAAATTGATTATTATTAACAGCTGAAAGTAACTCAAAACTATTGATTTTTTGAGGGATGTTTAAAAGCTGTGAAGATTCTAACAGCTAAGAAGGCAGCTGTCTGAGGAATAACTGTCCTCTCCTCCTGGCCTAGATATTGTCACAGGATCTAATCTGGGTGTGGGAAGGAGAAGAGTTGGTGTTCTTTCTCAAGGGATAACAAAACCATCACTGGCCACTGGATGTTTATGTAAGCCCTTCTGAGAGGCTAAAAGGTGACGAGTGCAATGAATAAATAAATCCCTGAACTGTACAAGGGGCAACAGTGGGACCACCATTGAGAAGACCTGTCCCTTATGTTCCCCAATCAGCTTTAATTTGCACAAAAAAGCATTCTCCCTTTCTTCTTTTTTAATATAAAGAAATATAAGAAAAATTGCAACCATCTAAATGACATAAAAACAAAAGTTGATCCATTCTTACTACAACATGGATTACATAAAAACTAGATCTTCCTCTTTTTGATATACTCTAATTAAATATAACTTTCTGCAAAGTTGCATATTTTGATATGATGCACTAGAATGTTTTTAAAAATGCAACCAATCTACTGTGAATTCATCCCATCTTTGATTTCTTTCTTCCATTCTAATCAAATGTGTTAATCCCCCCCATTAAATCTGATACAGAGGATCCAAATAACCCTATTAAGAATATTTCTTCAAGAGGTGGAGGGTTGCTTTGCCTAAAAAGAGCGCATTCACTCTTATCTTTATTCCAAATCCAGAACACTGTACACCATTCTGGAAATCCATTTGCATGTCTCTATGGACATATGCATCCTATCCCTGAATAACAAATGCTATGGACATAATGATCTGGGTCTCCACACCCTTTATGTGGGCTTCCCAAAGGCAACTTGAAGACTACTCCTGAAAATAGGATGGTGGATTAGACTGATGCTTAGATTCTGATTGTTGCAGGTAATTCCTTAACATAATTCCTTAACAGGTAAACATACATGGCTGGACATTCACATTTGCAGCATAATATTTTGCAATTTCGTGGCAACTGAAATTCCTTGCACAATGTGTCATGAAATTGCTACAGGAACAAATTGAGAATTGTGCTTCTGTAATTGGCAACAGCATCTTAAAAATCTGAGACATCACCTTGCCTACAAAGGTCCGTATTGTTAAAGCTATGGTTTTCCCAGTAGTGATATATGGAAGTGAGAGCTGGACCATAAAGAAGGCTGATCGCTGAAGAATTGATGCTTTTGAATTATGGTGCTGGAGGAGAAACTTGAGAGTCCCATGGACCGCAAGAAGATCAAGCCTATACATTCTGAAGGAAATCAGCCCTGAGTGCTCACTGGAAGGACAGATCCTGAAGCTGAGGCTCCAATACTTTGGCCACCTCATGAGAAGAGAAGACTCCCTGGAAAAGACCCTGGTGTTGGGAAAGATGGAGGGCACAAGGAGAAGGGGACGACAGAGGATGAGATGGTTGGACAGTGTTCTCGAAGCTACCAGCATGAGTTTGACCAAGCTGCGGGAGGAAGGGGAAGACAGGAGTGCCTGGCGTGCTCTGGTCCAAGGGGTCACGAAGAGTCGGACACGACTAAACGATTAAACAACAACAACAAATTGGCGACAACCAAGAATTGGGGGGATTTAACATGTTTCACTGCTGAGTTATTCCCCATCCACTCTGCAATACAACAGGAGGAAAGATTGTTCACAAATGCATGGGACTGAAAAAAATGCTGAAGTTTCTTCTTCTTCTTCTTCTTCTTCTTCTTCTTCTTCTTCTTCTTCTTCTTCTTCTTCTTCTTCTTCTTCTTCTTCTGTGCCCATACTGAATGCTTCTTCTCATTTGCATGGAAGACTTGTGGTGTTCTTGTTGCAGAATCTGAAGAGAGGAAGCTAAATGTTTCAGATATTTGAGACAATTGGCAAATCACTGGCAGTACAAGGGTTAAAGAAGTCACCCAACTGTCTAAAACAGCTATCTATTTTTATTGAGCAGCTTGAAATTAAATCATGCCTTCGAAACAGAGAGGTCTTCAAAACCTTATCAAATATTCATTAAATATCTATATGATGACTTGCAATTCAAGATTTTAGGAAATAATGACAACAATTCAATTGGAATATTCTTTTTTTCTCCCTTTGGTACAATAAACATACCATTTATTACAGTCGTTCTCCTCTGCATCTTTATGTATTTATTTCAATTCCAGACTTACCCATGTATTTCATTTACTCATTCTCATTTAAAAGCCTCATTTTAATACAGCAGCCTCTTCTGCTGCATATATAATTCAGAGATAAGTGTCCCTAATTTATATATAGGTGCAGTTTTGCACAGGATTTTAATATTCTGATGAAACCAAAAGGCATGTCATCAGCAACAGATTTGTCTATTACTATACTATCCAACTGTAGACAGAGATCAATGCCATGCCCTCCTACCAGACAGACATTTTCTCTCTTTATTTTGTTTTTTGCTTAACAGTACAAGAAGAACATAAAGACAGCCTTAACCTGATCTGAGCAAAAGCCCATCTAAATTCACTCTAACAGAAAACTCATAATCTGATGGGGGTAATCCAACCACTGGGCTGACCTGGCCTCTCATCAGCTACTGCTGACGGAGCGATGTGAGAGTCACTCGATCAATGTTGGCTTCCATTTTCTTCCCATCAAACCTGTGGACAGGGGACACAGTGGTGGGCTATTCACAGGCAAAGCCTAGAGCAGTGGTGTCCAAACTTTTTTCAAAGAGGGCCAGATTTGATGAAGTGAAGGGCCTTGAGGGTCAACCAAAGGGCCAACCACAGTTGTTAACCATTTTTTAAAACTGAAGTCATTGAGCTTTTTTAAGGGTTGAAGTTGCTGATTTTACCCCAGGAAAGAAACTGCCACAGGGGCCACATTGAACCAAACGTCAGGCCAGATTAGGCCCCCGAAATGGACTTTGGACATGCCTGGCCTAGAAGAAAGTCCTGAAGTGGTACAAACCAGTCACTCTGCCATTGCAAGATGGCAGCAAGTCCATTCAAGCCCCAGTTGCTACACCAGTCTGGAGCTGGTGCACTGGGATCAGGCCCAATTGTTCTGTTCACAAAACTTCCCACCCAGACAACATCCTAGCACCACCATCTGGCATCACTGTAGAAAGCTGGGAGGTTGGGGACACAGATTATAGTCTAAGGCCTAGGTGCATCCCAAATAGTGACATATCCCCCAACCTTTTAAGAGGGCAAATTGGAACAACCCACCCTCCCACTGACCCCCATCGCTCGCTTGACTGCTCACCTCTCCCTCTCCCCTCCAACCTTTGTCTGCTGGCATCTGATGGCCTCCTCCTCCTCCATTGCCTCAGGAGATGCTCCACCAGCAAAGAACAGTCTAGGGGAAGTTACAGATTTCTCCTCCTCCTCTGCCAATGCTGCAAACATACTTCCGGAAGCCAGCTCCTGGAAGCCCCGTGACAGAAGGAGGAAGAGTGGCAAGGTCAAGGTAATTCTCCCCAGGGGCAGAGGAAGGGGGGCGCGGTGAATGCGGGCCACCCTGGGTGTCACCACTGGGCAGCACTCTCCGTGGGGCCTGCAGCGCGCCCAAGCCACGTGTCTCTCCTGGGAGAGATGCAGTGGCTTGGCGAGCGCAGGATCCGTGTTGCCCAAACAGTCCACCCGCTGCCCCCAGCTGTAGGGTGGCTGAGTGGGAGGAGGCAGGCAGACTCAAGAGGCGCTGTGGTGCACCCTGCCCCTATGGGTGGCTCGCCCCGCCCCTGGGCGCACCATCCCAAACACTTGAGCGGCTTCTTCTGCCACTGAACCCCCCCCCCCCATTTTTTGGTCCTGCACTCTGGTGTGAGCCAACTGACTTGCGCTGCAGCACAGAACCCCAAATGCCCATATTTGGGTCCCACATTCTTGCACGGCCAGAGCAAAGGAGCCAAAATGGGTATCCTGGACAGGAATCAGAAGCTGGGATGGCCTGTCAATATGAGATGTCCCACTTAAAACAGCACACTTGGAGGGGATGTAGTGATGCAAGTACAACACTAATAATAATAATAATAATAATAATAATAATAATAATAATAATAATAATAATTTTTATTTACACCCTGCCCTCCCCAGCCAGAGCCAGCCTCAGGGTGGCTAACACCAGTAAAATTACAGTAAAAACATAATAGGAAAAACAAAACAAAACAATAATTTAAAATACAGGTTAAAATGCAATAGATCAAAACCATAAGGGAAGGGAAACATAAGGGTCAGACTGAGTCCAAACCAAAGGCCAGGCAGAACAGCTCTGTCTTGCAGGACCTGCGGAAAGATGTCAAGTCCCGCAGGGCCCTAGTCTCTTGTGACAGAGCACTCCACCAAGTTGGGGTCAGTACTGAAAAGGCCCTGGCCCTAGCTGAGACCAATCTAACCACCTTGTGACCTGGGACCTCCAAAATGTTGTCATTTGTGGACCTTAAGGTCCTCTGCAGGGCATACCAGGAGAGGTGGTCCGATAGGTATGTGGGCCTAGGCCGCATTGTCTCTCATTCAAGGGGAACACCACCAAACCAAACTTGCCCACACTCCCTGCCACCCAGGTGGGAGTCATAAGTGTGTTGCCCAAACAGAACTGGCACTATTATGAGCCTCGGTGAGGCAGCTGCTTCAGTGACAGAGGTGGGAAAGAAGGCAGATTTTTCTCATTTTCTGTGGTGAAACTGGAGGTTTATTTGATGCTGGTTTTATATGCTTTCCTTCTAATAAACTGAGCACAGGAACACCGTTAGGATTGCTGATTAAGCTGCCTTTCTCACTGCTAGAAGTTAGCGCTTCCTGCTTTATTTTTATACAGTAGTGTCAGGGGACTGCCATCGGAACAGGGAAGGGAGGCAGAGGGGCAGTTGGGATACAGGAAACCTCCGAAAACCTTGAGAAGCAGTTCCTCTTCCTGCGGTGGGGTAAGCCCCACCTCCAGTGGGGAAGAGGTGAAGGGACCAGAGGATGCTTCTGGGAGCCCCAGCGCCATACCTCATCAGTCTGAGGGTGGGAAAAGCCACACCTCCTGGGTAAAGGAGGGGAAAGGGCTAGAGGATGCTGCTGAGAGCCTCAGCACCGCTCCTGGCCAAGCCAGCCAGGAAGGAAGCACGCCTCTTCAAGAGCCAGTGTGGTGTAGTGGTTAAGAGCAATAGACTTGTAATCTGAGGAACCGGGTTCGCGTCTCCGCTCCTCCACATGCAGTCGCTGGGTGACCTTGGGCCAGTCACACTTCTGTGAAGTCTCTCAGCCCCACTCACCTCACAGAGTATTTGTTGTAGGGGAGGAAGGGAAGGGAGAATGTTAGCCGCTTTGAGACTCCTTCGGGGAGTGATAAAGAGGGATATCAAATCCAAACTCTTCTTCTTCTTCTGCCCACCTTGCGCAGAGGTGTAAAAAGCAAAGAAGGAAGGAAAAGGCTGGGGGGCGACTAAGCTCTTATGTTGGGGGAGGACCCGGAAAGGACCACTCCCGGATTCTGCTAGCGATTGAGGCATATATGAGCTTGTGGTTCTGTACTGTAAATAGTTTCACACCGAAATAAAACCTGTAAAAGACAGGTCAGAGTCCTGACTGGTTACTCACGAGCAACCACTACTACCATTTGACAAGTAGGCTAATTTCTTCACACTCACGCATCACTGTCTATCCTCCATTCAGGCAAGCAAGAAGCATTAGGCACTCAAAGACACATTTAAGTCAAAAACACTCATGGAGGATGCAAAACAGACAGGTCTGAAAGGCTGCATCTGGTCGTAGTTCCAGCTAAAAGAACAGTAACCTGTAAACTAGAGGAGATGGACTTGCAGCAGAAAATGGTGTTGGGCAATGGTACCTGCTCACCTCAAAACTTTGGTTTATTACCCCTCTTAAGGCTCCCAAATTATTTGAATTCCTTAACTTCTTCGGCTCATAGATATGCCTTTATAAAGGCAAGATTCAACACCTTCCCATCGAACGTGCTGAGAAATAGATTTTCCAATGGACAGATATCGCTTTTATGTGATTGTAATTGTGGGGCACCGGAATCGTTGCATTACATAATCCTTGATTGTGCTTTTCACTCATCGGCCAGGAGTAAGTTTCTTGATCCATATCTAAAGGGAATCGCCGATGATTCGAATGAAGCCAAACTGAGATACCTACTAAATGATGAAGACCCCCTAAGATCACTCACGGTTGCCAGATTCTTTATCAGCGTCCTATCCCTAAAGAAGAAAAACGGACTCCTGTGCGGCTCGGATAACCCTTTTAAACCATGATCTATGTTTTAGGATGTAATTAGGTGATATCACCACTGATGTCTTTTATTAATTTATGAGCAGAGGGCGACGTTTATGTTGCAAATTTATTGTAATGTATGTTGTTGGTCGTCTGCTTATTTTGCTTTGGTTCTTGTCTGTTTTTTGTAAGTTTTTGGCTGTTTTAAATTTGGAGGTTTAAGTATATATATGTTGGTGGGAAACTGTCGTGTGACGGGCCAATGGCCGTAATAAATATCAATCAATCAATAGGTAGCTGCATCTGGTCCCAGGGACTTATATTCCTTATCCATCAAGTACCCTTAACAAACTACAGATCCCAGGATTCTGAGGGGAGACTCCATTTGCTGGTTCACCTTAGGCAGCAAAATGTATTGAGCAAGCCCTGTTCCCCACATTCTGTATCCAGACTGACGGGGGGGGGGGAGACTTCTTTAAACAGTTATCCTTGCAGAGCTGCTATGAATTTATAATGAGGCCCCTTAACATTTATATTTGCCTCCACCGCAGGTGCAATCATTTATTAACACGGCAATAAATGTTTAATCTTGTTCATCTGTAACCTTTTCGATCAGACAGTTAACCCTCCCTGCTCCAAGAAATGATCCGGGGGTGGGGGTGGGGAGGAAGGCTGCAAATCATGTCACGTTAAGTCTAAATTGAAATTTTGAAATTAAAAAATGCTCCGCCAGCCTGGCCATTCCACATACATACAAAGAGGGTGGAGTTTGGTTGCATATCTCGTGAATGGGTGTCACCTGGGAGACCTGGAAGATATTTTGAGCAACCAAGAAAAGGAGGACTTCTTCACACAAGGCAGAATTAACAGATTCCAGGAGTGAAAGATGGGTGCCAGGGAAGATCAACTGAGAGACTGCTGAGGTTGGTTTTCCATCACCTCCTCAAACAACTGCCCATTTTGTAGACTCGCAGGAAAGCATCAATGAAGGACCACTGCCCCATGGGCCAAAATAGGTCCATCACAATTGCTAGTGGGATAATAAAGACACAAAACAGTCTCAATCACCTTGCATCTGCAAGCTGTTTTTTCTCCGCAGAAGAGCCGGGCTGCAATTATTTCCATTTAGGACAAGGACAACAATGGAAGAAAATGGGTTACTTGCATTTCAAGAGTCTAGGGGTACTGAGGGCAATGCCAACAGAGCTACTGAGCAGAAGAAAGCTGTGGCTCATAACTTAAAAGACTCATAAACCATCCCCTTGTTCCTTCTTGCAAAAGAGAGAACCAAGATTAATCTTGGCCTGGACCTCTGGATTCTGAAAAGTGGGGAAAGATTGCTGCTGTGGTGACTAGGGCTTGTACAAGCTCTGCCACAATGCCCCTTAGTGTGAAGAAAGAATGAAGTTGCACAATTCCAGTGGCTCTGAGTCGAGGGTGTACATGGATAAGACCAAGTATAAGGATGAGAATGATGGTTGTGGAATCTAGATTCAGGTAGGTAGCCGTGTTGGTCTGACGCAGTAGAAATATATAAGATAATAATAAAAAAATGTCCAGTAGCACCTTAGAGACCAACTAAGTTTGTTCTTGGTATGAGGTTTCGTGTGCATGCACACTTCTTCAGATACATTGAAACAGAAGTAACCAGACCTTTATATATAGTGAGAGGGTGGGGAGGGGTATTACTTAGAAGGGTGGTCGGAATGGGTGATTGGCTAATAATAATAATAATAATAATAATAATAATAATAATAATAATAATAATTTATTATTTGTGCCCCACCCATCTGGCTGGGTTTCCCCAACCACTCTGGGTGGCTTCCAACAAAGATTTAAAATACATTAAAATGCCACACATTAAAAACTTCCCTAAACAGGTGTGGTAAACCTCTTGATGACTGTTAACGACTGCAATTGGTCTTACAGGGAAAAGCAATGGATGAGATGGCCAAAAATAGCTTTATCATGTATAATGAGATAAGAATCCAATGTCTCTACTGTGGACGCTCGGTTTGCGAATGTGATCCATGCGGGATGCATGTTCGCAACCTGCAGCGTTCCCAACCCGCATCTGCGCACACGCGGGTTGCAATTTGACACTTCTGCGCATGTGCAAAGCACAATTTAGTGCTTCTGCGCATGCACGACCCGAAACCCAGAAGTAACCCATTCCCATACTTCTGGGTTTCGGTGGTCCCTAACCCAAAAATACGCAACCTGAAGCGGCTGTAATCCAAGGTATGACTGTATTCAGACCAGGTCTCTCCACGGTTTTAAGTTTGGTAATAAGTTGTAATTCAGCATTGTGGAATCTATAATCCAATGCAACAGTTGTGCTACTGGAAGCTTGTTGAGCCACCAGTTGTGCAACCAATATAACAATTTGTTGCACAATCAGCCACGGGAACCTTGCTGGCTTCCTGCATCTTTTCTTGCTTAAGCCATTTCACTAGCACAGCTGGTACACTAGAAATAGATTTCAGATTAGTCCAACATTGAATCTCTCCCCTAATGCTTTAATATCAGTTGATTTAATTTCACACTTTATTTTCCAGTGTAATCACTGTATCCCATCTTCCTCCTTGCACAGACTTATATTGTCCCTTCCTCAAGACTCATTTTTGTATAAAGTGCTTTTGATTTTCCCCTTTGATATTTGTAGATCATGCTTGCATCTCTCATGAACTGAAAGGCTTTCACCAGTCTTCTGCTGATATATATATTATAAATATATGTGGTTCATTTTCCCCCCAAACTGATTTCGGCCTCTGGTTGTACCAGTCACAACCTCTCTCCCCCTCTGGGGCAAATTGAAAAGGCCCATTTCAGATGGTTGCTGAGAAACTGCAGCTAGGCAGCAGGGCGGTGGAACCTTATTGTCCACTTCACCTACTGATCTCTGAGAGGTACCATTATGTTCTTAAAGGCCATCGCTGATCAAAATGACCTTGTTTTATTTCTCCGGAGACAAGCCCATGACAACAGCAATATGGTGACCTCTAACACCATAAAGCACTTTTAGATCAATATAGATTAAATGCTATTTTCTACAAGATTCCCCCCTCCCTCCCTGTTCTGACCTGCAAAGAGGTCTCATTTAGACATCACAAGCCCATGGAATCCTGCTTAGCTGAAGAAATTCAATGAAATGAGTAGCAATTACCCCATAAAAGTGGCTCAGTGGGAGCAAATTATTAAACTCTTTTCTCTGTTGGCAAAGAATTGGTTAGATATTTATCCATGCCACGGCCTCTCAGTTTGACAAAACCCCCTCTGGCAGTAGTAAAGGAGAACGGCCAAAAACAAATGAAGAGCGAGATAAGGAATAGAAACAAATCACAGCTTCAGCCACCAAACTTCAGTCAATGTATTTCAGGCTCAGAACGGATTAAATACATCAAATATCCACCTGAAAATCAGACTGAAGGGCAGGTGCGTTCACAAATGCACGGAGAGCTGGTTCCAATGGTTTTGAGATGGCTTGAGGTGGCTGTTGCGTTTAGCTTCTCTTTGTGAGCCTCCTATCTGGACATCTGGTTGATCACTGCAAGAAGAGAATGCTTGACTCGATGGGCCTTTGGTTCTTAGGTTCCTAAGGTAAATCTGTGGCAGAAATGGAGTCCACATTGAAAGCACCTCTCTAGTTCCCAATGCCATTTGAAGTCAATGTGGTGTAGTGGTTAAGAGCGGTAGTATCGTAATCTGGTCAACCGGGTTTGCGTCCCCGCTCCTCCACATGCAGCTGCTGGGTGACCTTGGGCTAGTCAAACTTCTTTGAAGTCTCTCAGCCCCACTCACCTCACAGAGTGTTTGTTGTGGGGGAGGAAGGAAAAGGAGAATGTTAGCCGCTTTGAGACTCCTTCGGGTAGTGATAAAGCAGGATATCAAATCCAAACTTTTCTTCTTGTTGTTGTTGCATGAACGGAGGTTGATCAAGAGGGTATTCACCAACTCAGGTCCATAGTCTATCCCCATCTGGCACAGTCTGATTGGCAATGACACCCCACCCCCAAAGGTATGGGAAAGAGATCTTCCTCTGCCCCTTTTCCTATCACCTCAGCAGAGATACCAAGAGTTCTTGGCCATGCCAGCCATAAGAACATCAGAAGAACCCTGATGGATCTAGCCCAGCATGCTGATGCCATAGTGAGTAACCAGATGCTGTGTCACGGTCTGGTCTACGGGCGATCAAAGTCCCAGCCGAGGACATCCAGACCAGGGTCAAGATGGCGGGGTGGGAGCAGGAATGAGAGTCCAGAAGCCAGGGGTATGAGGGTCAGGAAGCAGTGAGTAACGAAGTCAAGGGTCAGAGGGTCAAGAAACAAGGAGCCATGAACCCAAGGTCTAAGGATCAGGAAGCAAGAAGCCAAACGCAGCAAGGCAGGAAATGTGTTGCTGTGGCAAAAAGCTGAAGCGAAATGCTGACCTTATATCCTTTCCTGGCTCTTGCCACCAGGTGCTGTGAGTTACCAATCGGCCTCACCTGTGCGGCCACACCTTGCCTCTCCAGAACAAACTTAGGAAGGCCCCAGCCCTGCTAAGCCCTACTGGTCACAGGGCCTGGCCCCTGCAAGCACTCCTTGCATGCTGGTGGGAAATCCCATGCAGCACCCGAACATAAGAGCACTCTCTCCTTCTGTGGCTTACAGCAACTAGTATTCAGAAGCATTTCTGCTTTTGACCATGGAGGTAGAGCATGGCCATCATGTCAAGTAGTCATTATTATCCTTCTCCTCCAGGAAGTTGTCCTCTCCACATCCTCCACCACTGATATCCCACCTTTCACTCCCTTTAAGGAGTCTCAAAACGGCTAACATTCTCCTTTCCCTTCCTCCCCCACAACAAACACTCTGTGAGGTGAGTGGGGCTGAGAGACTTCAGAGAAGTGTGACTGGCCCAAGGTCACCCAGCAGCTGCATATGGAGGAGCGGAGACGCGAACCCAGTTCACCAGATTGCGAGACTACCGCTCTTAACCACAACACCACACAGCGCTATTCTGCTAAACTGCTATGGTGCTGATGCAGAGAGGAAATCGGATGCCAAGAATTTACCTAAATGAGAGGCCCTCAAGGCTGAAAAGCAATATCCAAATGCTTTACATTTTTAAATAACGTAAAGGCCACAAGTTGAAGGGTCTTCATCTGGGGACCATGGCAGTAACTGGTTTTGTCCACAATGCATCTGTGTAGCTTTTTCAGAGCATCAGGTGCATCTGACTTGCACTGAGCACCACATTTGGCTCGGAGGTGGTATTGCATCTACCAGCACTGCAGGGGTCAGGTGACAGAAGGGGCCAATAGGATTCCACCTGGCCTTGTAAATGTTTCTTAGAATTTTGCTCTCAGTACAATCTGTTCAGGCACATTCTAAGCTCAGGCTTCCCTCTCCTTTGCTCAACTAACAATTTTTCCCCCAGACAACCAGCTTGAGCAGTGAGAAATTGTGAGTGTGATCATCTTTAAAAAGATATTTTTTTAAAAAAAAAAAAATCAGTTCATTCTAGGTTTTAAAAAGAAACCTCTAATTTTCTAAATGCTGACATGATTCCATATAATAAGATCTCAATATTCTCTGAATAGATGTATTACTGTTTGGTAGAAATGGTAAATAAAGCCTTTTCAGATAACGCAAGCCATTCCGTAGTCTCCCAAGCTTTCTCCCACGTAAAATTACACCCTTGACTTCAAGCAGTGATGAAACAGCTGTGACAGGAGTTGACAAACTCTGCAAATGGAGCAGAGTTGCTTCTCTGTGAAGCTGAACCACAACATGCACTCTGTGGGGTTGGAGACATAATGGGAAGGCATGCAAAACCAGAGCGTATTAGTCTGGTAAAGAAATCATAGGTAAAGGTAAAGGGACCCCTGACCATTAGGTCCAGTCGTGGCCGACTCTGGGGTTGCAGCGCTCATCTCGCTTTATTGGTCGAGGGAGCCGGCATACAGCTTCCGGGTCATGTGGCCAGAATGACTAAGCCGCTTCTGGTGAACCAGAGCAGAGCACGGAAACACCGTTTACCTTACCGCTGGAGCAGTACCTATTTATTTACTTGCACTTTGACGTGCTTTTGAACTGCTAGGTTGGCAGGAGCAGGGACTGAGCAACGGGAGCTCACCCCGTCACGGGGATTCTAACTGCCACCCTTCTGATCAGCAATTCCTAGGCTCTATGGTATAACCCACAGCGCCACCTTGCGTCCCTAAAGAAATCATACCTCTGCTTAAAACTGCTCCTCTGACCTATTGCAACATCTGTCAAAACTGAACAAATGGGAAAGCAATAGAAGGTCTGCAGGATCAAATGAACAAGTTTGGGCTACCAGAAGACCAGAATCTTGATAGAAGTATGTGCTTAGCTGTGATTCCTGTCTTGCAGGGGGTTGAACTAGATAACAAGTTGGGTCCCTTCCAACTCTACGAGACTATGGGATTAAGGACCACATTTAAGCCTTTTGCTCCTTAAGATCGGCAGAGTAGGCAATGACGGTGGGGAGAGAGGTGTTTCTGGAACTGAATTCTGATTGTGATCATTCTGGGAGATGAAGTTTCTCAAGGGTGCTGAGACTTGTATTCAGGGGTGTACCTAGGGGTTGGCCAGGTTGACCTCTGCCAAGGGAGCAGTCCCAGCAGGGTGCAAAAACCATGCCTCTCTACTCTGACTTGGAGTGACTAGGAGCCCACCGGCCTGCGCACTCCATGGACCACTCCTCCACAGCTCTGGGTGGCCAGGCCCTGGGATTGCCTTGACGGAAGAATTTGATCACTGGCGTGGGCCATCACAATAGCCATGCAGGGCTCCCTTCCCAGTCGGCTAAGGATGCTATTAGAAGTGCGAGCAGAACATCCAGTGGGACTTGGAGTGGGGAGGAAACAGAGGTGGGGCAGCAAGAGTTGCAGGAAGAAGAAAATGGGAGGGAGGGAGAAGGGAAAGCAGTGGATGGAGGCAATGAGAGAGGGAGGCAGGAAGATGGGCAGGCAGAGGGACCAATGGAGAAGGAGGAGGAAGAGGTGGAGCAGAGCAGACACGACCCTGATGATCACAGAGGGAGTCACTGGAGGAGCACAAAAGGCAACACGCTTTTTGATTTTCTGGACTGTGGCCTCTCCCAGCTTTGGAGGTTCCGATACAGCTCCTTGTCAAGGGTGCCAAAGTATGCCTCTGCTTGTATTCCTCTCCCCGATCTACACTTCCCAGTGGGGATTAAGAATCAATGCCTCTTCCCAGGGAACTCTGAGAATCGTAGCTCTCTGAGGGGAATTAGCGTCTCCTAACACCTCTCATGGTTAAAGCCATGGTTTTCCCAGTAGTAATGTATGGAAGTGAGAGCTGGACCGTAAAGAGGCTGATCGCCGAAGAATTGATGCTTTTGAATTATGGTGCTGGAGGAGACTCTTGAGAGTCCCATGGACTGCAAGAAGATCAAACGTATCCATTCTTAAGGAAATCAGCCCTGAGTGCTCACTGGAAGGACAGATCATGAAGCTGAGACTCCAATACTTTGGCCACCTCATGAGAAGAGAAGACTCCCTGGAAAAGACTCTGATGCTGGAAAAGATGGAGGGCACAAGGAGAAGGGGACGACAGAGGACGAGATGGTTGGACAGTGTTCTCGAAGCTACAAACATGAGTCTGACCAAACTGCGGGAGGCAGTGGAAGACAGGAGTGCCTGGCGTGCTCTGGTCCATGGAGTCACGAAGAGTCAGACACAACTAAACGACTAAACAACAACAACTCTCAGCACCCTTAACAAACTACACTTCCCAGAATCCTTTGGGGAAGCCATGGTTATTCAAAATTGTATCATTGTGCTTTAAATGTATGGTGTGGATGTGGCTCCACTGTGGTATTATGGTTGGATTGTTGGACTGGGGTGACCCAGGTTCAAATCCTCATTCCACCTTGGAGCTCACTGGGTATTCTTGAAACAGTCATGATCTCTCAGCCTAACATACCAAAATGCCACCCCACTTTCCACCACTGGTACTATGAGGTCCCTGGTGGTGGCAGCAAGGAGTTAAGATATCCTTCCTTTTCATATGATGTGGCTGGTGAGCTTCACTTTGATCTTTTGATAATAACAACAGGAAAAATGTGTGCTTGTTTTATCCAAGCATTCAGGGACAGGAGGGGGACTCTATTAACAGCACCTGTTGGTGAAAAGGTTTGTATTGGGGCATTCAAGCAATGAGACTAGGAGCATTATAAATACACAAGTGTCCCTACTTTCCACTGTGAAATGTTGGAAACTATGCATTAGCTACTGGGATTTTTTTTTTAATCCTTATAAAGCGCTCCTCTTATATTCATGGTTCAGATAAAATAAAATAGCTACTTATCCCTTTATCCTCTCCATTCTGCTCCCAACAAAAGGGTGCTCACATTGCCTTGCAGATGTGTGTGCTCTGTTTGGATGAAATATTGACAAAAGAAACAATGGTTCAATGTATTCTAGGGTGAGAGGGAGTGCTTCAAGCACCATGGAGGTGATTCATTGTAGCTTTTATGCGTGGCTGAAAAGGTCAGAAATCTACAAATGCTGAAATAAAAAAAAAGGTGAGTGGAGGTTTTTTGGTCTTTTATTTTCCCCTCTGATGGAATCGACACATTATTCAATTTTGTACCCTTTATATGCATCAAAATATAAATTAAATGTGCATGATCCATCCAATGCTAAGTACTTTACAGTCCTCCTTTCCATGAGAAAGTCCTAAGCATGCAATTATCTCTCCCAGTATAAATCAACTGACAAACAGCTGTGCCCCTCCCAATTTTGCATGCATTTTACAGGGGGAGTACAATTGTCATTTTCTACCATAATATCAAGTTCCATCCACAAACACCAAATAAAAGGGAGAAGTATCCTGTGTAAGAAGCTTGTCTGTTTTAAGTCTTCCTATTTCCACAATTCCACTCTTGATAAAGAAAGTGATTTGTTCTTCTAACTCCAAATTTATCATCTAATGCATTCAGATCCTTAGTCCTAAATATGCTTCATGTTTAGTTTTCCAAATTATAGATCCCTCTGGAAGTATCTTTGCAACTCATGGCAGCTCATGAGGTGATGTGTTAGATTCTCAAATGCTTCCCCGTCCCATGCTTTTATAGATAAAATGCTGAAGGCAAGACTCCCTAGGCCAAAAACAACTGAAGGGACCACATGTTATCCACCCACTACCCATTTTGGTGTGAAAGGAGAGGATGCTCCCATGGCCCTTAGGATATCTTTTGCTTTGCACAGAGAGAGGTGAGAGTCAGCTAGACTGGTGACTGGGAGCGACTGCCAAGACCATACTGTATAACACCGGTCTTGAAAGACCTACACTGGCTCCCAGTACGTTTCTGAGCACAATTCAAAGTGTTGGTGCTGACCTGTAAAGCCCTAAATGGCCTCTGTCCAGTATACCTGAAGGAGCATTTCCACCTCCATCGTTCTGCCCAGACACTGAAGTCCAGCGCCAAGGGCCTTCTGGCAGTTCCCTCACTACGAGAAGCCAAGTTACAGGGAACCAGGCAGAGGGCCTTCTCGGTAGTGGCACCTGCCCTGTGGAACGCCCTCCCACCAGATGTCAAAGAGAAAAACAACTACTAAACTTTTAGAAGACATCTGAAGGCAGCCCTGTTTAGGGAAGCTTTTAATGTTTAATAGGTTATTGTATGTTAGTGTTCTGTTGGAAGCCACCCAGAGTGGATGGGGAAACCCATCCAGATGGGCGGGGTATAAATAACAATAAATTATTGTTGTTGTTGTTGTTGTTGTTGTTGTTGTTGTTGTTGTTATTATTATTATTATTATTATTATTATTATTATTATTATTTGAAAGGCAGAATGGAGTTCAAGTGCCAACATGATGCCCGGGTCCCCCGGTTAGCCACTCTGTGATTATACAAACCCTTTTAGCTTCCCTCAAGTTTCCCTTGATATCTCTCTGGAAGAGAATTGTTATTTTGGTAAGATCCATTCACAACAGGGAAGTCACTGACAAGGTTGAGGAACCTGATGTTTGAATCTAGATCTCATCACCCCAAGCAGCATGGCCAATGGTCAGGGATGATGGAAGCTGTCATCTATCCCTTTCCTTAAAAACAACTGTGGTATTGATATAAAGCTTTATTTCATCTTCCCTTGAAGTTCCTCACATGATTTACCTGGGATTGGTCACCCAACTTTTGATTCTGATTTCACTTTGAATTACATACTGGTCATTGATCAAGCTCATCATTTAACAGCAAACAATATCCAAACTACTACTTCTTCTTCTTCTTCTTCTTCTTCTTCTTCTTCTTCTTCTTCTTCTTCTTCCTCTTCCTCTTCCTCTTCATCTTCCTCTTCCTCTTCCTCTTCTTCCTCCTCCTCCTCTTCTTCCTCCTCCTCATCCTCCTCCATTTTGAATAGTCTGTGGCCATGGTAGCTGATACCCATTGGGACTGGCAGAGTGGAAGTAGTTGGGGCCAGAACCAACTTCAGGCAGAACCTTCTCATCCTATTTTTGCCCTTCGGAGTTCTACAAGAGGGCAACTTTGAGGTTAAGGAGGAGGAGGGAGCTCACAGGCTGTACCATCCCCTGGACTGCTTCTGAACAGGAAGCCAGGGAAGTGGGGACTGGCCCAGGGTAGATTGAGTTTGGTGGGGCATTACCCCAGTTGCCCAAATGGCCAGCTTTCACTGGGCAACCCCAGCAGCAGCAGCAGCAACTGTGGTTCTGATTGTGTGGCAAAAGCGCAACAAACCGAAGGTTTGACCTGAGCAAAGGAGAAATAAAATCACCCAGCGAGGTGAGGAAGAAGATGAAGGGGGAAGAGAGCTTTATGATGGGATCAAGAGTGCTTTGAGTGCACAGTTTATAGGGAAGCAAAGTAACAAGTGGCAAAACAGCATGAAATGTTTATGCAGGCCTGTAGAATCTGGTTCTCTGGTGCTCCCCCCTCTCCGGCTTACCTTAATTTACTGTTCTAATCAACAGACTTATTTTCTCCCCTCTGCAAGCTCCCATCCTCCTTATGGGTGGGAGTAAATCACCAGCAGATCCAGCCCTTTGGCTGCACCAATATGAAACACTATACATAAAATGAGTTACTGCAAATAAGGGAAGGGGCCAGTGCCATAAAGCTGTCACCTTCACCTCCAGGAGTTTCTCTCCTAATAGGCCTACACCCTTCCTTGTTATCACATGCAGTATTTTACTTTTGTTTTATTTTTTTAAAAGCTGACATTGTCATTAGACAGATGCATAATCATTTAGGGACTGGATAGTTAATGAGCACCGGGGAATACCTGAAGCGCCAGTTACTATTGAGGCTCCCTCAACACTGAGTTAGTGCCATGTCAGTACTGTGCCTGGTGCTGTACAGGGCAAATCTCTCCAATCTTATGCTGGAAATGGATGTAGCTCACTGGCAGAGCATCTGCTTTGCATGCAGAAGGTCACAGGTTCAATTCCTGGCATCTCCACGTAAAGCTCAGAAAGGCTCCCTGGTTAATAATTTTCAGTTATATGACTAGAGAAGGGCTTTAACCCAGTGGAAGAGGAATCATGGAATTGTAGAGTTGGAAGAGACCCAAAGGAACACCTTGCATGCAGAAAGTCCCAGGTTCAATCTCTGTTGTCTCCAGGTTGTTGTTATTGTTTAGTCATTTAGTCATGTCCGACTCTTCATGACTCCATGGACCGGAGCACGCCAGGCACTCCTGTCTTCCACTGCCTCCCGCACTTTGGTCAAACTCATGTTAGTAGCTTCAAGAACACTGTCCAACCATCTCGTCCTCTGTCGTCCCCTTCTCCTTGTGCCCTCCATCTTTCCCAACATCAGGGTCTTTTCCAGGGAGTCTTCTCTTCTCATGAGGTGCCCAAAGTATTGGAGCCTCAGCTTCATGATCTGTCCTTCCAGTGAGCACTCTGGGCTGATTTCCTTCAGAATGGATAGGTTTGATCTTCTTCCAGTCCATGGGACTCTCAAGAGTCTCCTCCAGCACCATAATTCAAAAGCATCAATTCTTCGGCGATCAGCCTTCTTTATGGTCCAGGTAGGGCTTCCACTCTTGGAGAGCTGCTGTCCGTCAATGTTAATGCAACTGAAGTAGAAGGACTGATGGCCCTACTCAGTATAACCTTAGCCTCCTGCATTCCTATATGAATCTTGGCCAAAGGGAATGCAATCTAGATTCCAGAAGCAGAATGTTTTTGCCCATATTAGAACATGTGGAACTTGATTTGCTGCAAATTCAGGTTCTGGACAGGCAGGAGGAAATGCACTCTATAGGGAATGCTTATTTAACCTGAGGAATTCACCGGCAGGGGGTGAGGCAACAGCCTTGAGTTGAATCTCCTGAGCGCAACTCAACAGGGTTGTTTAACTTTTCAAAACATGAATGGACCAGCTCCTACAGCATGAACCTATGAAAAGTAGAAGAAAAGTCCATTTCAGTGGCCTAATCCAGCCTGCCGGTCGGTTTAATCCGGCCCCTGTGGCAATTTATCTCTCAACAACTTTGGTCGGTCCTCATGCATGTTCACTTCATTAAATCTGGTCCTATTTGAAAAAAGTTTGGGCACCGCTGCAAGTGGTGAATAGAGCCAGAGCACTGGAAACTGTTGCCTCTTCTGCAAGTTCCTCCCTGGGTAGATTCATCTGATTTTGGATGTGCAGATCTGTCCATTTTGGTTTCTAAGATCAGTTCCTAAATTCAGTTATCCAAGTTTCCATGACTGTTTTTTGTTTTTTTAAAAAGCAAGCTGCCCATGAAAATTCATCAACATTTGAGTGAAAAATTCTAACATAAACATTTTTGCAGTGCAATTTCCTGTAATATATGGGATAAATGCGCTTCAGGATAAGTATTTTAGGGTTGCACTCCGCCACGACCCGGAAGTAATGGAGCGCGTTACTTCCGGCTTTTGCCACTCGCACATGTGCAGACGGTCAAAATGACGCCATGCGCATTTGTGGAAGCAGCGAAACCGACCTGCGCACGCGCAGACGCGGAGTCGCGTCTTACGTTCTGTTCAGGATGTGAACGGGGCTCCGGAACGGATCCTGTTTGCATCCCAAGGTAACACTGTATATGCATCTTGGTACAGATTATTTGGCATTTCAAAATTTGGAGAAGTGTGAGTTTTTATAGATGACTGTGCTTCCGTCTGTGTGTTTATCTATTTATTAGGGGGGGAAGGGCAAAGTAGGTAAGTTCACTTTTATTTATTTATTTATTTTTAAAGTAATATTTATTAAAATTTTACAAACAATAAAAAGTTTCAAAGTTTAAACATAAAAAATAAGAACAAAGAATAACCCTAATAAAAGAAAAAAGAGCTACAAGTATACAAAAACAAAACACGTGAAAAATGCAAAATAGAAAACAGTTAGAAAGAAGAAAAAGGAAAAAAGAAATCAATATTTTCATATCTTATACTTCATTTACTAGTTTCCTGACCTCCTCACACCTCCCTTTTTGTATTCCAGTTCAGATATTTAGTTCAGCAAGTCCTTACCCTCTATCATTTATCCTTGCTCAACATCTTAACCTATTATAAATATATATTTTCCACCATTATCAATCCATATTTACATACTCTTGTTAATCTTTTTACCAATACCGCTTGTTTTCAATCCAACATCTCTTTAACATTCATTAATTTTACAGTATTTCTGCAAATAGTCTTTAAATTTTTTCCAGTCTTCTTCCACCACCTCTTCTCCCTGATCTCGGATTCTGCCAGTCATTTCTGCCAATTCCATGTAGGCACTTTCAAGTGTCAATGGAATGGGATTTATTTCCCATCCTTCCATATGAACATGGGAAAGTGTTATCAGCATCCTTTGAGAGGCTTCTCTGGGAACAAGGTGCTCCTCCTCCATCTTGAACTTCCTCCCTAGGGAGGTTTGTCTGCTGTCAAGTTAGATTTATTTCTATTTATTTGCCTTTAAAATTAAAAAAAGAAACATTTTAACTAGAGGGAGAGTGAAAGGAAGAAAGGAAGAAAAAGGAAAGGAGGGAGGGAGGGAGGGAGGGAGGGAGGGAGGGAGGGAGGGAGGAAGGAAGGAAGGAAGGAAAAGAGGGAGGGAGGAAGGAAGGAAGGAAAAAAAGAGGGGGGGGAGTTTTAAATAGCTATTAGTTTCTCCTCCCTGGAGTCCATTTCTTCCTCCGAAAATTACAACCAACATACCCAAAGTTGTAGAGCGTTTTGAAAACGCCCTCTTTCCCAAAGGAAAAAAGAAAATTCTCACGGGGGGGGGGCAGTGTTCTGAGAAAGTTTAGTGCCTCTCCAGATTTGTGTTCCAAGTCCTGGCTATGAGCTTTTCAGAGACATATGATCAGAGCACCATCAGAAACAAGAATGCTGGACTAGACAATATCTGACCCAGCAAGGCAACCTTTAACTTTAAAGCAATAGAATTTTCCACAAAAGAAAGAAGAACGAAATACGAAGATAAAAAGAGCTTCTAAAACTGTACTTCGAGAAGGAGGTTTCAATCCACTGGAGCTCTGCTTATGATTATCTGCCTGAGAAGGCCCTCAGTGTACACGTGCTGGAGTGTAAAATCCAATTTGGTTGCTGCACTTTGCTACTCAATGAGCTTTCCTTTGGGCTGAGAGACCCCGGAAGTCTCCATCTATTCCATGTTGATCCGCTTGTTATCTAGGATATTTGTACCCTCGAGCCTTATCAATTGCAAAGCATACGCAGAAGTCCATGCAATACCGAGGCACTAAAACATACAGGGGAAAGAATAACTCCTGCAGTGTTCATAGACTTCACAAAGAAGTAGAAGATGGCATTATTATATCCAGGTGTCGAGAAGACGGCTAAAGCCATACTTCTTAAACCACCCAAGAGTGTGGATTGATAGTCTAGCAGGGGGGGGGAGGGGAGAGAGAGAGAGAGAGAGAGAGAGAGAGAGAGAGAGAGAGAGAGAGAGAGAGAGAGAAGTACTGCTTCATCTCAGGGCTTATGATTATTGTGAGGCGGAATCAGTATAGTGTGTTTCTTGTAAATGCACTAGCGAGATGAAATGTAAGAATATCAGAAGAGTCCTGCTGGATTAGATCAAAGGTCTATCTGACCCAGCCCACAAAGCCTCCCCAAGCAAGTTCTGCCCACCTGCCAGTCATCCAACACCATCATTTATGGAGATGGAGAGACAAGTCCTTAAAAAGAGGGAGAGTGATAGCTAAGCGTCTAAATCAGTGTTTCCCAAACTTGGGTCTCCAGTTGTCTTTGGACTACAGCTCCCATATCCCTAGCACCAGTGGTCAGGGATGATGGGGACTGTAGTAGTAGTAGAAGAAGAAGAGGAGTTTGGATTTGATATCCCACTTTATCACTACCTGAAGGGACTCAAAGGGGCTAACAATCTCCTTTCCCTTCGTCCCCCACAACAAACACTCTGTGAGGTGAGTGGGGCTGAGAGACTTCAGAGAAGTGTGACTAGCCCAAGGTCACCCAGCAGCTGCATGTGGAGGAGTGGGGAAGCGAACCTGGTTCACCAGATTACGAGTCCTCCACTCTTAACCACTACACCACACTGTACTCCAAAAACAGCTGGAGACCCAAGTTTGGGGAACCCTGGTCTAAATCATAAGCTCCACAGCAGTGATATCAGATATAATCACTCTTCTGGCTTATAAAAAGGCAGAATTTCCAACCATCCCCACCCCAGTACTGGATTGGGAAGAACTGGTGCTTTTTACACCCATGTTCAATAGCAGTGCTGTGGCAGTTAGAACTAAGATCAGGAGATAGAACACTTCTACCTACTCTTAAGAGATACTGGAGATTCCACTTAGCTCCCATGATGAAATTTCATTGGAATTTATGGAGTAAAACCATTCATAAATTTCTCCGATCCCATGTAAAAGCCATATAACCCTATGAGTTTAGATCAGGAGTTGAATTGTAGAGTTGAAAGGGACTCTGAGGGTCATCTAGGCCAACCCCCTCTTACTAAAGCACCCATAACAAGTGTTCATCCATCCTCTGCTTTAAAATTTCCAATGAACAAGAATCCACCACTTTCTGGGGGAGTCCATTCCACTGTCCAACAGCTCTTACCATTAAAAAGTTATTCTCCATGTTGAATCAGAATCTCCTTTATTGTAACTTGGAACCATTGGTTCAAGTCCACAGCAGGAGAAGACAAGCTTCCATGTTACAGCCCTTGAGATATTTGAAGATGGCTATCATAACTTTTCTCAGTCTCCTCTCGGTCTCCTCTTTCCCAAGCGAAACATACCCAGCGCCTTCAACCATTCCTCATAAGGCTTGGTTTCCAGAACCTTGATCATCTTGGTTGCCCTCCTCTGTACACATTCCAGCTTGTCAACATTCTTAAATTGTGGTACCCAGAATTGGACACAGTATTCCAGGTGTGGTCTGACCAAGGAAGAATAGAGTGGTACTACTACTTCCCTTGATTGGCACACTATACTTCTATTGATGCAGCCTAGAATAGCATTAGCTTTCTTTCTTTTTTGCTGCTGCTGCATCACACTGTTGACTCATGTTAAGCATAAGAACCTGTGGCTGTTTTCATGTTGCTGGACAATATATTTATTTGTTTGTATATTTATTTTTAACTATTTCTAATCTGCTTAATGTTTCAAAAAATCTCTTAAGTAGTGTACAGTCTAAAACAATGTATCCTGAACACACTGAAACAAAAACACAACCCAAAACAAATAAAATAGCAATATAAAAACACATAAAGGCATATTAAAGGGAATAAACCAGAAATCCAGAGGATTTAAAGACTTAAGACAGGGACCAACCTTATGTGTCAGGGGCAACCTGTTCAAAAAACAAAGTATTTGCAAGACATCTGAAGCAAATATAAAGTGGAAGAGAAATGAAAACAACAACAACAACAACATATGATTGCTGCTTTGTGTATGGCAGAAGGAAGGGCATTCCACAGTACTTGGCTAACAGCATAAATTGCATGCTTTCAGATTGCCTATGATATCCTGCAGAACGTAATGCCACAAGTAGAATTTACTCTGATGATCTTAGTGATCTTGCAGGTGTATACAAGAGCAGGTGGTTGGCTTTTCAAGTAACCTGGTCTCATGTTGTTCAGGGTCTTCTGTGTTAACAACAAAACCTTGAACATGGCCCAGGAGTTGATCGGCAGCCATCAAAATTATCTCAGCACAGGTGTAATTATGTCCACATCCAGGTGGTCCATTCAAAAACTTGGCTACATCTACATCATTCTTGTACACTGATCATGCTGGCTCACAATATCTGAAGGGCCGCAGGTGAGCCGTCCCTTGTTTACTATTCATTTTCTAAGCAATCCAACCACTTTTGAACCTCGGTGTAGGAACCAGGACTGGCCCAAGCCATTTAGCTACCTGATGCAGGAGGCAAGATACCTGTTTGATGTACATTATCCAACCATCTTGACTTCTGAACCTCATTTCAGCACCTCTTCCTGGACAGCACCTTCATGAAATCTGAGGGCAACATACAGTACTCACTTAGAAGATGCAGGATAGACTAGCTTAGGGGGCTCAGGGGAAATAGTGGAGGGGCTTACATGGGGGTTCTCAGGATTTGTAATGGTGCCTAAGTATCCTTGAAAGTAATCAAAGTTGATGCCCATCACTGCACCTTGTGGGACAAATTCCATCATTTAACTATGTGCTCTGTGAAAACAATATCTTGTCTGTTTTGAATCCTGCAAGATACAGATTCATTAGATGACATTGAATTCAAATATTTCAAGAGGTGGGAAACAAACAGGATTTCACAGAACCTTCGGCTTTAGCCAATCATTAAGAAAAGCTATTCACAAGTGGGCTAAATCTGACCCTCTGAAGGATCTCCATATGCTTTTCAACTATGGGGTGGAAACATGGGTCTACATAGGTGGCAGAAGCTGTGAGGACTCACAAGACCAGAATGTGTATGGTTCATCCCCAGTTCATATCAGACAGACAGACAGACAGACAGAGAGACAGACAGACAGACAGACACACACACACACACACACACACACACACTTCTCACTTAAAAGTTATAGCAGCAGATTTTTTAAAGTTTGAGGTAAGACTGTCAAACTATGGGTTGCACAGCCCAACTGCTAACTATAAAACGAGGAACGGGGGGGGGGGGAGTATTCTAAAAGAGAGATCTGTATAAACGACTTGAGATGGGAACTCGGTGATTTCTTTTAAGTACTCAGAAATGTATTGACAGGGATTTTTTCCCCTTTAAGTCCTGAAAGATTCAAGCCAAGATGCAACTTGTCATGGAGCCAAAAGACTGAATTATGTCTCCTGTACTCCTGTCTAGAGTTTGGAACATTATCAGAGTGTGCAGCTTTGCAAATACCACACTGGTTTTTGCTATTAAAAAAAATACACATAGATATGTGTGTGTGTTGCTTTTGTTTAGAAATGAGTCAGAAAAACCTAGTATAAAGTAGTGGTGGGGTCCTCCAGATATTGGGCCCTGTCTCCATTGGCCATGCCAGATGAGGTTAATGGGAACTGGAGCCCAACAACATCTGGAAGGCCACACATTCTCCATTCCGCATCTAACACTACAGGGGTCTCCTAAGTCTGGTTCCATCTAGAGGCGGAAAGGTCCATCTGATCCACTTCATCATTGTTGGACCTTTAAGCAATCCAGTCCCAACATGGGAAAACCCTACAGTTCCAACATCAGTACTATATTTTATTTGTGTAGGCTCAAGGTAAATGCAATTTCCCAGAAAACTATTTTGTGACAACTTTTTGAACATTGTCTCGTTTGATCTGCTTCTGAACTGCTGGAGATTTTCACTCCCTGCCTATTATTCCACACAACAGCCTTTTAAAATTCACCATCCATTAATTTTGGTGCAACTGTGCATCCAGTTTTACTATTGTTCATTATTATTTTACTATTGTTGAAGAAAACAAAAGCCTTGGAGCCCAACTTCTTCCTATCTTCCTTCCTTTGCCTTCCTTTATCCATGACTGCAAACTATCTACATAGTTCCATTCGGCAATCAGTAAGGCAACATTCAGAGTGACTGACAGCGGGGTAAAGAGAATACATATGTACCAAGTTTCAAGACAGCACGGGTGCCAGATTCTTAGCTTTTTCTCTCTCTTTTAAGTAAGTCATAGAATCATAGAGTTGGAATAGACCACAAGGGCCATCGAGTCCAACCCCCTGCCAAGCAGGAAACACCATCAGAGCACTCCTGACAAGTCATTGGATGTTTATAAAGTTAAAGAGCTAAACATAGAGGTACCATTCTAAGGCTGCAGATGCAGGGAAGCTGCTGTTGCTAAGGTTATTTAATCACTTAATCCTGTTGCTAAGCAATCAGAGGAAGGAATGCTGCTTGCCCCCACCTGGGACCTGGGAGTGCCCCCCTCCAGAAAGAGAGAGAAAAAGAGAAGAAGCTCATTTTTGTAGTTGACTGATGCTGGAAAATGAGGAGAATCTGCCCTTTGTATATTGGCGCATTCTCATTTGAGCACTTTCCACATTGTTTCGTTTACTCTTCAAGTGTGCTGCCTTTACAGTGCAAAACACAACTGGGTTCTCCCGAAAATGCAAAGCCATTTTGGGAGGAGGAGCAAAGAGGAAGCCTCACTCTCCTTACAAAGGAATTCTGCTGAAAGGACTCATTCATTGAATTGGGGGTATTCAAGTAAGTTTTACTTAGACTAGACCTGTTGAAACGACCTAACTTAGCCATGTTAATTAATTTCAATGGGTTTATTCTGAGTAAAAAAAAGTCTCTGATCACAACCTTGAAATCTAAAAGGCATGATATAAAAGGAAATAGTGATGGGGAGAGGGGAAAGGAAACTTAAGCACCAGTTTGTATACTTATGAAGTCTGTATGTGTGGAAATGGACCAGCAGGGGAGGAGACAAATGGAGCTGGTGTCGCCTCACTGTAGGCCAGCGGTTCTCAACCTGTGGGTCCCCGGATGTTGTTGGACTTCAACTCCCATCACCCCCAGAGCTCAGGGGTGATGGGAGTTGTAGTCCAACAACATCTGGGGACCCACAGGTTGAGAACCTCTGCTCTAGGCAGTGGAGTAAGCCTTGTTTGCCATCTCTCCCTCTGCTGCTAGATGTCAATCAAGAGAGAACTTAAGAAGAACCTTGCTGGACTAGGCCAAGGACTCATCTAGTCCATCATTCTGTTCTTGTAGTGGCTAACTGGATGTCTGTGAGAAGCACACCAGCAGGACCTCAGTGCAACAGCATTCCACCCACCGGCAATTCCCAGCAACAGGAATTCAGATGCATACTGTCTTTGACAGTGGAGGGAGAACACAGTCATTGTGCTTACTAGCCACTGATAGCCTTGCCCTCCATGTAGATAGGACAAGCGCAATGGTGATGGGTCTATCAGCTGAGCCAGCGGAGTGACACCCCACTCCCTCAGCTGATGCCAACTGGAATGGTTGCTAGTTGAGGGAGAGGAAGAGCCAGATGGTCTCTCAACCTAGCTGTTTAGCCAGTGGAGTGAGCCATGTCTCCCATCTTTGAACACTCTAAGGGCATCACACAGCCGCCAAGAATCAGGGTAGGCTCAAGACATTTTGCGTGGCGATTCCCGCCCCCTCCCACAGAGGGAGTAAATAAAGACACCGGACACCAGAATTTAGGTTAATGGGCAAAAATGGCCACAACTTTATTGATTACAGGTAAGAGCGGTATTGGCTTTAGGCATTGGCCCTAACCGACTATCCAGTCTAACCGGGAAGGGTTAAGCACCAACAGGGGGAGCCCCTGAGATGCACATCCCTAGGCGCTCCCCAAGGGGTTACCGCTCGGGAGCGCGCTTTAGGCCCTAGCCTCCGTAGGTTTTGGATGAGGCGACGCCCCCCCCCCGGAGTCCTTTAACAAACTACCCTTCAAGATTTGGGGGAGGTGATGGCGTTCCTCCCCCCCGACTTCATTTGCATAACAATACCCCTGCCAATGCCTAACCGCCAAAACCAAGGAGTTGTGACGTTTTGCTATGAGGTAGGCGAACAAACCAAGTGGCTTCAAAATACAGCCAATTAGCCAAATGGAAAAATTCCTACCAGGCCCCTTGCAGCGACCAGCCGAAGCCCATAGCAAAGTCCGAATGCAAACCTAGAGGGCGGGTGGGTGGGAAACCGTAGCTGCTGTAGGAAAGAAAAGGGGTGAGCCAGGGCTGCCCCGACCTTAAGAGCACCTAGTAAGCCCGCCCCTAGCGCCAGCCAATTGGCTGGTGCTGAGGGTGATGAATATTAATGAGACTGGGGAATCCCTGAGTCCCACGGGGCTGGCGCCAGCCCCACGAGATTGTAGACGGGGGCGTGAGCCCGCAACCCCCACCTCTTTAGGTCGGGAGTGGCTTTGTTGCCTGAGGCTCGCTCTCCCAAGTGCCTGGAGTGCCTGTGAGTGCCTGGAGGTGGTTGGAGGATGGATGGCGGCTAACAGATTGAGGTTGAATTTTGACAAGACAGAAGTACTGTTTGGGGGGGACAGGGGGTGGGCAGCTGTGGGGGACTCCCTGGTCCTGAATGGGGTAACTGTGCCCCTGAGGGACCAGGTGCTGTCCATGGAGGTGCAGGTCAATTCTGTGTCCAGGGCAGCTGTCTACCAGCTCCATCTGGTACTCAGGCTGAGACCCTATCTGCCCATGGACTGTTTTGCCAGAGTGGTGCATGCTCTCGTTATCTCCCTCTTGGACTACTGCAATGCACTCTACGTGGGGCTACCTCTGAAGGCGACCCGGAAACTGCAATTAATCCAGAATGTGGCAGCTAGAGTGGTGACTAGGAGGGGCCGCTGGGACCACATAACATTAGCTCCCAGTACGTTTCTGAGCACAATTCAAAGTGTTGGTGCTGACCTTTAAAGCCCTAAACAGCCTCGGTCCTGTATACCTGAAAGAGCGTCTCCACCCCCATCGTTCAGCTTGGACTCTGAGATGCAGCGCCGAGGGCCTTCTCGCAGTTCTCTCATTGTGAGAAGTGAGGTTACAGGGAACCAGACATAGGGCCTTCTCGGTAGTGGCGCCTGCCCTGTGGAACGCCCTCCCATCAGATGTCAAAGAGATAAACAACTACCAGAACACATCTGAAGGCGACCCTGTTTAAGGAAGTTTTTAATATTTAATGCTGTATTGTTTTTAATGCCCAAAGTGGCTGGGGAAACTCAGCCAGATTTGGGGTGTGTGTGTAATAAATAAATAATTTATTATTATTATTAGACACATACAGAAGCCAATTGGACTGGAAGCTTAATCTTACTTCAGTACTGGTGAAAGGGCAGTATCTCCACAGCACTTCAGGGTAGTAGACTAGCATAGCGGGTACAGGGAAGGCCACAGGGCACTCACAGCTCCACCCACCCCCACCCCTCAGCATCTGCCACCTGAGGCAGTTGCATCACTCTGCCTCATCATAGGGCCGGCCCTGGCAAGTATCACTGTTATTATTAACTCCCACATTCTATTTTCCACTGGAAGCTTTGCACATTTATTCTGCCAGCGGTAAGTCACTTTCATCCCTTCCCATAAGCAGTGCCGTTTTGCTCGGCATAATCTCTGAATTATGTAATAACCTGCAATTTTGCCCGGAATATGTGGTATCATCAAAACACTTAATGCACTTCATCTTGAACCATTTACAGAAGATGAGCGCTGTGATCTGCTGCAATGAGAATTGTTGCTATTTCAGTTCATTTGCTCTGTCTTTGATTTTGATTTTTTTTTTTTTTTAGAAAAGGGCACCCTTGTACTTCAGTGATTTGTAATGCTGCACATTTATTAATGTAGGGTCTTTAAAAAAACACACACACCAAGCACCTCCATTTAAAAGTTATGAGTTGTTGTAAGATTTAACATTTACCAAGATAATCCCACTGCAAAAGTTATCATAGTGAAAATGTAGAAGCCATAGGATGTTTGGGCAGGTGATTTCTGCAATGCAGGAATTTGAAAGGTTGAAAGGGACAAGTATACCTAAAAGGAACATTTGTGGAGGGAACCGGGAACCAGCAGGGGCTCTGTGCTAGAGGAAGGCAGCAGAAGCTCCCCGGACAGCATTTCATGCTGTTCTAAAGGAATCACCAGAAAGGACAAATTTGAAGGGGTGTGTGTGTGTGTGTGTGTGTGTGTGTGTGTGTGTGTGTGTGTGTGTGTTGCTACCCCTTTCTTCCTGTTCCAGTGGAACCTTCCTGAACACAAGTCTGGATCTAACTCACAGTGTTTGGGAAAAGAATGTTGTACTATTTTTCACCCACATTGAAAACAATTCTGTAAGCAATTCCTAGATCATTAGTTGCTGCAAATTCCATCAAGATCAAGATGAAGAATATGAAGGTTTGTATTCAGGCAAAACATCTGAGGAGACTGGGGGACACTTTAAAGAGTGTCAATAAGACAAGCAACATTTCCACCAGTGCCAGAAACACACTGTGTTCTTGGCTACTCTCTCAACTTCAGCATCTCTGTCATAACCTGGGAATTAATGTCACCTGTCTCATGTGGTTCTTTGTGAGGGCAAAGGCAATAAAGGCTGCAGGCAAGAAAGTGTGAAGCTTGTCTCTTGATTTCCACTGGGGTTTTCCTTTTGTCTCCCCATGCTCTTGGATATTCAATACGGCATCTACCTGGTATCTCAGATATCCTTGACATTATTTTTTTCTTCTTCCAGAAAAGATACTCTTTGCTTGCAGGTCCTTCCCAGCACCACCACCAAGGAAACAGAAAGAGGAGGGGGGAGAAGGAGAGGGGGAGCCACTGTGTGAACAAAAGTGGGATTTGCCACAAAATATTGTTACATGAGTGTTTGTGTTGTGTGTTCCAACCATCCTTCCAACCATGCCCTTTCCCAGGATTCTACATTCATTCCTCGCCACCCACATCACCACATCAGTCAATTTTTCATGCCTACTGAGCATCTTAAGTCCACATTGGACTGTTCTGGGCTTCCCCTTTCTTAAGAAGTGTTTTTTTAAATAAATAAGTAATTTTTAATAAAGTTGCTTTGAGCTTCTGAAAAACTTGAGGTTCTCTGAGCCCATGGATGCCTTCATTTTAGAATGATGGGCCATTTGGGGCATGTAAGCATCCAGACCTAGACAGCATCTTAAAAAGCAGAGACATCACCTTGCCAACAAAGGTCCGTATAGTTAAAGCTATGGTTTTCCCAGTAGTGATGTATGGAAGTGAGAGCTGGACCATAAAGAAGGCTGATCGCCGAAGAATTGATGCTTTTGAATTCTGGTGCTGGAGGAGACTCTTGAGAGTCCCATGGACTGCAAGAAGATCAAACCTCTCCATTCTGAAGGAAATCAGCCCTGAGTGCTCACTGGAAGGACAGATCGTGAAGCTGAGGCTCCAATACTTTGGCCACCTCATGAGAAGAGAAGACTCCCTGGAAAAGACCCTGATGTTGGGAAAGATGGAGGGCACAAGAAGAAGGGGACGACAGAGGACGAGATGGCTGGACAGTGTTCTCGAAGCTACCAGCATGAGTTTGACCAAAACTCATGAAGCTGTGGAAGCGGTGGAAGACAGGAGTGCCTGGCGTGTTCTGGTCCAGGGGTCATGAAGAGTTGGACACGACTAAACGACTAAACAAAAACAACAACAAGCATCCAGACTTGGAGAATAAGGTAACTATTTGTATAGATGAATAAGTGGTGGGCTTTAGGCATACTCATTACTAATCCCAAAAGGGTTCTAAACCACCTACAAAAAATCAAGAGCCAAAGGAATAAGAATAAGAATACATTGCAGTCAGCAAGGATATACTAAAACAGGGGTAGCTAATCCCTCTGCCCCATGGGCCAGATTTAGACCAGCACAAGTTCCAGTTTGGCCCGAGAGGCTGCTTTCCCAAACCATGCCCACCTGTCTCACACTTGGCGTCATATGGGACAAGTAGAGACACAGCTAGATGGGATGCAGGACCAAGTTCCTTCCAGGAAATTCAATCACATAGCTCATTGCTGCTGAAAGCAGTCTTGAAGTCCCCACCCATCAGTCATAGAATAATAGAATCATAGAATCATAGAGTTGGAAGAGACCACAAGGGCCATCGAGTCCAACCCCCTGCCAAGCAGGAAACACCATCAGAGCACTCCTGACATATGGTTGTCAAGCCTCTGCTTAAAGACCTCCAAAAAAGGAGACTCCACCACACTCCTTGGCAGCAAATTCCACTGTCGAACAGCTCTTACTGTCAGGAAGTTCTTCCTAATGTTTAGGTGGAATCTTCTTTCTTGTAGTTTGGATCCATTGCTCCGTGTCTGCTTCTCTGGAGCAGCAGAAAACAACCTTTCTCCCTCCTCTATGTGACATCCTTTTATATATTTGAACATGGCTATCATATCACCCCTTAACCTCCTCTTCTCCAGGCTAAACATGCCCAGCTCCCTTAGCCGTTCCTCATAAGGCATCGTTTCCAGGCCTTTGACCATTTTGGTTGCCCTCCTCTGGACACGTTCCAGTTTGTCAGTGTCCTTCTTGAACTGTGGTGCCCAGAACTGGACACAGTACTCCAGGTGAGGTCTGACCAGAGCAGAATACAGTGGCACTATTATTTCCCTTGATCTAGATGCTATACTCCTATTGATGCAGCCCAGAATTGCATTGGCTTTTTTAGCTGCCGCATCACACTGTTGGCTCATGTCAAGTTTGTGGTCAACCAAGACTCCTAGATCCTTTTCACATGTACTGCTCTCAAGCCAGGTGTCACCCATCTTGTATTTGTGCCTCTCATTTTTTTTTTGCCCAAGTGCAATACTTTACATTTCTCCCTGTTAAAATTCATCTTGTTTGTTTTTACCTAATCTGTCAAGGTCGATGAACAGTGATTTCAAGCTTGCTGTTCAGCAGCACTTCAGAGCCCTACACAGGGCCATTTGCAAGTGCTGCAGGGGGCTTTGATGTTCTTACCATCATCATCTGATGGCAATGTGATGCCACATTATTGATAAATGTTTTTTTTTATATTTAAAAAAATGCATGGCATGCAGAAATAGATAGAGGAAGGTTCCACCCCTCTCTCCTAACACTGGAACTCGTTTAGTGAAGCTAAACACTGGAAGATTCGGGACAGATAGAAGAAAATATTTAATCACACAGTGCACAGTTAAGCTATAGAACGTGCTCTAGAAGAAGAAGAAGAAGAAGAAGAAGAAGAAGAAGAAGAAGAGGAGGAGGAGGAGGAGGAGGAGGAGGAGGAGTTTGGATTTGATATCCCACTCCTGAAGGAGTCTCAAAGCGGCTCACAATCTCCTTTCCCTTCCTCCCCCACAACAAACACTCAGTGAGGTGAGTGGGGCTGAGAGACTTCAAAGAAGTGTGACTAGCCCAAGGTCACCCAGCAGCTGCATGTGGAGGAGCGGAGACGCGAACCCGGTTCACCAGATTACGAGTCTACTGCTCTTAACCACTACACCACACTGGCTCTGATGTCCACTAATGTGTATGGCTTTGAAAGAGAATTAGTCAAATTCATGGAGAAGATCATTAGCCGTAATGGATATGTTCTGCAGAGCATTGAAGGCAGCCGTGCTTCTGAATGTCACTTTCTGGCAACCCCATTCATGGGAATCATAGAACTGTAGACTTTGGAGGGACTCCAAGAGTTTTCTAGTCGAATCGTGCTCTTATGCTCTGGTCTTGCTTGAGGGTTTCTCACAGGCAGCTAGTTGGCCACTGTGAGAACAAGATGCTGGTCCAGATGGGTCATAGGTCTGATCCTGCAAGCTGTTCTTATGTTCTTATATTGGGCTGGTGGTTCTCTCCCAGCCAAACCTACATTGGAGGGTTGTTGTGAGCACCTTGGAGGAACGATGGGTTATCAGTTGAGCAAATTAAAGATAAGACCCTTGCATTTATGGTTTTTTTTAAAGGTTTTAATCATTAACCATCGGGTGGTACACAAAGAAGAGAGAGAGGGAGAGTTAATGTTAAGTAAAGCCTCCTGTCTTCATTAATTATTATCCCTTATTCTTGGCTGACTTTCCCCTTTCAGTTTGTGGTATTTGTTGGGGCTTGGATTGCCCTAAGATTCAATCAGCTCAATAATATATACATAGCAAATGTGACAGGCGGACAAATGATGGGCCATCGGACTTAGCTCAGTCAGAGATTCTGTATGCGTCAATCAATGAAATCAATTTGATTGCCAGTAACGGAGCCCTATATTTCTTTCTGCCATTGATTGACATGTGGTGATGTGGCAGAATAATGATGAGAGACAAGGGGAAACATTATTGGCACTTATCTTCTTCTGTGCTACCATTTTTCTTTTATTCCCTAAGATTAAAAAAGAAAAGAAAAGCAGTGTTCCTATTTATTGAAACAGATGTAATGTCATTTCCCATCACTGCAATCATCTTTTGTCTTCTTAGGACAGGGAGAGTCAACATGGCATCAAACGTTATACTCAACAGAGAACCATATCCAGTCATTAGCTCCTGGTAGTTGTGTCTGGATGATCATTTTTTGAAAAACATGCTATGTGCATTCTTACTTATACACCTAAATGTCTGAAGAATCCTCAAAGGAGTCTCCAGATGGCAGTTAAGAAATTAAGAACAATGCTTTATTATGATTTAGTTTGTATTGTTTGACTTTGTCTGTATTTGTTTCTTTTGGGAAAATTCACTAACAACAACATCAACATAAAATGAGGTCGCTTAAGGACCAACCCATGTGATGCTGACACAAAAACCCTGCAAAAAAACCTATGCAATAGAATGAAAGATTATCCCCCACCTCTCTTCCTCCACAACTACATAACGTCTATGATAACAGTGTCTCATACCAAATGTAAACGAACTGTGAAAAAGACTATGAATTGAAAGTAGAGACTCTATAATAAAATAATAATAAATTTTTATTTATACCCCGCCCTTCCCAGTTCAAAAACTGGGCTCAGGGCAGCTAACAACAAATTTAAAACCCTTAATTGTAAAAGCAGCATAAAATACAGTATAAAAACATGAATAACAATAAAATTCAAAATTCAGAAATCAATTTAGGGGAAGTAAGCATTAGATAAGCCCCAGGGCTAGCTGGCTGAATTGGTCCTACTTGGGCCAGCGAGGAGGCCAGGGGAGAATTAGCTGTGGAGTCTCAGAGCAGGTGATCTTCATAAAGGGGGAGGGGGAGGGAAGAGAAGGGAAATAAAAGATCAGGCTGAATTCAAATTAAAGGCCAGGTGGAATAGCTCTGTCTTACAGGCCCGACGGAAGGAGGTTAAATCCTGAAGGGCCCTAGTCTCATGGGACAGAGCATTCCACCAGGTCGGAGCCATCACTGAAAAGGCCTTGGCCCTGGTGGAGGATAGTCGGACTTCCTTAGGGCCCAGGACTTCTGAACTATGGTTATTCATGGACCTTAAGGTCCATGTATTTTTTCCTTGTTTGTTTGTCTGTTTCATTACACGAGAACATCTTTAATAATAATTTTAGGTTGTTGGATCAGGAAATGGCTCATCTACTCCAGTATTCATGATCACAAGCTTTCTGTCTAAAGGGAATAATACAGACCTGCCTGGATGGAAATGGATCATGCAGGAGACACATAGAGTTGGTATTGTCTCAGCCTAAGCAGCCAAGCATGCCCTGCTTACCCTCTCTCTCTCTGCTACTAGACGGCGCTCAAGAAAAAACAAGGGCTCATCTAGCCCAACATTTTGTTCTCAGATTGGCCAACCAGATGCCTGTGAGAAGAATGCAACAGCATTCTCTCCACCTGCAATTCTCAGAAACTGGTATTCAGAATCATACTTCCTTCAACAAAAGGAAGGAGATGACCACTGTTGGGATGCAGCCAAGGAATCGGGGACAATTGGCAGGCTCCCAGCTGGCCCCAGCCCACCATCTCCAGTCCTTGGTGCAGCATCAGCAACTCGAGCTTCAGAAGCTGGAGCACGCTACTCAGCAGAGTAAACGCTACACAACAGAAGTGGCAGGAGACGGCTATGTGAGCATATTTACAAGCAGTTTATTCAACGTACAGCAGGACAAAAGGAAAACATGCCCGATCTCATCCAAAGCAAGCGGCATAAGCAAAAGCAATACACAAACGGAAGTTCCCAGCAAGCTGTGCTGGAGTGTAAACAGGCATGAGGCACACAACAATCATGCCTGTACTTAAGGTGGAACGGACTATCCCTGTTAATAGGCATTGATAGCCTTATACTCCATAATGAGAGGACAAGCCAAATTCCCACAATAAGATACATCTAGGAAGCTCACAAGCAGGCCACAAGTGGAGCAACCCTACTGCCTAACAAACACACATATTTTTCTCCTGCAATGAATAGTCACAGGGTTTGCCAGTGATGACAATATGCTCAAATCTGTTGGTTGGTTGGGGTGCTGATTTGCAACAGTGAATCTGTGGCTTCTTGCAGTGGGAGTTGTAAAGCATGGATGGTGGTTCAAGAGATCTTGAAACGACATGAGTGATCAAAACTTAGCTTTTCAGTAGTAGAATCACTCCCTTATAAGAGCATGGAAAGTCTATTTAATCTTCGCAAGCAATAGCAGGCATTCCCATGAAGCATACTTAGATGCAACACAAGTAGGGTTATACCAGAAAAGTAATTATTGATCTTCCTTAGAAACCACATTAGAATAATAAAAGTGGACAAATATTAGACTTTCACTGGATAATTTGTTGTACAGTGGTACCTCGGGTTAAGTACTTAATTTCGTTCTGGAGGTCCGTTCTTAACCTGAAACTGTTCTTAACCTGAAGCACCACTAATGGGGCCTCCTGCTGCCACCACGTCACCAGAGCCTGATTTCTGTTCTTAGCTTGAAGCAAAGTTCTTAACCTGAAGCACTATTTCTGGGTTAGTGGCGTGTGTAACCTGAAGCATATGTAACCTAAAGCGTATGTAACCCGAGGTACCACTGTGTTACTCTTAAGTTCTGAATCTCTCCCAAAGAAACCACCAATAATTCAGAAAACAACAACAAGGAAGATAGCTGTGCGGAAACAGGGGAAGAGAGCTCACCCCAATCAAAGTCTGGGAAAACCTGTCCATTACAGTATCCCTCAGTTTCCCATTTTTCCAACCTTACATTCAGCTTTCCACATTTCTGCAGCAGTTTACAATTTTTAAAAATCCTCACAAAGCTCACCAATGTGCATGTTTTTTTGTATATAATATGCACATTTTTCGTAAGCACTCTCCCACAATTTAGTGCACTTCCACTAGGATATACATTTTTTGCAGGCTCTGATTGGGATGGTGAAGACCATTGCAAAATACGGTAAAGTGCAGAGTCTGAAGAGCAGCAGTCGTTGCAGGTCACCTTGTATTTCAGGATGTGCAGTTTAGGAAAGTTTGCAATAAAGTGCAATCAAAATCAAACTCTTCATCCCTCCCCCCAATCCTTCTGCTCAACTGAGGATTGATTTTATTTATATATATAAAAGTAACTTTGAGAGGTGGGATTCTGAAACTTCAGTACCTGGCATGAAGGATGCTTCCCTACTGGGAAAACAGCCACAGGCAAGCCTACTTTCTTCTGCTCAAGCCATTGTAAGCTTGGCAGTTCTTTCCCTGATTTCTGTGGCTTGCATTAATAGTGGGGGGGGGAGGGGGTGTTCAAAAGCCCCATTGGAGACCTATTCTGCTCTCTTGTTTTCAGGCACTTTTATCTGTGATTTTGAACCAGCAGCTCCCCACCCCCCACCCCAATTTATGACTTAGAACCAAGGCCACACCGCTCTTCGTAGAGATCAGGCTATTTCTCTTTTAGCAAATATCATGCTCACAATTCACTTTCCCCAAATAATCAGCGGAAACATAGGAAAAATAGGAAGCTGACTAGGATGGAGCCAGATGTTTGGCCCATCTCAGTCTTGCCTACACTGGCTGGGAGCTGCTCTCCAGAATTTATTATTATTATTATTATTATTATTATTATTATTATTATTATTATTATTATTATTATTATATATTTTTTATTAAAAATATATTTTACAATTTAAAATACTCATTTTACATCCTTAATATATCAAAGACTTCCCTTCTTCTCTTTCTGTGGTTCATTTTACATATCATAAATCCCTGCATATTTTACATAAAGGTAAAGGTACCCCTGCCCGAACGGGCCAGTCGTGACCAACTCTGGGGTTGCGCGCCCATCTCGCTTAAGAGGCCGGGGGCCAGCGCTGTCCAAGGACACTTCCGGGTCACGTGGCCAGCATGACGAAGCTGCTCTGGCGATCCTGCACCAGCGCAGCACACGGAAACGCCGTTACCTTCCTGCTATAAAGCAGTACCTATTTATCTACTTGCACTTTAAGTGTGCTTTCGAACTGCTAGGTGGGCAGCGAGTGACGGGAGCTCACCCCGCCACGGGGATTCGAACCGCCGACCATGCGATCGGCAATCCTAGGCACTGAGGTTTTACCCACAGCGCCACCCGCGTCCCCCCACATATTTTACATAGACTATGCCATTCAGTATTCCATTCTTGCGTCCATCAAAACTTGTTTACACTGTTGAATTTATCTTAATGCTGCCAACGTTTTCAGCTGTACACAATCATTTCCCATATATTCAATAAACTTGTTCCAATTTCTTTAAAAATATGTTCTTCTTGTTCTCTTATTCTAGATGTCCTCTCCAGAATTTCAGGCAGTGTTCTCTCGCAGCTGGGGATGCTGAAACTGGGACCTTCTCATGCAATGTATGTTTTGTATCATTGAGGTATAGTCTTCCTCGGGAACTTTTTCTCAAAGTCCTCTTCTTGACCTCACCCCACCCTCTGCCCACATCCCGCATCCTGCAATAACTTTCGCTCTCACTCTCAGCTTTCCTCTTCATGGTCACATCCTCTGCCTGCACAAACTAGAGTGGCTACCCTTGGTGGAATGGAAGGGGAAATCATCGAAATAAAATACAGTCAAATAGTATGGTTTCCAGTTAGGCTTAAGCCCAGTCAGGTTTAATTCCTCTTCTAAGAAATTAAGTAGTTTGCTCCATCAGAAGCTGTGCCCCCTACTCTCTCCCTCTCCTCTAATTCTCTACAAAGAAGCCAAGAAGCATTCAGGATAAACTCAGCTAAAAAGGAATATTTGCTCTCAGCTCACACAGAGCAAATTTATTTCTAACAAGGATGAGTTAGATGCGGGAGCAGAGGGGCAGCCATTATCGATTGTGTTATTTATATGAAACATGGTCCTGCTGTTTACCGCCGCTCTCATTAAATAAATCAGTGATTAGCTAGTAAATCCCCCACATTGCAAGGCAGAGAGATTCCCCTGAAGTCAACCTCCTTTGCAAGTGGCGGTGCCAGGGAAGAGGATGCCCTGAGCGATTGAGGCTGCAGGAGCCAAATGGGGAGAAAACAAAATCTCTATTGCTTCCATGGACTGTAGTCTCAAGTTTACAGCAAAGTCATGAGTAGCCACAATGACTCTGCAAGCAGGGATGGTTCGCCACAAGGCAACGGCCTGGGGTATCCCCTTTCTCAGCTATCTATATTATTTCTTTTAAAATATTTAAATACTGCTGGGCATGTTTAGCCTGGAGAAGAGGAGGTTAAGGGGTGATATGATAGCCATGTTCAAATATATAAAAGGATGTCACATAGCGGAGGGAGAAAGGTTGTTTTCTGCTGCTCCAGAGAAGCGGACACGGAGCAATGGATCCAAACTACAAGAAAGAAGATTCCACCTAAACATTAGGAAGAACTTCCTGACAGTAAGAGCTGTTCGACAGTGGAATTTGCTGCCAAGGAGTGTGGTGGAGTCTCCTACTTTGGAGGTCTTTAAGCAGAGGCTTGACAACCATATGTCAGGAGTGCTCTGATGGTGTTTCCTGCTTGGCAGGGGGTTGGACTCGATGGCCCTTGTGGTCTCTTCCAACTCTATGATTCTATGATTCTATGATTCTATGATTCATTTAGAAACCACAAAGCAGTGTACAGCACGTTATGGGAATGGCAATAAAGTCAAAACCAATGCAATATTAACACAATGAAACCAAAGGAAACTGAGTCAGTTCATCATGGTGTCTAGCTCACTGTTTTCTGCAATGTCTGACAGCGGCTGTCCAATGTTTCATAAGGGGTCTTATGAAACCCCTGCCTGGAGATTCCAGAGATTGAAACTTCTGCATTCACAGCATGTGTTCTATCGCTGAGCTAAGATTTTTCATCATAACAAATATGCCCCTTGAGGAAGCCCTCAAGCAGGGCATGGAGGCAATAGCCTTGCCTTATTGCTAGCAATCACTGGCGTATTGATTTTGGACATATAAGTTACACACCCACACCCATATGATCTTCAATAGACCTCTGGATAGCTCAGTTGGTTAGAGCGCAGTACTGAAAACACCAAGGTTTGACCCATATGGGATAGCTGCATATTCCTGCATTTGCAAGGGGTTGGACTAGATGATCACCAGCCCATAATTCTATGATTATTCTTTTCAATTATTTTCAATCCCTCTTTAAAGCCATGAAACTAAGGGCCCTCACCACATCTTAGTTCAATAAATTAGGCATTTCTTAGGTAAATAAGTACTTTATTTGAGGACATTGACCCAACTTTCACTGGGTGATCCTTGGTTCAGCACTCTGACCACCAGCAAAAGGGCTTTTGCATTGGCATAAGGGTGAGAATAATGGTTGTGCCATATTAAATCCAGTGCAACAGTTGCACTAGCAGAAGCTTTGTTGCATAAGCAGTTGTGCAACAAAAACATCAGAGCTACATCAATCTGTTGCTCAACCAGCCACAAGGACCATGCTGGCTTCCTGCACCTTCTCATGAAGAAGCCATCCTGCTAGTTTTATAACCTCTCAGAGGAAGGGCTGTGTGTGTTACATTCAGCACACCCAGTTCCCTGCTGGAGGTGTGACAGAGCCATTTAGATGTCCCACCTCCAGAGACCTATAGAATCCAAAGGATTCCTGGATGTGCTGGATCCTGTGGATCCTGTGGCTGCCCTGGCTCCACTGTGGAATGGAGAAATGAAACAGGCCATTGACACAATTACTGCCAGAAATTCTCTGCATTGCTGAAAAGCCTAGATGGGAGTGGCTGCCAAGACCTATATTGACTCCCAGTACATTTCTGACATGGGACACGGGTGGCGCTGTGTGTTAAACCACAGAGCATAGGACTTGCCGATCAGAAGGTAGGTCGGCGGTTTGAATCCCTGTGATGGGGTGAGCTCCCGTTGCTTGGTCCCTGCTCCTGCCAACCTAGCAGTTCAAAAGCACATCAAAGTGCAAGTAGATAAATAGGTACCGCTCCAGCGTGAAGGTAAATGGCGTTTCCGTGCACTGCTCTGGTTCGTCAGAAGCAGCTTGGTCATGCTGGCCACATGACCCGGAATCTGTCTGCGGACAAATGCCGGCTCCCTTGGCCAATAAAGCAAGACGAGATGAGCACCACAACCCCAGAGTCGGTCATGACTGGACCTAATGGTCAGGGGTCCCTTTACATTTACCTTACATTTCCGAGCACAATTCAAAGTGTTGGTGCTGACCTGTAAATCCCTAAATTGCCTCAGCCCAGTATACCTGAAGGAGCATCTCCACTCCCATCATTCAGCCCAGACACTGAGGTCCAGTGCCGAAGGCCTTCTGGCAGTTCCCTCACTGCGAGAAGCAAAGCTACGGGGAACCAGGCAGAGGGCCTTTTCGGTAGTGGCACCTGCCCTGTGGAACACCCTCCCACCAGATGTCAAAGCAAATAAACAACTATCTGACTTTTAGAAAACATCTGAAGGCATCCCTCTTTAGGGAAGTTTTTATGACTGATGTTTTAATGTATTTTAAATATTTTGTTGGAAGTCTCCGAGAGTGGCTGGGGAAACCCACCCATATGGGTGGGGTATAAATAATAAAATTGTTGTTTTTGTTGTTTTGTATTGTTGCATGCCACCCCAAACTCCAAGTGGTGTGAGATTACAGGGTTCAAGGTGCTTACCCATGGTTTGTGTTTGCTTTGAAATGAGGCACAGCAGAGACTGTGGTGTCTTTAGGATATATGGTTTATTTACATATGTATGTAAAAGATATGTATAGGTACACATATAAACAGATGATTTTGTCTACGTGGGTTTCACTATAACTAGAACCCTTTCTATTGTCACTGAGCTGGGCAAGTATATTAGCAAGCCAGCAATGGCAAGCCTAGATATTCCAAGAATTAGAAAGGGGTCAGGCATTAAATCTACCTAGAAGGGAATCTGAACGCTTACATTTCCTCCACCTTCACCTTTCCTTTATGCTTTCCAGGCATGATCTATGCTTTAAAGCTGTGTGTCTGAATGCCAGCTTTTTTGGTCCAGAGCTTTCCCCATGAAAACCTGCTCTTTAAAGCTGAACCAAAGCAAACAGCAATCTGTCAAAAACTTGAATTGCCTTTTGTTGTGCTTCAGCTTTAAAGAGTGGGTTTTCCATGGAATGATGTAGCCGGAGAGGGGAAGGAGCACTCGGACACAGAGCTTTAAAGTGTGGGTCTGTTGCAGGAAAAGAGTGCAGCAACAGGTAAATGTGGCTAAGCCCCGAGAGGCAGCATGGTGAACATGAAGTACCCTCCCATCTTTTCCCCTTTGGTTACTCTTTTCATCTCACAAACTATATTCCCTAACCTCTCCTTGCTCCTCTTTGGTAAGTTTTCCTTCATGCATTGCCTAGGAGGGCAGCCTGGGGCTATGCTAGTAACATAGATATCATCTATAACTAAACAAAAAAACAATAATCAAGGGAGTGGAGAGTAGAGTCCCAGAAATGGAACGAGAAATGAAGATGTACAGTTCTAGCCTTCACCTGGGCATCATGAGAGAGGACACCCACTCTTTGCAAATTCAGACTGGGCAGAAATCTTTCCCCATATTCCCCTAAATATTCCCCCATGAAAGCAGGAGCTAAAATTCTGCTTTGTCTTGCTGTGCTACGATGTGCATATTTGGACTCACATGTGCAGCACCAGCACTCATGTATGTTCATATACAAACTGCTGGGAGGTTTAGGGTCTTTTGCTGGAGTTATGACATGCGCTTGTTATGGCTGTGCGTTGACCCTTAACCTTATGCCCATATTGACCAGCTGAAACTGCTCTGGTGATGGGCATCACGAGGCTTTGCTCTCTTCCCCTGCTTGGCTCTGACATTTCACCAATGAAAATAGGGACATCCTACCATACACTTCAATATTTCTCCAATGGAAATTGGGTTGTCCTAAGAAAAAGCGGGACATTCTGGGATCAAATCAGAAGTTGTGATAGCTTCTGTAAATTCAGGACTGCCCCTGGAAAATAGGGACACTCGGAGAGTCTGCTTTCTGCACCTGGCTGCCTCTGTTCCCATAGGCACATGACTGTCTATAGGAAGTTGTCAAGGGATCAGACAACTTGTTGGGTGATGTTATTTACTAAGCTTGGATCCTAGAACAATAGGCAAGTAGGATCCTGGAATGCAACAACTGATTGGCTTGCAGGAAAAGACCAATAAGGCTCCAGGAGGAAGTTAATCAGCCTATTAGACTGGTAGGATCCTAGAATGCAACAACTGATTGGCCTGCAGGAAAAAACCAATCAGGCTCCAGGAGGGGAACAGAATCAGCCAATCAGATGGGATTCATTGTGTAAATAATGTATATAAAAACCTGAGGTTTTTGGGGGGCAATTCAATCACTGTTTTACAAGCTGCAATAAAGAGCATGAAATCACTACAGGAGTATATTTCAGGTGATGAGGCTATCAAAGGCTATATGCTATCGCCAGGATCAGAGACAGTGACAGCGGGAGAGGACTTTCAGCCTTATGCTATTGCTTGCAGTCTTTCCAGGAGCATCTGGTTGGCCACTTTGCGAAACAGGATCCTGGCCTAGGGGAAAAAAAGCCTTGTGTCTGATCCAGCAGGGCTCTTCTCCTTGCATTCTTAGCTCTGCAAGATAAATGGAACCAGCCACATAAACTTGATGGATATGTTAAGGAGGGTGGCCATTAATTATGTTGACAGTGCTGGGAAAGAGGGTTGCCAAGTGGCTCTGAAAACGAGCAACAACAGGCTGCCTTTGCTGGTGCCTTTAGCAGACATTTGATATGCAAAAATCAGCAGGTGAAGCTTCTCCTTTTCTACTTGTCTCTATGTGAGTTAAACCACAGAGCCTAGGACTTGCCGATCGGAAGGTCGGCGGTTCGAATCCCCGCGACAGGGTGAGCTCCCGTTGCTCAGTCCCTGCTCCTGCCAACCTAGCAGTTCGAAAGCACATCAAAGTGCAAGTAGATAGGAAATGACTGGCAGAATCCGAGACCAGGGAGAAGAGTTGGTGGAAGAAGATTGGAGGAAATTTAAAACTTATTTGCAGAAATATTGTAAAATTTTTGAATGCTGATGACATTGAAATGAATTGCAGGGGCTCTAGCAACAGGGCAAAATGTAAGATTAGATTAATAATAGATAAACTGATAGGACAGGAATTTGCTGAACTAATTATTAAAAGGGATACAGGAATGGGAGACATGAGGAAGTCAGGAAAATAAGTTAACTAAAGATGAAATTAAGAAAGAGGGAATTTTTGTTGTTGTTTTTTTCTTTTTTCGTGTTTAAAGGGTGTATTTTTGTATTTTGTAACTTTGTATTTTCTCTGTCTTTGTATTTTTCTGAACTTTTTTATTGTTAAAACTTAATAAAATATTGATAAAAAAACAAAGTGCAAGTAGATAAATAGGTACCACTCCAGCGGGAAGGTAAACGGCATTTCCGTGTGCTGCTCTGGTTCTCCAGAGGCGGCTTAGTCATGCTGGCCACATGACCCAGAAGCTGTACGCCGGCTCCCTTGGCCAATAAAGCGAGGTGAGCACCGCAACCCCAGAGTCGGCCATGACTGGACCTAATGGTCAGGGGTCCCTTTACCTTTACCTATAGAAGCCACAGAAGACTGGCTAATTGCTATAGGTCTCATGGTTGCGAATGGCACAGCCTAAGGGGTGAATCCCAAAGGTTGGCTGCCCAACTTGGGAGGCAAACAGACTTCCCTGAAGAACAGCTGACATGGGGGGGAAATTGTTTCAGTTCAGATTTAAAGGCAAACCTACCGAATTTCCACTTTCCAAAACAATTTGCAAACAGAAATTTATCAAGCCTTATGAGGAAGGGTTGAGGAGTTGGGTATGCTTGGCCCAGAGAAGAGAAAACTGAGAGGTGATAATGATAACCATCTTCAAATATATAAAAGATTGTCACTTGGAAGCTGGAGCTGTCACAAGGTTGGCTGGTCCAGAGGGCAGGACACCAACCAATTCATTCAAATAACAAGGAAGGAGATTCTGAGTAAACATTAGGAAGAACTTTCTCACAGTCATTGCTGTTCAATAGTGGAAAGACTCTCCTTCGTTGGATGTTTCTAAACAAAGGTTGAATGATCATCTATTGGAGATTCTTTATCTGGGATTCCTGCATTGCAGGGGATTGGATGATGACACTTGAGGTCCCTTCAAACTCTGCAGTTCTGTGGTTCTATAAAACACAGGTATCACCTGAAATTTGCACCAGTTTTGAACGCAAGCTGAGGAAAGTGCACATTTTAGTGAAAACAGCATAACATTTGTGGGAAACACTTTGCAAAAATCTGCATATCAGGCCAAACTCAAAGATGTGTATGTCAGGAGACAGTTGCATTAAAATGCTGCTGAATTTTCATGACAACTCGTTATGAAAAAATATCCCTAACAGATTTAGTGATGTAGAGCAGTGTTTCCCAACCGGTGTTCCGCGGCACACGAGTGTGCCGTGAGACATCGGCTGGTGTGCCGCGAGATGCCTGGAGGGAGGCGGGCGAGTCGGGCGGCGAGAGGCGGGGCGGCGGCGGCGAGGAGAGGCCGCGCCTCCTGCTGCTGCCTGGCGCTCCTCCTCGCAGCCGGCAGCGCTGCCTGGGCGCCTCCGCACGACTCTGCCTCGCTGCGTTTGGTCTCCCAGCAGAGACGGGTCACACGCGCACCTCCCTCCCTCCCTCAGCCTGCGCGGAGGGAGAGCCAGAGAGAGGCATCGCTCCTGCGCGGCGGGAGAGGGAGCAGCCGGAGCGATGCCCCAAACGAACTGAATTCCGAGCGAGGGACTGAGGGGGGAGGGAAAAAACTTTCACTTTCGTGCGTCCCTCCCGGCGTGACGCTGCGCGCTGACGTCATGGGGCGGGGCTTTAATGGTGGTGTGCCGCGAGATTTTTTTTCAGTAAACAGGTGTGCCGTTGCCCAAAAAAGTTTGGGAAACACTGATGTAGAGAACTGGAGTTAAGAGCAGGAAAACGAGATAAACCAAAACGGACAGATTCTCCCATTCCTAAGAGGAGCTCACCACATTAAAACTTAGGTTATAAAATATGCCTCCCCAGGTTGCAGGCTCAAGCCTTGGCATTCCTTATCCTTTTTAATAAATGAGCCGTGCTCCACCGATGTTCTGCATGCTCTTATATTAAGCTGAAACAACAGGCACAGCCTCACCAAAATCAATGCGGCTACAATGATTAATGCCTGTTTAAGTATGATCAGGTGGGTAATGCTGGCCTAGTCTAATGACTCATTAAAAAGAACCAGGTGCTGAGACTCACAATACTAGCTCAGGCCAAAATCCTCCTAGATTTTGCAAGCGCCACCTGGGAGTTCAGAGACTCCTCCAGTATCCTGGAGACAAGAACAGGTGCTGCCTGAAATTGGTTTATGATAACATTTATGAGCCTTCTGCTCCCTCCATTTCCCTTGCATGCATTCCTGCTGGGTCTCCTTCTTGAGATGCACATTGTCTCTGAGTCTCCTTCTATGGGGTATTTCAGTCTGTTTGTGTCCACCAGCTTGATTGGAGAACTGGGCCCAAGTTAACAAAACCAATCTCAATGGGGACAAGTGTAAGGTCCTTACACTTAGGCAGGAAGGTCCTTACACAAGTGTAAGGTCATTACACTTAGGCAGCTGCACAAAGAAAATATGGAGGACACCTGGTTTGCCAGTACAGGTAGTACGTATGTGTGAAAATGATTTGGGTGTCTTAGCAGACCAAAAGCTTCACATGAGTGAACCATGAGATGCAGTAGAGCAAGAAAAAGCTAATGCTGTTTTAGGCTGCATCAACAAAAGTATTGTTGTTGTTGTTTAGTCGTTTAGTCGTTTAGTCGTGTCTGACTCTTTGTGACCCCCTGGACCAGAGCACGCCAGGCACTCCTGTCTTCCACTGCCTCCCGCAGTTTGGTCAAACTTATGCTGGTAGCTTCGAGAACACTGTCCAGCCATCTCGTCCTCTGTCATCCCCTTCTCCTTGTGCCCTCCATCTTTCCCAAAATCAGTGTCTTTTCCAGGGAGTCTTCTCTTCCCATGAGGTGGCCAAAGTATTGGAGCCTCAGCTTCAACAAAAGTATAGTGTCCAGATAAAATGAATAGTAGTACTGCTCTATTCTGCCTTGGTTAAACCATGCCTTGTGTACTGTGTCCAGTTCTGGGTGCCACAATTTAAGAAGGATATTGACAAGCTGAAATGTGTGCAGAAAAGGGCAACCAGGATGATCAAAGGTCTGGAAACCAAGCCTTATAAGGAATGGTTGAGTATGTTTGGCCAGGAAAAAGTTGGGTATGTTTGGCCAGGAAAAGAGGAGACTGGGAGGAGATATGAAAGCCATCTTCAGATATCCAAAAGGAAGATGGAGCAAGTTTGTTTTCTCCTGCTCCTGAGGCTAGGACCCAAACCAATTGCTTCAAGTTACAGAAATTAAAAGGCACAATTAAAGTATGCAGTAAGAGCTGTTCAACAGTGGAGGGTCTCCCTCCCTCCCTCCCTTGGAAGTTTTTAAGCAGGGGTTGGATGGTCATCTATTGTGGATGCTTTGGCTATGATTCCTGCATGACAGAGGGTTGGACTAGATGACCCTTGGTGTCCCTTCCAATTCTATAATTCTATGCAATAAAGCAGATCCATTAAAACAACGCAGTAATTCAAAACAGAGACTTGGGTCAAGAGATCAAGGGGATGCCCATTTTTTAGCTGAAATCCAAATTTTAGAGGTGCAGGAACCAGTGGATGGTTGAACTGTGTTATGCAGAGTGGTTCGGAAAATGCAGATTGGGTTGAACTGCATGAAGCCCACATAGTAGGACTAGGAAGACCCCAGATCTGGTAAAAATAATTATTATTATTTATACCCTGCCCATCTGGCTAGTCAGAGGGGGCAAGCCTAGTCTAGATGGGCCATTGGTCTGACTCAGTATATTCATCTGGTTTGCCCACACTTTTGAGGTTGATTTCCTAAATGCACTTTTTGATGCACAGTCTGAAACAGGGCATGGGGATGGTATTCACTGGTATTCCATGTCTTTTTCAAGATGTGGAATCTAAAGTAAGATATGAACGCGGGAAGCAAATGCATGGCCTATATAAAGAGTCTGCAAATCTGAGCCCTTGAAAAACCCACATATTCCTAATAAAATGTTTTTATTAACAAGCAATGCCCTTAAAGTTGTTTATGGAGAAGATAAAAATGGGATATGAAAAATCGGGCAAGCGGCACACAGCTCACTAACATAAACAAGTGGTATTTTCCACCTGGCATCGCACTCATAAATTTGTTTCCCTCCCTGTGCCCTTAAAGGAACGGCCCATGCAAAGAAGTGAAGCTTGGAGGCAAGTGGAAATCATTCCTCTCTGAACTGCCAGCTGGTTTTTCTTTTCTTTTCTCCCATCAATGCTTTATGGGCACTAAGTCAAAAAAATGAATTATGCATAACATTTGTCCGTGAGAGTTTGGCTGAACTCTGGACTGAACCTGCAGGATCCCCTTTGCATTAATCCAGGAATCCTTCCCTATCGCATCATCATTTGGGTGACGGGTTCTTTCAGCCACAGGTGTCTGAAGCATTGAGCCGAAGGGCAGGCGATTGTGACCCTGACCTAGGCATTCGTTTCATATCCCAATAATGTTATATTAATGTGTACCTCTGTTTATTAGGGATGTCAAAAAGATCTTACCATCCCTTATTGAGGCAACCAATCACTGTGCTGTGCAGTACAGTGTTTCCTGCAGATTTTATCTTATCAAGAGATCTGTTCTTTACAACATCAGAATTGGGCCTTTAGTCTGGTGGCACTTACTTATTAAAACTTCCTGCTATAACATATCACACACGTGGTCTCTCTGCTGACTTTCCAGCACCTACTGAAGACCTTCTTTTTTATTATTATTGATACAGCAAGAAAAGAAAGAAAAAGAAAACACAAATACCAAATTACACCCAGAAATAACCATAGACACAGAATTTTCTTAACAAACGATAAAGCATAAATTGGTCTTAACACTAAAGACCCAACCTCCCATCTATTCCATATTTTGATTTCACATTACTTATTGCCAATACACACTTTTATCATAACTTTTTCTTAATATATCTTACTTCTTATATCTGCCTTGCAACTATTACTGAAGTTCCTTGAATGCTGCAACAGAGTTTAAACTACTATATTAAATATTCTTTGAAACCCTCCCATTTTGAAACAAATTCCTGTTTTGATTTATTCTTTATTTTTTCTGATAGACCGTCTAATTCGGCATATTCTGTTAGCTTTTGGATCCAATCTTGTATAGAGGGAGAAGACCTTCCTATTGAAGAAAGGTTGGGACTTCTTCATTCAGAGAAAAGGTAAATAAGAGACATGAGAAAATTGAAAAATAAATAAATCATGGCATGGAGAAAATGGAGAGAGAGTTCCCCCACCCACCCTTCTTTCATAACACTAGAACTCATGGGCTGCCAGTAAAGCAGAATGTTGGGAGATTCAGGATGTGTAAAAGAAAGTAATTTCTTACATGGGGCGGAGTTGAACTGTGGAACTCATTTCCACAGGAGGCCATGATGGACATCAACCCAGTTGACTTGAAAAGAGGATTAGACAAATGTGTGGAGGAGATGACTATCAATGGCGACTAACCATGATGGCTGTGCCTTGTCATTATGGCCCTTGTGTCCCTTTTTCAACACACCTTCTAAGTGGAGAGTTTTATCCCACTTGATATTTGTATTGGATATAATTTTTTGTAAGATGTGTAATTGTTTTAACTGTGCTTTTCAAGAAATGTGTTTTATATATATATACATTCAATGTTGTTGTTTTAAAAAGTTGGCATAGCTATGAGATGTTTCAAACAGAGTGATGCATAATTGAAAATAATAATGCCACTAGTGCTACACAATGTTAATCCTACTCTTTGAAGGAATAGACTCGTTAGTGTGGCAACACCTGCACTCTGAAACTCCTTGTCTATTGAAGTCAGGAAGGCAATTTTTCTGTACTCTTTTTGTGACCTGCTGAAAACATTTTTCTTTAGGCAAGTCTACCCTTAGTCCTTAATGTGTTGCTCAGAATGTTGCTATACATTGGGGTTTTTTTGCATTTCTCAAATGTCCTAAAGTAGTCATTGGCTCAAAAAAACCCCTCTGAAAATTGCTTTTAAAATGTGTGCTTTGAGATAAACTATGTCTAGAAATGAATCTCGTGAAATCCTACAAAAATCTCAGTACTGCCCACCCCACACAAAGAGTCCAAGGAGAATTACTCCCAGGGAACTATTAGACTGCAGTCTCTCTCTCTCTCTCTCTCTCTCTCTCTCTCTCTCTCTCTCTCTCTCTCTCTCCATCCCTCCCTCCCTGTGTGTACCCCCTCTCCAAATCTGATCAAAGCCTTAATCTGGGACTTTGAATTAGCCCCAATCTTAGTGGGGAGCATGTTGGCAAACCTGACCTCTGCAGCCAGTATGATTGAACCCACTGCTCACTGGTAAGCAGAGAGCCAAAATACTGCTCAGGTTGGCTTCTAGGATCAGACACCTGCAACCCAAGCCTGGTGCAGGGCTGTATGAAAGCCATCTTCTAATCAGCCCCATGCTACTCTTTGCAGAGGTTGTGTGCTTCTCCTTCAATCAAGGACTTTTCTCAACATGATTGGGCTAGAGCCCAGATCCACCTGAACTGGCCCAATTTGGTTCAGGTTTCGTCTGAATCTGGCGAACTGTATACACCAGTGGCGTAGCGTGAGTTGTCAGCACCCGGGGCAACGCAAGTAATTTGCGCCCCCTAACCCGGGGCAAGGCAAGTAATTTGCGCCCCCCCTAACCCCTAACCTGCGAGTTGCCGCTGGCGCTGCCGCCCAAACGACGCCGCTTGCCCGGAGGAGGAGGGGGGCAGAGAGGCGAGGAAAATGCAACGGCCCAGCAGCTGCAGCAGCACCGGCGGAGGCGGGGCTGTGAGGAGGGGCTGCCTGGCGCGTCCTCCGCGGCGAGCGCTGAGAACCGCTGCCTGCCGGGCGCCTTCAGCCCGGACGCGCGCACAGCTTGTCGGTTCCGTGAGACATGCGGCTCCGCTACAGCCTGCGCCCGAGGCTCTTTGGCGACTCCGGAGGCAGCGAGCGCGCGCCCCCCAGATGTTGCGCCCGGTGCGGACGGCACCCCTGGCACCCCCCACGCTACGCCACTGGTATACACACACAAGGTAAAAAGGTAAAGGTCCCCTGGAAGGTTAAGTCCAGTCAAAGGCAACTATGGGGTTGCAGCACTCATCTCACTTTCAGGCCGAGGGAGCAGCTGTTTGTCCTCAGACAGCCTTCCGGGTCATGTGGCCAGCATGACTAAACCGCTTCTGGTGCAACGGAACACCGTGACAGAAACTAGAGCACACGGAAATGCCATTTACTTTCCCGCCACAGCAGTACCTATTTATCTACTTGTACTGGCATGCTTTCGAACTGCTAGGTTGGCAGGAGCTGGGACAGAGCAATGGGAACTCACCCCATCATGGGGATTTGAACTGCCGACCTTCTGATCAGCAAGCCCAAGTGGCTCAGTGGTTTAAACCACAGTGCCACCTGTGCACCTGTGTCCCTACACACACACACACACACACACACACACACACACACACACACACTAAAGGTAACATCTGTGTAGATTATTAAAAATGCAGATTAATCCAGAAACAGGGCAAAACTGACTTCTGGATGAACACAGGACATGAGATTGAAAGTGACCAGACTGACATGGGCTCAAATTACAACGTGAATCCGTCCCTTTGGAAAATGGGCACTTTCATATGGACGGAAATATTGCTAGGGGAAAGTAGTTGCCTTGGAGGTTTTGCATTTTATAATTCACTCTTGCTTGTTCCATCAGGGTGCTCCAACAACTATTTTTTTTCCCATTAAGAGGTTGGAAATGTGCTTGGTGCAATTTGCACTTATATAAAGCTTACTCGGATAGATTACAGTCACTGGTCATTTATTTTTATTGCTGTCTTTGCTGCCTTGTTTTAATAGGAGGAGTTCGCTTACGGTGGATGGCTCGATTCCACTCCCCCCACCAAGGGCCAACATAAGCTTTCCATTATCTCTTCAGACCTTCTCATGACCATATCCCCATCCTAGTTTGGGGTTGTGATGAGGCTGAAGTTCAGAAATTGTGCCTTCTTGCTTCTTGTCTTATTGATTTGGCAATGTGCTTCCCACAATTGTCATTTATGGCAGCTGCCCTTTGCTTGGTGGTGATGACAATTGTTGGATTGCTATGACTTTGCCCATCTGTCCTAATCCTTTCCTAAATGGGCTGACCGGGAAGCAAATGGTGGTGAAACTGAAGTGAGGAATGGAATCCAAAAGGATGAGCATGCAGCTTAGAAATATAGGAGAATCTTGTGAGTTTGGGGGTGGTCTGTTTGCATGATGCCCTGTGCCCCTTCTAATTCTTGGAGTCTTGTATCCAGGAAAGGTTAGAACAGCCTTTCTCAACCTGTGGGTCCCCAGATGTGGTTGAACTACAACTCCCATCACCCCTAGCTAGCAAGGCCAGAGCTCAGGGATGATGGGAGTTGTAGTCCAACAACATTTGGGGACCCACAGGTTGAGAACCCCTGGGTTAGAACCTGATGGAAGGTCCTATTGGCAACTGGGCAACTGCAAGTTAATGCTCATAGCTTCCCACTTAAGCACCTCAATCAGCAACTCTTTGTCTAGGGCAATGGTTGTGAATCATCACCACTCCTGGCTGGTACATCAAAGGTAGTTGTGGGTAGTGATGTAGGGTGAGACTATTCTCTGAAGAATGTTCTTGAGAATTTAACATCACTAGTTGTGGGTGATCTGAGCTGAGATCAGGTTATAAACCAAGGGCTTATTTAGAATTCTGTGTCCAAATTCCTTTTTCATTTCATTTTGTTTTGTTTCCTCCTCCAGAGCTTTCCTCATGAAAACTCACTCTCTAAAGCTGAATAAGAGCAAACAGCAATTTGTGGAAAACCTGGATTGTTGTTTGTTTGCACTTCAGCTTCCAAGAGTGGGTTTTCATAGGGAAAGTTCTGGAACAACAACCAGGGCACTCAGACACAGAATTTTAAAGTGTGGACCTGCGCTTGCAAAGAGCAGAGGGAAGGTGAGTGTGGATAAGCTCTGAAAAGCTAGGCTTGGTTTCTGCTGCAATCCTAGGCTGTGCATATGATAGAAGCAAGACCTTTTCAGGTGTTAATGCTGTGAGATCCTCCATCTTAGGCTCAGGTTGCATATATGTGCAAATAAACCATATATCCTAAAGTTACCACAATCTCTGCTGTCCCTCATTCCAAGAGAACTGAATCCTGGGCAAGTACCGGGAACCCTGTAGTATCACACCACTTGGAGTTTGGGGTGGTTTGTTAAAATGTATTGATGGTGCATTATTTGGACACCTTGATAAGGTCAAAGAATGGGAGAAGGAGGAGGAAGAGAAGGAGAAGGAGAAGGAGGTTTTTTCTTTTTGGAAAAAACGACTGAGTTAATAAATTTCATTTTAGGGTCTTTTTAAAATGTAATTTTTTATCAACTGTTCTAGTGTGGTTTTTTTTGTTTTGCCAGCACTCTTAATGAACAACAGCTCCCAGAATTCATTGGGAGGAGCCTTGACTATTTAAAGCAGGCTTCCTCAACCTCGGCCCTCCAGATGTTTTTGGCCTACAACTCCCATGATCCCTAGCTAGCAGGACCAGTGGTTGAGGATGATGGGAATTGTAGTCTGTAAACATCTGGAGGGCCAAAGTTGAAGAAGCCTGATTTAAAGTGATATCACTGTGTTTTAAATGTGGGCTTAGAATAGAACAAATCACAATGGATGTTGTCCGATCCACCCTTCCCCTGGGCAACGTGAGAATGTTTGAAATGCTGAGAGCCACGCTCATTTTCTCCAGCTCACTTCAAACGTGCTGCGAGTTTCTACAAAGCTGCTCCCCAGGGAGATGGTTCCATGGGCCAATCAATCTTTCTGCGAGCAAATGTTTGCTGATAAATGCCCTCCCTCAAAAGGCACATCAAGCGAGCGCCCCATAGCCAAATTAAATATTCAACCAAAATGTCCCTTGGTTTTAATTCAATCATTTCATCCCATTATCCCCACTGGTTGCAGCCCCTCCTCTCTCACTTTGGAGGCTCCCTTGTTAATGCCTATGCTCCCTTAAAGTCTTACAAATTGCAAGGGCTGTCAAGACCCCTAGCCTAATTCCCCATCACATTAACACAAATTGAAAGAATGCTGTTAGTTAATACCAAAGAATCCGGGGTCTATTGTTTGTCGAAGCTGCGCATGTACAGCCCCTTTAATCCCATCCTCATAAATCAGAAACTCTGGGCCTTTAATAATATTTTGTTGCTCTCCTCTGACCCTCGTCCAATTTGTCACCATCTATGCGCCTCCCCCCCCCCCCCGCAACCCCCCAGTTCTGAAGGGAGAAACCTTCATGCCACGTTCTCTCAACAACCCGTTGGTATTTGACTTACACAAGGGAACCCATTAAATGTACACATGGGAAACATAATTGAATCCCAGTCGCCTCTGGCAGGCGAATCACAGATGCTGACGAAATAATGAAAGGCTTTATGTTTGTGTCGCCCCCGAGGCAGAAAGAATTCTGACCAGCAGTTCTGTCCAGATTTGTAAAAATAAATGTTAATGCAAAAACATGAATGCATTTTGAGCCTGACAGAATGATGATAAATGGCTTCAAGTTGAGCGAAGGCCTTTTCCTCCCAGGGATGGAAGCTGCTCTGCTTATTTGTTCATAGGATCGTCCAATGTTTAAAAGGTTTTAAGCCAGGGTTGGGGGAACTATGGACATCCGGGTGCTGTAGGACTTCATCTCCCATCATCCCTGACCACTAGGCATGCTGGTTGGGACTGATAGGAGTTTTATTATATTATCTGTTTGTTTGGTTGGCTTTTTATATTATAGCGTTGCCATATGTCCTGGAAATCCTGGACATGTCCTCTTTTGGGGGACCAACAGGCCCATTGCAGGCAATTTTTACATTCTAGAGGAAATGTCTATTTTTTTGAGGGGGTTATTTGTTTGTTTGTTTGATTGATTGATTTTTGGCTTGGGCTCAGGTGCACGCAGCTCAGGCGTGGGCAGCTCTGTATGCCACAGCCACTGCCAACCTGAGCCAGGAAAGAAGCACATGGGTGCTCTGCATGCCGCAGCTGCTGCCAGCCTAAGCTGGGGAAAGAGGTGTGCAAGTGTGGTGGCAGTGGCCCCATGTGCCTCTACCTGCATGCCTCTCTGTCCGGCTCTGGCTGGCAGCAGTTCAGGCTGTCCTCTTTTTTGCTCTTCAAGATATGGCAACCCTGCTTTATATAAAAATGTTTGTGTGCCGCTATATCACAAAATGTATGGAAGTGAGAGCTGGACCATAACGAAGGCTGACCGCCAAAGAATTGATGCTTTTGAATTATGGTGCTGGAGAAGACTCTTGAGAGTCCCATGGATTGCAAGAAGATCAAACCTATCTATTCTTAAGGAAATCAGCCCAGAGTGCTCACTGGAAGGACAGATCATGAAGCTGAGGCTCCAATACTTTGGCTACCTCATGAGAAGAGAAGACTCCCTGGAAAAGACCCCCATGCTGGGAAAGATGGAGGGCACAAGGAGAAGGGGACGACAGAGGACGAGATGGTTGGACAGTGTTCTCGAAGCTGTCAACATGAGTTTGACCAAACTGCGGGAGGCAGTGGAAGACAGGAGTGCCTGGCGTACTCTAGTCCATGGGGTCACGAAGAGTCGGACATGACTAAACGACTACACAACAACAACAATATCACAAAAGTATATCAAAGCAGTTTGCAACAGTAGAAATGAATTACATCCATACAGTAAAAGCACAAAAAGTTTTTAAAAAGTTAAAACTGAGATCAGTAAAGCATTGTGGAAAGATGTACTCTTAATTGCCTACATAGGTCTGGCAGAATAGGAAAGTTTCCAGCGGGTTGTTAAAAGCTGGCACAGTGCACCTCCACTGAGTCTATTGGCAGGCTGTTCCACAGGACTGGACCAATGGCACTAAAGTTTCAGTTTCTCATGGTTGTTGAATGAGCCTCACCATTTCGGGAAATGACCAGAGGCATTCCTGCAGATGGTCTCAGTGATCCAACAGAGTCCTGTTGCACCTACTTGTATTTGTTTAAAACAGCCTTGGGGAATCTTTGGCTCTCTGTGTGCTGTTATTCAGCATAATTCAGCCTAAAAATGAGGCTCTTAAATTGCTCCAACTCGCAAGAGGGTGGTGCCCAGACAGGAAGTGAGAAGCCAAAATCCATTAGGAATTTTCTTTTTAAAGACACCAGCAGAAGGCCAATGAACACGTCGCAGTTTGTGAAAGATTGGAGCGTAATGAAATCAAAGGGGGGAAATCATCAGCACATTATGCATGAATAAATCTCGGGAAAGGAAGAAATCAGAAATGGTATATGCAAATAAGGATTGCGTGGAAAAACAAAATAGAATATGAATATGCAGCTTAACTTTTAAACTGAACAGTATTCAGAAGAATGATGTGCAAGATTCAAATCAGTTACAATTCAACCATTGTTGAATCCTGCAGTAGCTCACCTTGATCTCTCTAGTTAAAGCTCACTACATTATCCCAGCTGTCCCAACCCCATGGTCTTTTCATTTGAGAGAAGAACAGGGCTAACAATCCAGTGTGAAATTCCAGGAATCAGGAATCCTGTGGTCTTCAGTGCACGTTGCTACATACTGATCTGGTGTCCCAGATACAGAATCACAAAATCAGTCCAGGTAAAACTTATAGGGGGGGGGGAGCTTTTATATGAAATAGTGAAGTCTGAACCAGGAATAAAAGAATCAGAGCTGGTAAAAAAAAAATAATGAAAAAAACTCAGCACAGAAAAACATTCCCAATGACACTGGTTCTGAAAGACCTGCACTGGTTGCCAGTGAGGTACTGAACCCAATTCAAGGAGCTGGTACTAGCATATGAACTCCCAAATCCTTGGGTTGGGGCCCAAATACCTAAAAGAGCATCTCTCAAAGTATCAGGCATCTGAAACTATGATCAGCAGGTGAGACTTTCTTGGTGGTGGTTCCATGGGGACCTCCTGGTTGGCATTGACCCTCAACAGGGCCTTTTCAGTGGCAGCTCCCAATTTGTGGACTGCCCTTCCTGGTGAGGTGTGCCTGTCTTCATCATTATTGTCTTTTAGGAGCACCTTGAATACAATCCTGTGTACCCAGGCATGTGATGGCTGAAGAACACTGTTCCGAGCAATCCTGAGATTACCAAATACTTGTTTTCAACCACAACTATTTTTAGGTTGTTTAAACTGTTTATAGAATGCTTTTTAAGCTTGTTTTCTTCTGCTGCCCTGGGCTCCTTCAGGAGGAAAGGCAGGATATAGATCCAAATAACGACAACTGCACAATCCACAAAGGCAAAACCGCTTGAAGATGGTGCAAGGCTAAGGAGGAGGCATAGTGAAATATACTCAGAGTCGCAAAGTGATTTCATGCTCTTTATTCAGCTCATAGTGGTGAGGAGGAATGAATGGAAGTCCCCTCAAAGTATCTGCTTTATATACATTATTTACACAATGGGCTGCACATGATTGGTTAATTCTGGAATTCTACTGTAAGCCAATCAGGTTGTGGATTCACTTATATCTGGAGCATGATTGGGTGGTTCCTGCCAACCAATCATACTGCTGCATTGTTCTTGGACCAATCAGACTGCTGCATTCTGAATCCTATTGTTCTAGGACCAATCAGACTGCTGCAGTTTGGATCCTATTCAACTCAGTACATAACACATAGCCTGTGGAGAAGGACACTGAGAGGGAGGGAGAGTCTTGAGGGCCTGATAGAGATTCTGAAGGGCCACATTTGACTTCCAGGCTGAATGTCCACCCAGCCCTGTTGTATCCCATTCACCATAACACTGTTGTTAGGACAGCATCAATTTCACTGACTGCACTGCAGGGGGATGGACTAGATTAGGCTTACCAGACATCCCCATTTCCCGGGGGCAGTCCCCGGATTTGCGAATAAGTCCCTGGACAAATTCCATCCCCAGAATGTCATCTAATGTCCCCAGGAAACGCAGCAGCGGCAGTCTCAGCAGCCTGGAGCAGTTGGCTCTGGCTGGCTTCAAGAGCTGCTCAGAAGTCCCCATATGATGGTGGTGCAGGGACTCTAAGATGCAGCTTCCGGGCTGCCTCCACCTTCCCTGACCTCAGCAACTAAGCTGTGAAGGGAGGCTTCGTGCTGCCTATCAGAGCAGTCTCCCAACTCCTACTTGTGTGTAAGCAGGAGCGCGGCAGGGATCTCTCAGTTGTGAAGGGAGGCTTCACACTGCCTATCAGAGCTTGCGTGCAAGCAGGAGGGGACAGGGATCTCTCAGTTAGGCAACGGGAAGCCTCCCTTCCCAGCTGAGGGATCCCTGCCCCCTCCTGTTTGCATGCAAGTAGGAATGGGATTGGGGCTGCTCCGATGGGAAAGGAGGCATCGCGCTGCCTGAGCCTCACCACCACCACTGCTTTCAGACCTCCTTTTCCACCTTCCATGCCTGACCCACCGCGCACCACTTCCCTACCACCACCACCACCACTGAAGAACCAACAACTCTGGGGCTGCCCAAGCTTATGGAGAAAGGAGACAGAAGCCTCAGAGGAAGGGGAAACATGGTGTTTGAAGTCAAGGCGGCGGCTGCTACCCCTCTGCCACCACCATCGCTGCAGCATCAACGTCCCGAACGTGTAGTATTTATTTAGTCCCTGGATTCATTGAAAAACATCTGGTAACCTTAGATTAGATGGTCCTTCCAACTCTACAATGGTTTGATCCCACACTGAGGCATTGGGGAGCTGCCACTCATCCTTGTCATTAAGCTAAAACCAGATGGTTCTTTCCAGGGCCTATGAGGCCTTACCCACCTCTTCATATAGTATTGCACCCTGCACATTCCATCCCACTGTGAGTCATCTAGTAATTCCAGTTAACTCAGGAGCGTGATGTCAGTTCACTCTGGCTTGTTTAGAGCTCCTTCCTTTTAGAATGCTTAGCCCAATGCTTTGTGCAGCCCTCATGGCTAATTACTGCAAACACTGAGCGGAGTGCATTGTAATTAATTATAGTTATTAGTGTAATTAGCATAACAAATTTAAAGACTGGGATGCAGGGTCCTTTAAATATATTTTGTGTATCGCTTGTTTCGCGTCTAAATAAGAGGGTAGTAAAAGGAAGCTGTTTGGGCTTTGCACAGACGGGCTGTTTTGGAAATGGGGCAGCTGGCTCCCTGGCAGATGTGTGAGTTTTTCCTCTTGGGCCAAAGCACTCCTCTCTGCTTTGCATGTCTTCCCTTTGTCTGGTGGAATCATAATGTTGGAAGGGGCTGGTGGGAGATCCACACACCACAAGACACAGCACCTGTTAAGTTGTGGGTGAACATATCAGATGACACAGTGATTCTTCAAACAGCTCTTGTTTATTCACAGGCCAGAACAGAACTGAACTGAAGGGTTCAGCCAGCCTGCTTATATAGAGCTCCACTACAATGCAACTGTAACCATTTTCTGTAACTATCCAATCACTGAACGTCACTTTCAATCCCCTATTTGCATATGTGGACCTGAGTGAAAACTATCTACAGTATCCCCCTGCTGGCCCAGGGTGAGAACTTCAGTCCATAACAGCACCCAACCCTGATCAAGGTCTGTCATTCAGGTCACCATGTGCCACAACAATCTGAGTACAGTTTCTGTGTGATAAGCATTACCCTTTGGATCCCTTTCAACCCCATAATTCTATGATTTTATAAGAAGAACATAAGTTGAGCCCAACTTGACTGAGGAACCATTTTGTTTGAATGCTATTGCACCAGCATCACCATTGGGCGGCTTCCAACAAAGATTAAAAATACATTAAAAAGTCACACATTAAAAACTTCCCTGAACAGGCTGCCTTCAGATGTCAGGTAGTTGTTTATCTCTTTGATATCTGTTGGGAGGGTGTTCCACAGGGTGGGCGCCACTACCAAGAAGGCCCTCTGCCTGGTTCCCTGTAGCTTTGCTTCTCACAGTGAGGGAACCGCCAGAAGGCCCTCGGCACTGGACCTCAGCAACTGGGCAGAACGCTGCGGGTGGAGACACTCCTTCAGATATACAGGTAACATACATTTTTAGGACCCACCTTATTTCTGTGACCGGGGGTTGTTTCAAACTATATAGTGGTACCTCTGGTTACGTACTTAATTCGTTCCGGAGGCCCGTTCTTAACCTGAAACTGTTCTTAACCTAAAGCACCACTTTAGCTAATGGGGCCTCCCACTGCTACCGTGCTGCTGCCGCTCGATTTCTGTTCTCATCCTGAAGCAAAGTTCTTAACCCGAGGTACTATTTCTGGGTTAGCGGAGTCTGTAACCTGAAGTGTCTGTAACCCGAGGTACCACTGTATACCCAAATGAATGTCTCCAACCCCATCTTTCAGCCTGGACACTGAGGTCCACCTCCAAGGGTCATCTGGAGGTTCCCTCACTGCACAAAGTGAACCAGGCAGAGGGCCTTCTCGGTGGAGGCGCCCTCGCGGTGGAACTCCTTCCCATCAGATGTCAAGGAGCTAAAGAACTACACAACTTTTGAAAGACATCTGAATGCAATCATGTATCAGGAAGTTTTTAATGTTTGATGTTTTATTATGTTTCTGTATGTGCTGGAAGCTGCCCAGAGTGGTTGTTGAAGCCCAGACAGATGGGTGGGGGTATAATAATAATAATAATAATAATAATAATAATAATAATAATAATAATGTTATGTTTTAATTGTGACCTTAGGGTGAAGGACAGATAATCAACAACAACAACAACAACAACAGTTAAATTACTCTTATATGACCCAAAAAGAATCTTGGGAACTGTAGCTTGTTAAGGGTGCTGGCAGTACATTTAACAAACTACAGCTCTTTGAGGGAGTCTCCTAACAGCTGGCAGTACATTTAACAAACTACAGCTCAGGATTTGTTGAGGAGAGCCATGATTATTAAAGTAGTATACGAAGGCTTTTCATATGTGGCATTTTGTAAACATTGTTTGGGTGGAGAATTGGCGTGACAAAATTTAGAGAAGTGCGAATTTCAAAGGAGAGCTCTGATTCATTTTGCATATTGCTTCCATGAAGTGCAAATTTGATAGACTTGGCTTTAAAAGTGTATTGACTTGAATTCCTTCCCCATCACCTAGCTAGCAATCCTTTTAGGATTGCACTTCAGGCAAAACTTCAAGCACAGTCCTACATAGTGCAAACCTAGCAGATGGAAAGCCTCTTTGAGCACATTGCTTAGAATGGGCCCTGTGTTTCTGCAAGCACTTGGAACTGATGCTATCTTTCTCAAATTGAACAGAGTGCATGGGCCAATGGCAGCTCTTTTGTCACTTCTTCCCACCCACCTCCTTCCTTGTGTCAACCCTCCATCTCCCTATGCAAAGCCATTTACTTGAAATTCCTAGAGATAAGGACCAAAGAAGATCCCTGCTGGAACAGGACCAAAAGGGTTCCCGCCTCCCACCAGTAGAAATAAAGACACGTGACACCATTATTTAGGTTAATGCGCTAAAATTGGCCACAACTTTATTGGTTACAGGTAAAGAGCGGTACTGGCTTAGGCATTGGTCCTATCCGACTATCCGGCTTCAGCCTGTTTGCTTGAAGACCGGGAAGGGTTAACACCAGCAGGGGGAGACCTGCTGATGCACATCAACTAGGAACTCCCCCGGTGTCACCGCTCGGGGGCGCGCTTTAGGCCCGGGCCTCCATAGGCTTCGGACGAGGCCACACCCCCTGGAATCCTTTACCGGACTACCCTTCAATATTTGGGGGAGGTGATGGCGCTCCCCCCCCAACACATCTACATAAAAATACCCCTACCAATGCCTAACCACCAAAACCAAAGGAGTTGTGGTGATTTGCTATGAGGTAGGCGAAAAAACCTAGTGGCCAGTGCCAATTTGCCAAGTGGAAAAAATTCCTACCAGGCCCCTTAACGGCGACCAACTGAGGTCCATAGCAAGGTCCAAAGGGGAACCCTGAAGGGTGGGTGGGAAACCTCAGCAGCTGAGCGGTCAAAAGAGGGAGATCCCGGGGCCGTGCTTGCCTTCAGTGAGGCACTCCACAACTCCCCGAGCCAGCCGATTGGCTGGCTTAGGGGATGACGTGGCCCCGAGGATTCCCCTGATTGCGCGGGGGCTGAAAGCCAGCCTCTGCGCGCGTGTTGGGGGCGTGAAGCCCGCGACACCACCTCCTCCCGAGGTCGGAAGTGGCTTTTCCTGCAGAGGAAAGACAGATTCTTCTGGAAAGCCCTGAAACAGGTTTTGAAAATTAGTACCTTTCCCTGCACTGCAGTCCTTCAGCAACTGCAGCTTTCCCCTTGACCATCATGACCAATAGTCATAGACTCATAGAATTATAGAGTTCAAAGGGATTCCAAGGGACACCTAATCCAACCTCATAAAATTCAGGAATCATAACTAGACATTGAAACACAGTGCCATACCATGAAGTTAGCTTATCCTTCTTAAGCCAACTAAACTAGTAGCTCTTACCGTACCATGTGAATTCTAGCAAAATGTGAAACTTACATTGAGTCAAACCATGGGTCCAGCTAGCAAAGAATTGTCTATACTGATTTCCATTGGTTCTCCAGAATTTTAGGCAAGGGACTGTCTCAGTCCTACCTGAAGGTTCTGGGGATTGAACCCTGAGACCTTCTGTATGCAAACTGTAGATGTTCTGTCACATCCTTCCACCATCCTCTGTTCATTTAACACCCACTGTATCTTCTGTTGTCAAGATCTGCTGCTGACCAGTGTCACTGAGTGACTCCCCCATGAAATGAAATCTTCTAGGAAGTAAGCCTAATTGTGTCCTGATGAAAATGTGTATAGGATTTCAGCCTTGGTGTTAAAAGGGGGAGAGAACATTCTCTCTATCCACTTTAGAATGTGGATATATATGTTATGCTTTTTAAATATCTAGCACATTCCCTCTTAAGTTACCGTCTGCCCTCCTAAACAAAAAATATCTGGACATTTTCTCCTTCCCTCAAAGGGCAGATGTTCTGTACTGTTGGATATTTCACCTGAGCAGCACCCTCCAAATTCACTTTTTATTTTTTATTTTAAACTAAGTTCATCGGCGGTGGGACGTGGGTGGCGCTGTGGGTTAAACCACAGATCCTAGGACTTGCCGATCAGAAGGTTGGTGGTTCGAATCCCCGTGACAGGGTGAGCTCCCGTTGCTCAGTCCCTGCTCCTGACAACCTAGCAGTTTGAAAGCATGTCAAAGTGCAAGTAGATAAATAGGTACCACTCAGGCGGGAAGGTAAATGGCGTTTCCGTGCACTGCTCTGCTCACCAGAAGCGGCTTAGTCATGCTGGCCACATGACCCGGAAGCTGTACGCTGGCTCCCTCGGCCAGTAAAGCGAGATGAATGCCACAATCCCAGAGTCGGTCACGACCTTGACCTGGACTGGACCTGGACCTTTACCTTAAGTTCAGCGGCAACTTAGAGGCATGTGACAAACTTTCACCAACATCACAATTAATATTCCTACAGACGCCCGGGCTGCATAGGACCCTCTAAATCCCTTCCACGTGTAAAATGTACAGGTTGCAAAGTCCAGATGTTCTCTAATATTGTGTCAGACATAAGGGCATCAAGGTGGGGGAGAGAAAATCCCCTCCCCATCTGCTTGCTCAGTTCCCCTTTATAGATTGCTCACCACCCTGAAACTCTGAGAGATTCTAAGCAGGTCAATAAAATGTAGCTGCTTTTCACACCTTGTGTTGTCAAGGTGGGTTGTTGTTTTTTAACAAAAGGAAAGCACAGTTCATATACAAAATATGTACAGCTTGATTCAGCTGTTTGTTCAGTCTAGTAGTCCTGAGCCTTAATAGAGTGTACGGGGTTTAGCAGATGTAATTATAGGCATGTTTCAGAGGCAGGTACATCATCCCAGAAAGCAAGTGCCAAGACAGACTCTGCGTGCTCAGCAAAGTAGCTTTAAGATTAGAGGATGTTAAGTGTCAGCAAAGATAAATCAAAAGGTTACAATCTCTGGCAAAAGACAAACACCAGACCTAAGTAACAGCTCATTCGGAGGATACCGCAGCCACTGAACAACAGCATCTCTCTCTCTCTCTCTCTCTCTCTCTCTCTCTCTCTCTCTCTCTCTCTTTCTCCAGGGCATTATAATATGTCCGATACCAACAAACTTCTTGTCCAGAGGGAGAAGGAGAGAATATCAGAGTTACATCCTAATAACTTTGCAGGCAAGAGGTGACTGTATTATGAGCCAAGGTCTAATGGCAAGCCATAAAGAAGTCAAAAGGAAAAGTTGGGGAAAGTTAGCCGCAAGCATCCCATTCACTTTGTCACTGCTGAGCTGGCTTTTTCATCGGCCATGGGTGGGCTACCTTGCACAACTCTAGGATGGAAAGTTGAAGGGGAAATATATAGGCCAATTCCTACTATCCCATTATAGCATGTAGCATCTGAAACTCGGCAGACACCGGGTTTCAGGTTCATCAGGCCCACACTCAAAACATCCAAAGGGCTACCACATCCATTGGACTCAATATGAGTTGTGCATTTGTGGTTTGACACAGCTCCTATTCCCCTCTCTCTTTCCACAATCAGTACAAGACTTTGACAATAGTAAATTCTTGGCAAACCAGCCCTTGGCTCAATGAATAAAGTCATTCAAAATCATTTTATTATTATTATTAACACCAACAGAAACCGACTCTCTAATCCAAATTACGGATCGACGGAGAGCAGGATTTCCGACGCTATTAAATGTGCCCTCCTCCCATCCATGTTCATCTCAAACACTGCCCTTCAACACATACCCTAGCCCACCCAAAAGCAACAGCAGAAACTTACCACTCTTGCCTACTCCACCTGATCCCAACATCACCACCTTGTACTCCCTGGAGTCTCCTGGAGAACTGTTGGAGGAATTGGGAATTTCACGTTCAGTCTCCATCTTCTTCTGGGGAACGGGAGGGGGGGCACACAGAAGTGGCAGATGCTCTCTTTCAAACAACTATGCAAGCAATTGGGGAGGGGAAGAGAGTGAGAGAGACACGAGAGGTACAGTTTAGCAGTCTCTCTCGCTGGCTGCGGTGCCTGCATTAGCTGCAGAAGGTCTCATAGCAACCAGTTTAAGAGCTTCCAATAAAAATCCAGCTCGTCACCCCCCCCCTTCTCACATGCTCCCCTCCCTTCTGTATCGCTTTTCTTTCACTGTCCTCTTCCCGGACATGCAAAGCTGCCTATTGCTCACCAACCAAGCACCTTTATGAGGTTTATAGGACTTGTCTTGGTTATCTGTTCTGCTGTAAGAACAAGCTTCCTTCAGCAACGTTGAGATCGGATTTGTTTTCACAACCAAAGGGTTGCTCCAAGCCTGAAGCAAGGTGACAGCTCAGCAAAGAACCCGCTAGATAATCAGGGATCCTGGATTTAACACTCTTACATATCAGAAGGCAAGGCTGCATAAATAGAAGGGTAGTTCTTATTTATACCAGGGAGTGTAAATAAGCAGGGAGCAGAATTCAGAGCAGTGCAAGGAACTAATCCACATAATACCAGTGTATTCTCATAGAAGCATAGAATTGTAGAATTGGGAGGTCATCTAGTCCAAACCCCAGTTAAAAAAAGTAAAGGAGCACTGGACGGTTAAGTCCAGTCAAAGGCAACTATGGGGCATGACACTTATTTCACTTTTCAGGCTGAGGGAACCGTTTGTCCACAGACAGCTTTCTGGGTCATGTGGCCAGCATGACTAAAGTGCTACTGGCGCACAGTGACGAGTGCCAGAGCTCACAGAAACTTTGTTTACCTTCCCACCGCAGCGGCACCTATTTATTTGTAATGGTATCCTTTGGAACTGCTAGGTTGGCAGAAGCTGGGACAGAGCAATGGAAACTCACCCCGTCATGGGGATTCAAACCGCCAACCTTCCAATCAGCAAGCCCTAGAAACTCAGTGGTTTAGACCACAGCGCCACCCGTGTCCAACCCTCAGTACTGCAGGAATCACGCGGTTGTGTGAATCAGTACCTCAGATTTCTATAATATGAGAATCCTAGCAAAACGGGTCTCCAAGGAATTGGGCTCACCAATGCTAACCCTACAGAAGGTGCAAGACTCTGGTATCTTTGTCACGAAATTTTCGTCGAGTGATCTGGAGTAAAAGGTTAACTCCATGCAGGGCCAGGCACAGAAGGAGTTCCACAAGATGAGCTTGTGGTGCCATGTCCCTCTGGCCCAAGGATGTCTCATTACCGTCCTCTGACTTCAGATGTCTCCACTGCAGATGCTTCAGTAAAGCCAATTCTGTCCAGCTCCACTGGTAAGGAGAGGGGAGATGTATTCACTTGAGTTCACATTTATGGGTGAACTTGCCAAGTATGCTCTTCCTGAGACAATACGCAAGTGGAAACACAGCCATCCTTTTAAATTAGCATTTTAAACCAATCCAGGTTGGTAGCAGTCACTGCCTTCTGCGGGAGCAAGCTCCACATTTAAACTATACACTGAGAGTTCCACAGTCGGGGACTACAAGGAGGACTCTGCATGTACAATAAAAACAGGGGTTGAGTAAGCGTTTACAAGGACCATGGTTGAATGCAAGATGGAGGGGTGAGCGGTGTTAGGATTCCTGCTCTGTGTTAGCAGTCATGGGATTGTTGTCTATCACATGACAGTGTATGTTTTCATTCCACAGTGTGGGAAGTGACGGAGCCAGGATGTTTTGTACTACTGTGTTCCGTGAAGTAGGACTATTGTTCTTTGTTCTTTCTCTCTTTGCTGTCTGATGAGAAAGAGAAAGGAGCTGAGTCAGAATGCTCCAAGTGTATTATATGTAAATAAAAGTAGATTAGCCAACATGCTGAGCTACTGAGGTCTGTTACGCAAACTGTGGATCCCTAAGCATGCTGATGCTTCTTGGTATAAGTAACTGTGATGTTTGGGCTGAAGAAAGCTCTTGAAGCTCCCGAATGATCGACCAGAAGGGAGAGAACATGCCAGTTGGGCATGTGTCTCTACCAGGGTCCTACCCTGGTAGGACGCTCCTAACAGTGGCAGAAGATGGTTGGGGAGAGGATGATACAGCTAAGATTGTATTTTTTAATGGTCTGTGTCATAATGGAAAGTTCTTGCAGACTCTGGAATTTGTCCTGCAAGTGCTATTTTTTCTAGAAAAAGAGGTGCTGGAACTCACTATGAACACCTCCCTTATTCTCTTATAATGAAAATGGCACCCACCTGAGTTTCACCAAGTTCCAGCTGAGAAAAAGCCCTGCAGGCCATAATGCATTCTTTAATGAATAACGTCTAACCAATTGGGAGCTTGGTGTGAGCCTCCATATTGAGCCCCCAAAGGGAATTTTCTTCCATGGGTATTGTTCATGCTCTGCATTATTAACGTAAATAATAAAATCATACCAAACAGAAAAAGAAATTGCACTTACTTTATTAACCTCTAGACGTTCTCAGTTTACGTATCAGTTTTCCTGGGAGGGTTGATTCCTATATCCCTTCTCCAGTTAGATACCTCCCAAATTGGGCTACTGTGGCACTGGCCACAGTTAGCATACAGCAATGCCTTCTTTTGATGATATGATGCAGGATAAATTCTGCCAGGTCCTATGGAGCAGGAGAGGGAACTAGATGCAAAGCTGCTATTTTGGTGCAGATACACATATAATACCGCATTGACTTTGGCCCTCAGAGGAGTCATCTTGCAAACAAGGAGCATGTGGGATTAAAATAATGGGATCTTGATACAGCCAAGCAGTCACTGTATACAGCACCATGAGACTGCATTGGAGATCGTTTTGTCTTTAGGAGATCTGCACACTTCCTCATCAATTAGCCTGCATAAGTATCCCTGCCACTTGTCTGGTGAACTTGGGAGTCTACAAAACTTCAGTCCCAAGCATTATGCAAATCGTAAGTGATTTTTGTGCCAGCAAGCGATGGCCTTAAAGACATGTGGATCATTTTAAAATACATGAATATGAATGAGGGCATACAAATGAAAGATCCTGTTAAGTGGCAAACACTGGGCATTTCCCCACTCCTTAGCAATCATATTTGGTTAGAAATGCAGAAAGCAATTAAAAAAGACCATATCTGGGGAAAAGCTTGCAAATTCCTTCATTCCAAGACAAGAGAGGGAAAGTGAAATAGAGTGTGTGGTGCTGTGGCTAGAACTTTGACTGGGGAGCCCCAGGTTGGAATCTCCTCTGGTGAAGATGCTTTCTAGGTAAACTTGGTCCAGTCACTGTCTCTCAACCTAAACATCCTCACAAGGTTGTTGCAAGACAGGGGTGGGGAAATTCAGACCCAGATTCCAAATGTAGACCTCTAGATCCATCTGTCTTGCACTCTTTTCAGGTTATACTTCCTCTCTGCCTTGCACCCTTGAAATATACTCAGAGTCGAGTGTGAATTTCATGCTCTTTATTCGACTCATAGTAGCAATGAATGAAGCTTTCCCCAAAACGTCTAGCTATATATACATTATTTACACAATGGGCCCCGCGTGATTGGCTAATTCCGGGCTGTTCCTGTAGGCCAATCAGGTTGTGGATTCACTTCCTCCAGAAGCCTGATTGGCTTACTCCTGTAGGCCAATCAGATTGCAGATTCACTTCCTCCAGAAGCCTGATTGGCTGCTCCTGCAGGTCACTGCTGCATTCTGGATCCTATTGTTCTAGGATTCAGCTCAGTACATAACAGCCCTCCTTGAGTGTTTTGGCCTGGCTGGAATGTCTTCCTGAACTCAAGATAATGCCTGCCACTTGCATGGATGGAGGATAGAGAAGGTTATTTGTGTGTCTGTGTACCATCCGCTCCAACATTTATCCCATGAAAATTGAGACATCCTATTTCATTATAATAATAATTTTATTATTTATATACCACCCATCTAACTGGCTTGCCCCAGCCACTCTGGGTGGCTTCCAACATATATAAAAACATAAAAACCATTAAAAAAATTACCTCTACAGGGCTGCTTTCTGATGTTGTCTAAAGGATGTATTGTTACTTATCTCCTTGGCTTGGGGAGGTCTCATAACTCCATACACACTGCAACATTTATCTGATGAAAACAGGGATGTCCTAAGGAAAAGTGGGACATTCCGGAATCAAATCAGAAACTGGGACAGCTTCTCTAGGTCCAGGACTGTCCCTGGAAAACAGGGGAACTTGGAGGGTCTGGTGTAGGTGTGTATAATATGTGCATTTTTCTCTCTGCCCACTTTTGCCTCTGGTTCCACCCAGCGCAGGCATGGGGCTCTTGGCCAGGTGCCCAGAAGGGACCTTGAACATAAGAATCGATTTGGTGGATCAGTCCAAAGGCCCATCGAATCCAGCATCCAGTTCTCGCAGTAGGCAATCATATGCTAATGGAAAGCCTGCAAGAAGGACCTGACTGTAACAGTCCTCCCCTTGCATGTGATTCTCAATAACTGGTATACACAGATGTACCTTACAAGCCCCCTGCCTTTCCCCTAATTGGTTTGATCTTTTTGTAATGGGCTCATACAGATGGGAGGGGGACGCGGGTGGTGCTGTGGGTTAAACCACAGAGCCTAGGGCTTGCCGATCAGAAGGTCGGTGGTTCGAATACCCATGATGGGGTGAGCTCCCATTGCTTGGTCCCTGCTCCTGCCAACCTAGCAGTTCAAAAGCACATCAAAGTGCAAGTAGATAAATAGGTACCACTCCAGCGGGAAGGTAAATGGCATTTCCGTGCGCTGCTCTGGTTCGCCAGAAGCAGCTTGGTCATGCTGGCCACATGACCCGGAAGCTGTCTGCGGACAAATGCCGGCTCCCTCGGCCAATAAAGCAAGACGAGATGAGCGCCGCAACCCCAGAGTCGGTCATGACTGGACCTAATGGTCAGGGGTCCCTTTACCTTTACCTTACATTTCCGAGCACAATTCAAAGTGTTGGTGCTGACCTGTAAAGCCCTAAATTGCCTTGGCCCAGTATACCTGAAGGAGCGTCTCCACTCCCACCGTTCAGCCCGGACACTGAGGTCCAGCGCTGAAGGCCTTCTGGCAGTTCCCTCACAGAGAGAAGCAAAGCTACAGGGAACCAGGCAGAGGGCCTTTTCGGTAGCGGCACCTGCACTGCTCTGGTTTGTCAGAAGCGGCTTAGTCATGCTGGCCACATGACCCGGAAGCTGTACACCGGCTCCCTCGGCCAATAAAGCAAGATGAGCGCCTCAACCCCAGAGTCGGTCACGACTGGACCTAATGGTCAGGGGTACCTTTACAGATGGGAATCATAGGGACATAGCTATTTGCCATCCACTGAACCAGACCATGGGTCTAGCTAGCTCAGTATCGCTGACATTGACTGACAGTGCCTCTCCCAGATTTCAGACAGTGCTCTTTCCATGCTTTACTTGGAAATGCTATAGATTGAACCTGAGATCTCCTACATGCAACACAGATGCTCAGCCACTGAGCTTTAGCCCTTCCTCAACATCTATAGACGTTCTGGCGTTCAGCCATGAGAAATGGACAATAGTAAGCAGGGCATGAAATTTCAGTGCACTAGCTGAACTTGCCCCACTGTGGTTTTAACTCTGTTCCTTTACAATGATTCTGCTGCATCTGTTTCCAATAGCCTGAGATGACAAGCTGATTAAAAATAAACAATATGACGGTTGACCTCACAGCAGAGAGCAATTACCCACTTCTTCACTGTTCAGCAATTTGTTCACAAGAAACCCTCACAAAAAATGCTGTGGAGTTTTATCCCCTTTGAGATTAAGGAATAATTTGCTTCCTACTAAGGATGTAAGAAGGCATCATTTTTCTATTGCATGCAGCCCTGCTTCTGTTTCACTGCAGTTTGTCTTCTGTTAGGGTTGCCATATAAACTGGGAAATTCCTGTGATGTCCGGGGGGCAGAGTCTAACGTGATCATCCGGGGGGGGGGGGAATTAATTTAAGATTAAATGTCCAGGATTTTGTATGTTCCCTGGCGGAAGCGGAAGCACTGTGGAGAGGTTGCTTCCTTGTTGCCTCCCATATGGAGATTTCGCATGCCCACTTGACACCCTGACACCCCCCAAAAACTCAGCAAATGAAATGGAAGCAAGAAGAAATACTGACAAAAGAAGAATGGCAGACAAAGTTAATGGACTACTCAGAATTGGACAAGATGACAGGAAGGTTTCGAAACCTGCGGGACCAGAGATTCACAGAAGATTGGAATAAATATGCAAACTATCTGAAGAGCAATTGTAATCAACAAATTACGCTAGTAGGACTACAAGAAGTTTTGTAAGGAGGAATATATGAAATATTGCAAAGATGATAAAGAAGAGAGACAATAGTTAAGATATTTAAAAGTAATAGTGAAGTAAGAAATGTAAATTAAGTGGAAAAAATTAGAACATTTTATGTTTTACAATGTTGAAATATGATATATTGAAAAATATATAAACTCAGCAACTATGTCTGGATTTTTACTTCTTGAAGTATGGCAACGCTATCTTCCACCCAAGATATTTTCCTCACTGTCCACAGTGGCAAAATGACATAACTTGTATATTTAACATAATTAATCACTTCATGTAGTGCATAGTTAAATGATGGAGCTTGTTCCCACAGGAAGCAGTGATGGCCACCATCCTAGATGACTCATGGAGGAGGAAGAAGAAGAAGAGTTTGGATTCGATATCCCGCTTTATCACTACCCGAAGGAGTCTCAAAGCGGCTAACGTTCTCCTTTCCCTTCCTCCCCCAGAACAAACACTCTGTGAGGTGAGTGGGGCTGAGAGACTTCAGAGAAGTGTGACTAGCCCAAGGTCACCCAGCAGCTGCGTGTGGAGGAGCGGGAACGTGAACCCGGTTCACCAGATTATGAGTCTACCGCTCTTAACAACTACACCACACTGGCTCTACTGATGGCTACTGAGGTCTACTGATTGCTACTAGCCATGATGGCTCTTGCTCTGCCTCCACAGCCAGAGGCAAGATGCTTCGGAATACGAGTTGCTGGAAACCACAGGAGGGGATTGCTGCTCTTGCACTCCCTACTTTCCCACAAACATCTGGTTGGCCGCTGTGAGAACAGGATGCTAGACTAGAAGGGTCATTGGCCTGATCCAGCAGGCTGATCTTACGTTTGTAAGATCATTCATTTCAATGAAAACCAAACACAATGCGAATGAGAAGGGAAACGTAATCAATTACACATCAATCGTGGACTTAAAGCAACAGCAAATGCCAATCGTATTTGCTGGATTGATTTCTGTTGAGGACAGGATACAAATATGCAGCCATCAGCAATATCCACTCCCATGTCTGATGGAATTCTCTGACATCCCTAGCTGCTACCGAGTAGGAGAGATCACAGAATATTATTTAGTGGGGTTTACAAGAGACTTTTTAAAGCTGCTAACCAGAGGACCAGAGGAGGTCAGATGGACCAACTCTCTAACAGCTTTAAATTTTATGGGGAATCACACCAAAGTGGATTCAGATACACTGACTGACAGGTTGTGGGAGGCCTGTGATGGGAAGCTAAAGGTATGCAGGGAAAAGGAATAAGTACCAGCTACAAAATGCTGAACAGCCATATGGAAAGCAGTGAGCTATGAGAGAGACTATAATATACTAATTAAGATCTAGACACCATAGTGCAATGAATCTTCAATAGGTGCATTATATGGATTTGCATATAAATGTGTGTACCAGGGGAAACATTTGTGTTTTGCTACATAAGCCTGATACAAAAACTCTGGAAGAGAAATAAATTCTGGGATTTTTATTTATTTATTTATATGAAAAACCCTTCAAAAATGATACACAGACAGACACGATTTTCAAGCTGGCATTTTCTTACCTTCGTTAATTTGGTTTCAACATTATATTATACAGTATTTTAAATGGGGCGGTGGCATTTGTGGCCCTGAGTGGCTTAAAAACTACTGACTGCAGAGTCTTTTTTGCCTACTCACTTTCCCTTCTTCTCAGTTGATTTTGATGGTCCAATCTCTCAGTTGGGTTTGTTTTCACCCAATGATGCCATATAGAGAGATCCGATTGACTACATTGTGATACTTTGATCCTTGGTTGGCTGAGATTGCCCTTGTGATGAAAACAGGAAAAAGGATCAGACACACTTTGGCTCAGTTGTTGGGGCAGAGCCACATGCTTCCTTTGTGGCAGGTGGGCTTTTTTTGGGGGGGGGTGAGCTGCTGCATTTGTACCCTGCTCACATCTCCACCACCTCACATGCCTCCCTTTCACTCCTGTGTTAAGCAACAGCTCCTAAAGCGAGCACTATCACAGGGGCTACATAGCCAATCAGGTTTGGTTCCATGATGGCGCACTGAAAATAATTCAGAATGAGGGCAGTGCTTCTCTCACCCTCAGTCTGAATGGATGGACTCTTTTTCTTTTGACAAACATGTACTTATGCATTTATTGAATTAAAATATTTTGTGGACAGAAACCCTCTCAAGGCAGCTTACAAGGTAAAAATGTAAAAGATAAAGGTAAAGGACCCCTGGATGGTTAAGTCCAGTCAAAGGCGACTCTGGGGTTGTGGCGCTCATCTCGCTTTCAGGCCGAGGGAGCCAGTGTTTGTCCACAGACATCTTTCCGGGTCATGTGGCCAGCCTGACTAAACCGCTTCTGGCACAACATTGTGATGAGTGCCAGAGCGCACAGAAACGCCGTTGACCTTTCCACCGTAGAGGTACCTATTTATCTACTTGTACTGGCGTGCTTTCAAACTGTTAGGTTGGCAGGAGCTGGGACAGAGCAACAGGAGCTCACCCCAACACAGGGAATTGAACTGCCAACCTACTGATCGGCAAGCCCAAGAGGCTCAGTGGTTTAGACCCCAGCATCATCCCATCACAAGAAGAGATAATTAATAAACACTAAAGAAGAAGAAGCTCAGCTGGCTCATAACTAAAGAACTCAAATGCAAACTAAAAATTGCCAGCCATATGCCACTAGAAATACCACACTACAGTGGTACATTGGTTATTCAACCCCAGTTGGGCAGAGCATAAATAATAACTTATTATTATAATAATATTATTATTATTAGTTGTCAAAAAAATTGGTTCCCGAACACTGTGAACCTAAGTGCAAAGTAAGTGTTCCAGTTTGTGAATGTTTTTCGGGAGCCAAACATCTGCCACAGCTTCCGCTTGAGTGCAGGAAGCTCCCGCAGCCAATCGGAAGCTGCCCCTTGGTTTTCGAACAGTTTCTGGAGTCGAACAGACTCCCAGAGCGGATTAAGTTTGAGAACCAAGGTACCACTGTACCTCATTCTTTAAGCCTATGGGTACCCCAATGACCTTACCTTTAATGTATTGAAAATCCACACACACAAACACAAATTACCTTCAAAATTATTTTCAGCAGATTGCAATGCCAAACACATTCCCCAAGTATGAAATGGCTGTGGACATATTCAGCAAAAATATTTGTGATCCTCGGATGAAGGGCGTCATGTCAACACTGCCCTTCAAGAAGTGCTGAAGACCACGCTTATCCACAATGGCTTGGCCCATAACTTTCTGGAGCTGCCAAAGCCTTCAATGCATGCAATGTGGGCACATAGAATGCTACTTGGTACAGAGTCACTCCATTGGTATATCTTTTTTTTAAAAAAATATATGATATTTATTGAAAAAAAAATTAGAATTACAAAAGAAAACAAAGCAAAAAAAGAAAAAACAAGAAAAAACAAACCACATCAAACAATACAAGTTCAAAAAAACAAAAATACACCACAAACACTCAAAAACAAATCTATCATTCTCAAATCCTCAACTGTCATTACCTTCTTTCTTTGACCTCCTCCTCCTCCCTTTTTTGTATCCTGGTTATTAATTGTTGCAGCAAATCCTTTCCATATTTCATAATATTCTGTCACTACATTACCTTAATCTATTTTAATCTTATCTTACTATAAAAAACCTTAAAGCTTAAGTCTTATTTTTACCAACTTCTCATATCCATAATATTCTTACATAATTCTTAAACATATTTGCTAAAGCCAAGTAATTTCGTTCCAACATTTTTCTAACATTCATCAATTTTATAAGACAGTCCTAGTAATAAAAAGAAAAGAAAAACAATCCAATCTTCATCCAACGTCTCTTCCTCCTGGTCCTGGGTTTTGTCAGTCCTTTTTATCCCATCGATCTAGCGCATTAAGCTGGCAATCTTGTATCCGAGGCCCTTAAATCTCTTCCATGTCCCTTCCGGGGCTCTTCTCCATATTTATAGCTGTATTTTCCTTTGTCTCCTGCTCCTTTCACTTGTGGGAACTCCAGCTTAACAATGTTTTTGACCCTTCTCGACAAATCAGCCCCTTTTCCATAGTCCACACTAAACTCCATGTTTCAAAGTCCCTCCAAAATTAAGAGCCCCCACAACCCCAAACATCTCACGGCCCATTGCCAGACTTGGAAAGTCCAAACATCCCTCCATAGGGGGGTCTATCCAACCCCCCATTTCCAAACCAGACCAAACTTTATCTTTCCAAATCTGGCTTTTTCCAAGTTCATTTGTCAAATCCAAAAGCTCATGATCCACTCCATTGGTATATCTAGCTTAGCATTATCTACAGTGGATGGCAGTGGCTCTGCAGTATTTCAGGTGGGGGATGTTTCCAGCCCTGCCTGGAGACTCTAAGGATTGACTCTGCAATTTTCTGAATGCAAAGTAGGTTCTCAGGCATTGAACGGTGGCCCCTCCTGGATGCCATTGACTTAAGAGGACCTTATAGATTATACAGCAAACATTTGGCCAAAGATTTCTTTTTAGTATGTTTGTTAACATGTATACAATTCAAGGGGGTGGGGGAGAGAGCGAGCTTTGAGCCACTGGAAAAGGAGAAACCATTTTAGTGTGTCGTGTTGTTGTTTTTTAGAGCCCAAGCAAAGCCATTATTGAGATTTATATGTATTGACTGGTGTTAGTCCTAAATGGTTCATGTTAAGAGGAGAAGGGGGAGCCCCAGTTGAAATTGCAGTTGGGTACTGAAAGGTGAGACTTAAAGGAGGAATTAGCTTTCTAGAAAAAGGTCTAGGTCTGGGTACATTCTCAGAGCAGCCCCTTTCCAAGTGTATAGATTTGGTAAAGGTACCTCATTAAATAGTGCTGAGGTGCTTATAAGGGGATTTTGAAAAAGTAAAATCATCAACCCTTGACTTCCATTCGAAGGTCTTATGCCAAAGCTATTGCAGCCTGTCATTTTGCTGCTAATCAGTTTGAAGAGGCTATTCTTCTAGTGACTGATCAATCTATTACGTTTCTTTTTTTTAAAAGGGGGTAATGTACAGAAAGAAAGACAATAGCTCAACAGAACCCTGTAAATCAACAGCAACTTGCACTTGATTCCACCACAAATTAATCAACTGTGTTCTTTGTGGGCCACAAAACCTTCATTAGCTTGTCTATAATAATATCTAAAGATGTCGTTGATTTTTTTTATTTCCTGATGTGGAATATGTACCTTAGGACTTGCACTAGAAACCTCATAAGAACTTAAAGAGTAGACTGCTGGATAGGTCAATGGCTTATCTTGCCCAGCAACCTATTCTCACAGTGACTTTCAAGATCACTTGAAAGTGGGGAGAAAGATGCTCGTTTCGAGCAGAAACCTGCAGTTTGTGGACTTGTGTATTTGCACCTGGTGCCTAATTCTGCAAAGACTCTTGCGAGGCTTGAACCTAGAGCAACCCCAGGATTTTTGTTTGTTTAATAATAATAATAATTTATGATTTATGATTTATTATTCTATGATTCTATGATTTATACCCCGCCCATCTGGCTGAGTTTCCCCAGCCACTCTGGGTGGCTTCCAGTAAAGTCTTAAAAACAATACAGCATTAAATATCAAAAACTTCCCTAAACAGGGCTGCCTTCAGATGTCTTTTAAAAATAAGATAGCTGCTTATTTCCTTCACATCTGAAGGGAGGGTGTTCCACAGGGTGGAGGCCACTACCGAGAAGGCCCTCTGTCTGGTTCCCTGTAACCTCACTTCTCACAATGAGGGAACCACCAGAAGTCCCTCGGCGCTGGATCTCAGTGAACGATGGGGGTGGAGATGCTCCTTCAGGTATACAGGACCAAGGCCGTTTAGGGCTTTAAAGGTCAGCACCAACACTTTGAATTGTGCTCGGAAACATACTGGGAGCTAATGCAGATCTCTCAGGACCAGTGTTATGTGGTCCCGGCGGCCACTCCCAGTCACCAGTCTAGCTGCAGCATTCTGGATTAATTGCAGTTTATGGTTCACCTTCAAAGGTAGCCCCACGTAGAGTGCATTACAGTAGTCCAAGCGGGAGATAACTAGAGCATGCACCACTCTGGCAAGACAGTCCTCAGGCAGGTAGGGTCTCAGCCTGCGTATCAGGTGAAGCTGGTAGACAGCCGCCCTGGACACAGAATTAACCTGTGCCTCCATGGACAGCTGTGAGTTCAAAATGACTCCCAGGCTGCACCCCTGGTTTAATCACTAGTGTGCATTTGCATCACCAGTTGTGAATATCTTGAAAAGTGTGCTCCATACTTGATTACACTAAGCACCCTCCCAATGACACCCTATATTTATGTTTAGATTATCTAATCACTCTTTAATGTACCACTTAATCTACTGACAGCCACACAATGAGCACACTGTAGAGCCTTGTTGTGACATACAATATATAACAGATCTCCAAGAATCAACACTGGGCATTGGGACTCTCATGTCCAAGTCTGGAATATCTAGGATGCAGGATAGCTGCCTGTAAGCAATTTGCTGGCGACTCTTTGCAGATTGTAGCAATTAATTGCATGTTATCCACACAGGATAAGGGGAGATGTAATCAGTCAACTTTAATTGACAACCCATCAGAACAAAAGGAGGTTTGATTTTTGAGAGCTTCAAATCTTTGGGAACCTCCAATTAAGGACAGTCAATTAAGATTAATTGAAAGAGTACTGGAGAAATCAACTTGGGGGCACTGAATGAACCTAACCCCCAGTGAATCCCATAAATATAATGTTGAGTACCTTTAAAAGCTTAGCTATCCTTTATCTTCATGGCAGCCTGCAAATGTTTTCAAGATATCTGGGATGCAATTGTTGGGAAATAGTAGTAGTAGTTGTTGTAGTAGTAATACATTATTTCCTAAATGGATGGAAGATTTCCTTTTATATTTGAACTGGAGGGCGAGTAAATCTGTGCAATGGCGCTGCTGTTGTTGTTTAGTCATTTAGTCGTGTCCGACTCTTCGTGACCCCATGGACCAGAGCACGCCAGGCACTTCTGTCCTCCACTGCCTCCCGCAGTTTGATCAAACTCATGCTGGTAGCTGCTAATGTTTATTAATAATATTTGACTTCAGGTGCCTTGCTGAAGTGAAAGCTCATGCAGAAATACCATTCCAAGAAGTAGAATTTGCACACAGGAACTTTCAAATGTACTGTGCTTATGGTTTGTATGATCGGTTGCAGAATTGCAACCAAAATGTCATGTCAAGTGAAATTGAAGGTTTCTCTTCAACCAAACAGCAGAGGAACTTCATGGGAACCTAAAAGGAGTGAAATTTGTGGGATTCCTCAAGGAAGGCACAATCATAGGTTGAGATGGAACTTTGTCAGATGCCACAGTCACACCATATATTTAAAGCACTATGATACCACTTTAAACGATCATTGCTTCTCCCAAAGAACTCTGGGACCTGCAGTTTGTCATGGGTGCTGAGAGCTACAGTTTCCAAATTGGTTTGACAATCACCCTTCACAGGCAACTTTGACAATCACCCTTCACAGGCAACTTTGGAAATTTTAGCTCTGTGAAGGGAACAGGAAGCTCCTAACAACTCTCAGTACCCGTAACAAACTACAACTCCCAAAATTCTTTGGGGGGAGTCATGGCTTTTTAAAGGCACAACATAGCACTTTAAATATATAGTGTGGATGTGACCTAAAACAGGGGTAGCCAATATGGTGCCCTCCAGATTTTGCTGGACTTCATCTGCCATAGATCGAGCCAACATGGTATGGGGTGATGGGAATTAAAGTCCAATATTTGGAATGCCCCCACACTGGCTACTCCTAAAAACAATATACTGCATAAAGGCATCTGTGAAATATAAATTGAGACCTAAAGAGTGGAGGCTACATCTGTAGATGATCATGGGACTTCTGGAGTCAATGTTGAAACAAATATGGAGGTCTCCTTTCAGCAGAAACATTTGAGAAGTTTCAAGGAGAACCCAACATATATATTTTTTCTGAGGTGAGGATGGGGTTCATATTCTGTTTGACAAATGACATTTTCCTCTCCTTGAAGTCTTCCATCAAAATTCCTGCACCGCAGTTGCAAAATCTCATTCTGAAACATGTGCCACCCGATCAGAAGCCTTCATTAGTGAATTCCACCCAAACGTTAACATTTATTGGTTTAATTTTACAGGCAGATAACAGAATATATAATATGATGTCCTTTTAACTTCAGGGGATGGTGCGATAGCCTTTCATGGATTTGAGAAGGGGAGTCAACCCTCTATAATAAAAAAGTGATACTCTTGTCTCGCTATAAAGTATCTGATTTCATTCACAGCACTGTTTGAAAACCCATTCACAATTACCCCCAGGCACTATTCAGGGAGGGTCTGCTGTTTAAAAAAGGTTTTCCCTGCTCTGTCAGTCAGTTCAGGTCTCATGCTATTTTAACCTGAAGGAAGGAATTTGAATGGGTTGTAAATTGTGGAGGAGAGACCCATATAGTACCTACCTACTGCAATTCCATTAACCTTCACTATGGCTGACAAAATAGAGGCCTTCAAGGTGGTGATAAATGCTTCTTTGTAGAAGTCTCTACCACACAAATAACTCAGGAGAGGTCCAAGAGGGTGAGGATAAAAGTTAAGCTGGTTTCATTGCCACCAGCAGTGCTGAAACGAAACCATTCTGAACAGATGGCTTCAAATTTGAGGGCAGATCTTGACCGCTTGTTCGATTTGATGAATACTTGACACATCCTGGGAACTTGTATGACAAGTTTTGACTGTAATTTGTAGCTGATTTGTGATGGAAAAGCCAAGCTGAGTACTTAATGGGAATGTTGGCTTCTACAATCCTATGATTCTAACAAATGTGACAAAAGTAAGGAAGTGCTGTGAAGATGGCTATCTAACAGCCTCAGATCATCCATCATATTGTTGACATGCATCTGAGGGTTCCTTGTAAATATCTAGATAGTACAGGCAAAACATCTGCACCAGGTTTCTGGGTGGTGAGTGGTGCCCCTTACTGGCATTTTTCATGTCTGAACTAAAGAATCTGCTCTGGCTACCTATTAGCCACTGAATCAGTAGCTGAATCATCCTTAAACAAGCCTTGATCAGGTTACTGGAAATGACCTTCTCCTCCATTGCCTTGTAAAGGCATTAAGTTCAACAAATGGGACCAAGTAAGTGTTGCCTCAGGCTAATGATTATTGGCTTGTGGGTGCTTCTTCTCAATGCAAGCAATATTTGCATTGTTTATTTCAGCTGACTTGTTTATTCCAGCCAACGTATCTAACATTAACTGGTCTACCTTTTGGGTAGACCTGGGAGCTGTTCTGAGCACTGAGCAGTTTCCTTCAAGTCCACACCTCCAAACAGCTTGAAACATGCTCTTTGTAGGCAAGCAGGAGAAAGGAGTGGTTGTTGGTTTCAGCAGCTTGTAGTTTTGTTTTTATTAGTATTAATTGACACAGAGAGAGCAGGCAGAGCAAAAGAGGGCAATGTGAATCCCCTTCCATAATAAACTTTGTTCATATTTAAAACTATTTGCATCTATTTTTGTGAATGGGCTGGGGGATACCATAGGAGGACTAGGAAGCAAAATGGTGGACTGTGGATAGCTTGTGTGGGTTTGCTACTTGCAACAGCTTGCATTGCTGTCTGCCTTGTTCTGGAAGAAGGTTAATAGACTATGGGGTTGTTGTGGTGACACTACAAGCAGTGAGCTTGGGACCTGACAACAGTCCTATTCAGTCTAACATGGGTATGGTATCTGAAGTGTATCTGAAGAAGTGTGCATGCACACGAAAGCTCATACCAAGAACTAACTTAGTTGGTGTTTAAGGTGCTACTGGAAGGATTTTTTTTTATTTTGACTATGGCAGACCAACACGGCTACCTATCTGTAACTGGAACCATGGAAGGCACCACATTGAGCCGCATGAAATGGAAGTCCATCAATCTCACCAAGAAACTTGCACAGGTACAGACTGATACCTTCTTTCTTACTAAATGCAAGAACCTGGACATTATACCCAAGGGTCTTAGAATTAAGAACCCTCTACAATCCACGTATCCCACTGAATATGCAAGAAAACTATGCAACAGCAGTGTATCTGAAGAAGTGTGCATGCACACGAAAGCTCATACCAAGAACTAACTTAGTTGGTCTTTAAGGTGCTACTGGAAGGAATTTTTTTATTATGGGTATGGTAGTCTAGGGCTCCCCCTGCATCCACTCTGACCTCCATCCCACAGAACCATAGAATTGTAAAGTTGGACGGGACCACAAGGACCCTCTAATCCAGGTATCCCCAAACTCAGCCCTCCAGATGTTATGGGACTACAATTCCCATCATCCCTGACCACTGGTCCTGTTAGCTAGGGATGATGGGAGTTGCAGTCCCAAAATATCTGAAGGGCCGAGTTTGGGGATGCCTGCTCTAGTCCAACTCTCTGCAATGCAGGAATGACAAGGTGTGATTGGAAAGTTGGGTAAATGATCACAGAAATTGGACATCGAGAAATATTCAGACATATATACCTAACAGGCCTACCATTGACAACATTCATAGAACTGTTGGGAACTTCTGGAGAAGTCCTCTTTTCGTACTGCTCTCAATTCCCTCATCACAGCCACTTGGACATGTGAAATGTTGGGAAATCTGTGCCCTTTCAATGCAGATTTCAGTTTTGGAAAAAGAAAGAAGTCCAGTGGGGCCAGATCGGGAGAATATGGAGGCTGGGACAACTCAGTAACCTCAGTAATGATTTCACACAGAATATGTGATTATTCTGCCATCATTCAGACAGACAGACACCGATCCTGCATCAATAACTCACGAACTCTGGTGACATTTGCCACCGTTCTGCTCATCGGTGGTCTGTCAGACCAAGGGTCATCTTCAATGGTTTGCCACCTGTAATGGGTATGAGTTACTCGTGCGTAAACTGGTGCCTTTCTCGGTTAATTTGCCTTGTTAAACCTTTCTGACTGCACAGCCCCTTCTCATCGTGGCTGCCTCAGTCACTGGCAGAATCCGTCAGTGGGTGTTTCTTGAACCTCTTCCAACATAAAAGTTGTTTGACACCCAGTCTCCTCCTCCTCTCACTGCGCGGGAGTCTTCTGCGCAGGGAAGGCGTGGGTAGCGGAGGACCTGGGCTCTCCTCACTGATGTCCAGTGAAGAGTCCTGGAGCCCTCTCTCCACTTCCCCCGTCTGCCTCCCTTTATCCCCGGTGTTGCGCTGATTGGCTTCCCCCTCTACTGAGCTGTTTCTCCCCCTGCTGCTGGGTCCTTCGCCAGCATCATCTGGGAGCCTCCCCTTCGCCTCTCGCTCCAATGTCAGTTCCCTGACACCACCCTTCATGGAAATGCTTAAACCACTCATACACTGTCTTTCAAGTTACAGCCTCATCTCTGTACACTATTGTGGGCATTTCATGGGTTTCCGATGTCGATTGTATGTTCAAATATTTCTCGCTCTCCAATTTCCGTGATCATTCACCAAACTTTCCAGTCACACCTTGTATTTCGCCCAACATGGGGCTTGAACCCAAGACTGAGATTAAGAGAATCCCATGCTCTACCAACAGAGCCAGGAAGAAGGCTAGTTGCACCAAGCCCAGCCATAAGAACATATGTAGCATATATAGAAGATTCCCAGTTATGTAGTTGTACAAGCTGGCAATACCATAATGGAGGAGACTCTCAGTTCCGTAAGAAGGCAAACAGGTCAGATATAATGAACTTGAGAGGCACATTGCAAGTGTACAAACTAAGTGTACAAACTGGCAACATAATCCACTACACCAAGCACTTAGTGGCTGGGCCCACGCTAAACTGGAAACACACTTTTGCAAATACTTGAAGTTTAGCAAAACTTAAGAATTCTTGAAATTTCACATTGACAAATACTTTTCTTTTTTAAAAAAATAAATAAATGATGGATTTTAGGTCACCTGTGGTAACTCCAAATGTGACTACAGCTGATGGTGACACTACATTCTCTTTTAGCAAATAATAATAATAATAATAATAATAATAATAATAATAATAATAATAATAATAATAATTTATTTCTACCCCACCCATCTGGCTGGGTTTCCCCAGTCACTCTGGGCAGCTTCCAGCAAAAGATAAGAAATACATTAAAACATCAGTCATTATAAGCTTCCCTAAACAGGGCTGCCTTCAGATGTCTTCTAAATGAGATATAGTTGATTATTTCTTTGGCATCTGATGGTAGGGCGTTCCACAGGGCTGGCACCACTACCAAGAGGGCCCTCTGTGTGGTTCCCTGTAACTTCACTTCTCGCAGTGAGGGAACCACCAGAAGGCCCTCAGTGCTGGACCTCAGTTACTAGAACAAAGATATAGCAGCCCTGCTCTCAATCTCTCCAGCATTTCTATACAATAGGATGATTCTTAGTTCTGCACAGAAAGGTAAGTCTGTCTCAGCCCCTAATTTAATACCTTGTGTTACCAAAGGGAGAGCTTTCTTTCAACTTCATTGAGTGCTGAAAACAGACTGAAGGATAAATTTTCAAAGTGTGGTTTGGGGGCAGTGGGAAGATTCTATTGACTCTGTCAGAATCCATGTGGCTAAGACCTTGTAGGCAGTCTCACGAACTTCAGGCAAAAACATTGATTTCTCTGGAAATTCCACCTTGATGAATTGCTGTAGGGTCTTGGTCTCTCACAACACATCAGAAATTGCAGCATTAGCATATCTGTCTCTACTAAGACAAGTCAAATAGATTTTTTGGGGGGGGGGGGGCAAGGGAAGGCTAACAACCTCATGTATTTAAAACTATTGTTCCTTTATGGATTTAAGCTTGGTATGGGTTTTACAAATGTCGGCAGCATTCTCTGCCCTGGAGAAGAGGTCTTAACTTGAGATAACTCTCTGGAGTGTTAAGCAGGGATCTTTCCCAGACCAGCTACTTGAGAACTTTTTGGGAGGAGTGATCTTCCTCATGAATAATTTTGCATGCAGAGCAGGGCTCTTTAAGGTATCATTAGCCCTTGGTGAGCAGGACGCGTGTGGTGCTGTGGGTTAAACCACAGAGTCTAGGACTTGCTGATCAGAAGGTCAGCGGTTCGAATCCCCATGACGGGGTGAGCTCCTGTTGCTTGGTCCCTGCCCCTGTCAACCTAGCAGTTCAAAAGCACATCAAAGTGCAAGTAGATAAATAGGTACCACTCCGGCGGGAAGGTAAACGGCGTTTCTGTGTGCTGCTCTGGTTCGCCAGAAGTAGCTTAGTCATGCTGGCCACATGACCCGGAAGCTGTACGCCGGCTCCCTCGGCCGATAGAGCCAGATGAGCGCCGCAATCCCAGAGTCAGTCACGACTGGACCTAATGGTCAGGGGTCCCTTTACCTTTAGCCCTTGGTTAAGGGCTAAGAGCAGCTTACTTAAAAAGCCACCTTAAGAGGTTTTGCAGGACCATTATTCAAACCAGGGACATTGTAGCTCATGGCTCAGATACTCCAGTTATATGAAAAACTGCAATTAAGAAAATGAGTAGAGAAATGGCACAACTAAACCAGCATTTTTTTTTCTCCTGGTGGCCAATCAGATACTAATGGGAAATGTAAAAACAGAACCTGAGTACTTAACTTGTGATTCCCAGCAAGTGCACTTCAAAAGTATACTGTCTCTGACAGTGGAGGTGAAACAAAGCCATTGGGACTTTATCTGTCTAAAGGTAAAGGTACCCCTGACCATTAGGTCCAGTCGTGACCGACTCTGGGGTTGCGGCACTCATCTGGCTCTATGGGCTGAGGGAGCAGGCGTATGTCCACAGACAGCTTCCGGGTCATGTGGCCAGCATGACTAAGCCGCTTCTGGCGAACCACAGCAGCGCACGGAAATGCCGTTTACCTTCCCGCTGGAGCGGTACCTATTTACCTACTTGCACTGGTGTGCTTTCGAACTGCTAGGTTGGCAGGAGCAGGGACCGAGCAACGGGAGCTCATCCCGTCACGGGGATTCGAACCACCGACCTTCTGATCAGCAAGTCCTAGGCTCTGTGGTTTAACCCACAGCACCACCCGCGTCCTTTATCTGTCTAATCCTCTTTTAAAGCCATTCAATACAGTCCATGAGTTCTAGTGTTTTGAGAGGTATGGAATGCTTAACTGCCCATTTTCTTCACACCATGCATAATTTTAAAAGAAGCTCAAGTGTTTCAACTAAAAACAGCATTCCCTATATTTTAGCAATAGCTGCCAATCATAAAAAATGAACACATCCTATTTATGCGTCATTGCATTTGGGGTGTCCTTTATTACTTAAAATATTATACTTTTCTGGTACTTTGTATCACACAGAGATGGAGAAATTCAGTTCAGTTTTCCTTTCATAGAATCATAGAATCATAGAGTTGGAAGAGACCACAAGGGCCATCGAGTCCAACCCCCTGCCAAGCAGGAAACACCATCAGAGCACTCCTGACATATGGTTGTCAAGCCTCTGCTTAAAGACCTCCAAAGTAGGAGACTCCACCACACTCCTTGGCAGCAAATTCCACTGTCGAACAGCTCTTACTGTCAGGAAGTTCTTCCTAATGTTTAGGTGGAATCTTCTTTCTTGTAGTTTGGATCCATTGCTCCGTGTCCGCTTCTTTGGAGCAGCAGAAAACAACCTTTCTCCCTCCTCTATGTGACATCCTTTTATATATTTGAAAATGGCTATCATATCACCCCTTAACCTCCTCTTCTCCAGGCTAAACATGCCCAGCTCCCTTAGCCCTTCCTCATAAGGCATCGTTTCCAGGCCTTTGACCGTTTTGGTTGCCCTCCTCTGGGCACGTTCCAGTTTGTCAGTGTCCTTCTTGAACTGTGGTGCCCAGAACTGGACACAGTACTCCAGGTGAGGTCTGACCAGAGCAGAATACAGTGGCACTATTACTTCCCTTGATCTAGATGCTATACTCCTATTGATGCAGCCCAGAATTGCATTGGCTTTTTTAGCTGCCGCGTCACACTGTTGCCTCACTGTTGCCTGAACTAAAGGCGAACCTATCTAATTCTCACTTTCCAAAACAATGCATGAACTGAAAAACAGGCGTCCGTTGAAATTTGCACTTCTCTGAATTGTGCAATGCAGTTTCCCATCCAAGTAACATGCACACAAATGCATTGCTGTCATCCATCTGTCTCGAAAGGCAGTGGGGTACGCCTTCTCTCCAGGGCAGAAGCTTGGGCACTGTGTATGGAGGTCCTAGCCTACCCAGAGAACAAGACCCCTCCCCTTTTAACCTCCATGAAAGCAACTCAGCCAGGACATGTTCAAGAAAGCTGAATTGAAACACCTGTTGCCTTACTCCATTGATTGTGATCTCCATCGGTGTAAATCTTTACCACCCCCCTCTTGTAAAGTTAAGGTGCACTTGTAAATTTAAAGTGAATTTAAAGAGCATCAGACTTCTTCTGGAAGCATTAAGCTAAGAGATGATCATCTAAAATGTCACTCCTTGATTAGTAACTGCGGGGGAGGGGGAGAGAAGGAAGAAGTTTTGATGCCCTGAGGCTTCCACCAGAAAAACTTAAAATAAATGTAAATCTTTCCTCCCCCCCACCCCACAGAGTGGAATAAAGTTGCATTTCTAGAAGGTATTTCTCAGAGATTTCAACAAACTCTTCCTGGCTGGCACCATTTAAAAACCTTTCACATTCAATCACTGTCAGGAAGACGTGGTTTGTACTCGGTTTTTATTTTCATTTTAAAGCACAATTTGAGTCTAAAATGTTATGTTTCTCACCTTAGTAGTTAGGAATATTTTGGGTACCACAAAGAATTCATTTTTCCACACAGGAAATTTCCTGTGTAGCTCCACTCCTACCACTTCCATTCTCTAAAAAAAATCTGTTGCTGAGGAGGCAACCTCATTCCCCACCACACTGAACCCTAGTGTCACAGAAACAAGGAAATGTATGAGCTCCGCTTCCACTCTAACAAATCCATCAGCAAGCCAAACCCTCAATCTTTTTCTCCCTGCTTCCTCAATCTTCTGCTTTCAGACCCAACCACACCCCTCTTTCTTGGAGACACCTGCTCTCTTTCTTCCCCTTGCTACTTTCAAGCTGTCCTCTAGCCATGCCCCAAAGTCTACCAATTGCTTCCTTCAGTGTCTTGTCATAATACCTTCCCCCAAATCATTACTGAAAGCCAGGACATTTTGGTACCTGAAATGTTGTTGGACTCCAACTTCCATCATCCATGATGGTTGGCCACGCTACCTGTGGCTAATGGGAGTTGGAGTCCAACCACACTGAACTATGTTGATGATCCATGTCTTAAAAGGATCACTGTCTATACCTTAGCTCATCTAGGTCATTCTGACCAGCTTGGGGAATTTGGTGAGAAGGCTGGATCAAACTCCAAGCCACTGTGGTAGAAATGGTAAATTGTTATCTTCCATAAACGAGCTAACCTTGGAAGGTTGTAAAGCTATAAAATTCACATCACAAAAGACAATGCTTTGAATGAAAAAGGAGCCACTATGAACAAGCAACAGTGGGCCATCAGTCTTCCTAATAGATGGACGAAGATTAATCTTCTGTGTACTGGTTCATAGCAAATCATGCAATGTCTACCTTTTCTTCACTTAAAAAAGGGGGGAGGAAAGGAGGCTGTTCCCTTTTATGTGTCAGAATTTTGTTTCAAATGTAGATTAATTTGTGCCCTCCTTCAGTGGTAAAACTCAGACTCTCAATCTTATATCCACACTAATAACAGTCTTCCATCTTTATTTTATCACACCTCTTTCCAGTTACTGGTTCCAAGCAAGGCAGGAGTTGGTGTTTCACTGGATTCCTGCTACAGGTAATCTTTGCAGGAAATAATTCCTCTTTAATGGTAATCCGACATACAAGGAAAGGAGAGTCAAGGATAGGGAAGACCATAGCAAATGAAAAGGAGCAGAGATGGTTCACCCAAGATAGGTCATTCAGGATGAACGAGTCTTTTTAACGAGTGATGTTGCCCACGTTTATTACACATTTTGTCTGCTGTTCCAACTTCAGGAATGCTAAAGTTTTTTTTATGCTTTAGGAAATACATTCCACTTAGCTTCTTAGAGCTAAACTCCGTAAAGCGCTTCAGCAAGTAATTCTTCTTCAAAGACCCTGAACAGCAACAAAAAGAACTGCTCAAATATTTATAGAGATGTTATTGCCATCAGAACAAAAGGTAGAAGAGTATTAAAGAAAACTCTTTATATAGTACTCTGCTTTATACGGGTTGGGATCTCAGTGTGGAGTTGGGCTGGGGCTCACACCATTCCAATGTTTGTCTTCTTTGGCCAAGGACCCAAGCCCATGGGAAGGCTGGCTTCACAGCATCCCAGCAAGAGCATCATGGTGTCAGGCTTTGGGGGCTCTGCTTCCTCCCCTCTTGGCCGTAGATAAGCAGTACCAAGAGAAGGCAGTCTCTTACCAGTAACAGAAATGTTTAATGAATGCAGCAAAAGAACAAGTGACCATTCTCAGAGTGCAGGTGCTCCCAATTAAGGCTCCTCCCACTTCCCTCTAGTCACTTCCATCCTCTCGTCTCCTAGCCACCTGATTTCTCAACCACTGAGCCTTTTGTGAAGTCACCTTAACTAATCTTCTAGCCTTGGGACTGAGAGGCTGAACATCTTCCAGTGAGAGAGTCTGCTAGCTTACTCTCTTCCCATTCTTCATCTTGCTGTTCACCTCCCAGTTCTGCCCAACTATTGTCCTCCGGACTGTGCCCCTCAGCAAACCATTGTTCCAAATCAACACTACTCCACTGCTCCTGTGGAGTTTCAGGATCCTGGCCATGAGTAGGGGGAGGGATAGGCTCCCACCATTCCTCATCAGAGTTGCACTCCTCAGCCTGGTCTCTGACACATGGCAAGGAAGATATTGGCTCCATACGTGAGACAGTGAAAGAGCAGCTTCTCAAGTGCTTGCTCTCTTCTGCCATTCATGTCACCATTCATTTTCCCCTTTTTAAATATTTTGAGCAAGTAGGTGATGGGACTCTCCTATCTATCTATCTATCTATCTATCTATCTATCTATCTATCTATCTATCATCTGTCTATCTATCTATCATCTATCTATCTATCTATCTCTATCTATCTATCTATCTATCTATCTATCTATCTATCTATCTATCATCTATCTATCTATCATCTATCTATCTATCATCTATCTATCTATCATCTATCTATCTATCTATCTATCTATCATCTATCTATCATCTATCTATCTATCTATCTATCTATCTATCTATATCTATCTATCTATCTATCATCTATCTATCTATCTATCTATCATCTATCTATCTATTCATCTATCTATCTATCTATCTATCTATCATCTATCTATCTATCATCTATCTATCATCTATCTATATCATCATCATTATCTATCTATCTATCTATATCTATCTATCTATCTATCTATCTATCTATCATCTATCTATCTATCTATCATATATCTATTATCTATTATTATCTATTATCATTATCTATTATCTATTATCTATCTATCATCTATCATCTATCTATCATAACGTTACCACATTTTTTTCAATGAACCTGGGGACACTTTTCAACTTCCTACTAAACAGGGACAGGTAACCTTAATCTACCATCTATCTATCTATCTATCATCTATCATCTATCTATCTATCTATCTATCTATCTATCTATCTATCTATCTATCGTCTATCGTCTATCATCTATCATCTATCATCTATCTATCTTCTATCTATCTATCATCTATCTATCTATCTACCATCTATCTATCTATCTATCTATCTATCTATCTATCTATCTATCTATCATCTATCTATCTATCATCTATCTACCATCTATCTATCTATCGATCATATATCTATTATCTATTATTATCTATTATCTATTATCTATTATCTATTATCTATCTATCATCTATCATCTATCTATCATAACGTTACCACATTTTTTTCAATGAACCTGGGGACACTTTTCAACTGCCTACTAAACAGATAGATTTTGTCAGAGGACTGATTTGTAAATCCAGGGACTGTCCCCGGGAAACAGGGACATCTGGTAACCTTAATCTACCATCTATCTATCTATCTATCTATCTATCTATCTATCTATCTATCTATCTATCGTCTATCATCTATCATCTATCTATCTTCTATCTATCATCTATCATCTATCTATCTATCCACCATCTATCTATCTATCATCTATCTATCTATCTATCTATCTATCTATCTATCTATCTATCTATCTATCATCTATCTATCTATCATCTATCTACCATCTATCTATCATCTATCTATCTATCTATCTATCTATCTATCTATCCATCGTCTATCGTCTATCATCTATCATCACATCACCTAGCTCTTGCCACCATAAAGTCCTTCCTAACGTTTCAATTCTGTTTTGTAACAAGCCCAGGTAACTCCGCCCTCCAAAATCTGAGCAGGAATTTAGAGGAGGGGAATTTCAGAAGCATCACTAGTTTTAGAAGATATTCAAGGAGTGGAAGTCCCAGGTTAAGACCTAAGTAATTGGCTGGCTTTGTTCTGTGTAAGGCTCTGGCTTGCATTTCAAAAGCACCCTCGCCCCTCCCTTCTGGCTGTATATATTTGTGGTTCAAGAGGCTATGAAGCAATCTGAAGGTGTAGGTGAATAAAGTGGATTTGTTTTATATGATTTGGGTCCATTCCAAAAGATTAAGCTCTGTAGCTACTCGAGATGAGTAATACTCCAAGCTGTGATTGGACAGAAGAGACAGCTCCTCATAAAAGAGATATGGGGGGTGGGGGGTGGGGAGAATCAATATGATTACGTAGATAGGGAAGGACATTGTTTTTCTTGATTGAAGAAGTGGATGTCAGTGTAATTTCATATAGTGGGCTAGCTAGCCCGCATTACTAAATCTTATGTGTTTCCACTATTCACTTCCATAGCAACCAGGGGGTGTCTTCTTCTTGTTCATTTAAAGCATTTTTGCCTCGTGTTTTAGCTGCAATAGGCTCAGAAAGTGGTTTACAAAAACAAACTGTAAGATACAGTGGTACCTCGGGTTAAGAACTTAATTTGTTTTGGAGGTCCGTTCTTAACCTGAAACTGTTCTTAACCTGAGACACCACTTTAGCTAATGGGGCCTCCCGCTGCCACCGCGCCACCAATGCACAATTTTTGTTCTCATCCTGAAGCAAAGTTCTTAACCCAAGGTACTATTTCTGGGTTAGCGGAGTCTGTAACCTGAAGCACATGTAACCTGAAGCATGTGTAACCTGAGGGACAGTAACCTGAGGTACTGTAATTAAAAGGCACAATTCAAGTATGCAGTAAGAGTTGTTCAACAGTGGAGGGTCTCCCTCCCTTCCTTCCTTGGAAGTTTTTAAGCAGAGGTTGGATGTTCATCTATTGTGGATGCTTTGGCTACAATTCCTGCATTGCACAGGTTTGGACTAGATGACCCTTGGTTTCCCTTCCAATTCTATAATTCTATGCCATCATGTATTTTTCCCCCAGTTTAAAATGCATGGCAGACAGTGACTAAGAGATGAGGAAGGCAAGCTCAGCCACCAGTTCTTAAAGTCACATTTATAAGAATGGCCAGTTGTGAGGGGAAGAGTTAAGGCATCCCCGATGAAACGGCTGCTGCTATGTGACAGCAGAAAGATAAGCTGCTTCTCTCACATAACACTAGAACTTAAATGGCTGCAACCTGTCCTGGGACCTCATAGTGAAAGGCAGGTAAGAACTGAAATAACAACAATTCGTTGCAAAGACATTGCAAGATAAAGCACTTAGAAGCAAGACCAGTGCTATCATTGGGCCAAATAGGTGCAGTATTGACCTTTGAGGGACACAGATTTTTACAAGTTAGTCTTTGTTCTACCTTATAGATTTCTGACGATACTTTACTTTCATTATATATTGGGAATAATTTTATCGTTTTTTAAATTATTCATACATTAGAATTGCTTTTATGTATTTGTGAAATAGACTTGATTGGAGGCTATGTGTTACAAGCATAGTGAAAATGTACTTAATTTTAAATGTAATCTTATTTAGAAAATATATTACTCTTTCTAGTGAGCTACGGCTGATTAGAAAGGAAAAACAAAACAAAAAAACACCCACCATCTGGAGCTCAAATATTATCACTTTACTTATTCTTGCGATTTAAAATACATTTAGCAGTTTGAAGTTCCAAGTTCTGTGCTTTTCCTTTTTCTCCAAAAGACACCTGCTTTTGAAAATTGAAGTTAGCAAAAAATAAACAAAATAAATAAAATGAGGGTGAAAATAGTTAGCCTTGCCTAGGGCACAAAATAGCCTGACAGGGGCTGAAATGACTGGCAGAATCCGTGATCAGGGGAAAGAGACGGCGGAAGAAGATTGGAGGAAATTTAAAGTTTATCTTAAGAAACATTGTAAAATCAATGAATGCTAAAATGTCGAGGTTTTAAGGGAAAAAAGGAGACTACAGCTGTTAAAGATTAAGTAAAAGAAAAGAATAATGGGAAAATTTGACAAAACTAAGTGTTAGGATTTGCTGAAATAATTTTGGAAATTGGGATGTAGAAAGGGGAGGTATGGGGAAGTCGGCGAAGTAAGGTTTAAGAAAAAGGGATATGAAATTATACATGTTTGTTTGTGTGTTTGTTTGTTTGTATTGTGTAATGTTTGTGTTTATAAAAACTGTGAAAAACTAATAAATTTTTTTTATATAAAAAAACAAAATAGCCTGACAGGGACACTGCTTACAAGGTGGTAAAAGTAAACTTTGGTGATAGGCACACTTTTCTTCATGCAATTCCCCCTGAGAGTGGCAGAATATCCTCAAGCCCCATCAATCCCAGGGAAACTTACTTACTTAGCCCTGCCTGCTAACTGCTCTAGGATGTGTCCAGTTAAAATACCTATTTTCAAAGGTTTTAAAGACCAGGAAATTTTAGAATTGTAAAGTTGGAAGGTACCCAAGGGCCATCTAGTCCCTAACCCCCTGCAGTGCAGGAATCTCAACACACAAACCCCAATCCAATTTTAAACCATATTGGACCCAGCTTAGCTTTGCAAATGTGCTAGCAGTTTCATTGCTTCATCACTAGGAAGAACAAGGGCAGACTGCAGATTCTGAAGTAGACTCATGATGCAATCTGGGTCATGATACACTCAAAGCTGCTCAGGCGAGTTATACTAGGAACCAGAGGGAAATGACTGGCAGAATCCGAGACCAGGGAGAAGAGTCGGTGGAGGAAGATTGGAGGAAATTTAAAATTTATTTGCAGAAACATTGTAAAATTTTTGAATGTTGATGACATTGAAATGAACTGCAGGGGTTCTAGCAACAAAGTAAAATGTAAGATTAGATCAATAATGGATAAATTAAAAGGATATGAATTTGCTGAATTAATTCTTAAAAGGGATACAAGAACGGGAGACGTGAGGAAGTCGGGAAAATAAGTTAATTGGAGATGTGAAACTAAGAAAGAGAGAATTTTTGTTTTTTGTTATTATATGTGTTTTTATCTCTTTTTTCCTTTTTCTTTTTTCTTTCGTTGTCTTTAATGTTCGTATTTTTGTACTGTATTTTGTGACTTTGTATTATTTTTATTTTTGTATTTTTTCTTGAATTTTTTCTTATTTGTTAAAACTTAATAAAATATTTATTTTAAAAAAATATATATACTAGGAACCAGACACAGATATTTTGTTTCAGGTTTGGGGCAAAAATTTGGCCACAACTTTATTGATTACAGGAATAAGAGTGGTATTGGCAAGACTATATCTGACTCCTGTCTGCTTTGCAGGAAGTCCCTAAGGGTAAACCACCCAAAGGGAAATTGCTTCGGGGGAACCCGCCTGCATCTCCCCTGGTGTTCCCAGAGGCCTGGGATGGCCCTCACCCTTCAAGCGGACTTCGGACAGGAACCAGGCAGGCACTGGCTTCCTTAAACAGAATACCTTTGACCTCCCCTTCCCCATTCACCATAAGCCAATGCCTTACCACTAAACCTTGCAAAGTTGTGACGATTGCTAAGAGGTAGGGAAAAACCAAGTGGTCCGTGCCAATTTGCCAAATGGAAAAAATTCCTACCTGGCCCCCGACTCAAGCCAGGCAACCAACCAAAGTCCAAAGCAAACTTCTAAATTAAAGGCAGGGTGGGCGGGTGTTTGGCAGCGCGAAGCAGGAGCCAAGCACACGTCGCGCTGCCGCTTTTATACTTTTCCCCACCATCACCCTTTGAATTGATTGGGCAATAGCCCTAGATGATTGAGGTGTCACCCTGGCGTGAGGGCGATAGCTCCACCCATGCCAGGGTGGGGGGAACCAGGTTGAGAGCCTGCCCGCAACCAGGACCATCTATTAAGATGATCCCATTTGCCAGATTTTCCTCAAACCACCCCTCAAACCACCCCACCCCTGATTCTGCTTGGCATCATTCTTGAGGGTTTTTGCCTGGCTGGGATGTTTTACTGCATTCTGATGTCTCTTGTTTGCCTGGATGAAGCAGAGAGAGAGGTGGTGGCAACTTTACCTGTACGCAGGTAAAATCCACATTTGATGCTCTACCCATCTTTGGCTCTTACCCCATTCACCCTCAGAAGGCAATGTGACCCTAAGGATGGAAAATATTTCCTTTCCCTGCACTGTGTGAAAAAGAGCTTCTTTTCATTTGTCCTGAATCACCTGTCAATCAGTTTCCATTGGATAGTCCTTAATTCTGGAATTATGGGAGATTATGCAGGTGGGGAGATGTTCCTTCTCACCTACCAAATTGCTAGTCTCTAGATATTTGTTGAAAAGTCCCCTTTTTGTGCTTAACTCTCTGCACGTATGTGTTGGATCACAGCCAGTGATTTTAGTTGGCTGCAGCATTTCGAAAATAATCTTTGGGCAGCATTTTTTTGTTAATAGTTTTTGCATTGCAAAAGAATTGATATGGATGTGGGTTCCTTCCTTTGTTGCAGGCAACATTTCCTAAGAAGCCTGCCTTTCTTAATTTAATCTTGGAATGTGAAGCAGAAATTAACTTGTATATGATCCAAAGCAACAACAACAACAACAACAAAAGCTTAGATGGGAGTCTGGTGAAGGGGAAATGGCTGCTTTTGAAAATCTGTCGGGAACAGCCAGTGTGCCAAGGTCAAGAAGTTCCACTCTTCTTATTTTCCTATTCTGACATATTATTTCAGACGTGTCGTATTATGTTGTGTCAAACTGAACAGGCCGCCTGAGAAATGATGATGGGACTAACGCAACCAGATGTGAAACATCATGTCAACGTGTGCCAAAAGGGATGTTGGAAGGATCAAGAAGGAGACAGCTATTGTGCTTAACCCTTTCCTTCCTCCATTGTGACTGGGATGCGAATGGAAACGGTGCAAAGTGGCTTCTTATACGACCTATTTCGAAAAGTGAAAATCCAGACGTGAAAGTTGTTGAGCTGTTTTGGCCGAAAGTTGTGGAGCCAAAGTTGTTTTGAGATATTTCTAAGGAAATTTGCCAAAAACGAGACTTCCAACATGGGTTTTTATACGTCTGGACATTTATTTTTATTTCCTCCCCATAATTTTTATTGATTTTTTTCATATTTCATTTAATTCAGTACACATATTCACAACTTATATTATTTGCTCAAAATGAGCTTAGACTTCCTTCTCTCTTTCTGACATCCCTCTCTTAGACTTTCTCTCTTTCTGACATCCCTATAGTCTATAATATTTTTTTTTTTGCATTCCCATAGTTATTTCTTTATCCTATAGTCACCTTAAAAGATCACATTCTTGTTTACAAATCAACATCTTAATTTCACATTACAAAACATTTCACGTTAATGCTACAAACGTTTTCAAATGAGTACAATTTTCTGTTAAGTAAATAATAAATTTGCTCCAGTCCTTTTGATATTTTTCTTCGGGCCGATTCCTGATTCTCCCCATCAGCTTCGCCAGCTGCACAAACTCTACCATTTTTATTCTCCAGTCTTCCAATGTAGAGAGTTCTTGCCACTTTCACCTTTGAGCCAGGAGGATACGTCTGGACATTTAAGTGCTATCCAACTGCCGTATTCCAGCTATGTCTGGGAAATTTTGGACGTATAGCAACCCTAAGAGATGGGGAATTCTTTTTTTTTTGGTTAAGCCTGAGGGTCCCATTTTCTACCAGGAGATACCAACTCATGATAGGTAGGACAAGAGGCAAAGGTGGATTGAGTGATTACAAATGGTAGTCCAAAGACAAACTCGCTCCAATACTGACCATTAGGGTTGCAGACCCCACTGAGCAAACTGCATCCAGACCTATGCAGTCATTGCAATACAAGATCCTTCATCTGAGGAGTGTTGGAGGCAGTGGCGTAGCGTGGGGGGTGCAGGGGGGGCCGGCCGCACCGGGCGCAACATCTGGGGGTTAGGGTTAGGGGGCGCAAATCCACGGGTTAGGGGGCGCAAATCCATGGGTTGGGGGCGCAAATTACTTGCCTTGCCCCGGGTGCTGACAACCCACGATACGCCACTGGTTGGAGGGTATACTCTTGAAGAAGCTGCAGCTCAGCATTCAGCGTATGTATTTCTCATACATAATTCATCCTATATTACTTAGCATAGGAAAACAGAGGGAATCAATCAGCTGCGGGAGGCCTTACATGAATTGCACCCCCCTTGCCGCCTCAAAAACTCCCCAACTAATTCTCTATCTAAAATGACTATCTTCATAACCACCAAGCACAGCAGAGTGCTTGTGGCACACTATTTATCACTTCTTAATTCAGCCCCCACCTCTGATAATACATTCTTATTCAAAACATTTTTGACTGGATAATAAGAATCTACAGTAAAGTCCGTCTCCTTGATTGAAGTATGATTATATTCCAACTGCCACGGTCAATAGGCAGCCCCCGTGCTCCCAGCTTTGTCGATATGGCACCATTTTAAATGCCTGCCTGAGTTTTAGAAGCTGACATTTTGGAGCCTGTGATCCATGCTGAGCTAATTTAATAGAGATGCAAACCGGGATGTTGCTGCCAGGCTGACAGAGTCTGCTGACAGACTCGCTAGCATCTGCTAGGGCCATGCCAAATATATCTCCCCTTTCCCCCGACCAGACTCCATCAGTTAACGGAGAATGGGGATACTTTTGAAAATTATCAGTGCCACCACCACTACACCAATGGGACACAGCGCACACGCCTTCCACCATCCCAAGAATACCCATTAATCCCAGTTTTATTTTATTTTTTTTGGCAGATTTAGAAGTGGTGACACTGCCCACACATCAATAAATAAATTTTAGAAAGGGGCAAGATAAGGTCAGATGCACAAAACATTTTTTTCTAAAAAATCAAGGTGACTTGAGCTCTGCTCTGTTTTCTCTTTATTCCCAAACAGGGTGGCTCTGCCCTCTGCCAGTCCTCAGAGCTGGCACATCACACAGGGCTGGTCCTCGGTGGTGGCAGCCTCTCCTCCTCCTCTCCTGCTCTCTGGAAGCTGCTATGAGCTGCCCAAGGGTGTCATTTTGGGCTCACAGCTGTCCATGGAGGCGCAGGTCAATTCTGTGTCCAGGGCAGCTGTTTATCAGCTCCATCTGGTACGCAGGCTGAGACCTTATCTGCCCGCAGACTGCCTTGCCAGAGTAGTGCATGCTCTGGTTATCTCTTGCTTGGACTACTGCAATGAGCTCTATGTGGGGCTAACTTTGAAGGTGATACGGAAACTACAACTAATCCAGAATGCGGCAGCTAGACTGGTGACTGGGGGCGGCCGCCGAGACCATATAACACCGGTCTTGAAAGACCTACATTGGCTCCCAGTACGTTTCCGAGCACAATTCAAAGTGTTGGTGCTGACCTTTAAAGCCCTAAATGGCCTCGACCCTGTATACCTGAAGGAGTGTCTCCATCCCCATCATTCTGCCCAGACACTGAGGTCCAGTGCCTAGGGCCTTCTGGTGGTTCCCTCACTGCGAGAAGCCAAGTTACAGGGAACCAGGCAGAGGGTGTTCTCGGTAGTGGCACCCGCCCTGTGGAACGCCCTCCCACCAGATGTCAAAGAGAAAAACAACTACCAGACTTTTAGAAGACATCTGAAGGCAGCCCTATTTAGGGAAGCTTTTAATGTTTAATAGGTTATTGTATTTTAATATTCTGTTGGAAGCCGCCCAGAGTGGCTGGGGAAACCCAGCCAGATGGGCATGGTAATAATAATAATAATAATAATAATAATAATAATAATAATAATAATAATAATAATAATGGAGGAGGCCAGCAGCCTTGGAGAGCCCATAGAGAGGCAGTGCTTTTTTCTGGAGGTACGCAGGGGTACGCATACCCCTAAACATTTTGTGAATCTAAGTTTGGCCTCATTGAGGGGCAGTGTTTCAATAGGAGTAGGAAAATAAGAGTACAGTGGTGCCTCGCAAGACGAAAATAATCCGTTCTGCGAGTCTCTTTGTCTAGCAGTTTTTTCGTCTTGCGAAGCAACCCTATTAGTGGCTTAGCGGATTAGCGCAATTAGCGGTTTAGCGGTTTAGCGGCTATTAAAGGCTTAGCGGCTTAGCGGCTAAAAGGCTATTAGCGGCTTAGCGGCTTAGAAAAAGGGGGGGAAGCGAAAAAAATCACAAGACTCGCGAAGCAAGCCCATAGGGGAATTCGTCTTGCGAAGCGCATCTAAAAACGGAAAACCCTTTCATCTAGCGGGTTTTTCGTCTTGCGAGGCATTCGTCTTGCAGGGCACCACTGTACCCCTAAACATTTTTTTAAAGAAAAAAAGCACTTTAGAGAAGTGACTGGATACTCTCTCACAGCCAAAGCCAATACAGCTATTTGTCCCAAGTGGCAGTGGGTCACTGTTCTTCCCAAGCTCAGTGGCGACAGCACTGGCGGGGGAAATAGGGACATTCTGGGACCAAATCAGAAGCTGGTATGGCTTTCGTAATTCCAGGACTATCCCAGGGAAATTGATACACTTGGAGGGTGTGTGTTCCACCCCCCACCCCAATTGCTTGCAATCCCAGGTGGGGAGAGAGCTGTTGCAGGCAGGTTTTGCTTGTAGGATAATGTCAAATGGCTATTGTGGTTGCTCGAGAGTAATCACTCCATCCTGTGTTTTACAAGCTTTATTTTGGTGCAAACTATTTACAGTGAAGAGCCCCAAAGCTCATGTCTGGCTCAATCGCTAGCAGAATTCGGGAGTGGTCTCTCTTTGGACCTCCCCCAACATAAGAGTTTTGTTACCCCCAACCTTCTCCTTCCCTCTTTGTGCCTTAGGCCAGTGTTTCCCAACCGGTGTTCCGCGGCACACTAGTGTGCCGTGAGACATCGGCTGGTGTGCCGTGGGAGGGAGGCGGGCGAGTCGGGCGGTGAGAGGCGGCGGCGGCGAGGATCCGCGTCGAGCCGGGGGCGGCTCCGCGGTGGTGGTGCCGAGCGGCGGGGCAGCGCGTGCAAAAGGGAGGAGCGTGAGACAGCGGAGGAGGAGGAGGCCGGCATGTCCGGGCAGCAGCAGCAACAACAGCAGCAGCAACTCCCGCCGCCGCCCCCTCCTCCGCCCGCTATCGCCGCCACCACCACAACAGCCGCCGCCGCCTCAGCTGCCGCCGTCCCTCAGTCCCTCGCTCTGCTGCCTCCTCCCCCCCCACCCCCAAAGCTTGGAGGTTCCCCGGCAAGGGGGAGGGGAAAAAATTAAAAACTTTCACTTTCGTGCGTCCCTCCCGGCGTGACGCTGCGCGCTGACGTCACGGGGCTGTAATGGTGGTGTGCCGCGAGATTTTTTTCATTAAACAGGTGTGCCGTTGCCCAAAAAAGGTTGGGAAACACTGCCTTAGGCTACTGCGCAGGATGGGCGATGGCAAGGGCATGTTTCCCTCCTGTCCAGCTTGCCCAGGAGCAGTGTTAAGGCTCGCACCAGCATCCTCTGGTCCTTGCACCTCTTCCCCACTGGAGGTAGGGCTTTCCTACTCCCCAGAAAAGGAACTGCTTCCCAAGATTTTTGGAGGCTTCCAGTAACACAACTGCCCTTCTATTTCTCGCCTATGAGCCGATGGCAGTTCCCTGACAGATAACCATAATGGGCACCTGGATTGCCCCAGTGAGAACAGGATTCTGGACTTGATCAGGGTTGCCTGGTCCAGCAGGGCCCTGCCTCTGTTCTTATGACACCTCTGCTTCATCCAGATGCTCTCCTGTGTGATGGGACAGGGATTTCTGGCCCATTTCTTTCTGTTCCTCGGCTTAAGCTTTGGGGGTTGGGTGGACTGTAACTCCAAAGAAACAAGTGACATATGTTTCACTGCATATTTTAGCTGTGAAAAAGAAGCCATTCCTTCCGCCCTCCTTTCTTTCCAAGACACTGGGCTGTCTGCAACGTCTATTGTTCTCTTTAAAGGATCTGTCATTGTGATTTTTAAGGCCAAGCAGTGGCTGTATATCTGTGGTAAACTTTAAGGAAACTGCCGGTTTTAGATAAATGGGTGCTATTAAAGTTATAAGTTATGGCAGGCAGAGAGGCCAATACAAACCTCTATTGTTTATGTCCCTTATTTCTGCCTGCAACACATTTCTGTGCGGCGTTCAGGTCCTTTCATCAAATTCCTGAACACGGCAATCAAGTATGTCTAAATTTCACTTTCTTTTATCAGAGGGAGCTGATGACGAACCTTTGTATATTGCCTCATCAGTTGAGGAAATGCCAATGTAGTAGTTCTGGACTTTACGGCCTTATCAAAAGTAACAATAAAACAAGCCATTCCTTCTCCTGGGGGTGCACTCAGGGCCTATAATATGACAGAGCTATCATGAACAGAGCCAGCAATAAAAGGTCTTTCGGACAAAATCTGACATATGGACCAGGAACATAATAACAAGAGCAGCACCTGGCAAAGCTGAATGTGTGAAAACCATCCATGATGCAAGGCGAGAGGAGAGGAAAGTCTTGCTGGGTCAGGACAAAGACCCATCATAGTCCAGTACCTTGTTCTCACAGTGGCCAACCAGATGTCTGGGGGCAGCCTATAAGTAGGATATGAACACAACAGCACACACACACTTGTGGTTCCCAGCAAATGGCATTCAGAGGTTTACTAACTGACAGTGGAGGTAGACGATAGCCACCATGGGTAGTAGCCTCATCCTCTGTTTCTTGTGTCCTCTCTTCTGTTTCCAAATTTATCTCAACTTTGTTGTTGTTGTTTAGTCCTTTAGTCGTGTCTGACTCTTCGTGACCCCCTGGACCAGAGCACACCAGGCACTTCTGTCTTCCACTGCCTCCCGCAGTTTGGTCAAACTCATGCTGGTAGCTTTAAGAACACTATCCAACCATCTCGTCCTCTGTCGTCCCCTTCTCCTTGTGCCCTCCATCTTTCCCAACATCAGGGTCTTTTCCAGGGAGTCTTCTCTTCTCATGAGGTGGCCAAAGTATTGGAGTCTCAGCTTCAGGATCTGTCCTTCCAGTGAGCACTCAGGGCTGATTTCCTTAAGAATGGATAGGTTTGATCTTCTTGCAGTCCATGGGACTCTCAAGAGTCTCCTCTTTAAAGTCTCAACTTTATGGTCAACTTAATATGAACTATGCATTTGTGTTGTAAGCATCAGCAGCTACACTATTCAGAGAGCACTGATCCACTAGCATGATCCCTACTAGTATGAATATTTCATTGATAATTATTCAGTATATCCCGAAACAGTTGAACTATTCCGGATATACTGTCCTTTTGAGACTTTGGAGAGACGTCTTCCTTTGAGAGACGGCTTGGCATTCCTCGCTATTCATTGATTTGTTTGATTCTTTGTTTGACTCTGATACATATAACAACTCGTAGTTACTTGTATATTTTGTGAGATGTGTTGTATGATATATATATATATACTGTTTTGAGGTGGCTTGTTCATATATTTTGAATGACATCATAACCAATTATATATTCACTAACAGTTATTAGCCAGCCTGTTGCGTTGGCATTTTTGTATATTGTTACATTTTGCAACACAGGAGTTTGTGTTTGTCCAAATTTATCTCAGCATAATCCAAATCACCCCAACTCCATCCTGGGGGAGCAGGGTGAAAGGATATTGCTCAGTGTATCTGTCTTGCATCCAAAAAGTTCTGGGTCCATCCCCTGGAATCTCCAGGCAGGAGTGTTCTTCTTCTTATATTTAGTCATGTTCACCTTTCCCCCCAGTCTGGGATGTAAGGCAGCTTATGCAAATAAAATACAACAAGCTAAAAACATAGCAAAGAGAATCATTAAAATGACTGCTGAATTAAAAATACAAAAATATTCATTAACAACACAGACCAGGGGAAAAAAAGAAATCTTGTTGGCTAGAATATTGAATACTACAAGTCACATTGAAAAATTATTACAAATAAACTTTTAGAATCCTAGAACTGAAGGGAACCTGAGGATCTTCTAGTCCATGAGTAGGCAAACTAAGGCCCAGGGGCCGGATCCAGCCCAATCGCCTTCTCAATCCAGCCTGCGGACGGTCCGCGAATCAGTGTGTTTTTACATGAGTAGAATGTGTCCTTTTATTTAAAATGCATCCTTGGGTTATTTGTGGGGCCTGCCTGGTATTTTTACATGAGTAGAATGTGTGCTTTTATTTAAAATGCATCTCTGGGTTATTTGTGGGGCATTGGAATTTGTTCATTTCCCCTCCCAAAATATAGTCCGGCCCCCCACAAGGTCTGAGGGATGGTGGACTGGCCCCCTGCTGAAAAAGTTTGCTGACCCTGATCTAGTCCAAACCCCCTGCAATATGTAGCTCTCCCATTCGGGGATCGAACCTGCAACCTTGGTGTTATCAGCACCATGCTCTACCCAACTGCGCAACTCTAGCCAATCAACTATGCAGTGATTTTAGGAATATATAGTTTCCCTATCCAAAACTCTGGACAGCCAGCAACAATCAATGTAGAAAGTACTGTGCTAAATGGACTCAGGGCCTTTACTCAGAGTAAGGCAGTTTGCTAAGTCTTCTGTGCTCAGATGTGCTTCAGGCATCATCATGACTAAGAGTGGTTGAATACGTAGATGAATGGAGGAATTTGTGTCACCATAGTGAAGCATGAATGAAGAAGGGGCAAAGCTCAGTGGGAGAGCATCTGCTTTGCATGAATAAAATTTCAACCCCCAACACCTCTACACAGGGATACCATAAACCTGGAGAACTGTTGCCAGTCCATGGAGATAAGGCTGAGCCAAATGGACCAATGGATAAAATGCAGCTTCTTAACTTCTAAGGCTTTTAATTAGGTTGCCCTACTGGATGAGAGCACCATTCGCCCAGGGCAGGGGAGTTCACCCATTACCAGCTTCCACCATTTGGTGGATGCATTTCCTTTTGTTCTATAAACTCGTACATTTTCCTGGTGTTGGAATTCATGCAGAGGGAGAGAAAGAGAGAGAGAGAGAGAGCACTCTGTGAAAGGCATCATTTTTCAGATGTCTCAATTGCCGAGGAAGCCCACAAATGATGGGTATGAACTGCAAAAGGGTAATATAGCATGAAGATTAAAGGTGAATGTGTTTGTTTTCAGCTCTGATAGAAACTACCAATTCAGATAATGTGTATTTCATTTAAATTTATTGTGAGGAATAAAAAGAGAGCATGGGCGCTGTGCTAGATAATGGGATTCTTCATGCTTTAAAGCAGTTTGGGCATTTCACTTTCCTAAGAGCACAGTGGGGAAGGACACAAAATTAAAACAAATTGACGCAATGGTTTTTTAAATGACTCTCAGTAAATAATTTAGCCTCCCGTTCCCAGGATATCCTTTCAGTCCTAATATTTCAGATTTGAATAGGGAGGTGGGGTGGGGGGAACTTTCGATACACAGTGGAGTCATACGCTTTAAGTTGTTTTTTGCAGCAAGGGACACATTCAATTAGCTTCTCAGTGTAATGAACTTCAAATGAAAAAATCATATTATGCAACAGTGGAGGGATCACCACTTAGGGGCAGATCACATGTCTCAAGCTTGATCCCTGGTAGACTGAGTTAAAAGGATTAGGTAGCAGGTCATGGGACAGATCTCTACCTGAAACCCTGGGAGCAACTGCAGTCACATTACTGTGCTAGACAGAGGAAGAGTATGAACTGGTACCAGCCCTTGGAATGAACTATAAGGACATCAACAAAAGCAGTGTTTCCCAAATTTGGATCTGCAGCTATTTTTGGACTACAACTCCCATTACACCTCACTAGCAAGGCCAGTGGTCAGGGAGTATGGAAATTATAGTCTGAAAACAGTGGGAGACCCAAGTTTGGGAAACAGTGAACTTAAGGTCTTGTTGTTTAGTCGTTTAGTCGTGTCCGACTCTTCGTGACCCCATGGACCAGAGCATGCCAGACACTCCTGTCTTCCACTGCCTCCTGCAGTTTGGTCAGACTCATGTTTGTAGCTTCGAAAACACTGTCCAACCATCTCGTCCTCTGTCGTCTCCTTCTCCTTGTGCCCTCCATCTTTCCCAGCATCAGGGTCTTTTCCAAGGAGTCTTCTCTTCTCATGAGGTGGCCAAAGTACTAGAGCCTCAGCTTCATGATCTGTCCTTCCAGTGAGCACTCAGGGCTGATTTCCTTAAGAATGGATATATTTGATCTTCTTGCAGTCCATGGGACTCTCAAGAGTCTCCTCCAGCACCAGAATTCAAAAGCATCAATTCTTCAGCGATCAGCCTTCTTTATGGTCCAGCTCTCACTTCCATACATCACTACTGGGAAAACCATGGCTTTAACTATATGGACCTTTGTTGGTAAGGTGATGTCTCTGCTTTTTAAGGTGCTGTCTAGGTTTGCCATCGCCTTTCTCCCAAGGAGCAGGTGTCTTTTAATTTCGTGACTGCTGTCACCATCTGCAGTGATCATGGAGCCCAAGAAAGTAAAATCTCTCACTGCCTCCATTTCTTCCCCTTCTATTTGCCAGGAGGTGATGGGACCAATGGCCATGATCTTCGTTTTTTTGATGTTGAGCTTCAGACCATATTTTGCGCTCTCCTCTTTCACCCTCATTAAAAGGTTCTTTAATTCCTCCTCACTTTCTGCCATCAGGGTTGTGTCATCTGCATATCTGAGGTTGTTGATATTTCTTCCGGTGATCTTAATTCCGGCTTGGGATTCATCCAGCCCAGCCTTTCGCATGATGAATTCTGCATATAAGCTAAATAAGCAGGGGAACTTAAGGTACACTAAGTTAAACTTGGGGTATAACTTTGATTTCTAGTTCATCTTCACATTCATTTCCCTGTTTTGCCTCCTGCAACAGTAATTGGCCTGATCTCTCTCTCTCTCTCTCTCTCTCTCTCTCTCTCTCTCTCTCTCACACACACACACACACACACACACACACAATGTATATGTATGTAAGTCAATTGAACACCTATAAAGTAAAATGTGGAAGCAACGTTCTAAGGCTTATTAGGCAGGGGTGGAGGCACTACTGTTTCTAGGGTTGCTTAGGCATTGTTGCTAAGCAGTCAGAAGGAAGGAATGTGAGGCATTCTGTGTATCTTCCCTGCTGAATATATTTCCGTCTCTTCATACAGCTTGCAGCAAGAAAGTGCAGAAACAAAGTAAATTGTGCCTTGGCTCTTTAACAGCTGTGTGAGTGGCACAAATTGAACAGGGTCAGCATTTTCTAGTATGAAAAGACAATTATGAGGCAAATGTGACCTGCTGACATTCTGTTACGCAGGCATCTTAATAGTTTGTGTGGCCTCCGATTTCATAGAATCATAGAATCATAGAATCATAGAATCATAGAATCATAGAATCATAGAATCATAGAATCATAGAGTTGGAAGAGACCACAAGGGCCATCGAGTCCAACCCCCTGCCAAGCAGGAAACACCATCAGAGCACTCCTGACATATGGTTGTCAAGCCTCTGCTTAAAGACCTCCAAAGAAGGAGACTCCACCACACTCCTTGGCAGCAAATTCCACTGTCGAACAGCTCTTACTGTCAGGAAGTTCTTCCTAATGTTTAGGTGGAATCTTCTTTCTTGTAGTTTGGATCCATTGCTCCGTGTCCGCTTCTCTGGAGCAGCAGAAAACAACCTTTCTCCCTCCTCTATGTGACATCCTTTTATATATTTGAACATGGCTATCATATCACCCCTTAACCTCCTCTTCTCCAGGCTAAACATGCCCAGCTCCCTTAGCCGTTCCTCATAAGGCATCGTTTCCAGGCCTTTGACCATTTTGGTTGCCCTCCTCTGGACACGTTCCAGTTTGTCAGTGTCCTTCTTGAATTGTGGTGCCCAGAACTGGACACAGTACTCCAGGTGTGGTCTGACTAGAGCAGAATACAGTGGCACTATTACTTCCCTTGATCTAGATGCTATACTCCTATTGATGCAGCCCAGAATTGCATTGGCTTTTTTAGCTGCCGCGTCACACTGTTGGCTCATGTCAAGTTTGTGGTCAACCAAGACTCCTAGATCCTTTTCACATGTACTGCTCTCAAGACAGGTGTCACCCATCTTGTATTTGTGCCTCTCATTTTTTTTGCCCAAGTGTAATACTTTACATTTCTCCCTGTTAAAATTCATCTTGTTTGTTTTTGCCCAGTTCTCTAATCTGTCAAGGTCGTTTTGAAGTGTGATCCTGTCCTCTGGGGTGTTAGCCACCCCTCCCAGTTTGGTGTCATCTGCAAATTTGATCAGGATGCCCTTGAGTCCATCATCCAAGTCGTTGATAAAGATGTTGAATAAGACCGGGCCCAAGACAGAACCCTGTGGCACCCCACTAGTCACTCTTCTCCAGGATGAAGAGGAACCATTGATGAGCACCCTTTGGGTTCGGTCAGTCAGCCAGTTACAAATCCACTGAGTGGTAGCATAGTCAAGACCGCATTTTACCAGCTTCTTTACAAGAATATCATGGGGCACCTTGTCAAATGCCTTGCTGAAATCAAGGTAGGCTACATCCACTGCGTTCCCTTCATCTACCAGGCTTGGAATTCTGTCAAAAACGAGATCAGGTTAGTCTGACATGACTTATTTTTCAGAAATCCATGCTGACTATTGGTGATCACAGCATTCCTTTCTAGGTGCTCACAGACTGTTTGCTTAATGATCTGCTCCAGAATCTTCCTTGCTATTGATGTCAGACTGACTGGGCGGTAATTATTTGGGTCCTCTCTTTTCCCCTTTTTGAAAATAGGGACAACATTTGCCCTCCTCCAGTCTGCCGGGACTTCGCCTGTTCTCCAGGAATTCTCAAAGATGACTGCCAGTGGTTCTGAGATCACATCTGCCAGTTCTTTTAATACTCTTGGATGCAGTTCATCTGGCCCTGGAGACTTGAATACATCTAAACTAGCCAAATATTCTTGTACTATCTCCTTAGTTATTCTGGGCTGTGTTTCCTTTGCTGAATCATTTGCTCCAAATTCTTCAGGTCGGGCATTGTTTTCTTTATCGGAGAAGACTGAGGCAAAGAAGGCATTGAGGAGTTCAGCCCTTTCTGTGTCCCCTGTTTGCATTTCACCATCTTCTCCTCTGAGTGACCCCACTGTTTCTTTGTTCTTCCTTTTGCTACGAACATACCCATAAAAGCCTTTTTTGTTGCTTTTAACCTCTCTAGCAAGCCTGAGTTCATTCTGTGCTTTAGCTTTTCTGACTTTGTGTCTACACGTGCTGGCTATTTGTTTGAATTCCTCTTTGGTGGTTTCCCCCCTTTTCCATTTTTTGTACACATCCTTTTTTAATCTTAATTCAGTTAAAAGTTCTTTAGATAGCCACCCTGGCTTCTTTAGGCACCTTCCATGTTTCCGTCTCAATGGTATTGCCTGACGTTGTGCTTTTACTATCTCCCTCTTAACAAACTCCCAGCCATCATGAAATCCCTTTCCTTTTAGTATTGCTGTCCATGGGATCTCACCCAGCACTTCCCTAAGTTTTATGAAGTCGGCTTTCTTAAAGTCAAGAAATTGAGTCCTAGTATGCTTGGCTGCTCCTTTCCGCTGTATAGTAAACTTCAGAAGAGCATGATCACTCGCGCCTAATGATCCTTCCACATCTACCCCACTAACCAAGTCATCAACATTGGTTAGGACCAGATCTAAAACGGCTGTTCCTCTTGTTGCTTCTCCCACTTTCTGGACAATGAAGTTGTCTGCAAGGCCAGTGAGGAATCTGTTTGACCTTATGCTCTTGGCTGAGTTTGATGTCCAACAAATATCCGGGTAATTGAAGTCCCCCATTACTACTATCTCCCTTCCTTTTGCATGCTTGGCCATCTGTTCCAGGAAGGCATCATCTATGTCCTCCGTTTGGCTTGGGGATCTATAGTAAACTCCCACAATGAGGTCTCTGTTATTCTTCTCTCCCTTAATTTTGACCCAAATGCTCTCACTTTGGCTTTGAGGTTCTAAATCTTGGATCTCTTCACAGGTATACACATCCCTGACATATAACGCCACTCCTCCTCCTTTCTTGTCTGGTCTGTTTCTCTGAAATAGATTGTATCCCCCCATTATTACATTCCAATCGTGGGACTTATCCCACCAGGTTTCAGTGATGCCTATTATGTCATATTTAGTTTGCTGTACCAAGAGCTCAAGCTCATCTTGTTTATTTCCCATGCTTTGTGCATTAGTGTACAGACATTGAAGTCCATTAATCATTCCCCCGTGTCTCTTATTTAAGGATTTTTTCCTCCCACCACTAGGTCCGCGTGCTGTTTGCTCCATTTGGTCTTAATTTAATTTTGCACATCAATTTTCTGATGTTCTTTGTTTAAATTTATATTTGAAGTTTCATTTATGTTTTAAAATTTTGCATTTTGAATATTTTTTGAAACCTAGATGTTGAAAAGATATGAACATGAATTTTAAATAAATAAATGGTAACGCCAACCCAGACAGCATAGGAGCCAAATTCAGGGGGGAGTGGCTGCTTGGGCACCCACAATAGTATAATTGTGGGGGGTTGGGCACCCACAAAGTCAATGAGAAAAGCCAGTAGGTGGCAGCGGTGCTGCCTCCAAGAGAGTAGCAGTTCAATTCCACCCTCTCCAGCCAGGCAGCAAGGCACCCTTTTCTGGGGGGTGGGGCCTCAGATGACATCACACACACTATGTGCAGGCATGTGCATGTGATGTCTCATGTCCATGTTGCAGCGGTGGGCACCCACAATCCTGAGGGCGAGATGGCACCCCTGCCAGACTACCTTAAGTTTCCTATTGACCCGGAAGGACTAAAAGCGTTTCCATTCAAACTGAGACTTTGTCTGGACAATCATAGCCCCAGGTGTTCCTGATTGCATACCTTGAATCAACACTCACTGGCTGTTGCTTTGAAACAGGGGTAGGATACCTGTTTAAGCCTGGGGGCCTCACTGCCTAGTGGGCAACCATTCATGGGGCACATGGTGGATGGAGCAAGAGATCCTACCTTTAGCTTTGCACATTCCAGCCACATGAAAGTCAGTGGTTTCAACATGCACATATCTATCTTGGGGGACAAGGTAACAGTTTAAGGACACAGTCAAGTCAAGCAAACACACTTCGTTAGGGCACAGAGTAGAGGAGAAGGAGATGTTACCTGGGGAAGGGGCATTTCATGAGACAATTCTCAAGGGCCAGATAGATACCCTGGGCCTTAGATGCCCTACCTCTGCTTTAAAAAGATAAGTTAATGCCTGTCCTGAAAATGTATTCTTTTACACTGTTATAAGGGCAATCAATTTCTCAGGGAAGTACTGAAAAGTAATCAATAACGCTATTGATATTTGTGAAATCCTTTTTTAATGCTTCTTTGGAGTCAATTGTGTTTGCAAAATTCTGCCTAAAATATTTACGGCTCTGGTCTGCATAAATATACATCGTATAATCAGATTGTTTTCTGTGGATATACTTAATTCTTAAGGCTCTTCATGGTGAGTGTTGGATAGAGAAATCACAGCGGCTACTCCTATAAGGCTGCCTCAGACATATTGCTTATTACTTGGGGACTGCAACATAAGCTGGTGATTTGTGTATGTAACTGTTTGTTCATGAATAGAATGCACCTATGAACCATTTCATTGATTTGTCTGAGATGGGAGCCATTCTCAAGAAACCCCCACACATGTTCAGATAATACATGGAATGAATAGAGTTCCCCACCAACAGCCCCACATGCCAGCCACATCCATTCGGTGACCACATGGAGAAAATTAGTCTGAAAGAACTCTATGTGCCTACATCTGAACATAGGAATGTGTGAATCTGTCAATTTTGGTTTTTCTCAGTTACTCACTTTTCTGATTTTAAATTCAGCCCTCCACATTTCCACATAAGTTTTCTATGTATTTATTTATTTTAAAAAGATCTTGAGAAACTCCATTGGCATTTTAGTGCATGTTTCTCCTAATGTACACACCTCTCAAAATTTATCAGATGTTCCAGGAGAAACAGCTTTTTTGACTCAAGGTGTGCTCTAAATAATAAATAATTTTATTATTTGTACCCCACCCATCTGACTAGGTTGCGCAGCCACTCTGGGCAGTTTCTAACAGATATAAGAACATAATAAAACATTAAAAAGCTTCCCTATATAGGACTGCCTTCAGATGTCTTCTAAAAGTCAGATAGCTATTTATCTCCTTGACATCTGATAGGAGGGCATTCTATGATGTCCAGGCTGAATGATGGGGGTTGAGATGCTCCTTTAAGGTATTTGGGGCCAAAGCCATTTGGGGCTTTAAAGGTCAGCACCAACTCTTTGAATTGTGCTTAGAATTGTACTGGGAGCCAATGTAGATCCTTTAGGACTGGTGTTATATGGCCCCAGAGGCTACTCAGCCTGCCACATTCTGGATTAGTTGCAATTTCCAAATCACCTTCAAAGGTTCAAGAAAAATGAGGGCAACAACTCTAGTCCTAACTGGTTTTCCAGATGAACTTAAAATAGCTTTTAATTATTCAGATCACATGTTCAGAGTGGCCTGTTTGAAGTTATGAATCAACTAATGTTAGCATCACCTTCCTGGCTCTCAACCAGTCCCTTCCAGGGCTTACCATGTTAGGTCTCTGTTTATGTATTCCTTGATGATGCCATGAAGTAAGTAAGATGTCATAGATGTAGACTTATGGCTAAGAGGCTGATCTGCGGAGCAGGGAGCTCCTGGTCTGAATCTCACCTCTTTATATCAACTCACTGAGTGGGCATAGACAAACCATCCCCTCTTGGCCTCAGTTTCCTCCATCTGCAATATGGAGGGCTAAAATATAATGAATGCTTTTTACCTTATAGAGTTCTTATAGTGACTAATTTATAATGCATGTAGGGTGCTTCAGACAAGTTTTTGAGCATTGTTGTGGTGCATGACAGTAGACAGGGTCTCTTAAAAACTCACACTGAGTTTCACTCTTTAAAATAAAATTAAAAGCAGATTAGCATGCATCTGCAAAAAATATTTATATTGGGATGGGATGAATGAAAGTAGCAGTTTATTCTTGTCTTACATACATGGCACAACATACAGATCTGGCACAAAAAAAGACATACAAATCCTCCAACATCCATGCTTCCTCCCAAAGAACTTCTATTGAATGTACAACATCATTAACAAATTGGTTATTGAGTTACAACAGATCTCCAAACATGAATAACCTCCCATTCAGGGTAATATTTTGCTTCATTGTATTAGTAGTAGAAGTTGTTGTTGTTAGCTACTTAGACAAACATTATTTTACATGTTTAATACAGGACATTATCCTTAATAGATTTCAAGATATTCACATTAAGAACCAAATACTTTATAAAACAGATTTTTCCCCCATTTCTTAAAGGCATGGTCACATGTATTTCAGTCCCATCTGGGTTAACAACTGGACTTTGCAAGACAAACGTTTCTTAAGAGCTAAAAAAGGGACCCTATATACAATTTGCCCAATGTAAAAAGAACTGATCTCTCTACTGGGATAGCTCTTATCCCACCAGTAGGAAAACTACCCCTCAGGCCACTTAAAGCAGATATTAACCACTGGGTGGCAAAATGACAGATTGTCACAACCCTAGGTTTTATTCAGAAACAAAGAAAACAAGGCATATTAAGAGTTATTTGGCCACTAGGGCTGGTGGCTAAAGCCTATCATCAAACAAGATAACTAGGTCTATTGTATTAGCTAGGGCTTAGAACACATATTTTCAAACTTTCTAGGTCCAATAAGTTTTTTCTGCATGACCTATTGCATGCTGCAACAAATTCTGGGAAACCCTCTAAGTCTCATACCCAGTTTGCATTAGTTGCTGCCCAGACCTCTAGATCTAACCATAGCTACACAAGAAGTTTGAATGTTTCCCCATGCAGTGCTTTCGAGACAACATTAGCCATATCCAGAGCAGACCCACTGAAATTAATGGACCCCAGTTAGTAATGTATATCCATTCCAATGGGTCTACTCTGAGCATGACTAGTGTTGGATATAGCCCATTGTAAGAGAAGACCATTGATGGTAGAGAACTTTAAGGAAGGTTTCTCCTCCAATGCAAGACTTATCACTGGGAAACTTAGATGAAGCTACAAGGAACCTAGCATTCCATCTGAAAACCACTAGGCTAGCCAAGTATTATTATTCAAATATTATCTTAAATCAGTCCCGATGAAATGTCAAGCTCATAGACCTTTCAACATGTGGCCTTGATGGCAACATTCTGTCCAACATGAATGTAGAATACCTAGCTTTTGATTAAGATTTGATCACATGCTCTTTCCCTCCTAAATTCTTAGTACATCTACTGTCCAAGTGAACATTACTTGCCAATTTTGACTATTCAGATCACTGGACTGATCATGGATTAACAGACATCTTTCCTCTAAAGCTCATCAAGGCCTTCTGGAGTATCTCTGTTGACTTCATAGAGCTTTAGAAGTAATTCATAATTTCACTGGGACTACCTTGGAGTAAACATTCTGAGGATTTCAAGCCTGGACTGATTTTGGCCTACAAATAGCCTGAACAAAACAAAATAGATTTGAAATTTTTATACACACAAGTTGCATTACTATTATTCTTTGTACATAGAGCATTTTCATAAAAAGCATGTTGTGAAAATGCCTTAGACCTTATATAAACACCATTATATCAAACACATCATTCAAAAACCTGGATAAATTACCAACACAAAAACCCGAAAGACCCCAAATGGAATTCTTTCAGTAATATTTGTTGCATATTTCACATTCCAGTCTCATCCTGTTCTGGCCAAATTATGGCTCTGGTTAAAAAAGAAGAAGAAAATCAACCACACAAACCTCCAGAAGAAACCCAATTCCACTGTTAATCCACCATGGGTCTCATCCTTCTCCCCTTCCCTATGCTTTTAGGAATGATGGTTCTGATCCACAATTCAGTAATACTAAAGTACTTGGATTTCAGTCAGTTAAGCCCCACTAAGGTCAATGAGAGTGCTACCCTTATATCAAACATTTGCATCGTCACATGAAAGGCTGCCTGTCCTTGTAAGATCACTTAGATCATTGGCACCTTACAGAATATCACAGGACAGTGACCTCAAAAGAGGCATTTTCTGTCACCACCCTTGCACTCTGGAAAGCCCTACTGTCTATTATCCAGCAGTTGCTTCAGATATCTTGTAAAGACATGTCTTTTTGCCTTGACTTTTCCTAACCTATAATATTGGGCCCTTTGGTTATTACTGAGGGTTGTACTGAGTGTTAGTCATAGGTAGGTAGGTAAACAATCCATCATTAGGCCTATCCAGTGATAGGCATGATTATCTTTGGTTCATTAATTCCAAATGTTCTACTCCTGGGTATAACTCAGACATAGGGTTAGGACTAGGATTGGCTTGAAACTCCCAAAGACCTCAGTATTTATGAACAGTGGATAAAAACACACACATCTGAAACAGATCACTAGATCTAGTTTAGAAACATGCTGCTTCAGTACACTACAGAGCTATGAGAAAGTAGCTTTGCAACATGTTCTCCTTTCCAACACTTTAACAATTGTCACAATCCTGTTCTCCAAACAAAGCACTGGGGCACAATTACAGCAAGGGAATGAACCTGTGACCCTTTCAACAAAGCAAGACTCTCATCCTTAACTTTCCACATAACCTTTGCCTCCACTGCAGCCCATTGAGAATGATTTCCGTAGAGACACATGCCTGGAAAATGCTATATCAGGCTGGATTATCCGCATTGTGCTTGCAGGAAGGATCCCATAATAAGGATATTAGATCCTTGATGACTCCTGCTTGCAGGATCAACCTAGGAACTTCCAAAGCAATGAGTATGTATCACTGTGTTCTTCACATACATTTCTCAATGGTTTTATAAAAAAAACCTCACACAAAGGCAAATCTGATTCTGCAGAACCATAATATCTACAGAAAGGATACTCCTGTATCTCAAGTATCTACCCAAAGAGGACAGGATAAGAAACTCTACTACTACAATTGTGCTAATCTGACAGATTTTAAAAAAAATGGTTTCTAGTGTAAACACATGAATAAGTTTCACAGGATTTCAATAGGTGTGCGTGTGCGCACGCCTTTGTTTCCTTTGTGAGGAGCCAGCACAATTTGCAATCGACCAAGTAGAATGTAACCCACAAACTATGTAAACCAGCCCACTAGGGGCTCAGCAAAGCTGCTTTTAATATTGGCCTGAGGATGCATTTTTTTCCTGGTGGGTCCTCAAGCAAGTAGTTAGCAGGACACTTCACATACCTGGATTTGGCTTGGCAGGTCACAAGTTGGGCTGGCCTGGTCTTAAATTACACTTCATCCTCCTAATCTGGGGAAAAAATCCTGATCCTATTATCACATGCATACCATCATGTTATGATCCTAATATTACCCACCCACCCACCCACCAGAGTTCTACCCAGTTGCCCAGTGGCATGAATGACAGCTAATTAAGTGAGTTCTATGGTCAAACAGCTCATTTACACATTAGTCAGCATGAGGTATAAAGCTTGCTCCAGAGCCTGATTCTGCTAAAACCCACTTTTAAATCTTTACCCACTTAGAATGGATTATTATTTTTTTGCAGGATCAGTGCTTTGTACGTATCTCCACTCTTTTTAAATTTTTTATAGGATTTTTAATTTTGTTTTTAGAATAATCAAACAGAAACATATAAGGGATAAGTTTCAGTTCAAACAGTAATTGTTTCAAAATACACCGGGTGAAAGATATAACACTACAGTATTTTCAATTGGTTATAAATTTTCAATATTTTGTTTCGTTTTCTTTTTTGGCCAAAAACTTAAAGTAATCCCACCACAGGCTATACTTGAAGCACAAATCCTAACCATACTGTAAAATTTACACTCTCCTACATCAGTGTCTAAGCCGTTTATTAAACAAAGTGAGTTTTTTGGGGGATACTTACAGAGTATTTCAATGTAAGCTAATGGAACCAACCTCTCTCTTTCTCTCTTTGAAATCTAAACTATATCTCACAGGTTAATTAATAAAGTGGACCGTAGCTATGCAGTGTGGCTTGACAAAAATCTCTTGAGTTTTTGGATTGCTCAAAGTATAAATACTCAACCTTATGAAAAGTGGTTGAGTTTCCATAAAATAATGTTTGTGACACATTATGATGCTGAAGGGATTGCCCTCCCCATACACTCCATTTCTCCAGATTTTTATTTTAAACTTTTACAAAATGCAGGTGCTTCTAGACTTAGCAACACATATTAATGAGATTATCTTCATCTGGGTGACAGCAGTAATCTAGGTTTCCTGGTACTTTAATAATAAAAAAACAAGACTTCTTAAATGTGTTTACAGCATTTTGTGTCTCTATAGCTGTGTAAACTCCAGTAGAATATGAACCTCTGATGATATTACGTCACTTTCTGTATAGCTTGCAAAAGAAAAAAGAGAGAGCCTGAACTGATTGAGAAAAGTTAGTTACCTTCTGTTTTGATAATTCATTTCAGTCCTAATAACAATAACAAAACAATGTCCTTTTAAAAATGTCACAAGCCTGTGATTATACATTGCAAAGAAAGAAAACTGATCCTTGCCTATGGAATTTTTGCTTAAAAGTTCCAACCTCTTGTTTCCGCTGTTAGCCATCACACAACATGTGCCATTTGGCAATTTGTCTCCTAGGATATTCACAGATTTCCTTCCAGTGTTCTCCTGCTGTTCCTTCTGCCGAAGCCCCCAAGGTTAACCGGCCAATGATTTCATTCCGGGATCCCCTATCTGAATCCAAAACCAAGAATTCGATGCTGATCTCTTCGAGACCCTCGCAAGGAATATCAAAGACAAAAAGTTCATTGAACACTGCATTGGGGGTGCACTTCTTGACGTGGGTTTTCTTTTTGGAGATCCTTTTCTTGGCGTGATATAGGTTCACTTTCACATAGGGGTCTGCAAAAGACAAGCAAAATCCAACCAATATCACACTACTGAAGAACCAAGTCCAATAGTCCAGACTTCCTTGTCTTCCCCTGCACTAAGGTTCTCACCATGCTTTCATCTCTACCAGTTATTCCTGTGCAGGAGAATCCAGCTAGAACTGATTGGTAAGATTACCGTATTTTTCGCTCCATTGGACGCACCGGACCATAGGACGCACCGGACCATAGGAGGGGGAGAACAGGGAATTTTTTTTTCTTGTTCTCCCCCTCCAAAACAAGGTGTGTTCAAGCTACATTCACCAGAGCTTGTGGGGCTGGCGGTGGGGGGAAGCGCTGCTTTCCCCCACCGCCAGCCTCAAAGATCCCTGAAGCCTTTGGAGCGCAGTGCCCCGCTGCCCTACAGAGGTTTGCGCGCAGCCGTCCCCAAGCTAGAGCAGCGAGATGGAGCCCTCCGTCTCGCTGTTCTGGCTTGGGAACAGCCTTGCTAGCTTCTGCAGGACAGCGGGGTGAAGGCACCGTCCCCAGGCTAGAGCAGTGAGACGGAGCACTCCGCAGTGCTCCGTCTTCCTGTTCTGGCTTTGGGCTTAGCGGCACAGCCTGCATTTGCTCTATAGCACGCATGCACATTTCCCCTTAATTTTTGGAGGGGGAAATGTGCGTCCTATAGAACGAAAAATATGGTAGCTTTGTCCACTGGGAAAAAGCTCCAATGAATAATAATAATGATGATGATGATGTGCCAGCTCATGATTGCATGCTACCTGACCACCGGTTGCTGCATTTACCAGTAAGGGACAAGGTGGTGAGAAGCTTGGCACAACTGGAGGTACAACAGCATAATCTGGAGCTCTCACTAATGCACCCCATTGCAATCACCAGTAAGCCACATTTCTCTTGCTCTTCTGTCCCCCAGTAGACACAACAATGTGCAGGTCTCCGCTCCAGGGATCAGATACCCTCCCCCCAGATGCCCTGGTCTCTCCTCTAGTTCCCCCATCTTGTATGGATCTTTCGGCATGTCACATTTTCTTCATGATCTTTCACTCTCTTTCACTTTCATTGCAGAAGGTTGGACTCAGGTGATCCTCAGGGTACCTTCCAAATCATAGAATCAATTCTATGATTCTTGGTTCTTTGAGGGATGGGCAGAACCACCCTGCTCCACTCCAGTTACCGTGCCCCCCGCACCTGTAAAGCAGACTTCCGACAAAAATTTTGGGAGATAGCTTATATTTACATCCAAGTAACCAAAAATTCAGAAAAGATGAGCAGGTGAGAATTCCATCTAATTGGTAGGGAAACCTCCCTCTAGACCAGCCTTTCTCAACCTGTGGGTCCCCAGATGTTGTTGAACTACAACTCCCATCACCCCTAGCTATCAAGGCCAGAGCTCAGGGATGATGGGAGTTGCAGTCCAACAACATCTGGGGACCCACAGGTTGAGAACCGCTGCTGTAGACCACTGAATAGATGACACAGCTGCAGTCTGTGGCTCCTCATAAAGGAGGGGTGGGGAAGGACTCCCTCATTGCTAGGTGAGTCATGGGTAGAAGCACACCCAAGCTCTCCTGCCCAGAGTTCACCCAAAATGTGAAAGGCAGATCTAAAGGGTACCCCATTAAATCCCCCCAGGCATAAAGCACTGGCAGATCCCTAAAGGGTGCCATTAACCCAATAATCCCATAGTATGTCTACAATTATTCTTCCCAACTTCCCCACCTGCCTGGACTCCATGCTCAATGAGAAACAAATCCCAGCTGCTCCCCAAATTGCCAATCAAGTTACCCAACAGTGTGGAGCAGGCTTCCTCAACCTTGGCCCTCCAGATATTTTTGGTCTACAACTCCCATGATCCCTAGCTAGCAGAACCAGTGGTCAAGGATGATGGGAATGGTAGTCTCAAAACATCTGGAGGGCCGAGGTTGAGGAAACCTGGTGTGGAGCAAACCAAAAATGAGGTCCCTAAAGGTCAATGAAAGAACTGCCACCCAAAATATTCCTACTCAGCTCCTTGAACAGGTGAGTAGCCAGGGCCCACACTGAGTAGAGCGAAGGAGGGAGGGCACAGCTCCTACTCCTTTGCTACTTCTTGGTCCAAGCTCTTAAGTCTATGACAGTGTTAATTATAAATCCAAATATATGCATGTAATAATGCAGCATTTTGAAATTACCTGATAATCCAGAAACATCAGCTTTGGGTAGGTGTCTGGCCTTTAAAACAACCACCGTGAGAGTATTTGTTGTAGACTGGTAACAGAGAGAAATCAGCAGCTCGCCACGTCCGGATGACTTCTAGAGGATTAGAAAGATAGCTCATATGTAGCAGATATCAAAGAATCATAAAATTGTTGAGTTGGGAGGGATCCTAAGGGTCATGTAAACCAACCCTCTGCAATTCAGGAATCACAGCTAAAGAATCCCTGACAGATATCTATCTGGGCTTTTCTTAAAAACCTCCAATAAAGGAGAGTCTACCACTTTCTGGTGTAGTCTGTTCCACTGTCAAACAGCTCTTACCACAAGAAAGTTCTTCCCAGTGCTTAGCTGGAAACACTTTTCTTGTAATTTGAATCCATTGGTGTGAGTTTTACCCTCTGCAGCAGCAGAAAACAAGCTTTCTCCATCTTCATTGTGACAGCCCTTCAAATATTTGAAGATAGCTATCCGTCTGGGATTACCCTACCCTCACCCTACCCCACCCCACCCAAAAAATGTGCAGATCTGCTACTAGATGGGCAACTCAGAACTATGACCATATATATTTGTGGTTTTAAAGCATATTGAATCCTTGGCCAGCCAGTCTATTGAAATGTTGTCACAAATAGCATCTGACAAATTAGAGTTTTGATGGACTTAGAATCATAGAATCATAGAATCATAGAGTTGGAAGAGACCACAAGGGCCATCGAGTCCAACCCCCTGCCAAGCAGGAAACACCATCAGAGCACTCCTGACATATGGTTGTCAAGCCTCTGCTTAAAGACCTCCAAAGTAGGAGACTCCACCACACTCCTTGGCAGCAAATTCCACTGTCGAACAGCTCTTACTGTCAGGAAGTTCTTCCTAATGTTTAGGTGGAATCTTCTTTCTTGTAGTTTGGATCCATTGCTCCGTGTCCGCTTCTCTGGAGCAGCAGAAAACAACCTTTCTCCCTCCTCTATGTGACATCCTTTTATATATTTGAACATGGCTATCATATCACCCCTTAACCTCCTCTTCTCCAGGCTAAACATGCCCAGCTCCCTTAGCCGTTCCTCATAAGGCATCGTTTCCAGGCCTTTGACCATTTTGGTTGCCCTCCTCTGGACACGTTCCAGTTTGTCAGTGTCCTTCTTGAATTGTGGTGCCCAGAACTGGACACAGTACTCCAGGTGAGGTCTGACCAGAGCAGAATACAGTGGCACTATTACTTCCCTTGATCTAGATGCTATACTCCTATTGATGCAGACTTATGAGAACGTAAGGTAGAAATCAGATCTCTATCCTCCCCCCACTACAAAACCAATATAGTCCCCTTGCTAGAGGAAAATATTTAAGTATGAAAATAGAAAACATGGAAGCTTCAACACTCCAGGTCACATACAGGAGCTTGTTGCATTAAAAACCATAAAAGCTGCAGATGGGAATATTGCTTGGTACACACAGAAGCAATTTGATTTGACGCTTGATCTTTTGAAAGCAATTACTTAAAAGTCAATACACAGGCAGGTTCTTGGGAAGGGTTATGGGTTGCCCAGGCTTTGAGACATCTATTAGGTTTGGAATTTTTTTTAAAAAAATAAATGGGCTTCCACTTATGTTGAAGTGACTTCCAAATCAATTTACAAACACACAGTAAAGACACTGACTTGGAAGCAAGCCCCCTTGATTTTTATGTGCCTTACATCAAAGTAAAATGCTCAGGATTGGTGCCGGAACAACTAATATTCAAAACACCAATGCCTTTATCCTAAAACATGCTTACCCTGATTGGCCAGCTGAGACATAATGAACTACTGGTAACTTCAACTAAATTGTTCGATGACTTAGATTTTGGTTGTGCAAGTACTATGAGTTAATTCAGTAGTTGGCAACTTTTGTCCAGAGAGCTGGAGATACCCAATGGACTAATTACATATAGGGTAGGTGTGACCAGAAGGTGGAAAGAAGCAGTGGTGGGTGGAACCAGGAAAAAAGGCAAAATCAGTAGAGAAGTGGAAGGAGAAGGAGGGAATTTAGATGTGCAGTGGATATGGATAAATCCTGAGCCAAAGTGAGTTGCTTTTGAGGAACTCTGAACTTGTCTGATATCTATCTGAGGGACCCCGAACCAAGAGACGACAATACAAAGCTTCTCTTGGTGTCTTTATGACTCAGAATCACAAAAAAAGAACTGCAGAAAACTTGTCTGCTGAAAGCAAAACTAATGTCTCTAAGTTTACCATATAAGGAAAGTGACATGTTGGGAGTGAGAGTGAGGAATCACAAAGGCAAATGTGAAGGGAGAAGGGAGGGAGAGCTTTACTGTCATTGACAGATAATCAGAGATAAATATTTTACCTCAAAAGTGAATCCCAATTAATTTTAAAGAAGCCTAGCACAAATTCCCTTTGACCCACTTGTCTGAAATTTGGCAGATTTCTTACCAATGGAACATCTCTCATATCTGCTATTTTCAGACCAATTGCCCAGAAAGTGTCACAGGAGATTAAGTGATATTGTTATCCCCCCCAAAAAATTGTAAAGTCTGGAACATAAATCTCTGCAGATATCCTTTTGCATATCCTATGCCTGCAAAATCCATCATTTTCTGCCAAATGGAAAATGGAAAACTTTATACCTTTTCTTAAAAAACAAAACAACAAACTTTAAAGTTGCACAGCAGCAGAAAATGAAATAAAAGCCTAGACCCATCTGCCTGTTATTTGGAAGGTTTTATCCACTCTGGAGAGGCTATTATGCCTGAAAATTTCATTCGCTTCTGTCAACAGGGAAAATACATATAGCTTGTCTTCCCAATATTCCCAATAGTAATTTCCAGGAGGTGATGGTGATTAAACCCAATTTTCCTAAAGCAGACTCAAACTTTGATGCTGTGCTGAATTGGGCAACCTACAAAATACTTCAAGTGGCCTATTTTCTGAAGTGCAGGATTACGGACCAAACTGAATCTTGTGGTTGGTACATACCCCTGGGGAAAGAAATCCATCTGTAAACTATCAGCTCAACCCCCTGGCAAGAGTGATCTGCCACACCCATAATAACCTACTAGGTGGAGTGGGAGGGGGGAAAGGAAGTGACACAAAGAGGGAGAACAGGGTTAACTGCATATGGATCATAGCCATGGAGATGCAGGCTAATACTCATAGGCATAGAAATCAATGGAGAATTTTTATTTTTATTTTGCCATTGACTTTATTGCAATGTTGATTGCACTGTTACAGCCCACCACTTGATTAAGAACTTAGATTAAACTGATTTTCCTGCACTGATGAAGTCAATGTAACTATATTGGTCTTTGTTCAAGGACTTCAGATTCAAACAGAACAACTTCTGCCTAGATATAGAGTTTGCATTTGGCTGCAACTCATGAACCTATTGATCCAACAAACTTTAGGTTATATGTTGTTTTGGGTCAGATTTGCATATCCATGTTGCCACTGTAGCCAGCATGTGTTAATGGGTCATAATGAGTTAATCATTGTCAATAGCACTTTTATATCACCCAATAGGAGCTCAAACCACTCCTTTTCCACTGAGGGGATTTATTTGTTTGTTTATTTTCCTGAGAGACAAGTGTTGAGTAAGTGTTAAAAGTAACATTGCCTGAACCAGACCTGAGTTCCACTTTTGTTGTGAGACACTTAAGGTAAGATATCCTGCTAAGATTTGCACTGTCTCCTGGATTCAAAGTAATCCAAGCTAAGTCTACACTGGTAGGAGAAGGAAGAATCTCAAGGGGATAAGTTCCATTGCAGAATGCAGGTGAGATTGCCATTTTCAAATGCCACAATCTTTAAGAATGTTCAGGAAGGGAGGGAGGGAAAGGGAGATTACAATGGATTTTCCAGTTGAAGCATGAAGTGGCCCAGACCACTTGACTATGACTGGCTAATCTTGGCTAGGACTGGGTATTCTGACATTGCTGGACTCTAATCAGTTCCTGCTAGCATGGCCAATAATAACAGGTGGTGGAAGCTGGAGTCTGATAACATCCAGAGGGCCACATGGTGACCACATCTACTCTATAATCTAGAGCACTTCATTCCCACCTCATCCAAGAACTTCAACAGAACTTCTTGTGACTGTTGGAAATAGCAGTTAGTGTTCCAATACCACTTTCAGTTATGCACAGGTAGGACCTGCCAACAAAATGCTGTACTGCATATGGATCTGCACTCAGATAATTAAATCCACTACCAGTATATATAGGATGCAGAAATTCCACTGGTAACAATTACGTGCTGCAGGATCACACACTGAGTTGCTGCTTAAAACCCACAGAAAACAGTGGGAATCTTCTAGTTCATCACAATGGGTTTCCAAGTCACAGGTACTCTTGCTCACAAAGCTGAAAGGTTGATACAGTGTTGTCTATCCCCCTGAAACCTCTCACCACATGGAAACTCAATGAGCCCATAACATTATTTTAACCTAGCGGATTTACAAATGTAGGTCATGGACTGTAGACCTAAGATGGAAGGAGAAGGGCTTAAGAGTTTAATTTACATCTGTTTGGAACCCTACAGAGGGACAAGTAAAAGCAGGAGGGATCATTTTGAGTGGGGAAAAATGGAACAATCCAATGGGTTAAAGTCTCCCAGCTTCTATCTGTCTGTTCCTAATCAGCCCCCCCCCCCCGTGATTTTTTATTTATTTCATTTTTAAGACTGTTGAATGTAACAATACACCAGATTACATCGTAGCCCACAGATGATGCCTCCAGTGTGATGGCATATCACAGATATGGGGAACCTGTGGCACTCCAGATATTGCTGGACTAAACTCTCACCATCCCTAACCACAGGCCATTATGGCTGCAGGGGTTGATGGGGGTTGGAACGCGACAACATTTCTCAGCCATGGTATAAAGGTAAGTCACTTTTAGATACTTTAGTGTAAAAAAGTGACAAATAAATATAATAAATAATTAAATACATGAATAACAGACATGTTTTTTTCCGCCTTATCCCATTTATGCCCACTCTACTGCTTCAGTCTGTAGAACTGGCACTGTTACGAGCTCTGCATAATATCTGTTCTGCACTTGACTGATGAAGTCCCTTCCCTCTGAGGATTTATCAATAGACAAACTGGGCCATCATACCTAGATATTTTAAGAACCCTTGTTGAGATAAATGAAATGGGGATATAGGCAGACATCCTTTCACATTGTTGAGACTCTCTACTTTATTTTATATATTCAAGATGCATGTAGGCTGTTGTCAGCGTGCTATACTTAGATTCTGCCTTTAGAAAAACTGTTATGTGCTGAGATAGGGCAGGCGAAATAAGATGATAATACAAAATATGACTCAAGATCAATTACCCTAACATTCTTTTTGATGATCTCCTTGTTCATCAGCATCCTTCCTTCAGACAACTCAATCCCAGACAGAGGAAAGAGAACTTCTCCAATGATGTCATCTCGGGAAAATCGGTCAAAACTTAGGATCATAAAGTGAAGGCTCAGATCTTGGACTTGAGTATAAGGGATTCCATAGAAGGTGAAGGTTTCATCAAAAGCTGGGTCTAATGTTTTTCTCAGCACTCGAGTTTTCACCTTGTGTTTCTTCTCCGGGAGTATCGTCATTTTGATGTATGGATCAGAAGTCATTGACTGTTCATCCATGGCAGGCAAGCCACGTGCTTCCTTGATGTTCACCATGAAAGCCTTCTTCTCAAAGTTATACTCAATGGAGAAGAAGAGAGTCCCTAATTTATCTTGCTTCTCTTCAGAAGTTATGGAAGTAACCGACTTCAGGCTATCAGGGGAGACAGAATCTTTTTCCCTCTCAGGAAAGAGCTTTGGAGTGAAGTTCTCGAGATCTGAGGAGTTTGGTATTTTGGGGGTTGTTTTGGGGAAATTGCCGTTCAGATCTCGTTTCTCCAGGTCAAGGTGGAGAGAGGTCTTTGGCATAACCGGCTTGCTCTTGCCTTCTTCCTTGTCCTCTGCCCCAAACTTCTTTTTGCTGTTGAGGTTCTCAGGATAGATGTCGACGCCCTTCAGCACATGAACAAATTTGTAAGGCGGGGTCTTATTTGATTTGGAAGATTTGCGTTGGCAGCAGATCCAAGCAAAGAGGGAGACAGTGAAGACCAGCCCAAAGGCGCTGAAGATTCCAACCACAGTTGGAATTTCATCTGCAAGTCAAAGCACATGGCAACAAATGCATGAACGGCAGACTTCAGAGGTTGAAAGCAGTAGTTAAACTAACTATGCAAAGGTGAGCCAGCTGGTGAAGCAGGGAGAATGAACTGCTAGGTATACTTTATAATAATAAAGCCTATTCATGTTGTGCCCCCTGCAGGTATGAACGTGTATCGAAAACTCTGGCTGGGCATGTTTGCTGTTGCATGCAAACCTGAAACAAACACAGTTCAACAATTGTGATTGTAACAACTGACATGCTTCTGTTCAATTTTGCTGCTGCCCCATATAAAATTTATGAATTCAGTACACATATAAACATCTCTAGCTCCCTCCTACACCCTTCACATTAGTCTAAGTAGATAAAAGAGAATTTGAAATATGTGTTAGTCATATGCATGAGATCCACTTTTATATTACGGATTTCCCTTTGTGTTCAAGAAGGTACATATTTGCATGGCCTCATTGCAGGAAGGGACTGGTGTTTGGCATGGAAATGCAAAACTTAGTGTCTTAGGATATTCTTGCCATCAGCCTGGTGTCAGTTTTCTATGCAACACTGAACATATGCAGCCAGCCATTTCACCTTGTGCTACTTGTCCATTATACAAGTGCATGTTTAAATCCATCTGTGCACCTAATATTTTGTAAGCATTGGATCTATCTGGTTGCAGAGGCAAAAAGACGTTCAAAGCTACCCAGAGATGAGGGCATCTAAAACAACATTTCAAGGAAGCACATTTTCCAGCCGTGGCAAGTAAATCAATTTCCTGAGAACTTCTTTCCATCACTCGTATGAATCAGCCCACATTCCAAATGGCAATAGGGAAAATAGCATGAAAGCTGCAATGACATCTGGCGCATGGATAAAAGAGGAGCATTAGCATTTCATGAGTAAGCAGTGCAGGGCCAAATGAACGCCACTAATTGGAAATCCAATTCTGTCCATAAGTAACATTTCTAAGTGAGTCTAAGTACCACACGCTGGTAGCACCAATCAAGGCTAAGTCCACATTCTCCAAGCGAAATGGGGGACTCATGAAATATTAATGCAATGGCATTGCTTATGCAGGAAGGTAGCAAGAGTGCTGGTGTTCTAACAAATGATCAGCATCCTCTCTGTTTAAGAGAGAGTGAACGAACAGTTCCCTTGAAAGGATAAGTAAATCTCTGCTTGAGATGCAGAATGAGCCTCCCGAACTTGTGTAAGCAGATCCCTGATCTCCAATTTAAACAACAGGGGGATACACACACACACACTAGACTTGCACACCCAACTTCGGCATTAAAATAATGACTTGAATTGTTTTTAATCAAATCCATGGAGAAATGAAGGGTCCCACATATAAATAAGCTATTGAAGAGTTAGCATCAGCTCTCAGTACCTACATTGCCACTTTTATAGGACTGTTAGCATGGGAGATCTTTTCTCACTCTGGCTGACTGCTTTTGATTAGAGTAGATTTATAATGAACTTACTACATGCAGGGCATGGGAATGGGTTAGTGTGCAGACAACCATGCTTTGGGGTAGAGCACTGGTCACTGGGTCAGTTCCACCCCTTACATTTATGTGGACTGGGTCACTTTTTCTTCATACAAAATATGGGGTAGGAGACAAGACACAACCCATCAACAGTGAGGTAATGACAGTTGCATAAGATGCTTTGGGAAAGAGGCCAGGCTGGATCATTAACTCGGCTGAACAGATTTTAATGGCCAATTGACATATTTGCAAATACTCTTTTGAAGCTTGCATGCCAAAGTATTGTCTCCAGCAGCAGGAATGATGGTGCAAGTTACAACCCCAGCCTCTGAGAGGAAGAATGCCACAGTTTTATATTAATTATCCTCATAAAGTCAGTTATCAGGTGAGCAAGCTGTCACAAATGAAATTAGAAACACCCAGGGGGGAGTGATACAAGACGAAATCAAAACTAAATGTGCTGTACAATAGCTGCCAGTGGGCTTACAATCTGCCTTCCTTGCTGTTTTCATATGGCAAAGCAATTGCTTGGGTATTATAGCAGCTATATGGAAATGGTAGACTGGTTTGAAAATGTGCTATTTCTGAAAGTGAGTAGGACAGATTACAGAAGTGTTAACTGGAAGGGGCAGAATCTAGACACACGGCACAAATATGAACTGATCCAGTTTGAGTTGGGACCCAAAGAATTCAACTATGCCAACATAATTTTAAACTCCTATTAACTCCATCTAGAGGCTAGTGGAACTGACATCTATGACTTAGAGTTTACTCTCACAGTCTCGGGTGCACTTTGACTGTGGAGGAGCTGTGCTGCTATCCTGGTATATGGCAATGATAGCAATCAGGACAACATGAATAAAAGTAAGGTAAAAAGGTAAAGTGGTCACAAGCTGAACCACCCTCTAGGGACAGGGGAGGAAAACAACTTTATTTATATGAACATATTCAGTTCTCTCTAGGTCTAAAAGATAATGAGCCTACTTATTTAAAGTTTAAGGAGATATATTGGTGCAGAAAAGTGTTGTTTTTTTAATTGCCTACTTTGAATATGAGAAGAGAACCAGGGTTTAATTTTAGTTTCTGTGCACACACACACAAAATACTTAGTTCAAAGCATTTTTTTAAAGGGAGGGGTACTTTGCATACACTCCCTTAGCAACATCACTAATGACAGGAGACAGACAGTTGCAGAGGAAGAGAGAGAGAGCCTATGGACAGATGAGTGGGTGGGTGGATGACTAATCTATTTGAGTAAATATCTATCTGTTCCTCTCTTGAAAGAAGCAGTTATGGCAATTATCCTGAGAACATGTAGAATATGGATTTGGAATGAAATGCATGTAACTGATTCTTCTCTAAAGACAGATCACAACAAACAGTATCTTTCTCCAGACACTCCCCACCCCCACCCCAAAAGACACACCTCACGGTGCATATATTTTACTTCTGAATTTTTGGGAGCTATAGAAAGAGAACAGAGGAAATCAATAAACTGTAGAACTAATAAAAAAGGGGTGTCAAACTTCTGTAAAACCCATGCATCATATAAAGGATGCTTTTAAGGAGAGGCGACTGACGTCGCTCATATCAGAGCACAGGCACAGCCTTAGCTTTCCAGCGCTGGCTTTCCCCCAGGAACCCGAAATAGTAGTCATATAATTGCCTTTTCCAAAGCACCTGAATGAAATGAAATTAATCAAGCCTTCAAGATCGGTTTTTTTTTTTAAAGAAGACGCTTACCAAATTCTTCCCGGCTGGCTGCAATCGGAGCCATGTTGCTTGCTGCGCGCTCTGTCCAAGGTTCTGAAACCGCTCTTTCCTTTTTTTGCCCCTGTGCTCAGCCGCTCACTGAAGAGGAGGGAGGGAGAAAACGCATATACGCACACACAACCAAGGGAGTCTTGTTTTCCAACGTGATGAAAACACAAGCCTGAAAGATCGGGAAGGTTTTAGAAGGAGGAGGAGGAGGTAGAGAGGAATGGGTGGGGGGAAAGGGGAGGGAGGGTCTAGTACAGTCCTCCTTTCCTGAACACTGATTCGTGAGCCCTTGTCCTGTGGTTCAGATCTTCTGACTAACTGAGCTCTGAGACTGAAGACGTGGTTGAAACCCAAATTGACGCAATCCTGACGCTACAGAACTGAAATCAGTACCCCCCCTTTCTCCCCACTCCTGGGAATCCGGCACACATTCATCAATTATTTTAACGGCTCTGCTGCAGGAGATTAGCTCACGTTCTCAGTCGGACACAGACGGCAATGCTAATTTCTAGGGCCAAATCTCCCAATGTCTTATAAGACACAGTCAGACTTTTTTTTTTTAAAGTATATATTATTAATGTTTTATCCATGTTTTCTGTGACGGTGCTCTAAATGGAGAAGACGAAAGCCCTGGAGGCGAATGACCCAGATCCGTGCCTTTTCTGTTCTTCTCTCTCTCCCACTCTCTAAGATGAAACGCTTGGTTTGACTGGATTGCCAAACGGTTTTGGTTCTCATTGAAGACTGCAGGAAGTGGAACGTTTGTGTTTCTGGGAGTTACTGCAATATCTGTATCATCCCCTTCTAACAGACTACATTTTTATTCTGTTGTATCTAGCCCCACCCCCCACTTTTCTCTTTCACACAAAACCTTTTCATAACAAAATCTTTAAAAAACAACAACACAGCTTTGATTCACAACATAGTTGATACACAATATTCTACTTCCCAGAAACATATAAAATTGAAACTCTAAATTACCCAGAGTTGCCAAATGGCCTATATGCTTCATGGGAGTAGCCAGACTATTTGAGGGGAGGGCAGAAACTCTTATTCGTGTTGGTACCATGAAGTTTCCATGGGCAAATAGTCTCCCCTATATATTCATTTTTTAAAAAAAAGATGAACCTAGCTCACTGAATCATTTCTAATACAAGACAGCAATGTAAGCCCCATTGAGCTCAATGGGATTTACACGATTAGCACTGGACTGCGAAAGATGCTGTCATGAGGACTGGTGTTTTTCACACATTATGTGATGCACATGTACATATGTTTGTGTGAATGACTATCCACATATGGTAGTGAATTTGAAAGTCAACATGTGGGCTGAGCTCCTAAAAAATGGGTACAGACTGGGTGTACAATAGCATGTGTGTTGAATGCACCAATGTATAATCATGTGCGGAATACTACAGTAAGATTCTTGGTCCATCTAGCACAGTGTTGGCTACACAGACTGGAAGCAGCTCTTTGGGTTTTCATGCAGGAGTCCCCTTCCCCACATTCCTTCCTGGGGATGCCAGAGTTTGAACGTGGGACATTCTGCATCCAATGCAGCCACTGAGCTGCTGTGAATAATATCCTCTGACCTGGAAGTTGTCCTGTATGGTTTGGGGCTAGGTGTATAATGAGAGAATGGAGCTCTGTACATGCTCAAAATCACTATTAATGAGCTGAGCTATGGAGCCAATTAAGCCTTGCCCCACATCAAAATAAAAGCCAAACTACCCCACTCTTCCAAATACTTTATAACTCTGGTGTGCACAAGTGCATAATCTTTAGTCTCTTCCCTCCATATTCATGCTTGCCCAACTAGGACAACTACACACAAGAATAGAAAGTAAAGTAAAACATAGTTAAATTTCAACCATTCTTGCTCAACAGAGCTCAGCTCTTGACTTGTCTCCTTGCTGTTCATTACCAATTTTCTTCTTGTGTTCGTTCTTGAAACATCAGATTCAACCCAGGAGAGTACATGGGGATGCACAGTCTTCCATGTGAACAGGGACTTTGTCATTCATTGCCGTACCAGGGAATGTTTTGGCACACTTTGGATATATGATTGGGTCATGATATGAACACCCTTGGCTAGGCACTTAGTGAGAACTGAGGGTCAGTTGCATGTCCACCCAGCTGAAGCCAAGGTAGTGAACTGTGTGTTGATCAGCCAAGCCAGGAAGAAAAGCTCCTCACGGAAACATGCCCTCTGATCCATGAGCTTGTCTAATCCTTTTTTTAAACCATCAACATTGGTAGCCATCACTGCCTCCTATGACAACAAGTTCCACAGTTTCTATGGATTGTGTGGTTGCAACTCAGCCATGGTTGAACTTTAAACTGTACGAGGGAATGCCTAGTCAGTCAGCTTCCCAGATAGATTTGTCCCATGTGTTATGTTTAAAGTGTCCACCAATGTGAAAGGTAAAAGGTAAAAGACCCCTGACAGTTAAGGCCAGTCGCGAATGACTCTGGGGTTGCGGCACTCATGTCGCTTTACTGGCTGAGGGAGCCAACGTTTGTCCGCAGACAGTTTTTTCCGGGTCATGTGGCTAGCATGACTAAGTTGCTTCTGGCAAAACCAGAGCAGTGCACGGAAATACTATTTACTTTCCCGCCAGAACTGTACCTATTTATCCATTTGCATTTTGACGTGCTTTCAAACTGCTAGGTTGGCAGGAGCTGGGACTGAACAACGGGAGCTCACCCCGTCATGGGGATTCGAACCGCTGACATTCCAAACTGGCAAGCCCTAGGCTCAGTGGTTTAGACCACAGCGCCACCCGCGTCCCTGTGAAAGGAGCAGGCCTCAAAGGCTCTGTGTGAGTGCCTGGAAATAAATAACGAAAGGAAAGAAAAGGCATTATCTGGATTGATCCCACTTTACTCCCCCTCCCTCTCTGTGTTGTTTTGCTAACACACACACACACACACACACACACACACACACACACACACACACACTTCCATCTGTCTGGTCCACCCTCCCCTACTGACTGACATCTCAAAGTCATACTTCTCCCAATGGTGAGTCGTGGGACATAATTTCATTTAATTTCAGGCTCACAGCCAGACAAGACACAGTTAGCTACCCATGATCAAAATGATAGTTAAAAAACAAAGCAAAATAACAAAAAAGTCAGGTTAAACAAAAGTATGATAGTGAATCATTATTTAGCTACAACCGTGGCCAAATAGTAACACAACAAAACCAGCACATCAATATGCAATATGTTCTGCAATTGCATTGAGCCTTATTGATCTGCCCGTCTAAAGAACATCAGCTTTATGTTACAGGCATACAGAGAGAGGAATAATATAGATGCTCTCCGTGACCCATCAATGCATTCACAGTAGTTTGCAGTGGAAGAGATCAGGGACCATATCTATCTGCTGGTGCCCATTAGAGCTATGGAGCAGGAGGGAGCTGTCAATTAGCAGCTGCCAAAGGTGTTCTCCCCATTGGGTTTCCTGGGAAATGGGAGACAATTGCAGGGACTTTACAGCAAAACATGCTGTTGCACAGCTTGCAGAAATGCCTTGATGTCACAGCAATTGGGTGCCCCTTTAATAAGAATCAGGAGGGATCAATTATAAGATGAGGGCAATGTTGCTTTTGATGCAAACTATAGGAAGGCAAAATACACCGAGACTGAGGAGTCTGCAAATTTTGGATCACAGCAAATGTCTACTTAGTCAACCGTGTCTTGTCTGCTGCAGTAGCCTGCCAGATAACACCCAGGAAGGCCACAAGACCCACAAGCAAGTGGAAAATATAGGAAGTCAAGTTTTGTTTATATGCAGCCTCTGACACTGAAATATATTCTGCTTCTAAATTTGGAAGTGCAATTCCTAGCTGGTATCATAGGTCACAGCTATTGACAAGCCTATGTTGTCGTCGTTGTTTCAAAAACTCTCATCCTTCATTGTATAATCATAGAAATGCAGAGTTGGAAGGAACCTCAAGGATCATCTAGTCCAACCCCCTGCAATTCAGGAATCACAACTAATGCATCCATGACAGATGGCCATCCACCCTCTGCTTTAAAATATCCAGTGAAGGAGAGTCCCACTCCTTCTGAGACAGTCTGTTACCCTGCCAGACAGCTCTTACTGTCAGAAAGATCTTCCTATTGTTCAGTCAGAATCTCCTTTCTTGTAATCAATCAGTTGTTAATTGACTGTATATTGCGTGATAACTTCCTTTTGCACATCCTGGACCCGTCATTCACAGGATGTCTCAAAGTTGTATTCTTTTTATTCATTCTCTCCAGGCAGTAATCACCATATTAATCACAATCAGCATATATTCTCCACGGTGGACCCCAGCCTTTGGAGTGAACTCCCCACTGAGATGTTGATTCAGCCAGCTGTTAAGAACATATCTATTTATTTGCACTTTCCCTGGCCTCTGAAACTGGTTGAACAATTCCTAGATCTATTGTAATTGTGATATATTGGGTGGTAATCTACTCACTCAGCTCAGCTCCACAAGGATAACTGCGAGTGCAATGGGATCCCCCCTTCCCCTACATTTACCCCCACCTATGCCCCAAATGTGTTTGTGTGTGTGTGGGAACCCCTTGAACAGATTCAGTGGATGTATAGAGGGGGAATTCTGTTGCGCCAGCAGTAGACCTATTGTAATCATAGGAGGTCATAGTTGGATTCCATCCATTGCATACAGAACTAGTTCTTTTGCACTGAATTGCTTTATTGTAAACTATCTTGGCATCCTTTTAGTGTGTGTGTGTGTGTGTGTGTGTGTGTGTGTGTGTGTGTGTGTGTGTATTCTAATAAATAAATGATACATTGCTACAACACTCTTATTATGCATAGTGCTCGGCAAACCTATCCTATTTTGAAGCATTTTTCTTTCTCTCCCAGTATATAGGAAATGGAGAGATTATGATGTAGCTAATTCAATGACCAAGTCTGCAAATGCATAGTCCATTAGAAGAAGAAGAAGAAGAAGAAAATATCAGACCTGCTTGAGAAGAGGAGAGTATGGGGTTGGATTTAGCCAGTGCCCTCCAGGTCCCTCTTCAGCTGTCAAAGATCTTATCAGCAGGATTTCAGTCTGTTTGTTTTTCAAATAAAAAGAGATGTGTGTTCATCCCTGTCTCCTCTGTGCAGGCTCTGTGAGATTGGAGTCGGTATCTTTCCTCTGTCAAAGCTCAATATTCTATCCAATGCATCACCTTTTTCTCCCCTCAGAGTCTTCTCCTCCTCACACTGTTGTCTAATTTGCACAGAGGATGAAAATGTGGATTATCAGCTGTTCCAAGATGGGGGTCATGGTCTCCATGCCTTTTCTGAAGATTGGGGGACCTGTGGCTCTCCAGGGGTAGTCAGACTCCACCTCCCATCAGCCCCAGTCAGCACAGCCAATGGTCAACGGTGATGGAAACTGGAATTCAACTACATCTTGAAGGCCACAGGTTCCCAATCCCTGCCTTATAATTTGTCTTCATGAAAATTCTCTTTCAAAGGCCTACAGATTCTTGATGCAACTTATTTCCCATCCTAATGAATGCAGCCTTGCCAGCCTTGCCCAACAAATTTTCGAGAACCTCCTCACTGCCTTAGTTTTTTACAAATCAGGCCCGTCGAGCTGTGTCTGGCTTCGCACATGGCAGAAAAACTACCACATGTCTATGATGGACTAGGCTAGAGAAGACTTTGTATTATGAGCTAGTTTTGGCACATACACCCTCTCCCCTCTCTGATCTGGGGAGAGTCCTGATGGCCATATACAGAGGACTGGTGTGTGTGTGTGTGTGTGTGTGTGTGTGTGTGTGTGTGTTGCATTCTGCTCCCAGTTCTATGGTTCCCCACCTATGGCTTAGTAGATCCCCATCTATGCAGTTCTATAATGAACTCTGTTCACAGTCTTTTGACAGTGCTAATTGTTCTCTGGAAAGTGATGTCAGGGAGGATGTCAGGCAGAATGAGAGTCATTTCCCATGGTGACATTCCATCTGTGGTTTGCATGGGAATATCACAGTTGATTATCAACCTTCCTCCTTGCAGGGACCCAGCCTTCTTGCCACTGACCATTACTGGGGCAGGTGCTGTGGTCTAAACCACAGAGCCTAGGACTTGCTGATCAGAAGGTCAGTGGTTCGAATCCCTGTGACGGGGTGAGCTCCCGTTGCTCGGTCCTTGCTCCTGCCCACCTAGCAGTTCGAAAGCACGTCAAAGTGCAAGTAGATAAATAGGTATTGCTCTGGCGGGAAGGTAAACGGCGTTTCCGTGTGCTGCTCTGGTTCGCCAGAAGCGGCTTAGTTATGCTGGCCACATGACCCGGAAGCTGTACGCTGGCTCCCTCGGCCAGTAAAGCGAGATGAGTGCTGCAACTCCAGAGTCGTCTGTGACTGGACCTAATGATCAGGGGTTCCTTTACCTTTACTTTACCATACTCCCTTGCTTTCATATGACTTAGGCTTTTAACATTCAGTAACACGGATTGGATCTGGCACCTTCTACATACCAAAGAGCTATAGGGCTAGTGGTTAAATAGAAATTGGTCAGTTAATCATTTTGGTTTCAATCAATTCATTCATAATTACCTGATTATTAACAGCTCAGTCTGGTATTTGTTTACTCTAGCAGAAGTTCCAATGTACTCAATGGGACTTTCTTCTAGGTAAGTGCCTATAGGGTGGCATCCTAAATGTGCATCCATTTGAAGATGAATAAAACAAGACTTTTGAAAGAAAGAGGCATTAATATTAATAATTAATATTTAAAATAATTAACTTCAAAAAGCTGCCCTTTTAATAGAATAAATGTGTTTTTATTCAAATGATTTAATCAACTTCACTGCTGAATCTTGCTGTCCTAGTATAATTAGATACCAGACATTTGCTCAATCTATTCCATGCTGTATTTAGAACCCGTCTTTCTTGTTAAACTCTAAAGTAAGCGTGTCATGCGGTACAACTAAGTAACAGCATGGGCTTGATGCAGTGAAAAGCCCTAGACAGATATGCTGTGCAAGCTCCATCTAGTGTACATATTAGACCCACCAATGGTTCATGAACAAATGATACACAGATTCATGAACTTTGAAGGCATGAATCATGGGGCCTAAGTGGAGAAAACAGGGCTAGTAAGACATAGTCCAGAAGCATTTTCTAAATGCTTAGTCACAAAATGTGGAATGGAATGTTAATTTGTGAGTTTAACTCTCTCCCACCTCTTTTGCCCTGTTTTATTGTTCTCTGCAACTGTTTTACCAAAAGGTGGAAATCACAAGGAAACTGGCTAAATGTTAAGAACATAAGAAAAGCCCTTTTGGTTCGGGCCATTAGCCCATCTTAGTTCAGCATCGTTTTCTCATAGGGGCCAATCAGCTGCCTGTGGGAAGCCTGCAGACAGGACCTAGGTGCAACAGAGAGCCAGTGTGGTGTAGTGGTTAAGAGTAGTGGACCTGTAATCTGGTGAACCGAGTTCGATTCCCCGCTACTCCACATGCAGCTGCTGGGTGACCTTGGGCTAGTCACACTTCTTTGAAGTTTCTCAGCCTCACTCACCTCATAGAGTGTTTGTTGTGGGGGAGGAAGGGAAAGGAGCTTTGAGACTCCTCAGGATAAAGCAGGATATCAAATCCAAACTACTACTACTACTACTCTTCTTCCTCCTCCTCCTCCTCCTCCTCTTCTTCTTCTTCTTCTTCTTCTTCTTCTTCTTCTTCTTCTTCTTCTTCTTCTTCTTCTTCTTCTTCCCCTCCTGTGGTTCCCAGAAACTGGTATTCAGAGGAATACAGCCTCTGACAGCGGAGGTAGAAGGTAAGCCATCCAGTTGAATAGCCATTGGTAGCACTTCACTCCATCAATTTGTCCAATCCTCTTTTAAAGCCATTCAAGTTTATGGCCATCACTACCTCCTGCCGAAACCAGAGGCCTAGCATGGGCAAGGTGAAGGGGGCTATTGCCCCAGGCGCAGTTTTTTCAGGGATGCATTTTGTAGCATGGGACTGAGGGGGCATCAGGAAGACGCAACAGGCATGCGCCCGATTGGACTGATTGGAAGGGTGAGCGCCTGCCCTGTTGCATTCTCTTCACATCGCCCTCCGCACCCTGCCCTCCCCCAGAGTACCCGGGCATGTCTGCCCCAGGCACCACAAAGACATGCTCCACTGCTAGTGGGAACAAATCCCATAACTTAAATCTATGTTGTGTGAAGAAGTATTTATTTTTGGTCTGTCTTGAATCTTCCAACATCTTCATTGGATGTCCACAAGTTCTATTGTTCTGAAGCAGGGTGGGGGAGGGAACTTTGCACTCACCTCTTTCTCTACACCCTAAAGGTAAAGGTAAAGGGACCCCTGACCGTTAGGTCCAGTCGCAGATTACTCTGGGGTCGCGGTGCTCATCTCACTTTATTGGCCAAGGGAGCAGGTGTACAGCTTCCAGGTCATGTGGCCAGCATGACTAAGCCGCTTCTGGCGAACCAGAGCAGCGCACAGAAATGCCATTTACCTTCCCGCATGAGTGGTACCTATTTATCTACTTGCACTTTGACGTGCTTTCGAACTGCTAGGTTTGCAGGAGCTGGGACCAAACAATGAGAGCTCACCCCATTGCTGGGATTTAAACCACCGACCTTCTGATCGGCAAGCCCTAGGCTCTGTGGTTTAGACCACAGCGCCACCTGCGTCCCTTCTCTACACCCTACAGAAGTGTATATCCTTCTAAGCTATCTCTTATGCCCCCCATTAATCCAAAAGCCCTAAATTCTGTAGCTGTCCTCATTAGGAAAAGAAACTCTCTGGTGGTAGAATCTGTTCAACAGTGGAAGAGACTGCAGAGAGAGGGGGTAGGTTCTCCTCTACTGTAGATATCAAAGCAAGGGCCAGAGGTCCACCTGTTGGAGTTGATGTGCTCCTATCCTGCACTGTGGATCTTGTCGAAAGCAGCAGGTTGGTCTAGATGACATGCAAGGTCCTTTCCAGCTCTGTGGTTCCAACAAACAAATCTTTTTCCCAGAAAGATCTATATGGGGATATGAAATGATCCTAGCATTGTATGCAATCCTGCTCCTATCACTTTGCATGCACAGTCTCAGTAACCCAGACAACATGCCTGTAATTTTAAGACAGTATTATGGTCCCAAGACACTGTGAAGCTGGTGACTGAGAGGAGACTGGCCTTTTGAGTTCATGGCCACAATGAATTTTGAACCAGGGAGCCATCCTCAAACTTACTTTTTCTTACCCACTTATGCAACAACTGTTGCTTAGAGCATGGTGCTGCTAATGCCAAGGTTTGGAGGTTTGATCCCTGTATGGGAAAACTGCGTCACAGGGGGTTGGACTAGATGATCCTCAGGGTCCCTTCCAACTCTACAATTCTATGAAAGTACAGTTCTATAATTCTCATGTAAACAAAACTATTACCTATCCTATGTTCCAGTTAGGGGGGGTATAACAAATGCCCTGTCTATGCCTATGCAGTCTGATCAACTTTTGATGCTTGGTTTGCTTCACTAGCCTTGCAAATAAGAGTCTCTTTCAGAAGTCATTGGCCTCTGACTCTGAACTTAATATTTGTTATCATATTTCAGTGGAGACTATTTCTTCTCTTCCTATTGCAGCGAATGCATTGACTGGAGGAAGGCGTGTCTCTGGGGCATGTGCAGAGTGCTATCATAATTAACTCTCTGTCTTTCAATGGAAGGCTTTATTTAGAAGGCGGGGGGGGGGTCTCGGGCTATCTAGGAAAGCTTATCCGAAGAAATGGAAAGAAAAGGTTGATCTTGCAATGAGATTTAGAATTTGCATAAGCTGATCAGCTTCACTCAAAGTGCTCCTGGGGGTCTGAGAAGCAGATTATCGCAGCACCAGGGCCTGCACTCACCACCTTCCTGCAGCTGAAAGAAAGCAGGAAGCGTGGTTGCTAGGAGATGGCCCATACACTTCCAGAAGCAGCTAAGACTCAAATGAGCCTCTGGGCTTGGAAAACACTTCTCTCCCCCTGCCCACTTCTCCTACCCAACTGTAAATAACAGCTCAGAGATTCTTTGTCACCTTTAAAACCCTTCAGTAAAAGGAGGCTCCTCCCACCTTCCTTGCTATGGTACTGAAACTTCACATTTTTTCCACGCCATGCAAAATTTCAACAGGCCAAAGGTCCTCTCCTTGATTCCCTTCTCATCAAATTGCTTGCTTTTTTGCTGCATCTTTTATACATGTTCTGCCAAGCCAATTAATGCGGCTTACAGGGTAAAATCAAGGCTTACATTGTAAGAGATGCGATACAGAAGGGGGGAAAGAACAGGGACGGGAGGAAGCTGAGTTGGAGGGCTGGGGGAGCAGGTTCAGTCATGCTGTTGCATAATAAATTTATACAATGACTAGGGTCACATTCACACCTCACATTTAAAGCACACTGCTCCCTCTCACACAAACCAAGACTCTGTACTTCACTGTGGCGATCACACAGAGTCCCCGGACGTTTTACCGTCTATTGATCCCTGTGCCACCACTTGATTTCTCGCTGCCACCACCCAGGCCCTACCTGGGACACTACCGAGTCCAGTCAGGGTTAAATTGAAACATAAACTTCTGTTTATTTATTGCAATTTAACAAGCGTGTGGTTTCATAAACGGTATTGGTCAATTACAATCATGGGGTGCCTATCCAGACCTATAACTTCCGCTCCCAGCTCTCACTCACTAAACCACCTCTCAGATATTTACTTGTCTTCCTAGCTCCTAACTGTTCCTGACTCAACTTATTCCGCTACACTAACTCAACCTACCCTCAGACTCTATCCCAATTCACTCCCACTCCAACCAACCACACAACTCCCAACGAACTCCCCTTTCGTCTCTCCCAGAGCCCCTCCCCTTTCGACCCTTTATAGTCCCTCTGACTCCACCCCCCTGGGTTCTGATTGGGTAACTTGTTTAACTAATTCACCTCCAGCACTCTCATATGTTAACGTCACATAGCAGGTAGCAGTTCAGTCATGCTGTTGCATAATAAATTTATATAATGACTAGGGTCACATTCACACTTCACCTTTAAAGCACACTGCTCCCTCTCACACACACCAAGACTCTGTACTTTACCCCTCACACATCTACAAATCCCAGCAGCCTTTGCAAACTACAGTAGCCACAATTCTTTCAGAGAAACCACACACTGTAAATATGCTTTAAATGCATGCTGTGGATGCATTTCTTTAAGTATTGCATTTATATATACAAGGAACTCAAGGTGGTGTACATTGTTCTCTCCCCTTCCACACAACAACCTACCTGTGAGGTAGGTTAGGCTGAGAGGTAGTGACTGGCTCAAGGTTCATGGCCAAGTGGGGAACTGAACCCTGGTCTCCCAGGTCCTAGTCCAACACACTAATCACTATGCAACACTGTCAATGCCTGCAAGTGGAGATGGCCCCAGGAAAGGAGCAGCCAGGTGGCAGTGGGTCCAACCAGACCAATGGAGGTTCTCTCACTGTCAGGACCAGCCCTATCCTTAGTCAGAGTGAGGCAGCTCCCTCAGGTGGCTGGTGCTTGGGGGCATGTGTGTGGAGAGGAGGAGGAGGAGGAGGAGGAGGAGGAGGAGGAGGAGGAGGAGGAGAAGAAGAAGAAGAAGAAGAAGAAGAAGAAGAAGAAGAAGAAGAAGAAGAAGAATTTGGATTTGATATCCCGCTGTATCACTACCCTAAGGAGTCTCAAAGTGGCTAACCTTCTCCTTTCCCTTCCTCCCCCACAACAAACACTCTGTGAGGTGAGTGGGGCTGAGAGACTTCAGAGAAGTGTGACTAGCCCAAGGTCTCCCAGCAGCTGCACGTGGAGGAGCGGGGAAGCGAACCCGGTTCACCAGATTACGAGTCCACTGCTCTTAACCACTACACCACACTGGCTACACCACACACTACACCACACAGCAGCAAGATGTGTTTGAAACCCTAAAAGACTCAGGCCCCCTAAGAACTAGGAGTAATAAGCCAATGGCTTCCATGACTTCCGTCTGTTTGCTCGCCTATAGCAAATGCATCTTGCCTCAGTTTTTCTGAGAGTAACAGGAGACAGTAGAGTGCGGGAGGGTGGGAGGGAGGCAGAGAGAGAGAGAGAGCGTGTTCACCCGAATATGATTTGCAACATGACTCAGCATGCCTCATCAGACCGCAGTTAGCCTTTCCCTCACTGAGCCAGTTCAATCAGATAGATGGGAAGCTTGGTTCAAACTAGGCAGTTTCACTAAGCCTGAGACTGCCAGCGAATCTGGCCAAACTGTTCCCAAACTTGGCAGCTGAGTAATCCTATGTCACAGGGCCTTTAATTAAGGTGATCCCCTTGGGTCCATAGTAGCAAAATCCCAGAAAGTTCTTGAGCCATGCATGCATTCCCCATGTTTGCTCCAGGGACAGGGAGACCCTTGAATGGAGTATTTTCACCAGTGCTAAGAATGGCTCTTGGACACGAGCAGTTCTATCCTGTCATGTGCTGTTACAGAGGGGCCAGCTTCTCCAGAGGATTGAGGGGCCCCGACATGACGTCACATGATGTCCTGATATCACATGTGTGCAACGTCACAAGGGGCCATGTGGCAGAGCCCCCAGTGTGGCCCAGCCACCTCAAAAATGCACAGGGGAGCTGAAACTTCCTCTAGGAGTTGGCATCTATGCCAACCTATAGCTAGCATGTTGTGGTTTGGAGGAAACCCATGTTCCTCAAATGCTAAATTAGGGGTATTAGACTATCATCTGTCTATATCTAACATCTATCTATCATCTATCAACATGTATTGGCTGATTATTGCATTTCTACCCCACCTTTCCTCCATGGAACTCATACAAGGTTCTACCCCTGCTCACTTTCTCCTCACAAGCCTGTGTGGTTGGTTAAGCTGAGTGATGGTGACTGGTCACCAGTGAGCTTCACAGCTGAGTGGGGATTTGAACCCTAGTCTCCCAGGTCCCAGTCAAATACTCCAACCACTGCATCACATTATTTACTCTGACTGGCAGCAGCTGTCCAAGCAAGGTCCAAGATAAAATCCTTTCTCTTTACCTTCCTCTTTATCTTCTCAGATAAGAAATGAGGTGGGAGGATAGGCATGTATCCAGGAAATGTGTGCTTGAAGCAGAAAAGGAGTGTCTCCACCCCCAGCGTTCAGCCCAGACACTGAGGTCCAGTGTCGAGGGCCTTCCAGCGGTACCCTCGCTGTGAAGAAGCCAAGTTACGGGGAACCAGGCATAGGGCCTTCTTGGTAGTGGCCCTCCCACCAGATGTCAAAGAGAAAAACAACTACCAGACTTTTAGAAGACATCTGAAGGCAGCCCTGTTTAGGGAAGCTTTTAATGTTTGATGGACTATTGTATTTTAATATTCTGTTGGAAGCCGCCCAGATGGGTGGGGTATTATTATTATTATTATTATTATTATTATTATTATTGGCTATGTCCACATTGCTTTCTAAATTCATTTGTCACTAAAGGGTCTTTAAAAGCTGATTGAATTCCTCTCATTTGCAAAAGAAAGCAGCCCTAGTGCATAGGAGGATAGAATCAGGGGTGGTAGATGATGATGATGATGATGATTTTATTTATACCCCAACCATCTGGCGGGGTTGCCCCAGCCGCTCTGGGCAGTTTCCAACACATATAAAAGCATAATAAAACATCAATCATCATCATCATTATTATTAATAATACAACTCCCCGATACAGGGCTGCCTTCAGATGTCTTCTGAAAGTTGTATCATTATTTATTTCCTTGACATCTCCTGGGAAGGCATTCCCCAGAGAGGGTGCCACTGCTGAGAAGGCCCTCTGCCTAGGCCCCTGCTGTAGGAGGCAATGCAACTCCCTTTGGCCAAAGCTCTAACAAAGTCCATCCTGTTTTAGACAACACATGCCACAATGCCCTTGCAGCCATGGGAATGAATTGGCAGTGGTGCAGTGAGGTCCTTTTACATTCTTGACTGCATGATCTTATGCAGCCCCCCCCCCCCATAGGCAGTCATGGATATTACTTCACTTACTTGTGGTACACCAGCTGGGCTGCATCTGGCCCCCAAAGTCCTTCCCTAGCAGCCCCCGCCGCGAAAGGGTTGAGAGCGATGCCAGACCCAGCCCTGTGCTGAAGTGCGTTCTCCTTTGGCTTCTCCTTCCGGGATAATTTTAAGATATTTAAATCTTGGCTGAGAGGCAGGGAGGAGGAAAAGACAGCCCAGCTCTGCAGTGAGTAAGGTATTTCCCACAATGGATTCTGAAGTGGCTGCCGTCAGTGCGCGCTGGCAGAGATGATGTATTCCTGGCCCTCTAGTGCTCTGGACACATTTATATAATGCAATATCAGAGAATTGCGCTCGCTAGCAAGCTATTGCCAAGAACTCCCCTCGACTCCCTCCCTCCCTCCTTTCCAGACCGACTTTCTGCTCGGTAAAGGTTAGCTTTTCTGTACAATGCCTCTCTCTCTTCCCTGACAGCTTTATTTTGCCATGGTTAACACTCCACCGCTCCCGGTGAGATCGTGTGTGTACGGGTATATGCGCACACATACGCACATGAGTCCGCAGCAGGTTTGGGGGTCATGGCTGAGCTTAACCCCTGTTCTCTTCTGATGGTATACCTCAAAGGACTATAGCTTGGGGCTTGGGTGCATATTATGCTCCAGGAGGTCTCAGGTACGAACTCTGACATCTCAACTGAAAGATTAGCACTTAGAGGGAAGACTTCTAGCTGAGACTGTGGAAAGTCGCTTGCACTCAAGGTGGACCAACCTTCTCTAGTCTGGTACCTTCTAAGGCTGGATGGTCTATAATATCAATCAGAATCCTGGCCCTCAGAACCTCCATTAAGCCACACCCTTTCTTGGTCCTGCCTGTTAGCCCTGTACTGTTACAAAAGTCAGATGCCTCCCCCGCTCTCTGCCAAGCGATGTCAAGAACCCATGGGGTCTGTGATCCTTTGGGGAATTGAGACGACGGTGAAGACTATTGTAGCTTTAAGAAATATGGTTTATTCACCTATTTACACCATCAGTCTGCATGGAGAGAGTCCAGAGTTTACAGCATGGTCATTTCAAGAAGGGCTTCTCACCCACAGCAGTGCAGCCCTGGCATCTGAGTCATCTTTCCCAGCCAGCCTTCAGCCAGCCTGCCCAAGATGGATCACAGTCCTCCTTCTTCCTTCTTTTCCCCTGCTAAAACACTCTCTTTTTCTGTCACCTCACACCCAGTTAGTCTGGCAACCTTCCAAACCCCTGTCTCTGTTCACACCTCAGGGCAAGGGGGGGGGGGAGGACAGTTCTGCAATGCACTCTACTTGGGGCTACCTTTGAAGGTGACCCGGAAACTACAACTAATCCAGAATGCGGCAGCTAGACTGGTGACTGGGGGCGGCCGCCGAGACCACATAACACCGGTCTTGAAAGACCTACATTGGCTCCCCATACGTTTCCAAGCACAATTCAAAGTGCTGGTGTTGACCTTTAAAGCCCTAAATGGCCTCGGCCCAGTATACCTGAAGGAGCGTCTCCACCCCCATCGTTCTGCCCGGACGCTGAGTTCCAGCGCCGAGGGCCTTCTGGCGGTTCCCTCATTGCGAGAAGCAAAGCTACAGGGAACCAGGCAGAGGGCCTTCTCGGTAGCGGCGCCCGCCCTGTGGAATGCCCTCCCATCAGATGTCAAAGCGATGAATAACTACCTGACATTTAGAAGACATCTTAGGGCAGCCCTGTTCAGGGAAGCTTTTAATCTGTGATATTTTACTGTATTTTTTCTTTCTATGGAAGCCTCCCAGAGTGCCTGGGGAAACCCAGCCAGATGGGCGGGGTACAAATAATAAATTATTATTATTATTATTATTATTATTATTATTATTATTATTATTATTATTCCCTTGTATTGTCAATGACTTTCAATGGCCCTCTGTTGTTTCTTAACGGCCTTAGCTTGGCCTGGTCATTCTCCATAGGCTAGCTCAGGCAGCGCCATCTTAAGCATATCCAGTGCTGTGGTGCACCCCTGTTTCCCACAGTTTTTTAGGGAGTACGGCACTGCCGGCGGGGCTGGAGGAGGCGGGCAGCGGCTGGAAGGTGGTTCCTCCAGTGGGGAAGAGATGGAGACTGGACACGGCGCCTCCTGGCTCAGCTGGCCGCTTCCTGCCACGGTGGCCACTGCAGATGGAGGCTCATGGTGTGGCGTTGCTTTGGCGGGCATGGCGGAGCCAGGCGAGGGTGGCGAGGTGATGCCAGGAGGTACCGCGTCCAGCCTCCACCTCTTCCTTGGCGCCCTCCAGAACTTGGCTCCCTGGCACCCCGCGCCACTAGCTTCTATGGGTAAAATGCTCAGGAATTCCTCTGTAGCTTGTATTTCTCCCTTCACAACCCAAATAATCAAAATCCTACCATTTATTAATTTCTAGAGTTTGGGGGGGGGGGTCCCCCTCCCATATCTATAACAGTATTTTGCTGGGCTGGAATGCACCATTGAACTCTAATAGTGTCTCTTCCTTGCCCACATGGAGGATAGACAAGGGTGTCCTGAAATCAGCTTATTGCACAAAGGCAAACATTTCCATTTGTGGTTTTGCTCAGTTTTGCCTCCGGCCCCACCTACCGCTGGCATGTGGCCCTCGGAAAGGTTTCCAAGAAATGAATGTGTGCCTAGGGGCGGAAACAGGTTCTAGGCTGTTGGTTGAAGCTCCTGCCATGGTTCTGAGACTTGGCATCATTGGCACAGGATGCTGCCCGCCTGCTCCTTTGTGTAGCTGATAGGCAGGGGAAGCATCCATAATGCACACACAAATGACTCTGGGACACAAATTTGTCTCTTGGTTAGATTGCCAAGTGACAGGAGCGCAGGTGCCAGGGCAATATATCAAGGTTCAGTAAGTAGGGCTGTTAATCTTTTCTACAGAACCTATGCAGTTCTGCACAGAAGGAACATAGATCCTGAATTCTGTTGAGAAAGGAAAAGTGGATAAAACCAAGGGGTAGGATTTGCTGAAACAAATTTGGAAATTGGGATGCAGAAAGGGGAGGTATGGGGAAGTCGGTGAAGTAAGGTTTAAGAAAAAAGGATTCGAAATTATACCTGTTTGTTTATGTGTTTGTTTGTTTGTGTAATGTTTGTGTTTATAAAAATTGTGAAAAACCAATAAAAATTTTATTTAAAAAAATGAATTCTGTTGAGAAAGGGAGGGAGAGATCTGGAAGGGGCAGGGGGAAAGCTGTGGCAAAGTGCATACTCACCACTCCCAGATTTAATGATCCTAGTTACCTGGGAAATAAGGCTGGGTGCAAACAGAGGAAGAAAATGGGGAAGGGACACCTACCCATAAGATAAAAAGAGCCTGCTAGGTCAGACCAGTGCTTCATCTAGTCTAGCATCCTGTTCTCACAGGGACCAACCAGATGTCCATGGGAAGCCTGAAAGCAGGATTCGAGCTATCCCTCCTCTCCTGTGGTTCCCAACAACTGTTATTCAGAATCATTAGTGGCTCTAATAACAGAGATACAACAGCTACCCAGGGTTAATAATAATAATAATAATAATAATAATAATAATAATAATAATAATAATATTTTTTTATTTATACCCCACCCTCCCTGGCTAGGGCCGGGCTCAGACCGGCTAACACCAGTAAAATCACAATAAAAACATAATAGGGGACGGGGGAAAAACAATTTAAAATACAGGTTAAAATACAATTTAAAATGCAGCCTCATTTTAAAAGTAGCCCATAGATGAAAACCATAAGGAGAGGGAAACCTAAGGGTCAGACTGAGTCCAAAACAAAGGCCAGGTGGAACTGCTCTGTCTTGTAGGCCCTGCGAAAGATGTCAAGTCCTGCAGGGCCCTAGTCTCTTGTGACACAGTGTTCCACCAAGTCGGGGCCAGTACTGAAAATGCCCTGGCCCTAGTTGAGATCAACCTAACCACCTTGTGACTTGGGACCTCTAAAATGTTGTCACTTGTGGACATTAAGGTCCTCTGCGGGCATACCAGGAGAGGCAGTCCCGTGGGTATGTGGGTCCTAGGCTCCATAGGGCTTTAAAGGTCAAAACCAGCACCTTAAACCTGACCCTGTACTCCACCGGGTGCCAGTGCAGTTGGTAAAGCACTGGATGAATGTGATCCCGCAGCAAGGACCCCATAAGGAGCCTTGCCGCGGCATTCTGCATCCACTGGAGTTTCTGGGTCAGCTTCAAGGGTAGCCTCGCGTAGAGCGAGTTACAATAATCAAGCCTGGAGGTGACCGTCACATGGATCACTGTGGCCAGATCAGGGTGGGAAAGGTTAGTAGCACTCATTGGGTTTTCTGCTTTTTGAGTCCTTACTCCAATGAAAAGGCATTGGCTTTTATGAGTTGTGCCTGAAACAAATCACTGCGGTCTATCTCCTCCTCCTGGCATTATTCCTGTCCAGGGTTCCACTCTGCCACCCAACACCCCAGATGGACTATTTTTCTTTTCCAACTGTTGCTGTACATTTCCTGACTTCTGAGCATGATCAGTCCCCTTTGACTTTTTTTTTTAAAGGGGGGGTTAAGGTTCTACCTTATGGTTGTTGCTTTTTAAAAAATGTACTGCTAACCTTGGGGCATCTTTAAGTGTTCTCCTGATCATCTCTACTTGATCCTTCATGACTCATTTGTCTCAAGAACAGCCTACATGCACCCTCTGATTTTGCGGTTAGTGGGAATGATTACTCAGTGATGAGTAATGCACTCTGCATAGGCTCATGGTCACTCTCCTCACAAATGCTGCTGTTACTGCAGATTTTCCATAAGAATATTATCCTAAGTCCTTAGTTTATCATAAATTTTAACTTGGCATATTTCTGAAGTTAAGTTACACAGTTTTGGTGCTTTAATTTTCCTACCAAAGCAAGTATATTCTAGTCAATGGAATGGTGCCTGGGTTGTGCCATTTCAGACTACAAATGGGGTTCAGATGGCCGAAAACTTCTTCATACTCTTCCACCACTCTCTCTTTTACCCCCAAAGGGAAGATACCAAAGGGACGTCGTACCTTTAGGGACAGCACTTCGGGGTGGAACCAGGGCATGGGCCAGCCCTTGTGCTAAAATTATGGTGTTAATGGAGATTGGGTTTTAGCTTGTGTGGGTGTTGTTTATTTGGGGTGGGGTTTTAGTTTTATAAGGCTGATTAATGTTCTACCACCTTTAAAATGTGTTTGAGGGAGGGGGGTTATTGGTTTTTGTTGTTGTTGTTTTAGCTATTTATTTCTGTTTTTACCTTGTATTTTATTCCTGTGAACTGTCCTGAAATCTTGTGATGAAGGGTGTAATAATAATAATAATAATAATAATAATAATAATAATAATAATAATAATAGATTGGGGGAATCTGTCAGTTTCAGTTTCTCTCAATTTGTTGTTTTTCCCAGTCCTCATTGCTACATCAGCTTGTGATTTTTCTTAAGGCCTCATGAAAGGTTATCAGCATTTTAGTGCGAATTTCTTCTAACATGCACATTTTGTATGCTATTTTGCCCAATATATTGATTGTTGCAAAACAATTTTCTGTGTGTGCGCACATGTACACATTTCCTAGCTTATATGTATATTTCAATGGACACGTTATCGTGGTATATGCACTTGTGTACACATTAAAGGTAAAGGGACCACGACCGTTAAGTCCAGTCGCGGATGACTCTGGGGTTGTGGTGCTCATCTCGCTTTACTGGCCGAGGGAGCCAGCGTACAGCTTCCAGGTCATGTGGCCAGCATGACTAAGCCACTTCTGGCAAACCAGAGCAGCGCACAGAAACGCCGTTTACCTTCCCGCTGGAGCGGTACCTATTTATCTACTTACACTTTGACGTGCTGTCGAACTGCTAGGTTGGCAGGAGCTGGGACAGAGCAACGGGAGCTGACCCCATCATGGGGATTCGAACCGCCGACCTTCTGATCAGCAAGCCCTAGGCTCTGTGGTTTAGACCACAGCACCACCTGAGTCCCTTGTGTACACATTACTTGGCTGGATAAATGATACTGCAAAATTCAGAGGAGTGCACGTTCCAAATGATTACTTTGTTCCGGTTCCCATATCGTTTCAGAAATTGTGAATGAGGTAGGATCTCATTTAAATGCAAAGTGGGTTGGATTTGCCCCTCCTCATCCCTTCCTCCCACTGAGCTGTGGCCCTTTCTCAAAGAGGAGAAGTCAATGACTCAGGCGCCAGTCATCTGGCCCCTTCACTCTGGTTGCCAATGACTATGATGCTTCTCTACTCCAGAGCTTCGCTTCCTTGCTGTTAATGGATGCTGCTCACATAATGAGAAAGAGCAGAGGCAGTGGAGGTTTCACCTTGCTGTGGAAATTTCCAAACTGTAGTTGGGATGCAGTTGAGTGTCTGGATGTGGGCAGATTTCCATGGAAAGTAGCAGTGTACAAGCAACTTGGAGAAAGGCACGGAAGAAGGGGTGGCTGAAAGGCGATGATATTGATCAATGTCTAGTATACGCTGGGAGAAGAATTAATAGTGCAGGGAAGGGAGGCTTGCTGACAAGCAGACATGGAAATCTACAGCTCCAATTTCACCCTGCCGGATTCTTTCCATGTTGCAGTTTGCATCCCATCTGAGTTGTGGCTTTCATTATAGAGGGAACCTACTCCTACCACCCACCTTTAAAAAACAAAACATGTGCAATGTTTCAGATGTTATGTGGCTCTATTTGATCATGATAATGAGAGGGCCTGCAGAAAGTCAAAACTGTTGTACATCATGTTCACATCGCTGTAGCAGTCAAGTGGGGATTTTTGCAGGCTGGAGTGTGGTCTCAGCACGATAGGGAGATGGGGAAGAGATCATAGTGGCACAACACACAAGATATCTGCAAGAGAAGAAAAGAGATACTGTGTGGCGGCAGCGGGAGCCCCCATTAGCTAAAGTGGTACCTCAGGTTAAGAACAGTTTCAGGTTAAGAACGGACCTCCGGAACGAATTAAGTTCTTAACCCAAGGTACCACTGTATTCTAATTGTGTTCTGCTGAACATGCTTAGAAGCTTCCCTGTGATCAGGTTCCTAAGGGTGCCCAGAGGAAAGCTGCTGGAATCTGCCTCCATTTATTTGCAGTGCATTCAACTTTCGAAAGTCAGAAGTAGACCAGGCAAGTGTAAGGAAAAGGACGGGACATTTTATCATATGTGGTGAGACTGAAATGTAATTTAAAAATTTTGGGAAATGATATACAATGAATTGAAGAAAATGTTCCACTTAATATTTGTAAAAAAACCCTGAAGCATTTCTGTTAGGGATTGTAGGGAAAGACCTGCCCCAAATATTGAAAACATCTTTATGTATGCAACAACGGCCGCGAGAGTCATAGCACAAGGATGGAAGACTGAAGAAATTTCAACTAAAGAATCATGGCAAGAAAAATTGATGGACTACGCAAAGCTGGCAAAATTGACAAAAGTTACGGGACAAGGATAACTGTGACTTTAATGATGAATGGGAACCCTTTGCAAAGTATTTGAAGATGCAACAAAGTGAATTGGACTCCTTGGCAGGTTTTGAATAAACATTCACAAACTTTTTACTGACAATAGTCAGTTAAACAATTTAAGGATTTATACAACTTTGTAACATGCAGAGAACAGCATTCACAAAGAAACCAAAAACTGGAACTGAGGGAAGTCAGGATGGGAGGTGGGTTTTGTGTGGGAAGGTGGGGGGAGGGAGGAAAATGGGGGGGGGGGAATTAAGGATGACATGTTTTTGGATAATATGTTTTGTTTGAATTTTTAATAAAAATTATACAAGAAGAAGAAGAAGTAGACCAGGCAAAGTTGGAGATGTTGCAGAGGAAGAGACTGCTGGCATGTACTGCCCACTGTAAGGTCACATAGGTGCACCCAACTGGATGAATAGTCTGAAGGCATCTCAGCTTCCAAGAAATATGAAAGGTACTGGGTTGGGGGGGGCTGAAAGGGGGCAAGTAAACAGAATGGATCTGCTCAAGCACTCCCTCCACAACTTACAGTAAGCATCCTGGAGGAGAGGTGGTGTTATGAAGTGTGCAGTTTGCATTCAAGTCTGCAATTTTCACATGCAATCCTGACCCACAGTTCCAGGCTTCTTTTAATGTTGAGACCCAAATGCTCTCCAGAGTTTGGCACCCCAAGAGTTAACACAGACCACAGAGATTCATTGGAAGTGAACTTCATTATATCAAAAGGGAAACATCTTATTAGAGTATCTACTAAAATATTGAACTAAATCAATGAGCAGCACACCTATACTAGGCTATGCTTAGAATAGTTTCTAATGTTGGAGTCATTCTTAAAGCAGAAATTAGGTAGGTTCACTTTTAAATGCTAAATGAATAAAATTTCTCCCTTATCCTTGCTCTGAGCACAGCATGTCCAGGTGATACAATCTCACTTCTGCCTGCAGATTCCTTCTCATCTGCCTCCCTGCACTAATTGCCATCAATAATGAAATACAGGCCTGCCCTTCATATGGGGCAGAAATTCTTAAATTAAACATTTTTGAATCATTATAGCAGATTTTCTATGTTCGGCTAAATGCTGAGCCAGGGCTGATTATGATGGAATGCAGTAACAGTAAATTACATATCGATTCCACAAATATTAGTGGACACAAAGTTTCCCAGCAACTGGGAGAAAAGATTTTGCTTTTTTAAAAAATGCACAGGATTTTTTCCCCTTCTCTCTTGCCCTCCTTTCTCCTCTTCCCATCCTGTCTTTCTTCTGTCACATTTTACATAGCGCTGGCATCGCCAAGCTAATGAACAAGACAGGAGATTTCTTCCAAGCCATCTGGATTATGTCAGACATCAACAATACAATGATGGCAAGCTTGTAAAATGTCTCTTTTTAGACTGAGTCCAGATGGCAGCTTCCTGAATGTCTGATTTGGGTACCAGAGAACACAACTTGGAATGCATTTATTTCTTTAGTTATTCTTTTAAAAAAGGAAGATTAAAGACCCCCACCTTTCCATTTCCCTGGATCTTCTAGGTTGCTTACAACCCAGAATAACAAAGGAAATGAACTTCAATAAAAAGCAAGCAGTCTGAAAATATGTGTCCAGTGGAGAAAATGAGTGACAGGCAACAGAAAAATCTAATGAAGGGCCACAACTTAGTGAAGGAATGGGTTTCCCAAACCCAGAACTGACTGTGCAGGCAGTTTTAAACTGCACCAAAATCTCTATTTTTCCCTTAGCTAAAATGCATAAACTTGAGCCATTGAGCAAATGCATAACAAGAACACAGCTCTCTCCTTTATCAGTTTGTGACGTCAAGGATGACCCTGACTGTACCAGTAGAACAGAGAAAACACATCTGTGCCTTATCTTATGTTCTGACCACAAAGACACACAGACCCAAGTCTGGGAACAACACCAGAGTGTGTTCTCAGAAATGGTGACCTCTGGCTCCAAGATAAGAGTAGGGACAGGAATATCCTTTTATGGTCAGGAGTGCAGGAAGGAAATCCCTTTTATGGTTAAGAGTGCCGGAGCAGGAACATCTGTGATGTCAACCTGTGTGTACAAGCTGACGTGGCTGGGGAAGGGGGAGAGGGTGTCTGGAGGATATATATACTGCATGAAACTTCTCATTTCTTTGGACTTGCTGTGGACTCACCACACAAGTGCCTTCTGCTATCCAGAGAGCAGAATAAACCCTTTCTTTGAACCAACCTCGCTGTCATTTGACTTCCTTCCTCCTGTCCCGGAGCAACGCAGACCCAATCGGTGAACTCCAATAAGGCTACATTAGTGATACAGAATATGCTTTGGAAGCAAAGGATTCCAGATTCAGTCTCTAACATCTCCAGGTAAAATTGGGAGAAGTATTCTGCCTGACACCCTGGAGAGCTGCTGTCATGCAGTATCAACAGAACTAAGCTACATGGACCAATAGTCCAACTCATTATGATGTAGATTCCTATGTCCCAATGTTCCAGTCCTCTTCTAGACGTTTTAGGAAGAGCCCGAGACATATCCCAACCAAACATTTTTACTCGAAGAAGCCAATTTAACTACAAAAGCACCTTATCATTGTCCCTTAGCTTTCCTTGGAAAATGCCAGCAGCTACAATGGCTGCCCTTTTCTAAGCCTGACTTTGTTATTTTTAGCCATTTCCTGGAAGGACCTAGTAGATTGTCAAGAGTCATGATAATGAGGTACATTGCATCAGGTGATTCACCAATTCCCAAATATAGCTGGAAAGGTCAGATCAATTAAAAGTGTGTTATGGATGCTTTGAAGAGCGGATATTTTAGGGAATGTGGTTTAGGGTTGCCCAATGATCAGAAGGAGAGAAGGGAAATAAAGAAGCCTTAACCAGTCTTGAGTCTGGACTGCTCCTGTGCTTTGAACAACAGCTTTGTCAGCAGAGATCAGGAGTTTTGTACAGTGGTACCTCGGGTTAAGTACTTAATTCGTTCCAGAGGTCTGTTCTTAACCTGAAACTGTTCTTAACCTGAAGCACCACTTTAGCTAATGGGGCCTCCTGATGCTGCTGCGGCGCCGGAGCATGATTTCTGTTCTCAACCTGAAGCAAAGTTCTTAACTCGAGGTACTCTTTCTGGGTTAGCAGGGTCTGTAACCTGAAGCGTCTGTAACCCGAGGTACCACTGTATAGTGTGGAAAGGAACAATGAGCGAATATAGCCAACTACCAGTTGCGCAACATGACAGAGTGTTTATAGGAACACAGGGACCTTTCGTATAGCAAATTGGACCACTGGTCCATTTCACTGGTGGAGGAATGGGGGCGGGGGGGAGCACACCACCCCTGGCATCATCGGGGAGGTGGGTACAATCATGGCGGCCCCTGACACGAGATGCACACCCCCAACTGTGCCGGGTGCCACGCCCCTGTGGGCAGTGTGACACACTTCCGGGACACACGACACACACCCCGGATGCGCGCCATGCTCCACCTTCACCTGCTTTCTGCTCCTGGTGCTGGAGCATGCAGCTCTGCCACCGGTCCATTTAGACCAGTATTGTTAACACAGGCTGGCTGTGACTATTCAAGGTTTCAGGTAAGGGTCTTTCCCAGTCCTACCTGGAGATTTAAGGGATTAAACCTAGAATTTTGGATGCAAAGCAGGTGCTCCACTAAGTGTCTTAGGAGAGTTGAGCAAAAATGAGACACATAGTTTAGATCTAATTTTCATATCCAACCCCCCCAAGCTATGTATTCACAGAGAAACCTCCACAACTTCCCCACCACTTAGTTGGTCTGAAGGGATGCTATATTATAGAACTAACAACAACAATAATATTGTCTGTTCTATAATTGCAGAACTCTGTCACCTCATTCTGTTGCATGTGTATAGACCAAGCTACAATGCTAGACTAGATGGATTGTGGTCTAATTCTGGGGAAGCCGAAGTGATGTCCTCTAGATGTTGTTGGATTATAGCTCTCCTCAGTCCTAGTCAGCATGGCCAATGGTGAGGGATGGTGGAAGTCCAACAACGTCTCATGTGGATAAATTGTGTCCTCCCTAAAAGAGGGCACGTGTTGTGGTGAGACCTGGAGACTGACCTCCTGTGTTGTGGGTGGGTTGGATTCATAGAATCATGGAATCATAGAATCATAGAGTTGGAAGAGACCACAAGGGCCATCAAGTCCAACCCCCTGCCAAGCAGGAAACACCATCAGAGCACTCCTGACATATGGTTGTCAAGCCTCTGCTTAAAGACCTCCAAATCAGGTGTTGTGGATTAGTTAGCCACAACACCTGATTGGTAGGTCCCTCAATGTTGGGTTCAATCTGGCCAATGGGGCACAGTCTAAACTGATTGAGGGACCTATAAATACCTATGCACGTGACCCAGAGCTTCCTCTTTCGGCTCATGCATTCGGAACACCCGCCAATCTTTCCCTAATTTTAGGGCATTGTGCGATTGACCTTGCTATGCCTTCGTCTGTCGTCTGTCATTGGGACAGGGGCACAACAGGAATTTCCCCACTTGGTTGATTGGCTGTTGCCATTTGGCTTTTGCCTGCTATGTAGCAAATCATCACAACTTGTAAGGTTGCGGACAGGCACTGGTTCAGGTGATAGGGATGGGAGAGCAGTCTTGCCATCACTATGTGAAGGGTATTCCATTAAAGGAATCCAGGGACTCAACTGGTTTGGTTAACTCCTGAGAGGGGGTTGTGCCGGTGCCTGAGTCCAGGGGGGCATCTGGGTGGTGAATATAGTTTGTTCCCGGCTTTTCACCTACCCAGGTGTTCACCCTTGGCTGACCTATGCTGGTGCCCTGGGTCAGCGCTGCCAGCAAGGGTACAGGGAGCTAGTCGAACCAGAGCCTATGCAACCAGTCACTTTCTATAATCAATAAAGTTGTGGCCTAAATTCTGTCAAAAACCAAAACTAAAATTTGAGTCAAGTGTGAATTTATTTGGGGGGGAGGTCTCTGGGTCTGAACATGCAACATTATCTAACCACGATCTAATTCCAGAAAGAAATTCATTGGCATTTTTCAGCTATCTTTTCCTCTTGTAAACCTTTTAGACTACAGCTCCCATCATTCCCAGCCTCAGTGGCTGATTGTAGAATGCTGGGAATTGACGTCCAACAAAATCTGGAGGGTGTCAAATATGTCTAACCATTATCTTATTCCACAAGGAAATTCATAGTAACCTGAAGCGTCTGTAGCCTGAGGCGTCTGTAACCTGAGGTACCACTGTATAATTTTGTAACCTAAGTCTGCCTTCAGGGATCCAACTGTGAACTGAATGAATGTGAGTAAATTACTTTTATATAGACTTTAATAAGATTGTTGTGTCTATTCATTTTAGAGGGACAAGAAGGGAACTGACCGGGAATCTCATCTAGAGAGGCTCAGACGAGCCTGCAAGAAGCAAACCGCTGTGCGTTAAAATGGGAATGTTTAAACTCTGCTAAGATATAGAACTTGCTAATGTAAGTTAGGAAGGACATCATTAAACAATATATCAATATTTATTTGCAGAAATATTGTAAAAATTTTGAATGTTGAGGACATTGAAATGAATTGCAGGGGTTCTAGCAACAAGGTAAAATGTAAGATTGGATTAATAATAGATAGACTAATAGGACATGAATTTGCTGAACCAATTTTTAAAAGGGATACAAAAATGGGAGACGTGAGGAAGTCAGGAAAATAAGTTAACTAAAGAGGAGAAATCAAGAAAGAGGGAATTTTTGTATTCTTTTATATGTGTTTTTTCTTTTTCTTTTTTTGGTGTTTAATGTCTGTATTTTTGTATTTTATAACTTTGTATCTTTTTCGTTTTTTGTATTTTTCTAAACTTTTCTGTTGTTAAAAACCTAATAAAATATTATATAAAAAAATAAAATAAACAATATATCACCTCCTGCCTCCCTGAACATTCTCACAGTGCGCAGACTGTGGGGCTTGTGTGAGTAATGCCAGCATGCCCTGCAGCATGTGCAAGTGTCGTGAGCATACCTCGCGGCATGCACGCACAGTCAGCACGGAATTTTGAGGGGGTTGGCCCCCTACTTGAAAATTTTGGGGGACTCACCCCCAAGTTGACTCCCCTGTTCTTGCATGAGCAGGCTAGCCCAGCACCCCTACATAAACATGCAATGCATGATCAGGGCCTATGCATAGTTATCCTCACACCTTAAGGCCCCCCTTCAGACTGACACCAATCACATGTTGAGTGGAGCGAGGCATAATCAACACATGCATTGGTGTCTACAGAGTGAGACTAGTCCATTTGCGCAAGAGAGATCCTGAACAGGGCTACTACAGAACTATTTATAAAGGAACCATGATAAAAGACAGCCTTTTAGAAAGGCAACAGGAATTGGCAGAACAAAACCATGCAAAAACTAATCCTGAAATAAAAGGAAACTAAAATATGAATGAATGAGCAGAGGCAAACAAGATTCAGTCATGAGGAGTCAGCTCGCCCATAGATGTACACAGGCACAGGCACATCCAATTCTTCTGGGCTGTTGCTCAATCTACACTTCACCAGTTCTGAGATAATTACTCTTTGAGTGTATTTTGCCTCTATTTATCATTCTGCAGCTCTCGCCAGACTACGATCTTGATCTTCTTTCGCCTCCTTAACGAGTCTTTGTGCTAAAATAGGCTGACAGGGAGAGAAGGAGAGCAAATACTAGAGGTCACTTGCATTTAGCTGGGAGGAACGAAGGGAGTTGCCTTTTGGTTGGTTCTCTAAGTTCCAGTCACACAAATAGGTGTGAGGCGCAGGAGCTGATTGGTGTAAAGGCTGCTGATGTCACTAAAGACCTGAAGCCTGCATTTGGTTACAAAAACTTCCCCTCCATATGAAGATATATTTCTGTCATGTCCAGAGATATGAACTAGAAAATCCCCCAGGAGATTTGTTTTCCCTTCATCAGAGCTTCCAAGTGGTGCCTTTTCCAGAAAAGTCATTCAGGAAGGGAAGGAAGAGGGACAAATAGAAGGAACCTCACTTATAAGCCCCCTTTTTACCACCTGAAACGGCGCTGAAGAACATGTAACAGATAGTTTGTATATTGTTTTCTTGCATAAGCTCCCTTCTTTCTTTGTCTTTCTTTGGCAAATAGCTCTGTGAAATGTGCACCACTTGCACAGCTTTAAATCCACCCCTGCTCATTCGGATTTCTGGTTTGCCATGAGGAGAGAAGGAAGCCGGAGCTGCTATTGCAGCAACCTGGCTGCTGCTTTTCTGAAGTTTTGGGGTAGCTTGAAGGCAATGAGCCCCCCTTAGAAGGTACTGGGGATGACCAAGACATCAAGGGGTCCCACAGCGACAAGTGAGCTCCTAATGGGCCTGCTCGGTTCCATCAGGAGCTGGGTTGTCCTGGAGATTGAGCCATTGTTGCTGGGCTATAGCACACTCCAGCAGCAGGCTGCCCTGTCACTCCTCTCTCAAGAGTAATAAAGTTAAGCAAGTGAACAAAAGGATTGATTTTGAATTATTTTGAACTCTTGGATCTATTTGGTGTATTGACTGGAGAACAAAAAGGGAGTCTTCTCCGGAAAGAAGAAGAAGAGTTTGGATTTGATATCCTGCCTTTCACTCCCTTTAAGGAGTCTCAAAGCTGCTAACGTTCTCCTTCCCCTTCCTTCCCCACCACAAACTCTCTGTGAGGTGAGTGGGGCTGAGAGACTTCAGAGAAGTGTGACTGGCCCAAGGTCACCCAGCAGCTGCACATGGAGGAGCGGAGACGAGAACCCGGTTCCCCAGATTATGAGACTACCGCTCTTAACCACTACACCACGCTGGCTACACAGTTGGTGCCCTGCATGGAAACAAGTAATGTAAAATGTTTATTTTGAAATGTAGAAAAATGAAAACTCAATAAAATTATATAAAATAAATCCACCCCGCCCACTCTTTATGGGATGCTTCATATTTCATGGTGAGTACAGGGATGTATGAGAGCAAGCCCCACTGAATAGAGAGGAGACTTATTTCGAAGTAATGAAGTAGAGAGTTGGGTTGTTTCTTTCTGCCCATGCAAAGCTCTCTCTTCCCCGTCCTCCTAGGTTGACATACAACAGGGATTGGGTAGTCTGTGGCCCTCCAGATGTTGTCAGACTGCAAATTGCCTCATCCCTGACCTTTGGCCATGCTGATTTGGGCTAGTGGGAGTTGTAGTCCAACAATATCTGCAGAGCATATTGGCTCCTCCTGCTCTATGGCTTGAACAAACAGAGGCTATATTTACCTTTGCCACATTGGATGGGGCTGAGGGGATCCCACTGAATGTAAGCACATTCTCTCATTTTGCGAGTTCAGCACCTAGTTGAACTGACAAATCCTTCATAGTGACTTGGATCACACAAGCTTACAGTTTGGCCAAAGGGTGTCTGCAACAACCAAAGGTAATCTTTGCCAGTTTATCACCCCTTCTGCTCTGTTCTCTAATTCATGCACATATTTAATATATTCCTACCCACCCAGTGAAAATTATATGGTTCCTTAGGAACAAGCTTCAAAATAAATGTAGTATCAACACAGGCAGGCTGGCAACTGAAGACAAACAGAAACCAGCAATTTACAGAGAATGCAACTCTTACCTTTTTGTAACACTGTGTGTGTGTGTATTTCCATTTAAATGGCCTTTGACAAGGATCTACTTTTCCTCCATTTTACATTTATGCTTAACAAACAAAGAGTGAATATTTATTCAGGAGCATCCTGCTAACAGCAAACCCGACTGCGGCGACTTCAGGAATGTTATCACGCTCCGGGTTCAGGGAGGGGATAAATAATTAAAAAGCAGTTGGCATTTATGTGTTTGTTTTTATGTTTTATGGATGTGTTTTATTCTATATCTGCCGATGAGCAGGATCGCTTCTTCCCTTGAGCCGGGACAGTCTGTTCCTCCATGGTGGGATCCAAAAAGGGCTATTTATTCAGTTATCAGCACAGCATCTGAAGACTTCAGCTAAACTAAATGGCCTCAGTATTTTGATTCTGGATATTAAAAGGCTATTTCAGGAGATATGGCTAGAGGGAATTACAGTGTTTCGCCGTCACCTGCTTGCTTCAGGTATTTTACCCTTGTTGCTCTGGGAGAGGATTGCATGGACCCCAAGTGGCAGCCATGCCAACTCCAGCATGATGCCAGAATGGCAGGCAGGTGAGCAAGAAGGCAGGCAGGTGAGCAAGCAAGCAAGCAAGCAGTGTGGGCAGCCCAGGCAAGCCATTTAGCAAAGGGAGAGGAGCAAACTGCTCTGCGAAGCAACTTCGCCCTCTGTTAAACATGACTGCAGTGAGGTTTAGCAGAAGAGTTGGAGGAGCTTCTGAAATCTGTTCTCTGAAGTGCCTTCCCCCTCCTTTAAAAAGGGTCAGGGATGAGCTGTGAGCAGAGGACCCTGGGGTGACCTATGGGGGCATGAGGTTGGGCAAATTGTAAGGGGGTAGGTGCAGCAAGGCGATAGGGTGGGGAGGTGTAAAAGGAGAAGGATTTTGTCAGGTGTAAAGTGAAGAGGAGTTTTCCAGGTGTGGGAGAGAGGAGGGTTGGCAGATAGACAGGGTTGGCGATCAGAGATAGCAGAAATAGTAGCCCTTATTAAAAGTGTATAAATCAGGCATAGGCAAACTCGGCCCTCCAGATGTTTTGGGACTACAACTCCCATCATCCCTAGCTAACAGGGCCAGAGGTTAGGGATGATGGGAATTGTAGTCTCAAAACATCTGGAGGGCTGAGTTTGCCTGTGCCTGGTGTAAATCTTACATTTATCCAGTTCTTGCCCATAAAAATCCACAATATTTGGGGTTTTTAAATGGCACATTACCTATCATGGTCATTAAACAGTATTATTATTATTATTATTATTATTATTATTATTATTATTATTATTATTATTATTGGTTTAGCCTTCACAAGGTAGCTTACACAACAAAACAAATAAATCACCTGAAAAGCATTTGTATTTTATACACATATTGCTCTTGCATTCTCCATTTGAGATTTACATTCAACTTTAAAAAAATGCACTTAACTCTTGCTGGTTGGGCGGATAGATGTGCATTTAAACTACAAAACTGTTTTCTTTTTTTACCTAGAAAATACAGTAGTCAATAACTTTATGATTATACAGAAGAGGAAATGCTTGCGCAATCAATGGTAATGATATCAAATTGCCAGTAATTGCCCTTAAAATGTATTCTATAGGGGTAAGATTTCTAAATGCATAATCCTTCAGTGATGTCACATTATCTGCTTTCTGAAACCCAACAAAATTGGAAATCCACTCACCAGGTTGTTGGAATTGCATTTTGCCTGATGCTATCGCCTCATTGTTATGAGGAAGTTTCGTTAAAGGTGAACAAACGGGCATGAAGCTGAGCTTTGAAACTACGAGGTAGGGTTGTATGCGTGCCAAATTTGCATTTGGCTCAGGGGTTCTCTGAGGGGTTGAGGGAAATGTCTTTATTTCACCAGTGGTGGAAGCCTCACCACTGGTGACTGAGAAGATCTGCCAGCTCAATGGAAAGTAAATATGACCTAGCCAGAAGTAAACACAGCAAGACATGAAGTAATGAAGTAATGTTATGGATTTGGTGGTGCCAGCACATTAGCATCCTAAGGTGGATAGAGAACTTCCAGTTTGTTCCCTGCTTATGCCCCCTAGACTTCTCTGTCTGGCCCTCAGAGCTCTCTTCAGTCCATGTGCCTCGAAGAAGAAGAAGAAGAAGAAGAAGAAGAAGAGGAGGAGGAGGAGGAGGAGGAGGAGGAGGAGGAGGAGGAGGAGGAGGAGGAGTTTGGACTTGATATCCTGCCTTTTACTGCCCTTAAGGAGTCTCAAAGCAGCTAACAATCTCCTTTCCCTTCCTCCCCCACAACAAACACTCTGTGAAGTGAGTGAGGCTGAGAGACTTCAGAGAAGTGTGACTAGCCCAAGGTCACCCAGCAGCTGCATGTGGAGGAGCGGGGAAGCGAACCCGGTTCACCAGATTACAAGTTCACTGCTCTTAACCACTATACCACACTGACATGTTCTTGTCAGGAGTTCAGCCTACACTCGAGTAGGATCCTGGCAGAGACATATGCCCGACTGGCATGTCCTCTCCCTCCTGGTTGATCATTCAGGAGCTTCATAAGCTTTCTTCAGTCCGAACATCACAGCGATCGATGCCAACCGACACTGGAACACTTAGGGATCCGCAGAGTTTGTGCAACTTGCGTGACAGACCTCAGCAACTCAGCATTTTGGCTAATCTTCTTTATTTACTTATAAACACACTTGGAGCACTGCAACATGGCTCCTTCTCTCTCTAGCATCAGACAGCAAAGAGAAAAAAGACAAAGGACAATAGTCCCACTTCACGGAACACAGTAACACAAACATCCTGTCTGTGTCACTTCCCACTCTGTGGAGTCAAAACATATACCATCAACAATCCCATGACTGCAGTCATGGAGCAGGAATTCTAACAGTTCCACCCCCTAGTTGAGGGCTTTTGCATGGCTGGAATGTGTCCTTCAATTTTGCCTTTTAAGGTAAGAACCACAGCTCAGTGGTAGACCACATTTTTGTATGCAGAACGTCCTGAGTTCAATTTCTGGTCTGTCCAATTAGAGCTGTGAAATATTCCCTGCCTGTGAAATATTCCCTGCCTGAAATCCTGGTGACCCACTTTCGAGTCAGAATAGTCAAAACTGAGCTTTTTTTTTGGCTTGCCTAGAGGAAGGAGAGATGTGTATCTCCCTCTGTGTGTATGTTTTGGGGTAGAAACCTCTGCCATTACATGGATGGAATGTAGCCTAAATGAATGTAAAGATCAATCTATTTGCCTCCCTCACTTTTCCTTATGGCACCACAGACCTTTGCATATGGCCCCAACACTGTGGCCCCATTTACCACTTCCATCGTGCCCCAATAAGGTTGTCCATTAGGCAGCATCCCTTAGGCTGAAAAGGGCTACTCACTCCTGTAATAAGCACCCAAGTTCAACCTCCAACATCTCCAGGTAGGGATGGAAGATACCCATCTGCTAGTCTGCTGCGCCACTGCCAATCACTTTAAGCAGCACTGAGCTAAACCGAGCAATGGTCTGACTCAGTGTGAGGCTACTTCCTAGGTTCCTATTTCATAATTGGGGGAAAGCATAACTATGACCACCTTGCAAATACAAATCTGGCAGAAAACTTCAGCTATGCGATGACTCATGTTCAACACATGCTGGTGTTAACAGGGAAGACAAAGACAGTGGTGAGAAAGATTTTTTTTTTGGCCATATTTAGCTCAGGAAGGAATTTGGGATTTAAAAGCGAGTTTCTCCTGTGTGTGAATAGCTTCCTAAATTGATGGAAAATGAATTTTTGGGGATTGTGAGGTCCTCCCCAGCCCCAGCAAAATAAAAATCAATGCTGTCTCTTTTGCTTTGCCTTGCTTCAATTTTCACCAATTTTCACCTCAGAACTTTTTTGATCCGAGGGCCACATATCCCCTCAGCCAGCCCTCTAAGGGCCGAATGCCAGCAATGGGCACGGCCAAGACAAACTGTGTTGCTTAGAGTTGCATATGCAGCCAGTCCTTCTTCTCCCGCATGCTTTGTTTGCGCATTTGCAGACTCAATATATGCACATAGTACACCTTTGGGTCTAAAATGCCGATATATTTTTCAGTACCAGGCGAAGAACTGTTCAGTCATTTACGCCTCTTCCAATGCAATTGCTCAAGGAATTGCCACATTTGCTGATACAGAGCCATTAAAAATAACAAGGCGTGACCTAGCAAAATTGCTCAGTTTACACAAGGCAATAAAAATCTTAACTGGGCATGCAAACTTCTCTGTAGTTGAGTTTTCTTGCTGTCGCTTTTGGGACCACCCCAAAGAGGAACTTTAATAGAAAATAATTATCAAACCATGAAGTCTGGACAAGAGTCCTGCTTTTTCTCCCTCCCTCCCTCTCTCTGGATGCAGCAAAAAGCCTCTTATGTCAATGCAATCACAAAATCTAATCTCCGAAAAGCCACTGGATAGACCTTTATGGTGGCTTCTGTCAAAGAATGCATACATTTCAGAACAAATTGATGATCTCTGGCAGCGGCTAAGTCATTGAAATGTAAAATAGAATGAACTTTCCCTCTGCCACCCAAATCCTGTTTACGGGAAGTTAATCACAAGAACGCTTGACTAGCAATGAGCTGGCTACTTGCTCAGGTGCTAAAATCGCACACCTACAATTAATCCTTAATTCATACCATGAACTACCTGCCTCGTCTCAACCGTGGAAGCAAGAAACCACTAAGGTTAAAAACCTGAAAGCCGGATCCTGGGCAAAACAAGGAAGTGTTGTAGTGCCCTTATACACATCTATTTGAATAAGGAGAACAGTTCCAATTGCTCCCATCTTGATAAGGGCATTGCAGAGTTGGAAAAGGTGCAGAAAGGAGCAAGCGATCATATCAGGAGAGTAAAGCAAACCCTCATGAGGAAAGGTCATTTGAGGGTCATTTGAGGCTTTTCAGTTTAGGGGGAAAGGTGAATGACCTGGCAAATTATGCATAATCTGCAGAAACTGAAAAGAAAGAAGGTTTCTCTCCCTTTCTTACAATACGAGGACTTGGGAGATATCCAGCGGAAATGTGTGGTAGGACAGATGAAATAAGGGACATGACAAATAACTCACTGCCGCAAGAGGTGTGATGGCCTGGGACTTGGGCTCGGAACCAGAGGAGTCTCAGTCTGCACTGGATCCTTTGCCTCAGGCATCATCTGAACCAAGTCTGAGGCCTGATCCTGAAGAGTCCCAGTCTGCAAAGGTTCCCTTGCAACAAAGCTGGGCCGAGTCAGGGGCCTGAACCTGCCCTGGCTCCAGATGTGAGGATTACCTCGTTGCCTTCAGCTGGGCCATCACTTACAGCTGCTCCACTACTGGTTTGGTCAGGGGAGGATGAGGCTGCCTCTGGGTCTAGTAGCCCACCAACATCTCCCGAGCTACAGAGACTTAGGTCTGAGAGAAGGAGGAGTGCTTGCCTTCGGGCGAAACAGGGAGGTGAGTCGCCGGGGGATCAGGACAGGCCACTAACCTGACAAAGATAAAAGGGTGTCGGACCCCGCCCCAGGTTGTGGGAGCAACATTGCTGTATGCTAGATCCTGCCTGAGATCCTGTACCTGTCCTTTCCTGCCTCGTGTCCTGCCTTGGCCCTGTCGGACTGACTCCCAGTGGAACCTTTGGATTCTGGACTGGTCATGGACCGCTTTTCATGGGTTACCCCTGGGCCCAGCACAAGAGGTGATGACAGATGACCACTATCATAGATGGCTTCAAAATGAAATTATACAAATTTGTACAGCTGAAGACTATCCAGGTCAACTCTTCATGGTAGCTTTATTGGAACATCAAGGTCTTCGGAGACATTATGCCACTGAATAACCACTGCTTGGGAGGAATATCAAGAGAGGGCAGTTGGTTTCATGCCCTGCTTGTGGGTTTCCCAGCAGCCCCTAGTTGGCCATGGTGGGTTACAGGATGTTTGACTAGATCAATGTTTCCCAAACTTGGGTCTTCAGCTGTTTTTGGACTACAATTCCCACCATCCCTAGCTAGGAAAACCAGTGGTCAGGGGTGATGGGATTTGCAGTTCTGAAGCAGCTGGAGACCCAAGTTTGGGAAACACTGGAGTAGATGGCCCTTTGGTGTGATCTCTCCGGACTCCCTTATGTTCTTATACTCAAGTCAAGAAGGTGGCAAAATGTACGAGGGCCATTTTGGTCAATTTCTCAATAGGATTTTGGTGGGAGGGTAAGGCAAGCACTGGGTGCTGCTCTGGGTGTCAGTGGTGAATTTTGCTTCTCCTCACCCAAGTTTTACTATTGGCACTTTCAGAATTTTTAAGTTAGCATACATCTTCCACCATAATCCCACCTCTCTCTCTCACACACACACACCATCCTGAAATTCAAGCTGAATGGGAACTTTTAGGTTCCATACTAGATTTACAAAGGGACTTCAGTTCCCACATTCTTACACAGCACCCTGAAATACCCCTCTACCACATTCATGCCCTACACCCAGAAATTCAAGCTCGATGCTCTCACATGGAAATCAACCTCTATCATCTATCTATCATCTATCTATCTATCATCTATCTATCTATCTATCTATCTATCTATCTATCTATCTATCATCTATCTATCTATCTATCTATCTATCTATCTATCATCTATCATCTATCTATCTATCTATCTCTATCTATCATCTATCTATCTATCTATCTATCTATCTATCATCTATCATCATCTATCTAATCTATCATCTATCTATTTTTATCCATCTATCTATTTCCTTTCTTCTCTCACTGCACTCCCATAATCCAAGCTGAATATTCTCATATGAGATATTCAGTTCAGAACTAAAATATTGTGACCGTGATTTATATTCTTGGGTCTTCTTGTACCTATCTTCTGCTTGCAGCAGAACTTTTCTCTATGAGCAGTTTCAGAAGAGACCTTCAGTGAGGAAAACAAAACCTTATCCCACTTACTTCCATCCAGATGTGAGAGCATCTTCTGAAGAAAAGCAAAAGAGAGAGAGAGCTGTTATTCCACTGCCTCCTTCCAAATCCACGTCTCATGCTAGCAGTTTTGCATGCAGATAAACTCATAAAAGGTCCTTCCATCTCCAACTCTTTGGATCACAACCAATTTTCCCCTCCCACCCCTTCAGTATTACAATAAAAACCAAGATCACTTCACCCTTTATAGTGGAGAATGTTCACTAGTACTTTAAACGCCACATTAAGAGAGTGAACTGTGACCCCCATTCGGAGATATCAGAGGAGAGTGCTTCCTAATTGAATATGAGGCATAATGTTTCCTCAGCCATTTAATTGTTAGTTTTGGCCACTCCATAAACTGCATGAGCAATTGTGATTCGTTCACGTGTCAGGGAAATCTACATTGAATTATAACTTTCTTTTATCATCACTTAGGAGGGCAGAGGTTGGGGGACAGGCAGGGGGAGATGAATATGTCACACTGGTATAAACAACCTTATTTGATTATCTCAGCATTGTTTTAAGAGACTAATTAAATAGTGTCCAGACTGACATTTGTCCTTTGACTTAGGCATAATAATAATAATAATAATAATAATAATAATAATAATAATAATAATTTGTACCCCGCCCATCTGGCTGGGTTTCCCCAGCCACTCTGGGCAGCTTCCAACAAAATATTAAAACAAAGTAATCCATCAAACATTAAAAGCTTCCCTAAACGTGGCTGCCTTCAGATGTCTTCTAAAAGTCTGGTAGTTGTTGTTCTTTTTGACATTTGGAGGGAGGGTGTTCCACATGGTGGGCGCCACTACCGAGAAGGCCCTCTGACTCGTTCCCTGTAATTTCACTTCTCGCAGCAAGGGAACTGCCAGAAGCCCCTCAGCGCTGGATTTGATATCTGCACCAACATCATACCAGTTTCTTTTGGACAATACTTTGCAGCAGCGGATTCAGCCATGAGTAAAAATCTACCACACTCATGACTAGAGATGTCAGAGAATTCCAGCAAAAATAGAAATGGAAGTGGAAATTACCTGTTAGCTTGTTTTTTTCTCATTTCTGGAGCAGAAATCACTCCAGCAAATATTATAGGCATTAGCTGTGGTTGTTGTTAATTTCTGTCCTCAACTGATATGCAATTGGTAACATTTTCCCCAAATTTGCATTGTGTGGACAGGCGGAGTCCCCAGATCCCGCGCAGTCCCCCCCATCATGTGAAATAATGACTCATGACAACATGCTATGGGATTAAATTGGCCACAACTTTATTAACTTTCAAATGTGGGTAGACCTTGGCTCAGGCATTGGGCGTTCTCCCTCCCCAGTCCCCAGCCGGGGACCTAGGGAGCATCAGGGTTATCCAGTGTGTGGGGGGGGATGGGCTGGCTCTGGAGAACATATGTTCAAGCAGAGATAGCCGCCCCCGTTACGCTGCCGCCGCAGGGGAGAGCAATGACGACCTTTCGGCGTACAGTGAAAGCCTCCCTTCAGAAACCCCTTTAACGGGGAACCCTGGTATCGCCTCTGCAAAGAGGAAGATGGACTAAAGGATTCTGCCCAAGGCCTGATACCGCCAAAGTTGTGACGTTTTGCTATGGGAAAGGCGAAACCTGCCAATGCAGGGAAATTCCTTTCCGGCCCTTTAACAGCGACCTTAAGGTAGCAGCGCCCGCATACCTGTGAAGAAAAGTTAACCTGCAAAACCTGTGAAGAAAAGTTAACCTGCAAATAAGACATTAACTGAGGGTGGGTAGGGTGGGAGAAGCTCTGGAGCCAAGTGAGGATTCCCAGGTAAGAGCCTCCCTCTATTGTGTGGGCAGGTAATCCCTCCCCTACCTGGCCTGGTCTCCTTGGCAACGCTTCCCCCAGGTGGGATTGGACAACTGACTGAGGTAGGCGGAGACCTCCAGGTATCCCACCTGAGGGAAGGCAAACCAAGCCTATGCTGTTGGAGCCGCTCCAGATCTAGGGGCTGCGCGCGTCCACGCAAAGGGCGCCCCCCGTTTTAAGCGTGGAGTGGTCATTGCATTTCCTTTGCACTGAAATAAATGGGGTAGAATAGCATAATGGTAACGTAACTTAACTTACATAAATATCATAAGTAACTTATGCAATTAACTTAGATAAATTATGTAAGCTATGCAGTTTCACTGGGACATCTTGAGGCTTTCTCCTTTTCCATTCCTGATATACTCATGTACATTGAGGAAATAATACAGTTGGGAGACCTCAAAGATCACCAGTCCAAACAGGGCATACTTTTATAATCTTTTTGTAACTTAAATTACACACATTTAATGAATTTTAGTGCTTTTTTGAGACAGCAACAGTGTCACAACATTTGGAGAATATTGTTCCAATCTGTCTATTAGTTTGGAAGGTGCAAATTGGGTTAATTTGCTTAAAAATGAAGATCAAGCAAAATTCTCCTCCATCCCCAAACACTGGTATTTTATGTCTCCATTTGCATTCCCCACTCCACATCTTTCCCCAAGAAACACAACTTACCATTTGGGCTTCCATTCAAATTAAAGTAGCATCTATAACATTTTATCATTTGTTAATTTTACAAAAATAAAGCTGGCACATCTTGCAAATGATGGTTTTTCATCGCAGCCTATAAAGAACAGTAAAGTAAAGCAGCTATAAAGCTTCATAGCATTAATACAATTTACATCTAATTTCCATGATTTTGCTTCTGTTGTGTGTGTGTGTGTTTATTAAAATATATATATATAAATTTTTGCTGATTTAAAAAGTGCTTTCTCTTCTTCCATTTTTTAAAGACAATAGTGGTCCCACAGGATCAAATATTGATGCATGCATTTCAATTTTATTAGAAGTTCACTTATCATATTAATTAATTCCTCAATAATTTTATTCAGCAGGCCTCTTTGCATTTCCCAGCAAACCTTAGTAAATCCTGGGAATAAATATGGATATAAATGGGTGGTGAATAAAGAAAATACTAACTGCACTATTTTTTAAGGGTGAAATTTGATATTGTGCAATATTACTTTTGCTTCCGAACTTAGTTAGTTAGTTAGTATACCGCTGTGGCGTCAACCAGGCCACAGCGATGGCAACAGCTACCTTTGGAGGGTGACAGTAATTCAACACTGGACTGTGGGCCTAAATTCAATCTACCAGGCCCCTTTATATGGCATTTAGAGGCCATTTCCAGGAAACTCTGCCCTCTCACCAATCACATGACATAATTTGATGTCACCTGTCAATCATTTTGATTGGCTGTTGTGGCGTTTGCCCTCCTAGGTGTGTGACATCATACTGGCTTCATAAGGAAAGTGTTAACTAATTGTAAAATAACTAACCGATGGGAACCGAAGGGGAGGAGTTAGAGTTAGAGTTAGGGTGGTTGAGAAGTCAGTCTCGAGTTAGAGAAGAGATAGAGAGGATAAGTCTATGGGTTGGGCTAGTCTGATGTGAGAGAATCTGTTAAGAGGAGTCAGTCAAACAGTTGAGATAATCAGTCAGAAGGTATTAGGCAGGTATAGGCCAGTAAATAAACTAAAGTTAAGAAACTGACAGGAATTATCTGAGAAACCATAAACTAGTTAATGCTTATAAAATAAACTTGTTTATTTGGTTCAGTTTTAACAACTGTCTGGACTCAGTGTTTTACCCGAGAGCAACAGGTTGGTGGCAGCAGGGAAGCGAGCACAGTGGTGGCACAGGGATCAATAGACCGTTAAATGACCAGGGACCCTGTGTGATCGCCACAACCACCCTATACCCACAGGTCTCAGGGCAGTTCTCTTCCCCACTCTACCCACCCAAGCAGCACCCTGCCTCTCTGCTCCCCCAAATCTGCTCCAGGGAATCCACAAGCTCTTCAGGCAAACATGGCACTTTGCAAAAGGAGGAAAGGGATGCCCTCTTGTATGAATGCAGAGACACCATTAGAAATAACCCATTGTTTATAGGGCAACACACACACACGGATGCCACCCCTGCTCACTCCAATTTCCAACTCCCCTTCTCCCACACTGACCAATCCCTTCCTTTTACACCTGAACCTTTCCCACCCCCTTGCCCAAATCTCGCCACCACCTGCCATCTTGTCCCAGGCCCCTCAAAGATCACCCCAAGCCCTAGCCCCTTTTGAAGGAGGGGGAGGTGCTTCAGAAAGTGATTTTCTTCAGAAAGTGCCTCACCCTCCATTAAACAGCTTACCTGGGCACCTGCCACCCATACTCCTTGCTTGCTTGCTTGCTTGCCAGCCTGCCTGCCATTAGGTCATCAGCAGCCATGTGAACTGCAGCGTGATGACAGACTTGCATTTTTATGTGCATAGGAAGATAACTGATGGCTTGCCTACACCTGTATGCATTATCCTACATCCTATATGCATTCCTCTTACTTAAGCCTTAGAAACTTCTCTTAGCACACATTTGCCAGCTTATCTATATGACTTAGGGTGAAAGCTAGGGCAACAGTTTCCAACAGTCAGTAAAAATAGGAAATGCAGATATGCCTAGACTTAGAGGTAGGCTTGAGACAGAATGCAAAAGTGCAAAAATGTGAACACCTGGGGACTTTCTGAAACACTCAGCAAGATAATAGACATGCCTGAGGTGTAGGTCAGATTCACACATGAAGAAAGGGGGCTAGTTAGAGAGACAACAGGGTCCTGCACCTGCAGTACACCACCATATATGGAACTTGAAGTTATAAGAACTGCATGGGTTGAGAACATAAACTTAAAGGTAAAGGTGAAGGGACCCCTGACCATTAGGTCCAGTTGCGGACGACTCTGGGGTTGCGGTGCTCATCTCGCTTTACTGGCTGAGGGAGCCGGCGTATAGCTTCTGGGTCATGTGGCCAACATGACTAAGCCGCTTCTGGCGAACCAGAGCAATACACGGAAATGCCGTTTACCTTCCCACCGGAGCGGTACCTATTTATCTACTTTCACTTTGTGCTTTGGAACTACTAGGTTGGCAGGAGCAGGGACCGAGCAACTGGAGCTCACCCCATCGCAGGGATTCAAACCGCTGAACCTTCTTATCGGCAAGTCCTAGGCTCTGTGGTTTAACCCACAGCACCACCTGTGTCCCTGTTGCCACCTGCGTCCCTATAAACTTAGCAGGTGTTAATTCTTTTGGACCTGGAAACCGTCCTCCTTTATGGGCTGTGAGCTGGAGGGCATGGGAACCTGGGCTAACAGGTCACCACTGCTACCTTTAATCTCTACTACCTTGGGGATGTAAGCAATTTCTCTCTCTTTTCTTCTTCTGCTTTATATGCTTATGTGAAGCTGTTTGAGTGTTCTTAAGGGACCTAGGCTTCAGGTTACCATCTCTGCCTCAAAGAGACATTGGAGATGGTTCCTTTCTATCTTCTCCATATGATTGCATGACATTACTCTTTTAGTACTTGTGTGACACTGCAGGTGTTTTCAAATAAAGCTCCTGTTAAACCACAACTTCACATGTTCCGATTGCAACTCTTAAGTCACAACTGATGAGCAAAAGCCCCAGGGACCAGTTGAAATGTGAGAGGGATGTTCTGTAGGAGCTTCCAGATCAAACTTCTGGTGCCTAATTAAAAATCTCCTAGAACAGCCAAGCACTTTTTATAAAAGGCATCCTCTGTTCAACATCTCTAGCTGTGTAATAGAGCAATTGTGCTTCTCAGTTTTAATCTGAGCTAAATATAGCATCATTGGGACATCAAGTTTGCAATTAAGACTCACATTTTCGCATCCATGAGGGAAACAGAGCCTGCGGCACATTGATTAATATTACTCCATGTTTCCTAAGCTGGGTTCACATGTTACAAAATGCCAGAGAAGTCACAGCAGTGTGGCACATGACATAAGGATCGTGGCACAAGTGTAAATGGGCCCAATCCTAATTCATCTGATGGATCTGACAAACTTGGCTTTGCCTAATGAATTTGTTGTTGTTAATTTAAAGCATTTATAAACTGCCCTTCATCAATAGGATGGGGTGCGGAACATACAATAAAAACAACCAACAGGACTGCAGAATAAATGACAATTAAAAAACACACACCTTAAATAGATTTAATGCTAATCAATTTACAATATTTTTAAATGCAAGTAGAATGGGGTCACAACTGTTGCAGCCATTGCTGTCCAGTGCTGTCCAGTGCTGAAAACTGATGCAAGCCATTGCTGTCCAGTGCTGAAACTACAGTTCCACATGTGGCAGTAATGTGAAAGAGGTTTCTGCTTACACAAATGTGCATATTGATACACAAAGTGCCCTCCGTGTGAATAGGAGCCTTGGCCATACAGAGCCCCTGCTCACATGGGGAACTGTATGGGCATAACATATGGCACCCAATGTATGTTGGCAGCATGGCAAGTGGGTGCATTGGCATGTGGCACATGGGCTTTCCCCGAACATATGCTGAGGATCATTTGTATGGGGCTAAACCTGATACATTTGCACAAGGGGTGAATTTAGAGGAAGGGCTGGAATTCAATGGTAGAATATCTGCTTTGCACACAGATGGGTCCAGATTCAATCCTCAGCATTTCCAGATATTCCTGAGAAAGGCTCTCCTCTTAACCCCTGGAGAGTTGCTGGTAGTCAGTGCTGTCAGTACTGAAATAGACAGGCCAGGGGGCTGACTCAGTGTAAGGCAACTTTCTATATTCTATGCTCCTATGAAGGATCATCACCTAGGATGAGCTCCATATAGGTTTCATGATTTTTCTGTACCAGTTTGGTGGTTCCTTCCCTGCTTTTCACAGCAGCTTGATCTGCAGATATCAGCAAGTTGCAGTCAATACCATGAAAACCTTCACTTCCTGGCTTCTGCAAACCAAGATGCTGTTGAAGGCACGGGAGCATTTAATCTGGTCAGTTGATAATGCTATGGATCAGAAGATCTGGTTGCATGATTAAACAAACCATTGAAGTTGGCTACATCTTGCAGATCTAAACGGTCCCATTAATATTTTGTTTAAACACTATGCAGGGCATTTCAAACACATGTTAATGCATTTTATTATATATAGGTAACTGTTCTATTGCTCATTTGAAGCAAGTCTTTCACATTTTACCAGATCCATGCCTTCATTAATATGGGTGAAGCACAGGCCTATAAAACTATAGGCAGCATAATAATTATCAGTATAATTTGATGTGACTCAAGGTCTCGGGCTCTGTACGTCTCCTGCAGTCAATAGACATTAAAAAGCACAGCAGAATTTCAAGAGATCCATCTTTTTACATGAATACCAATTTCCATTTTGCTACTGTAGGCTGAAGTCATTTCAATAGGGGAGGGGAAGAAAGAGAGTTTGAAGGCCAAAGAGACACAAAGAACTGGAGAGAGATTCCCAGAGAAGTTATTTATACAAGAGAAAAATGCAGGGTGAGGAGAGAAAGCACTTTTTTTTTTTTTTTTTTTTTTTTGCAGAATGGAAAAGAAAGATACTGGCTGAGGCTGAACAATGCCAGTGGTGGAAATGAGACCTGGGACCTGAGTGTTTACTTAAAGAAAGTCCCCACAGTAAGACAGTCAAAAATGTAGCTGATGTGCTGGCGCATTGCTCAAGCGTATGCTCTAAAAATGGTACAGGTTAATTATTTAGTCAAGCATCTTCTAAACTGAATCAAATGGAAGGGAAGGCATCTTTCCTCTCCTTCAGATTAAATATGAATGGCCTAAATCCCTTAAGGAGGACATCTAAGCATGAAAAGTGGCAGGCATTGCCCGATGCCCCCTGCTGGCACGAAGGGGCAGCGCCCGAAGCAAATCGGTTGAAGTGGATGACCTGGCGACTGCAAGTGGTGATTTCTGTGTTAATTGGGCCAGCCACTTTGTTGTTGTTTTTTTGTTCCTTCCTGAAAAAGTCAAACAGCAGTGTAGCAGTAGATTTATTTTAGGTGCGTTCAAATCACTGTATCTTTACTAATGTAGCTGAGTCATATGTTTTAGGGAAAGGGGCTAGAATCTGCATGTGCAGGAGTTGCTCAGAAGGCAAGGATACTGAAGGCGCACCAGTTTTTCTATGAATGTCCAGAAGCATGAGGAAACTCTAGAAGCAGACCACTTGGTGGAGATAAAAGGACAGGTTTTGCATATCTATGATCTTATAAACTTCGCTGATTCTGAAGGTTCCTTGGAAGTTTTGCTTGAACAAACAAGTCCAGATGTATTCCAGATTTAAAATTTAAAATCGAAGTAAAATTTGGTGATACACATAGCGGGGAAATGCAGAAGACAGCAACCAAAATGCTGGTGTTTTTCAAACTCTTCTAGATCTCTCCCTCAACATTCCTTAGATTCAACCCATTTATTTATTTTCTTTTTCTTTTGACCATTTATCCCCTGGCATTCCATCACAACTGACCTCCAGGACAATTTAGCAATCTACAATTAATTCCCAGAAGAAAAACTGAGCAAATCAAACCAGTTGGTGGCAGTAAAGAGGAGCAGAATTCTCCAAAAGCCTAGACAAACAACTCTGACCACATCTACACCACCATTTAAAGCACCTTCAATAGTCGGGGCTTCCTGCGAAAACTCCTGGGAACAGCTGGGACTTCTCAAGTTTTCTGAGAGCTGTTAAGAGATCCCTATTCCACTCACAGATCTACAATTCCCACATGTTCCTGGGAAGAGTGATTGACCATTAAACCACTCTTTCCTTCAGACCACTGGTGGGGAAGGAACAGGGTGCTTAGATATGGATATAAATTTAGAAGCTGCAGGTGGTAGGATTTGCCATTTGAACTACCGAAGAAGGGATGATAAACCCCAAAATCCAACCCAGGCATTTGGGCATGTTGTAAATTGTGCTTATGCATGGGTTATGTGTTGAGAATAAGGCTGTAATCTTATGTAATTTTGCCTGGGGATCCCACTGGCATCTATAGGATTTATGTCAAAGTAGATGTGCATAACATTTCATGGCAGTAAGCAACAGTTCTGCCCAGAAGTGCTTACAATCTAAATTTTGACTACTACTGGGTGAGTGGGTGTGGCATACCTTTCAAGATTTCTCCAATGAAAATAGGGGCATCCTAGGGACGTGGGCGGCGATGTGGGTTAAACCACAGAGCCTAGGACTTGCCGATCAGAAGGTCGGCGGTTCGAATCCCCGTGATGGGGTGAGCTCCCGTTGCTTGGTCCCTGCTCCTGCCAACCTAGCAGTTCGAAAGCACAAAGTGCAAGTAGATAAATAGGTACTGCTCCGGCGGGAAGGTAAACGGCGTTTCTGTGCGCTGCTCTGGTTCACCAGAAGTGGCTTAGTCATGCTGGCCGCATGACCCGGAAGCTGTACACCGGCTCCCTTGGCCAATAAAGCGAGATGAACGCCGCAACCCCAGAGTCGGCCACGACTGGACCTAATGGTCAGGGGTCCCTTTACCTTTACCTATTCCATAATAATATTGGAGGAGAAGGAGGAATGACCTGAAGTGTAAAAACACACAAACATGGAATGGGTGTAATGAAAGGCAATTCTGTGGATTTGAGCTAGATTGGCTTTATAGTTGTGGTTCAGACCAAAGGGGTTAAGCAGTGGGGAAAGATAGGAAGATAATTCCTGCCTTTTACAGAATGGAAGCAGAGGGGAACAAATCTCTCCCACTTATGTCTTGAGGCCAATCCCACAGGGTGCCTAGGTTTACTTGGAAGACTTGAGAAAGGTTATGTATCATCCCTAAGAAATGTTTTTTTAAAAAGAAAGAAAGAAACGCAGTGTGCTTTTCTGTGCTGAGGAGAAAGACAGCAGGGTGAGTGATTATCTTCAGATTGGTTTGGATTAGGCTGCCCAGTGAATTTCAAAGACAAAGAGGCACTTCATGAATGAACTCCACTCACACCACAAAAGCCACACCTCAGTGTCCTTTACCATGAAACACAGCGGTTCATTCACAGAACTGAGAAACTGGCAGGTTGTGCTGAGTCTTCTTCATCATCATCATCATCATCATCATCATCATCATCATCATCAACTTCTTCATCTTCTTCTTCAAATGTCACAAAAAAAGAAAGGGAGAGTGACAGCAGCTGCCTACATTAACATCAGAAATAATCGACGAAGCCTAACTTAATCAGAGAGAGAGAGAGAGAGAGAGAGAGAGAGAGAGAGAGAGGAGATTGATGATTATAAGATAAAAGGTAAAGGTACCCCCAACCGTTAGGTCCAGTCGTGAATGACTCTGGGGTTGCGGCACTCATCTCGCTCTATAGGCCGAGGGAGCCGGCGTTTGTCTGCAAACAGCTTCCAGGTCATGTGGCCAGGAGAAAACAAGCTTGTTCCATCTTCCATGTGGCAGCCTCAAGAGTGAGATAGAAGTGAGAAGCCTCAAGAGTGAGATAGAATGTTTTGGCCGGCCACACTTGGTTCCCGCCCCCAACATAGGCAAATGTTGACAGGTTGTAAATGCTCAGATCCTGAAGCTGAGGCTCCAATACTTTGGCCACCTCATGAGAAGAGAAGAATTGCTGGAAAAGACCCTGATGTTGGGAAAGATTGAGGGCACAAGGAGAAGAGGACAGCAGAGGATGAGATGGTTGGACAGTGTTCTCAAAGCTATGAATATGAGTTTAACCAAACTGCGGGAGACAATGGAAGACAGGCTTGCCTGGCGTACTCTGGTCCGTGGGATCACAAAGAGTCAGACACGACTAAATGACTAAACAACAACAACAGCAAATGCCTCTAGTCTAAATATGTCCCAGGTGCAGTGGTATTGTTTATCCCTCTGCCTCCCAAATTTTCTCTGAACAGAAGTAAGGTAATGAAGGGGACATTTTGCTCTGAATAGCTGTATACTTATCCCATATTTATTTGCCTTGTTGCTACGGCTCAGGCACGATTGCCGGGACTTTAAAAGGCTTCGCGGATTCTCGTTAATTTTACAAACCTTGTTTTGATTTACCAAACCAATACAAATATTATTGTAGTTGTGCTAACTTTTCCTATAAGCTCCTTTTAAAAAATGTATGAGAACAGGCCCGCACACGAGCAGGAGCAAGGCACATCATACTCTGGCTACATAAAAATGATACAGTGAATTACTTTCTACAGGAAATCGCTATGGGGAGGGGAGGGGAAGGAAATTCCAAGAGACCTGAAGGAAAATTGCTGCCACCAACTTCGCATAAAAGTTGCAATTAAACTTTAAATTACAAATATAGTTGAGGCGCCTGAACGAAAGGAACTCTCCAAGCTGTTTTTGTGGTGGTTGTTGTTGTTTTACTGGAAGGTATTGCGTTTTATGTGGATAGCTTAGCTTTATTAAATCTTGTTTTACAAGGAAGTCTTTATTGAGGCTACTGTGAGTTGTCCCTCCCAGGAGTTCCAGTGCTGGAAGTAAGTAAGAAAGGAAGGAGAGAGAGAGGGAAGGAGAAAGAAAGAAAGAAAGAAAGAAAGAAAGAAAGAAAGAAAGAAAGAAAGAAAGAAAGAAAGAAAAGAAAGCCTTCATCAGAAGTTTCCACAACCTACTGTCATATTTTGAAAGAAATTCCTTGCAGGTTCAGCATTGTGTCTCATGAAGGAACAGACTCCCACCATGGGAGATGCTCGCTATCAGCACTTCTGTCAATGGGTCTCCAGGGCCAAGCATGTTATTACGTCTCGGGTTTCATTGTGAATCCTTCATTATCTTTCTTTTTAACAAGCTTTGTGTGCCCAGGCGGAGACCCCCAGACCCCAGGCGACACCCGGGTGGACTAATGACTTGTGAAAAGGTGTTATGGTATTAAAATTGGCCACAACTTTATTAAACTTTCAGATGTAGGAGGACCTTGGCTCAGGCATTGGGCGTTTATCCCTCCCAGTCCCCGGCCAGGGATCTGGGGCACATCAGGGTTAACCAATCTGTCTGGGAATTGGGCTGGCCCTGGAAGATGTATGTTTAAGAAGAGAGCCCAACCCCAATTTCACAGCAACACAGGGGAATGCACTGACAACCTTTCATCATATGGCCAGTGACTCCCCTCAACACAACCCCTTTAATGGGGAATGGACCCTATACTTACCTGGTCCGCTCCCCTGGCTCCGCCTCCCCAGTTGCAATTGGTTATTTGAACTGAGGTTTGGTGGAAACCTCAAGGTTCGTGACTTGGGGAGGTGGTCCAGGAGCGCTCTGCCAGAAGTCACGTAGGATCGGGGGTGCTGTGCGCAGGCACGTAAAGGGTTCCCTCCATTTGATGTGGAGAGCGGTCATTCTGGCAGTGGGAATTGGAGCAGTGGGAACCAGTGTAGCACTATGTAGTTGTTGTGGGGCTCCAGTTCCCATCACCCCCAGACAGTGGTCCGTAGACCCAAAATACACAGTACAACAATAGTAAATATCAACAGTTATTAAGGTGTCAAATCAGCCTTGGTTCAACCCATGGTATCCTCAGATAGGGCTGTGAGATCACCTTGCCTGAAACCCTGGAGAGCAGCTGCCAGGGAGTGTTGCCAAAGCTGAGGGAGATGGAGTGATGGTCTGATTTGGCATAAGAAAGGTTCCCTCAATTTCCATTGGTAGGATCATAGATTTGTAGAGTTCAAAGGGACTACAAGGGTCATCTAGTCCAACCACCTGCAGTACAAGAATCTCAAACAAGGCATCCATGACAAATGGCAATCCAACCTCTGCTTAAAAACTTCCAAGAAAGGTGCCCACAACCTCCCGAGGGAGAGCATTCCACTGCCAAACATCTTTTCTGTCTTCTGTTCTGGCATCCAGTCTGGCTCAATGCTATCTCTACTGTTGGGGCACTGAAGCATTTATGAAGTTCAGAGAAGGTTGGGGGCATCTGATCCCATTCTCTGCAGATTCCCCAGGTAAGAACACTACTGGGATCAGTATATGCAGGAATCTCAGCTAAAGCATCCATGACAGATAGCCAACCAACCTCCAAGGAAAGGAAGTCCACCACCTCCCAAGGAAGACCATTCTTCTGTTGAACAGCTCTTCCTGTCAGAAAGTTCTTCCTGATGTTGAGTCAGAATCTCCTGTCTTGTAACTTGAAGCCATTGGTTCGAGTCCTACCCTCCAGAGCAGGAGAAAACAAGCTTGTTCCATCTTCCATGTGGCAGCCCTTGAGATATTAGAAAATGGCTATCCTATCTCCTCTTAGTCTCCTCTTTTCCAGGCTAAACATGCTACCCAACTCCCTCAACCATTCCTCATCAGGCTTGGCTTCCACACCCTTAATCATCATCTTGGTTGCCCTCCTCCGCAGAAGATGGTGTATGAGCTGAGTGCATATTTAGGGGGCCACAAAGAGATCAAACCACATTTAAGGGGAGCTGGGTAGAAAGAGGGGTTGCAAGGAACCACTGTGTGTGTCAGTGTCACAACTGGTGAGGATGCTGTTATACTCAGATCCAGCTTTTGGGCTTCCCGTAGGAATCGAGGCTAGATTGACTTCTAGCCTGATGAAGTGGGCTTTTTTTATTTTCACAGGTGAGAAGGACTAAGGATTTAGGAGCAGAAAGGAGCTGCTGCTGGTGGTGGAGAGTTAACTTCCTCAGGGTCTAGAGAAAAAGTTTGGATAGATGCTCTTGGTGGGATGAGGAACTTAAGGATAGCATGTGCTGTCACATGTCACAATATATAGAGAGAAAGGGGTGGGTGGATATGCCAATTTTGGGTTCTCTCCATTCTTCTTTTTAAATATTCTTAAGTTTCCACACCAGTTTGTATTTTTTAAGACGCATCCTCACAAAAAAAGCACCAACATTTTAACGAGCATTTCCCCTAATATGAACATTTTGTTCCTAACATACAGAATTTTTTTGCTTGCAATTCCCCTTAAAATATCCCATTTTTGTATGTTGTCTTCACTAACATGTGATGTTTTTCTGTTCACTTCTAATATATGCATATTTGTGCGCATTTTGGGGGTGGAGAAGAGCATTTGCAAAATTCAGAAAAATTTTGTTTTCCAAGGATATGCACTTACTACAATTCTTGCATTGGAGCAGGATCTATATTTGCCTTTTTTTGATTGACAAATGGCTGCACAGCCACGATTCTCGATCTGGAACCATTTGCTTAGAAAAAGCTGGGAGGAATTTTGCTAAAGCTGGCTTCTTGCCTTCTGGCTTCACAAGAGTGTCGTAATAGGAGCCAGCATCAAGCCCATTAGGCTGAGACAACTGTACACAATGTCTAAAGCCGCAGCAATTGTCTTCCATTCTGAATCCATCCTTAAGATGATGCTGTCACCTAAAGCAGATGGCCGGTATTGCAGCGAAGTTGATGGCTTGCTCGGTGCAGAAGGAGCAATGAGGTGTTCCTTTGCTCGCGCCTCCCTCTTATTTCTCTCAGCATTTCCCTGCCCTATCCAGATGGCCCAGGACAGATTGCAACACCGATAAGCCTGAAATCGCAACAGCAAGAACGAAATGTCATTGTGTTATCACACATGGAAAAAAAGACAAAACTCGACAGAATGGAAATGTCATCTTTTTAAAAATCGCCAGCTTAATACCAGACAGTGAAAGCCAGAGTGCATAATGGTTCTCTCTCTCTCTCTCTCTCTCTCTCTCTCTCTCTCACACACACACACACACACACACACACACACAAAAGCTCTGGACAGTCAGCACAAGGACTTGGTGTTACATTGACTCGGTGCACAGATGGCGGAAAGAAAAGAACATTCTTGGCTGATCCTGAAGGTTAAAAAGGAACAGGAAGACCAGCTGTAACCTCTCTACTTTCATACTTACACTGCTATACTCATGTTTGGACTAGTGCAATATGTTCTATGTGGGACTTAGAGCCCACGTTCAAAATGCAGCAGTCCAGCTGTTGCACACATTAGCAGAGTGACTCAAAGCAGTAGGAAAAGAAACCGATGCAAATTCGATTTAAGAAGCAGGGCATAACTCGAGGTAAAATATCCAGGGAGGTTTACCTCGCCCAGGTCAGGCCAGCATAGGAGGGAACTCCTTCAGAACTACTTTCCCCTCCAACTCCACCAACAGTACATTTCCGAGCACAATTCAAAGTGTTGGTGCTGACATTTAAAGCCCTAAATGGCCTCGGCCCAGTATACCTGAAGGAGCGTCTCCACCTACACCGTTCAGCCTGGATAATGAGGTCCAGCTCTGAGGGCCTTCTGGTGGTTCCTCCACTGCGAGAAGTGAGGTTACAGGGAACTAGACAGAGGGCCTTCTCAGTAGTGGCACCCGCCCTGTGGAACGTCAAGGAAATAAACAACTATCGGACTTTTAGAAGACATCTGAAGGCAGCCCTGTTTATGGAAGTTTTTAATGTATGACATTTTATTGTATTTTCAATATTTTGTTGAAAGCCACCCAGGGTGGCTGGGGAAACTCAGCCAGATGATGATGATGATGATTACAGTGAGATCTCAGCCATCTTCCACACTGACAGTCAATCAGAGGCTAGATCTAGACACATTAAAAAAAAAAATCTAGGAAAATGCATTGTAAACCTCATAATGGGAAATCATGTTGCAGAAAGACGGGACTCCACAGCGCCACCTGGTGCCACAGTGTTATAACACATTTAAAATGCTTTTTCTTTATAGAGTGCCCTGTCTGCTGTCTGCCAGACTGATAGCAAAATTAACCCCTGAAGTCATACTGTTATACTTCCAATAGTCTAGATCTTACCCCTAAGGGCATCCCTCTGTCTCGCACTCCCCAATGCTGATAGAACTGTCCAGTGTACCAATTGGCATTTGGGCACAATTCAAGGTGCTTTTACCTACATGTCAGTTAATCCCGGGATATTTGAGAAAGCATGTTCTTCCATCTGAGCCCTTAACCATGCTCAGTGTGCTCATTAGACCCTGACCCTTGATGTCTTAAAGTCTCTGTGTGCCTGATGGAGAAGGTCCCAACTCTGAGATTGAAAAGAGCAATGAAAATGGTCATTCTTATGAAAAGGTAAAGGTATAGGGACCCCTGACCATTAGGTCCAGTTGTGACCGACTCTGGGGTTGCGGTGCTTCTCTCGCTTTATTGGCCAAGGGAGCCGGCGTACAGCTTCCAGGTCATGTGTCCAGCATGACTAAGCTGCTTCTGGTGAACCAGAGCAGCGCATGGAAACACCGTTTACCTTTCCACCGGAGCGGTACCTATTTATCTACTTGCACTTTGATGTGCTTTTGAACTACTAGGTTGGCAGGAGCTGGGACCGAGCAACAGGAGCTCACCCCGTCGCAGGGATTCAAACCGCCGACCTTCTGATCAGTAAGTCCTAGGTTTAAACCACAGCACCACCCGCGTCCCTCATTCTTCCTATACTTAAAAGCTAAAACAGGGGTGGCTTTCTCCCAGCTCAGTAGGGGTCACAGATCTGCCCCCCCCCCCCACACAATGATTTTGGTGGTGGCACATCTTTCTACTCCTTATTTGTAAAGGAGCAAAATAGGCAAGTTTTCCTAATCTGTGATTGGGATGAACTGGGTTGGGGATGTGTGTGTGTGTGTGTATTTGAATAGATAAACACATAAAAGTCACACTTGCAGCTTGGCTTTCAAAGCGTAGCTTGGGGACTCGGCCACATAATTCCCCCAAATTTCAATCACAGCCATGTGCCTACAGCCCTCTTTTATAGCTCTTTGAAAATGTGCCACCGAAGGCATGCCTGTCGTAAAACCTACAAAGCTAATGGCAGCATTCGAATTTGCTTCGTGTGTCTGATGGAGGAGGTGGGAAGTTTCTAAGTTGCCTAAGTTTCACGTAAACTTAATGACCTTAGTGGCATTTGCAGCCCATGTTGTTCAGGGGTTGCTGACTTATCTGGAAAAAAATATATATAAAGAACCCAGTGTGGTGGTGGTTGTTCTCAAAAGTACAGATATAATAAAGGTATAGTACAGATATAGTAAAGGTATTTTAGACAATCGGACTGCAAGAAGATCAAACCTAACCATTCTTAAGGAAATAAGCCCTGAGTGCTCACTGGAAGCACAGATCCTGAAGCTGAGGCTCCAATACTTTGGCCACCTCATCAGAAGAGAAGACCCCCTGGAAAAGACCCTGATGCTGGGAAAGATGGAGGGCACAAGGAGAAGGGGACGACAGAGGACGAAATGGTTGGACAGTGTTCTCAAAGCTCCCAGCATGAGTTTGACCAAACTGCGGGAGGCAGTAGAAGACAGGAGTGTCTGGCATGCTCTGGTCCATGGGGTCACGAAGAGTCGGACACTACTAAACAACAACAACAACAAATGCCACATAGAGCTTTTATTGATTGAGTGGAGGGAAAATCATTTTGCAGGAATATATTCCACCAGTTCCATCAAGTGTTTATGCTGGAGGCTCCTTAAGAGCAGAACGTAATTGCTAACTTTGGTTGCAGTGAAAGGCGCCTCTTAATTTCCAGAGGCTCAGCCTGCCATAGCATCCATGAGCTCTGATAGAGCATGGGAGCTGGTGGTCCCACCAGAGCAGGGATGCAGAACTTTCTATCCAGTCCAGGGGTCACATTCCCCCACGAGTAACCACATGTTAGTGTGGTAGGAGGTCAACTGTGGTTGTGGATGGAGGAAGATAAGTAGAGCTCTGCTGGATCAGGCCAAAGGCCCATCTAGACCAGCATTCTTTTCTCACAGTGGCTAACCAGTGAGAGAGCCAGTGTGGTGTAGTGGTTAAGAGTGGTAGACTCATAATCTGGTGAACCAGGTTCGCTTCCCTGCTCCTCCACATGGAGCTACTGGGTGACCTTGGGCTAGTCACACTTCTCTGAAGTCTCTCAGCCCCACTCACCACACAGAGTATGGGGGAGGAAGGGAAAGGAGAATGTTAGCTGCTTTGAGACTCCTTTGAGTAGTGATAAAGCGGGATATCAAATCCAAACTCTTCTAACCAGATGTCCCAAAGGGAAGCAGCTGCATCACATTCCAATCACACAAAAGCATGAATAGTCTCTACCTTTGGGGGGGGCCACTAGGGGCACATCAGAAGATGGCTGACAATAACATCTCTCTGACCCACACGAGGTAATTAGGAGGCTGTGATGGGAGTAAATAGCCTTCCTGCCCCCCCAAGGTTGTGGGGGGCTGCCCTTGCCTGCTGTGCCCTATACTACCCCCGAATTTGTGGGGATGGGGGCACTAGGCAGAATGCCCTCCTGTGGGATCTCAGCGCTCCTGGATGCTGTCTCTGATCCGCGCCACTAGCTGCAAGAACTTCAAAAGAATCAATTAGGAGGAAGCGAATGCACATATTTCAAGGAAGGAGGGAGAGTAAAGACTGCTAACTGAAGAGATCTCTGATAAACAAGACGAGTTGGAGGAACAAGAATAAATCATGAGAAGATATGCCAAGGCTCGGTATGGCAAAGGGACTGGATGGGGGAGGGGGAAAAACTTTCCTTTCTTTCCTCTATGTGATTAAATAAGACCCCCCCCTCACAAGTCAGAAATGTCATTTTAATGACTTAAGTTGTGGATTTAAGACTGTGTAGAGATAAATTTTCTAACCAAAGCATGTTTTAAGAAGATCGTGGAATGTATAAGAGCTTTGGAATGACGCAGTTAAAAATACCGTCGCCATGTTGGCAAGCTCTGTCGGAGGACTTGAGTCTGGGAGGAGGAATAGAGCTGCTTTTATATTGTGTGTGAGACTCCTCAGAGGGACTTAAGAACGACAGTTTGCGAGATAAATGATGGAAAGAGCGATGTTATTTATGAAAGCGATGATCTATGGAAACCATCTTGATATGAGGATTGGACGAACGGAAAAATTCACACAGGATTACAATTGGTGTTTATCTGCTTAAGGAGATTACCAGAAGAGATCATAAGGAAAAAAGAAAAAAAATGTACGAACAAGATGAGATGTGGAAACAGCAAGATAAGACTGGATAGAATTATGAACTTTATTTGGACTGATTTGGATATTAACGCAGTAGCAAGAAGATGATAGGAATCCCCCTTCGGAACTTGAAATATGGGTCCCCTCAACAAAATTTAAAATTCAGCTTTGTAATTCGGAATTTATGTGATGTGATTTGATTTGATTGGTCGGTTAATAAAAATTATTTTTTTAAAAAAGAATAGTCTCTACCTTCAGGCCATAGAATCTTTTCTACAGATCAGCTACATCTGATGTGAGACATTAAGGTTGGGGAGAGGGGGGGGAGGGAGTGGTAAACTTGCATTCTTTTACTTAGTGGATGTGTGAGGCTTTTGTGCCAGTTGTCACTTGGGTTGGTTCTCTTTCTATTCATTGGCAGTGAGAAAGGTTGTGGGGCCCAGGGCCTGGTTGGCTGCCTTCAAAGGACGCGGGTGGCGCTGTGGTCTAAACCACTGAGCCTCTTGGGCTTGCCGATCGAAAAGTTGGCGGTTCAAATCCACGCGATGAGGTGAGCTCCCCTTGCTTTGTCCCAGCTTCTGCCAACCTAGCAGTTCGGAAGCACACCAGTGCAAGTAGACAAATAGGTACTACTGCTGCAGGAAGGTAAATGGCATACCAGTGCGCTCTGGTTTCCATCACGGTGTTCCGTTGCACCAGAAGCGGTTTAGTCCTGCTGGCCACATGACCCGGAAAGCTGTCTGTGGACAAATGCCAGCTCCTTCGGCCTGAAAGCAAGATGAGTGCCACAACCCCATAGTCACCTTTGACTGGACTTAACAGTCCAGGGATCCTTTACCTTTACCTTACCTTGGCTGTCTTCAGTTGACTGCAGTGGGTGGGGGTGTTTTTGGATCAAGTTAGCCATATTGATCCATATGCTGGCGGTGGATTCCTGTTGTTGTATTGTTGGGCTGCGTGTGTAATAAAGGAGAGTCACACCAGGGCAAAGGTGTTCTCTTTAATTTGTCCTCATGTCAGTTTCAGTCTGTTGGTTAGCTTTACTAGTAAGGCTGTTTCCCATACGATTTGGTACCAGTGATCCATGTTCTACTCTGCTCCCTGGCTGTCTATATGAGTCAAAGGGAAGAATGGGGCCAGGCCAGGGTGGTGAGGGAGGAGGGAGGCTGAATGCAGGGAACCCCCCTCCACAAGGGGGGAAGACTTGGCATCATGAATGTGTGTGTGCCCCCCAATCCCCACCCCAACCTGTCTTTTATTTTGTCCAACCTGTCCCATATTTTGCCCAACCAAAGGTGGCAACCCTAGATGTATCTGAGGGCAATTCACTCCCCCCCCTCTAAATCTGCAGCTTCATTGCCCAGCAACAGGGAGACTGACTTCAGGATCGTTACAATGCCAATTGGCCAAGAAAGATACAGTTGCAACCTTCAAATGCAGATCCTACATTAAGTAGCTAGTTGATCTCCATGGTTCCCGCTAACTCCAGAATTCCAAGATCTTTGTGTTCAACAAGTTGCAGTGGCGTAGCGTGGGGGGTGCAGGGGGGGCCGGCCGCACCGGCCGCAACATCTGGGGGTTAGGGTTAGGGGGTGCAAATCCACGGGTTAGGAGGCGCAAATTACTTGCCTTGCCCCGGGTGCTGACAACCCACGCTACGCCACTGACAAGTTGTATGCATTTTTATTTTGCTTTCCAATTGATTCTGGAGCATTGTGGATTGGGAAGAGTGAACATTAAAAAACACACAACTAAACTAACTTAATTAGCATTACGATAACAGGATGTTTGGAAATGTCAAGAGCTCTGTGTAGTTATTCTCAGGCCATTTAATAGGTAACCAGAGAGAGACCCAAAGTTGCCCTTTGCAAAAAGAGGCAATGCTTTTGAGGTGCTTTAGTGTAATTGTGCAGCATGAATCAGACACCAAGTCTAAAAGTAGCAGCATAAAAGCTTTCTTATCTTTGGTTGCCATGCCACTGACGTCCTGATGGCAGGTGACGTCGCTGACTTTGTTTTTATAAAAGCCAGCTGGTACTTTTCATCCCCGCTCCCTTCGGTGTGAGTTCAATCAGCAAAGAGCAGTGCTCTCTCTCTCTCTCTCAAAAAAGGCACAAGATTCTCCAATGATGTTTCCTGTAGCACCACAGCTTTCCATAAAAGGCGCTATTGAAACGATGTTTACTTGGACGGTCTCCAAAAGCAGCCGGCCAGCTGCTGAAGAAAAGTCCTTGCCGAGAAGCAGAGACATCTTCAGTGTCATTGTCACTCCTGATCGCATCCCCAAATTCTGCATACCTTCCTTAGACGTGGATCACTTTGCAACTCAGCCTGAGACAGTGGGAGATCCTCAGGAAGAGTCTCTGGGGAACAGAGTCTCTGGGGAACCTGCCAAAAGACCCAGACCTATCCGAAGCAAGTCTGAGATGTGTGTTCGAAATGGAGGCATTCTACAGCAACAGGTTTGTTGCAGACGAGAAACCCTGTGCCTGAGAGATGTGGCTGTTCCTTCTGAATATTTAGAAAGGGGAGGGTACCATTCAGATCCTGTGACACAGGCTGCTTTTTCCCTGCCCCACCTCCCTAAAATCACCACCCCATATGGGTTCTTGACATTGGGAGAAAGCCCCAACATCCGAAGGAAAGAATCTCTGTTCTTTGAGTATGGACCTGCGGAGCTCAGGATTCTCTTGTCCCAAAAGAAGGAGACAGCCTGCCTGTCACAACATCCAGCCCTTCCTCTGACTGTTCACAGCCAACCAAAGAGCCGGGGAAAGTCCTCCAGCGGGAGCCCCAGGCCTGTTTTGTGGGACAAACATTGCAATAAAGAGGCTCCCTCTCCTCTCTGCTACACTCCGAGTTCTGAAAGATGCACAAACAAATGTAAGAAGAAAAGATTTCAGCTGCTGATGAAGAGACACCTGCCCAGCATTAAGAGATTGCGATCAAACCGTGCACCAGACAAAAGGACAGTGATTGAGTCAGAGATTTCGCCAAGGGGCCTGGTCTCCTGATTCCAGCACTGGAGTTCCATTTGGGTGCGAACATAACTGCTCTCCGAAAGCTTGGAGGCAGGCCAAGAGTTCACTCCGTGAGATCCTGCCTGGGTAAATGTTTAGATTTTACCCCCAAACCATAGTGGATCAGTTGCCCACATCGACTCCACTTAAGTCAGAATGCAAAAGATGCCTCTGCAGGCTCATTTGCAAGCAATGGTATTTCCTCTCAACTGACGTGAGCGGGGAGACTCCTTGCAATGAGTTTTGTCTGCACAGAGTGACACTTGCGGAGCTCTATATCAGGGCATGAACGTTCTGATCCTCGACGCTGGTAAGACGGGCATAAGCCTGGTATATCTTAGGAGCTGCTTCCTTTCTCATGCCTTGTAGTGATCTCTTAGATCTATGAGAAACCTCCATGCCCCAGATTAAGTGACATTCCCAGCGGTTCTTCTACAGCTATGGAATTCCGCTCTTTAGATGAGACTTTTTTGCTGCCTTGGGTTTATCTTATATTTGGGTGATGGTTTTCTCCACTCTGTTTCTCCTGAATGTATTTGGATGTTTTGCACGTGGGCAAAATCCAGTGGGGACTTTTCTCTGTTGTAGCTCTCACGAAATGAAGGTGAGCAGCACAGAAGCATGAGAGCATTTTGCAATAAAAACCATGTACTGGCAATGATAACTATGTACTATCTTCATTGTTAGAGGTAATATGCCTCCAGATACCAGTTGCTGGGAATCTCAGCCAGCTGGTTGGCCACCCTAAAAACAGAGTGGTGGGTTCGAGGGGCTTTGGCCTGATCCTGCAGGGCTCCTCCTGTATTTCATATGTTGTTGGCATGTTTCAGACTGTAACATGATGAAAGCTTGAGCTGGTCTCACACTTATAATTATTTTGTTGGGAAATACAGACTAGAAGGAATTGCCACAGTCTGTAAAATAATGCCATTGTTTGCAAACCACCTAATACTTTCAAAACAGAAGATTTAAAAAATAATAATCTTCATGCATAGAAATTTGGAGTCAAAGTGAAATAAAATATGTCAAATGAAATAAAAGCTATATTAATACTTGTCCAGTCCTCCTAATTGGTCTTTCCTGGTGCACTGAAAGCAAAGGAAATTGTGGTCTGGGTAAATTATGCTGTTGATTCCTTGACATTTCATTTGCCTCTGTATAGAGAGATAGCAAGTATGGGGAAAATGGTTAGTTTTCACTGATCTGGAATGCACCATGGATGAACCGTGCACTCAGATCATAAGAATATGTACAACCAGTATAAATATTCATAAATTGAAGATGATTAATTTTGAGAGCACAGTCAAGTAATTAATTTATATTAGGTTAAATAAGATTAAGCAAAATTACACCAATGGGCAGGTAGAAATTTAGGGGAGAAATTTGATTTTCTTTGCTTTGGAATGAGAAGCTACCCAGTTCATACTTTTTGAACCAATAAACATAGCTATCGTTCAAAATCTGTACGTCTCTGAATTTTGGGATGTGGTTCTGTAACCAACCAACGTATACAGAAATGCATAAATTAGTAAAAAAAAAACCTGACATAATGTTATTACTTTAGGGAGCGTTGCTTGCAAAAATGTGCATGTTAATAGAAACTGCGTACAGAAATATTTATATCAGGAGAAATTTACACTAAAATACAATGGTACCTCGGGTTGCATACGCTTCAGTTACATACGCTTCAGCTTACAGACTCCGCTAACCCAGAAATAGTACCTCGGGTTAAGAACTTTGCTTCAAGATGAGAACAGAATTTGTGCTCCGGCAGCGTGGCAGCAGCAGGAGGCCCCATTAGCTAAAGTGGTACCTCAGGTTAAGAACAGTTTCAGGTTAAGAACACACCTCCAGAATGAATTAAGTACTTAACCCGAGGTACCACTGTACTGGTGAATTTTCATTAGCATTTTTTTCAGTTAAAAAACATGGAAGTTGCTGCGGAAATGTGGATAGCTGAATTTAGGATTAGAAAAAATGAGAAACAAAGAGAAACATAAATGGGAGACATTCATCTGTCCCAAGAAGCTAGTCCCTTGGAAGCAGCCAGTTTCCAGTGGTTCTAAAGCAGGGCTGGGGAAGCTAGGCAGCTGAGGGGGCTAAATAACTGCTTTCTGGAAAGATACACATTTACACACCACACCTGACCACCTGGCAGTGATAAGGTAAGCTGAAAACCTATTGCTCACTGAATTTCTATTGAAATTCTCAAGTTTCTGGAGAATGAGGCAGAAAAATGGAAGCCTATTTTGCAGAGGAAGTGGAGGAGGGAATCAGGAATTTGGGGAAACAGCACAACACTATATTTATCAGGTCTTCCGCATGGTGGTTAAAGGTAGGGGCTTCTGCCATGACCCATTATGCCCCACTATGCAGCCACTACTCTGTAATCACAAAGACAGGGCTGTAGCCCAATAAAGCCATCCCCAAGCTGGTGCCCTCTAGATATTTTGGACTACAACTCCCATGTGCCACACAGGCTGCAGCTGTTGGGAGTTGTAGTTCAAAACGTCTGGAGGGCACCGGCTTGGGGAAGGCTGATCCAACACATACCACTGGGCATATCTGTTTGGAAATGGAGGTGTTTATGCTGCTCTCCCTGGAATACAAGACATGGCTCCATGGACTGAGCCAAACCTTTTTTCCAAAACATTTTCAGCTCAGAAGAAGGGGTTGGGGCAGTGCCGGCTCAGGGTGTTTTGGCACCTGAGGTGAACCACAGAATGGTCTTACAAGGAGGAAGGGGTGAGTGAAGATCTACATCAGGAACAAGGGGGAATAAAGATCTACATCTGGAACAAAGTGGGGATGAAGATCTAGTTGGGAACGGGTGGGTGGGTGTCAAATCAACCTACTCAGTGGTTGAAGTGGGTATCAAAGGCCATCGCCAGGGGGAAAGGGGCCTATTCTAAATCCTGCTAGGTGTGAGAAGACCCCAGAGGACAACCTCTGCCATTTCCTCCCTAGGGGTGGGAAGAAACCAGCAGCAGAAGAAGAAGAGTTTGGATTTGATATCTCGCTTTATCACTACCCGAAGGAGTCTCAAAGCGGCTAACATTCTCCTTTCCCTTCCTCCCCCACAACAAACACTCTGTGAGGTGAGTGGGGCTGAGAGACTTCAGAGAAGTGTGACTAGCCCAAGGTCACCCAGCAGCTGCATGTGAAGGAGCAAGGAAGTGAACCCAGTTCACCAGATTACGAGTCTACCGCTCTTAACCACTACACCACACTGGCATCTCCTATTCACCAAGAGGCCACTGTAGAAGTGGCATTGAGGAGAGAAGATGCTTCTGAGGAGGCAGATCTGGACTTCAAGGAGTGTGTTGCAGTCATTGCTGCCACCACAGGAGTAGCAGCAGCAGCAGGCAAGTCATTCCTTCGAGGCCAGATCTGCTGACCCTGTGAATTTGCCGCCCAAGATGGTCGCCTCACCTTGCCTTCCAGTGGTTTGGCTCTGGCTGGGGTTGTGAGTAAACATGCATGTGTGAAGGTTGCATGAACTCACTGCTAGCCTTCTTTACTGTTTTTTTCTGAAACTGCTTGTTTCATGGCCCTGGCAGTAGCGGTGTGGTCATAATTGCAGAACCCAACTTGGCGACTGTTGGGTACCATTTCATTTTATCCACTCTGCTCCAGAGTCAGAGCAGGAAGATTTGTCTCTGGTCTGACTCAAGGTAACACCTTCAGATTGGAGCCTTGAGGGTTAAGAGAAAAGTGCCCAGCAGCAGCTGCGACCCGTTGGGCAAGAGCTCACCATTGCCAGCAAATCCATACCCAGATGTCAAATGATAACATAGATTCTGCTATGCATGCAGAAGGTCCCACGTTCAGTACCCAACATCTCAAAGTAGAGCTGGCAACATTTCTCACATGAAATGCAGTAGAGCAGCTGCCAGTCAGTTTAGGTGATACTGATGAAACAATGGCCTGACTCGATGTAAGGCAACTTCCTGTGTCCTTGTTTTTGCATGTTGCTCTGCAATTCGCTGGGCAAGCCCAGGTTCAAATCTCTGCTTGGCTGAACTTGAGCAGAATCGGCCTAGTCAGCCTAAACTACCTCACAGGGCTGTTGTAGAGGGTTTGGAGGGAAAGCCATATGTGCTATTCTCCTGAGCTCCTCAGAAGGGTTTGGGCAGGGAAGTAATCTATAATAATAAGTTGAGGGTGGCTAACAGTGGCCATGGGACGCGGGTGGCGCTGTGGGTTAAACCACAGAGCCTAGGACTGGCAGATCAGAAGGTTGGCGGTTCGAATCTCCGTGACGGGGTGAGCTCCCATTGCTCGGTCCCTGCTTCTGCCAATCTAGCAGTTCGAAAGCATGTGAAAGTGCAAGTAGATAAATAGGTACTGCTCCGGCAGGAAGGTAAACGGCGTTTCTGTGTGCTGCTCTGGATCACCAGAAGCAGCTTAGTCCTGCTGGCCACATGACCCGGAAGCTGTACGCCGGCTCCCTCGGCCAATAAAGCGAGATGAGCGCCGCAACCCCAGAGTCGGCCACGACTGGACCTAATGGTCAGGGGTCCATTAGCAGTGGCCACGAACAAGTTACAGCGCCAATCTGTATTTGCAGAATGCAAATTGGGTGCATATCTGAAAGACCGCCTCCTTCCTTTCAGACTCTCCTGGGTATTATGTTCAGTGGCAGTTCCATCTTCCTCAGAAGTTCAGGGAGTCCTGGCTCAGATGAGGACATTCTCTGCGGTAGCCCCTAAGTTGTGGAATTCCCTTTCCACAGGGGTGTATCTGACACCTTCATTGCACAGCTTTGGGCAAATGTTGAAGACATGCCTCTTTATCCTGACCTTTGACACCTGAGTTGTTTGTTTTTAGGGCCCACCCTATTCATGCGACTGCAATCTGTTTTAACTGGGTTTTATTATTATTATTATTATTCTAGATTTTAAATTGTTGCAACCTGCCCTTGAACTTGCTGATGAATGGCATGTTAATGATGATGATGATGATGATGATGATGATGATGATGATAAACAGGTTTTATGGGACAGGGTAGGGGGGCAGAATACATGAAATTTGCAATTGTCTAACTCTCCTGCAAACTGCCTCTAATTTCCAATGCTACCACTGCTGCCCCGACCATCTGAACGATGGGCTATTTCACTGGCTATGTATACTTTTAAGGCACAGAAGCCTGTCTCCACCTGACAATTTGAGTCCCATTAGAGATCAACTCTGCACACATTTCCACCCATCCACTCAGACGCCATGGGTAGCGTAATGACCTCCATTTGTTTTTAATAAGTTATACAATGTTGTGAAGCCTATGAAATATTTAGCGCCAATAAACAGGATGATCATTGCTTTGGAGTGTAATGAGAAAAGTAAATTAAAGGGCTGGCATTTAAATCAAACATAAATAGTTTATGCAGTTTCTATTTACCACATCGAGGAAGCAATACATTAAAAAAAAAAAGTCTATGGGTAACATAATTGAAAGACTCGCAAAGCAACAAGAAGTACTAGTTCTGTTTTTTTCTCTCTCTCTCCATAAAATCCCTTCTGCTGTAAGGCCTTGAAAGGAACAAGGACTGCATTTGCAGGATCCTGGGACAGAATTGTATTTGCTGTCCTCAAGTACAAATGGATTAATGAGTACAGTGCGTTGTTCAAGGCACACGTTCCAAAGTACTCTGTGTGAACCTTGAACATCGACACATGTTGAGAATTACAGTGAACACTTTGTACCCCCTCTGTCATCGTTTCATGGGTTTTTTCATCCCAACATCATGTTCCTAGAATCATAGAATTATAGAGATTGAAGGAATGCAGGAATGCAGGAATCATAGCTAAAAACTCATTGACAGATGGCCATCCAACCTCTGCTTAAAAACCTCCTGTGAAGGGTAGTCCCCAAACTCCTAAGGGAGTCTGTTCCATTGCATGGCAAGTCCCCCCCCCCCCCGGTGGAAATAATGACACATGACACAATTATTAAGGTTAATGGGCTAAAAAAGGCCACAACTTTATTGGTTACAGCTGATGAGCGGTATTGGCTAAGGCATTGGTCCTAACCGATTATATCTGACTTCAGCCCATCTGCTTGATGTCCGGGAAGGGTTAACCACCAGTAGGGAGAGTCCTGCTGATGCACATCAACTAGGAACTCCCCCGGGGTCACCGATAGGGGGCGTGCCTTAGGCCCTCACCTCCTTAGACTTCAGACAGGGCCACTCCCCCCCCCCAGAATCCTTTATCAGATTACCCTTCAATATGCGGGGCAGGTGATGGCGCTACCTCCCCTCTTCCATCTACAGAACTATACCAATGCTGATGCACGGCAAAGAGGGAGATCCCCGGCTGCGTCCTGCCTTTATAGGAAAGGCCACGCCCCCTGAACCAGCCAATTGGTCGGCCAGGGGGTGACACGGCTGGGAATCCCCCCAATCGTGCGGGGGCTGGTCTCCACCCGTCACGTGCGTGGAAGGGCTGTGAAGCCCGCAACCCCACCTCCTTCATAGGGCGGAAGTGGCTTTGTCAAACAGCTCTTATTGCCAGAAAGTTCTCCCTGATATTGAGTTGGAATTTCATTGGGTGAGTCCATGAAAGTCTTGTTTTGATCCAGAGGTGGGAACATAAGAGCTTGCTGGAACAGGCCACTGGTCCATCCAGTCCAGCATCTTGTTGACACAAATGTATATGGGAGATCTTCAAGTAGAAACTCAGCACATGATCATTCTTCCCACACCCTGCAGTTTCCAGCAACTGGTATCTGGAAACATTAATGCCCCCCCCCCCAATGGAGGCAGAATGTAACCTCCAACATGGCTGGAAGCAAACTAGGAGAGTGGCCATAGTTCTACAATAAAGTAAATGCTTTGCATTCAATCCAACTTTCAACCCCAGAAGCATTGCTGCTTCTTTCCCTCCCTGTCTTAGCTGCTGGTATCACAATACTATCTAAACACATCATTTTTTGACCCAGCAGGTGGAAGAGACCCCATCCTCTATCAACACCTGTTTTTATTTTTTGGTCACCCAGAAGTATATATCCTTATTCTTCCCGGCTTCAGCATAATTTCCCAAATTGTTACATATTACGCAGGAGAAAAGGAACCTTTTGGCTATATGGGAATAGTGTGAGCTATAATGTCAATTGGCTTCCTAGGCTTTATTGTATGAGCCCACCATATATTCACCATAGGAATGGATGTTGATACCCAAGCTTATTTTAGCTCAGCCACAATAATTCTTGCCATCCCTGTTGAAGTAAAAGTTTTTAGCTGACTTGCAACCCTCCACAGCGGAACAATTAAATGGGACACTGCTATACTTTGGGCCTTAGGGTTTATTTTTTTATTTACAGTAGGGGGTCTCACAGGTATCATTTTAGCTAACTCCTCATTACACGTTGTTCTTCATGATACTTACTATGTAGTTGCTCACTCTCACTATGTCTTATCAATAGGCGCTGTATTTGCAGTTATAGGTGGATTTGTTCACTGATTTCCACTCTTCACAGGCTACACTTTACACTCTTCATGAACAAAAATTCAGTTTGGTGTAATATTTACTGGGGTCTCAGCCACAGGCCAGACAAAAGCCCTAGTCATTGGAGAGCTATTGCCCGTCAGAGTAGGATAATGCTGTCCAAATCAATGGACCAATGTCTCAGCATATAGCAGCTTCATGTATTCAGAAGCCTTTATTCTGCACTTTGGATTACATACTGTAGTTAGCCCAATGACGTTTTGGAGAAGATAACTGAGTATTAGCACAGTGATGATATAACCTGGCCAGGATCGGCTTTATTAGCATAGACAAATCCCAGTGATGAAGACTGTTGCTTTAATTAAGGCTAACTGGCAGGCTTATAAATGTCATAAGAAATAGCAGCTACCCACCAGAGGGTTGTCGATTCCATATGGTATTCTATCAAAGCAACGCTGTAGATGAGCTCTAATGAGGAACATGGCAGGAGGTGAAAGCCCTTGGGGGATATTTGAGATCTTTAAAAAAAAAACAGCCAGTGTGTAGATAGCTGAATCATCTGGGAAATTCTTCAGAGCTCTGTATTGAGTGTTTCTCTGGTGCCTTTAGGGTGTTTTGCAAGCTGACAAGCAAAGAAATGGAATGAAGGGGGGACTTGGAGGATATGAACATCCCACACATACAAATAGGGCAGTGAGGGTGGGAAAACACTCTGAGTCTACACCGTACAGTAGGGTGGAAGCTTGGCTTGGCTTGGGAAACGTGAGTTTGAGTCCCACGTCTGCCATAGATACCTTCTGGTATCTATCTGTTATCCATCTGGTACCCAGGCTGAGACCCTACCTGCCTGCAGACTGTCTAGCCAGAGTAGTGCATGCTCAAGTTATCTGTCGCTTGGACTACTGCAATACGCTCTATGTGGGGCTACCTTTGAAGGTGACCCGGAAACTACAACTAATCCAGAATGTGGGAGCTAGACTGGTGACCGGGAGTGGCCGCCGGGACCACATATCACCGGTCTTGAAAGACCTACGCTGGCTCCCAGTACGTTTCCGAGCACAATTCAAAGTGTTGGTGCTGACCTTGAAAGCCCTAAACGGCCTCGGTCCAGTATACCTGAAGGAGCATCTCCACCCCCATCGTTCTGCCCGGATGCTGAGGTCCAGTGCTGAGGGCCTTCTGGTGGTTCCCTCGCTGCGAGAAGCCAAGTTATAGGGAACCAGGCAGAGGGCTTTCTAGGTAGTGGCACCCACCCTGTGGAATGCCCCTCCATCAGATGTCAAAGAGGAAAACAACTACCAGACTTTTAGAAGACATCTGAAGGCAACCCTGTTTAGGGAAGCTTTTAATGTTTATTAGAATATTGTATTTTAATATTCTGTTGGAAGCCGCCCAGAGTGGCTAGGGAAACCCAGCCAGATGGACGGGGTATAACAGTACTTTAGAGGATTGGGCCCAGAGCTGGAGAAAACACAGGGACAAACTGTAAGGAGCAGACAGTCTAACCCCCCCTTTTTTTTTAATGTGGAGAAGACAGAATAAGACAGTGCAAGTAGGACCATAGTTCTCTGCTCTAGGTAGAAATCTTTAGCCTTCCAATCTGGGGGGGGGGGGATTAAGCGAGCAACTTCCCAAAGCGGTTGAGCCAAAGTTTGCTCCTCAATACACAGCCATCAGTCACGAGCCTGGATATCCAGCATAACTGCCACATCTGCCATGAATATCTGTGATGGCCCCACTCCCTGGTGGAAATCGTGTATTGTTGTAGATAAATGTTGCAAAACAGAAATTGGTTTATGAATATCATCACTGGACGCGCATGTACATGCACGCACACGAGTGATTGCACAGGCTGTTTAGCAATTAAGCCAACTGTGCAAAAGAATAAGGGGGAAACATCAGATTGGCACCATACTACTTGTGTCTGTGCTTTGGAATGGGCAATGATGTGCAGCTAAGCAGACGTCTCTGAGTTTCATTAGGCTGGAGATGTAATAAGGAAAAGGCTTCTTTGAAACACACGTTTATGCAATGTCCAAATTTTTGGAGGAAAGTACTAGGATGCATAAACGCTACTGGGGGGGGGGACTTTAAAATTGTAAGATGTTAATATTATTCTTAACTATATACCATCTATATGGGGTTTGACAATGGGTCAGCGTAGATGGACTCTCTGCCGAAAGACTGGTATTGATTCACTGGAAACATAATACCATAGCCCCCTTTGATCAATACATAGAAGACATGACAGCTCTTGCGATGGAAGGATGGATGAATTGCTTTTGTAAATATAATATTTGGAATCCATTTATGAAAATCATAATGACTTGTTAATAATTTTACATTTGTTGGAATAACTGTATATCGTATTGTATCATAATTTCAAGTATTTTTTGTTTTGCATTCCTTTCACATAAAACGAGAGAGAGAGAGAGAGAATTTAAAAGAACAATTAAGTCATAAATAGGATATAAAAGCCTGTAAGGGTACTGATGTGCATGTAAGCTAGGTCTGTGCTTCTGAAAGATGAGCAATGCACAATCAAAACCAAAATCACAATGTGCCTAGTTCTGGAATATATGAAATGGGTATATCTCAAGCGTACTCTGCCAATGAGGAAGCCCACTTGACACTACACAGAAGGAGTTGTGCAGGAGCCAGACATCCATATAAGTCAATCTGAGCAAATCTCTCCATTACAGTTTCTCTTAAATTCTCATTTCCCCCCATGTTATGTTCATATCTCCCTATTTCCAAATCAGTTTGAGAATTAGTTGTTTCAAGCCCCTGTGAAACTTCATCTCCATCACTTCCCACACTGTGGAGTCAAAACATACACCATCATGTGATAAACAACAATCCCATGACTGCAATCATGGAGCAGGAATCTTAATATTTTAGTGTAAAATTATCCAAATATACACATTTTTACATTCAATTTCCCCTAATATAATGTTTTTGGTATGTTTTTTTTCCATGGAAATACATAATTTTATGCACATTACTTGTCTGGAGAATTGCATCACAACATTTGGAGACCAGATTAAAAAGGGTGGCTGAATTTTGTTTCACATGTTATTTCAGAAAGTAGGAAATGGGCAGGTTTGCCTTTCAATGAGAAATATATCAAATTTCTATAGAAATCCTTTTTAGACCTTTGTGCTAAGATCAGCAGAGATCTTCACAGAGATGTGCCTCACACTTCACAGTTGGGAAAGACACACCTGTGCAACATGGCTTTTGACACTTGAGATGTATATTTTTAGGATTCACCTTGTTTTTCTGATTGTTCTAAACTCTTTTTAATGCTGTGTTTTGATTGTTGTAACCCACCCTGGATGTCAGGAATGAGCCAGCTCCAAGAGAAGGTTTGCAGCCAACTGCAGAAAACAGCCAGGAACAGAGAGGCGTTGATGTTAGTTAGGCAGGGGAGAGCAGGCAGCTGCAGACTTCAGCTCTTTCTGACCTTCACAGGAAGGCTGATAAGGCAGTAGCTGAGAGCAGGCTAGAATGCAGTCAAAGCTTGCCGGAAACACAAACAGGCACAAAAGAACTCAGAGACAGCCTCTCAGAAAAGAAAGAGGTGGGAGCTGATCCACTAAGTCTGAGGGGTCAGCAAATGTGAGGGTTGATAGACAGGAATCAAAACAAGAGACATAAAGTTTGTAAGTTCAATATCTCCTGTCAATGCTGGAAGAAGTCTTCAGAAGGGTCATCTTGAGTAATGGAGCCAGAGGCTTTGTTAAAGCTGTCCAGAGCTATCTGTTTATTTTTGCAATAAATCCACCTTTTTAATTAGCTACGCTTACTGTGTTATCAAGCTGGGAACCTGGACTGGGACCTTAGGGTGAAGACTGGGCAATCAATAATAATTGCAACATGCGTTAACACATGAGTTTTGAGGGGAGGGGCAGAGCTTCATGCAATCTCACTGCTCCCCACCTCTCACATGTTTGGTCCATGCTGGGGTCACCCTTTGCCTGTCCCCTCCATTTGTGCCCACTCACTGTGGGCCTGAGTTGCTCTGCCACCTTTCCCAGGGCAGGGATCCCCGTGGAAGCTGATACCTGCACAAGGGTGCTTGGTTGTGCCCCCTCAAAATTTTGCACCTGGAGCAATGCCCCCCTGTGCCCCCCACACTACGCCACTGTTTTGAATCAGGGTGTGCACACCTAGCCTCTGAAAACTTTCCTCCCAGTTTGTGGCAGAGAAACTGTGGGGTTCTGTGGCGATCACACAGGTTCCCCAGACGTTTAACAGTCTATTGATCCCTGTGCCACCACTGTGCTCGCTTCCCCGCTGCCACCAACCTGTTGTCGGAATCTCTACTCGGCCAAGCTGATAAAGCTCCATTTTCCGGCTGAGTCTCCAGAATCGCCTCCGACAAATAATTAACGACCTCGAGCCTTTGATGAAGCTCCAAGGCACATTCTTCCATTTAGCAGAGTTTCCAGCACAGGAAAAAGACGAGAGGTTTGGCTACATGCTATGCTTTATTTCTTACTACGCAGACAGCAAAGAAATATACACCCTCTCTCTATGAAAGCAGAGAGCAACAGAACAAAGGAACAAAGGAAACAGGAAACCAGTAACGTCACATCCGTCTCCCGTGAGACTTCCAATAGCCTGGACTGTCTCTGGAATGTAAACAGAGTCCTGTGACTCCCAGCAGCTGCTCAGTGGCAAAACAGAAACTAACACCCGTTACTCTCGGGTAAAACACTGAGTCCAGACAGTTGTTAAAAGTGAACCAAATAAACAAGTTTATTTTACAAACATTAACAAGCTTATGGTTTCTCAGATGATATTCCTGTCAGTATCTTAACTTTAGTTTCGTTACCGGCCTATACCTTCCTAATACCTTCTGACTGATTATCTCAACTGTTTGACTGACAAATTCTCTCACTCTCTCACACCAGACTAGCCCAACCCACAGACTTATCTTCTCCATCTCTTCTAACACCAGACTATCTTCTCAACCATCCTAACTCTAATTCTAACTCACTTAAAAAAAAACACCCCACCTCTGTGTTTAAACCTTATACACAATTAACTCCGCCCCTTGGGTTCCCATTGGTTAGTCATTTTACAATTAGTTAACCCTTTCCTTATGAAGCCAGTATGATGTCACACACCTAGGAGGGCAAACGCGACAGGACCATTTAGCCTAATTTCTCCAAGGGGAAGATGAATTGCTCTGCCAGATTCTCAGGTACAGGAGACATGGGAAATATTCTTGCAGCTTTTGGAAAAAGAGACACACTTGTCCAAGGAAGAAATCCCTTCATCCCCATTGACTAATGATGTTCCAGCTGGTTTTGACCTGTGCCCCAGCAGGAAGCTCACATATTAACAGGAGAAGATCACTTTGCCCAGCGATTACGAATCCTTTTGGAAAACCTTTCTAAGTGAAAATTGCTACTGGTTAATATAGAAATGTAAGCGTGTTATTGTCCTCAAAATTGGCTCTAAATTTCTGGTGGGATGAGCAGAAGAGGCTCCTTTCTTTCCCGTCCTATTCTTTCCTGGTGTATTTAACCATAATGGATTCTCCATTTAGACAGGACTGTGTCCAGATGGCTTCACGCAGATTCGCTGGATCCATTTCAAAAGCTGCTTTCGTGCAGATGCTCATTTCCCGTTTATTGCAGATACTCTCATAAACATAGCTAATAATGGTGCTTTGAGCTCTCATATTGTTCAGCCTCTAATATAGCCGTCTCTCCAAATAATATATACATAACACCAGCGTGTAATAATGGCAAGAGATACCTTGCCAATGCAGCTCCACCAATGAGAGGGCAGGAATAATCCTGCAAATTCTATATGGAGTGCAGAGTTGTGGCAAAGGAGGAATGCAGGTTTTACCTCCCATCCCCCAAAAAATAAAATAAAAAAAATCACCTCCTGTCTGGGAATGGCAGCATGCTGATTGAATATGCACCGGGGGAAGGGGGCTGGAGTCTGGCTCAGGAGTGGGGTCAGTGATTTCTAGGGAACTGTTCCAGCCAAGAGGCAAGAGTCGGAGGCAGGGGAAGCTTCAGAGCAGGAGGATGGAGCACAGGATAGGTCGGGAAAAGAGGAGGAAGAGGCAGTTCAGACAAGGGAAGGGCTAGGTGCTTCCCCCACCCTCTTCTGCACCACTGTCTCCCAGAACCAGGAGGGGAATGAAGAGGGAGGAGTAGAGGAAGCTTTGATGCAGGCATAGTCTCCGGCTTTGGGTGCACAGCCTGTCAGGGGAAGGTACATAAACTGGTGAGGGGGAGTGGTTCTCTGTTGCTGTAACTGCTCCATAGAGCACAGACCTGGGAACAACTGCCTAAACGGTAGATTGCGTGGCGAGTTCCCGCCTCCCTCCTCAGAAATAAAGACACAAGACACAAGAATTCGAGTTAAGGGGTCAAATTAGGCCACAACTTTATTGATTACAGGATTTGAGTGGTATTGGCTTAGGCATTGGTCCTATCAACTAACCGGCTTCAGCCTGCTTGCTTGAAGACCAGTAAGGGTTAACCACCAGTAGGGGGAGTCCCACTGACGCACGTCAACTAGGAGCTCCCCCGGGGTCACCGCTCGGGGGTGTGCCGTGGGCCCACACCTCCATAGGCTTAGGACAAGGCCACGCCCCCTGGAATCCTTTACCGGACTACCCTTCGATTTGGGGGAAGGTGATGGCGCTTCCTTCCCCCCTTCATCTGCATAACAATACCCCTACCAATGCCTAACCACCACTCGAGCCCAAGCTTGCCACCAATACCCTCAAACCTGTAACCAATCCCTAATTCCAGAATTAATATCGTTCACCTACACATCATATATTCTTGTAAAGAAGCTGGTAAAATGTGGTCTTGACTATGCTACCACTCAGTGGATTTGTAACTGGCTGACTGACCGAACCCAAAGGGTGCTCATCAATGGTTCCTCTTCATCCTGGAGAAGAGTGACTAGTGGGGTGCCACAGGGTTCTGTCTTGGGCCCGGTCTTATTCAACATCTTTATCAACGACTTGGATGATGGACTCAAAGGCATCCTGATCAAATTTGCAGATGACACCAAACTGGGAGGGGTGGCTAAAACCCCAGAGGACAGGATCGCACTTCAAAACGACCTTGACAGATTAGAGAACTGGGCCAAAACAAACAAGATGAACTTTAACAGGGAGAAATGTAAAGTATTGCACTTGGGCAAAAAAAATGAGAGGCACAAATACAAGATGGGGGACACCTGGCTTGAGAGCAGTACATGTGAAAAGGATCTAGGAGTCTTGGTTGACCACAAACTTGACATGAGCCAACAGTGTGACGCGGCAGCTAAAAAAGCCAATGCAATTCTGGGCTGCATCAATAGGAGTATAGCATCTAGATCAAGGGAAGTAATAGTGCCACTGTATTCTGCTCTGGTCAGACCTCACCTGGAGTACTGTGTCCAGTTCTGGGCAGCACAATTCAAGAAGGACACTGACAAACTGGAACGTGTCCAGAGGAGGGCAACCAAAATGGTCAAAGGCCTGGAAACGATGCCTTATGAGGAACGGCTAAGGGAGCTGGGCATGTTTAGCCTGGAGAAGAGGAGGTTAAGGGGTGATATGATAGCCATGTTCAAATATATAAAAGGATGTCACATAGAGGAGGGAGAAAGGTTGTTTTCTGCTGCTCCAGAGAAGCGGACACGGAGCAATGGATCCAAACTACAAGAAAGAAGATTCCACCTAAACATTAGGAAGAACTTCCTGACAGTAAGAGCTGTTCGACAGTGGAATTTGCTGCCAAGGAGTGTGGTGGAGTCTCCTACTTTGGAGGTCTTTAAGCAGAAGCTTGACAACCATATGTCAGGAGTGCTCTGATGGTGTTTCCTGCTTGGCAGGGGGTTGGACTCGATGGCCCTTGTGGTCTCTTCCAATTCTATGATTCTATGATTCTATGATTTCCAGCATCCGAGAGATGCATGCCATCATGCCTGTAGAGGGCCGCCTTGGTATACTGGATATTGGGTGGTCGAGGACTCTCTCCCCCAGAGCCACCACTCTACGCGCCACAGTACATTCAAGGATCTTTCTGGCTCTGTTCACTGCGACAGGGCTGCGACAATCCCTCCAAACCCGCCTTTCTAACATTGATGACCATAGAATGGTAATTCCGGGAGAAAAGGTAAGTAGCTCGTCTAAGTCACTAAAAATGTTCCATTGTAGATCTATGGCTTTCCGATAAGCCAAGTCGTTTTCTCCTAGCTGGATGACTAAGGCATCCGGTGGGCCTTCGGATGTGCTGAGGCACGGGAAAGAGGGAGATCCCCGGCCGCACCAGCCCTAAATAGAGCAGGCCACGCCTCCTGGGCCTGCCGATTGGCTGACCCGGGTGATGACGCGTCTGAGGATTCCCCTGCTATCGCAGGGGCTGAAAGCCAGCCGCATCGTGTGTGGGGAGGGACATGAAGCCTGCAACCCCACCTCCTCCCTAGCTCGGAAGTGGCTTTAGTGTGCAGAGCTGTAGAAGGGACTGTTATTTTTGATGATGAAGAGTTAACTATCTGCCGTGTATATTCCTTTGGCTGGGTTAGCACCATTGACACCTCCATATTAGGGACCCATGACTACCCAACTCATCCATTATTGGTGCAAAAGGCACTTACAGCACACTGTCGTAAGCGCACACCAGAAGGTTATGCTGCTACAATAAATTTCTTGGTTTTAAGATGCTTCAGGACTCCCCTGGAAAAGACGACAGTGGGACATAGTAAGAGCTGTTTGACAGTGGAATTGACCACCTCAGACAACTTTTCAGTGTATGGCCAGTGACACCCATTATATAACCCTTTTTAAGAGGGGACCCTGGAAACACTGCCGCAGGGGGGTGAGCCACCACTTCAGTTCCTCCCCCCCCCCATTATAGGGAAGAAAAGACTAAAGGATTCCACCCAAGGCCATAAACCACCAAAGTTGTGACAAATTGCTATGGGGAAGACAAATTCTGCAAATGCAGGTAAATTTCTTCCCGGTCCTTCAACAGCAACCAGTCAAAGACCGCAGCACCACCCGCTAAACAGGAAGAAAAAGTAAACCTGCTGGGCATGGTTGGCCAACTGCTGTTAAAGAAGGATAGAACTTTCTTTATGTATGCTACAACAGCAGCAAGAATACTTATTGCAAAGTACTGGAAGACACAAGATTTACCCACTCTGGAAGAATGGCAGATGAAACTGATGGACTATATGGAAATGGCGGAAATGACTGGCAGAATCCGAAACCAGGGAGAAGAGTCGGTGGAAGAAGATTGGAAGAAATTTAAAGACTATCTACAGAAATACTGCAAAATTAATGAATGTTAGAATGATGTTGGATTGAAGTTAAGTGGTTTTTAGCAGCAATGTTATAAAGGAATATGTAAAAATGGATGGTTAACAGGTGATAATCTAAAGTTATAATATATTAAGATAAAAGATTAAGATAAAATCAAAGAGGGAAAGGATTTCCTGAATTAACTAATTGAAATGGAATACAAAAAAGGGAGGTGTGAGGAGGTCAGGGAAACAAGCAAATGAAAGATAAGATATGGAAAGACTGATCTGTTTTTAATTGTTTTTATTTTGTGTGTTCATTTTCTCTCTTTTTCCCCCCTCTCTTTTTTTCTTTCTTTTTTCTCTTATTTTTGTAATATGTTGAAACTTTAATAAATATCTTTTTAAAAAAAGAAAAAGTAAACCTGCAAACAAGAAAACATTAAACAGAGAGAGGGTAGAGAGAGTGAATTTCCAGAGCCGACTGCCTGGCTGTTGTCGGCTCCACCCCCTGTATATAATTGGGACTGGCCCCCACCTCCCAGCAATGAAACTTGACTACTGAGGCTTGGCCTGAACCTCCAAATAATAACACTGAAAAGTTGTAAGTGAACTACCCTGCGTGCGGGGATATGGGCTGGGCTTCCTGCGTACACATACGTCTCACAGTGCACCCCCATATCCCATTTACCCTGATGTGCCCCACTTCCCCCGGCTGGGGGGCTGGGAAGGATACACGCCCAAGGCCAAAAGCCAAGGTCTTCCTAAATTTGGAAGTTTAATAAAGTCATGGCCTAAGCGGACACGGAGCAATGGATCCAAACTACAAGAAAGAAGATTCCACCTAAACATTAGGAAGAACTTCCTGACAGTAAGAGCTGTTCGACAGTGGAATTTGCTGCCAAGGAGTGTGGTGGAGTCTCCTTCTTTGGAGGTCTTTAAGCAGAGGCTTGACAACCATATGTCAGGAGTGCTCTGATGGTGTTTCCTGCTTGGCAGGGGGTTGGACTCGATGGCCCTTGCGGTCTCTTCCAACTCTATGATTCTATGATTCTATTCTAATTTTAATTCCATAACACATTGTCAGAATCTTTATTCCTTTCTTATGACCCCTTGGGGCTGGGGCTGTTGCGGTTGGTCATGCAATGAGCTAGCAGTGTCATCCCATTTGTGTCAGCTTCCTATATTCCTATGAACAAAGTCGTTTCCTCCATATCTCTTTTCTTAACTTCTTCAGATGGTCTCTGCCGCGCACCAGGAGTCTCATAAGGGCAGCCACTATGGCAGTAAGTAAATAAAATGGTGTAACTGTTGGAAAATTCCATTCCACCTTTAGTTGCCGACATGGAACTGTTGCATGTCACATGTCTGTTTACATACCAGCACAGCTTGTGGGGAACTTCCATTGTGTGTATAGCTTTTGCTTTTCTCTGTCTCTCTGAGAAGACAAAGAGAGAGACAACATGTTTCTTTGTCCTGATTTATGATTAATAAAACCATAGTTGTAGTATGCTTCCAGTGTGGTGTAGTGGTTCAGAGTGGTAGTATCGTAATCTGGGGAACCGGGTTCGCGTCTCCACTCCTCCACATGCAGCTGCTGGGTGACCTTGGGCTTGTCACACTTCTTTGAAGTCTCTCAACCCCACTCACCTCACAGAGTGTTTGTTGTGGGGGAGGAAGGGAAAGGAGAATGTTAGCCGCTTTGAGACTCCTGAAGGGGAGTGAAAGGCGGGATATCAAATCCAAACTCTTCTTCTTCTTCTTCCACAAGCCTCACACCTATTCTGTTTGCGCAGTTCACTCTGCTGATATAGTGTGCCCTGGCTTTAAAGCCTGGGTCGCTGATTTATGTTGGAGCAGAGGCCAATGGGTCTACACAGTGGGATGGCTGGAAGGAGACGACCCAGCTGGGGCTAGCCAGCTGGCATTGCAACCCTCTGCATGCTGACAGTAACCAGTCTTTACCATGAAATGTTTTTCACCTAGGACCTAAATGTAAAGGATGCTCATACAAGAGAAATCAGAAAGGGGGACAATGTGGATAGCAAGTAGGGATAGCTGCTTTTTTTCAATTTCAGTTTCTCATTTTTCTTACTGCTGAGTTCAGTCATCCACAATTCCACATCTGTTTGCTGCTTCTTTTTAACTCCTCATGAAAATTTATCAGCATCGTAGTGCAATTTTATGTGAATATAAATATTTTTTGGAGGCAACTTGCCTAATACACACCCTTTTTTTGAAAAACAATTTCCCGCTTTTTGCATTCTGTTTCACCAATGCACCAGTGCATTTAAAGGCACTCGTTACCCTAATAGATGCAGTTTTATACGCAATGCTCGTCTGGAAAACTGCACAGTAAAATTCAGAGAAGTGCAAATTTTGAAGAATGGCTACATTTCACTTCGCATATTGTTTGCATATTTGCAGGAGTGTCATGCTTCTCTTTGCGTATTGTTTCATAAAGTGTGAATTAAGCAAATCTGCCTTTAAAAGTGAGCTGGATTTAATTTCCCATTCATCCCTAGCAGCAAGTGAGGCTAAACTGTGTTTAACAGCCTCAGTGTCTGATGTAGGTTATCATTTCAGACATAGCTCCACATCTTCAATTCTGCTGCGCCACCCAAAGTGGCCTCATCAGATTGAGCCATTCCATTCTTTTAACACAGCAGACTCAGCCTGTGGGTGAAATGTGGCATTTGCTTTGTGTGTATCAACAATGCCAACGCTCCAGAACAACAACAACAACGAAAGTCTGGGTTTGAGAGATTCTTGTTGGGGGCCATCTTTAAATCCACTTAACCGGCAGAGATTTCATTTCCTTGACATGCTTCACGTTTTCTGATCAAAATGCTCAAGCCTTCCAGCTAAGAATGATAAAATCCCAGCTCCATCCTTCCAACTCTCACTAAAGCAATACAGTGGTACCTCGGGTGACAGACACTTCAGGTTACAGACGCTTCAGGTTACATACTCCGCTAACCCAGAAATAGTACCTCGGGTTAAGAACTTTGCTTCAGGATGAGAACATAAATTGTGTGGCAGCAGCAGGAGGCCCCATTAGCTAAAGTAGTGCTTCAGGTTAAGAACAGTTTCAGGTTAAGAACGGACCTCCAAAATGAATTAAGTTCTTAACCTGAGGTACCACTGTAATAAAAAATAAAAAAACCCCGAACACTTTGCTAATCAAGAAGCTAATGGCCAATGTGAGTTGTGATACAGCAGTCTATGAAACGGACGGAACTTAATTTATCTAACCAACCATTAGCTCATCAATAAAAGGATTACTAACAGAGAGTATTAAAATAGTGCATATAAATCTTTGTTATGTTTCTTCTATTAAAAAATATTCAATTAGTTTGCAGAAGTCATTTACTTTTCATCGTTGCGGTGTTAACGACTGTGATTTATCACTAATCTTTCGTTTCAGTTAGCCTGGGACTAATAGGAAGTGCTATAACCCAATCACACTCCTAAGTAGAGAAGATAATTGGGTGATTGGGGATTTGTATGGACAGCCACGCAACACATGTGACACTTGGTATGCGCTGAGGATCATGAGGACAGCAGGTTCAATATTGCCATCCCATAACACACCAGGATGAGATTCACCCATGACAAGAAGAAACAAGGAACAGAGAACATATCTTCATCATTTAGGAGGCAGCTAGATGATAGATAGATGATAGATAGAAAGATAGATAGATAGATGATAGATAGATAGATAGATATGATAGAGAGATGATATAGATAAATGATAGATAGATAATTAGATATAGAGATATACAGTGGTGCCTTGCAAGACGAAATTAATCCATTCCGCGAGTCTCTTCGTCTAGCAGTTTTTTCGTCTTGCGAAGGAACCCTATTAGCGGCTTAGCGGATTAGCGCTATTAGCGGTTTAGCGGCTATTAAAGGCTTAGCGGCTATTAAAGGATTAGCGGATTAGCAGCTAAAAAGCTATTAGCGGCTTAGCGGCTTAGAAAAAGGGGGGGAGCGAAAAAAAATTGGAACACTTGCAAGACGTTTTCGTCTTGCAAAGCAAGCCCATAGGGGGAATCGTCTTGCAAAGCAGCTCAAAAACGGAAAACCCTTTTGTCTAGCGGGTTTTCCGTCTTGCGAGGCATTCGTCTTGCGGGGCACCACTGTAGAGATGTAGAGATGTAGAGATGTAGAGATGTAGAGATGTAGAGATGTAGAGATGTAGAGATGATAGATAGATAGATAGATAGATAGATAGATAGATAGATAGATAGATGATAGATATAAACAGATGAGAGAGAGGGAGGGAGAGAGAGAGAGAGATGAAAGACTAGTTCAGCATGGATCAAGAAGTTCCTGTAAACTATGAAATCCTATCTCAATGAAATTTCAATATAGGTTCTATCTAAAGATGGTTTGGGGATAGAATTAGAAAAAGTTAATTTGAAGGAACACAAGAAGCTATCAATGAAAACGTTAAAAAAGTTGACATAATAAAATTATTAAAATATGGATAAAATTGCATGTCTGGGTAGGCTAGCCTTACTTTACCTTACCTTACCTTACCTTACTTTACTTTACCTTACCTTACCTTACCTTACCTTGCCTTGCCTTGCCTTGCCTTGCCTTGCCTTGCCTTGCCTTGCCTTGCCTTGCCTTGCCTTGCCTTGCCTAAATAAAAAAATATTTTGGCATCACAAGCTGCCCAATGAATGTGTTATATATACCATATTTTTTGCACCATAACACTCACTTTTTTCCTCCTAGAAAGTAAGGGGAAATGTCTGTGCGTGTTATGGAGGGAATGCCTACGGGTGGCATGCCTGCGGATTTTCCTCCTCTAAAAACTATGTGCGTGTTATGGTCGGGTGCGTGTTATAGAGCGCAAAATACGGTAAAATAGGCAGGGAAGAGAGGTTCCTCACAAGCGTGAAACGAACATTATATTGCAACTGTAGAAGTGCCAATTCTTCAGAGCGAAGTGGTCAAGTGGACATGTATGGAGTAAGTCAATCCTTCAAGTAAACAGGCTCAAGGCTGTTGCAGGCATTATTTACTTTTACACCCCACCCCAGTCTCCCATTTTGCTATTCCTCCCTCCATTTTCGATGTCAGGCACAGCTTGTTCACAACCTTTCCTCCAGGAAACACCAATTCTGCTTCTGACACCACAGTTGCACCCCACCCCACTCTCTTAGCAGGGTGAGATCCCAGGGGTACCAAGCACAGTTACCAGGGTCTGTGTTTCCCTTTGGAAAGGGTATTTATGATATATGGTTTATTTACACATACATACAACTTAAACCTAGATGGAGAGAGTGCAGAGCATTCATCTCCCAAGAGGGTCTTGTTCCTTCCATTGCTGCAGCTTCAGATTCCAAGGAACTCCAAACATTACATCTGACCCTCTCTGCAGTTTAAAACAAGACTTTCCACCTCATTTTCTGCTCCTCACTCCAGTTTGCAACATGGACACTTTTCCCCTGTTTGCTTACCTCATTCTGCCCCTCCTTCCTGAAATTCTGGCCTTTTTTCTCTGCTAACTATCTCTCACCTCTGGTGGGAGGGGGACTTCCCCTGTTTTCTGTCCAGCCCAGGCAGTCTCTGTAAATGGTCTCCTTAATAGGTTATTGGCTTGGCCATTATTAGTTTTGTTCCCCCAGTGACCCATGCTATCAGGGACACTGTCAGTAACCACCTGCTAATTCCACTCTCCTCTCCTCTCCTCTCCTCTCCTCTCCTCTCCTCCCCTGTCTCCAAGATCAAGGAGGGCATTGCATGTAGCAGAACAAAAGGTACAGAGAGCCCCTCCTCAAAGGAGTTTGTGACACTTGGGAAGGAAGCTGACTGGAGAGGAGCCTCAGGAGGAAGTGGGCGGCTCAAATCCTCAGTCCTGGCAATTGCTTCATCAGGCTGGTCCTGCCCGTGGAGTTCTCTGTTGTGTATTGTCTCTCTGAATAAAGAATCAACCTTACTGCTCATTTCTGAGTTTCTGAGCTGAACCAGCCCTGACACAATCAGGCTGGGCTGGCTCGCTGGCATAAAACTGAATCCAGCAGAGTTTGGCACAGCTTAATAAAACCTTGATTAAGTCTAACTCTTACTAAAACCAGGAATTATGGGGAGGGTCTGGCACCCAGGAGTTTAGAGGATCTTTGCCCCTGCCCGACTTATAACAGCACTAATTGTAACACCTTGAAGTTGGCCCAGTAGCAAATTGGCAGACACTGTGCAAGACTGATACTCCCTTTTCTTTGTGCTCAATTCCCGGCTTGTCAATTTCACTAGATGACCCAGAGTCCATTTCCTATTTCTATCCCTTTTCTTCACAACACAATACTTCTAGAGGCAAGATTAGCTCAGTGGCAGCCATACAATGGCACCATCCATGGCGTTTGCTCAGCCCGGCTAAAAGTGGCTCTAATCACACGGAAGGAGTTGGAAACTTGATTATTTTAAACCTTGGGAAAGTATATTGCTAGATATTTCATTCCACATGAAGCATTCATGCACCGAATGTATCTTTTAATTAAGAAGCTAGTATAGTTTTTAGAGGGTGGGGGCAGAATCAGCTAATTTCCTAATTAAATCTAACACGCAGCAATAAATTTGGGTTTCCAGTAAATTGCTTGCCGGTGTCATCATGTCATGTAGGAGTGTAAGACATAATTTTTTAATAGCCAATTAGCCCATTCTTCATGATCCAGAGTGTTGTTGTTCTCTTGAATGAGTAATTCAATGAACCTGTCATCTTGACACTTGTCACATGTTGGATTTCAGCACTGGGCAAACCATGTCACTGGGCCGAGAAACATGCTTTCTTGGGGAAGTGACCAAATTCATAAAAGAAAGGGGTGAAGGATTAACATTTCTGCTCAAGAGAACCTCACAATTTCACCAGGTCTAGAATGCATTTGTGAGAGTAATGATGGAGAACTAGTGATTTAAAGTACTTCTGTGCCAAACCTCTCCATCCCCTCCCATTTCATGAAGCTCTAAGAAAGCAGGTTGTATCCCCACCCCTCTGCTTTAACAGGGGGCAAGAGAAATTTGATGAAATTGTGTGAAGGGCCAAAAGCACAGGGATTTGTTTGCTTTCTCTTAAGGCAGGCTTCCTCAAACTCAGCCCTCCAGATGTTTTTGGCCTACAACTCCCATGATCCCTAGCTAGCAGGACCAGTGGTCAGGGATGATGGGAATTGTACTCTCAAAACATCTGGAAGGCTGTGCTGGTCCCGAGGGTTAATCGTGCAGCGAGGTCCGAGTCCAGTCCGAGGTCGAGGGTGAGGTATGGAGGCTGTCCGTCAAAGCTGTAGCTGGGTCCAAGGCAGGGAGTCAGGTGAGGTCAGGAACTCTGGCAGAAGAGCAGGACAGGGTGCAGGCAGGAACAGGGTACCAACAATGTTGCTCCCGCAAACTGGGACTGGGGCTGGCTGGCTTTTATCTGCCCCAAGGCATAGGGCGGCCCCAGTCCACAGGTGACTCGCCTCTCCTGGCCTGGAGGTGAGCACTCCTCCTGCAGGAACTTAGTTCCCTCCGCCTCTCTGCCCTGAGCCTCTGCAGCTCAGGAGAGGCTGGAGGGTTACCGGACCCAGAGGCAACCTCAGCTTCCTCTGACGGGGTTGAGAGTGGAGCACCTGCAGGCAATGGGTCCTCCATCCCCTCAGGAGCCAGAGCAGACTCAGCTGATGCCTGCACCTGAGGACCCAGCACAGGTGAGGGACCCAGCACCGGCTCAGCTGGTTCTGGAGGCGGGGACTCCTGTGCAGGCTGGGATTCCTCAGGTTCAGCCTCCTACTCCGTATCCCAGGCCATGTTTGAGGAAGCCTGTATTAAGGACATAAAAAGAGCGCTGCTGGATCAGGCCAAAGGCCCATCCAGTCTAGCATCTTACTCTTACAATGGCTGACTAGATGTCTGTGGGACACAAGCACAACTGCACTCCAATTCATGGAGGGTAAGCCTATCCGTGGTTACTAGCCATGATGGCCATGTTCCGCCTCCACAGTTGTGTTGGGATGGGTTTGGAAGGCAGGACAGGATATAACAGGACCAGCTACCCCCAACTTGGACAGCCGCTCTAGGAGGATACCATGGTTGATGTTATTGAAAGCCACAGAGAGGTCACAGAGAATTAACAAGGAAGTGTTTCCCCAGTCTCTCTCTCAGCAAAGCTCATCGTCAAAGCAGTTTCTGTGCCAAAACCGGGCCTAAACTCTGATTGAAATGGATCTAGAAAATCAGTTTCCCCAAAGAGTGCTTGGATCTGGTCCATAACCACCCACTCAAGAACCTTGCCCAAAAAGGGGAGGTTTGCAACTGGCCAGTAGTTATCTAAGTTTTCTGAGTTCAGAGAGGGTTCCCTACCCCTGGGGCTCAGGCCAAACTATTTCCTGGTGTATGGAGCTTTCTTTCTGTCTCTCAAGTTGTCACAGATCTGCGTTGAAACAGCTCTTGAAGCCAACTTGGTTTAATGATTGACAAGCACAAAAAAGAGATGGCTTTGAGCAGCACCACCAGATCCTCCACGTGTTTGAGTGATTTGCATTTACATTACAGCAGAATTTGCATTTACATTAAAATGATTTACAAACAAGGGAAGTGCCACATTTTAATTTAACGATGCACATCTGTCACAGAGCTTCCTATAAATACATTGTGGCTATCCTTCCTTATGTGGTATTTCATACAGAACAAGAAACAGTTGACAAATTAAATTGGAGCTGCGAAAGAATCGACGGCCAATGCCACGGGAAATATGATCGGGTTACTAATCACCTTACATGTCCAAAAACTCATTTATATCCCACCAGGTGCCGCCATCCATTGGGGAAGGGGGTTAAAGCATTTAACACAATTGTCAGTTGTTTTTCTGGTGTTGTCACCCAAGATAAGAAAAATCTTTTTGGATACCTTTTCAAAAGTGAAAGCGGATTGAGAAAGTGCGTTGCTCAAGTGTCTTGAGTAGCGATGCTTGGAGGATTTGATCTTTGTGAATTTTGATACAAAGTGATCTAATCCCAAACTAATGTGCCATCAAATTGCATGCTATTTTACACACACACACACACACACACATTTTAAAATGAATATTTTGAAATAACATAATGTTTTAGAAGTATGCATTTTGTGATAGGAATTTTATGGTTTTAGACATATAGTAATGTTCATAACTGCACATACATAGATCAGTACAGGAAGGCCAACGTGGAACCATTTTGATTCCTAAGCTGACCAAGTCCTTTCTCTGCAAGGTTAAAAATGGAAAAGCCTCCCCATTGTCTCTTCCTTTAATCTGTGTTTGAATAAGGTGTGAGCCTGTGACCTGGCCCAGGAAATAAGTATTTTAGCATTACAAAAGAATGGCCAGGCTCCCCAGAAAATCCAATCAAGTAACCTGCTAGACAGGAGATAAACAAGGAGAAGAGAAAAACAACATTTAAATTTCTGTGATGTAGGTGGGATGTATCTGAGGGGTGGTCTTAGGTTACACCCCTTCTGTGATGTATGCATAATGTTTCTGGGGGTGGTCCTGATCTAGAGAAGGGGAATTTCAAAAGTCTTTATAAGGCCTTGCAGGCCATTGTTCTGGGTCCTCTTCCTCTCCTGCGTGTGAGGGGGGTACCCTGTTGCAACAGATCAATAAAGATCAAGCTTACTAGCTGCTTTGCTTCTCAATATTCTCTGGTTGGCCTCTGTTATTTTCTCCTACCAATAGGGAACCTATGTAAGGACTCTATATGGGCTCTTGGATACCCCATAAGGGAAAAGGGCATATTTTTATTTACAACAGATGGCGACCACGCACGAAGGGACTTTTGGTTACCCGGATTCTGGAAACGAGGAAGGACTGGTTATCCAGCGCGCACCAGGCAGTTTGCCAGGAGGAATAACCAGTCTTCCATCGGTCCCAGGGTCTGGCAATAACTTGGAGTTCAGCGGGGCTAACCAGAGGAAGCAAATCTTGATCAGGCCGGCCTTAAACAACCAGTCAAGACATCGTGGGATCACCAGGAACAGTGCATGCGGAAGTGAGTATTAAGTAGGAAACACGGGTAGTGGGTTGGGGTCTCTAAACCACAGCAACCAAAATTCTTTAATTCTTCCTTTTCCCTTCAAATCTAAAATTTCTACTTTTTTCCTCATCTAAAAATTGCCTTCTCCTTTCTGTCCCCTCAATCTCAACACCAGCCCTAGCCCTTCGGAGTATGCCCAGGCAAAGGTTGTGTGTGATTTCTTCCACTTAACTCTGTATGCCAACCTATTCCTTCGGAGTTTTGCCCAGAAAGGTTGTGCAATTTCTTCTGCACTGAAAACTATAATTCCCAAAACTATAACTCCCAGGTGTAGCCGCACCTCTGCCATGGCGATCTTTGTTAGAGATGACCTGTGAGCAGAGAAAGCAAGGGCACCTGATTCCTTTCCTTCTTTGTCATTTCTGAGTCCCAATCTGGCACTGCGCTACGCAAGCGTCCAGTAGGGAACTCTCAGGTTAGATTGTAAGAGGCAGGAGGTTGCTGTGGGCTCCCTGGCTGAGTAATGACCAAAGGGGGGGGGGTTGAGATCGCTGACCGCACTGTTAGCTTAGTAGCCAGGAAAGGCCAACAGCTGTACCAGCCTAGTAAGTCAGGCCAGACGAACGGCGGTGTGTCACAGTACTAATTCTCGGAGTTGTCCAAATTGAGTGTACTGTGGGTTATTTATTGTGTTTCCTGAAAAGTGGGGATAAAACCCCGACTGCAGTATAAAAGTAAAAGCTAGCGCTATTAAAATTCTTAAAATGGGTGCACCTCAATCAAAAGAAATGAACCCACAGACTCCTGATGGGAAAGAAGCCCAGTTGGTGCTTACTTCCCGCCTGGACTCTGACAGTCCCCTTCAATTTGTGTTTAAGAAACGTTTTTCCTGTGTTTAAATTGTACTTAGGTAACATCCAGCAGCTGCTTATCTTAAATGTGCCATCTAAAATAAAAATGCAAGCTTGCTCCAAATTCTAAATCTAAGGAAGCCATGTTGAGCCTTATCAATCTTAAAGCAAGACAAAAATGGAGAATGGAGTGTGCAAATGTTTGTTATTTGAGAGAGGCTCTAAAAGAGTTTTCCTCCCAAGTGGTAAAATCCTGTATACGTGCTACTTGTGTTCTGAAAGGGGAATTACCCCACCTCCTTCCTCTAGTTTAAGTGAGGAGGGCGATTTAAGTCTAATGGTAAATGTTTTGTTGTAACTTTTGAGTTTGCAAGTACACCTGTGTTCCAGTCTAAGTTAACCTAATGTTTCTGCTGCAAAAGCCTAGTTGAGCCAACTGCTCTCTCAAGCTAAAATGCAGTGTATGTATTTCATTAAGCATATGCCTATGAAAGTATGGTGTTCCTTCTAAGAAAATATCTGAGTCCAGTTTTAACTTTGATCTGGTTGGACAGAAGAGTTATTGTAAGGCTCCTGGTATCAGTCTCTATAAGACGTCCTGGCCTCTTTTCTTAGAAAATGCCCCCCCTTGTTTCATTCTGTCTCTTTCAGGGTTTTTTCCCCTTCTCCTTCTTATTCTGTGCCAGGTAAATTTACTCCCGAGTAAGCTTCCTTTAAAGGAAACTGCAAAAGGGGGGGGGGCATAAATTAGGCTTACTATTCCTCTGCAAGTTCAGGAAAAATTGTTCACTCTTGTATTCCTTTTAAATCAAATCTATGGCTGTTTAAACTTTGCTTTATAAAAGATCCTCTCCCTATCTTAGGAAAAATGTTAACTTCAATCTTCTTTTAAAGATAATTTCTATAGGAATTTTCACTCTTTAGTCTAAGGAAGTAAACACTCACTCAAACTAGCTTCAAGATCTGTATAGAATTGGGTACTTTTATTTTCCTTTTCCTTAGTACATGATAGGCGCATGGTTCGTGATAGGCACATGGCTTGTGATCTCTTCCCCAGTTGTGTCTGTGTACATAAGTATGTGTGTGTTTCTGGTAGTACAAATCTTGCTATGAACCCTGTATTTTAGGGTTGGACTAGATGACCCCAGGGTCCCTTTCAACTCTCCCAATTTGTGGCTGTGTGGAAGACCATGTGTCTGCAAGCATTGGAGGGTAATTCTTAAATTCTGGTGTGATAATGGAGTTGAAATTCAGCCTAGCTTTGCTTTTTAGTTTTAAAAGGTAAAAGCCATGATGTTTTGAAGCACAACTGGTAATATCAAGCATTTGAGTGATTACAGTATTTATCATTTTGTCTACTATTTTTTTTAATCAAACTTAAAAGTCAATTCAAAGTTTAAGCACATACAAATGAATAATCAAGTACAATTAGCCTTGGCCATTCCTGTAAATTAAGGCGCAGAAAATAATAATATTAATAATAATAATAATAATTTTTTGTCTGCAAATGGTAAGGCTGAAATGACTGAGAATGTTAAAAAATCCTATGAATTCTAACGCTCTGGCCATTTTTACTCATAAATAAGAGAGCGGTTGATTGTTCCGCGAATGGCCAGAGGGATATTAGCCCTTTCCTGTACATAAAGGAAGCTTGGGCTGAATGGTGAATACTTGAATTGCTGAGTTTCTCTTTTTTGTTTTAAAATCTAACCCTATTTTAAAAAACTACTCCTTACCTGGCCATTTTTACTCATAAATAAGAGAGCGGTTGATTGTTCCGCGAATGACCAGATAAAATGACCAATAATGATAGCCCTTTCCTGTACATAAAGGAAGCTTGGGCTGAAATTGCTAGCTTTGGTGAATACTTAAATTGCTGAGTTTCTCTTTTTTGTTTTAAAATCTAACCCTATTTTTAAAATCTACTCCTTACCTTTCCCTTCCTTATTCTAATTGAGCCAAAAGATGCAACATTTTCAATTGTATAAAAGGTTTGCTGAGGCATGAACTCTGCACATGCACAGAGGCTAGATCAGCTTACAAAAGAGAGAGAGAGAGAAAGGAGGGGGGAGAGAGAAGGTTTGGAGAGCCTGAAACCTATACAAATTTCCTTATGTAAAATTTGGAACCATTGAGGGAAATCACCCTTAATGTCTTGCCCCAGGGGCTAACAAAAGGTTCGCCTCCCAATGGAATTTAAATTTTATAAGTTTTTGGTTTTTTTTTTGTTGTTTTTTTTTTGGTGTGTGTGTGTGTATATGCCTATGCATTTTAGGAACAGCACTTCCTGACAGACCTCTCACATGAAATAATTTTCCCTTTTAACAGAGTGTCCTTTCTTTTCTCCCACAGCACAAATGATAATGAGGGGATGCAAACAGTGATTTAAATACTCTATAAAAAGTAATTGCATTTGTTTTTCTTTTGTCTTTCTTCCCTTAAAGCCAAACAGTCACTTTCTTTCTGTTCAGCAAAACAAGTCTGAATCCCTGCTATATTAGTTGATTTCCATCCATCTCTTTGTGGCTTTGACACTTTAAGTTACAAATAATCTGTTTTCATTTATTTAATCAGTTTCTCCATGATGTCTATGAAGTTAATCGAAGCACAACCAAACATTGTTTGAGTATTTCTTACTAATTCTGTCATTTTGGCTAGTGCAAGGTACCTGCACAACTTTAAAATTGCCATTCATTTTTTACTGGTATTAACTCATTTCCCAGTATTCCGCTATTAACATTACAGCTGATGTCACATCAAGAAACACTTTTATTTTCATTTGGGATGTTAGAATGCCAAAACAGATTACTTCAGGTTACTTATTAATTGTGTGTCTTAGCATTTATTTATTTTTGGTTCCTCATAGGTCATTTGTGTGTGTGTGTTTTACTTTGGGGACATGTTCATCACATGTTGAAAGTCAGTCTCATGAAGTTCTTTTATTGGATAGCACACGGTGAATTTTAAGTTTTCCCCATTGTTTTCCCATTTTTTCCCCCAGTCCAGTAGTAATCTGTGTGGTTTTGATAATATCTTTGTACTATTTAATAATAGTTATTTTCTGAATCTGATGTCTTTGTGTCAAGTCCATTTTCATCTAACTGGTAATCTAATTTTTTGCTTTCTTTTTATTTTTTAACCTTTGTATTTTTACAGTTCTCTTTCTATACATGTGGAGTAATTTTTTATTTTATAATATGAAAAGAACAACAACAACAAAAATTAAGTGAAGGAAAGCAAACAAACTTAGCAGATAATAACAGTAATTATGTGGAAATGTGATAATAATATTGAAATAAATAAAATGCTTAATGTGCTAAGATTTTTTATTATTTGCAGCTTCCCATGGAAACTGGAGGACATCCTTCTTGTCTAACTGTGTTTTTAAGTCTCCCCAAAACCCTGCCCCCTTACAGGATATCACTTCTACAGATGTGCAATGATGAAAAGCAGCAACAACCCCTCAACTCACAAGACCTGCAACACCAGAGTTTTCAAAGTGCCCACAGTTATCTCTTTCAAAGGCTATAGACTGAGGGGGGAGGGGTTGAACTGACAAAGGGGGGAGGAGTTGAATTGCAAGGACATTTTTTCACTTGAACCTCAAGCCTCTGCTCCAGGATTCAAAAGATACATACGTAAAAGATCACAATTGTGTCAAGATATGTAACAGATATTTAATTATTATTTTTTTGTATTATGTGTTATTATGTAAGAATGTTGAAATGTGTCTGACAGTGTGATTTCCACAAAGGGGGGCAATTTATTGTGCGTAACTGTTTTTATATTTAATGTCTTATTGCTTACACACCAATGGAGAATTCTCATGCATTTTATACTTTCTAATAGCTCACACTATTGTGTAGTCCAATGTTTAGATCAATTTATAACCACATTGTTCCACCTGGCACTCTGCCAACTTTCCCTATCCATTTTAATATGTGTTAAACCTCTTTTTGCCAATGACAAACTTCTGGATCCATAAAACACCAGGTACATGAAGGTGGATATGCTTTGGTTTAGCAGGAATGATTCCTTATAGACTTAAATTGACTTATTTGGACAACTGCCCTTGTTAAGAATGGTTTTCTTTTAACAGATTGGTTTGAAGACTTGAGAACCATGGGGCAAGATAAATTCAAATTGGACTCAGTTTGAATTGGGCAAGTGTATCCAGGCTGCAATTAGCTTTTTGGTCCTTTAAGTGCAAGTGAGCAACTTCTCATGAGCCCAAGACCACAGCCTATAATAAAATCCCATAGCTAAAGGCCAAGGCGAAGACCTCTCCCTCACGAGATGCCCAAACCAGTGCCAGCTATGGTGAATGCCAGGCGACATGGTTAAATGAAAGCCCTGAGGGGATTCAACAGACAGGATGTGTTGCTGTAGCACTATGTCAGTGTGAGACCACAGAAGAGCTACCTTGACACCTGAGAACACAAAAATGGCGGGGGGGAAGCAAACTGCACTTTTCAGTCATTAGTGGACCTTACCTTCCTGCTAGGTGTAAAGCATAGAACACTATTGAGTAAATGGTCTCTCCCAAAGTGTTAGAATGCCACAAGTAATTTAGTAGCAAAACGCAACATGTGTTATATACAAAGACATCCATCTACAACATACGATGTTATTATTTGTGGGGCAAAAATTTTTAAGAAAAATTCTAGCCCCAAAGGGGGGAAATTGTGATAGGAATTTTATGGTTTTAGACATATAGTAATGTTCATAACTGCACATACATAGATCAGTACAGGAAGGCCAACGTGGAACCATTTTGATTCCTAAGCTGACCAAGTCCTTTCTCTGCAAGGTTAAAAATGGAAAAGCCTCCCCATTGTCTCTTCCTTTAATCTGTGTTTGAATAAGGTGTGAGCCTGTGACCTGGCCCAGGAAATAAGTATTTTAGCATTACAAAAGAATGGCCAGGCTCCCCAGAAAATCCAATCAAGTAACCTGCTAGACAGGAGATAAACAAGGAGAAGAGAAAAACAACATTTAAATTTCTGTGATGTAGGTGGGATGTATCTGAGGGGTGGTCTTAGGTTACACCCCTTCTGTGATGTATGCATAATGTTTCTGGGGGTGGTCCTGATCTAGAGAAGGGGAATTTCAAAAGTCTTTATAAGGCCTTGCAGGCCATTGTTCTGGGTCCTCTTCCTCTCCTGCGTGTGAGGGGGGTACCCTGTTGCAACAGATCAATAAAGATCAAGCTTACTAGCTGCTTTGCTTCTCAATATTCTCTGGTTGGCCTCTGTTATTTTCTCCTACCAATAGGGAACCTATGTAAGGACTCTATATGGGCTCTTGGATACCCCATAAGGGAAAAGGGCATATTTTTATTTACAACAATTTCAAGAGGAAATTTGTTCAAAATTGCATCCTATTTTAATGGATTTTTTAAAAATGCATGTTAATGCAGAAATGTGTAAAGTGGCCTTATGGGTGGATGGATATGAAAGTGACATAGCTTGGAAAGAGACTGGTCCACCCATATGTTGGGAACGTTTGCCTGCAGAGGTAATCTGTCTGTCAGCATAGATGGGCCATTGCTCCAGGTTGGCAGCTTCCTACATTTTTCTGTGCCCTCTGCTTGGCACTTCATAGCTGCATAAAAACAATAAAAGGAGCCCTGCTAGATCAAGCAATGTAAAAGATCGAGGCCATATGCAAGGATATTCTGTATACAGGTGCAATAAAGCACTTTAAAAACAGTGCAAGATAACCATTAATATAATCAATAAAGTTTAAACAGCTGTATAGGTCTGTTGGCATTAAAAGGGTACAGTGAGACCCTTCAGGTTACAGACGCTTCAGGTTACAGACTCCGCTAACCCAGAAATATTGCCTCGGGTTAAGAACTTTGCTTCAGGATGAGATCAGAAATCGTGCTCCAGTGGCACAGCAGCAGAGGGAGGCCCCATTAGCTAAAGTGGTACCTCAAGTTAAGAACAGTTTCAGGTTAAGAATGGACCTCCAGAATGAATTAAGTTCTTAACCGGAGGTACCACTGTATTTGAGACACAGCTGAAAGTCAACAGCTAGGATGTCTTCTGACTCTCTAGGGAAAGATTATACCACAGCATGTGACTGGTGACATTCAATTCCTGATTTCTGCTTCAAGCCGGTCAGCCTTCTAAAACTCAAGGGACAAATTCTGAACTTTACGGACAAAACTAGGCAGAAATAGTTTAGGTCTCGCACATGATCTTCCCCAGTAACTGTTGGTTTCTCTTTGAACACAGAAGGGGAAAAATCATTTAGATTTCCTTTATTTTATCACAACAAGATAAAGAAGGGGGGGGGGACTAAGCCAGTGGATGTCTATTTGAACTTCAGATTATAAATAAGTAGGCATATTATTTGCACAGAGCTATAAAATGAGAGGATGAAAAGATTTGGTAATGAACTTATTATGTTTTATGACCATATATTTATTTCGCACCACTCAAATTGTTTCACCCTACTGGAACTGAAAAGAATAAATGCATTAACTGTGATATAATTTTAAGCTACAGGCAGGTACGTAGTGAGTGAAAAACTACTGGGCAAAGAAATATGAGTGCCCTTGATTTTAAATACACAGCCATTTGAAGTGGCTAAACATTCACTCTCTAAGTATAGTCTTTCCATGTATGAAAACAGATCAGGGAACTCTGTTTTTTAGTTCCATTTCTGGATCTTGAGAAATAGATTGCTGGTGAAAAGATGGCTTCCAAATCCAATTTTGTTTACCTTCCCTTCATTATGATAGACACTAGGCACTTCAAGGACAGTCGCACTGCATCATGGGATTTGAAACCTTAAAGTTGCATAGAAAGACACACCACATGCTTGTATATTGCTTTTGCAGACAATGCAATGTGCCTTGTAGGCTTAATACTATATAGCAGGGCTCAGCAAACTTTTTCAGCAGGGGGCCAGTGCACTGTCCCTCAGACCTTGTGGGGGGCTGGACTATATTTTGAAAAAAAACATAATGAACGAATTCCTATGCTCCACAAATAACCCAGAAATGCATTTTAAATAAAAGGACACATTCTACTCATGTAAAAACAAGCTGATTCCCGGACTGTCCACGGGCTGGATTTAGAAGGCGATTGGGCCAGATCTGGCCCCCGGGCCTTAGTTTGCCTACCCATGCTATTTAGGGTGATGCTCAAGTGTATATAGGGGCACCACAAAGGCGAATGGGTGCCCTATGAGACTGCTAATATTTTTGAAGGAGTATTTATTTGGGTAATGCCAGCCATGCAATAATAGTGCATTAGTGACGAAATTAAATTGGACTGTTGTCATTCTGGTTTGCTATTTGCTCTGTGATGCTTCCCGGCTGATACCACGTTTTTGTTGCCTGAAGGGGTGGTATGAAGGTGGTGGACTCTTTTTCTTTGGAGGTTTTTAAACAGAGGTTGGATGGTCATCCATCAGGGATTCTTTAGCTGTGATTCATGCATTGAAAGGGGGAGTTGACTTGATGACTCTTGGGGTCTCTTCCAACTTCACAATCCCATGAATTCATGAAAACCTCAGCAGGAAGTGACAGGACATGCATTGACTTGTAACAAAACTCTATTTCCGTCCATGAACATTTGCAGGTGCAAGCAGTGTTGGAAGCTAAGTGCCCTGAAACCAGATTGATTTACCTATTTCAAATTTTTCAAATCCCTGCACCTGGGGGGTTTGAATACGGAATTAGATTTCAATTGTTCTACCGTATTTTTCCGTGTATAAGATGAGCTTTTTTGACCCCAAAATGAGGTTCAAAATTTAAGGTCGTCTTATACGCAGGTAATGCGGGGGGGGGGGTTGGCGCGAGCCCAAGAATGTAAGCGGCAATTGGCTGCTTGGTTGCTGGGGGGAAGGATGCCGAAAATTGCTCACCCGCCAGAACGAAGAGCGAGCCCGAGATTGGAAGCGGCAATTGTAAGCCACGCCAGCGGTTGTGTGCTGCATTCTGGTGGGTGAGAAGTTTTCGGCATCCCCCCAAATAATCTTCCCCCAAAACTCAATCCCCCCTTATTTTCAGAATTTTGAGGCCCCCAAAATAGGGGTCATCTTATACATGGAGGCGTCCTATAGACGGAAAAGTACAGTATTTAAGTTTGCTGATAACATGGCTACTATTTGTGTTCTCTTTGCTAGATTTTGGATACTGTATCTTTAAATTTCCTGAAATTGTATGTGATTCACTGCACCTGTGGATAGCCTTTATACCAGGGTTCTGCCAACAGTATCAGCTTGCTACACTTTTAAGTGATTGCTGATCCATGGCCATTGGACGTACCTTTAGGGACAATTTATTTGGTATGTATGTATTATTGGTTGTTTATATGCCGGTTTGTCTTTTCAGTTTCTGTATTGTATTTGAATGTAATGGATTTCATTTTATATTATTGTCAGCCGATGAAGAATTATCATTGAAACAGTTCATTATCCTGGAAGAACTGTTCTGTCTGCTGCTGTGCTCTGAGTACCCTACTGCTACGTTCGGAGCACCTATCATCGCATTTGTAAGATATTGACTGTGGAAAGGCATTTTGCCTCCATCTTAGTGATCTTTGATAGTGACTCCCTACTCCCACGTTCTTGCTCTTGGAACATTTATTTGATTCCTATTATTTGTGACTCTATACGCATATTATTTGTCTTCTGTTGATGAATTTTGAAACAAGATAATGTTATAAATATCACCAACTTATATAAAAGGCTGGATGGGATCGAAAAGAAGCTTGAAAAAGTCTTTGGCTTGTTCAGTTGCCCCCCCCTCACTTCCTCAGCTTAACAATATTGCAAACTCCGCTCACCCCTGCCCAAGTGTGCAGGCCAACCTTGCACAAAAACAAGTGAGATGCCTGCCCAACCAAGTACAAAACTCAAGTCTGCAACTCCAGAACAGCAAACTTGCAGTACTGGTGGGAAACCACCCCTTGAATTATAACAAATGGGCGGATAAACATTCGGTCGCAAATTCCCTGACCCAACTGCTGGGGCAGACATTACGCCCCGTAGATATCGTGGACATCTCATGGCTGCCTTCTGGACCTTATATGAGACGTATGGTTATTAACTTTAGATCTGCCCATTTCGTTGCAAAGATTCTAAAATTAAGAAACCGTACAAGAAAATGGCACATCTATTTTACAAGGGTATTCACCAATCTGACCCGTACACCGCTATGCACCAGGATAGGTGCTGTCCGTGTTGATGCTGGGCCTGTGCGCCATAAAGAACAAACAGACGGGGGAATGGAGCCGGGATCTATTACCCCACAGGGAGTGGCAAGCCTGCCCGCAAATGACTTAATTGATTTCCTACACCCCCCGCTTGGTACCCTGGTCTCTACGTGCAACGAGCCTGGCATAGGACTACCCAAGCAAGACCAGTCTGAAATGCTCTCGTCCTCATATGCCTCGATGCCAGAATTGGAGGCTTCCATTATTCTAAGCCCAATACGCAATCAAGATCCACAGCTTTTGTCAAATTTTGACCCGCTAGCAGTACCGACGCAAGATGCAGCTGCTGACCTGCTACCTGTACAGCCTATACGGGTCGGCAAAACCCCTGCTCTGCAAAAACCAGCTGAACATCATGATACATCAGCTGAACAACATGATATTTGTAACGGTGTCATCGAAGATCCTCTGGGCCAAATCAACCTATTGGCCCCTCAGTTAAAGCTATCACACCTACCTAGGGACCAGCGACCTCAAACCTGGAACCACCAAGCAGGGCAGAAAGAGGAGGAGCCTAACTCAGGAGGCTCAAACCACCGGAAAAGAGATTGACTGCCACTATTTCCACCATCACCCTATTTCCACATTCTATCCTGGAATGTGGCGGGATGGCTATCTAAGCAGGGTGACGTCGACCTTCTGGATTTCCTTACAAAATTTCAGATTATATGTCTACAGGAGACATGGTGTCTAGATCTCCATGTCCCTTCTTTACAGGGATACGAAGCCTTTGCTACCCCTGCGATAAAACCAAATTCCCGAGGCCGACCTAGTGGTGGTTTAGTCACTTTTGTTTCTACCAAGCTAAAGTGCAAGGCCCGGCAACAGCAGTGGGTGAAGAGTAACAATTTACAAATCTTACTTATTTCTAGCAGTGAAGGAGGAGATTTCCTTTGCTTTAATATATATATCCCTCCCATAGGCACCCCTCCCCAGTCGTCACAAATCTGGGAAGATTTAGAGCTATGTTTGGAGAAGGCTGAACTAGAACTCCCTGGCATGGATATCCTGCTGGCAGGTGATTTCAACGCCAGGATAGGAAATGACATTAATACGTACTGCTCTAAATCTCAGTTCCTGCCAGAGGCAGATTGGTTTATTCCCTGGTCCTCTGAAGATAGGGTCTTGAATAAGGCAGGCATTACATTAATGGAGACTGCCTTCAAACATAATTTGTATAATTTGCATGGTACCCATATGGACAAGTCAGGGGGTTTCTTTTCTTTTCTTGGACCTAGAGGTGCGAGCGTTATTGATTATATCCTGGTCTCCCCAAAACTCTTGGAGAGGTCACAGGGCTTCAGGACTTTCAATAGAATTGAGAGTGATCATCTTCCTATATCAATTTCACTAATTCCCCGTGGTTTGGAGGATCCGCAATACCGGAATCACTGTGCAGACCCACCTCCAACTCTGGCCCTTCGTAGGCGTAAATGGAACAGCGACCTGGAATCTAAAATCAAACTACACCTGCATTCACCAGACTTACTGGCCTTGAGAGACCAGTGTATCTCATCTAATTCTGACCCCTTTTCAACATTTCAGCAGGTCTCAGAGTCGCTCTTCCCACTACTTACAAATTCCAACCCTCCCAAACAACAAAACAATTCGAGGGCCTGGTTCGACAAAGACTGTAGGAACCTAAGATCTTTGCTTAGGAAATTACAAAACAAGGTAAAACAGGAAGGGACCCTGTCCTCAGTGGAAAACCTGCACAGGTGGCGTTCTCATTATAAAAATACTCTAAAATTTAAGAAATCCCTCTACAGAAAGGAACAATGGGAGGCACTTGACAAAGCGATCAAATTGCGGGACGACAAAAAGTTCTGGGAAATAATTGCTCAGGGAGTTTCACCCAAAGGGAAAATTGTAACCAACAATATTTCATCTAATTTATGGTACCAACATTTTTCCCGGCTATATACAGCTCCAAACATTGCTAAACCGAGCCAGTTTCCTCCACTTAAAAATGATCTATTAATGGGCTGGGATCCTGTTACCGAATCAGAATGTTTACAGCTAATTAAAACACTCAAGAATGGCAAAGCTCCCGGTGAGGATATGATTCCTCCTGAGGTGTTTAAACTAAATGCCCAGTGGTGGGCTGCTATTTTGGCCCAACTTTTTACGGTAATAAATGATACATGCAAAATCCCAGAAAACTGGAAACTGAGCCTGGTAGCCCCCATCTATAAGAAGGGAGACCCCCAAGACCCCTCAAACTATCGCCCCATAAGTCTCCTGGACATTGTGTATAAACTTTATACCCGCTACCTGCTAAATAAACTGGTTGACTGGGCTGACCACTTTAACTTGTTTAACCCGGAACAGGCAGGGTTTAGAAAGGGCCATAGTACAACAGGCCATTGTTTGGTACTACAGACAATGATAGATAAGTATACAAAGGTACATAAGAACAAACTTTTTGTGGCTTTTGTAGATCTCACATCCGCTTTTGATTCAATCTGTAGGGACAAATTATGGCAAAAACTATATGAAACAGATATTGATAGACGACTTCTCAAAATACTTAGAGAGTTACATTCAGACACCACAGTTAAAATTAGAACTGGGATGTCAGGCAACTATACTGACCCACTGCCACTGGGGAAAGGGGTTAAACAGGGCTGTTTGTTAGCGCCGTTCCTCTTTAATTTCTATATAAACGACATTGTTCAACATATGGCAAAGTATAAGTCATCAGCTCCTGCCCTGGAAGGCAAACACCTGAATATATTGCTATATGCGGATGACATGGCTGTCATGGCACTCACTCGAAGGGGCCTACACAGCATGCTGGAGGGGCTCGCAGCTTATTGTTCCCAAAACTCTCTAAAGATCAATTATGACAAAACAAAAATTGTGGTATTTACTAGAGCTCGCCACACATTTAGATGGTCTTTAGATGAACACAAAATTGAACAGTGTCTTTTTTTTAAATATCTTGGTATCACTTTCCAAGCTACATCTAGCTGGCTTGCCCACTTCAAGACTGTAGCCCTTCTAACACGTAGGACAATCGGTGCTCTGCTCAGCTTTTTTTATTCGAGGGGAGGGCAACTGGTGATCCCGGCACTAAAAGCTTTTGTTGGAAAAGTGATTCCCCAGATGTTGTATGGAGTAGAACTCTGGGGATGGAATCAGAAGCTGTTAGAACGGCTTGAAATCTTCCAAAATTTTTACCTCAGAAGAATTCTAGGCCTCCCTCAGAGTACTCCGGCAGCTCTCCTAAGAGTGGAAGTAGGATTACCTTCTGTGTCTGCCAGGGCCCACTTAAGATTCCTGCGTTTTTTCACCAACCTCGCAGATGCCCCAAACACCTTATTGGCTAAACAAGCCTTTGTATCATTACAAAATAATACTACTTGGCGTAAAAACCTACTAGATATTCTATCCAGATACAATCTACCTGAGTTTAATACCCTCAAATTGTGGAGCCCAGATAAAGTTCGGGAATGGATCTTTGAAAAAGATGCCTTCTTGGACTCCACAAAGATAAAGAACTCTGGGTTTTCCTACTGGTTTCCCCGAGTAAAAGCAGTTAAAATCTGTGCCAACTACTTGGCGGAGATCACTGATCCCACCCTTCGGAGAGCTTTCACTATGGCACGGTTTCAAACATTGCCAACTGCATATCTGACCGGTAGATTCACAAAAACCCCAGTAGAACATCGTTTATGCCCTTGCCTTATGAAAATTAAAGAGGATCTTACACATTACCTCCTCTATTGCCCCATCTATTCGGGCTTTAGAGACGCATTGCTGCAAATTATACCCGACTCTATAACCAATCCTGAAGATAGAGTAAAATTTTTGTTAGTTGATGCAAACCCACGTATTACCCATGTGGTAGCGGTTTTTGTGATGAAGGCCATGAAAGCCAGGGAAAGATTTATGGATGACAATGTAAAGACCCCTTCATCGTCTGTTTAACTCGTTGCTTGTTTTTCCTCTCTTTCTATTTTGTGGGATGAAGGTTTTGTTGGCATAGTATCTAATGAATTTTAATATTTTTAACTATTGTTGTGTTGATGTTTGTGTACAGGCATGGTCCTCACAATAAACGGATTTGTTGTTGTTGTTGTTGTTGTATAAATATTTTGTCAGTATATTATTAGCCGACCATAATAAGCATCAATTATCCTGAATGCACAATAAAAAAGGATGTCTTTAGAGGCCCGTGTTGTTACTTGTGTCTTTCTCCTCTTTAATCCAGTACCCAGAGCTGCGCGTGTGAATGCTTCTTGAAATCCCATAATGCAAATTTTCAAGAGGGGAACACTAGTATCATCCCCTGCCCACCCCCCTCTCACTCTGCAACAGGTGTTGTTCTTGTTTAGATTTTATATCCCCTCCACTATTTGATTCTTGATGAAAGCAAGGCCCGTGGCTTCCCTCTTCCCATTAAGACATTCGCTTTTGTCTTTGCTGTCGCACTAGCAGAAGGGCAGCTGCAGACTAAAATAATTATTTTTAATTGTTTGCATGCCATAAAGCTGATAAAAGCCATTTTAATTTTAACAGTAAATAGGTTTTATGGCCAAATTATAGCGTTCCTTATATATAAGATGGTAACGGGTGGCTAAAGCTACTATTTGATTCTTGGCTGATGTATTTCCTTCATCAACTATATAATCAGTGAAGTGATTCTATTTTGCCCACAAGACAGAAAGAAGAAAGGGGGTGGACAGATATGCTAATGAAAGCAATTAAAACTTATGAATAATATTGACGTCTTTTTATTACTTTCCAGGTGCCTTCCACACAGCTGAACACTTTAAGGGGTAATTGTGCAACTACCGTTTTCAATTCTTGCAATTGGCATGAATTAAGCAGTAGTTAGTTATTCTGAGCTTTAGAAGTCCTTCAGAGTGTGTTATTGGATTATAGGAGAGGGGGAGTCGGTAGTTTTCTGTGTAGAATGATCTTGTCTTCCATTTAAAGCATCACTGATTCACAGCTCCTTGATACTAATAAAAAAAATATCCCTTGGATATTGTGATATTGTGGAAAGGTTAACCAGTTATTGAAATGGAAAAGAAACATATAGGTAGAAAATGCAACCCCCATCTCCTTTATCCAAATGGCCTTGAAGAATTCTAGGATATTTGTATGAATGCTGTCCCAAAAACACTAAAGCAAGCTTTCATTAGCTCAAAACTCCCATGAAAAGCAATCTCATTAAAACAGCACAGCAGTTAAAACAGGTGACTCAGGTTGAGAGATCAAGGAAATGTCTGCATATACAGGGGCATCTTCAAAAGCCGGGAGAATGCCAATACAGATGAGGCCTGTCATATTTCTGCAGGGAATGCATTCTACAACAGCAGTGCCACCAGTGGAAAAGTCTGCCTCTGTATCACCTCAAGCTGGTAATCCTTAGGCTGTGGAAAGATCAACAAGTTTCCATTTGTTGATCTTAAATGCCCTTACTGGGCAATGGAGGGAACTCAGTCTTTCAGATAACCTGGTCCAGACTGGTATCAAGACTGGTATCATTGGTATCAAGACTGGCTGGGTAGCTAATACCCAGTTTCTGGAAACCAAAGGAGGGGAGAGACTATGTTCTACCTCCTTTGTCAGAGTCATCAAGCCTCTGCATACCACTTGCTGGGAGCTGCAGGTGGGCAGAGTGTTACTCCATTCACATCCCAGACTGTCTCGCCAGAGTGGTGCATGCTCTAGTTATCTCCCGCTTGGACTACTGCAGTGCGCTGTACATGGGGCTACCTTTGAAGGTGACTCAGAAACTGCAATTAATCCAGAATGCAGCAGCTAGACTGGTGACTGGGAGCAGCCCCCGAGAACATATAACACCGGTTCTGAAAGATCTTCATTCGTTCCCAGTACGTTTCCGAGCACAATTCAAAGTGTTGGTGCTGACCTTTAAAGCCCTAAATGGCCTCGGTCCTGTATACCTAAAGGAGCATCTCTACCCCCATCATCCAGCCCGGACACTGAGGTCCAGCGCCGAGGGCCTTCTGGCGGTTCCCTCGCTGCGAGAAGTGAGGTTACAGGGAACCAGGCAGAGGGCCTTCTCGGTGGTGGCACCTTCCCTGTGGAACGTCCTCTGAGCAGATGTCAAGGTAATAAACAACTACTTTATAAGACAACTGAAGGTGGCCCTGTTTAGGGAAATTTTTAATGTCTGAGGCTGTATTGTTTTTAATATTTTGCTGGAAGCCGCCCAGAGTGGCTGGGGAAACCCAGCCAGATGGGCGGGGTATATTATTATTATTATTATTATTATTATTATTATTATTATTATTATTATTATTATTATTATCATCATCATCATCATCATCATCCCGCTTGAAGTCCACTTAGGCATCTGGTTGGCCACTGTGATAACAGGATGCTGGACTAGATGGGTCCTTAGCCTGATCCAACAGGATCTTCTTATGTTCTTAACAGTAAGCCCTTAGCATGGGCATGCAAAGAGGACATGGGTATGCAGTAAAGGTCACCATTCACCAGCTGGACCATGACATTCTGTACTAATTGCAGTCTCCAGGCCAGCCATGATGGAATGCCAGATAGAGTGCATTAAAGGTAAAGGTAAAGGACTCCTGGGGACACGGGTGGTGCTGTGGGTTAAACCACAGAGCCTAGGACTTGCCGATCAGAAGGTCGGCAGTTTGAATCCCCGCGACGGGGTGAGCTCCAGTTGCTCGGTCCCTGCTCCTGCCAACCTAGCAGTTCAAAAACACCTCAAAGTGCAAGTAGATAAATAGGTACCACTCCGGCAGGAAGGTAAACGGCGTTTCCGTTCGCTGCTCTGGTTCGCCAGAAGCGGCTTAGTCATGCTGGCCACATGACCCAGAAGCTGTATGCCGGCTCCCTCGGCCAATAAAGTGAGATGAGCGCCTCAACCCCAGAGTCGGTCACGACTGGACCTAATGGTCAGGGGTCCCTTTACCTTTACTAAAGGGCTCCTGACAGTTAAGTCAGGGTTGCAGTGCTCATCTTGCTGTACTGGCCAAGGGAGCAGACGTTTGTCCACAGGCAGTTTTTTCCTGGTCATGTGGCCAGCATGACTAAGCTGCTTTTGGCGAAACCAGAGCAGCGCACGAAAACGCCGTTTACCTTCCCGCCAGAGCGGTAGCTATTTATCTACTTGCACTGTGTGCTTTCGAACTGCTAGGTTGACAGGAGCTTGGACCAAGCGACGGGAGCTCACCCTGTCACGGGGATTCAATCTGCCAACCTTCCAATCGGCAAGCCCAAGAGGCTCAGTGGTTTAGACGACAGCGCCACCTGCATGCATTACAGTGGTTTAAATTTGAGCTTCCCAATGCATGAATCACAATGGGCAAGCTATCTATTTCCAGAAAGGGGCACAGTTAATGCACCTGCCCAAGGTGGTGATAGGTGCTCTTTGCCATGGAGACCACCTGGGCCTTCATGGACAAAGATGGTACCAAGAGCACCCCTAAATTGTGTACCTGTCCCTTCAGAGGTAGCACAACCCCATCTTTCATATGATAAAAGATTAGAGGAATTTTTTAGCACAAGCTGACAGATTTTCAGTAAAACCAGCGACATGGTTGGGCTACAACCAAGAGGTCCCAAGTTCAGGTTTCCATCAAGCCATGAAGTTCAGTGCGTGATTCTTGGCCAGTGAATCTCTCTCTGCTTAACTGACCTCCCAGGGCTGTTCTGCAGATAACATGGTGAGAAGAATTTCTAGGAGGAAGGGTGGCATAATCCTGTAATGAATAAAATTAAAGTTAGGAAGCATCTCAGGGGAACTCTGTACCCACCCACTGGGGAAGCCTTTTCCATAATTAAAAGGTATATGACTGGAGATACCTGCACGCATTTTCAAGCATTATATATCATTGGCCTGCAATTCCTTCTTTTTGTCTGATAACTTTATTTATGGCAGCTATGTAAAAAAGGTACATTTACCACCCACAAATATTTATCCAGCTTTGACAGTTGGGTCATAGTCTGTGGCTGTTTGTTCTTTGATCAAGTTGGAACAATGACCTTCCTGTTATGCCTCCCATATAAACCATTAGGCAATCAATAAACTCACTCAATCATTAGTTTTGCAGAAGTTTACCTACAACGTCCCCTCGCACAGGTACTCTTTCCGAGGAAATGGCAGTGGCGACTCAGAGAGCCATTTCTAATTAAGTAACTTTTAAAAGCAAACAGATGATCTTGACTAAAACACCTGCTGTAATAAGAAGGTTCATTCAGCCAGAGAACTCGCATAAAATACTCAGAACTCAGGTAAAATCGTAAAGCACAACTGAAATGACTGAGCCATTTCCCTCTCATCTTATCCTTGGTAGCCACACCACTCCAAAATAAAAAGAATTGCTAGCCTATGCAATCTGTTTAATTAAGATGCAAGGCTTTTCCAGGATTTGCAAAGAGTGGGGTGAATATTTGCACGGTGCACCACAAAAACAAACAAGATCCCTGACCTATCTAGGTAAAAGGTAAAGGACCCCTGGACAGTTAAGTCCAGTCAATGGCAACTATGGGGTGTGGCGCTCATCTCGCTTTCAGGCCGAGAGAGCCAGCATTTGTCCACAGACAGCTTTTCAGGTCATGTGGCCAGCATGACTAAATTGCTTCTGGCGCAATGGAACACCATGACAGAAACCAGAGTGCACGGAAACTCCGTTTACCTTCCCACCACAGCGGTACCGATTTATCTACTTGCACTGGTTTGCCTTTGAACTGCTAGGTTGACAGGAGCAGGGACAAAGCAATGGGAGCTCACCCCGTTGCAGGGAATTCGAACTGCCGACCTTCTGATCAGTGAGCCCAAGGGGCTTAGTGGTTTAGACCACAGCACCAGCCATGTCCCAACACTGATCTATCTAGCTTGGTATTGTCTATGTCAAGAGTCAGTATTGTCTACACTGGCCACAGCCCTCCTTGGTTTCAGACAGTGGTCGCTTCCAGCCCTACCTGGAGAAGCCAGGGATTGAACCTGAGACCTTCTGTATGCAAAGCAGATGCTCTACCACTGAACTATGATCTAGCTGTTTATATGAACATTATTTCCCTTGTGCAGGACGCTTAAAAAATGAAATGCACAAACCAGAACATAAGAAGAGCACTGTTCTCACCTTGCCTCTTGAGTCGGCCGGCCACAGTGCAGATGGGTACCGAGTTTTAGACTGATGCTTTCCTGCAGATAGCTTCTGTGCCTCTGGGGATGTCATATCCTGTCTTTAATTTTGTAAGCTTTAATGAAAAGGATGCTTACCTGTACTTGACACTGCAATGTGCATTTTTTAGTTGTACAGCTGCAGACTACGCATAGCTTTGAAGCCATTGAGGAGGAGAAGTGTGAAGAAGCTTAAAGTCGTGCATGATTTTGTGCTAAACATCTGCATTTCCACCCACCCCCTGAAAGATCTGATGCAATTAAATATAGACTTCGCTTCAAGTGATTGACTGCATCCCCAAGGAACTGTTCCTGAGAAGCAGATATTCCTCACCTGCCCGCCACGCTCACATATAAGAGGAAAACCTTGGTTTTTCACAGTGCACTTAGCTTTAAAGTGGCTCTTGTCATTTTCCTGCTCTTGTCGGTTCTGATATCATAAAATGATGCAATTACAGTACAAGGCGCAGACAACTGAAGCATTTCCTAGTCTTTAGAGCTCGATTAAAGAACTCAGCAATATTCCGTGCCCAAAATGGATGTGGAGGGTGGGCAGGAAGCTTGAGGAATGTGAATTGATTCTCTGGGTATTAACTTCCTCGCAGATCAGTGGTTCCGGTGATGTTTTCCAGGACTTGACACATTCCTCGCAATATTACATCGCTAGGAAGCTCTTTGCGAATGAGTGACCTACCAAAGAAGAACAGCCTGATTTGAGAACCAGTAAATTTTTGCCAGTTTCACTACTAAAATTGGTGATGTAGGAGTTTATCCCACCTGTAAAAATCCTGTAAAAATATTCAGATCGTGTTATGTATTGGGTTTAACACTTTTTATGTTACAAGGCGCATTCTAACCAATCGTATAAGCATTGGTAGACAAATGTTCTAATGGCAAGTAAGCACATGCACTTTCAATTACCAGTTGTCAATGGTCAGTTCTTGTTGGGGCTTTTTATTGTGTAGTCCTGAAGTTCAGTTTTTGCTTTCCAATGAGTGAGCCGTTGTCACTGACAATGTTGAATAAACGTAGTTGAGGAACTTATACTGCCTTGGGCTTCTGATTTTTTCCGAACATTTAACAGATTGATTACCGAGCTTGGGCCAAACCATACATTTAAAACATTGTTGTTGTTGTTTAGTCATTTAGTCGTGTCTGACTCTTCGTGACCCCATGGACCAGAGCACGCCAGGCCCTCCTGTCTTCCACTGCCTCCCGCAGTTTGGTCAAACTCATGCTGGTAGCTTCGCAAACACTGTCCAACCATCTCGTCCTCTGTCATCCCCTTCTCCTTGTGTCCTCCATCTTTCCCAACATCAGGGTCTTTTCCAGGGAGTCTTCTCTTCTCATGAGGTGGCCAGAGTACTGGAGCCTCAGCTTCACGATCTGTCCTTCCAGTGAGCACTCGGGGCTGATTTCCTTAAGAATGGATAGGTTTGATCTTCTTGCAGTCCATGGGACTCTCAAGAGTCTCCTCCAGCACCACAATTCAAAATTAAAACATTATGATAGCATTTTAAACACTCATGGCTTCCCCAAAATAATACTGGGAGCTGCACTTTGTGCAAAAGTGTAACATGGGTGCAGCGAGGGGGATCATTGCCCGGGCACCTTTTTGAGGGTACATTTTGCTCCTCATGTTGCCACTGCCCATGCCACTGCCACTGCTGCTTTGCATCTGATCCTACATCCAGTGCTTTTTCCTGGGGGGACGCAGGGGGATGCATACCCCTAAATATTTTGCGAATCTAATGGGAGAAGAAACTATATAAAAAAATAGTTTCTTCTCTAGCATGGTGAATTGTCAGTTCTGTTGCTACCCCCGATGGCGGCCTCATTTCCTCTCACAGTGTTTCCTGAGTTTCAGATGGAAGCGAGCGTTTAATGTGTGAAGTAGGAGTTGGAATCTAGCACGGTGATTGGTCAGTTTTGTTGCTACCACTTCCGATGGACACCAACAGCAAGCAGAAGAACTGGGAAGACACAAACTCATGCCAGTGTGGAAGTTTCTGTGAGCTGTCAGCTGTGTGATATGAGGTAATGCATGTTCTTTGTCCTTTTGTCCTTTGCCTGTATTTATTTTTCCTGATTTGAACTATAAAATGGTGATTTCCTTGAGTCAAAATGAGGGTACCCTTAAACATTTTTAAAGAAAAAAAGTACCGCCCACATCCAACGCTCGCAAAGCAGTGTGGGACTGACAGGGCACCAGAAGGAAGCAACAGGCAAGTGCCCTTCAAATCAGCCTCACAAAGCAAGGGGGAGGCTGAGATCGAAAGGTGCACGGCTGTTGTGTGCTTGTCACACCACCCTCTCTGAGCAGCTCTGTGAGGCTGGGATCATCCCATCCTTGCAAAGCAGATTGGGGTTTTTGCCGCATGGTGGCAAGGACTGGGCTGGTGCACCCAGGGCTGGTGCTTACTCTGGGTGCCATGAAGACATGCTCCGCCGCAGGCCGAGAGTTTTTAGGAGACCCCTCTTCTCACAGAGTTATGATTCAGAATTCCCTGTGCAGATGTCTCTTAAACCACTCATAACTGTAGATCTGTGAAGGGGTTAGGGGCCTCCTATCAACTCTCAGCACTCTTAACCAACTAGAGCACCCATAATCCTTTGAGGAAAACCGTAAGTGTTTAATGATGATAATAATAATAATAATAATAATAATAATAATAATAATAATAATAATAATAATTTTATTTGTATCCGCCCTCCCCGGCCAAAGCCGGGCTCAGAGCGGCTAACAACAAATATAAATAGCACAGTGTACTTAAAATCACACAGTCAATTAATTAAAATACATTATAAAATCAATTCAGAATCAAATTAATTGCAACCATAGGGTTAGAGTTCTATGAGCATTACAGAAGGAGAGAGGGGGTCAGACTGTGCCTTGGTCAAAGGCCTGGTGGAACAGCTCTGTCTTGCAGGCCCTGCGGAAAGATGTCAAGTCCTGCAGGGCCCTAGTCTCTTGTGACAGGCCAGCCTAACCTCCCTGTGGCCCAGGATCTCCAAGATGTTTTATATGAAGACTGTAAGATTCCCTGGGGGATATACCAGGAGATGCGGTCCTGTAGGTACGAGGGTCCTAGGCCGTTTAGGGCTTTAAAGGTTAAAACCAGCACCTTAAACCTGATCCTGTACTCCACCAGGAGCCAGTGCAGCTGGTATAACACCAGGTGAATGTGATCCTGCAGCAAGGACCCTGTAAAGAGTCTCGCTGCGACATTCTGCACCCGCTGGAGTTTCTGGGTCAGTCTTAAGGCAGCCCCACATAAAGTGAGTTACAATAATCAAGCCTGGAGGTGACCATCGCTTGGATCACAGTGGCTAGGTCAGGGCGAGAGAGGTAAGGAACCAACTGCTTAGCTTGGCGGAGATGAAAAAATGCCTCCTTTGTTATAGCTGCAACCTGTACCTCCATAGAGAGGGAGGTGTTGAAGATTACATCCAAACTCTTAATGGACAGCGCTGGCACAGATTGCGCCCCCGCAAGAGATGGGAGTTGGCCCCCCAATCCCATATCATCCCAACCCAGCCAAAGGACCTCTGTCTTTGAAGGATTTAACTTCAACCGGCTCCCACATAACCATCCAGTCACAGCTTCCAAACATCTGATCAGTGTGTCTGGGGCCGAGTCAGGATGGCCATCCATCAACAGATAGAGTTGGGGGTCATCAGCATACTGAAGGCAACCCAAACCAAAACTCCAGACAAGCTGGGTGAGGGGGCACATAAAGATGTTGAAAAGCATCGGGGAGAGTATCGCACCCTGAGGCACTCCACACACCAAGAAGTGGTGCGACAACAGCCCCCCCCCCCAAGTACCACCCTTTGCCCCTGACCAGAGAGAAACGAATGCAGCCATTGAAGGGCTGTGCGCTGGATCCCCATGTCAGCGAGGCGGTGGTCCAGAAGTTCATGATCAACCATGTTGAAGGCTGATGACAGGTCTAAAAGAATCAGCAGCCCCGACCCACCTTGATCCAGCTGCCTGTGGAGATTATCTGTTAGGGTGACCAGAGCCGTCTCAGTCCCATGACAAGAGCGGAAGCCGGACTGGAATGGATCCAGAGCTGATGTTTCATCCAGAAATCCACCAAGTTGTTCAGCAACCGCTTTCTCAATCACCTTACCCAGGAACGAAAGATTCAAAACCAGGCAGAAATTGGATAGATCTAAAGGATCTAATGATGTTTTCTTTTAAAGCGGGCACAGCACTGCCTATTTCAGTTCCCCTGGGAATGTCCTGGTGCCAAGAAGTAGTGTGATGCTGCTCAAAATGTGTGATGTGAATGTGGCCTTGGTGTCCTCCCCCCCCCCCCCGTGCTTAGCCTTCTATGGGGCAGTTTCCTCCCTCCCATAGATCCTGTGGCTTCTATAGTCTCCTTCCTATAGGACCTATAGTCATGTAGGTTGACCCACCATAGGCGAAGACGTCACAAGGCTCTGAACGAAATTGGGTTATGATGCCACCAAATGCAAGGAAACACTGTTAAACGTAGAGGTGGGGAAATCTGTCAATTTTGGTTTCTCTCAGCTTTTCATTTTCCCAGTCTAAAGCTTCCTGTGCCAGATTTCCACATCATTAATAGGGTGGTGAATTCGGAGAAGTCACTCGTGCAATGCACTGCAGCTTTCTTATTTCCATTCTCCTAAAAGAATCAGCTGTCATTCACAGATAATGGTATGCTGCATGTGGATGTCTTTAGGAAACAGGGATACAAGAGGAATTCAGCCTTTGTGAATTCCAATAGAAACTACCCTGATCTGTATCCTCCGGACTTCTGCGAAGATGAGGATTAAGGCTGCAAGCCTAACCGGAGAAGTGACTCCTGTTTAATTCAACAGGGCTTACTCCCATGTAAATGTGGTTAGAATAGCAGCTAGGTTTGGGCTTTTCTGCTCAAAAATGTGCATTTTGAAAGAAAAGACTTTTAAGATATTGATTTCTTTCCCCTGAAGTTTTATTTTTTTAAATGTGATGCAGTAATGTGATGGAATGGACTTATAGGTGACAGCCTGCAAAAGGAACACAGACAAGAAATACATTGATTTGTTCAGCCCTGATAACAAGTACCTATATTCCTCTTTTTCAAGAATGGCCTTGGTTGTTTGAGGCCTGGGAATTGTGTAGGTGGAAGTCACACCTCCCCTGTTCAAACTTTATTGTCTAACAAACCAGCAACATTTGTTTTGTGGTTTGTGGACCTTTTGCCCCGCTTTGTTTCAATCTCAAGGGCAAATAAAGAATGTGTCAGGCGAGTGAAGGAGCGTCACTTTTACATGAAGAGATAAGCGAAACAATATAGCGGCTGTGCCAAAATCCACAGGTGGAAAGGTGTTGTTCCAACGTGGAGCAACAGTGTAATTTTTCATCAGAAAATCTGGCTGCCTATTCAAGTTCTACCCAGTTCCATTTTTTGTTAAATGGAATGAGGCTTTCTGAATCCACGTAGTGTGCGTATTTGCCTGTCTTTCTCCATGATTAACTGAATAATCAGAAAAATGCAAGAGTATATAATGATTCAATTCAGAAAAGTACAATGCGAAATAAAAATCAAATTCAAATCTCATTCAAGAGCTTAAAGTCAGAATGAATGATATTGTTATAAACACAACAATATATTTGGAACTCCAGCTCAAATATATGCATTCAGAGGTACGGATGAGGGAGACATTTGGTTTTGCTCGCATTTTAAAGAGAAGCTGCTTAATTTACACTTCTCAAACAAATGTGGAAACTGGGGTGCATCCAGTGGCGTAGCGTGGGGGGTGCAGGGGGGGCCGGCCGCACCGGGCGCAACATCTGGGGGTTAGGGTTAGGGGGCGCAAATCCACGGGTTAGGGGGCGCAAATTACTTGCCTTGCCCCGGGTGCTGACAACCCACGCTACGCCACTGGGTGCATCTAGCCTTCAAAATTCGCACTTATCCGAATCTTGCAATGAAGTTTACCAATAAATAATGTATATAAAGCGTATACAGTGGTGCCCCGCAAGACGAATGCCTCGCAAGACGGAAAACTCGCTAGACAAAAGAGTTTTCCATTTTGGAGGTGCTTCGCAAAACGAATTTCCTATGGGCTTGCTTTGCAAGACGACAATGTCTTGCGAGTTCCTGCTGGTTTTTTTCCTCCCCCCCCTTTTCTAAGCCGCTAAGCCGCTTATCAGCTGATCCAATCAGCAGATAAGCCGCTAAAAGCCGCTAATAGCGCTAATCCGCTAATCCGTCAATGGGCTTGCTTCGCAAGACGAAAAAACTGCTAGACGAAGAGAATCACAGAACGGATTCTTTTTGTCTTGCGAGGCACCACTGTATTAGAGAAAGTGTACTGCAAAAATTAGTGGGGGGAAATACAAAAGTACATTATATTAGGGGAAATGGCTTGCAAAAGTTTAAGTCAAAATTGCATGCAAAAATGTGTTTGTTTGGAGAAATGCCTTAGAATTCTGATTAATTTTCATAAGGACATTGAAAATAGTAATCACAAATGGCAGAAGGAATGTGGCGAACTGAATTTAAGTTTGGAATAATGGAGACAAAGAGAAACCTAATTTGTCAATTTTTACTTAGGGGTTTTTTCAATGGTTGGCATCACAACAGCCGGCATGGATAGCACAACAGAATGAAATTATTTCAATAAAATAAATAAAATGTTTGTGTCCACTGCCACATTCCAGTGGCAGCGAATTCCAACAAATAATGGTGCATTTTGTGCAAAGCGTGTTCTCCATAACAGAGAGCACGTGTTGCGGTGGGGGCCTAGAGGACACCCCACTGTTGTTGAGCAAATTGGCCACGTGCTATGATTGGGCAAGGAGTGTTGCTGGGGAGAATGTTATGTTGCTAAATGCTGGGGGGGGGGATCAGAGGTCTTAAATACAGAGCTTGCAGCCTGCGGCCTTCTCTTGGGCTGCGTGCACAGGATCACCCGCCCACCCTCCCTGAAAAGGGGGGGGGGTCGTTGTCCTCTGACCTTGCTATGCCTGTCATGGGGTCGTCTGCCTTGGGGCAGAGGCCTGGTAGGAATTTTGTCCATTTGGCTGATTGGCTGTTGCCATTTGGTTTTTGCCTACTGCATAGCAAATCATCACAACTTGTAAGGTTGGCGGTAAGGCATTGGTTAAAATTGGTTGGTGGAGGGGTAAGTGCCTACCCCTCCAATGGTGGTGCAGAAAGGGAATTCCATTAAAGGAATCCAGGGGCTTGCCATCCCTTTTGTCCTAGTCCCTGGCATCAGACTTGGGCCGTGCAAGCCCCAGGGGGCATGAGGGTGAGCGATGAGGGATTGATGCCCAGCTTCATTTCTCCCCAATGTGGTTCTCCCTGACTGGCTTCCGCTGGAATCCGGAAGTCAGTTCTGTCCTGGGGGCAAGGACAGATAGTCATAGCCAATGCCTAAGCAACCACTCACATGTGTGTATTTAAATAAAGTTGTGGCCAAATTTATGTCAAAAACCTTAAACAAAAATTGATGTGTGAGGTGTGAGTTATTTGGGGTGACCTGGGGGACCTCGACGCGCAAAAGCACTTTCTTTTGTCTGCCCTGAACCTGCTATGAAGTGTTTACACGGAGTAACCCCAGGTTTCTGGTATTATGGAGAAGGAGAAAACAATATATATTTATTCACCTTCCACACATGAATAACAGTATGGATCTTATTGTCATCTCAGTCATCTTTCCTTCCAAATGAAAAAGCCCAAACATGTTGCCGTTTTCTTGTTTTATACATTGCACTGGATCGAATGCTTGTGTAGTACACAAACACACCTTATTTCCTGTGATAAGCCTTTTGGCCAGCTGTGTAGAACAGCTACCCTAAGATCGCCAAATGGGCTTGGCTTTATTCAAACACAGCTTCGACCGGCAGTTTTATATTTTTGAGTGGGGCTGGGATCTCACAGGTGCTTAACCATGCACATGTATTTAATGTACGGTTAAGGAAATGTGGAAGAGCAGGCAAATGATCAGACTAGGCAAATCCATTAATGGGTTAGATAAAACGAGAGGCAAGTATTCTGGTGCAGCGCTAGCAGCCGTGTAGCTATAATTAGTAGAAATGGTGTGAGAGTGTGATAAAACACAAAGCAAAGGACATTTATCATGGGGGGGGGCAGGGTGGCTGGTCATCTACTGTTGTGTTGCTGATTTCCTTCCAGGATGTCGCTTGTTGGCACAGCAGGAATTCAGCCTGAGCAGCACATGATTTGCATAGCCAGGTATACCAGGTGATATGTGCCCAGAGACATTAAGTAGGTCAGTCAAAGCGAGATGCACAGACAGAGTAACTCCAGCGCTTGCAGATGTTCCATTTCCCTCGTTTTCATCCTGGAAGGACCAGAACCAAGGTCATTGGCAAGCCAACGAGAGCTGGTCCCAATGCTCTTATGGGATTAGTCAGGGAAGAAAGTTTGTAGGACCAGCTTTCAGGAGAAATCAGATCCAGGACAGGATTTTGAACAGGAAATAAAGGGGGGGTAATAAAATATGTAACACGAGAAGGGCTATAGCTCAGCAGTCAAACATCTACTGTGCATGCAGAAAGTCTTAGGTCTAATTCCCAACATCGAAAGATAGAGCTGGGAGAGACCTACATGTCTGAAACACTGGGGAGCCTCTAACCATTGGTTCAGACAATACTGAACTAGATGTACCAATGGTCCCAGGTGGTGCAAGGTAGCTTCTTGTATCCTCCATCCCCATCTGAATACACAGCAAAGAGAGGGGCAAATAGTCAGAAACAGGTAGGGTAACGAGAAGAACGTCCTTGGGGATCTCCAAGCACCTCTTCTACAGGGAGGTGGCTTCAGGCAGCAGGCTCGTTGGCAGACCAACTCTGCACTAAACCAACATCTGCAAACGAGACGTGAAGGCTGGCAACATCAACCCCGCATTGTGGGGATCCCTTGTTGGGATACTGCCAGGGAGACGGAGGCATCAGGCAGGCCCCCAGTTGTCTCCGGACGATCACCGGTCTCCCGTGGAACAGCATCAGTCAATTAGCAACACGAGCCTCAGAGACATTCCAAGACCCGTGCACACCCTTTCAGCAGAGTCTCCACAATGAAAGATGCAGACAGGAGAGCATATTTACAGCTTTATTCAACGTAGTTCAGAACAAAGGAAAAACGTGACTGCTTGCATCCATGTCCAGGAAAACAGCCAGAACAAAAGCTATATACAAAACGGAAGTTCCCAGTGAGAAGCTGGAAGTAAACAGGCAAGTGACACACAACAGCCTGTTCCCTTTTAACGTGGAACGGAACTATATCCTAACATCCCTTTCAGATGACCTGTGCCTGGGGACACAGTCAGGTTGTGCATCCACAGCAGTGACCAAAGAAGGAATGACCACTTGGAGGAGTGCAGAAAGAAGAAATGCCATGGTGCATTTGCAGCGGCACCACCGGATGCCTTCATCTGCCCCAGCTGCAGCAAAACATATCTGTCCCCTATCAGTCTCTACAGGTGCTGCAACCTTCCAGCAGTTTGACTTCACCTCCGAAGGCGCACTACTCCATTGTCTCCCGAGACAGACAGATGCCAGCGACAATGAGGAGCAGGCTTGGTGAAGAAGCTCCAGAAGATCAACATTTGTAGTACAGTCTACCAAAGAATACCTCATTGTGTTCCACGGTTGACCAGATCTGATGCATAAACAGAAATGGCTTTTGCTTTAGAAATTGCTCTGGAACTGTTTTTACTGTTTGGTTTTCTAGTTAAATGAAGAAATGAGAATAAATGAGTGGCCTGGAGATTTCGCACTGAAATCTCCTAAGAACGATAGGAACGATAGTTTGTTCTATTTCTCTGTGATCAATACTGAAGCAGGGGAAAAAAAAGATAAAACCCTTGGAGAATGAGCCTTATCTTCTCCAAACCTCAGCACAAGTTTGATTAATCCCCACTTATCTCACAAGCCCTCTAAGCAAATGTAGTATGCGGAAGAGAAAGGGGCGGAGATCACTCTCACTTGCACTGCAGTTTGGAAAATGAGGAAGCACTGGAGTAGGTCCTTTGCTGTGCTTACTCTCCTCTAAGCCACAGTGCAAAGGAAAAATGGGAGATGGAGAAATGTGATTCAGCTGTCATTTAAAGGTGGACCTAGAACAATGTGCAGTTTCTAGAATGATACACTGCGCACGAAGCAGCCATCCTCTGAAATTCACACTTCTATGAAATTTGCAGTAGAGCTCTCCAGCCAAGCAATGTGTACATATATGCATATACTGGGGTAAAGTGCTCATAGACATGCACATTTTATTGAAGCCAGCATTATATTGAAGAAATTGCTTCACAGATACTGTTGCACACGCCTCGGTCTATCAGCGAAAGTAAACTGTATGTGTTCCAGTGCGTACCCAGGATTCGGTTTCCTTAGAACGAAGGACGGCAGAGACTGTGGCATCTTCAGGATGTATTTTTTCAGGTTTTAGTTAGGCTTAAAGGTAAAGGTAAAGGGACCCCTGACCGTTAGGTCCAGTCGTGGCCGACTCTGAGGTTGCGGTGCTCATCTCGCTTTATTGGCCGAGGGAGTCGGCGTACAGCTTCCGGGTCATGTGGCCAGCATGATTAAGCTGCTTCTGGTGAAGCAGAATAGCGCATGGAAAAGCCGTTTACCTTCCCACCGGAGCAGTACCTATTTATCTACTTGCACTTTGACTGCTAAGTTGGCAGGAGCAGGGACGAGCAACGGTAGCTCACCCCGTCGCGGGGATTCGAACCGCCGACCTTCTGATTGGCAAGTCCTAGGCTCTGTGGTTTAACCCACAGCGCATACAACCTAAACATAGTATGGAGGAGCCCAGAGCATTAAAATCCTCATTAGGTTTCCAGCGAAGCTCCAAGTCACAGCTTTGGGTCCAGGACAGCGCAGACATGTCCATGCTTCTCCAGCTTCCAGCAACAACGAAATTCTCTCAAGCACCAATCTCTCATACAATCTCTTTGCCTGTTGTTTTTCTATCCTAGAATAACATGGCACCCAGCCACCTCAGGTGGGAAAAAGCGTCCACCCATTTGTCTCCATAGTAACCACATTGCACTTGTGGATAGCAGTGGATAACTGGTCTTGACAAAGAAACTTGCCTGACTAGTTCAGCAGCTTCTTCTGCTAGAACCTGAACCTCACTGAGGAAAAAGAAGGCACCTTCTATCACATGTGGTGGACATGTAAGGTAGTAAAAGAATTTTGGGAAATGATATATAATGAATTGAAAAAAATGTTTAAAATAACTTTTTCTAAAAACCTCAAAGTTTTTCTTTTAGGAATTTTATCTGAAAAAACCATTGTAAACAGTTAGAAGTGTTAATCAGATTGGAATAACACTTGTAGTTTAATGGCAAATTTTGGATATAATGGAGATGTGAAAGATTTGGATTATTATGAAAGATGCAGGGGGAAATGATTAACAACAGAGCCCACAAAGGGGAAGAGGGAAGTCCAGAAGATTCTATGGAATCTTGTCTTTATGTTGTATGTTGGATATGTGATTATAAAACTGTACAGTAGTACCTCGGGTTAAGAACTTAATTCATTCTGGAGGTCCGTTCTTAACCTGAAACTGCTCTTAACCTGAGGTACCACTTTAGCTAATGGGGCCTCCCGCTGCTGCCGTGTCGCCACCGCTCGATTTCTGTTCTCATCCTGAAGCAAAGTTCTTAACCCGAGGTACTATTTCTGGGTTAGTGGAGTCTGTAACCTGAAGTGCCTGTAACCTGAAGCGTCTGTAATCTGACGCATCTGTAACCCGAGGTAGCACTGTAATTTGAAAGATTTCAGAGAGAGAGAGAGAGAGAGAGAGAGAGAGAGAGAGAGAGAGAGAGAGAAATGCAGAGAAACCAAGATGGTGGCTTGACTCATGTCAGGAGCACTTAATCCTGGAAAGCTGGAAAGTGGATTTATGGACTTTTCCACGTTGGTGCCCTTGCTATATTTAGCCTGCCTTGTAGCATGAGGAGCATGGTGTACATTAATTAACTAATATTTCCAGAACAGTCTGAGATCCTTGAGGGCCGCATGAGGCCCAAGTATTCATAATTCTTAGATAATGTTTTAATCAAAACCCTACTCATGTGCATATCTAATATAATCCTGAGAGTATGGTGCCAAAGGTAAGTGGAATTATCTTCCTATGTCCGTTATCGAGCACACTGATTGCACAGACCTGCCGGTGGGCGCATCCATGTTATGTAACCTTGAGCATACAATTAATGTGGACTGTAATTAATATAGCTTGCCTTGACCTTTCCCTCCAACCAAGCTGAGCGCTAGCAGAAATAAAGCCAGGCGGAATTGTCTGCCAAGTTCACAGCTGGTACACGGGCATAGGCTCCCCAAGGGCATATGCAAATATAGCAATGGGAAAATATCCTGGCAAATCTTCTATCATTCAATGCATGGCTCAAAGATGAATAGATTAACCTTTTTCTTCTGGATAAACTCTGAAGTGGCAAAATACTGGGGCATGCCAGGTTACCATCCTGTTGTACAGAATTAGTATCATTTGAAAAAGAGAGTCCTAGAGATGGGGAGGGCTAACAAAACTCTGAAGGCTCTTACTTGGTGGACGTTGTGACTGGAAAGGACTAAATAACATGGGATTTGCTGTTGGATTTAGAACCTTGAAGACCATCCTGGAGGTGCCCAAACCGGTGATAACAGGATAAATGATGTAAGGAGGGAGCTGCAGACCAAGATAGGAAAAGGCCTAAGGGAACACCCAGCTACCTTGAATGAATTCAAATCACCAGGGCCTGATGAGCTGCGTCCAAGGGTACTAAAGGAGCTTGTGGGTGGAATCTCAGTCCTTGTCTTCTTTCTTTCTTTCTTTCTTTCTTTCTTTCTTTCTTTCTTTCTTTCTTTCTTTCTTTTTCTTTCTTTCTTTCTTTCTTTCTTTCTTTCTTGAAATAATTTTTATTGGTTTTACAAAATCAATCTCAGATATAACACATTTATATTTTAAACTCAAACAAGATTCTTCTGAATCTTAAGACTTCCCTCCTCCCCTCTGTGGGTCTTTTCTAAATCAACTGCATACAGTGGTACCTCAGTTTAAGAACAGCCCTGTTTACGAACTATTCAGTTTACGAACTCTGCAAAACTGGAAGTAGTGTCCCGGTTTGCAAACTTTACCTCGGTCTAAGAACAGAAGCCGAACAGTGGAAGGGCATTGGTGGTGGGAGGCCTCATTAGGGAAAGCACGTCTCAGTTTAAGAATGGTTTCGGTTTAAGAATGGACTTCCGGAATGGATTAAGTTCGTAAACCGAGGTACCACTGTATTATATTTCCTCCAAGTTATGGTCCTCCAAAATATCTAAAGTCTTTGCAACATTGCAGGAGTTACTAAAAGTCTGCCAAAGAACTCAAGTGATTACAGTGTTCTTTTAAGTACAGTTTGTATTTGTCCCATTCCCTATTGAAGTTTTTATCTTCCTGATTTCTGATTTCCCCTGTCAGTCTGGCCATCTCTGAATACTCGAATAGTTTCATCTGCCAGTCCGCTTTTGTCGGCATTTTCTCATGTTTCCGTCGCTGGGCAAGCAGCATCCTTGCAGCTGTAATTGCATACATGACTAGTCTTCTCAAATCCTTCAATATACCTGCACCTAAAATTCCTAAGAGAAAGGCTACTGGTCTTTTAACAAATGTTATTTTAAACATTTTTTTTTTTAAAGTTCCTTATATATCATTACCCAGAATTCCTTTATCTTTTTGCAATTCCACCACGTATGATAAAATGTGCCCTCTTTTTCCTTACACTTCCAACATACATTGGAGTTAGTCCTATACATTTTCGCTAACTTTCTGGGTGTTAAATACCAATGGTACATCATCATCATATAGTTTTCTTTCAGCGTGTAACACGCTGTAAATTTTAAATCATCTTTCCATAGTTTTTCCCATGCTGCCAACTGTATGTTCTCAGAGCCTTTGTCAGCCAGAACCACCTTCTTAGTAAGAATTGGGGCCATCATGGAATACATTCAGGGAAGCATGAAAAACTGAGGAAGATTTATTCTCATATTCAACTTGACTCAATCTCAAGACTTTTGTTTCTGTCTTTGCCCCTTTCACCTTGTTTTTTCGCTCAGTTATTTTCCATCAAGTCAGTGTTTCAAAATCACAGACAACGCCAGACCTTTGCACACATACACTTGAACCACATTCTCAGAACTCAGGGGGAAGAAAGAGTCGAGAGTTCAGCAGAAGATGCTAATACACTGAAGGCCAAGGAAGGGAGTTCAACCATAACTGAAAAGCCAAGGGGGTTGTCTTTTAAATTTAAAGGGAAACGATTGCTTGGAAGATGCTGAGAGATAAATATTGCTTGTATTCTCAAACCAACCATACAGAGAACCAGCAGGAGAAGCCAAATAGACCATCCGTATTCTTTCCTCCTTGGTAAATAGAGCTTGCAAGAGCAATAGATTTGGAAGGCATCAGTAACCACCATTGTCTCATACATAAGCAAAAGGAACATAGTGTATGTAGGCTTGATATTCTCTCTGGTTCTCTCTTATGCACAGCCATCACTTCATTTCCCACATGCCTTCCTTGGAATTGTGGTAGTTGAGTCAATTGACCTGTACCTTAACAAGCGTGATCCAAAGCCCACCGACTGAGAAGTTAAGTTCCATTGAATCAAATGCAATTTTCTTATAGGTAAACATGCCCAGAATATGTGCCTTCGTTTTCAGAGAGATTAAGTAAATGTAGCTCATGGGTGCACATGCTGATGAACGCACACTGTAAAACAGTGCTTCGTTGACTCCGTTTTTTCAAACAAACCGGAGAAGCTGTCTGCCTGGATTTAAGGAGAGAAAGGTGTTTGGTTTCCTTCGTTCTGCAAGCAAACTGAGCAGAAGGACTTGCAACGGAGCTTGGATGAGTCACTTCCTGGGCTTGGAAATAGCTATAGCTCAACTGGCATTGCAATCCATGGTTGGCAGCAGGGAGGCATAACAGAGCAGTACAGCAACTGCCCTCGAGGCAAAATGGAAGCAGCCTTAGATAGACTTTTCTCTCCCCAGTGCAAAGGCTCATGGGGTAGCTTTTTCCCCATGAGCTCATCGCACAAACAAGATATTGAGCAAAACCTTGGCCAGTACATTGCTGCTGTCTATGGGCCACAGGTCTGCAAGGCAAAGGCATCCCAAGCTTATTGGGCATGGAACAAGGCTGCAACACAGCCCGTGCATAAATGCAGCATGTTACAGTAAGTAGAACAGCTTGTGGGGATCATACATCTAAGAAAGGGTACATTATCCACAGAAAATTCCACCCCATACAGGAAAAGGTCCTTTGCTATCATCTTGATGCTGTATGAGCCTATGTCAGCATGCAACATAAGAATATAATAATAATTATTATTTATTATTTATACCCCACCCATCTGGCTGGGTTTTCCCAGCCACTCTGGGCAGCTCCCAACATAATAATAATAATAATAATAATAATAATAATAATAATAATAATATCTTGTCACATTGTTGTTGTTGTTGTTGTTGTTGTTATTTTGTCACATTATTATTATTATTATTATTATTATTATTATTATTATTATTATTATTACCAAACAGTGGTACCTCGGCTTAAGAACTTAATTCATTCTGGTGGTCCGTTCTTAACCTGAAACTGTTCTTAACCTGAGGCACCACTTTAGCTAATGGGGCCTCCCGCTGCCACTGCGCCACCACCTCACGATTTCTGTTCTCATCCTGAAGCAAAGTTCTTAACTCGAGGTACTATTTCTGGGTTAGCGGAGTCTGTAACCTGAAGCGCCTGTAACCTGAAGCATCTGTAACCTGAGGTACCAATGTAATAATAATAATAATAAATTTATTATTTATACCTATTTATACCCCGCCCATCTGGCTGGGTTTCCCCAGCCACTCTGGGCGGCTTCCAACAAAATATTAAAATACAGTCTGTTAAACATTTAAAACTTCCCTAAACAGGGCTGCCTTCAGATGTCTTTTAAAAATCACATAGCTGCTGATCTGCTTGACATCTGCTCAGAGGGCAGCCACGGGGTGGGCACCACCATCAAAGAAAGCCCTTTGCCTGGTTCCCTGTACCCTCACTTCTCGCAAGGAGGGAACTTCTAGAAGGCCTTCGGAGCTGGACCTCAGTGTCAGGGCAGAACAATGGGGGTGGAGACGCTCCTTCAGGCATACTGGTCCGAGGCCGTTTAGGGCTTTAAAGGTCAGCACCAACACTTTGAATTGTGCCCAGAAACACACTGGGAGCCAATGTAGGTCTTTCAGGACCAGTGTTATATGGTCTTGGCGGCCGCTCCCAGTCACCAATCTAGCTGCGGCATTCTGGATTAATTGTAGTTTCTGGGGCACCCTCAAAGGCAGCAACACTTCATGCTTCTGGGAGATGATATATAATGAGATGGGGGAAAAAATGTTGAAATATACACTCATAAAGAAACCAGAAGCATTTTTACTGGGCATTGTGGGGAGTGATATAAATAGAAAGGAATGTAAGCTCTTTTTATATGCAATAACAGCAGCAAGAATATTACTGGCCCAAAAATGGAAGCAAGAAGAATTACCCATGATTGAAGAATGGAGAATGAAGTTAATGGACTATGCAGAACTAGATAAACTAACAGGAAGGATTCGAAACCGGAGGGACCATAAATTCATGGAAGACTGGAGTAAATTTACGGACTACTTGAAAAATATTTGTGAAGATCAGACGACGTTTGTAGGCTTGCAAGAAGTTTTGTGAGGAGTATTATTGGAAGTATTGCAAAAATGGAGAAGGGGAAGGATGATTTGTTAAGAGATGTAAAGGCAATATAAAGTTAAGAAATGCATAAGAAGTGGTTAAAACGGTGGATCATCAGAGGTGCTGATGGAAGTCGAAAAAAGATTGTATAAGTGATAAGTTTTGTGGTTGTTGTTTAGTCGTTTAGTCGTGTCCGACTCTTCGTGACCCCATGGACCAGAGCACGCCAGGCACTCCTGTCTTCCACTGCCTCCCGCAGTTTGGTCAGACTCATGTTTGTAGCTTCGAGAACACTGTCCAACCATCTCATCCTCTGTCGTCCCCTTCTCCTTTTGTGGTACATTTTATAATTTATATGTTAAAATCAATATATATATATATACACACACAAAAACAAAGGCAGCAACACTTCTACTCAGAGTTCTGTCCATTTGTTAGGAGGTTCAAAGTGCTACTATCGGTCTATGCAGCCCTGAATGGCTTAGGACCAGTTTACTGGCGGGATCGCCATTACTCCATATTTGCCCACTCACAATGTTACAGGTGCCACACAATACTCATGCCACACTTGTCAGAAATCTATATTTCATTGTGGCAGCACCTCCACTTTGGAATACCTGCCAATCGACATCAGGCAGGCTGTATGCATTTCAGTGCCTGCTAAAAATATTGTCTGCTAAGCAAACCTAGCCACACACAGAGAATGTTGCCATAATTAAATCTCTTTCACTGGTAATTTTTGATTATTTTTACATGTTTATTTAAATTGCTTTTAACCGCTCTGTATTGATCGTTTTAATGTTTCTTGTTAACTGCTTTGAGGTTTTATTATAACCAAGCAGTATATAAATTGCATTAAGTAAATAAATGCATAAATAACATTCAGGGTCAAATCAGGACAATATTCCCCATGCCCAGATGCTGCTGCTCCCTTTGGAAGACAGCAATTATGACAGACAATACGGTTGCTCTCCGCTACAGTGTGCAAGAGGATTATCTCCTGCCTTGTCTTCTCTGCTCTGGTGGAGAAGCACAGACAAATCTCAATACACTTGCAAAATGGTCCAATCACCAGGTAATGGGCAATGTCTCTTGCAAGGGATTATCAGGCCTACGCTTCAGCGAATCGCAGATCCCCAACTTTTTTTTCCCTTCAAAATTGAGGAGGAAGGATAAAAGAATGGAATTGCACCAATCTGAATAAAATATGGGGCTTGCATTCCATTTAAATACTAATTGACGTTCCGAATGGCATTCTCTAATGAGAAATTGGGCAGCAGGAGAGTTTGTTATTACTTTTTACTATCTGGGAAACCTTCCGAGCTTAAATCCCCGAGTGCTTTTCAGGCAGCATCGAAACAGAGAGCGCAGCCTGGCAGCTATTTGCACTGAAGCCATCTAGTAGAACTTTTAAAAGCACTAGGATAATTCTGTGGATCGGTTCTTAAGACCCATGGTAAATACCATTTTCCTGACACACAATGACTCCTTTGAGCGAATTCCCTAACCAATGAATCAGCTATGCAGCTGTAAATAAAACGTTTTAAGTGTGTTGTAAAGTGCAATATACAAATGTTACACTAGATGGCGATGGCGAGCTATGGCAAATTCATTTGTTTCCAAAACGTTTTTTTCAAAATTCATTTTCACAGCTTTTTAAATATGTGTGTAGATACCCTACCCAGATATGTATAGCTCTGGTTCACATGTGGACATCAAAGCAAAGCACTCTCTGTACAGAAGCCTCTTTGCACTTGTATTGGTTTCTGGATCCAAAAGCCACTACAGGTACCAGGCACGCTAAAAGCTGTGGCAGGGTAACTCCTTCCCTTCCAGGGAAGGTGTCAGGATCTTGAAGAACATGGGAGAAATCCACGTTGCCAGTCCTCTCCATGCTGACTTTGGCACAGTTTCCAAAACTGAGCTCCAAGTCTTCTGACATTGCCATTGCAAGATAGATATCCTGGCCTGATCACTGAGATCGTTCAGTGGAGTGTTGCTAGTTGTCCCCAATGTTACATTCAGGAATCTCTATCTAAGCCCTTGGGACTCTCCCTAGTGCACGATCCTCACTGGCTCTCCTTTGTCCCTTCAATTCCCCCCCCCCCCTGATTGGAATGTGTGTCCTGGAACTGTGATGATTGATGGAGATGGGTTGAGGATTAACTCTGTAAGGTATAATGTAATAATAATAATAATAAAAAAATTTATTTATATCTCGCCCTCCACAGCCGAAGCCGAGCTCAGGGCGGCTAACAACAATAAAATAGTACAACATTCTAAAATCATTTCATTATAAAATTAATAATAAAGAATAAAGCCTGGAGGTGACCGTCGGGTGGATCACAGTGGCTAGGTAAAACTCCTATCCCATGCGTGTGGGAGAAATATGAGAGTAAACAGTCTGTAAAGCCCTTCTAGCAGCATAAAAACACTTATGCACTTTTGAAATCTACCAAAATCTAGGAATTAGGCAATTACACCTTTTTATCCCTGTTTATTTGTGGTCTGCTGACTTTTCTGCTCTTTGTCCCTGTTGCTAAGAATGAACCACATGTTTTAGTCAGGTAAATAAAAGGTTTACTTACATTTCAATGCAGGAAGCAAATACATTGAAGTAGTATTCAGGTGAAAATAGTTCTTAGTTACAAAATTAGTTTCCCAAATGGAGTCTGGGTTGTAAGTGGAGTCTAGGCATTTACGTCTGCTCACATCGCTGGCTTGAAAGAAAAGAGAGATACGAGGGCCGTTCATTAAAGCAGTGTTTCCCAACCGGTGTTCCGCGGCACACTAGTGTGCCGCGAGACGTTGGCTGGTGTGCCGTGGGAGGGAGGCGGGCGAGTCGGGCGGCGAGAGGCGGGGCGGCAGCGGCGAGGATCCGCGTCGAGCCGGGGGCGGCTCCGCGGTGGTGGTGCCGAGGTTTCTCTCTCCATTCTCCCCTCACACACACACACACAGGAAATAACACAGGATCAGCTGACAGGACCCGGCCAATGGGGCGGCGGCGGGGCAGCGCGCGCAAAAGGGAGGAGCGCGAGACAGCGGACGAGGAGGAGGCCGGCATGTCCGGGCAGCAGCAGCAACAACAGCAGCAGCAACTCCCGGCGATGGCTCCTCAAGCCCCGGGCAACCCTACTCCCTCACCGGCCTCAGCCGCCCTCCTGCTCCACCCGCCGCCGCCTCCCCCGCCGCCGCCGGCCACCTCGGCCCCGCCGCCGCCCCCTCCTCCGCCCGCTATCACCGCCACCACCACAACAGCCGCCGCCGCCTCAGCTGGGCCCATGCCTGCCGGGAGCGGCGGCGGCAGCAGCAGCGCCCCGGCGCCCTTCCCTCACGGCGGCGACCCGGCCCTGAACGAGCAGGAGAAGGAGCTCAAGCGGCGCCTCAAGCGGCTCTACCCGGCCGTGGACGAGCAGGAGACGCCGCTACCGCGCTCCTGGAGCCCGAAGGACAAATTCAGCTACATCGGCCTCTCGCAGAACAACCTGCGCGTCCACTACAAAGGTAGAGGGACGGAGGGAGGGCGAGGGCGAGGCCACCGCCATCCCCAGGCCCCCTCCGCCTCTTCCTCCGAAAGGCAGGCTGAGAAACTCCCAGGGAAGCTCTGAACGTCTCCCCCGAAACCGTTGGGAGGCTTCGGTTGTTGCCTTTCTCCGCCGAGGTCGGTGGACCCCGAGCCTAGGCTTCCTTCCCGCACCCCGCTTTCCGAAGACCGCACACCAGTTGGGCCAGTACATATTCCCCTCCCGTGACTGGAGCGGAATAGCCCTTTCTCTTCTTCCCCAACCCTTGTCGTTGGAGGAGTCCCTCAGTCCCTCGCTTTGCTGCCTCCTCCCCCCCCCCAAAGCTTGGAGGTTCCCCGGCAAGGGGGAGGGGGAAAATTGAAACTTTCACTTTCGTGCGTCCCTCCCGGCGTGACGCTGCGCGCTGACGTCACGGGGCTGTAATGGTGGTGTGCCTCGAGATTTTTTTCATCAAACAAGTGTGCCTTTGCCCAAAAAAAGGTTGGGAAACACTGCATTAAAGATTTTCCCTGTCCCACTTCCAGTTTTTGTAGGAGGATGAAATTGCACAAGTATAATGATGCATCTCTCTATAGGAAACGTGGTAATTTGTAGCTCTGAACGTCTAATAGTTTCTCTGTTACTGGTGCTGATGTGTAACGTCTGATAATGACCGCTCCCCGCTTAAAACAGGGGGCACCCTTCGCATGGACGCGCACAGCCCCTGGATCTGGAGCGGCTCCATCAGCATAGGCTTGGTTTTCCTTCCCTCAGGTGGGATACCTGGAGGTCTCCGCCTACCTCAGTCAGTTGTCCAATCCCACCTGGGGGAAGCGTTGCCAAGGAGACCAGGCCAGGTAGGGGAGGGATTACCTGTCCACACAATAGAGGGAGGCTCTTACCTGGGAATCCTCAATTGGCTCCAGAGCTTCTCCCACCCTACCCACCCTCAGTTAATGTCTTATTTTGCAGGTTAACTTTTCTTCACAGGTTTTGCAGGTTAACTTTTCTTCACAGGTATGCGGGCGCTGCTACGTTAAAGTCGCTGTTAAAGGGCCGGAAAGGAATTTCCCTGCATTGGCAGGTTTCGCCTTTCCCATAGCAAAACGTCACAACTTTGGCAGTATCAGGCCTTGGGCAGAATCCTTTAGTCCATCTTCCTCTTTGTGATGGCGATACCAGGGTTCCCCGTTAAAGGGGTTTCTGAAGGGAGGCTTTGACCGTACGCCGAAAGGTCGTCATTGCTCTCCCCTGCAGCGGTGGCGTAACAGGGGTGGCTATCTCTGCTTGAACATATGTTCTCCAGAGCCAGCCCATTCCCCCCCCCCCACACACACTGGATAACCCTGATGCTCCCTAGGTCCCCGGCTGGGGACTGGGAAGGGAAAACGCCCAATGCCTGAGCCAAGATCTACCCACATTTGAAATTTAATGAAGTTGTGGACAATTTAATCCCATAGCACATTGTCTTGAGTTGTTATTCCTCATGACGGGGGGGGGGGACTGCTCGGGATCTGGGGACTCCGCCTGTCCACGCAATGGAACCAGTTGAATTTGTACAGGTTCCTGTACTTGAAAGTTCACACACCATGGGAGGCAGGCACATGAGGGACTGAAGCTCCTAGAGTTTCTGAATCATAGAATCATAGAGTTGGAAGAGACCACAAGGGCCATTGAGTCCAACCCCCTGCCAAGCAGGAAACACCATCAGAGCACTCCGGACATATGGTTGTCAAGCCTCTGCTTAAAGACCTCCAAAGTAGGAGACTCCACCACACTCCTTGGCAGCAAATTCCACTGTCGAACAGCTCTTACTGTCAGGAAGTTCTTCCTAATGTTTAGGTGGAATCTTCTTTCTTGTAGTTTGGATCCATTGCTCCGTGTCCGCTTCTCTGGAGCAGCAGAAAACAACCTTTCTCCCTCCTCTATGTGACATCCTTTTATATATTTGAACATGGCTATCATATCACCCCTTAACCTTCTCTTCTCCAGGCTAAACATGCCCAGCTCCCTTAGCCGTTCCTCATAAGGCATCGTTTCCAGGCCTTTGACCATTTTGGTTGCCCTCCTCTGGACACGTTCCAGTTTGTCAGTGTCCTTCTTGTACTGTGGTGCTCAGAACTGGACACAGTACTCCAGGTGAGGTCTGACCAGAGCAGAATACAGTGGCACTATTACTTCCCTTGAATCAATATAGAAGGGACAGTAAGCAGGCCCTTCCTTAATGCTTTGTTGTGAATTTCTAACAAAGGAGCTAATCTTACGTGCTTCTTCTCTACCTGAGCTATGAGGAGCGTTCATTAAAGATTTCCCCTGACGTACTTCCCGTGGACTGAGACAAACGAAACTGGGCACAGTTATTTGTCCTTCTCTACATAGCTACCAGCAAGAATCAAACACTTCTCCCATTGCTTTATGCAGCTGTGGAGGCCTCGTCTGTAAAAGTCAGCAGATTGTGCCAGAAGCCACAACTTGACCTCAGAAATCAGCATTTCATCGTCTGGAAAAAGCTTGCCCTTCAAAAATAACTTGATAGTTGGAAAGAGGTGGAAGTCAGATGGTGTGAGGTCGGAAAAATAAGAGGTGTGAGGAAAGATTTCATAGCCACAGGACCGTGCTTCTGTCTGAACAACATGCCTGGCAATCATGTATTTTGTGATTTTGAGTGGAAATCCCACAACAGTGCCTCTCACCTGCTTAGATGGAGGAAAGAGGTAGGTGTGTAGCCTATTGTACAAATGTACAATTAACATTTGCCACCCCACCCACTTTGGCTTAGGGCAACACTCACCACCAGCACGTGGCCCCTGGGATATGGCCCAGAAGGGATAGTGGCCCTCAGGATAAAAATGGTTTCCCGCCCCTGAACAAAAGTAAACAAAGTTGTGTGTGAGAGACAGTAGAGATTTTTTTCAACCAGGGAAAACATCAAACTGGAGAGAGAGAGAGAGAGAGAGAGAGAGAGAGAGAGAGAGAGAGAGAGAATGTTTCAAGTCTCTAGGTTGCAGTATACAAGTGGCCAAGATATTAAAAATGTACATCCTGCAACGTTGCTTTTAAAAAACATTGTTGGGCTGTATCTTTTATCCACTCCCCTGATTTCTAAATGAAAAACAAAGCCTATTTTGTTCTTGGGTCCCCATACCCCTGTAAAACAAAAACCAAAAAACCAAAAAGCAATTAGTGTATTTTTACTGCATTGCAAACGATCTCTTTGTTTTTATGGCATTCGACAGAAAGAAATTGCAGATTTTGGCTCCTTTTAGGTCTGCAAGGTGTAATGAAAGTGTAAACGCTTTGTTGCTTCTGAGAAGAGGCCTGTTCTTGTCATGCTCTGCATGGGAGTCAGAAAATATTTTGAAATGCAACTAGGGAAATTAATCTGACCTCCTTGTATTTTGGTTCAGCTGAAAAATGTGGCGGAAAGGTGGGACAACTGGATCCTGGGATATTGTGTTTGAGCTTAATGTGAAGGAGCCCAAACTCTCAACAGTCAACTTCACGCAAAGCAGATGCATGATTTCAACTGTTCAAAATTGCTTTGAATGGTTTATCTGCCTCTTAACTTGCATTAACCACCCCATGAAATCAGCAATAAAGCATGGTAGAAGTGTCTTCTTCTTATTTCTACACAGGAGATTGGTCAGTTACCTGTCTGAACAGAGTCTGGGGATGTTCCTGGCTCCATCTTTGTTAGCTGAGGCCATGGCAGCTAGGAGTGCCTATCGCTAGCTTTGTTTGTTAGGACAGCTAGAGCCATTCCTGAACCAAAATAGCTTGGCTCCTGTGATCTTGGCAATATGGATTTAGACCTGGATTCTACAATCATAGGATTGTAGAGTTGGAAGAGACCCTGAGTAGATTAGGCCTACATACAAAAATTGTTTATATGTATTAGGAGAAATTTATACTAAAATACTGGTGAGTTTCAGGAGACCTTTTTAAAAAACAAACATACCAATAAACAAACACATATTGATGTGGAAATGTGGAGAACTGAACTTAAGAGTGGACAAATGGTGCTTAAGAGTGGACAAACGACCATGGGTGGAGCTGTGGTCTAAACCACTAAGCCTCTTGGGCTTGCCAATCAGCGGTCCCATTGCTCTGTCCCAGCTCCTCCCAACCTAGCAGTTCGAAAGCAGGCCAGTGCAAGTAGATAAATAGGTACTGCTGTGGTGGGAAGGTAAATGACGTTTCCATGCACTCTGTTTTCTGCCATGGTGTTCTGTTGCACCAGAAGCGGTGGCCACATGACCCAGAAAGCTGTCTGTGGACAAATGCCAGCTCCCTTGGCCTAAAAGCAAGATGAGTGCCATAGTCGACTTTCACTGGACTTAACCATCCTGGAGTCCTTTCGCTTTTACCTAGATAGATCAGGGATCTGATCTGGCAACTTCTTGTGTTCCTAAAACCCATGTACTATCTGAAACCAAAAGGTTGCAGTGGTTGAAAGATGAGGTACACACACGCCTCGCCCAACTCTTCTACCAACTATTTAATTTATTGGTGGGTTTAATCTTTTGAATGTTTCATTTTTGTTTTTACAAACAATTTTATTCTTTTAGTAAAACGCTTTGAGATTATTAATTTTTACAGTCAAGTGATATATAAATTTTATGAAATAAGATAATAATAAAGAAATGGAACCGAGAGCTGGAGGGTGTGTTCTGTAGCCCAGAGTCACCAAGGTTACTGCGGTTGTTGTGGAGAGCTGGAGCCCGGAAGTCTTAAGAAGAGTTTTGGAAGAAGAGTTTGGATTTGATATCCCGCTTTATCACTACCCGAAGGAGTCTCAAAGCAGCTAACATTCTCCTTTCCCTTCCTCCCCCACAACAAACACTCTGTGAGATGAGTGGGGCTGAGAGACTTCAGAGAAGTGTGACTAGCCCAAGGTCACCCAGCAGCTGCATGTGGAGGAGCAGGGAATCAAACCCGGTTCACCAGATTATGAGTCTATCTCTCTTAACCACTACACCACACTGGCTCTTAAAGGAGGATGCCAGATAAGGCATTTCTTGTAATGCAGCCTAGGGTCTCCTGTCATGCAGAGTTCCTTCCTTGGGCACAGAAAGGAACTGGGCAGGCAGCGCCAACAGCAAAGCAAGGTCTGACCAGGCGAATATGAAGTTGGCAGTTATGAAGTGTCTGAAATGCTTCCAAGTACATGATTTTTGAATGCATGCATAGATCAGGACGCTAATGCGCACACAATTATGCAACAAAAGGAGGGATAAAGAAGATTTACCATCTGTAAGTGTTTTAACTGGGGACTATAAAGGGGAGAAATGATCAATCTTCTGATACTTTTTTGACCCCTAAGCCCCATTAAACTCCAATGTTACAACTGGCTGTTAATACCACTCCCTCTTCTCCCCCCTTGATCTGCATTAAACGACAATGTAAGCACTTTCCTTTGGGCCCACCTGGAGAATACAAAAGTACTCGTTTAATTATCACATTTTATACCCTTGTTCTAGCTTAATCTTCTCTTCAGGCTCACGATTCCCTTTTCCAATTATCTGATATCGATTTTGGCATGGCTGCATTTTGGAAGATCCATTTTAATACAGAAAACAGAGTGACAAATCTCACCAGTCTCTTCTCCAGGACATCACACTATAGATCAGTATTCACCGTTATAGATACAGCTATATATTTGGTTTCTCGGTTGTTGTTTTTTTCCCCCATGGTCGTCACAGATTTCACACTTTGGGAGGAAATCCACATAGTGTTGCATTATATATCAATTCCCTGGGGGAAATCGATATCCTCCATGGAAAATCACAAGGAACAGTCTGTTTGGGTTGCATGAGTGTGCAGAATGTGTCTGTAGCAAAAAAATAAATAAAGAGCTAATGAAATTCTAAGCTGCATCAAGAGAAGTTTGTAGGGCAGCAGTTGAAGAAGGAGCAAAAAGGGTTTTCTTGTGTGTGTGTGTTTCTTGTGGCTGATTAGCTGTTTTCCCTGTGTAAAGGTCAGAGGGGGCAGGGTTTCTGTTGAGGCAGGGGATTAGCTGTGGGAGGAGCTTATCAGAGTTTGTAGGGCAGCAGTTGAAGAAGGAGCAAAAAGGGTTTTCTTGTGTGTGTGTGTTTCTTGTGGTTGATTAGCTGTTTTCCCTGTGTAAAGGTCAGAGGGGGCAGGGTTTCTGTTGAGGCAGGGGATTAGCTGTGGGAGGAGCTTATCAGAGTTTGTAGGGCAGCAGTTGAAGAAGGAGCAAAAAGGGTTTTCTTGTGTGTGTGTGTTTCTTGTGGCTGATTAGCTCTTTTCCCTGTGTAAAGGTCAGAGGGGGCAGGGTTTCTGTTGAGGCAGGGGATTAGCTGTGGGAGGAGCTTATCAGAGTTTGTAGGGCAGCAGTTGAAGAAGGAGCAAAAAGGGTTTTCTTGTGTGTGTGTGTTTCTTGTGGCTGATTAGCTCTTTTCCCTGTGTAAAGGTCAGAGGGGGCAGGGTTTCTGTTGAGGCAGGGGATTAGCTGTGGGAGGAGCTTATCAGAGTTTGTAGGGCAGCGGCGCGCGCCTAGCGGCGTGCGCAGTTATATCCATCTTTTAGATTTAGGGGAGCTAGTCTCAAACGTTTGTTGGGGGAGACCTAGGTTGTTTTTTTTTGTGGGCGAAGTTATTTGTCCTGTCTTCAAGCTTTTTATGATGGAGGACCTCTGTAGCCACCCCCAACAACACGATCTCAAGATGGAAGGGGAGGGAACAGCTGCAGTCGCCTGCGATTCCTGCGCAATGTTTGCCATCTTGCCAAAGGTTGCAGGCAGCTTCACCTGCAGCAATTGCATGTTGATTGCCCTTTTAAAAGACAAAGTCCAGCAACTGGAGGAACGTGTAGCTACGCTCCAAAGAATTAGAGAGCTGGAGCTCTTCTTGGAAGCAACAGAGCACACCGTCCCCACCAAGGAGGAGACAGGGGACTCCCCTGAGAAGGAGGCTAGTTCATCAACACAGGAGCCAGATATATGGAGAAACGTGACTCAAAGAAGTAGGAGGCCCAGGGTTCACTCTGATTGTTTAGAAATACACAATCGCTTTGAGGTCCTCTCCCCTAGCATGGAAGACGAAGAGCAGACTCCATTTGAGGATCTCTCCCTCATTACAGTCGATCAGGTACATGAAGACGAGCAGCAAAGTCAGTCCTCAGGGAATGTGCAGGCGACCTTGGAACGGACAGCTCACGGAAGAACCCCGACCAAACCCAAGAGGAGGCGTGTAGTGGTGATAGGGGATTCCCTACTGAGGGGAACAGAAGCAGTGATCTGTGGGCCTGACAAGATGTCTCGGGAAGTGTGCTGTCTCCCCGGGGCTAAGATCCAAGATGTAACTGAACGACTGCAAGGAATCATAAAACCCACTGACAAATACCCCTTCCTCTTGGTTCATGTGGGAACCAATGACACTGCAAGCAATAGCCTCCAGAAGATCAAAAGAGACTACGAGGCTCTCGACAGGAAATTGAAGCAACTAAATGCACAAATTGTCATCTCGTCTGTCCTCCCAGTTGAACGACGTGGCCCAGGGAGAGAGGGGAAAATAGTGGAAGTGAACAGCTGGCTTCGCAAATGGTGTAAACAGGAACGGTTTGGATTCTTAGATCACGGACTGCAGTTTCTTGAAGATGGACTTCTGGCAAGTGATGGGCTGCACCTCACAACGGTTGGGAGGAATGTTTTTGCCAAAAATCTCAGAAACCTCATCAGGAGGGCTTTAAACTGACTAACGTGGGGGAGGGAGACAGTGCTCCTGAAGGTAGGAGTCTATCAATTAATGAAGATGATCATCCAAATGTCATAGACCAAATGGAGCAAACAGCACGCGGACCTAGTGGTGGGAGGAAAAAATCCTTAAATAAGAGACACGGGGGAATGATTAATGGACTTCAATGTCTGTACACTAATGCGCAAAGCATGGGAAATAAACAAGATGAACTTGAGCTCTTGGTACAGCAAACTAAATATGACATAATAGGCATCACTGAAACCTGGTGGGATAAGTCCCACGATTGGAATGTAATAATGGGGGGATACAATCTATTTCAGAGAAACAGACCAGACAAGAAAGGAGGAGGAGTGGTGTTATATGTCAGGGATGTGTATACCTGTGAAGAGATCCAAGATTTAGAACCTCAAAGCCAATGTGAGAGCATTTGGGTCAAAATTAAGGGAGAGAAGAATAACAGAGACCTCATTGTGGGAGTTTACTATAGATCCCCAAGCCAAACGGAGGACATAGATGATGCCTTCCTGGAACAGATGGCCAAGCATGCAAAAGGAAGGGAGATAGTAGTAATGGGGGACTTCAATTACCCGGATATTTGTTGGATGTCAAACTCAGCCAAGAGCATAAGGTCAAACAGATTCCTCACTGGCCTTGCAGACAACTTCATTGTCCAGAAAGTGGGAGAAGCAACAAGAGGAACAGCCATTTTAGATCTGGTCCTAACCAATGTTGATGACCTGGTTAGTGGGGTAGAAGTGGAAGGATCATTAGGCGCGAGTGATCATGCTCTTCTGAAGTTTACTATACAGCGGAAAGGAGCAGCCAAGCATACTAGGACTCAATTTCTTGACTTTAAGAAAGCCGACTTCATAAAACTTAGGGAAGTGCTGGGTGAGATCCCATGGACAGTAATACTAAAAGGAAAGGGAGTTCATGATGGCTGGGAGTTTGTTAAGAGGGAGATAGTAAAAGCACAACGTCAGGCAATACCAATGAGACGGAAACATGGAAGGTGCCTAAAGAAGCCAGGGTGGCTATCTAAAGAACTTTTAACTGAATTAAGATTTAAAAAGGATGTGTACAAAAAATGGAAAAGGGGGGAAACCACCAAAGAGGAATTCAAACAAATAGCCAGCACGTGTAGACACAAAGTCAGAAAAGCTAAAGCACAGAATGAACTCAGGCTTGCTAGAGAGGTTAAAAGCAACAAAAAAGGCTTTTATGGGTATGTTCGTAGCAAAAGGAAGAACAAAGAAACAGTGGGGTCACTCAGAGGAGAAGATGGTGAAATGCAAACAGGGGACACAGAAAGGGCTGAACTCCTCAATGCCTTCTTTGCCTCAGTCTTCTCCGATAAAGAAAACAATGCCCGACCTGAAGAATTTGGAGCAAATGATTCAGCAAAGGAAACACAGCCCAGAATAACTAAGGAGACAGTACAAGAATATTTGGCTAGTTTGGATGTATTCAAGTCTCCAGGGCCAGATGAACTGCATCCAAGAGTATTAAAAGAACTGGCAGATGTGATCTCAGAACCACTGGCAGTCATCTTCGAGAAATCCTGGAGAACAGGCGAAGTCCCGGCAGACTGGAGGAGGGCAAATGTTGTCCCTATTTTCAAAAAGGGGAAAAGAGAGGACCCAAATAATTACCGCCCAGTCAGTCTGACATCAATAGCAGGGAAGATTCTGGAGCAGATCATTAAGCAAACAGTCTGTGAGCACCTAGAAAGGAATGCTGTGATCACCAATAGTCAGCATGGATTTCTGAAAAATAAGTCATGTCAGACTAACCTGATCTCATTTTTTGACAGAATTACAAGCCTGGTAGATGAAGGGAACTCAGTGGATATAGCCTACCTTGATTTCAGTAAGGCATTTGACAAGGTGCCCCATGATATTCTTGTAAAGAAGCTGGTAAAATGCGGTCTTGACTCTGCTACCACTCAGTGGATTTGTAACTGGCTGACTGACCGAACCCAAAGGGTGCTCATCAATGGTTCCTCTTCATCCTGGAGAAGAGTGACTAGTGGGGTGCCACAGGGTTCTGTCTTGGGCCCGGTCTTATTTAACATCTTTATCAACGACTTGGATGATGGACTCAAGGGCATCCTGATCAAATTTGCAGATGACACCAAACTGGGAGGGGTGGCTAACACCCCAGAGGACAGGATCACACTTCAAAACGACCTTGACAGATTAGAGAACTGGGCAAAAACAAACAAAATGAATTTTAACAGGGAGAAATGTAAAGTATTGCACTTGGGCAAAAAAAATGAGAGGCACAAATACAAGATGGGTGACACCTGGCTTGAGAGCAGTACATGTGAAAAGGATCTAGGAGTCTTGGTTGACCACAAACTTGACATGAGCCAACAGTGTGACGCGGCAGCTAAAAAAGCCAATGCAATTCTGGGCTGCATCAATAGGAGTATAGCATCTAGATCAAGGGAAGTAATAGTGCCACTGTATTCTGCTCTGGTCAGACCACACCTGGAGTACTGTGTCCAGTTCTGGGCACCACAATTCAAGAAGGACACTGACAAACTGGAACGTGTCCAGAGGAGGGCAACCAAAATGGTCAAAGGCCTGGAAACGATGCCTTATGAGGAACGGCTAAGGGAGCTGGGCATGTTTAGCCTGGAGAAGAGGAGGTTAAGGGGTGATATGATAGCCATGTTCAAATATATAAAAGGATGTCACATAGAGGAGGGAGAAAGGTTGTTTTCTGCTGCTCCAGAGAAGCGGACACGGAGCAATGGATCCAAACTACAAGAAAGAAGATTCCACCTAAACATTAGGAAGAACTTCCTGACAGTAAGAGCTGTTCGACAGTGGAATTTGCTGCCAAGGAGTGTGGTGGAGTCTCCTTCTTTGGAGGTCTTTAAGCAGAGGCTTGACAACCATATGTCAGGAGTGCTCTGATGGTGTTTCCTGCTTGGCAGGGGGTTGGACTCAATGGCCCTTGTGGTCTCTTCCAACTCTATGATTCTATGATTCTAAGTCTAGTGTCCAGAGCAAGGGGAATAATAACATCAATCTATTCTGCTTTTGTCAGATCCCACCTGGAGTCCAGTGTCAAGTTCTGGGCACCACTGTTTAAGGAGGATTTTGACTGGCAGATGAAGCCCAGTGCTTTCCATATAACCTTTAGATCATATGTAACAGGTCTCCAGGTGTTTGGGACTGACGGTGACTCCTGGACCATCCCTCTAATAGCCTTCATACATGAAAATGCTCACATGGGTTGGAGAGCCCCCAGAAGGTGTTTGCAGCCACATGCAAGGTCATGGTCTTAGCTGCTAACCCCTGCTTCTTAAGGAAGATGAGAAATGGAAGGACATCCTTCTTCCAAGCTGTGGGGAGGCATGGGCCAGCCCTGGCTTGAGACCAGAAGGCCTTGAAGGAAGACCATGTCCTGGACTGCAATGCTCCCTGCATCATGGTATGTATCCAATTGCCCAGAAGTGTTTCGGAAATGACTCTGGCAGGGCTGTCTTTAGCATATGCGGTGCTGGTGTGCAAAGATATGCCCAGTGCCCCCTCCCCTAGGTTGCCCAGTCCCAGGCATGCAGGAGGGCGGAGCTGGCCAGCCGCCTCAGCGTCTCACTGGCTCGGTCACCCCCAAACTCACGGCACAGAGCTGTCCGCAGCAGAAGAGCCCGCCACGGCGCTCCAACTGATGGGCAGGCTCTTCCGCGGACTCAACTCTTGGGCCCCAGACTCTCAGCCTGGTGCCCCTGAGAGCCCTGTGCCCAGGTGCCCCGCCCCTATAGCGCCTATGGGTAGGACGGCCCTGGACTCTGGCACCAGCCGAGCCCCGGGTGACAGGGCATAGAAACCATTGTCCTGAAATTGAGATAGATCATCCTATTATCAAGGCCTGAAATGGAACTGTCTGAAAATGAGATGTTAGCCAGCAAGCAATGCAACATAAATGCATGCAGTAGCCTAAGGAACTAATATGAATGGGAGGATTTTTGGCTAGAACCTTCACCACTTCCTGATTGTCAGACCAAAAAATGCACCCTGGAATTCCTCAACTCAGATACATATAGCTACCAGGATGAGAAAGAATTCTAGGAAGGTGAGATCACTTGTGATCCCATCTCCCTTCCAATGAGGCTGGGAGCACCATCAGCCCTCAAAGTAGACACTGAAAACCAGGTTACCCGAGGCATCTGAATGGACCTGAAAATCATTAGGTCCTGCCAAAAGGAGACCCCCCATTATACTATTAGAGGTTACGGCCCACACACTTCCACTGCACTTCTCTGCTAGTGTGGTGGCACCTTGGTAAAGCCACTTCTTACTGTTTGTAGCAGAGTTTTCCCCGGAGGCAGAGGACAAGAACAGGAGTCATACTCAAATTCAAAGTCAAGAGCTTCTTTATTGCTTGACTGGTTGCATGAGCATTTCTGTTACTATTATATGCAAGCTATTTACATCCCTTCTTTATCTCTCCAGCATGGTATAATCTCAGTCCAGCAATTAACAATCCTGATACAGCAAAACTCACAGTATCAGCAGCACACATTGTCTTACTTCCAACCTTGTTGTCAGCATGCGTGCTGACAGCATGTGCATGTGCTTTCCTCGTGAGGAAATAGCATCTTCCTTTATTTGCACCACCAGCTGACACCAATCAAGCCTAAAGTACCACTCCTACTCACTAAAGAAAATTTTGGAACCCTCTTTAAAGCTTCCAGGAACTTTTATCTGTTTCTTAAATAATGTTTTCCTAACATATACCCCTGCAAGAATGCAAGCCACACCTTCAGATGCCCTTTTGCTGCCCAGAGGTGAGGAGGGCCAAATAAGCACAGAAAGCCCTGCCTGGGGCTGCCTGTTTTCTGCTGTTCCAGAGGGGAGGAACCAAACCGACGGGTTCAAATTACAAGAAAGGAGGTTCTTATTAAACACCATGAAGAAATTTCTGATGGTGAGAGCTGTTTGACACTGGAACAGACTCGGAAAGTGGTAGACTCTCCTTCACTGTAGGTTTTTAAGCAGAGCTTGGATGGCCGTCTGGCCAGGATTCTTTTGCTGTGATCCTTGCAATGAGGGGGGTTAAAAGATGATCCTTTGGGTCCCTTCCAACTCTACAGTTCTATGATTCCATGAGTCGAAAGAAGGACACTTCCTATGTTCCTGTGGCAAGCCACATGCAGAGTTAAATGCATGCATCTTAACATTCCTCCCTCCAGGTGCTTTTGTGAAACTATTAAGCATTAATGATAAGCTTCAGGTAATTTCCAGATGGAGCATCTGATTATCTCCCACCCACAGCCCTTGCCGCCACCCTTAATGGCTTCCAGCCATGCTTAGAGTCTCGCCACTTTCTAGACTAACAAACCTGATGAGCTTTTAAGAAGACACAATTACCCCAACATCACATCCCGCTCAATGAAGTTTCATAGCCTGCTGGAGTTGAGCAATCTACATCTATATTTGATATTGTTACTTAAGTCGTTGGAGCGAGACTATATCCATTACAATCACATTTTCGTTTCATTAAAAAAGAAAAACGAAAGAAAGAAAAGAAAGTAATTTTCGGAGTACCGGCAAATGCTTCCATGCTTAATTTTCACAGCTCCGTTTACCGGACCCAATGGCTGGAAAACAAGCAATAATCTTCCACTTTGGGTGGTTCAATCTTTTTGTCATATCATAATAGTGCTTCAGAGGCAGAAGAGCCTCTCAGAATGAATGCTAATGTCTTAATCCAAAAACACAGGGAGAAATGCCAACAACTTGCCTGCTTCATCACACTACTCTACTGGTTCACAGCCTGTGCAAGAATCAAGAGAGTTATGGCACCAGTTGGAAGCATTCCATGCCAAAGGCCTCTTCACATATCACCCATTTGCAAGGCACTTATGTGTTGTAGCAACAGGAGAGTATCCACTGCTGTGCCCCACATCCTGTGACCACCCAGCATCCATGTGTGGTGTGTGGGCATCAGAAGTCCCCCACAGGAACATGTCAGGATGCTGTCAGTAGCTCCCGGCTGGTTGCCCAGGAAAGTATAAAGACAAGGGATGGTTTCTTACCATCCTTTTTAAATCAGTAATTACAAAGAGAGGCTACAGAACCCAGCCTCTTGGAATCATAGAATCATAGAATCATAGAGTTGGAAGAGACCACAAGGGCCATCGAGTCCAACCCCCTGCCAAGCAGGAAACACCATCAGAGCACTCCTGACATATGGTTGTCAAGCCTCTGCTTAAAGACCTCCAAAGAAGGAGACTCCACCACACTCCTTGGCAGCAAATTCCACTGTCGAACAGCTCTTACTGTCAGGAAGTTCTTCCTAATGTTTAGGTGGAATCTTCTTTCTTGTAGTTTGGATCCATTGCTCCGTGCCCGCTTCTCTGGAGCAGCAGAAAACAACCTTTCTCCCTCCTCTATGTGACATCCTTTTATATATTTGAACATGGCTATCATATCACCCCTTAACCTCCTCTTCTCCAGGCTAAACATGCCCAGCTCCCTTAGCCGTTCCTCATAAAGCATCGTTCCTCATAAGGATAATGGCATTGTCCCGAATGAATCTCCACCCCGCCTCTCATTTCCTCATTCGTCATCATCCCCACTTCCTCTATGGGTGCTGCTATGTGCCCTTTGTCTTTGAGCTCTTTGCTCTCCTACTTTCAAGGCTTGCTGGGTTCTGGGAGGGGGGTGTCTGGAAGGTTTTCCAATGACACTGTGTCTGTCAGTTGTCGTCTTGCTTCACCCTCCTCCTCCTCCTCCTTTCCCATTATTTCCCAATTTCCCCCCTCTGCCTCTGAGCTGTGACCTCCCACAAACCACTGTTGTAAGTCTATACTGTCTTCCTCTTCCTCCTCCCTGGAACGGTCAGGGTGTGGAGGTGGTCTCCACCATTTCTCCTCTGTCCAATCCCTGCCAGAACATAAGAGGAGCCTGCTGGATCACGCCAATGACCCATCTAGTCCAGAATCCTGTTCTCACAGTGGCCACCCAGATGTCTGTGGAAACTCTCAAGCATAACTACACTCTCCCCTCCTGCGGTTTCCAGCAACTGGTGGCATTGCTGCCTCCATGTATACCATATTTTTCGCTCCATAAGATGCACCTGACCATAAGACGCACCTAGTTTTTAGAGGAGGAAAGGTGGAAAGCTCCGTTTTTGGTGGGATCAGCTCACAGTTGTGCAGCTTCCTTTGCAAAGGGGGAAAGCCCCTCTTTTTGAGGATTAGCTCAAAGTTGTTGAGCTTACTTTGCAAAGGGAAAAAATCCTGTTTTTATAGGGTTCAACTCACAGTTCTGCAGCTTCTTTAGGAAAGGAAAGGGAGCCGTTTCTACCGTTTCCAGACGGATAATCTAATCAGCCAGTCACATGTTGCTGGGGAAACAAACGGCCTCCGTCTGCAGAACATTCAACAATGGAGGCCTGGGAAAGGGGGTGGGGCCAGAAAGGGAGCCAGTGATCGACCACACATTCACTCCATAAGATGCACAGACATTTAAGAAGAAGAAGAAGAAGAAGAAGAAGAAGAAGAAGAAGAAGAAGAAGAAGAAGAAGAGAAGGAGGAGGAGGAGGAGGAGTTTGGATTTGATATCCCGCTTTATCACTACCTGAAGGAGTCTCAAAGCGGCTAACATTCTTCTTTCCCTTCCTCCCCCACAACAAACACTCTGTGAGGTGAGTGGGGCTGAGAGACTTCAGAGAAGTGTGACTGGCCCAAGGTCACCCAGTAGCTGCATGTGGAGGAGTGGAGACGCGAACCTGGTTCACCAGATTACAGGTCCACCACTCTTAACCACTACACCACACTGGCCCAATGGGGGACTAGGAAGTAGCTGCTGCCTGCAAACCTGTGCTCTCCAAGCTGGAGAGCTGGAGCTACATCCTTCACTTACCTTGGACTACTGCTCTTAACCACTACTACTACTACCTTGGTCTACCGCTCTTAACCACTACTCATCACTGGCTCTCTTACTTTTTAGGAGGAAAAAAGTGCATCTTATGGAGTGAAAAATACGGTAATTGTGAAGTCTACTTTTGGCATGTTGAAGTGACATTGCAAGTTCCGGTGGGTTGTGCAATTTGGCTGGAAACTGCATTCTGATCCACAAGCAAATTTGGGAGCATCAGGTTGGCCCAGTGGGAAAATGAGACCCAACAAATTCCTTCTCCATCTATACAACAAGGCTGGTCTCACTGCCATGTTCCGAGAGATATCCATGTCTCCTGTACGTTCCCCTTAATCACAGATTTAATGCACTTCACATTTAATAACTTAATGCATTTCTCATTTTTTTCTGCGTGCAAAATGCAGTGAAAAGGCCACCTCCCTCTCCATGCCAAGTGGGGGGAACGTACGGTCAAAGAGACCTTCATCTTATCTTCCACGGTCGCTTAATACACATGAGCTGCGTGGTTAAGTTGTGATCTGTTAAAACATCAGTGGGGGGCAATGGGGAGGTGGAGAAGGAATGTCTGCTTAATTGCCATTAAACACAAGAAGATTGATGGATTCCTGAAAGTTGACTTCCTAAGGGGAGAAACATACACCCTCATTTCATACTCATCAGTAATGTAAGTGACAATTTGCCAGAGTTAATGGGCTGCATATTTTCTTTACTTAAAGCGATAATGGCCAGGCTCAAAATTGCACGCAAAATGAAAAATCTTTATTTCAAAACTAATTGAGAGCCCACCAGCACGGTGAGTTGAGCATTGTACTCCTGCAGTACCCCTTTCCTCCACATTGTTCCCAGAGTGTTCCTTGTTTTGACTGGTTTCAGCAGAAAAATCTGTTCTCAGGTCACCACTTCTTGACCAAGGAATGGGATATGCAGCAGAAGGGGCAGGTAGTAGGGCAATGCACAGCTCCTCTGTATGGGAATGTTGTAGATACTAGGAGAGGATATATTGATTTAATAGTATCCTTCCTAACTCACGCTTGTGAGTCAGCAGCAGAGCGACGACATTCCCCAATATATAGCAGGAATCTAGTTGGTAGATTCATTTGATTCTCTTTACTTAAGCAATCCATTCTGGTAAGGCCCCTCCTAAAAAGAAGAAAGACACAAGAAGCTTCTTTTAAAAGTAATAAGAAGTTTACTCACATTCAGTTCACAGTTGGATCCCTGAAGGCAGGCTTTAGCTTAGAGTTACAAAAGACGGCTTGAGTTCATCCCATGTGGAAAGAGCCTGTGTCCTGGTGGCTGAGAGCCAGAAGACAGCAAAATACAACAGTAGCAGAAGAGCATGGCATCAAGAAGAGGGAGGTGGCTGTGTGACCAGCCCCTTTTATGGGGTCTCCCAAGGTCACACCCACCTACCTGGTCACACGCAGACCAGGTGTGATGAGAAGTCCTCCTGGGTGGAGTAACACCCCCCTGCATGTCCACTCCGGGCAAACAGGAAGTATTGTACTTGACTGCATATGTTACATCCCACACTCTATTCCATCCCAGAATTTTGAGTTCTCCTTTGAAAATGGAAAGGGGTCATAGCTTAAGTGGCAGGGCAAGCACTCTATATGCAGAAGATTGGTGAAGGATAGGATCAACTTGGGCCTAGGATCTGGCCCTTTCTCGTTTCTCTGTCACTGGCTTTTGCTACCATCACCTTTTCAGAGGACCAAAACCACTGGCATCAACCAAATCACTAATGTGGTTGATAAAAGCATTTAGAGCCCAGGAAAACTACATTTTATCTGTCACCTAAAAACAACAACACCCATTCAATTTGATTCCCAGGTGAACAGAAAAGAGGGCAGAGTTGCACAGCTGAGGTGCCACCACTGAGTAGGTCCTTAAAACCACCCAACTCATCCTGGAAGGCATGGGTTCTTAGAGCTGGACCTCTGCTGATGTACTTAGCAAATTGGACAGGTTCACATTGTTAGGGTTAGCATGGATGCAAATTGACCAAATGTTGCAACAAACAGCCCTATTTCAGTTTCCCTTTCTCGTCAACTGAAAAAAGAGGACTTTAAGACAGCAAAACTGTCTGCTTTAAGCCAAATGCGAAGAGGCTGCTCTGGAAATCTGATCTCAAGGCAGAAGGCAGAAAGGCATTAACAGCTGCCAGGGAACCCTTGATATTTGAACCTAGAGAGTGACCTTGTAGCAGGATGGTGTGAACAAGAGACAGTGGGACTGTGGGCTTTTCCAGGAAGAATTAAGCACCGAGTGGTAATTAAAAGTGACATGCAGAAATCACCTGGTGCTTTAAAACAGGCATGATCTGAATGTTAACAATCCATTTCTCTTCCCATTGTATCATTTCAGTAGCTAAGAGAAATGAAGGACACACTCCAATATACACCTACGTCCCATTGCACCCAGTAGAGCTTGGTCCAGAGCAGACATTTAAAGGGTGGAAGTGGTGTGCATTTAACTTATTCCCGCCCACCCCATAAATCGAATACTACTCATTGCATCAATAAAGACTCCTAAGGGAGAAAAGATATGCTTGCTTTTCTTTACACACTCCAGCATCTTTCCTCAATCTGTTGCCCTCCAGATGTGTGGTACCTCAGATCCACTCAGTCGCAGCTATGCTGGCTAGGGCTGAAAGTTAGTCTGTCCCAGTGTTTTGATCATGCATTCCTTCACAGGAATTTTTAAAAAGGTAAAGGACCCCTGAGAGTTATGTCCAGTCACGAACACCTCTGGGGTTGCAGCACTCAACTCGCTTTACTGGCCGAGGGAGCCAATGTTTGTCTGCAGACAGTTTTTCCAGGTCATGTGGCCAGCATGACTAAGCTGCTTCTGGCAAAACCAGAGCAGTGCATGGAAATGCCATTTATCTTCCCGCTGGAGAGGTACCTATTTATCTACTTGCACTTTGACATGCTTTCAAACTGCTAGGCTGGCAGGAGCTGGGACCGAACAATGGGAGCTCACCCCGTCGTGGGGGTTCGAACCGCCGACCTTCCAATCAGCAAGCCCTAGGCTCTGTGGTTTAGACCACAGCACCACCCAGGTCCCTTCACAGGAATTATTTCCCCCCAAATCAGCCCTCTGCATCTTGAGCCTGGATCTGATTTCAGAGCAAACGCTTCTCTTATGTTCATGAGTGCATTGGAGAGACTTGGCAAGGAGGCAATTACTTTGCAAGAGGGAGCCATTCTTCCCCACCTGTAATAAGAATAATAAGCAATTAATATTTTATAAAACCTCACGGAGCATGTTGAGCAGCAATTACCAGGTCTGCAATACAAGGCCAAGGAATGTGAATTAGTTAGGGCGATCAAGGTAGAGCAGCTGGCTCCCTGGGTGGCAGTACCAGTTAGGAGAGAAAGGACACAGAGTCGGTGCATCTTGGAGTTGGTCCCAAACTGGGCAGCCGAGCGCACTAGTGGGCTATGAAAGAAGTGCTGCGAGAAATGACTTCATCACAAAACGGGCTGTGTCCATGGTAATCCAATGTACGTGGCTGCAAAAAAAGGTTACACATTTTTGCATAAAATGTGCATTTACTGTATGGATGCAAATGTCAAAATAGCTGCTGTAACTTAAATAGAAATACGAGACATCTCACCAGAATGGGAAAGACTGTGATCAGATGAGCTGTGTGCTTGCTCAGTCTGCTATGGTTATGATTGATGGGCAGCTTCAACAGCCCGGGTTCAAAAGTGTGGCCTGAAAGCCCCCAAACCCTGCTGCAAATCAGTGACAGTCTAACTCAGGGCTGGAAAACGCAGGTGTGGGCCTTCAAATGCTGTTGGATTACAGCAGTGGATCAGTCTCCCTCGGGAGGTTGTGGACTCTCCTTCCTTGGAGGCTTTTAAGCAGAGGTTAGATGGCCACCTATCATGGTCCCTTCCAACTCTATGATTCTGTGACTCCCATTATCTCATACTATTGGCCCGGTTGCCTGTGGCTGTTAGGAGCTGCTGTTCACCAACATCTGGAGGACCCTAGGTTCCCCATCTCCCATTCTAGCTCAATTGAAAGAGAGCTTCTGGTGCAAATCATCTGCAGGGTATACAATGAAGATAATTTTCAGCTCAGGTTGGTAGAGCTATTTCCTCTTAAAATTGGCTGTGAGTTAAGAAACCAGAAGCCTTTTTCCTTGGAATAATAGGTTTGGAATTGCCCAAGAAAGATGTCAGATTGTTTCTGTATGCCGCAACTGCAGCTAGAATTTTGCTGGCCAAAAATCAGAAATCACAAGAAGTACCAACAGTGGAGGAATGGCAGATGAAGATGATGGATTTTTTTGGAGTTAGCTGACCTGACCAGAAGAGTCCACGACCAGAAGGAGGAGGAGTATCAAGAGGAATGGAAGAAATTCAAAGATTATTTAGTTAAATATGTTAAGATAAATTAAATAGAATTACTTGCGAGTATCAGATTGGCCTAGGATTTAAATATGTGATGTTGTAGAATACTATGGATAAAAGCTAAAATGAAAAGAAAGAAAGAGGTTAATGGACCAAGTAAATTTTATGTAAAGCTAGTTTTGGAAAACTGCTACAATGATATATATGGAAACTCAGCCAGGGGGATTCGAGGAAGTCACCCAACAATGATAACAAAAGTGGATTTTTTACAGTTAGGATATATGTTTATTTGTTTGCTTGTTTTTTGATGTTTTTTGTTTATGTATGTTTATGATATTCTTGTAAAGAAGCTGGTAAAATGCGGTCTTGACTATGCTACCACTCAGTGGATTTGTAACTGGCTGACTGACCAAACCCAAAGGGTGCTCATCAATGGTTCCTCTTCATCCTGGAGAAGAGTGACTAGTGGGGTGCCACAGGGTTCTGTCTTGGGCCCGGTCTTATTCAACATCTTTATCAACGACTTGGATGATGGAATCAAGGGCATCCTGATCAAATTTGCAGATGACACCAAACTGGGAGGGGTGGCTAACACCCCAGAGGACAGGATCACACTTCAAAACGATTAGAGATCTGGGCAAAAACAAACAAGATGAATTTTAACAGGGAGAAATGTAAAGTATTGCACTTGGGCAAAAAAAAATGAGAGGCACAAATACAAGATGGGTGACACCTGGCTTGAGAGCAGTACATGTGAAAAGGATCTAGGAGTCTTGGTTGACCACAAACTTGACATGAGCCAACAGTGTGATGCGGCAGCTAAAAAAGCCAATGCAATTCTGGGCTGCATCAATAGGAGTATAGCATCTAGATCAAGGGAAGTAATAGTGCCACTGTATTCTGCTCTGGTCAGACCTCACCTGGAGTACTGTGTCCAGTTCTGGGCACCACAGTTCAAGAAGGACACTGACAAACTGGAACATGTCCAGAGGAGGGCAACCAAAATGGTCAAAGGCCTGGAAACGATGCCTTATGAGGAACGGCTAAGGGAGCTGGGCATGTTTAGCCTGGAGAAGAGGAGGTTAAGGGGTGATATGATAGCCATGTTCAAATATAGAAAAGGATGTCACATAGAGGAGGGAGAAAGGTTGTTTTCTGCTGCTCCAGAGAAGCGGACACGGAGCAATGGATCCAAACTACAAGAAAGAAGATTCCACCTAAACATTAGGAAGAACTTCCTGACAGTAAGAGCTGTTCGACAGTGGAATTTGCTGCCAAGGAGTGTGGTGGAGTCTCCTACTTTGGAGGTCTTTAAGCAGAGGCTTGACAACCATATGTCAGGAGTGCTCTGATGGTGTTTCCTGCTTGGCAGGGGGTTGGACTCGATTCTCACAGTAAGACCTGTTTGGCAATGGAACATTCTCCCTCAGGAATTCCGACAAAAGAAGAATGGCAGATGAAATTAATGGACTATGCAGAATTGAACAAAACGACAGGAAGGATTCAAAACCTGCAGGACCAGAGATTTACAGAAGATTGGAAGAAGTATTTGAATTATTTGAAGAGCAACTGTAATCAACAAATTACGCTAGTAGGACTACAAGAAGTTTTGTAAAGAGAAATATACGAAGTGTTACACAGTAGAAAAAGATAGATATTGATTATGAGTTTGAAATGCAATAGGGAAAATAAGAAATGCATACTAAGAGATTAGATTGGAAAATTTTCAGGCAGGACTGATGGAAGTCCCAAAAAATTGAATAAGATGTAAATGTATGTTTAATCACTGTTGAAAATGGTATGTTAAAAAACTAATAAAAATTTATATATAAAAAAATATTAAAAAGGAACATTCTCCCTCAGGAGGTTGTGGACTCTCCTTCCTTTTGGGTTTTAAACAGAGGTTGGATAGCCATCTGTCATGGATGCTTTAACTGAGATTCCTGCATTGCAGGGGGTTGGACTAGATGGACTCTTAGGGTCCCTTCCAATTCCATGATCCTATGATTCATGCGACTGTTGTAATCACTGAGAGCCAGTGTGGTGTAGTGCTTAAAGCATTCAATTAGGATTTCGGAGTAAAAGTAAAGGGACCCCTGACCATTAGGTCCAGTCGTGGCCGACTCTGGGGTTGCAGCGCTCATCTCGCTTTATTGGCTGAGGGAGCTGGCGTACAGCTTCTGGGTCATGTGGCCAGCATGACTAAGCCGCTTCTGACGAACCAGAGCAGCGCACAGAAATGCCGTTTACCTTCCTGCTGGAGTGCTACCTATTTATCTACTTGCACTCTGATGTGCTTTCGAACTGCTAGGTTGGCAGGAGCAGGGACCGAGCAACGGGAGCTCACCCCATCGCGGGGATTCGAACCGCCAACCTTCTGATCAGCAAGTCCTAGGCTCTTTGGTTTAACCCACAGCGCCAGCCGCGTCCCAGGATTTCGGAGACCAGGGTTCAAATCCCCACTCAGCCATTAAGCTCACTGGGTGACCTTGAGCCAGGCACTGTTTCTCAGACTAATTTACATTACAGGGTCGTTGTGGGGATTAAACAAGGAAGGGGAGAACCATCTAGAGTAGATCATCATCACAAATAGCTACCTATCGAGGTCCTGTTGACCCAGATGAGAAGGTGGCCTTACAGCAAATACAGAGTCAAAGTGTTGCTTTCATTTCTTGTTAATTGGTTTCCTGGTAGTCTCTGTGGTTGTTGCTTGAAACAGAATACTGGATCAGGATGGATTTGGGTCCAAGATGAACGGTCCATTTAATTCTACTTGCAGTTTAACCCATTGCCTGCAAACTTTACCTGGCATTGAAATGAACAGATTTAAATGATCTCCAAATAATATGCAGCTGATCATGATACGCTCCACTTCGCCTGTAATTCCAGCAAAGCTGACAGGGAGAAAATAAAACAGCACAAATCACACGCGTTTCATTTGCCGTGTTGAGCACTGATTGGCATTTGCTGAATGCAAAGTTTTGCCGGCATTTAATCCAAGCCCACAAAGGCAAACTCGGGGTTGATGAATTAGAAACTGGCAAAGGAGAATGAAAAATACATATGGGAAGAAAGCAGACAGACATAATTTATTTTCTTTACCCATCATTGGTGCTAACATATTCTACTTATGGCTATGCTCTCAATTTTTTATTTTATTTTTCGAGGAGGAATTACAGGAGTAGAAATATCTCGTTAAAAAAACACCAACATTTTGATCGTGTGAGGGTTCAACTTTTTCCATTTCTGTTCAGTTCTGTTGCTTCTTTTGATCGTGTGAGGGTTCAACTTTTTCCATTTCTGTTCAGTTCTGTTGCTTCTTTTGCACTGCTGTGGCATCTGCAACCCCCTCTCTGCCCCCAGCCCCATTCAGTTTAGCACACAGAACAGCTAGGCTAGCAACTACAGATCTTTCAAAGGTGAGCAAGGGGTGGGGGGGTGGGGAATGAATCAGAACTAGAGAGTCAGAAGAAGGTCTAAGAAAGAAAGGGAAGATGGCCGGAGCAAGAGCTGTTGAAGACATCAGGTAGAGTGTGATTAATCTGTTCCGCCAGAGTGGTGCATGCTCTAGTTATCTCCCGCTTGGACTACTGCAATGTGCTCTATGTGGGGCTACCTTTGAAGGTGACCCAGAAACTACAACTACAGTGGTACCTCGGGTTCAAACGCTTCTGGTTACAAACGCTTCAGGTTACAGACTCCACTAACCTGGAAGTAGTACCTTGGGTTAAGAACTTTACCTCTGGATGAGAACAGAAATTGTGCGGTGGTGGTGGCGCGGCGGCAGCTGGAGGCCCCATTAGTTAAAGTGATACCTCAGGTTAAGAACAGTTTCAGGTTAAGAACGGACCTCCAGAAAGAATTAAGTTCTTAACCCGAGGTACTACTGTAATCCAGAATGCTGCAGCTAGACTGGTGACTGGGAGCGGCCACCAAGACCATATAACACTGGTCCTGAAAGATCTACATTGGCTCCCAAGACATTTCCGAGCACAATTCAAAGTGTTGGTGCTGACCTTTAAAGCCCTAAATGGCCTCTGCCCATTATACCTGAAGGAGCGTCTCCACGCACATCATTCAGCCCTGACACTGAGGTCCAGCTCCGAGGGCCTTCTGGCAGCTCCCTCACTGCGAGAAGTGAGGTTACAGGGAACCAGGCAGAGGGCCTTCTCAGTAGTGGAATGCCCTGTGGAATGTCCTCCCACCAGATGTCAAGGAAATAAACAACTACCTGACTTTTAGAAAACATCTGAAGGCAGCTGTGTTTAGGGAAGTTTTTAATGTTTGATGTTTTGCCGTGTTTTAAATATTCTATTGGGAGCTGCCCAGAGTGGCTGGGGAAACCCAACCAGATGGGAGATGTTTTTTTTTTTTTTTATTATTATTATTATTATTATTATTATTATTATTATTATTATACCAGAGAAGGTATAAATGTAGCCAAATTCTGTGTGTCAGCAATCAATCGCAGGAAGCAAGTGGTATCCCATAATGACCAAACCCCCAAATGTTAACTACAGGGAGCACGCTAATAATTAATTTTAATTTTATATTTAAATCCTTGTTATATTCATATTGTCCTTTGTATTTCTGATTTTTTTTAATGATCTGCGATATTGTGTGTGTTGCGGCTGGTCTGTGACCGTATTAATAAATTCATTCATTCATTCATCTTGTCCTCCGCTCTTGACTCTGTTAGAGTTGCCCTTATAATAATAATAATAATAATAATAATAATAATAATTTATTATTTATACCCCGCCCATCTGGCTGGGTTTCCCCAGCCACTCTGGGCGGCTTCCAAAAGAATATTAAAATACTATGGTACATCAAACATTAAAAGCTTCCCTAAACAGGGCTGCCTTCAGATGTCTTCTAAAAGTCTGGTAGTTGTTGTTCTCTTTGACATCTGGTGGGAGGGCATTCCACAGGGAGGGCGCCACTACCGAGAAGGCCCTCTGCCTGGTTCCCTGTAACTTGGCTTCTCGCAATGAGGGAACCGCCAGAAGGCCCTCGGTGCTGGACCTCAGTGTCCGGGTAGAACGATGGAGGTGGAGACGCTCCTTCAGGTATACTGGACCGAGGCTGTTTAGGGCTTTAAAGGTCAGCACCAACACTTTGAATTGTGCTCGGAAACGTACTGGGAGCCAATGTAAGTCTTTCAAGACCGGTGTTATATGGTCTCGGCGGCCGCTCCCAGTCACCAGTCTGGCTGCTGCATTCTGGATTAGTTGTAGTTTCCGGGTCACCTTCAAAGGTAGCCCCACATAGAGCGCATTGCAGTAATCTCCTGCAGGGATATGAAAGCTCTCCCTGGCTCAGTTCACAATTAGGTGATTTCAGGGATTTCTCAGAGAAAAATAGTGGGCCACCAACCACCCTTTCCCACGGGTGACCTCCTTTCTCAAACTTACTATGCTTAGCAAAACTGGCAGCAAGCCACCACCAGTTGCCTTATACTGAGTTAGACCACTGATCGATCTAGTTCAATAGTGGCTGCAATGACTTGTTGAAGTCAGAGTAGCAAAAACGCGGCTAAGAAGCTCAAATTCTAAAACACGGTCATCTTGCTTTCCATAAAATGTAGTCTCTATTTCACTAGATACCTCCCATGTGACCAACATTAGCCAATCACATGAGAATTACTAGAGTTCAGTTACCAACCAACCAAATTCAAACACATAGTAATGAATAAAAGCATTTTAGGGTTGCCATATTTGAAAAAATGTTGAGCTTTTTTTTTGGGGGGGGGCAAAGTTGTTGAGCTAGTTTTGCCCAAAGTTGTTGTTGAGCTTCTTAAGTTCTAAGTTTATGAGCTATTTTTAAGGAAAAAATGTCAAAGATCTACACCTCTGACATGGGTTGCCATACATGCAGATTTTCTAGGACATTTCAGTGATTTCCACCCAGACACTGTTTCCAACAGCTGAATCCTGGCTATTTCCGGGAAATTCCGGACACATGGCAACCCTAATACAATTTCAGTGAATGATACCATGGGTAGGCAAATTAAGACCAGGGGGCCGGATCCGGCCCAATCTGGCCCACATACGGTCTGGGAATCAGCATGTTTTTACATGAGTTGAATGTGTCCTTTTATTTAAAATGCATCTCTGGGTTATTTGAGGGGCCTGCCTAGTGTTTTCACATGAGTAGAATGTGTGCTTTTATTTAAAATGCATCTCTGGGTTACTTGTGGGGCATAGGAATTCATTCATCCCCCCCAAAAAAAATAGTCCAGCCCCCCACAAGGTCTGAGGGATAGTGGACTTCCCCCCTGCTGAAAAAGTTTGCTGATCCCTGAATTATACTATACTTAACATGACTGGCAACAACTGTCCAGGATTTCAGACAGGAGACATTCCTATTCTTACCTGGAGATGCTGGAAGTTTATCCAGAGATCCATAGGCGCCTGTCTGAACTGAAACTAGGGAACTCAGCTACATCTCATATTGAACAGCTGCTGGTGGAGTTGACTACCCAGGAGGGAAAAAAAACAACTGGCTTTGGATGCTCTGCGGAAACAAGTGGAACTCCTGCAGGTATCAGCAGAGACCAGGTAAGGCTCAAAGAGGGACCATTTCTAGGAATGGATGGAGTTCCATCAAAGGCTGGAGAAGCCTAAGATCATTCCCTATCTGAGGTTGGAATAGGGGAGTCAGAAAAGGTCAAAAAGACCATTTGGGGAGTCTATCCATGACTCAAGCATTGTGGGAAGCAAGTTGAACCAGTGATCTTTCAAACACAAGGAAAACGCTTGACCACTAAGATGCAGCCTTCCCACAAGGAGGCAGCAATATCACAAGCTTCAACTCTGAAGTCCAGATGCTCAATGGATGCCTTGTTAAAACAAATGATATTCACGGCCATGTCTGGGAGCATTCTGGATACAAGGGAACATGGAGATTTCAATTTCCTGACTATCAGGGAGCATAGAGATTTCAGTTTCCAGTGCCTTTCTATTCCTTGGATTCAGCTGTGAGATTTCCCAGGTTCCTTGGCAGTAATGAATGCTCCTGAGTTTTCCTCAGGAGGCTGGCTTAATCCCTTGTTTTCGATGGCTTACATGAACATGAGATGACCGGTAGAATGCAAGCACCAGGATGAGCCTTGTTTTTCAGTAAAATTAATGAACTTCCACTAACCTCCACCACATATGCGCACAAATACACCACTTGATCTGCAGATACAAAATTGAGCTGATATCACAATCCCACACAGCTGTTCATCTCTCAGTTTTAATCACACATGAGCTTGAGGTGACCTCTGGAGTCCAGCTGTACATGTTATTACACACACACACACACACACCATTCCCTACATGCTAACCACAATTTTGTCTTGACAACTAGACTAAAAGCAGACCCAAATCTACATGTATACAAACAGAAATACAGTAGTACCTTGAGTTAAGAACTTAATTCATTCTGGAGGTCTGTTCTTAACCAGAAACTGTTCTTAACCTGAAGCACCACTTTAGCTAATGGGGCCTCCTGCTGCTGCTGTGCCGCTGGAGCACAATTTCTGTTCTCATCCTGAAGCAAAGTTCTTAACCCAAGGTATTATTTATGGGTCAGTGGAGTCTGTAACCTGAAGCGAATGTAACCCAAGGCACCACTGTACTGACAAAAGAGGAGGTTCAGTAGGGCAGCCCTTTGTAACCTTGGGTCCTCATATATTGTTGGACTAAGATTCCCATAATCTTGGATCGTTTGGTCATAATGGCTGGGGCTGATGGGAGTTGTAGTCCAACAATATCTGACAAACCAAGGTTGAGAAAGGCTGCTATAGGGCATTGACTAGAGGAAGTAGAGGTCTTGTTACTGAGGTAGGGTGAAGTACTTGTGCAGCACAGCTAGTTATATTTAACAGCACATTTGGACTTCTTATCACAGGCCTGCATGACTCATTAGCCAATAAGTCAAACACTGGACTCCAAAAATTATGTGTTTTGTCACAGAAATGGGGCATGGCCAAGCATGAAGGAGGCCATCTGTACATTAAGGTAAAGAAGGTAGTAATTCTACCTCGGACATTATCAGGTCACAACCCTGTTATTGTGGAATTAAGAACAAGGCAAAGTTTCCCAATGAGATGGAGATTAAATGAGAATTTATTAAACGATCAAGAAATATTAGAAAAGGGGGATTCTAAAGGATTATTCTGAAATTAATTTAAATCAGGAGAAAAATTTAAAGGTAGTCTGGGATGCAAATAAAATGGTTATGCGGGGGGGGGGGGTAAGCAAAGTGCAAACCAAAAACCAGAAGCATTTCTTCTGGGAATTATAGGGGTAGAGCTACCTAAACAGTATAGAAATTTATTCATGTACGCGACTACAGCGGCAAGAATGTTATTTGCCCAAAAATGGAAAGAAGAAGAAGTCCAAATGAAAGAAGAATGGATACCAAAACTATGGACTATGAACTATGGACTATGAAGAAATGGTGAAGTTTACTGGAAAAATAAGAAATCAAGACAACAAACTTTTTATTTAAAAAAAATGGAAATGGTTTATTGCATGTTTATAAACAAATTGTAAACAGATAAGGACATTGGCAGTATTATTGTAGTAGCCTTCAGTTTCATAAGAGTATACAATTAAAGTAGATGAATAAAAGAATAAGTTAAGTTAATGCAGAAAATGATAAAAATAAATTTAAGGAACCACAGAAAGAGGAGGAATGAAGTCGAGTTTTGAAATGTTAAAATGACTGTAAAACTAACTGAAAATCATAAAAAAGTTTTTAAAAAGCATGAAGGAGGCCACCATACTTGGCTGATAGGTTCCATCTAATCGGTTGAGTCACATGTTCTCCCAGAGTACATGGTATGATGGCACATGTCACAGCTGCATGAGTCTTGTCAACTGTGCTTGGGAAGAGAACTATCTAATAACTTGAATATGCTCACAATGTCATTAATGCAGATGGAGTCTGGAAAGAGAGAGAGAAATGTGGCGGAAATGACTGGCAGAATCCGAGACCAGGGAGAAGAGTCGGTGGAAGAAGATTGGAAGAAATTTAAAGACTATCTACAGAAATACTGCAAAATTAATGAATGTTAGAATGATGTCAGAATGAAGTTAAGTGGTTTTAGCAGTAATGTTATAAAGGTGTGTGTAAAAATGGATTGTTAACAGGTGAAAATCCAAAGTTAGAATATATTAAGTTAAAGGATTAAGACAAAACCAAAGAGGGAAAGGAATTGCTGAATTAACTAACAGAACTGGAATACAAAAAAGGGAGGTGTGAGGAGGTCAGGGAAGTAAGGAAATGAAATGTAAGGCATGGAAAGATTGATGTGTTTTTTAAGTATTTTCTATCTTTTTTCTGTATTTTGTATTTTTTTCCTTTTTTTTTTTTATTTTTATTTATGTAATCTTTTTTTTGAAACTTTAATAAATATCATTTTTTAAAAAAAAGGAAAGAGAGAGAGAGAGAGAAATGCTGGTAATAGTAAGTAGACTGAACAGAGCTTGAGAAGAAGGAAACATAGAGGATGTGCCTTTCTCACATTCAGATTTTCCTCCCAGCAGGATGATACTCAGTGTGGCGCCGATAACCCAAGTTTGCAAGTTCGATCCCTGTAAAGGACAGCTGCGTATTCCTGGATTGCTGGGGCTTGGACTAGATGATCCTCAGGGTTCCTTCCAACTCTATGATTCTATTTAACACATATAGGGGGGAATCCCTCAGAAATATATAGCTGATCAGAACATGAATTACCTCTGCAAGGGTCATGCCATTCTGACTGGTTGCCAGGAAACACTTCCAACACGACCTCTTTGTTGGTGGGTTGGCTAACTGCCAGCGGAATTAACCCTTGAGCTACTAACTGAATGCTCCCTGCTGCTGTACTTCCAACAATGTGCTACCTTGAATTTTATGGAAGAAAGACTTGATATAAATGAACTAAACGCAATTCTTTGTCGAAACAAAATAAAAAAATTCCTTCCAGTAGCACCTTAGAGACCAACTAAGTTTGTTATTGGTATGAGCTTTCGTGTGCATGCACACTTCTTCAGATACCAGTTCGTTGTGTAAGCTTGCCTTACATGAAATAGCAAAGAATTTAAAAAGGAGTGGCAATGTCAGACTTACACTGTCATGAGCTCTATCAAGGCCTCAGTGATCTCTTGGCCCAAGCTAATCCCCTGGTTCCATGGAGACCACCCTTTTGAAAAAACCTATTGGAAAGCCAAATTAGATTTGTGTCCTCAACACTGCTAAACCACACAAGCAAGTTTGTTTACAGCTTGAGAAAGCTGCAGTCATTAAATCCATAAGGTTGGCACATTAGGCAATTTGCTGGGGGATAAAACGAAAATGTTATTTTGCTTAAGCCTATTTGGATCCAGGGATTTGTCAACTGGCTATATAGCTCTTCATTTTGGGGGGTTGATAAGGAGAGCGCCTAAACATTAAGAACAATTGCATCCTGTTCAAACTCCCAGTCGAACAGGAGAAAGCGGCACTGAGGATAGCATTAGACCACCGGACAAGTATCTACAATGCAGCGTATCGGGTCTAATATGACTGCAACACATGCAGCTTAATACCGGTACATTCAGAATTAAACCTAATTCTGCAAACAGCAAAGAAAATTAATACAGTGGACGCTGGGGTTGCAAATGTGATCCATGCAGGAAGCACGTTCACAACTGGCAGTGCCACGTCTGTGCATGTGTGGGTGATGATCTGGCGCTTCTGCACATGCACAAAGCATGATTTAGTGTTTCTGCGCATGTGCAAGCGTGAAACCTGGAAGTAACCCGTTCCGGTACTTCCGGGTTCAGTGCAGTGTGCAACCCGAAATCATGCTACCCGAAGCGTCTGTAACCCGAGCTATGACTGTATTCCTGTAAGATGAGGTTTTGAAACAGATACAGTGGTACCTCGGGTTAAGTACTTAATTCGTTCTGGAGGTCCGTTCTTAACCTGAAACTGTTCTTAACCTGAAGCACTACGTTAGCTAATGGGGCCTCCCGCTGCTGCCGCACCGCCAGAGCACAATTTCTGTTTTCATCCTGAAGCAAAGTTCTTAATCCGAGGTACTATTTCTGGGTTAACGGAGTCTGTAACCTGAAGCGTTTGTAACCCGAGGTACCACTGTATTAGGTCTGAACTGAAAGTGCTCACTGTTGGTGTTTGTTTTTTGTTTTAAAATCATTTTTTTATTAAAGATTTTCCCCATTTACAAAGGCACATGCACTGTCTCTTTCTTTAGGTTGTGTTTTCTACAGATCAGATACATTTGGTGAGAGACATTGGTGTTATATTGGTGTTACAGGGTTGGGAAGAAAAGAGAGAAGAGAGGGGGTAGGATGGTAAAGCTTATGTTCTTTTACTTAGTCTATGGCAGGGGTCTGCAATCTTTAAGACAAAAAGAGCCACTTGGACCCGTTTCCGAAGGAAAAAAAACTGGGAGCCGCAAAACCACTGCGACATTTAAAACAAATATATCTCCGGAGCTGCGATCTGACAGCGGGCGGGAAGGTGACGTCGGGACGGTGCATGACTAACGCATGCACCGCCCCCATGCGACGTCACAGCCAGCACAGCGCCCGCCACAGTGGGCCTCCTCCCCTCACTAGTATCCGCCCCGGAGCCGCGGCAAAGGTGTAAAAGAGCCACATGCGGCTCCAGAGCCGCGGGTTGCAGACCCCTGGTCTATGGGGTGGGGTTGTGTCAGTGTCACTTAGGTAGGTTTTCTTTCTATGTTATGTTTCCTTGGTGGTGAGGGAGGATGGGGTGGTTGTCTTTGGTTGGCTGCAGTGGGATTTGTTTGTGTGTGTGTGTGAGGGGGGAGGGTTGTTGGGTTAAGTTAGCCATATTGAATTGTATTCCGTCCGTAGGTTCATGTTTTTGTCTTGCTGGGCTGTGTACGCGATAAAGGAGAGCTCTTCTATTTGTCCCCGTGTCAGTTTCAGTCTGTTGGTTAGCTTTTCTTGTAAGGCTGTTTTCCATACTACAGTTTGTTTATATTCTCACATAAAAAAGCCAAGAATAAGCGCCAAAAACCTGAACCTCCCCACCTCAGAAGGAGGATGGGGAATCCCTCACACAGAACTATACTACATCACCAACCAAGTGCACCACATAATCCCATATATTTTAGAAGACGAGTCAACTCCACATCAGGGCCACCACATCAGGAGGGCACAACATTGGATTATCTCAGTGGAGTTATTTAAGATCGCAGAAGAAATTTGAATACTTGAGAGTGAAACAGGTGACTGTCACAAACAGAAAGGAAGATGCTGAGCTAGGAGGATGGAAAGAAGATAGGGAAAGTACTTTGGAAGCAACGGTTAGATATTTCTGCTGGATCCAGGAGTGAACAGGGAGACACTGTGTTTTGTTTTAAGGTGAAGCATCATCACATCATCTGAAGAATGAAAGAAGTGAATGATTTTGGCACCATAATCTTGGACAGAAGAGAAGGAGGCAGGGCGGGATAATGGTTATTCAGATGCAATGGAAGGACAGTGATGAGAAGGCTGCAGAAATCAAAGAGGGGGTTGACCAATCTAGTCATCTGGGTGTCCACTCTTAGAACAGAATGCTGGACTAGATGGGACATTGCTCAATCAAGCAGGTTCTTGTGTTCTTATGGTGGTTTATTCATACACACGCTTCTCTCAGCAACAGCAGGCTTACATTTGTGAATGAAACATCACAGACCAAACATGACAGACATGACTTACATGCCCCTTCAGACACAATGCTTTTCAGCGAAGTCAGTTCAGACATCTAGCTGTGAGGCATCAAGTGTTGGGTAATCAAGTGTTAAGAACCCCAGAGTGTGAGGAATGACCCTTAAGTAAATGATGATGAGTTTATTTCCCCTCCCACTGCTATTACATCTGCAGGCAAGTGGAATTATATGAGGAACAGCCATAGCTCAGTGGCAGACCATCTGCCTTGTATGAAAAAGTTCCCAGGTTCACTCTCTGCAACTCCCATTAGGGTTTGGACAGACTCCCAGCCTGAATTCCTGGAGAGCCACTTCCAAGATGGTATGGACAATGCTGAGCTTTATAGGCCAATGGTCTGATTCGGTAGAAAGCAAGTTCCAGTGTTCACCCCTATGTTCAATTGTTGTGGATGGCAAGTAGCCGGGTGATTGCTAACATAGGCGCATAATGGCTGTGGCAAGTGAAGGGAGGGCCACAAGAATGACGCAGGAGACTAGTATTGAGTTGAATTCGGCCATAACTTTATTGATTACAGAAAAGAGAAGGTTTGACTAAGGTTTGACTATCCCATCTGCTACCTGATAGGCACCTGGTAGGGTTGTGTGTTGAAGAGCTACCCCCATCATTGACTGGATGCCACAACCCCACATTGGCCACCATTGAGAGAGGTATATTGGCCCATTGGTCCCCCAGTAGACTCCCAGAGTCATCCCTCTTGGATCCCTCTAATGGTACCCCTGTGACTAAGGACCCAGCCCAATGCCTTATGCACTACAGCCGGCTACAGCAGGAGAGGGCCACATGACAATCAGCCAAGAGGGCAGCCGACACCTGGCTTCCCCCTTAAATTGCAGCCCCCAAGCCCCTGTTAGAATTCCTGCTCCGTGATTGCAGTCATGGGATTGTTGTCTATCACATGATGGTGTATGTTTTGACTCCACAGAGTGGGAAGTGACGGAGACAGGATGTTTGTGTTACTGTGTTCTGTGAAGTGGGACTATTCTCCTTTGTTTTTTCTCTTTGCAGTCTGATGCTAGAGAAAGAGGGAGCCATGTTGCAGTGCTCTGTGTGTGTTTATATGCAAATAAAGTAGATCAGCCAAAATGCTGAGTTGCTGAGGTCTGTTACGCAAGTTGCGCAAACACTGTGGATCCCTAAGTGTGCCGGTGTCTGTTGGCATCGGTCGCTGTGATGTTCGGGCTGAAGAAAGCTTTTGAAGCTCCCAAACGATCGACCAGGAGGGAGAGAACATGCCAGTCGGGCATGTGTCTCTGCCAGGGTCCTACTTGAGTGTAGGATGAGCTATTGACAGCCCCTCCCTCCGATTGGCTAAGCAGGCACCGCCCACACTTACCTGAGGGCCCGGCACAGTTGGAGGTGGGCAGTGCCAGCCATCCCCTCCCCCAGCCATGGCAGAAGAGGGCAGCCCCCTGGACCCACTTTGTAGGGTTGTCATACATCTTGAATTCTCCAGACATAGCCATTATTCAGCCCCCTAAAGCAATGTTCAGGCAGAAATTGCTGAAATGTCTGGCAAAATCCAGACATATGGCAGCCCATGTTGGTAAACGCTCAACATTGCCCATCCCCCAAAAGCTGCTCAATTACATTTGTGTCTGAATTTTCACTTTTTGAAATATGGCAATCCCAACCACTGTGGCCATGCCATGTGGCAATGAATGGCCACCTTCCCAGAGTCCCAGGTGAGAGCATATTCCAGACACTTTCCACTCAAGATTTAACTCAATGTGAATGCCTTCAAATGGCAACCCCGTTGTCCAGTGAAAGCTCCATATATAAGCAGCAACATCTGAATTCCAAAAGGCGCTCTGTGGAATGGTAATGACATGTTGGAGGGTGCTTTTCATTTAAAGATGCTTAAAAATGGGGGAAATAAGCAATAATCAAGATGAGTTATAGGCACACAAAGTCAGGAAGAAGGCAGCCATTTGGATTATTAGACATCATTATGATAACTGCTAATAATGAAGAGGAACATCAGCCAGCAAATGTACTCTACACAAAAATATCTTTTTGGAGAGAGTCACATAAATTGCCAAGTACATAGGTTTAATGAATATCTCCCCATAAAACTGTTAGCGAAACAATTCCGCTTCCCATCTCTGTGTTTATATTTACATATGGTAGATACAATTTAGATTTACTCTGGCATGTGCTTCAGAGACAAACTGCTTTCCTTCAGAGAAATAGTATCTACACGCCATCAGCCATTCACGATCGGGTACCGGAAAGGAGGGTGTTTGATGCTGTTTAATTTTGTTGAATGACTTAATGTGTCACACATAAGGGCACACATGTAGGCCACACCTATAACATACATTTAAAGTGCTACATTGCCATTTTAAACACTCATGGCTTCCTCAAAATAGTTCTGGGAGCTGTAGTTTGTTAAGGGTGCTGAGAGTTGCTAGGGGGCCCCTACTCCCTTCCTGGAATTACAGTTCCCAGAGTTTTCTGGGTAAAGGGATTGATTGTTAAACCACTCTGGAAATTGCTGCTCCCTTTTATCACCTGTGAAACATATGGACAACCAATTTCACTGGGCTCTATAAGAATACGAAAGAAACCACTTTTTTCATCTCATTTCTGTTGTGTCCTGTCTTTGGCCGTACCGATTTGGAACCCAGGAAATTGCCTGACCATAAGTCGGTTCATTTGTCCATCCAAAAAAAGATGGGGGGAAAGGTAAAGGACCCCTGGATGCTTAAGTCCAGTCAAAGTCGATTATGGGGTTGCTGCACTCATCTTGCTTTTGGGCCGAGGGAGCCAGCATTTGTCCACAGACAGCTTTCCGGGCCATGTGGCCAGCATGACTAAACTGCTTCTGGTGCAATGAAACACCGTGATGGAAACCAGAGTGCACGGAAATACCATTTAACTTCCCACCACAGTGGTACCTATTTATCTACTTGCACTGGTGTGCTTTCAAACTGCTGGGTTGGCAGGAGATGGGACAGAGCAACAGGAGGTCACTCCATCACGGGGATTCGAACAACTGACCTTCTGATCGGCAAGCCCAAGAGGCTTGGTGGTTTAGACCACAGCGCCACCCGCATCTTGTCCATCTACCTCCATACTGTCTACACTGACTGGCAGTGGCTCTCCAAGGTTTCAAACAGGGGTCTCCCCAAGCCCTACCTGGAGATGTCAGGTACTGAACTGAGACCTTCTGCATGCAAAACAGATGTGCTGTCATTGAGCCACAGGCGTTCCTGTTTGTCTGGAAGAAAGCCCTGTTGAACCCAATGGAACTTACTCCTGAGTAGAGGCATAAAGGTTATAATAATAATAATTTATTATTTATACCTCGCCCATCTGGCTGAGTTTCCCCAGAGACTCTGGGTGGCTTCCAATCAAGCTTTAAAAACAATACAGCATTAAATATTAAAAACTTCCCTAAACAGGGCTGCCTTCAGATGTCTTTTAAAGAGAAGATAGCTGCTTATTTCTTTCACATCTGAAGGGATGGTGTTCCACAGGGCGGGCACCACTACCGAGAAGGCCCTCTGCCTGGTTCCCTGTTACCTCACTTCTCGCAATGAGGGAACCGCCAGAAGGCCCTCGGTGCTGGACCTCAGTGTCCGGGCAGAACGATGGGGGTGGAAACGCTCCTTCAGGTATACAGGACCGAGGCTGTTTAGGGTTTTAAAGGTCAGCACGAACACTTTGAATTGTGCTTGGAAATGTACTGGGAGCCAATGCAGATCTCTCAGGACCAGTGTTATGTGGTCCCGGCGGCCACTCCCAGTCACCAGTCTAGCTGCCGCATTCTGGATTAATTGCAGTTTCCGGGTCACCTTCAAAGGTAGCCCCACGTAGAGTGCATTGCAGTAGTCCAAGTGGGAGATAACTAGAGCATGCACCACTCTGGCAAGACAGTCCGCAGGCAAGTAGGGTCTCATCCTGCGTACCAGATGGAGCTGGTAGACAGCTGCCCTGGACACAGAATTAACCTGCACCTCCATGGACAGCTGTGAGTCCAGAATGACTCCCAGGCTGCGCACCTGGTCCTTCAGGGGCACAGTTACCCCATTCAGTACCAGGGAGTCCCCCGCACTATTTGCACTGTTATGTCATCCCTCACCCAAAGAAGATCCACAAAGTACTCAGTTTCACAGCTTTTTTGCACCATTTCCAGTGTTAGGTCATTATAAGTTGCAGTGCCCAGAACTGTGTACCCATTTCCTCAAATATGGCCCCACTATAGATTAATGTAAAGGCATTCTTAATTAGAGTGCCTGCGTTATTGTCAAAACACCATTGGTTACCTGCTGTGTACAGCAAGATAATTACACATGAATCAGAGGTTGAAACATCAACTTCAGTCTGAAGGCTACTGGGGTTCATGATTCTGCCAATGAGGGTTCACACCACCAGTTTTGCCTTGTGCCGATAGATGGGGGAGAAGTTCATATCAGTTTGCATTTCAAGGCAAACCTTCCTGATTTACATTTCCCAAAACAATGCACAAACTGAAGCACCACCATCCTTGGAAAGTTGCGATCCTCTGCATTTTGCAATGCAGCTCTCCAGCCCAGCAGTATGTACAAAAATGCAAGTACTGGGGTAAGAAATACCATGCACAAATGTGCTACCGAAAGAAAAATTGCTTTGCCAATATGTGTATATTGGGAGAATTCACACTAAAATGTTGATGAACTTTCGTTATAATTTTTTTTGTGAAAATGTGGAAAATGTAACTTAATACTGGGAAAATGAGAAACCAAGAAGAGTCAAAACAGAGCGATTCACTAATTCTTTAATTGTGTCTTGTGTTCTGGCATCCGCTCTAGCTCAATGCTATAATAATAATAATTTTATAATTTATACCCCGTCCAAATGGCTGGGCTTCCCCAGCCACTCTGGACGGCTTCCCCAAAAATATTAAAAATATTAAAATACTATAATACATCAAACATTAAAAGCTTCCCTAAACAGGGCTGCCTTCAGATGTCTTCTAAAAGTCTGGTAGTTGTTGTTCTCTTTGACATCTGGTGGGAGGGCGTTCCACAGGGAGGGCGCCACCACCGAGAAGGCCCTCTACTATGCTATGCATTCAGAGATACTATGCTATCTCTACTGTTGAGGCACTGAAGCATTTATGAAGGTCAGAGAAGGTTGAAGGCATCTGACCCCATTCTCTGCAGATTCCCCAAGGTAAAAACACTGCTAGGCTCAGTATATGCAGGAATCTCCGCTAAAGCATCCATGACAGATAGCCAACCAACCTCAAAGGAACGGAAGTCCACCACCTCCCAAGGGAGACCCTCCCACCGTCGAACAGCTCTTACTGCCAGAAAGTTCTTCCTGATGTTTAGCCAGAATCTCCTTTCTTGTAACTTGAGGCCATTGGTATGAATCCTACCCTCCAGAGCAGGCTTGTTCCATCTTCCATGGTGACAGCCCTTTAGAAATTTGAAGTTGGCTATCCTATCTCCTCTCGGTCCCCTCTTTACCAGGCTAAACATACCCGGTTCCTTCAACCATTCCTCATAAGGCTTGTTTCCAGATCCTTGATCGTCTTGGTTGCCCTGCTCTGCACATGTTCCAGCTTGTTAACATGCTTCTTATATTGCGGTGCCCGGAACTAGACACAGTATTCCAAGTATGGTCTGACCAAGGCAGAATAGAGTGGATCAAATCTGTGCTTCCAGGTGCCATAAGAAAGCTGCAGAGATAGCGCAGGATAGTCCACACCCCGGAAATGATCTCTTTCAGCTTCTGCCTTCTGGAAGAAGGTACAGGGTTATAAAGACTAGGACTAGCCGCCTGAGAAACAGTTTCTATCCAAATGCAATTTTGGTTTTAAACGCAGTGTAAGGTAGTCTCTATGTGAGTATACTGTATTCAGTTATGGGGTATCAGAGTTTTTAGGGGCTAACCAGGCTGGGATAGTTGGGATAGCAGACTTGTTGGTTTTTGAGTGTCTGATGTAGATTTTTTCAATTTTGTTGTTCTGTATGGGACAATGACAATAAAGATTACCGTATCATACTACAGTGGTACCTCGAGTTAAGTACTTAATTCGTTCCGGAGGTCCGTTCTTAACCTGAAACTGTTCTTAACCTGAAGCACCACTTTAGCTAATGGGGCCTCCTGCTGCTGCCGCGCCGCCGGAGCACAATTTCTGTCCTCATCCTGAAGCAAAGTTCTTAACCCAAGGTAATATTTCTGGGTTAGCTGAGTCTGTAACCTGAAGTGTATGTAACCTGAAGCGTATGTAACCCGAGGTACCACTGCATTACTCTCCTTGATCTGGACACTTGACTTCTGTTGATACAGCCTAGAATAGCATTAGCTTTTTTTGCTGCTACGCCACACTGTTGACTCACATTTTGCATCTGGTTCTTCCTAAGTGCAGAACCTTACATTTGTCCTTACTGAAATTCATTAATAATAATAATAAAGCATTTATAAGCAGCCCATCTGACTGTGTTGGGTCCAGTTCCCAGTCCCTGCCCAAATTACTTCTTCTTCTTCCACCTGGCTGTGCTACTTGTGTAACCTAAATCGACTGCTTCCATTGGAGACGATGCCAAGCAGACTAGCAGAGGTTTATCTACGGAGCAGGTTTAATCAAGACAGAAGAAAAGAGGTCTACCACCTGGCATTTGCTTTGGCGTTTGAGGATTTGGGGCTTAGGAAAGGCAGATTGTGATGAAGCTGATACTGAGTCTATTCCATGAGCTCTGAAGGAAAACATTCATAAGCTCAACAAGGGTTTCCTAATTAATCAAAGCCCCGATTTCACTGGGCTGCCAAAAACCACACACACACACACACACACAAATGTGTGTATGCATGGCTGTTGTTTTTTTTAATAGCCAGCTTCTAGGTTTAAAACTGTTCACTTCCTCCTCTGCTTCTACGTAGATCTTTGCAATGAAAGCTTTAAGGCAAGTTGTGTGTGTGAAAGAGAGAGAGAGGGAGAGGGAGGGCGGGCGGGAGGGGGAGACAGAAAGAGAGAATGGGGGAAAGTTAATTAAATTCAGATGGAGTGTGTCGAGGGTTGTCAAGATCTCAGTGAGTGCTTTAATGAAAAACGCAAACCCCTTGTTGGCGGGAATGGGTAGCAATTAAAAGCCTTTGCAAGGAAGAAAAAGCAGTTTTGATAATGAAAAGTGTACCACATTACCAGCCATCGTAAATTTGTCAAACACAAACTGTCAAAGCCATTGAAAGTATCTAAGTTGACATTAACACCGTGTTAAGTTAGAACACCGAAGGAAATAATGATGTACTGCACGCCTCTTGGGCACTGATGGATTAGCAAATGTTCCCAAAGGAATACATGTGAATGGAACTTCTCTGGGGGTTCCGCCTGGGTGGCAATTGTTTGATGTGGCTTCCTGCGCAGAATTCAAATCCCCTGAACGCTGAGCCATGCTAGAGATTAGTGGTGAGCAGGAAATTTCTACTGGGTTCTTTTGTTTCTACCACTTTCCGTCAATTAATGAGAAAAGTGCATTCAGAAATTATCAAGGGAGAGAGAAAATGGAAGTGAAGTTTTCATGTTACCAAAAATGTTATTTTTGTTTCAATCAATTCCAATAATTAAAAGGGCAGCTATATTGAAGGAGTGGCAGAAAATAATTTCAAGATATATCTGGCAGGGGAAGAAACCAAGAATTAAATTTAAATTGCTAACAGATTCTAAAGAAAGAGGTGGTTTCGCCTTGCCAGATTTGAAGTTATATTATGAAGCATCTTTCCTCTGTTGGTTGAAGGAATGGATGTTGCTAGAAAATACAGATCTGTTGGATCTAGAAGGATTTGATAAAAGGTTTGGTTGGGACGCATATTTATGGAATGACAAAACAAAAGTCCATAAAGAATTCGGTAACCATATATTCCAAAGATCTCTATTTGAAGTATGGGACAGGTATAAAAACCTATTAGAGCATAAAACACCTTGGTGGCTGTCACCTTTGGAAGCAATGAGTGTGAAAAAGATAAATATGAGTAAAAATTGGCTTACATATGAAAAGTAAGTAAGAGAAGAAGGGAATAATTGGAAAATTAAACATTATGAAGAGGTAAAAGAATATGTAAATGACTGGTTGCACTATCGCCAAATTAATGAATGAGGATTTAAAGAAAAATGGATTTGGTTACACTAAATCAAAATTTGAAATGGAAATATTAAATAATAATTTTAAAACATTGTCTAAAATGTATAAATTGCTGCTGGAATGGCATTTGAAAGATGAAGAGGTAAAGTCGGTCATGATACATTGGGGCAAAGATTTTGGTTATAATATACAGTTAAAAGACTGGGGAAAACTGTGGAAAGAAGGAATAAAATTTATAGCATGCAATGCTTTGAAAGAAAATGTGATGAATATGATGTACAGATGGTATATTACACCAGTGAAATTAGCTAAAATGTATAAAACAAGTAATAAATATTGGAAATGTAAGGAAAAAGAAGGTACCTTCTATCATTTGTGGTGGGAATGTAAGAAGGTGAAAAGCTTCTGGGAAATGATATATAATGAGATGAAAAAGATGTTGAAATATACATTTATATATATATAAAAAAAAACCAGAAGCATTTTTACTTGGTTTTGTAGGCAAGGATATTAATAGACAAGATAACAAATTGTTTTTATATACGACAACGGCAGCAAGAATATTATTGGCACAGAAATGGAAGCAGGAAGAACTACCAATGAAAGAGGAATGGCAGATGAAATTAATGGACTATGCAGAACTGGACGTGATGACAAGAAGAATTCGAAACTGGCGGGACCAGAATTCTTGAAAGTCAGGAATAAATATGTGAACTATTTGAAAAACAATTTTAATCAGTTGACTATGCTTGTAGAACTACAATAAGTTTTGTAAGGAGAACTATATGAAATATTGCAGGGAAAATTTATGAGAGTGGATTTTAAGTTATGGACTATTAAAAGTACAGTGGTACCTCGGGTTACATACGCTTCAGGTTACATACGCTTCAGGTTACAGACTCCGCTAACCCAGAAATAGTGCTTCAGGTTAAGAACTTTGCTTCAGGATGAGAACAGAAATCGTGCAGCGGCGGCACAGCGGCAGCTGGAGGCCCCATTAGCTAAAGTGGTGCTTCAGGTTAAGAACAGTTTCAGGTTAAGTACGGACCTCCGGAATGAATTAAGTACTTAACCCGAGGTACCACTGTAATAGTGAAAATAATGAAATGCAAGCCTAAGTGATGAAGGTTGAAAATCATTTGATGTGGTTGATGGAAGTCCTAGGCTGATAGCCAAAATGTTGTATAAGATGAGAGATGTTATGTTTTGTTTGGAAAAAATATATATAAACTACACACACACACACACACACACACATATACCGTATATATTTATATGTGTGTGTGTATGTCTCTCTCTCTCTCTCTCTGTATATATATATATATGTGTGTGTGTGTGTGGAAGTGAGGGACGCGGGTGGCGCTGTGAGTTAAACCACAGAGCCTAGGACTTGCTGATCAGAAGGTCAGCGGTTCGAATCCCCGTGACGGGGTGAGCTCCCGTTGCTCGGTCCCTGCTCCTGCCAACCTAGCAGTTTGAAAGCATGTCAAAGTGCAAGTAGATAAATAGGTACTGCTCCAACAGGAAGGTAAACGGCATTTCTGTGCGCTGCTCTGGTGTGCCAGAAGCGGCTTAGTCATGCTGGCCACATGACCCAGAAGCTGTACGCCGGCTCCCTAGGCCAATAAAGCGAGATGAGCGCTGCAACCCCAGAATCGGCCACGACTGGACCTAATGGTCAGGGGTCCCTTTACCTTTATATGGAAGTGAAGTTTTCATGGATGGGATGCAAGGTGGGTCTTTTTGGGGGTGGGGGGGTGCTTATATGGCATTAGATGTATTAAAGAATCCATGAAAGGCATGGGTGACGGTTGGTGTAGGGTAGTGGTTTTCAACCAGTGTGTTGTGGCACCCTGGGGTGTCTTGAATGATGGGCAGGGGTGCCACAGGCAGCACTGGCCTCTGTCCCTCTTTCCTTCCCTCCCTCCTCTGATGCCCACTCTGTCTCCATCAGGCCACTAAGGCCGGGAGCATTCTCTTCTCAGGCCCTTGGTGGGGCGACATGAGGAGGCACCTGTCTTTAGGGTGGGGAAACAGCTCAGGAGCCAGTGTGGTGTAGTGGTTAAGAGTGGTAGACTCATAATCTGGTGAACTGGGTTCGTGTCCCCGCTCCTCCACATGCAGCTGCTGAGTGATCTTGGGCTAGTCACACTTCTTTGAAGTCTCTCAGCCCCACTCACCTCACAGAGTGTTTGTTGTGGGGGAGGAAGGGAAAGGAGAATGTTAGCCGCTTTGAGACTCCTTAAAGGTAAAGGGACTCCTGACCATTAGGTCCAGTCATGGCCGACTCTGGGGTTGCGGCACTCATCTCACTTTATTGGCTGAAGGAGCCAGCGTACAGCTTCCTGGTCATGTGGCCAGCATGACTAAGCCGCTTCTGGTGAACCACAGCAGAGCACGGAAACGCCGTTTACCTTCCCGCCGGAGCAGTACCTATTTATCTACTTGCACTTTGACATGCTTTTGAACTGCTAGGTTGGCAGGAGCTGGGACCGAGCAATGGGAGCTCACCCTGTCGCGGGGATTCGAACTGCCGACCTTCTGATTGGCAAGTCCTAGGCTCTGTGGTTTAACCCACAGCACCACCCGCATCCTTTTGAAACTCCTTCCAAACTCCTCCTCCTCTTCTTCCTCTTCAGAGACCGTGGTGGCTGTCGGCGGTGGCTCTTGCCCAGCGGACTCCCAGGAAGAGGGGAGAGCAGAGGAGCCAGAGGGAACACTCCACAAAGGAGGGTGTTGGGAAAGGGGTGAGGGGCTGACGGCCCTGCTGGGGTGGCATAACTGGGCTTCTGAAGCTTGGAGCACATTTCCCCAGAAGGGAGCCACAGAAGGAATGTAGTTGGTCAAGGGAGCTGTGGACTGAAAAAGGTTGAAATCCTCTGGTGTAGGGTGTGGCTTGGAGAAAAGGGGCCATGGCCTAGGAAGAGTCTCCAGCACAAAATGGAAGGGCTACACTGATCTCAAGGACTGGAGGTCCCATAATACTTTGCTAAAAAAAAAACACAAAATGAAATCAGGAGAGTAAAGGAACTTTAGGAAATAGGTGGTCTTCTTGTCTGTTTAAAATTCAGTTGTGGAAGATGGGTCTAATAATAATAATAATAATAATAATGATGATGATGATGATGATGAAGAAGAAGAAGAAGAAGAAGAAGAAGAAGAAGAAGAAGAAGAAGTTGTTACTTATACCCCGTCCATCTGGCTGGGCTTCCCCAGCCACTCTGGGCAGCTTCCAACAAAAGATTAAAATACAGTAATGCATCAAACATTAAAAGCTTCCCTAAACAGGGCTGCCTTCAGATGTCTTCTAAAAGTCTGGTAGTTGTTGTTCTTTGACATCTGGTGGGAAGATGTTCCACAGGGCAGATGCCGCTACCGAGAAGGCCCTCTGCCTGGTTCCCTGTAGCTTGCCTTCTCGCCAGAAGACCCTCAGCGCTGGACCTCAGTGTCCGGGTAGAACGATGGGGGTGGAGATGCTCCTTCAGATATACTAAGACAGACTGGGATGGCTTCTGTTGGAGATGTCTTGATGCCTAGAACGTATTGAGCTGAGTTGATGGGAGCCGCTTTTGCAGAGAGGACGAAGGGGAAGAACTTCAGCTTCTTGAAATGCTATCTCAGGAAACGGCAGCCATCAGAAATCCACATTCTAATCTGCTGTGCAGCCTACAACTGGCATGGATTGAATTGGGTTTTAGGCATCTGTGGGTGGATCAAGCTGGCCTGGGAGTGGAGCAGTCTACACCTCCAGCCAAGTGCGTGAAATAAGTTTTTTTTCCCCCTCCAGGTGCTGGAAATCCAGGGGAAGCTTTGAGAATTAACTTGCGTGCAGAAGGATTGAGGAAGGGATATAACCTCAGGACATCATGTAAACATGGTGATTATTCTGAAACACTGATGGCTGCTTCTGAGAAATATTTGAACTTCCTTTTGTTCTTAAGGATGAAAAAGACTCAACATCTCTTTCAAACACAGCAGTGGGCTGCGGAAGGAGAGCTCTGCATGTGCTTATAGCAATGTGTCCTGTGCGCAGTACGCTGCGATAACCTTAGCAGATCCAGAGCACCATCTCGTGGAGAAGACCAACATTGCCACCCTCCTTCACACCTCTCTTTTCTGGAGCAATTGTTGGAGCTTTTGAAGGAGCTACCGGAAATCTTTTGGACAAAATCAATATTGCACTTAAGTAGCTTCCAGTCACTATTTTGTCGGCGTGATTTCACACTAAGGTCTAGGGTGAGACGGCAGGATCCATCCCAGTCCAAAACCAGACAACTGGTGAAACATCGACCACATTGTATTGGTTTCTCTGGGTTGATCCTGGATTGGATTTGCCCGTAACTCATTTCAAAAGGGATGTCACAGTTTGGACCCTGACGCCTGGTTGCAGATGGGGAAGGAAGAGTGCCTTTGTGTTTTCACTTGTAATCAAGCACAATGGTTAAAAAGACAGTCGTTTTTGTTCTCCTTTATGCTATATACAAATGTAGCATCTGTCATATTGGCCAGCATGTACGAGAAAGGGGGGAAGGGACTCCCTGACAGATGGCACTCAGCTTTAAATAATATTTAAAACTGTATGAGACAGTGGGAGATCAAAAATTGGATGGCATTACAACATCCAGTGATGTCTGAATTATTGGTCCCTAAATCCACAAGGGACGCGGGTGGCGCTGTGGGTTAAACCACAGAGCCTAGGGCTTGCTGATCAGAAGGTCGGCGGTTCGAATCCCCGTGACGGGGTGAGTTCCCATTGCTCGGTCCCTGCTCCTGCCAACCTAGCAGTTCGAAAGCACGTCAAAGTGCAAGTAGATAAATAGGTACCGCTCTGGCGGGAAGGCAAACGACGTTTCCGTGCACTGCTCTGGTTCGCCAGAAGCGGCTTAGTCATGCTGGCCACATGACCCGGAAGCTGTATGCCGGCTCCCTCGGCCAGTAAAGCGAGATGAGTACTGCAACCCGAGTCGGCCGCGACTGCACCAACCTAAATCTGCAAGGGACGTGGGTGGTGCTGTGGTCTAAACCACGGAGCCTAGGGCTTGCTGATCGGAAGGTTGGTGGTTCAAACCCCCACGCTAGGGTGAGCTCCCGTTGTTCGGTCCCAGCTCCTGCCCACCTAGCAGTTCGAAAGCATGTCAAAGTGCAAGTAGATAAATAGGTTCCACTCTGGCGGGAAGGTAAACGGCGTTTACGTGCGCTGCTCTGGTTTGCCAGAAGCGGCTTAGTCATGCTGGCCACATGACCCTGTATGCCGGCTCCCTCGGCCAGTAAAGCGAGATGAGTGCCACAACCCCAGAGTCGTCTGCAACTGGACCTAATGGTCATGGGTAGCTTTACCTTTACCATTAAATGCAACAGTTCCCCTAAACTCTCTGGCTGGATTTTAGGAAGCCCAACTCTCTCATCCTTCATTCCCTAGAAGTGTATCGTTGCATGCCCCCCAAACCTGCAAGCGGTGCGAGATTCCAGGGGCTCTAGTTGCTTACCCAAGTTTCGGTTTCCTTGGACTGAGACAGCAGAGACTGTGGTATCTTGATGCTATGTGATTTAGACATATACACAACCTGAGCCTATGATGAACTCACAGCATTATCACCCCAAGAGGGCCTTGCTTCTGCCATAGCCACAGCCTTTTCGTATCTTTATTTTAGATCTCATTATGATTAGTGTAGAAATTGCTCGGTTTTGTTGTGGTTTTTTTCATGTTTTCTTTATTGTTTATTATTATGTACTGAAGTTCTCACCCTGGGCCAGCAGGGGGATACTGTAGATAGTTTTCACTCAGGTCCACATATACAAATAAGGGATTGAAAGTGACGTTCAGTGATTGGATAGTTACAGAAAATGGTTACAGTTGCATTGTAGTGGAGCTCTATATAAGCAGGCTGGCTGAACCCTTCAGTTCAGTTCTGTTCTGTTCTGGCCTGTGAATAAACAAGAGCTGTTTGAAGAATCGCTGTGTCGTCTGATATATTCACCCACAACTTAACATTTATGACCCCTTTTGTTATGTTGTAATTCAGACCCTCCAAGTGTCCCTATTTTCCAGGGACAGTCCCAGATTTACAAAAGCCATCCCAGTTTCTGATTTGATCCCAGAATGTCCAGCTTTTGCTTGAGATATCCCTATTTCTATCAGAGAAATGTTGGAGTGTATAGAGTTATTCAACCTCCGAGGCATCTGAAGGGGATGCTTTATTGTTAATGCTTTATTGTTTTATTATATATGTTGGAAGCCACCAAGTGTGGTTGAGACAACCCAGTCAGATGGGTGGAGTATAAATAGTAAAATTATTATTATGGAATAGGATGTCCCTATTTTCATTGGAGAAATGTTGGAGGGCATGTGTAATTATATATTTTTTTCACGTTCCAAGCTGCCTTGAGCAAGATTTGAATGGTGGAAAGATACAAATCAAATTTTGAATGTATGTATGTATCATGCACTGAATTCTGAAATAAAGCTTTTCAATGTAATCATGTGGAGAGTTCTGATTCTGAGAGTGTGTGTAAGTATCTGAGAGAGAGAGAGAGAGAGAGAGAGAGAGAGAGAGAGAGAGAGAGAGAGAGAGACCTAGACAGCCCTTGAGATATTGGAAGATGGCTATCATATCTCCTCTTAAAGGTAAAGAGCAGACGACTCTGGGGTTGCAGCGCTCGTCTCGCTCTATAGGCTGAGGGAGCCAGTGTTTGTCCACAGAAAGCTTCTGGGTCATGTGGCCAGCATGACAATTTAAGAAGGATGTTGATGAGCTGGAACATGTGCAGAGGAGGGCAACCAAGATGATCAAGGGTCTGGAAACAAGCCTTATGAGGAGTGGCGAACCAGATCAGTGCATGGAAACGCCGTTTACCTTTCTGCCGGAGTGGAACCTATTTATCTACTTGCACTTTGACATGCTTTTGAACTGCTAGGTGAGCAGGAGCTGGGACCAAACAACGGGAGCTCACCGCGTCACGGGGATTTAAACTGCTGACCTTCCGATCGGCAAGCCCTAGGCTCTGTGCTTTAGACCACAGCACCACCAGCGTCCCTTTATCTCCTCTTAGTCTCCTCCTTTTCAGGCAAAACATACCCAGCTCCTTCAACCACTCCTCATAAGGCTTGTTTCCAGACCTTTAATCACCTTCGTTGCCCTCCTCTGCACATGTTCCAGCTCATCAACATCCTTCTTAAATTGTGATGCCCAGAACTGGACATAGTACTTCAGATGTGGTCTAACCAAAGCAGAATAGAGAGGTACTATGACTTCCCTTGATCTAGACACTACACATCAGGGGTCAGCCAGCAGGGGGCCAGTCCACTGTCCCTCAGACCTTGTGGGGAGGCCGAACTATTTTTTTTGGGGGGGGGGATGAACAAATTCCTATGCCCCACAAATAACCCAGAGATGCATTTTAAATAAAAGCACACATTCTACTCATGTAAAAACACGCTGATTCCCGGACCATCTGCGGGCCGTATTGAGAAGGCGATTGGGCCGCATCCGGCCTCTGGGCCTTATGCCTACCTGTAATAGGTATGAGTTACTCGTGCGTAAACTGGTGCCTTTCTCGGTTAATTTGCCTTGTTAAACCTTTCTGACTGCACAGCCCCTTCTCATGGTGGCTGCCTCAGTCACTGGCAGAATCCGTCAGTGGGCATTTCTTGAACCTCTTCCAACATAAAAGTTGTTTGACACCCAGTCTCCTCCTCCTCTCACTGCGCGGGAGTCTTCTGCGCAGGGAAGGCGTGGGTAGCGGAGGACCTGGGCTCTCCTCACTGATGTCCAGTGAAGAGTCTTGGAGCCCTCTCTCCAATTCCCCCGTCTGCCCCCCTTTATCCCTGGTGTTGCGCTGATTGGCTTCCCCCTCTACTGAGCTGTTTCTCCCCCTGCTGCTGGGTCCTTCGCCAGCATCATCTGGGAGCCTCCTCTTCGCCTCTCGCTCTGATGTCAGTTCCCTGACACTACCCATGCTATACACCTATTGATGCAGAAGTAAGGAAGGAGGAGAATAAACTATTTGCCTTACTCTAAGTAATCAGATGCTGATGTGAAGCCCCAAAGCACAAAAAACAAGTGCAAAAACACTCTCCCCACCTGGGATTTCCAACCATTGGTATTTTAGCACAGAGCAACCCACAAGCGATGGTAGATCATTGCCATCAACTGCCATTTCTCTGAACATGCTTTGTCCTCTTTTATAGCCATCAGAGATGGTAGCCCTCGCTTCCCCTTGCAATGACACATTTTTCACAGTGCTTGACAGTGCCTGCAAGGTGGTGTTTCTGACTTGGCAGGCACCCTGTGCAAAACAAGAGGGGTTTCTGCAATAATGCAAGGATCCCTGACACAACTTTGTGTTTAGCTATGGCTAGTGTGGAGAGGGCAGAGATTTCTGGTCAAAGGCAGCTCAGCTCTCCACTTCCCTCCCAGATTGCTGCAGTAGGCAAAGGAAGATGTTGCCCAACACCCTCTTGATCACATCTTTTGCTATTTTCAGTCGAAATCACAGAAGCAATCGCAGCCTTTGCTTGAAGCGCAATTCCCATTTCTGTACAACTGAGGGCAGTAGAAGACAGGAAATCACAGCTCCCTTTGTGGGGAAAAAACATCCCCTGAAATTGGTGATGTCACTCAGGAAACTGCCAAGGAGTCCCCTGCAATCCTAGACGAAGCACAATGCGTGGCGGTAAAAGGGAAATTCAGTTTTTACGCTGTGTTCAAAAAAACCCAAAATCTATTTTCATGAAGCTTTTGGTCTTGGGGCAAGAAGCACTGTTGCAAATTTCAGTGTGTTCGGGATCAATTCAGTAGGTACAGGGGCTCAAAGACAAGTTATTCTTTATTGTTTTATACACCTCAATGGGCCATGCACTAGAAGTGACACCTGTTGTGGCAGTGGAGAAAGGGTGTTAACTTTTATGAGGGTGTCACTTCAGACTGCGTATGAGAACCCCCAAGACTGAATGCTCTGCCATACATACAAAATATTTCAAGGCTGTTAATGTTCTTTGTTATAATTCATATGCTGGGTGTGTTGTTTTTGTTTTCTTAATGTAGCACAGTGGAACCTAGGTTCTCGAACTTAATCCATTCCAGAAGTCCGTTCAACTCCCGAAACGTTCAAAAACCAAAGCGCGACTTCCAATTGGCGCAGGCGTCCCGGAAACAATGGCCGACAGCCGCATCAGTTGTTCAGCTTCCGAAAAACGTTCTAAAACCAGAACACTTCTGGGTTTTTGGCATTTTGTTCGTAAACTAAGCCGTTCGAGAACCAAAGTTCCACTGTATACAACACTCCCTTTTTTCGTTCTTATTCCCTTATGGCAGCGATGTTCAACCGGTCAACCGCGATCAACAGGTAGATCCCAGGGATCGTAATCGATCGTTGGATTAAAAGCAATGTATAAAGAATGTTCCTGCTCTCCCCTAAAAAAAGCTCAGGAACTGTAGGCAATCTTCCCTTTCCACCCCCCACCCCACTACTCCTCCCTCCAATGACAATGGGTAGATCACAGCCATTTTTTTGTTATATACTGGGAGTAGATCTGGGAGTAGATGTCTGCGGACAAACACCGGCTCCCTCGGCCAGTAAAGTGAGATGAGCGCTGCAACCCCAGAGTCGTCCACGACTGGACCTAACGGTCAGGGGTACCTTTACCTTTAGATTGCAGTCTCTTGGTAGTTGGATGTGCCTGCCTTATTGGCATTGTGCGTGTATAACTGTTGCTTGAAGACATTTGGTGAAAAGCCACTCATACAGTGGTACCTCTGGATGCGAACGGGATCCGTTCCGGAGACCCGTTCGCATCCTGAAGCGAACGCAACCCACGTCCGCGTGTATGCACGTGCGCAGGTTGCGATTTGCCGCTTCCACACATGCACGTGACATCATTTTGAGTGTCTGCGCATGCACGAGCGCAACCCGAAAATATTCATCCTGAAGCTACTTCAACCCGAGGTATGACTGTACGTTTGTTTTAAAAAATGAAATGCCTAAACAAGAGGCAAGAACTTTTCATCCCCAAAAAGCTAACTTTCTGAATGTGGGGAGGTTTTGCTGTTTCTTTTTCTTTTCCACATATCGATCTCAAGCAGGCACTTTCACTGTACCCTTTTCGGTGCCGCCTATAAACATTCCTGTTTAGAGAAGCCTAACCCAGACCCTTTAGAAAGTTGGGGTAATTTTAATCTGCTTTTAGTATTTTGACCCCTGCCCTTGATTTCAGTTGCTTTATCTTTCTTGTAAACAGATTTGAGGGGTCAGTGCTTGCTTGCTTGTTTTGCAATGAAGTGGGCTATAAATTTTATGATATGAATGAATGAATGAATGAATGCATCTGCTCAGAATTTGGCTCCAAAAGGGACTCCTTTGAAGAAAAGGGCAGCTGCCCTATGAATAGCTACCAGCCTGGATTGCTCAATGGAGCCTCCACGAGCAGCAGCACTCTACCTCTGGGTTTCCCAGCCAGGCCACGCCCACTCTCCCCATTCATTCATACCTTCCCTCCCTCATCCCAGCATGCACCGCGCCAGCACTCCCTAGCGCCCCGCGTTCCGAAGCTTCATTCTCCTGCCCCCCCCCCACCCTAAGGAGGCAGCCATTTGAGGGGCCCGTCCCAGTGTCAACGGATAACAGCAGCCGCTCGAGGTGGCGGCGGCGTGGTGGAAAATGCAGAGGCATGAGGAAAGTTTCTCTGAAGTAGCGCTTCCACCCCCCCATGGGTCTCCCCGCTTCAGACACTCAAATGGCGGCGCTCGAAACATAGCCGGAAATGAGAGGCTATGCAGCGTGTGGTTTCTCATTGCTATGCAGAGGGAGAGAGAATGAGAGCGGGGTGCAACTATAACTTCCGGCAAAAAACCGAACACCGTCCGGCTGGCAGAGACGCGTCTGGGCGGCGTATACGCCTGCAATCTATACATTCAAACGCCGCCTTGAGACTGGATTATAAGCGCCCGTGAAGTCCGTTTCCCCTCTCGGTTAATTCCGGTTTTCACAGCGTTTGCCCCGCATATGGCGACTTGTTGCGAATACAGACCGGAACGCAAAGGCGTAACGTGAACTCTATGACATTGGAGCGCGGCGCAGGGCACGCCGGGAAGTGGGAGAACCCATAAAGGGGGCGGGAGGGAGCGCAAGGGCGGAGCGTTCGGCGTTGCCTGAGCAACTGGCAGGGGGCGTGGCTTCGGGACGCGAGGGGCGGGGGGGTGAAGGAGGGGAGAGGGGCGCCTGGAAGAGAGGAGATGGGCTCTGAGCGTGCGCAGAGCGCTTTCAGCCTATCCATCTATCCATTAGCAATAAAATAGCATCTACAGAGACTGCGAGATTATCCATGCCTATTGCTATTTTACAAATTATTTTTTTGCCTTTAGTATTTTTTTTAAAATCGGTTTTGAGTTTTATGCAGTCCATCTATTACTTTTTCATTGTGCTCTTATTTTCTTTATTTCTGCCCTTTAACCCACCCTTTCTTACATAAATTTAACGAGTAAATAAAACAAATTGAATAAATAAATATGGTTGTGAAATATACTCAGAGTCGCAAAGTGATTTCATGCTCTTTATTCAGCTCATAGTGGTGAGGAGGAATGAATGAATGTCCCCTCACAGTATCTGCTTTATATACATTATTTACACAATGGGCTGCACATGATTGGCTAATTCTGGAATTCTACTGTAAGCCAATCAGGTTGTGGATTCACTTCTATCTGGAGCAGGATTGGGTGGTTCCTGCCAACCAATCATACTGCTGCATTGTTCTAGGACCAATCAGACTGCTGCATTCTGAATCCTATTGTTCTAGGACCAATCAGACTGCTGCATTTTGGATCCTATTGTTCTAGGACCAATCAGACTGCTGCAGTTTGGATCCTATTCAACTCAGTACATACCAGGTTGGCAGGGAGTCTTATTGTTTTGTTTGTTCTTATGTTGTGTGTTGTTGTGTTTTTATACTTTAAACCACCCTGTGATTCTCGCACCATACAAATTCAATTGTTGTTGTTTAGTCGTTTAGTCGTGTCCGACTCTTCGAGACCCCATGGACCAGAGCACGCCAGGCACTCCTGTCTTCCACTGCCTCCCGCAGTTTGGTCGAACTCATGCTGGTAGATTCGAGAACACTGTCCCACCATCTCGTCCTCTGTCGTCCCCTTCTCCTTGTGGCCTCCATCTTTCCCAACATCAGGCTCTTTTCCAGGGAGTCTTCTCATGAGGTGGCCAAAGTATTGGAGCCTCAGCTTCAGGATCTGTCCTTCCAGGGAGCACTCAGGGCTGATTTCCTGGGACTCTCAAGAGTCTCCTCCAGCACCATAATTCAAAAGCATCAATTCTTCGGCGATCAGCCTTCTTTATGTTCCAGCTCTCACTTCCATACATCAGTACTGGGAAAACCATAGCTTTAACTATACAGACCTTTGTTGGCAAGGTGATGTCTCTGCTTTTTAGGATGCTGTCTAGGTTTGTCATTGCTTTTCTCCCAAGAATCAGGCATCTTTTAATTTCGTGACTGCTGTCACCATCTGCTCATCTGAACATGGAGCCCAAGAAAGTAAAATCTCTCATTTCCTCCATTTCTTCCCCTTCTATTTGCCAGGAGGTGATGGGCCCAGTGGCCACGATCTTAGTTTTTTTGTTGTTGAGCTTCAATATAAATTCAATATAAATAACTAAATAAATTTTATTTCAGCTGTTGGGCATCTTCTTCATTTTCATGCCTCCCCCACCCCCTTTTCTTTTTCTTATTGTAAGAGTGCTCCTAGGGCGATTGACAATGAAGTTTGGGGTTGGCACACATAGTCGTTCCCTTACAGAGAGACACTGACCCTCACAACAACCCTGTGGGGTAGATTAACCAAAGGCAGTAACCAGCCACAAGTCACCTAGTGAGTAGTCGAGTTGCCAACATGCACTGGGGCAATTTGCGGACGAGGCCCCAGGATTTCTCATCTTAGAAAGCAAAGCACAGAATGAGAACATAAGATGAGCCTTGCTGGATCAGACCAAAGAGATCCCGTCCAGTCCAGTATCCTGTCCTCACAGTAGCCAATTAGGTGCTTGTTATAGGAAGCATGAAGTGAGAGCTGGACCATAAAGAAGGCTGATGCTTTTGAATTCTGGTGCTGGAGGAGACTCTTGAGAATCCCATGGACTGCAAGAAGATCAAACCTATCCATTCTGAAGGAAATCAGCCCTGAGTGCTCACTAGAAGGACAGATCCTGAAGCTGAGGCTCCAATACTTTGGCCACCTCATGAGAAGAGAAGACTCTGTGGAAACAACTCTGATGTTGGGAAAGATGGAGGCCACAAGGAGAAGGGGACGACAGAGGATGAGATGGTTGGACAGTGTTCTCAAAGCTACCAACAGGAATTTGACCAAACTGCGGGAGGCAGTGGAAGACAGGAGTGCCTGGCGTGCTCTGGTCCATGGGGTCACAAAGAGTTGGACACGACTCAACAACAACAACACAGGAAGCATGCAAGCAGGATTTGAACACAGGAGCGACTCTCCCCTCCCACGCTTTCCAGCGACTGGCCTTCAAAATCACTGCTGCCTCCACCCGTGGTCTGCAAAGTCTTATGTCGCTTGGGACCAGGAGACCTAAAAGATCATCTCACCCCTTATAATACCCAATCTAACGCTGTACCCTGCAGAAGAAGGCCTCCTGTATATACCACCCAATTAGAAGGTCCATTCTGTACAGTGTGAGAATCCGGCCTTCCGTATGGTGGCACCTCTTCCTTTGGAACTACCTTCCACTAGATACCAGGCAGGCAACTTATCTTGTTTTTTGGCACTGGCCAATGATGATCCGCTTTCCTTCTCATTGGAGGACTTCAATCCACTTTCTTGGATTTGAATGGTTTCCATTTCATAATTTTATTTTTATTAAATAAAATTTATATAACACTTGACTGTAAAGGGGGGACACTCTCAATGGCGGTTTAAGAAACACCTTTAAACAGATTTTATGTATGTGCTGTGGTTTTAAACTGTGGGTGTGAGTAGAATTTCCGGGTGTTTTTCTTTTCAATTTTTTTGTAAACACACAATTGTTTTAATTGTTTTAATATATGCAAGAGTTTTGTAATTCACTTTGAGATAACTCACTGGACACTATTCATAAATGAAACAAGTAAAGCTGAACTTTATTTTTTTTCTGTCACTGCAAAATTTCAGTAATTCATATCTAGTCCTCTGCTCGTCAGCATTCTCTCTCTCTCCCTCTCTCTCTCTCTCTCTCTCTCTCTCTCTCTCTCTCTCTCTCTCGTCTTTGCTTTTGTCTGTGGAATTGGACAAAAAGAAATCAATTTGTATTAGCAACTGCCAAAATCATATTTCCCATTTTATTAGCATGTAATTTTACAAATGCAGTTGAAAAACCTCCCTCCCTTAATGAATTCTTTTTTCCCACATCTGCCCTTAATAGGAAACTTCAAATCTCATTAGCACAATAAGTAATTTAATAAAAGCAATGACATTAATAAAGAACGACTGATTTTTTTCTGGATATGATTAGATATGGGGACAAACAGTTGTCACAGCCTCATAAGAATATTGATAGTTTGACAAAGTATTGTATTGATCTCTAGTACTAATTTAAATGGTTTCAGATAGATAGATAGATGATAGATAGATAGATAGATAGATAGATAGATAGATGATAGATAGATAGATAGAGATAGTAGATAGATAGTCATTTGGTGTGCCAGTTTAGGACATTTGACATGTATAATAATAATAATAATAATAATAATAATAATAATAATAAAAAAACAACTGAAAATATTGTTCCCTCTAATACTAATGCTGAACTTGCATGTCTGAATACCTGTCAGTTTGGAAGCAAAACGGGAGCAACCCAAAATCAAGGCAGCAGTTGTGACGTATTTGAGGGTCTCCATAGTTGTTGTTTTTTAAACCCATTATCTGGGAGGAACTAATACAATTTATAATCTCCATTTTGGAATGAATCTAAAACAAGGTTGAGGAACCAGTAGCCTCCTTCCCCGGATGCCATCTGACTCCCACCAGTCCAAACCAGCATGGTCAATGGTCAAGGATAATAGAATCACAAAAACATAGAATTGTATAGAGTTGGAAAGTCCCTGGTGGTCATCTAGTCCAACTCCCTGCAGTGCAGGAATCTCAACTAAAGCATCCATGATGGGAGCTGGAATCCAACAACATCTCGAGGGTCAACTATTTCCCACTGCTGCCCCAGGTATCCAGAACTTCTGGATGATATATTGCAATGTTGAAAACCAGATATCGCCCAGCCCTAGCCAGAACTATATACATTAGGAGGACTAATGCCAGTGTACTGGAAGAAGCAAAGTTCACCCATGTCAAAGCAATGATTCTTCAACATCAACTTCCTTGGACTGGTCATGTTGTGCTGATTCCTGCTGATCATCTTCCAAACAACTACTCTATTCCGAACTTAAAAATGGAAAGCGTAATGCCAGTGGTCAACAAAAGAGGTTTAAAGACTCTCTCAAGGCAAATCTTAAAAAATGTAGTATAAACACCAACAATTGGGAAACACTGGCCTGCAAGCTCTCCAGTTGGAGAACAGCCTTTATCAAAGGTGTCATGGGCTTTGAAGACGCTCGAACTCAGGACAAAAGGGAGAATGAGCTAAGAGGAAGGCACGTTTGGCAAATCCTCACTATGATAACTCCTACCTGGAAACCTATGTCCCCACTGTGGAAGGACATGTGGATCCAGAATTGGCCTCCACAGTTCCTTATGGACTCACTGTTAAAACCATGCTCATGGAAGACCATCTTACTCAGCTCCGAGTGATCACCAGAGAAGAAGACGACATTTCTTTTTTTAAAAAAAATAATAATAAATTATTCAATTTCCAATATAAAATTTAAACATACATTTTCAATATTATCACAAATACAAATTTTGACTTCCTTCGACTCATCCGCAAATCTTCCGTTATCAAATCTTCTACCCGCAATTCTAAATTTAACATTGCCTTTTGTTTTAAATAAACTTACTCCCTTGTTCCCTTTTTTACAATGTTTCTAATATTATTTCTTCACAAAGCTTCCTGTAAACCCACAAACGTTGTTTGCTCATCACATATGCTTTTCATATAATCCACAAATTTACTCCAGTCCTTGGTAAACTTGTGATCTCGTTGGTTTCGGACTTTTCCTGTTAATTTATCCATTTCTGCGTAGTCCATTAATTTCATTCTCCATTCTTCTATCGATGGTAATTCTTCCTGCTTCCAATTTTGGGCCAGTAATATTCTTGCGGCTGTTACTGCATATAAAAATAGTTTATGATCCTTTCTATTTATTTCATTTCCAACCATTCCTTACAAAAAGAGAAGAAGACGACATTTCTGAGCCAACTCCTCCCTTTCTGCTGTGTCTCAATGCCTATTTCTGAGGGCAGGACCACCCAGCCAATTTTTCATGCCCCATTGCTGGTACACTCACACATTCGTTCATCGCACCCCCACCAGCTCCTTCTCTTTCATTTGCAGCATCTCTTGGTGTCTCCCTCTTCCTAAGTTGGTTCAAGATGAGAGTTTCTGATGCCACAGCCAATGCATTATTCAGGATCATTTGCAACAATCCGCTCGATAACTCAAACCTAAGGTCACAAGACAGAGAAACCAGCTTCATAAGCTTTCTTCAGCCCAAACATCACAATGACCAATGCCAACTGACACCAGCACACTTAGGGATCCGCAGAGTTTGCACAGTTGCGTGACAGATCTCAGCAACTCAGCATTTTGGCTAATCTGCTTTATTTACATATAAACACACAAAGAGCACTGCAACATGGCTCCCTCTCTCTCTAGCATCAGACAGCAAAGAGAAAAAGATCAAAGGACAATAGTCCCACTTCACGGAACACAGTAACACAAAACATCCTGTTTCCGTCACTTCCCACTCAGTGGAGTCAAAACAAACCACGTCATGTGAAAGACAACAATCCCATGACTGCAATCACAGAGCAGAAATTCTAACAGTTAGACCCTGGAATAAAAGTTTAACTTGGGATTTGCCCAAAAAAAAAAGGACTCACACTTATTATTCAGCCTGTTAGCATGGCAAAATGAAGCTTGAAGCCCAGTCTAGTGCAATCTTGATCCTAGCTGGTTTCTAGACGGAACTCTTCATTTATTGGCTTAGTTTTTCTATTTCCTTCCCGGGATCTAAAAAATAAATAAATGGGAGGGTGCTGAGCCCCGGGGGGACAGAAAATGTGGCTGGTGAGCAATGCTTGGCTTCCTGCAGGCCTGATCTATCTTATTCCAGCCCCCCTCCCTGCAAGGGGAGAGGGACTGACAGCAACTCATATTTGAAATAATTGATGACATTTAGGCACCAGGTTAAAAGTGCTCTATTTAATAAGGCTTTTCACTGACTGCTGGTATTTATCATTTTACGGTTTTAATAGTTTTGTCGTTTTAATGACTGCTTAACGATTCTTCTGCAGCTTGTTCTCCTCTTTATTATCTCAGGTTGTTTTTTTTAAAAAAAGTATTGAAAGTATTTTAATTGTTTAATTTTATTGGGGACGGTTTTTCAAGACTTTATGTCTGCCTCTTTGGATGCGTGCATAGAATAGCTGCTAATCAAATGGCTTCGATAAATAAATTGAATAAATCCAAATTCATTTAAACCGGATTCCTCTTCCCTTTAACCTGGTGCAGAGGCACAGTCCAGACCCTGGACAGGTTCAAAGTTGGGGATCTAGAGATCAATGGGTGCATTTCAAATCTGCAGCCAGGAATATTGCAGTTAAAGAAAGAAGACAAATTACTTGGAGCCTGATAGAAGAAGTGATTTGCTGAGATTTTTGAGGACAGGGTAGAGCATCTAGTCTTTGTGGTCCTATTCAGGGATAAGGTCCTTCTTCCTCTTGGAGCTCAGGAACTCCACTGCCTAAGACTCTTGGTCCAAGGTCACGAGAGGCTTGGTCTCTCTCTCAGAAAATGTGGATATTTAATGGAGCTGAATGTTAGGCAATTCAGGACAGATAAAGCTGATTGCACAAAACTGGAAGACTGGAGAAATACCAACTAAAGAACAATGGCAAGAGAAGTTGATGAACTATGCAGCACTGGCAAAAATAACAGATAGACTAAGAGAAAAAGACAACAGAGGCTTTGAAAAAGATTGGGAACCATTCATATTACATTTGCAGAAATAAAGAAAGTCAATAGACTTGATGGCAGGATTTAAATAACCATTCACATTATCAGCATTAGAAAATGTTTAGAAGATAGTGAAGTATGATGGTGTATTTACTTTCATGTTTTTAGGCTTGATGTTATGTTATTAATAACTTTTTTCTGTTAAGGGATAGCAAAGTGGTGAAAATTGAAAGAAACCAGAAGCGGAAGTTGGGGGAAGCCTTGGAGGGGAGGGAGGGAGGAATATATAGTAAATGTTAAGAATTTGAGATGTATGTAATGACCGCTCCCCGCTTAAAACGGGGGGCGCCCTTTGCGTGGACGCGTGCAGCCCCTAGATCTGGAGTGGCCCCAACAGCACAGGCTTGGCTTTGCCTTCCCTCAGGTGTGATACCTGGAGGTCTCCGCCTACCTCAGTCAGTTGTCCAATCCCACCTGGGGGAAGCGTTGCCAAGGAGACCAGGCCAGGCCAGGTAGGGGAGGGATTACCTGCCCACACAATAGAGGGAGGATCTTACCTAGGAATCCTCACTTGGCTCCAGAGCTTCTCCCACCCTACCCACCCTCAGTTAATGTCTTATTTTGCAGGTTAACTTGTCTTCACAGCTTTTGCAGGTTAACTTTTCTTCACAGGTATGCGGGCGCTGCTACGTTAAGGTCGCTGTTAAAGGGCCGGAAAGGAATTTCCCTGCATTGGCAGGTTTCGCCTTTCCCGTAGCAAAACATCACAACTTTGGCGGTATCAGGCCTTGGGCGGAATCCTTTTGTCCATCTTCCTCTTGCGGCGGCGATACCAGGGTTCCCCGTTAAAGGGGTTTTCTGTAGGGAGGCTTTGGCCGTACACCGAAAGGTCGTCATTGCTCTCTCCTGCGGCGGCGGCGTTACGGGGGCGGCCATCTCTGCTTGAACATATGTTCTCCAGAGCCGGCCCATCCCCCCCACACACACACTGGACAACCCTGATGCTCCCTAGGTCCCCGGCTGAGGACCGGGGAGGGAGAACGCCCAATGCCTGAGCCAAGGTCTACCCACATTTGAAATTTAATAAAGTTGTGGCCAATTTAATCCCATAGCACGTTGTCTTGAGTCGTTATTCCACATGACGGGGGGACCGTGCAGGATCTGGGGACTCCGCCTGTCCGCGCAATGAATGAAAAAGAAAAATGAATATATATATATATGTATATATATATGTGTGTGTATATATATATATATATATATTTGCTTTCGTAGATTTTCACGGGTACAGGAATCCCCCCGAATACATCCTGGACCTGACCAACCACTGCCTAACCAACACGTACTTCATCCACAATGGACAAAGATACAAACAGATAGAAGGAGCACCTATGGGATCACCCCTCTCACCGGTCATCGCAAATCTGTACATGGAACACTTTGAAACCAATGCTTTAGACAAGTCAGAACACAAACCCAAACTTTGGCTCAGGTATGTTGACGACACCTTTGTAATTTGGCCACACGGGAAGAAAAAACTAGATAGCTTCCTCACACATCTCAACAGCCTACACCCCAAAATACAATTCACTATGGAAATAGAAGCCAACAACCAACTTCCCTTCCTTGACGTCCTAATCTACAAAAAACCTGATGGCTCCCTAGGACACACTATCTACCGGAAAAAAACACACACCAACCGCTACTTACATGCACAATCACACCACCACCCTGCACAAATAAACTCCGTAGCCAAGACTCTCATCTCCAGAACCAAACGCCTGGCTGACAAAGACCACTTGACAACTGAGTTACAGAATCTTTCAAATGTGTTAATCGCCAACGGATACCAGCAAAACAGGGTTACGAAGCTAATCCAAAAAGAAACACCCCCCAAAAACCAAGACACAGAAGAAAACAATGGCATGGCCCTCCTTCCTTATATCAAAGGCACTACAGATAAAATTAGCAAAATCCTCCATAAACACAATATCAAAACAGCCTTTTGCACCAACCAAAAAATAGCCAATATCCTCAGAAACCCCAAAGATAAAATCCAGTTAGAAAACCAAGGGGTCTATGAAATACCCTGCAAAGTCTGCCCAGCCACGTACATTGGACAAACAAACAGACGAATAAATGCACGTATTGCAGAACACAAGAATGCCGTCAAAAAAGAAGAAAAAACTTCCTCTCTTTACCAACACATGAAAGAAACAGGACACGAAATTAATTTTTCAGATTCCAAATTGCTCTTTAACATGGAACACCACCACAAGAGAATAATCATGGAAGCCATCGAGATAGAGAAACACCCTCACAACATAAACAAGCGTGACGATACGTCCCGCCTGCCAGACATCTGGAAATTAGCCCTCCCCACAAAAACCGACACCAGAACCAGAGGCACACAGAACGCCATCTCCAATCAACCACACCAGACCCAAACCCAGACCCTCTCCACAGATAAATTACAGACACCATCCAGTAGCCAAACCATAGTGGCACCTCCGGATGCTGCACCCCCCTGCAATCCCTACACAGATCTGGCTGGCACAGGGCACAAAACCACAGCTCGCCCCTATACACGAAGCCAAGCCAGAGCACAACTAAGTGCAGTACAGCCATCTTCTCAGAAAAAAACTCTTCACTAGCTCAAGAGGTCAAGACACGAAAGCTTTAGCAACTAATCCACACCTAATGACCCTCCTAAGTGGTACTCAGAATATCACTCAAGAAATCACTCAAGATATCCCTCAAGTAATTAATGAACAAAAGAAGAAAAGACACACTAACCTGGGAACTTCCTCTCTGCCCAGAACGTTGGAGGCTATACACCACACCCCCTCAACAGTATTTATAGGAACTCAAACACTGAGATCCTGCTCTGTTCCAGTAACAAGAAGCCGAAAGCACCAGCCTGAAGATGACGAGTGAGACCTCGTCGAAACGTCGCCTAGACACCCCAACTCTTACACGGGAAGACACCCGAAGACACCAAAACCTACATATATATATATATATATATATATATATATATATATATATATATATATATATATATATATATATGTGACGTGGGTGGCGCTGTGGGTTAAACCACAGAGCCTAGGACTTGCCGATCAAAAGGTCGGTGGTTCGAATCCCCGCGACGGGGTGAGCTCCCGTTGCTCAGTCCCAGCTCCTGCCAACCTAGCAGTTTGAAAGCATGTCAAAGTGCAAGTAGATAAATAGGTACCGCTCCGGCGGGAAGGTAAACGGTGTTTCCGTGCCCTGCTCTGGTTCGCCAAAAGCGGCTTAGTCCTGCTGGCCACATGACCTGGAAGCTATACACCGGCTCCCTTGGCCAATAAAGCGAGATGAGCACCACAACCCCAGAGTCGTCTTCAACTGGACCTAATGGTCAGGGCTACCTTTACCTTATATATATATATATATATATATATATATATATATATATTTGCTTTCGTAGATTTTCACGGGTACAGGAATGCAGGTTTTGGTGTCTTCGGGTGTCTTCCCGTGTAAGAGTTGGGGTGTCTAGGCGACGTTTCGACGAGGTCTCACTCGTCATCTTCAGGCTGGTGCTTTCGGCTTCTTGTTCTGAGATCCTGCTCTGTTCCAGTAACAAGAAGCCGAAAGCACCAGCCTGAAGATGACGAGTGAGACCTCGTCGAAACGTCGCCTAGACACCCCAACTCTTACACGGGAAGACACCCGAAGACACCAAAACCTGCATATATATATATATATATATATATATATATGACAAATAAAGCAAAGTACTTCTTTCACACAGTGTATGTTTAAACCATGGACTATGCTCACATCAGAGTCAGAGGTGGCCACCAACTTGGATGGCTTGAAAATAGTATGAGACCGATTCTGGGTGTAGAAGGGTATCAGTGACTTCTAGCCATGATCAACATGCTCTAACTCTGCTTATCAGAAGACCAGTTTCTCTCCCCCCCCCATCCCATCATTTTAATTAAATTTTCTTTTTTACATTTTAGAATATTCATTTAAACAACCTTAAAATGACTTCCTGTCTTCTCTTTCCATGGTTCATTTTGCATGGCAGAAATCCCTGCATATCAACTGGACCTAACGGTCAGGGGTCCCTTTAAACCATTCAGTATTCCATAACTACATCCAACAAAACTTATTTACACTGTTGAATTTATCTTAATGCTGCCAGCGTTTTCAAGTGTACACAATTCCTCCCCCATATATTCAATAAACATTTTCCAATCTTCCTTAAACGTGTGTTCTTCTTGTTCTCTTATTCTATCTGTTAAATCTGCAAGCTGTACATATTCTATCAGTTTAAGTTGCCATTCTTCCTTGGTTGGGACCTTGCTTGTTTTCCATTTGGGGGCTAACAAAACACGGGCCACAGTAGCCACATACATAAATAACCTTTATTGACACCTGGGAATTTCCGTCTGAATTATCCCCGACAAAAAGGACTCTGGTTATTTTTTTTAAGAAAAGTACTTTAAAACATTTTTTTTATTCATTATGAATTATTTTCCAATACAGTGGAAACTCGGGTTGCGAACGTGATCCGTGCAGGAGGCACGTTCGCAACCTGCAGCATTCGCAACCCAGAGCCGCATCTGTGCATGCCCGGATCACAATTTGGCACTTGTGCTCATGCCCAAAGCACGATCTAGTGTTTCTGTGCATACGCGAGCGCTGAAACCTGGAAGTAACCCATTCCAGTACAGTGGTGCCCTGCAAGGCGAATGCCTCGCAAGACGGAAAACCTGCTAGACGAAAGGGTTTTCCGTTTTTGAGCTGCTTCGCAAGACGATTTTCCATATGGGCTTGCTTTGCAAGATGAAAACGTCTTGCAAGTGTTCCAATTTTTTTTTCCTTTCCCCCCCTTTTTTCTAAGCCGCTAAGCCGCTAATAGCCTTTTAGCCGCTAATCCGCTAAGCCTTTAATAGCCGCTAAACCGCTAATAGCGCTAATCCGCTAAGCCGCTAATAGGGTTGCTTCGCAAGACGAAAAAACTGCTAGATGAAGAGGCTCGCGGAACGGATTAATTTCGTCTTGCGAGGCACCACTGTACTTCCGGGTTCGGTGCAGTGTACAACCCGAAAGCGCGCAACCTGAAGCGTCTGTTAGCTGAGATATGACTGTACTCTTTTACCCTTTACAGGTCCACCATATATGGTAGAACATACCCTCAGTCCAGTTTGCTTGGGTATCAGTGAACTGGTCCCCTGGGGGATCTGCAGTTTCCAATGGCACTCAGTGAAAATTAGCTGCATCCTCATCCTTGGGTTGGCAGGAATGGGGCAGAGCCTCATCTGAGCAGTGGAATTGACACAGGGCTTGGCACTGTCTCATCGATACCAAGGAGAGCTCCCCACCTCCTTGCTCCATCTGGCTTCGTCAGCTCTTCAGCCTTTTAGGCAGGCATTAGGAGTATTAGCCGAAGCAGCCTGAGCGGGGGCCCCATTCATAAAAATACAAATCAGCCCCTTAATAATTCATGGTGTGATTCATAATACACCGTAAAAAGGAGACGGGACTCCAGTAAGGAGCTGGGGTATTCCCAGCATCCGAGCCGCCACAGCTCATGTCAAGGCTCGTGAATAATGATAAAACAAATTGTACTGTAAATAATGCATAACCTCAAGGTCATATATTTAAAAACACTTGGAAGTGAACCTTCCCGACAGTCGGGAGACTTTAAAAGCTCAGACTCGGTGCCAGCTAAAGTCAATTGTAGTTTCTGTTTAAGTGTCTCTGGCAATTTCCTCCTCCTCATCCCGATTAAAGTGGATAGGTAGGGGAACTATATGTGTGTGTGTATGTGTATATATATATATTCTCGTACCTTGGTTTTTGAACAGCTTAGTTCTCGAATGTCTTGGCTCCCAAACATGCCACAAACCTGGAAGTGACTGTTCTGGTCTGTGAACTATTTTGGAAGCTGAACGTACTACGGGGCTTCTGCGGCTTCCGATTGGCTGCAGGAACATCTTGCAGCCAATCAGAAGCTGCGCTTTGGTTTCTGAACGTTTTGGAAGTCAAATAGACTTCTGGAACAGATTCCATTTGACTTTTGAGGTACGACTGTATATGGAGAGAGAGAGGAGGAGGAGGAGTAAATATGTACAAGCAGAATTACTTAGAAGATCTATTGATTATAGGTTGGCAATTAGTGCGGTCCTGATCCAAACTGGAGCACCTCAATCCTGTTGCCAAACTGGGAGAGGTGGATAGAAGAGAAGCTGCAGAATGAATGGGCATTTGTGGTGACAGGATTTGCCTCTTTGAGGGATAGAAGTCAAGATCTTGGCCTTTTGACGAAGTGGCCTTTCAGGAAATCTAACTTCTGATCATGGGTTTATATTCAAGACGACTGTACCTTCTGAGCTGTTTATAGAAAAAGGACAAATTTAGCTAGATAAGCTGGCATAAATTTTCATTGAATGACCATGAGAGGCTGCTTTGTATGCATTCTAACCCCTGGGTTGCTCACATATTCTACGCAACGAGTGAACAGCCTGTGTACATACGTAAATAGTTGAACTGCACACTCAACATACACACATTCACATGTAATGTTCACCTATGTACACAATAACTGAGTTCCACAGATCAACAGGCATATGCTCTTTCACCCAGATATTGTTGCATTTGTAGAGATGACATGTGTCTCTGCTGGGTGCAATGTGTGAACAAACCTATTGCCTTCACAATACGGGAAGCAGACAAACCATCTGCTAAAGGTAACAGGTGGGGCTACCTTTGAAGGTGATCCAGAAACTGCAATAAATCCAAAATGCATCAGCTGCACTGGTGACTGGGAGCGGCCACTGAGACCATATAACACCGGTCTTGAAAGACCTACACTGGCTCCCAGTATGTTTCCGAGCACAATTCAAAGTGTTGGTGCTGACCTTTAAATCCCTAAATGGCCTTGGCCCTGTATACCTGAAGGAGCATCTCCACCCCCATCGTTCAGCCCGGACACTGAGGTCCAGACACCTGAAGGCAGCCCTGTTTAGGGAAGCTTTTAATGTTTGATGCATTACTGTATTTTAATATTTTGTTGGAAGCCACCCAGAGTGGCTGTGGAAGCCCAACCAGATGGGCAGGGTATAAATAAATTACTACTACTACTACTACTACTACTACTACTACTACTACACCATGAGGCTGGGTGTCCTCAGTTTACCCCTTCATTTCTGTACAATGGCCAGGTTGCCTACCCACTGCATCACCCGCAACCTCCCATTCGAAGCACCGGTGTTAACATCCCAAGGTCAGTGGAGAAGGCAGAAGTAATTCACTTTCGCCATTGGTATCACTTCTTTTTCCAAATGAGAGCAAGTTGGCTGGACTTTTGACAACGGATGATTAGCTGAGCGGTTGCACTCTGGCATAAATGATAGGTTCCTCCAGCATCAGTTTGATTGATGGGGGAGCTGGGGGAGCATGGTGCTTCACAAAGAGAGGGCTGTCAATCTGCGCACATTTTTTCTGAAAGGAGCATGAGTGGAGGGATGGGGATATGTACTTACCTTTCGGTGAAAGCCAATATTGTGAACTTTTGTGAGGTTACAAAAGAAATATTGATGCAAAAGGCTTGAAAACAGCATGGGAATACAGAATCCTTATGGATGTGTGAAAAGAAAGAAAGAAAACTCCCTAGCAGAAGTATAGATTCCCTGAAAGGGTGGTGGCTTCAGAGGGGACACCTGAATTTTTTGATCCACCAGAATCTGCCAGTATTGTAACAGTACATTTCTATTCCCAGGGAAGTTGTCTCCACACAAACACATTTGCATACACAAAGATCGTCATCGGGGCAACTTAAGAACGGTCGGGAACCATTAAAGGTGCTGCTGCTGTAATTCCAACTATTCACTCATTGCTCAGATAGACTGCTCCTGCTCAGATGCTTATACGCAGAAGTTATCTCTGGTGTTCTAGGTTACCCTGATTAGCACCGTTCAAAGTTGGGTGTTGTAATGGGTATGAGTTACTTGTGCATAAACTGGTGCCTTTCTCGGTTAATTTGCCTTGTAAAACTTTCTAACTGTGCAGCCCCTTCTCATGGTGGCTGCCTCAGTCACTGGCAGAATCCGTCAGTGGGCCTTTCTTGAACCTCTTCCAACATAAAAGTTGTTTGACACCCAGTCTCCTCCTCCTCTCACTGCGCGGGAGTCTTCTGCGCAGGGAAGGCGTGGGTAGCGGAGGACCTGGGCTCTCCTCACTGATGTCCAGTGAAGAGTCCTGGAGCCCTCTCTCCACTTCCCCCGTCTGCCTCTCTTTATCCCCGCTGTTGCGCTGATTGGCTTCCCCCTCTACTGAGCTGTCTCTCCCCCTGCTGCTGGGTCCTTCGCCAGCATCATCTGGGAGCCTCCCCTTCGCCTCTCGCTTCGATGTCAGTTGCCTGACAGGTGTGTTGCGCTGTCTCAGGTTGCCGGAAAACAACACTCCTGCCCTTTCTCAAAACAAAGCAATAACTCACTTTATCCACCATATTGAAAAGGTCTTAATTGTTCCTTACTAAAAATGAAGACTTACCAGATCTGTTCTGAACTGCTGGAGTGCAGTAGACTTTTGATATTTTAGGGACTTTAAGGAGGGATGGCTGCAGAACACAGATACCTAGTGGGTATGTAAGGAGTAATATATAGTCTCTCAAGTCATCTGGTATCCCAATATTCATCCACGGAGTTTGCAATGGATTTTGTTACAATTAGCTCAATTTATCTTCAGGGTGGGAGACGGCTAATGCTTCTGAAGACCAGTTGCTGGAAAACTGCAAGAGAGGAGAGTGGTTTTTGCTCAAATCCTGCTTCTGGGCATGCATCTGGGTGGCCACTCTGAGAACAGCTAAAGGTAAAGGACTCCTGGGTGGTTAAGTCCAGTCAAAGGCAACTATGGGATGTGGCGCTTACCTCACTTTTCAGGCCAAGGGAGCCGGTGCTGATACTGGACTAGATGGGCCATTGGTCTAATCCAGCTGTCAGGCTTCAGGGAATCCAAGCCCCCTCCCTCACGGCAGGCTGCGAGTAATGGGGGGGGACTCTTATCATGGTACTTTATTCAATATTCACAGAGGGAGACGTAGGAAGCAGTCTCTCAGATAATGGTGTTGCTCCGAGTACAGTCCCACCCTCTCCATCTCTCCTATTGTACATCATACCTGTGTCAGCTAATCTGTGCTTTCTGCCTCTGAGCTTTCTGTTCTCAATGCTCGCCTGGTCTGGATGTGTGCGTCAGGAATGCTTTCTAAAGGCACTGTGTCAGCTGTCTCTCCCCTGCTTCTTCCTGCTCCTCTCCCAACATTTCCCAGCTTCTCCCATCTGCAGCCTCTGAACTATGCCCTTCTGCAAACCACTGTTCTAAATCTATACCAGGGGTAGACAACCTGCAGCCCATGGGCCACAAGTGGCCCACAGGGGTCATTGAACCGGCCCCCGAGCCGCCCCCGAACTGAGCCGCTTGCTTGACGAGTCCCCGCGTGTTGCACTAAACCGGTGCAGCATGGCGCGGGGACTCGCTTCTGCGGCACCGGAAATTGCGTCTGTGCATGTGCAGACACCGGAAATAATGTGCACGCTCAAGTACGTGCACAATCTGGCCCACAAAAGGATCTCCGCTGGAGTGAACCGGCCCAGACGAGGTAAACCTTGCTGACCCCTGATCTATACTGTCCTCCTCTTCTTGGGAAGGTTCGGGGGGAGGGGGGAGGCCATTCCTACCATTCCTCCTCAATCCAGTCCCTAACATCAGCAGGCAATTCTTACGTTTCAACTCCACCAGAATCCAGCAAAGCAAGGTGCTGTCTACCCGATTGCAAATTGAGATACAGTGGTACATCGGGTTACATACGCTTCAGGTTACAGACGCTTCAGGTTACAGACTCCGCTAACCCATAAATAGTACCTCAGGTTAAGAACTTTGCTTCAGGATGAGAACAGAAATTGTGCGCCGGTGGCATGGCGGCAGCAGTAGGCCCCATTAGCTAAAGTGGTACCTAAGGTTAAGAACAGTTTCAGGTTAAGAACGGACCTCCAAAACGAATTAAGTTCTTAACCCGAGGTGCCACTGTACTGAATAGAGAATGGATGCAAAGTATGCCGGCTATCATTTTGTGGGCTTGCTCTGGAGGAAGTGATTTAGGATTTGCTTCCAGCATGTGGAAAGCTTCTCTCTCGAGACATTAAAATGCCAGAAGAGTTGTAATGTCTGTGCATTTTAAAAAGAGCTCCAGATTCCTGGAAAGATTCATTTTTCAAGGCTGCCTAATTAGTATGCGTTAAATTTAAATAGCGTGAATTAATTGCCGAGAACATTTCTTGGGAACGTTGGTGCTAAAATAAAAGCACATTAAATGGTGATGCTTTTGCAGACGGGCGCTGGAGGTGCTGCACCAGCCCCCGCTCATCTTCCTGACAGGGAATGTAGTGTATTATTTTCTTATTAATTCCCCATTTACAGAAGTCTTATGAATAGTAATACAGAAGAAACAAAAGCTGTTAAATGTGGTGAGAGATGAAATTCACCTCGCACGTTCAGCGTGCAAGATTATGTAGGCTGCCAGTTATCGGAATAGAAGGAAAAGGAGAAATTCTGCTCCCAGCAACACGGAGGGTGTAGCTGTCTGGTGGAATTAGCATTGTATGGGCCTTAACACTAGACTAGCTCTCACTGAGGTGGTGAGAACTATTGGGACCAAAGTGATGTACTGCATTCCCTGAAAGTCATAAAACCTAACTTAAACAGTTGCTGCTTTCTAACTTTTCACAGTGACAAACCTAGACAGCATCTTAAAAAGTAGAGACATCACCTTGCCAACAAAGATCGGTTTAGTAAAAGCTATGGTTTTCCCAGTAGTGATGTATGGAAATGAAAGCTGGAACATAAAGAAGGCTAATCGCCAAAGAATTGATGCTTTTGAATTATGGTACTGGAGGAGACTCTTGAGAGTCCCATGGACTGCAAGAAGATCAAACCTATCCATTCTTAAGGAAATCAGCCCTGAGTACTCACTGGAAGGACAGATTGTGAAGCTGAGGCTCCAATACTTTGGCCACCTCATGAGAAGAGAAGACTCCCTGGAAAAGACCCTGATGTTGGGAAAGATGGAGGGCACAAGGAGAAGGGGACGACAGAGGACGAGATGGTTGGACAGTGTTCTCAAAGCTACCAGCATGAGTTTGACCAAACTGCGGGAGGCAGTGGAAGACAGGAGTGCCTGGTGTGCTCTGGTCCATGGAGTCACGAAGAGTCGGACATGACTAAACGACTAAACAACAACAACAACTTTTCGCAGAGTACCTGTAAGACATGGTTGACCAAGCTTTCAAGGCCCAAGGGTGCATTTAGAAAACCAAGGAACTTTTGTGGGCATCTCAAAATGCGCATTTCACAGAAGAAAAAATGTGATGCTCAAAACCAACCTCCAGGCAAAATATTTACACACATCCAAAAATCAATAAAACAGACAAAAATAAGGCAACAGCCCCCCACAAAGGCACACCTTGAGCAAACAACAAGAACAAGTCAAATGATTAATTTTTAAAAGGAAAACATGTAGCCAGAGAATTTTTATCTCCGATGTTCCCATTGGTACTCAGCTTCATCCTCCCAGGAAGTGATAGTTGAACTCTTAGCCAATAAACACAAATTACACATCTGGTAGCCAGATTTGCTCTGGCAGCTGAGAAGCTTTGCCCCAGTTTTGTTAATGTGTTATAATTTCAAAATTTTATGCTGTAAATTGTAGACTTTTGGCGTGTGATTTTAGAGGAATGTCCTGTTTTTGCCCTTTGTTGTTTCTTGTGAAGGCCTTTGGCTATGTGCAATAAACTGAATTGACAGTTGAGAGTTTTAAAATTAAGATTGGAAGTCAAAGGGGTGGGGTCAAAGGATTCTTTGAGGGTAGCAGGATGCAGTACAGTGGTGCCTCGGGTTAAGAACTTAATTCGTTCTGGAGGTCCGTTCTTAACCTGAAACTGTTCTTAACCTGAAGCACCACTTTAGCTAATGGGGCCTCCCGCTGCTGCCACGCCGCCAGAGCACGATTTCTGTTCTCATCCTGAAGCGAAGTTCTTAACCTGAGGTACTATTTCTGGGTTAGCGGAGTCTGTAATCTGAAGCGCATGTAACCTGAAACGTATGTAACCCAAGGTACCACTGTACTCATAAGCACCATAAGGTAAAGGGACTCCTGACCATTAGGTCCAGTCGTGACCGACTCTGGAGTTGCGGCGCTCATCTCGCTTTATTGGCCGAGGCAGCCGGTGTACAGCTTCTGGGTCATGTGGCCAGCATGACCAAGCCTTTTCTGGCGAACCAGAGCAGCGCCCAGAAACGCTGTTTACCTTCCCGCCGGAGCAATACATATTTATCTACTTGCACTTTGATGTGCTTTTGAACTACTAGGTTGGCAGGAGCAGGGACCAAGCAATGGGAGCTCACCCTGTCGCAGGGATTTGTGGCAAGTCCTAGGCTCTGTGGTTTAACCCACAGTGCCACCCGCGTCCCCATAAGCACCATACTTCGTGTTAACACCCCCTAGAGAGCAGACTCTCCAGGTTTCCTTATTTTCCAGGAACAGTCCCAGATTTACAGAAGCCGTCCCAGTTTCTGATTTGATCCCAGAATGTCCTGCTTTCCCTTAGGGTACCCCTATTTTCATCAGAGAAATGTTGGAGGGTGTGAAGTTATGTGACCCTCCCCTAGCCAAGGAGATAACTAACTATACAAGCTTTAGAATACAACTGAAAGCACCCCTGTGCAGTGGTACCTTGGTTGTCAAATGGCGTGGCTCCTGAACAAATACGCTCCCAAACACCACAAACCCGGAAGTAAGAGCTTCTGATTGAGTGCAGAAAGCTCCTGCAACCAATTGGAAGCCACACCTTGGTTTTTGAATGGTTCCAGGAGTTGTACGGATTAAGTTTAACAACCAAGTTACCACTGTATAGGGAAGTTTTTCGATGTTAAAAGTTTTATTATGCTTGTATATGGTGGAAGCTGCCCAGAGTGGTTGGGGCAACACAGTCAGATGGGTAGGGTATAAATAATAAAGTTGCTCTTGTT